>NC_134250.1:12851875-14165000 GCF_965152275.1 Natator depressus | reverse complement strand
CTGCCAGCCGCTAATGAGCAGACACGTAGGGGAAGAATGCCTGTGTGCTTCCCCCCTCCACTCGCCAGCTATCATGAGCTGTTAATAAGGAAGAAGCCAAAAGGGCCCAGGCCTCCGTCCCATTGTGCATCTGTACCAAGAAAAACAAACTAATGAAGGATTCCACTTGTAGCTAGCTTGCTAACAGAAATGACAGGCTTCAAATAACCTTAAAGCATCCAGCACGATGCTTGTCTGTCTGATCAGAGCTCTTCTGCTGGCACCTGACACTTCCAATACTATAATGGCATTCACATGCATTCTTTTTGAATACTGTCACACAGCAAAATCTTTCTTCTCTTCGTTTGCTTCGAGGGTGCCTGGCAAAGCTATTAAGCCTGTGATGGAAATGACAGTTCACTGTGGGCCTGTCAGTCTCACTTCTGATGTCAGCACATCCTTATACCCATTAGGAACATATCACTACAACTTCACGATAACCTGCTGTAATGTACTCTTCCATTGTGTATCTCACATCCAAACATAGCATCTAATCAGGTGGCTGATAGTCTCCTTCTTGGGCACTCATTACATATTTGTTTAGTTCAAAGGGCTTTTCTCAGGGAAAGGCAGAGGGAAAGTTGAAAACCCTTTGGAAATATTCCCATAAATGAACACAATGGTAATCAAGAAATACTTTCTGTGTCTGTTCATATTTATCCCTCATCAGATAGAACCTCAGTACTTTGAACCTGGATAGCTTTAACACTTTCTGCTTTTAATGAACATTCATAGAAGATCAGTGAACCAATGGATCAACCAAACAAAATAGGCATTTTGATGAAATATCTGGTATAGCAAAGCAAACCGGGCAGACTTGTAAATGCCAGCCAAGTAACAAATATGTTGCTATTTAAGAGGACACTAATGCAACTGTACAGTCAGCACTTCACTTGGGAGACTACTCTGTACTTAAATAGAAATCACTCTTAGGTCCCCCCCCACCCAGCTTTTTTGACTTTCTATTTAATTTCATCCCATTATTCTTAGTACTATTTTACTACATTGAACGTACCTTTTTAAATAATGCATTGTAATAGTCGACAGAATTTAATTTTACAGCAATTTTACCATAATAGGAAAATATGGATGGAAATTTGGAAAGATTTAGGCAACACTAGGAATCTAAATGATACTCTTTTTAATCAAGATCGGTAATGCACATGAGTGCAACAGTCAATCATCTCTGCATTGCTGGGATAACGTGGAAATACAGTTTCTCCTTATTTACAGCCTAAGTGTTGCATAGCTAATTATTTTTTCAGAATTTGCAGGTTTTATTCAGTTGGCTGACATGGTTGTGAACTGCTGTGTACAGCACATTTATGTTTCTCTTCTACTATATTCTGTAACATTGATGAGTTAATAATAGAGCATGCATTTTAAGTGATAGACAAGTAGCGGTAAGTGGTTAAGCATTGATGCAGGCATATCTACATTATTGTATCTTTTCATGAAGTTCATCAATTTTCTTTCTTCTTCCTAAGCATTAACCATTGTCCTTTTTGTCGACGGAAATATGATGCTTAATAAATAGGAAAACCAATCTTGTTCACCTTCTCTACCCCATAGTCTGGAAACCTCAAGGCATCAGCAGTGCTTTTTGTTAAGGAATATGTTTTATGTGCATTTCCATTGTGGCTGACTGAGCTCAAACATCTCTGCATTAGATGTTCATTTGTGATTGTCAAGGGAAATATTTGTGCCTGTTTGATCTGGGAATGGATAGCAATGAGAAACCTGTGGATAACTTAACACATGCACCTAAGTCTCTGCTGTTCCTTTTAAAGTTTGAGCCATAACTGGACTGAGAGAAATATAAAAATAATTGGAAACAGCCTAGCAAGAAGCTTGAATGAAAAAGACAGCTTTTTTGGAGTTCTTTTATTGGTTTGGTAGGGTTAGGATAGACAGTTAAATAACTTGGGGCTTTGAAAACATTACCGATGGGGTGTGCGTTCCTGAGAGATTCATAGTCTTCGAAAGTAGGGTGGACATCTTGTGAACGATTCACAATTTATTTTTAAAACTCTGTTACTGCAACTGTGAGATCACGCTGCCTTCTTGGTGTCTGCTATAGAGTGTACTGTACATTAGACATAAAAGGGATGGGGCCAGGGGGAGTTTCAAATTCAGCAGCCAGGGTATCAATTAAAGTTGGGTTATTTTCATGTGTCACATATATGACCCTTTAAACAGTGAGCTGTGGTGGATTCCGGATGTCTCTCTGACCCTGCACTATGCAAATGTACCAAGGCCAGAAGGACTGGAAAACCTGCTGAATTTTAACGTGAAAAGTGTGTGATGCCCCTACCTCATTGACATTCTGAATGGTTTGGTTTTTTTTTTCACTAACCCTCACACTCAGCAGGCATAACTTTCTTGATGTCAGTGCTTCAGTTGTGTGTGCAGGTCAAAAAAGTGGCTGCATTGGGCCAGAAAAAAAGGCAGTTCAGTGATGTGCTTAGTCACAATTAGAAAGGGGCCTGAGCCATGAAGTTCAGGCACGGATCTGAACTTCCCTAACGTTGGCATGTGCACAGAACTGAAGTTTTAGTTCGACCCCACAGAAATAATGTCCAGTCATCTAGTTTGCCTCCAGAGTCCTCCAAAGTCACTGGATGTTTTTGGGAATATTGTCTGAGCCCATCTCAATTCACAGTGGAAAAACTGGGGAAGTTTTCAAGTCTGACGGTGTGGGAGTCCAGCAGAACAAGTCAGGCTGCCACGGCTACATTGTTTCACCTGAGGTCACCATAATTTGTTTGTGGGAATATCTGTCTTCAATTTTATTCACGTTACACAGACACATCGGTAGAGCTGGTAGTGTTAGTAATCTCAATAATGAGAAAAAAATAACTAGAGATGTGAGAAATTCAGCCATTTCATTTGCTGTTATAGGGCCTGATTCAAAACCTGTTAAAGTCAGTGTGTCTCTTCCCATTTGCTTCAGTGGACTTTGGCTCACACCTACAGAGCAGTTCTTTAGAAGAGTGCAGGAGAGTGGGAAGTAAGTAAACACAGGGCCAGATCTTCAACTGGTATCCCATTGAGTGCATTGGAGCTTTGCCAGTTTTCACCAGCTGAGGATCTGCCCATTCTTCTAAAAAATGTGTTTCTTATTTTCTGTGTACACCTGTGTGTCCTATTTGGTTGTAGGGGGTTGATCAGGGTCTTTAAGAGGATGTGCCTGGGAGACAGTAACTACATTGCTTGTCCTACATTAATGAGGAGATGTAGAATAAAAAGTTTTCTGGCTCCACTGTCCTTGAGGAAAAAGGAACCATTAGTGAAACAAACAAGATTGCTGTATTTTGCATACCTGTGTGATCAAATTTATATTACCAAATAATATTGAGTGGGATAATGCTAGGCATTATGATTTTGGAATGAATTCCAGCTTATTGCAGAATGTGGTATACTATTGTGTTTTTATTTTGTGGAGCACTGGAGGGAATGGTTTGGGGGTTGTTAGCGTTTTTGTTGGAGGATGGGGGGCACAAGCAAAGAGGTGGTTTTGGTTCATTTGGTTTTTGTTGGCGCTGGCTTGTTTTTCTTGAACTCAGTGTTCTTTCATTCTTACCAGCTTTTATGAAATCGTAACTGTTTATGAATTAGACCCGCATAGCATTTACATTTCCACACAGAGAGCCATTCTTCTGAATAAGAACTCTTTGACTCTTTAAGATTGTCAGACTGTTACTATTTTTAAAGGGGTTATTGTATATACAACCTAAATTATTTCCTCATAAAATGATTTTAAAATGACTCCCCAGTGAGCGTAAGGAAAGCATGTCTAGACTCTTTTCATTTTTCTATTTTATCCCACAACCCATCGCCCCTCCATAATTTCGCAGGTTATGGATAGTTGAGGATTTGTTGTACTGCAATTTAATGCTGAGTATGCACTCTTTAAGGGGAAAAAAATATATGTTGCCAGTACGGTATTAGTACTAATAAAGTAATAACAGATTTCAGAAGTGTATTGACTCCAAACTGGATGCCCCAGCCTGCAGACACTTCTCCCTTGAGTAACTTCACTGATACAGGGCAAACAGATTTTCAAAGCGAAAAAGAGGTTCAGTGACCACCAGCTGGCAGTGGGATGCCTGCTGAAGTCTTCCTGCAGTCTTGCAATGGAATTCAGCGAGATTGGATGGAGGCCAGTAGTGGGTGTTGTGGTCGTATATGTGGAAGGGTCAGAGAGAAAAGGATGCTTGCTCTTCCCTTTCCAAAGCTAAGCTCTCCCCACTCCAACCCCCTGTTCCACCACCATTTGGATTTGGCCAAAAGGCTAGTTCAGAAACTTGTGTGGAGGTTATAGCTGGATAATCCATGGAAGGGCTAGCACAGGGAGGGCAGGATTTCAGCATGTGACAGACCTGGTGAGGAAGGCCCCTGAAGTGCATGTGCACTCTGCTAGCATGATCGTGCATTTCACCAGATTGGCTGACCCACGGTTCTTTGAGGTGGCCAGTCGGCAGGAGCTTTACAAAAAAACACCACACATTACCAGGCCAGATCGTAAGCTGGTGTAAATCGCTGTAGCCCTGTTGACTCCAGCAGTGCTATGCCAAATTACACCTACTGAGGATCCAGGCTGCTGGTTTTTTGTAAAGCCAATCAGGATACATGGTCATGCTAACTGAAATCAATGTGGCTACTCACCTGAGTAGGGGCTAGTCATGTGAGCAAACATTTGCAGGACAGGACTGAGAGAGCCCAGACTGGCTTTGCTGCTGGAGACAGATTAGCCAAATCCCGGAAACAAGGACCAAATCCAGTTTTCCTGGCGTTGTGGCTGAAGGAAGCAATTAATTAATATTATCCCAATTTTTTACTTTAGTTAAATCTTAAAGTGAGGTATCCTGGAGGTTATATTTTTAGCAACCACTTTAAGCGATGGGGGAGATTAATTTAAAATTGATAACTGCGTGGCAGCACTGCAGCTTTAACAAGCTCAAGGCCCACCTTGTGGAGCTCGCTGTACTCAGGGGACTGGAGTTCAATTCTCTGTGCTGCCAGTTGAGATCAGAAATCACAACCACAGTGATTAGCAGTGAATTTCCTGATCTCAGTGCCCCAGGCAAAGGAAGGAGGGAATTGAGCTTTTTTTCCCCCCTCTCCAGCACAGTTAACCCCTAACAGGGGAGAGGAAGCCAGAGAAAGGGAATCTGGGAGAATTTACAACATTTAGGCGTGTACATGCTGTTTAAAAAAAAAATCAATGGCTATTAGCGGTCGGGCCTGACTGTGGAGAAGCACCCAGCGACGTCTTAATTAATCTCTTTGCTAAGAGAGGAGCAGCACTTCCAAATGCTCCTGCTGCCCTTCTTGTTCTTACAATGTCGGTCAGATCCAGAGAGGCATCATATAGGCAAGGGGATAGATTCTGCTCTCTGTTACATTGGTGTAAATCCATAGTAACTCCACATTGAAGTCATGCTCTGGTTTTACACCCATGTAATTGGAATCAGAATTTGGCCCCATTCTTGCCAGCATGAAGAAATACCCTACCTCTATTGATCTGTATTTATGGGCCACCATTGACATAGACAAGAAACCAGTGAAATTGCAGCACATAATGTTGTGAGCAGTGTGGGCTTTTTGTATGTTTTTTGTTTTAATGCTACCTTGCATGATTAGCAAAGAGCTGCAGCTCTTCTCTTTTGTGTGTATGATCAATGTGTCTGAACAAAGCTATCAAACTCGTCCCCTGGTCCCTTTTTGAATGTTGTTGTTGCTGAAAGCTGCTTGTTCAGATCCCTTGTAATATAAGATCAGGGGATTTTTGTTAACACATACAAACAATATCACATTGAAATTCATAAAACTGTTGCAAAGCACAACCGTCCAGGGGGTAGGGCCTATTTGTCAGCACTCTTTGGGCTGAAAATTTGAACGTTTTAGTAACTGGAGTAGGAAGAGGTGTTTGTTCATCGTTTCATGGATAATTGTCCAGAAATGACCCTTGGGTTATCCAGTCTAGACCCTTGGTTGATGGGGAAAGGTTGAAAATGATTTTGTTTGCTTGTTTGTTTTTTCCTGGCACTGTTTTATTTACTGCAATATATTTAGTAACTTTTAGTGTGCCCACTGCTAAGGCATCAGGTGTGCGATGCATAGAAACAAGCATAAATAATGAATGTCAAGTGTGTAGGGACAACACTTCCCTCTTCTGGATGGAATCACAGCTGGTCTTCTGTGTGTCAAAGGTTCTGTACACATTTAGCATAAAATGGTAAGAGCCTGTGCTTTTGGGACCCAGTCCTGGAAGGTGCCTCTTGTGAGGTACTGTGAATCCTCAACTCGTTGGCAGCTTAGTTTACTCGATAACTCTGAAAAGGCGCTTGGCACTTCCCAGGATAAGTTCCTTCGACCAAGAAGGGCTGGGTTCTATGCGCATGCCTGGGGAGGTGTTCAGAACAGGCAGAGCAGCACAGTGGCAACCATGAAGCCGTAGATAATATTACAACCTAAACAGAAGAGCAAAGCAGAGAGAAAAGATAAATGTCTTGGATCAGCCAAAGGTTTTTGACAAGCTTGAGTCCTGCCAGTATGCGCTCATCCCACAGTTGGGGAGCCCTAGACTGGTCCCAAACAAACCTTTCAAGCTGAAACCATTTCTAAGCAGGCCTGAATTCTTCAAGACACAGATACATCAGAAGGTAAATTCTGATGAAAGGTTCATGAGATCCAGCATTTCAGCTGATCTTCTATCCAGGTTCAGCACCCCAAAGCTAGCTGTTTTTCATATGGTTGTGGGTTTCGTTGCAAAAAAATTCACGAAAATTTCAGTTTTGAGTCCATTTCCCACGTTGTTTGTTATCATGAATTGAAAATTAGCCTGATTTCCCTCACCTACACTGGTACAAATCAGAAGTCAGTGGAATTATACTGATATCAGACCAGAGCAAAATGAAATCAGAATCAGATGCATTGTTCTAGTTTTCAGGGAGGATTGTTGTTTATGGAATGTATACCACTTAGGACTGGTGTACGTGTCATTTTTGTACTGCTTTAACTATAGAAATGGGTATCCTTGCATCCTTAGTGTCGATGCAGTTATCCCAGTATAAAGGTGCTTATGTCAGTATAACTTCTTCCCCAAATTTACTGCAATAAGCCTTGCAGAGATGAGCACCTTTACACTGGTATCACAGCCTTCATGCTAAGGGTTTTCCCACTTTACATTGGTTTCTAAACAGATATAGTTACAGCAGTACAAAAACAGTGTATAGACAAGACCTAATTCCTGCATTTCTTCAAGGAGGCAGGTAGTAGAATGCTGCCTATAGGAATGTGCTTGCTTGCAGGAAGACATCCTTGTATGTTTCTTCACAGTCCATTGGGATTAGCCCATTTCTTTGGAAATATGCTTATTACTAATCAGCAATTTTTTCTACCATTTTTTATTTTTATTTTTTTCTGGCTACTAAATAATTCCTGGTGTGCTTTTTTTAAAATTTCAAATAACGCTGCATGAACTGGATGTTTTCTATATCAAGGCAGTAAGTAAATAAATAAAATACCAGAGAAGTCATGAATCCCTTGGATAACTCTGGCCTCCAGCATATAAAAAGGCTCCCAACAGCAGATTAAATGTTCCTTGCACAGTGATTCCAGTTCACAATGTGCCACTCACAGCACAATATGCCTTCCCTTTACTGTGACGTAAAGCCAGTGAGTTACCCTGGAGTAAATGCGGAGCAACTTCATTGAAGATCTGGGAGTTGTTCTGGGTTTAAACTGGTGAGTGCAGAATTTGGCCCATGGACTTTAGTCCTGGCTCCCCTGTTTCTTATAAGCGTTTTATTACTAATTAACATTAGTGAGCAGTTCCTCTCGGTGTTTTGGCTCATAAATAAAGGCTAACAAAATATCTAATTTTATTAAATAGAGTAATTTTTTTTTAATATTTGCCAATAGTGGGCTTTTGGCCTAGTTTTCTTTTTCCCCTCCCCCCTGTTATTTAGAGGTGAAAGCTTTGATATTTCCTCTGAATCTAGTAGCCAAAGCAGCCATTGTACTTGTTCTCCTCCTCCTCTCTGCCCCTTAACCCCTATCATTTCATTATATCCTCATTGGGTAATGCACACGCTTCCATGCTGTTCACAATGGCCTGAATTCTGTAATTTTCATTGGTCCAGAATCTGATATCCTTCATCAGACTGAGTTGTTATTAATCCCATTGAGATCAATGGAACTTCTTGGAGAGTAAGGTGCTATTCAGCAGAAGTAAGAATATGAGAAGGTGGGCCTGTTGTTTTTTTCAATGCATTTGTGAAATGCATATTGACTCACCATCATTTATTTTTTTATTGTACACATCCTGCTTTATTTCAGAGGGGGGGTTTTTACACACACACACTCTCTCTCTCTCTCAATTAAAACCCAGGTCTTATTTCTTCTTAAAACCAAACCTGTCACAACATGATGAATGAAACACTAGAAATAAATGTGTTTTAATAGCCCGGAAGGCTGCAAACTTTTCACTGAAAACAAGATCTATATTTTGCTTCATTATTTGTTGAAGTAGTAATAGTGTTATGATCCTAATCATTTTGCAGGGCTTGGAATCTGCAGGAGCCGTTTTGATAGGCAACAAAGTGAAATATTTTGGTTGAGTTTCATCTCCGTAAAGCCATTTTAAAAAGCAGACTGGACTTGTTTGATTTACTTTTCAGATATTAAACAGAGCTGGTCTCCGCATTTTTTGATACAGGGCATCGCTTCATTGCTAAGAAATAGGACTATGGCAAGGATCCAATTTCTTAATGAACCAGCCTATCTGGAGGAAAACAGCTTTTCACACCATAATAAACAACGAACACCTTTTTAGATAACAAATTCCATGGCAAAAATATAGCATTGTACGTGTCATAGCCCCATAATTTAATGGAGGCACTTGCTGCATTAGTGGTTTACATTAATTTTTAAAATTAATTTTGTTTGGCCTACAGGGAAAATATTTTCTTTTTTGTTTCTGATTTCCTGCAGCTCATTAGCACTTTTTTAAACTGCTGTTCTACAATACTATCTATAATTGTCCAATTTGTAGCTAGAGGCTCATTTTTTAACTGCTGGGGGGGGAGGGGGAGGGGGAGGAAGAGAGAGAGGAGTTTTTTACCGAGACCAAAAGGGTAGCTGCTTCCATGGTGAAAAAATCAGCATCTCCACAGCAGTCAGATCAATGTAGCTTTCAGAGAATTTATTAATCAAGCTGCATGTGGATTCTCAACCTATGATTTCTGGTTTAAACTTCGTTGCTTGGGTCAGAAAAATTCTCATCCCGCAGATTAAGCAGGTTGCATACAGGGCCAGCACCAGCGAACCAAGCAGGTGCCTGGGGGAGCAAATGTAAAGGGGCGGCAGGACGTTGGGCTCTGGGGAGGGAATTCAGCGGCCGCACCATCACTCCTCATCCGTGTTTGGTGGCAAGGTTTTTGGTTTTGTTCTTTTTGCCGCTTGGGGCGGCAAAAATGCTGGAGCTGGCCCTGGTTGCATAGATTAGAATTTGTCCACTAATCCTATGCAGCCCTCTATTCTCTCTCCCCCCGCCCTCAATCCCTGGCTAATTGGAAAAGATTTTGAATCAATTCATAATGTTTCCGCTCATAGATATGTATGGTACATAAAGGTATAGCTCTCTTATCTTGTCAATTATGTGGTAACATGATTGAAGGGGATTTCAGTACAAAATACGACCTGTTCTTATTAAAGGTTAATGAAAATCACAATTGTGTTTTTCCCATTGAGGCATCTGGAGTACTGCCCCTCTCGGGAAAAACAAAATGACCAAAGTTGGACACCTTAAATGTCAGCTCAACTCTACGCACCACTCACAGCTGTTAATTTAACAGTGGACTCCTTCCATCTTCCTGAACTAGACAATATGTGGGGCAGCTGCTTTAGTGCCCCAGATTGTGTAATGCATGTTTCGGTAAGAGCCTGCCAAGCAGCGGTAGGACTTGAAGGAGAACAGCTTTGCATCTACAACGGAGCGCTGAGAGATGCGTTCGGCAGGGATCTTAAATTAAGGCCCATTCCTACAAGGTTCTGAGTATCCTCAACTCTCATTTCATTCCCTGGAAGTTGCGTGAGCTTTGTTTCTCAGGAAGTGCTCAGTACCTTGCAGAATTGGTCTTTGAAATGAGCACATGTGTAAGAAAGGAGGGCTACGTTGCACTGTGTAAAATTTTGCCTCCACTAGTAAAGAAGACTCCAGGTCTTTGTCAGTGGGTGGTGGATGTTGCAGCAAAGATTTGTATGTGTGGGCTGGAAATGGAGGCCAGACATGAGCTTCATCCTTAAGGGTGCCCTCAAGGAATCAACCCCCATGACAGCATATAGGAGTAATGATGATAGGTTGCATGAGATGGCAGGAATCAGGATTATCCATCTTTGCGGTATCTGAGAACTGGTCAGGGCCTGCTTTTCAGATTTTCAATATAATTTCCATTTTTTTCAGCATGACTGCCAAAATGTCAATTGCATATTACAACACAGAATTACTGAATAATGAAAATGTAGCTGTTGAATGGTGTCTGTATTGTTTGACCTCCATCAGTTTCTCATTTAATAAAAACAGCGTATATGAATTTGGTGGTGTTAAACTGAACTTAAAAGGTAAATGATTGTGTGATCCTAGAGATATAGGTATATTGCATTTTGAAATTTAGAATAATTACTTCGTGTAATAGAATGTGCTTCTGTACGATTACATTGGATCGTACAGAATACCATTGGATACCATAAACAGCAAGCAAAATATAACCAGTAGGTAGGAGCTTGCTATTGTCTTTTTATAGGACATTATTTGTAGATATTAAATAACATGCAATTACAATGGATGAGATCATCAAGTTGTGGAAATTGGCATAGCTCCACTGGAGGTCAGCTAAAGAGCTAACCCTTTAGAACACACACGTGCAAACGTCCTGATTCTGCTCCTACGTACCCTGCTCTAAATCAGTAGTAACTCCACAGAAATCAATGGGCCAGATCCTCAGCTGGTGTTGGTTGGCTTCAATGGAGCTATGCTGATTTACACCAGCTGAAGGTTTGACCCAGCTGATTTATGCTGGTGTTAAACCAGTGTGGATGAGATTAGAATCGGGCCCTTAGACTGTGACTCCCACATAGTTCTCTACTGATGAGCTCAGAAAACAAATCTGTGTGATGCATGGCAAAGGTGTTCTCAACAGGGCTCGGCCCATTAAATGAAAGGCTGACATGCTGGGCCAATCAAGAAAGACCTGGATGAAAATCAGACTCTTGCCTCTATCTGAAATCCCTGCCTTGAATCTATAATTCGTCTGTTAAATCAAGTGTGCTGCACAGTGCTTTAGCACAGAGGGAGACTAGCATGTAGAGCTACTCCAGTTGAATTTCTAGCACCGGTTTCAAGTTGGGGAAAAGGAATCATAACTGTGATAGCTTCTTGGACCTTATGTTTCTGGCAAAGAGGAACCAGCAGGGAAGGCTTCTGAAAGCTGATGAGCTGGTGTAAGTCATTAGAACAATGGTGGACAGCAGCAGGGCATCAGTATTGAATAAACCATAGGGGCTATTGTTGTCTTTCAAAAAGACTATTTTTTTTTCCAAGGAACTTGTAGCCATTTTTAAGCTTTCATTTTTCGTAATGTCACAGATAATCTTTTATCTGTTATCCACTAGTGCTTTTCTGACAGACATTTGCATCAAATGGTAACATACAGGTTGGAACTATGTCTAGTGGGGAAAGCAATTTGATATGAAAGGTTATTCGCTCCCTCTGCTTCTTATGGCTTTGTTCTTGAGTCTCACACATTTTCCTTCCGTCTAAATGCAGGCATTTCTGGAGCTTTTTCTTTAGAAAAACCTTCAATTCTCAGATCTGAGCTTATTCAGGCTTCTTCCTATATATCAGTCAAAAGCTTGTATTCACTGAAAATGATGAATCTGCTTGGAAACATTTGTAGAACAGTGTATGCCTCCAGAATCCCTTTAGAGCGTTTCCTACAGAGACATCTGCGGTTCAGAAAGAGGCAGGGGCTAACGCAGCCAGGAGCCCTTTTGCAATCGCATCTCTGTCTACCAAAGAAAACTGAGGAAAGAATGACCTTTTAAAATGTGGGAAGAAAATTATCTGAGTGACTAACAGTTAGCAAAGCAGAAAACTGTGTGATTGGAAATATGAAAATGTGGCTCACTATTGCATTGATTTCTTAATTCTTCGCTTATGAGATTAATAAATGACAATATAAAAAGGTGAAAAACACTGGCTGCATCTTGTGTGGCGGATTGCATTGATTCCAGAAGTGGCCTTGTTCTGCATCTGATAAACTAGAGTAGATTTTATTCAGTAGTGCCTATTGTTCTTTTAAGTACTGGGGGAATGCAGTGACTTTGCAGGGAAATACTTCAGCTGTTATGCATTCTACTGTGTGTTACGCAGTAGCTTTGAATATTAGAAGTTTGGGGATTATTTTTTTTAATTACATTGTTTTCCCCTGTTCTTCAACCATGGGACCTTTAATTTTACCTGAACGTCCACCACAGATAGACAGAAGGGGCCTCGGTTCTACATTTCATCTGAAAACAGCACCTCTGACAGTACAGCATTCCCCTTCGTACTGAGTTTCAGTGTCAGCACTGGGTCTGAGACTGGAATAGTTAATGACAGAACAGCTGAGATAACGTGCTTAAAATTGAATGTCTTGCTAATATCCAGTGCTGCCAAGGATCTAACCCAGTTCCCACTGAAGTCTATAGTAGTTTTACCATTTGACTTAAGCAGGAGCAGGGTATAGCACCACATGCCTATTCAGTAACAGCTCTATCCTGTGAAGTTTAGATTGCCTCCTGACACATGTTGAGCACCTGCCCCTCGCACTCAAGCCAAAAAGAGTACTGAGCAATAGCACCTCTCAGGAAGCGCTCACGGTTGGTCATACCTTAATGGAGACTTTCTTGTATTTGCATCACAATGCATATCTGCAATGTAAAAAGGCAGGGGACTCCCCACTTGTCTGATGAAATTCAAGAAACAGGAGTCTCAGGTTTGCTGCATTAAGTACACATCCCCAGTCATTAGTGCTGGAATTTAAGAGGTGAGTTCAGAGGGACAGTGATAGCTCACTAGTGCACTGTCATAATCGTCATGTTGAAGTCCCAGATTAATGGGGATGAGAAATCTTTCCGCTCGTGAATACATAATTCCTTGAATACCAAATGCAGTAATGTTGGATTTATTTTAAAATTGGGGGAGTGGGGAGAAGGAATCCCCCTGCCCCCCCCCCCAGCTAAACTTTTTTCTTCTATCCAAGAAGTCTTGTTCCAAGGGCAAATTTTAAATAATGGGACTTAAGTTCCTTATGAGTTATTTTTATTACCCTTTGAGGGCCCCTGCAGATACAAAGTGCAAAAAAAGAAAACACTGATTCTTCAACTACCAGGGTCCTAGGTAAATGTGTTTCTTGAGACTATTTTAACACACTGTGCTAACTACTGTATCTTTTGTGAGGATAAACGCTAGTTGGCCCTGATGATTAAAGCACCAGAGGTCTGATGTAGCTGGAGATGAGGCAGAATTCTGTTACAAGAAGTTCACTTAGGGTTCAATGCCCATTAAAGTCAACAGAAAGTTTCATCTTGGCTTGAATGGGCTTTTGGATCAGGCCCGAAGTGAAGAGACACAAGGAGCACTGGTGTAATTCCTTTGAAATCAAAGGTCCTAAATCTGCTCTCATGTACACTGGTATAAATCTTTATCAGCTCCACTGAAATCAGTGGAGTTAGCAGTGTTGTCAGCCCAAACCACTGAAAAATTGAGTCAGCTCCCAGAAAATCGATGAGTGACTTAAAAATCATGAGATTTAAAAAATAATAAATATATCTTCTGGATTTTGAGCCTTTAGGGTGCACATTTTCAAACTTTTCTCTCCAGCATGAGGCTTATTTGGTTGGGTTTGGTTTTTTATGAAAGCTGACATTCTCACATTATCACTTGACTCCAAGAGCTGGGGCTTTTCAGATAAACATCAACTGTAGTGATACTTGCGATAAAATTGCAAGAGTCTGAGTCCAGTCGGCCACTTGTCCTGTGTCCACATTGCAAAATGACGGGGCTTAGACCAGTGATGAGCTGCCTAAATCTTAACAACCGGTTCCCTCCTCACCCCACGAGGGGGTCGTGGCCTGCCCCCGCCCCCCTGGACTCCTGCTCCATCCAACTCTCCCGTGTTCCTTGATGCCCCCCAGGATCCCTGTCCCATCCACCCCTGTCCCCTGACTACCCCTGGAACCGGGCAGGAGGGTCTCATGGGCCACTGTAGTGGGTGCCCACCACGCCCCGCTCCTAAGAGCCAGAGGGACCTTCCGGGGGGCGAGGTGGGGAGTCCCGGCAGGGCTTACTTGGGGTGGCTCCCGGGAAGCATCCGGCAGGTCCCTCTGGCTCCTAGGGGCAGGGTAGCAAAGCTGGCGGGGAGCAGGGGGAGCAACCGACTCTATGGGTGCTCCGGGGCTGGAGCACCCACGGGGAAAATTTGGGGGGTACAGAGCACCCACCGGCAACTCCCCGCCCTGCGCCCGGCCCCAGCTCACCTCCGCCCCTGAGGTACGCTCCGCCCCGCTCTGATTCTCCACCCCCCCTCTCCGGTTTCCTGCAAATCAGCTGTTCGTGCGGGAAGCCGGGGAGGGCTGAGAAGCAGGCGGCGGCTTCGCGCTCAGGCCCAGGTGGAGGTGGAGGCGAGTTGGGGTGGGGAGCGTTTCCCTGCGCCCCCCTCCCCCTCCCGGGTTACCTGCTGCGGTGCGGGCGGCCCTCTTCAGGACCCCCCGCCCCAGCTCCCCTCCACTCCACCTCCACCTCCCTGGGCCTGAGCGCGAAGCTGCCGCCTGCTTCTCAGCCCTCCCCAGCTTCCTCCGCGAACAGCTGATTCACGGGAAACCGGGGGTGGAGAAGCAGAGTGGGGCGGAGGCAGAGCAGAGGCGAGCTGGGGCCGGGCGGGGAGCTGCCGGTGGGTGCTCTGCACCCACCAAATTTTCCCCGTGGGTGCTCCAGTCCCGGAGCACCCAGGGAGTTGGCGCCTAAGGTGCCACTTTTGGCCGGTTGTTAAATTTAGAAGCCCTTTTAGAACCGGTTCTCCCTTGCGGGACAACTGGTTCTAAAAGGGCTTCTAAATTTAACAACCGGTTCCAGTGAACCGGTGCGAACCGGCTGCAGCTCACCACTGGCTTAGACCCAAGTCACAGCAGAACTCAGGCTCAGACTCACCCCCCTAACAGGGTTCTAGGACATGGGTCATGAGTGCTTGCTGACCTAAGTCAGACTGATGGTGTGTGGGCAGAAGGGGCAATTGGGCTCAAATCTGAGTTAGAGCCTGGGCTTAGTGTGCAGTATAGACATAACCTCAATGGCCATGGAAATTAGGTGTCTAGATACCCCCAGCCAGTTTTGGAAATTTCTGTTTCTACTTTTCTTAGACTTATTCCCTGATTCCAGGGTAAACTTTATGTTTTCACAGTGATGTAGCTATTTTTGACAGGAAAGCTTTCACTGAAAGTGGAACATAACCAGATTTGCAATCTACATGGCTCCTTCTCAGCAGTGAGGATGCACGGTAGCCACAGAGGGGCTGCATTAGCAATAAGGCTGCAGTGTTCTGCGGGCATTGATTCTGTAGCTGCTCCACAGTCTAAAAGGAAGGATTCCTTCTGTGGCACACTGTTGAGATACCTTTTTAGTTGCACGATCCTCCACGTTGCCCCAGGCCACCCCATTGTGCTGCTTCAAGTTGAAGTAAATGACAAACAAGATGAAATCAGAGCTGGAAAATGAATTAATCAATATCGTAAACCACCTAGGTTTCGCAGTGAAAGTTTATGGTTGTGCTAGGTGGAATTATCTCTCTCCAATTGTGGTGGTCTACTGTCGGCTTGGAATCATTCAGTCATGCAGCAGATGTTTCTCTCGTGTTGTCAGAGTTCTTTCGACTAATTAAAAGGATGCAGAAATCTAGCTATTGAGGGGTTTCTTGGGTTTTTAGGTGGTAGTAGTGGGTGCTCTCTTCTGAAAGGAAAAGGGAATCAATGTGTCTTTGGTAGATTGCTCTGGTCTAGTCAGTGGGATGCCTTGTCGGATCTCTTAGTGTATGTATCAGAGTCTGGCAGTGTACGTTAGCACAAAGCTGACTTGGTAGGTAGGGGCTTAGAGTGGAGCAGTGCTGAGGTGGTGAGGAAGGAAGAAGCAGTTCACGTTGCAAACTGTCTTGTCATAGGAATTAGACGTCTCTGCACAGTGAAAAGCTAGAGTCTAATGTTTGATGACCTTTTCATGGCTTCAATTTGACTTCTGGTGGTGATCAGCGAACACAGTAACAAGCTTTACCATCTATCTGGCAAGGGATTACTGAAGAAACAGCATCTCTCTGATTTGTATATGCTCATAGAGAAACATCTGCAAAGGAGAGAGAGTGAATGCAAGGGAGGGGAAGAAAGACAGGCTTACTTGGAGAGGTTTTGTCTGGCCACTGGCCATCAAGAGCAATTACAGAAGCCTCCATTGTCCAGAGAGGAATGTTTTGCATGTCTGACTCTCTCTCTGTCATAAAGCTCACTTCATCAGACCTAGCTTGCTGTTTTCTTCTGGACATGTAACTTTTTCAGTCTGCAGAATAGCAGGACTCGCATGTTGTTCAGGATTTTTTTGCACCCATTTGTACTTGGCATTGGATACTTTAACAGTTGGAACATTGATTTCTTCTGTGGTGAGTCCATTATTCGACAAATATGAATAGCTGCAGGACTCATTGCAGATATTTATCCTTTACAAAATCAGCTATTTAAGCACGGAGGGGGTGAGGGAACTGTGACATATTATCCAAACCAACGTTTGAACATTATACCTTTTATTCCTGGTGGGGGTGGAAGTATCATTTTGTGACAATGTGTATGTTTAAATACATTTTCTGATAGCATTTAGCAATTACTAACCGAGAAAATGGTTAGCAATTAGGAGTGCAGTAATAAATGGAAGTCTATTGTCCTAATTGAGTAGAATTACCGATGGCAATAGAAACATTGAAGATGCATTCAATTCTTCAGTTTAATTAAGAGTTTGTATAATTATAGTGTACTTTTCACGATTCACAGTAAAGGATGAGAGGAATTAAACTGTCTGATGCACGAAAACGAAGTCTAGGAAGGGTTCTTTTCAAAACTGTGGGAAGTTGCATGGATTCACGACGGAAAGAAAAAATATGGTGGGTCAGACTCTGGCAGTAATCGAAGTCATATCATTTGTAAAACTAAGTGTCATTGGAGAGCTCCAAAGCTGAGGCTTTCACAGAGTTCCCAATGGTATGATTTGAAAAAGAAGAGACAATTTATAGAATACATACCTTTATTTGTTGTTAAAGGGAGTTTACTTGTTGAAAATGCAATGAAATCAAATGTTTATGTAACCTGATAAACCCTTATATGCTGAATATCCCGTATCTTGAGCAGCAATCGGGTCACTTCTCTCTCATTTGGTCACACATACAGCAGCAGGCTAATTCAATAAAAAGAACCTGAACTGAAAAATGTTTTGCTGTCAGGGTGTGTGCAGGGAACATTGTCTCTCTTGAGCAGCTAAGCGCTAAATGTGAATCACTGAGAGAGCTGGCTGAGCTTCTGGTAAAAGTAATCTGAGTCTGAGAAGTGTAGACTGGGTGTGTTAGGATTAAATCTGTAATTATATATATATATTTTCAATAGGCTGTGGTGCTCTCTCTCTCTCTACCTTATTATGTCCTGAAGAATAAGTTCTTGGTGTGAGTTGCACTTAAGCGTGGGAGAAATCTAAACTCCTTGTTCAAAGAATGCTGCTTATACAAAATACGCTCTCAGTATAGGTTTGGAATAGCCATTTAATTGTTCATTATGTTTGTCTAGCTCCTTATTTCATTATTTTTGAAAATAGCCATTGCTGAGTTTTCTTGCTAAATAGACAGAGACAACTGTAATCTCAAATTTAGAGTGGTGTTTCAATTTATTATTTTAATATCTTCCATAGTAGTGCACTGTACCATTTAAAACATCAAGTTTTACTATGTCAGTAACCATTTACAGAACTCCCATTATAGTATGCTGGTGCTGTGTTTCACCCCAGAGCTGTCTGCAATTCCATGTGAATCCTGTATGTGTACTGTAAAATGTAAATGCTATGGGAAGCTTAGGGCAGAAAGATGCTGTATGAAATAGAAGTCATCAAATCATTATCATTGACTATAGTTTATAATATGTTATGCAGGAGGATATATCCAGAAGGGGCCAGAATCTCAATTGTTGTAAATCAGCATTTCTCCATTGAAGCCAAGGATCTAGCCTATTGTATTCTACAATCCAGTACAAAGTTTTGAAATAACCAACTGATGTATTAGCAGGAGTATTGTAAGCAAGACATGAGAAGTAATTCTTCCACTCTACTCAGCACTGATAAGGCCTCAACTGGAGTACTGTGTCCAGTTCTGGGCATCACACTTTGGAAAAGATGTGGACAAACTGGAGACAGTCCAGAAGGGAGAGCAACAAAAATTATTAAAGGTCTAGAAAACATGGCCTATGAGGAAAGATAGAAAAAATTGGGTTTGTTGAGTCTGGAGAAAAGGAGGCTGAGGGAGGAGATGGTATCAGTCTTCAAGTACGTAAAGGGCTGTTGTAAAGAGGAGGGTGATAAATTGTTCTCCTTAGCCACTGAAGACAGGGCAAGAAGTAGTGGGCTTAAGTTGTAGCAGGGGAGATTTAGGTTAGACATTAGGAAAGTCTTCCTAACTGTAAGGGTAGTTAAGCACTGGAACAAATTACTTAGGGAGGTTGTGGAATCTCCATCATTGGAGGTTTTTAAGAACAGGGTAGACAAACACCTGTCAGGGATGGTCTAGATAACATTTAGTCCTGCCTCGGTGCAGGGGGCTGGACTAGATGACCTAACAAGGTCGCTTCCAGTCCTACCTTTCCTTGAGATTAGAACTAAGGAGTTTTTTGAGCCTAGTTCTGTGATCAGACCCCTAAAATATGCTTTTTCCCCATATGTACCATACAAGCATACACCTACGTGTTGTACTCCTGAATTTTGGAAACTATTTCTGAATCACAGAGTCATAACTTTTTTTGTTTGAGTTATTACCCTGCAAACTCACATAAGCAAGAGGCATCGTTATCACCAACCCAGCCAAATACACCGATGATATTTTAATTACAATATAATTCTGCATGCTTCTCCAGAAAAGAGAAATTAGCCCCCATCAGTTTCCAATAGGCACGTGATACACATCCGTGGTAGTGGTAACCGTATGGACCAATGGATAATGTTCTTCTTTCATCCTTACTATTTTATTGGTGTTTGTAATGCATCATGGAAAATTGTGTAAGCCCTGAGCCTGCACAGCTAGGAGAGCCCAAGGGTTTAATTGCAAAGTCCATGAAATGTGGAAAGTTCAGAGAATAGCAACTCTGAAAACAAATGTTGAAGAATAAAACCCATGTTAGACAGCTTTCCTACAGTTCTGTCTCTGTGGAGTAGGTGTTGATGTTTTTCACCTTACTGCTTTGTTAGGGATCAATTGTGGAATGTTTTGGTTCTTTGTCTAAAATTACTCTTCCCTCCCATGTGGCTCCAAGTCTCAAGATAGTATGAATTCATGTTTGTTTTGTTTCTGAGCAGTGGGTGTTCCGTTGCAGTAATATGTTCCATTGATGTCATCTGTGTTGCATCCATCTAAACTGAAGTGATTAGCAACAGGTGATATGGCAGGTTGATATTTTCTTTTATCAATTAAATATTTAATAACATTGTTACTGGGCTTTTTCATTTCACTGGTGGGCTCTAAAGGCAGGCATTGTGAAAAACTGCTCTCTTGAGCGGGTGCATATAAAATATGCAGACATCGCAACACAAGGTTCAGGACTTTTGATCTGTTGCCATTTTTGGATATTGTATTTGATGGATTGATTTACTTAAATGTAGGAAATGCCTACCTATATCTTAGAAACTATAGAAATATCGCAATGACACCAAAATGATACAAATTACAATAGACTCTCTCAAGCGAACCACTTCATACTATAATCCACAGTAACCGTTGAAAGTCAAATAAGATCCCCATGACCAACCACCTTAAATCTCCTGTCTTTGCAGTGAGCTCAGAAGATTAACAAATCCAGACTTTGTCAGACCAAGGAGGGATGTATGTTTCAAAGAAAAAGACCCTAATTATTATTATTTATAATTTGTGTTGTCATAACGCCTGGAAGTCCGGGTTATGGACCAGGATTCTGTTGTGCTAGGTACTGTACAAACACGGAACACCCTCATGGCAAATGCCCAGCTATAGACTTTTAATGTCTATGCTCATATTATTCCACTCGAGTGAGAGCAGACCAAATAACACTGAAGTTACTATGTCCACACAGGTGCTGTACTCTCTCATGTGTGGTTCTCAGTCTTTGGGGGCTTTTAGGCCGGCAGTAGGCTGAGCTGCTCTTTCCATTCTTTTCCGGTGAACTGTGAGAAGTAGTTGTCTGTCCTTTCTGGGGACATGGGGGAACTTGAGTTAGGGGCAACACATGAGTTATAACTCGAGTTAATTTTGTAGTGAAGACGAGCCCCATGAGACTGTCAGCTCAAGAACATCCATTGATCACAACTTGTCATGGTGTTGCCCTGACAGAGCAGTGAGCTTTCAAGATATTAATGCCCAAAGCATTCAGGGTTTTGCAGATCAAAACCAAAACCTTAATGCTACTAGAAAACTAATCAGAAGCTGTCACGGATCCACAGGTGTGGTGCTACCTCCTGCTTTAAACAGTCTCTTGGAAGAACCCCCTCCCTCAGTGTGTCAGACCCCCAAAGGCTCTTATTCTTCCATCAGGGTAGGCCTCGCCGCCTCTGAGACTGAGACTCTGGGCTTCAGCACTCCTGCTTCATTCACAGTGTGAGCTCTGCCCAGCGAGCAATAGAGCATCTTAACCTCTGAACTCCTGTTCTTCCAAGAATACCTTTTTGGAGGTTACTTACAGATGTTTATGGTCGATAGAAAAAGGTGTAAAAAACCATTGTATAGGCTCAGTTATCCTTTGGCCTGCGCAGGCACATACAGACTTAAGGGAGAGTAAGACCCCCCTTTAGCCCATTATAGGCTACCAGGACCTTTGATCCAGTTGTATAGGAGTACGTGGGGGCTACATAACCCTGCCCACTCCCCTGCGGGGAATCATATTGTCTTTTCTGGAAATGTCTGAATGCGTTTCATGCATTGTTATTGGAATGTCCCTTGGCCACTGCTTATAGTTTTGGGACCCTTTTGTCTCTCTACTCTTTGGGGGCTGAGATTCTCACGTATTTAGCACATTTTACCTGGCATTCAGGTGTGCATCCTGATGCTGTGTTAAAGATAAATAGCAATGTTCATTGCAATGCAGGTTTTATGGACAGTGTTGCATGAAAAGTCTATGTTCTCTCCTATTTTAGGATACTACCTGTAGACCTGAGAGCTGTCAGCCCCAGGGCAGGGGAGCTCCAGCTGCGAGCTCTGCGCAGGGCTGACAGCTCAGGTTGTCAGCCCCAGGGCAGAGGGGGCCTCTAGCTGTGAGAGCTGCGTGCAGCTGACAGCAACAGGCGATGTAAGTAAGTCACCCTAACTACATCGACCTAAGTGCTACGCCTGTCGTGGAAGTGGAGTTATTAGGTCGGTGTAGTGGGTGACATAAATCAGAAAGAGCAATATTGTAGTGTAGACACTTAGGGTATGTCTACACAGCCAACATTAAAGCGCAGCTGCGTTATTTGCGGCTCCAGAGCTGGGAGAGAGCTCTCCCAGTGTTGTAATAAAACCCGCTCCGCGGGGGGAATAGCTACTAGTGCTATCTACACTGTCACTTTACAGCACTGAAACTTGCATCGCTCAGGGGGGTGTTTTTTCACACCCCTGAGCAAAGAAAGTTTCAGCGCTGTAAGTGGCAGTGTAGACAAGGCCTTAGAGTTAGCTCAGCGTGAGCTGCCTTATGTCAGCCTAACTCCGTGGTGTAGTCCAAGCCCTGTTTTTTTGTAAGGGGCAGGAGAATCCAGGAAAATAATATGGTGCAAAAATATTCCTTAGGTCACTCATTTGTCAGTGGAAGTGAAGGGGTGAAATGTTGAAAGAAAAGTTTGTTGTAACAGGGTAAACAGGTGAGACTGAGAATTCTCCAAGGCCATGCACAGTCCATATCCAGACACCACACAACCTGGGGATGGGAGGATACACACGTGCAAAATCAAATCAGAACCTTCTTTAGAAAGACTCGTGTTTAACATCTTGTATTTTCTGGCCAGGCAGCCGGGCACAGGGACACAGCTATAGATAGCTAGGAATATCATCAAAAGTATTTTGTACTTTTGTGTGAAGATTTCAAAGCACTTTGCAAATATTACTTAAGCTGTTCGACACTTCAGCTGGGAGGTGATAAGCTGTATTATAACTATTTTACATATCGGTAAACTGAGGCACTGAGTGCTTAAGTGACTTGCCCAAAGTCACACAGTGAAACAAAGCCAGAAACAGAACCCAAAAGACCTGACTCATAGTCCTTTGCTCTGATCATTAGATTGTTGTTCTCTCCCCATATCAAACTTACATCCCCTGTGCTCCGGGGTGAATTCCACTGTTTCCCAGATGTAAGACATTCCCATTCTGCACTCTATTACCCTCAGGATACTTGGGTTCTCCTCCCAGCTCTGCCACTGGCCTGTTTGGGCACATGACTTCTGGACGGTGTGCCTCAGTTTCCCCATCTATAAAATGATAACGCGTAACCAATTTGTAAAGTGCTTTGAAATCCACTGGTGAAAAACGCTACATCAAAATGAGAGATTATTATTATGTATTTCTACTACTATTTTTAATGGTCAAAAATCTCTCTCCTCTGACGATTCCTTTGTATGTTTGTGTGTATCTAGTAGGTACCTAAGAGTACGTGTGGTGTGTATTCACAGCGTCCAATGTTTAAAACAGTTCCATGTGGTTAAGGATGTCTGATGTGTGAACCTCTTAAATGTGTGCAAATGGCATATGAATTTACCTTTCAACTGGTTCATCATAATTTACATCAAGTGGAAGCTTTAGCACTGGAGTTGTGATTAAGATTATCTGTTTTACTTTGAGTATTTTTTATTCAATATAAATAGCCTAGCACTCATTATAGGCCCACCTCCCTCCCTTGTGCTGACCCCTAATCCCATCAGAATGAAGATCTGGCTGTGATACGGATTGTAAAGCTTTTCTTTTGCATCACAAATGGTTTAGATCAAAACCACCTAATTTAAAGCCAGATGTTTTCTGCTATTGAGAGAGAGAGAGAGGACAGAATCTTTCCTTTCATAATCATTTGTTCTAATATTAGCTTAATTGACTTAGTTTAGGCTCTAAATAAGAATACTGGATGAACTGGTTCATATGAAATGTGAATCTGACCTGAATTTTCAAGCCAGCCTCAAAATGAAGCCATTTTAAATTTTCATGCATGTCCTTCACTAGTTTTATCTCCACGTAGAAGTATTGACAAAGAGACTCTTTTTCTCAGACAGGCACTTCAGTGGGAGCTGCTGAGGGTGCAACACTTTTGGCTACCGATTTAGACGCTTAAATAGGATCTTTGGAGTCTAACTGTGGGAATCTCTGTTTGAAAATCTTGACCCAAGGTTCTCTCATTTCTTGGTGACCATTACCACTCCTTAGAGAGACAAGGTGAGTGAGATAATATCTTTTATTGGACCAGTTTCTGTTGGTGAGAGAGAGAGGTTTCTGAACTTAGGGCATGTCTACACTTACCTTCGGAGCAATCGATCCAGCAGGGGTCGATTTATTGCATCTAGTGAAGACGCGATAAATCGACTGCCGAGCACTCTCCAGAACTACAGATGCAAAACCTCTACTGCTACAATGATCAACACCCTACACAGCACACCTTTCAAGATCCATGGGTCCTATATATTCTTATCACAACATGTGGTGTACCTCCTCCAGTGCACTAAATGCCCCAATAACAAATATGTGGGTGAAACCAGACAATCACTATGCTCTCAAATGAACTCACACCGGAAAACGATAAAAGACAAAAACACCCTATCGTCTTTAGGTGAACACTTTTCACAAAGCGAGCGCTGTATATCTGACCTATCAGACTTCATCTTCAAAGGAAACCTGCACAACACTTTCTAAAGACGAGCCTGGGAGTTCAAATTCATAACTTTGCTGGACATGAAAAATCATGGACTGAACAGAGATGCTGGATTTATGGCTTATTACAACAATCTGTAGCCCACTAACAACCTCCCCCCATCCCACCCCCACACTCCTTTTGCCCCTGTGACTGGAGAGGTGTTAACAGGCCACTTCACCTTGAATGGTCCTTTGAAGTATGTGTTAACTCCTTATGCTAAACAATCTGTTCCGCCTTGTATTTAGCTGTGACACTCTGAGTACCTTTCCCAGACCTGAAGAAGAGCTCTATGTAAGCTGGCAAGCTTGTCTCTTTCACCAACAGAAGTTGGTCCAATAAAAGGTATTACCTCACCCACCTTGTCTCTATAATATCCTGGGACTGACATAGCTACAACACTGCATTTGTTGGAGCTCATAACACTTCTCCCTTCACCATCATTGTGTGACGTACCGTGTATTGTTGGTCTAGACTCTAGAACGTGCTGGAAGTGGCTGCCTTTTACTGAAGCTGTATGTAGACAGGGCTTGAGCCTGCACATGCTCACTCCATGGGAGTCCAGACTTCCACTAACAGCTCCACTGAAGTCATCAGAGTTGTTTACGTGAATATGAACAGTACCATACATTTGAATAAGAATTTGCAGGACTGATTTTCCTCTTACACTGGTATAAATCAGGAGTAATTCTTGTGAGGTCCAGTTAGGTACACCAGTGGAGAACTGGTGTAAGCAACTGTAGAATCAATTCATTGTTTTATAAAGTGTTTTAAGATAAATTGTGCTAAAAGAGAATAAAATACCACATTATTATTATATGCAGTTACGTGGTGAGTGGATGTGGTATGACATTTTTCACAAAGAATGATTGGTACATGTTAGAAAAAGTATAGGGTTTGGGGCTGCATTGTCGTGCAATTTAAAACTGTTTTGTATTGGTTAGAAATAAGTTGTTACAGGTTCTTTTTGAAACCCTGAGGGTAAATATTTATAACAAGTAACATTTCCTCAACATTCTGAATTTTCGATACAGTTAGCTTCAGTGTATATGGTTTGCTGTGAGTTAAAATGGCAAGAAGAAATCACTCCAGAGTTTTTTGAGCTGCACCATTCATCAGAAGTCCAGCAGTGTTTTGTTCAAAATCTTTGTTGAACCAAGAGATGTGGGAAATTTTTAAACAGGGGAGCTGCTCTTGTGAGACACACAAAATCAACAATGTCTTGTTCTTCTTACTTCCTGGAGTGGAGGGTCCTGTTTCCAACACTCATTACTTTGTCCAGAATTGGATCTTGGTATGGGATGATAGCAGAAAGAAACACAGCATTATGAATTCCCAGTAGAAGTCTCGGAAATAGTTATTGTGGAGCCATTTAAAGTCTTTGCCCTAAAAGCATAGGCTGTCAAATATTTGCTCTGTATATCTCTGTATGCATGTTTGTGGGGGGGAGTAGGGCACTGAAAAATTTAGAGACTTAAGCTATGTTTACGTAGCTATGCCAACATTACCTGCTAGAGTAGACTCAGTGTATGCCTACGGAAGGAACTTTTCTGCCAGTGTAGGAATACCATCTCCCTGAATGATGTTAGCCGTGGTCCAACCATTTCATTGAGGTGGGCCACATGCATAGTTGTGCAGCACCTCCATGGATCACATACAGAAAGAAAATGGAGTCCTCCGTGCATACAGTGTATGCAAGGTCTTGCTGTATGGAGGATACCATTTTGCTCTACAAAATGGCATCTACCATGAGGTGTTACCTCCCATGTAGGATGTCATTATGGATCTGGGGCCAGGTTAGCACAAAGGCTTGGGTTACTTAGTCATAATTTCAGAGAACTTAGTCTGAGCTTGGAGATTTTTAATGAAGCCTGAAACCAATGGAGTTTCATGTGTTACTTGGCTTTCTTTGCCAACATTTTGTGCAGTTCTGAGGCCTGATCCTGCAGTCAGGTCTCATTGACTACAGCTGCTTTCTTCATTTCATTATAATAAACTTCAAAGGGTGCATTTGATCTGGCAACATGTTTCTCACTGTCCGTCAGGAGTTCATTTAAGCTAAGCAATGTAGCAAATACCGTATGTTGTTTTTTTTCATTTCAGCTATAATGGGGCTTCTCATACGAGTAACGGCTGCACAGGATCAGACCCCTAGTTATTAAGTAAAGGCCAAAAATTCAAATAGGCTGTACAAACTATAGACGTTTACACGTTTTAAAAGCTTTCGCCTCCTTTTTTAAAAAGATGTTGCATTACAGAAAACTTCAGAATACATTTGATCTGCTGGTATGTTTTTGACTACATCCACCAGGAGTTAACTTCAGCAGCCGAGCAACGTAACAAAAATCTACGTTGTACAGCTGACATGAAAATTAACCTAACATACAATATTTGCTACATTGTGCAGCTTAAATGAACTGCTGGTGGACAGTGAAAAACATGTTGGCAGATCAAAGGTAACTTTTGACATTTATTGTCACAAAATGAAATAAAACCGCTAAGGAAAACCAAAAAATAAAACAAACTTAAGAAAATTATTTATATCTGTTGTATTCTACTCTTTTATTTACATACAACCCAAAGCCCAGTGTAGTCAATGAAAGCCGCTCTACTGATTTCACTGGGCTTTGGATCTGACCATAAGGACCAATTCTTCCACCTTTAGGCTATAAAGGCATGTACTCCACCAGTAGTCCTGCTGACTTCAATAGGACTTCTTGCCGTGTATTGTGCTATGTGATGCAGGTCGGCCGGCCCACCCCTTCTGTCCGGGGCCCCTTCCCACACCGGAACCCAGAGTCCCCCCCGCATGAGCCCCGGGCCACCTGAGTGCGCCCCCCAGCCACCCAGAGTCACTGGCTGCAGGCCGGCCCGCAGTAGCCCCAGCTCGGGGCAAGGGTGGGGGGTGGGGTTTTTTGGGGGGGGGGAAGAGGAGGGGAATGGGGTAGTGTCCGCCCCAGCAAAAGTAGACGAGCCAGGCCTGTCCACTTTCAAAAAGTGGGAGGGCTATGGTCCCCTGCACCACTGACCCGGGGCCCTGGCCACATGGGAAGGAAAAGCTGCAGCAGAGTATGGTGGAAAGCAGGAGGGAGTCTGGGGGTGGAGTGTGGGCAGGGTTATGCAGGCAGTTTGGGAAGCTTAGCCTTCCCCTACCTTTGATACCCGTCGCCCATGGGTAAGGCCAGCAGAATCTGTCCCTTCATAAGCATTAATAATTTCCCAACAGTACCCTGATTTCTCAGAGCACACTCAACTCCCATGAGCAAGACTCTTCCTCCCTTATTCCTCAAAACGTCCCATTGAAATCAGTGTGAGTCAGGGCGACAGAATCTGGGCCATGGTTGTCAGCTGGAGTTGTGTGTCCTCAGCACTTCTGAAGATCAGGCCTTAAAAGGTATAACCTGTTTCCCTGTGTAACAACAAATTTTCATGGACACCAGCAGGCTAAATAAAACAGCTTGCTAGCAGAACTGTTCTTCCCCCTTATCCTGCAAGATGCTGAGTATTTCCTGTGTGGCGCCAGGGACGCCATAAGGAGTTGAAGGTGTTCAGAACTTGCTGAATCTGGCCTTTATAAAGGAGGGGACCATTTTAAACATTGGACTGCACACGTCAAGTGCTCATCATTGGGGCTGGTATCTCTTCCTCCATTCAGCAGCATGCCTACTGGGAGTACCGTGGGTGGATCAAGCACTGTGCCCCTCGGGCTTCCCTGTTCTCTGCTTGTGGCACTTAACAGTCTAGTGTCCTTTGGGCTGCAATACTTAGGTCTAATTTTGATCGTTGGTTTTAGTGTGCAGGTGCTAGGTGGTGTTGGCAGCCTTTGATGTACAGGAGGTCAAGCTAGATGATCTGGGGGTCCTTTCTGGCCTTTGACTCTAGGACAGCTGGGAACTGGATTCTCCCTCCCCCCACCCCCAGTTAAGCACCCCCAAAAAATTATGTGCATCTATTCTCATCCCACATGAATCATTAGTAGATCTGATGGTGCATCTATTAGTTCTCTTTGACAAAATGAGGTTGTTTAGAAGCATGACAGGACAAGAGATTTTGGCATTATGTGCCCTAAAAAAGCTTTTCTGGACAACTGAGCCTTCAAGCACTGGTTCAGATTAGTAGTCCTTATACAGGTGATCACGTTGAAGCCAACGGAGGCACTTGCCTTAGTAAAGGTTTGCAGATTCTCAGACCATTAGGCTGGCATTTTCAAGGGCTTCGAAGGGAGTTACATGATCAATTCACGTTGAATTTCAATGGGATTTGGACGCCAAGTGACCTTATGCTCTTCTGGAAATCCCAGCCTTAATACTAGGGTATCTGGTTTTCGACCAGAATGTCCAGTCAAAAAGGGACCCTGACAGCTCTGGTCAGCGCTGCTGATCGGGCCATTAAAAGTCTGGTTGGTGCAGCAGGGCTAAGGCAGGCTCCCTGCGGCTCCTGGAAGCAGCAGTGTGTCCTCACTCCGGCTCCTATGTGTAGGGACAGCCAGAGGGCTCTGCACGCTGCCCACACCCCAAGCGCTGGCTCTGCAGCTCCCATTGACTGGGAACCATGGCCAATTGGAGCTTTGGGGGAGGCGCCTGTGGATAGGGCAGCACGCAGAGCCGCCTCTCCATGTAGGAGCTGGAGGGGGGATATGCCACTGCTTCCGGGAGCTGCTTGAAGTAAGTGCAGCCCAGATCCTGTGCCCCTGACTCCCCCCTGCACCCCAACCCCCTGCCCCAGCCCTGATCCCCCTCACGCCCTCTGAACCCCTCAGTCTCAGCCTGGAGCACCCTCCTACACCCCAAGCCCATCATCCAGAGCCCCCAGCCGGAGCCCTCACCCCATCTCACACCCCAACCCCCTGCCTCAAACCAGAGCCCCCCCTGCACCCCAAACCCCTTGGCTCCACCCCCAGCCCGGAGCCCTCTCCTGCACCCCAAACATCTCATCCCCAGTGTCTGCACCCCCAGCCAGAGCCCTCACACATCCCGTGTCACAGCCCGGAGCCCCCTCCTGTACTCCGAACCCCTCTGCCCCAGCCCAGAGCCCCCTCCTACACCTAAAATCCCTCATCTGTGGCTCCACACCAGAGCCCGCACACCCAGCTGGAGCCATCATCCCCTCCCACACCGGAGCCTCCTCCTGCACCCTGAACTACTTGTTTCTGGCCCCACCCCGGAGCCAGCACCCCCAGCCAGAGCCCTCACTGCTTTCTGCACCCCAGCACCCTGAGCCAGCCTGGTGAAATGAGTGAGTGAAGGTGGGGAGAGTGAGCGACAGAGGGAGGGGAGGATGCAGTGAGCGGGGTGGGGGAATGGGACCTTGAAGGAGGGGCGGGGCAAGGGAGTTCTGTTTTGTGTGAATAGAAAGTTGACAACCCTACTTAATACATAGAATGTAAGTGCTGGATCCTTCAAGGAAGAATACTTCCTGACCTTACACTGGAGTACCTAGAGGCCTCCCCTGATGTCAGAGGACATCATTGGGCTGGGCAGTGTACTTACATATAGTAAGAGATGGGCCTCGCCCTAAAGAGCTTAGAATGTAATTGACAAGATAGCTGAAATATTTATCACCCCATTTTACAGATGAGGAACTGAGACAGAGAGAGATGAAGTGACTTGTCCAGGGTCACACAGAGAGTCTGTGGCAGAGCTAGTGATTGAATCTCAATTTCTGCAGTCTCACACCAGTGCCCTAACCACAAGACTGTCCTGTTCAGGGTCATGCCTTCTGTTTTAACCAGGACCTGATCCCACAAATCCTTCTTTACATGGATAATGTATAATTATGTGAGTAGTATCATTGAAGTCACGTCTGTGAATAAGGAGTACTCACATGAGTAAAGGTTTGCAGCCTTGGAGCCTTTTAATTCATTCGATAGAAGTGATGCAATCCTTTGAGGTGCTGAGCACACAGCACCCCACAAAATTTGGTCTATTATTTCTCTTGTATCATTTCCTGATATTAATCAGTTGCACGTTTGGAATTGTGCTCATGCTAAATAATATTTGTTTGACAGATCAGACGTTTTCTCTGTGGGTTTTTTTTCCCCCTTTCCTTTCCTTTTTTTTTTTTTTTTTCTTTTCTTTTTTAAGCAGTGGGCATTCCCCACAGAAAGTGAGAGCTGAATGAACTGATTGCTTAACCTCTCCTGACTCTACCCTGGTGGTAGATCATTAATGGTGTAGAAAATGAGGACTAGTGCGGGCAGCACAGGGTGGGGTGTGTGTGCATCTTTAAGAGATTTATGTGGAGGTCTGAGATGAGGAGACAGCACTGTGGTACATCATCATGCAGGAGACATCAGAGACGTTCTTCGCTTCGGTGCATTATCATAAAAAGTGATTTAGACTGGAGCTGATTGATGCAAATGGTCCTCTGTTCTTTCCTATCATTAGCGGCCTCTTTCAGTGGCCAGAGGCAGTGATTAAAGCTGTCATTTGGAGCTGCTCATTAAAGACAAGCGCCCAAGTAGCAGGAGGAAAAAAGGTTGAAGAGCCATGAATTTTTTTCCCCTTCCTTAAAACAATGCATTTTCCCTTTTCCAGTTCTGGCTGTACAGGGAAAGTCTCTCTCTGATGTGATGCGGGGTGTAAATTGTTTAAAAAAAATAACATTAAAACCGCATTATTGTCACTTTATATTTTGACGACAGTTTAGTACAATTTAAAAAGATGCTCAGAAAAGTATTGTGGGGTGAATTCGCTATAAAATAATCTGTTGGAATACCAAGCCGCCTCTATTTACACAAGCCATGGTTTGCAGCTTGTGTGAGAGCCATGTGGGGATGTAATGAACTGCCTGTTGTTTAGATTGTCAGCTTTTCAGGGCAAGGACTGTTTTCTCATTATGGGTGTGTACAGCACCTCTCACAATAGGCCCTTGATCTTGGTGGGAGATTCTAGGCATGGTCATAAAACACATGATAAATAATAACAAATGATTGTCACAGTTTTATACTCGCTAACTTAACTGTGGATGTTCCCTATCCATAAATGGGATCTAGAGAGGGAGGACTAGTCAGGTGGTTGGGGCCCCAGCCTGAGTTCTGGGTTCAATTCCCACTCTGCCAGAGATCTCTTGCATGAAATAGTTTCTCTCTGCCTCAGTTCTCCATCTGTAAAATGGAGATAAAAGTAGCATGGTATCTGAGCCGCTCACAATCTTACCTTATAAGGTATTGAGAGGCTAACTACGTTAAAGGTTGTGAGGAGCTCAATACCTCAGCACTGGGGTGCAGATAGGTTAGAAATACTGAATCCTTGTTTTTATCTGACTAACCGCTTGCCCTCAGAAATACCTGTGGCAGTGAGTACCAGAGGTTAATTATGTGTTGTGCATGTCATTGCTCTGTCATGCACATACACACACAAGCTGTTGTAAAAACGAACACGTCTGTAAAGAGGTCACAGCCTGAAAGGCTCCATGAGTGGCTGTAGTGATTCATACAGAGAATCTGATCCAACTTAAGAGGATAGCGAAAGATGACTGAGGGGAAGTACTGCAGCTGATGAAAGGGTAATTGTGGGAAATATGTCAAACAAAGCTGATTGCTATAAACACAATTTTTTTTATTTAATAATCTGGCTGTGCATCAAGGAATGTCCTGATGGTCCTACTGAATTATTGAAACCCTTGGATTACTTCTTGGTAATTTGCTCTCATATTGTAGTGTCGTCTTGTTTGGTCATGTGGTTATGGTGTATAATTTGTATCTCTTTGAACATTTTCCTTTTCCCTTTAGGGACCCCAAGTGAGACAGAGTTACTGTTGTGATCACAAGAAATAGTTGACTTTCTTAAAGAGCAAATGGTACTTCATGGAAACCATTCTTGTTTATTTAGGACCTGTTCTTGCTCCTCTAGCCGTCCGTTATACTTCCATTTATATATACTGCCTTTCACAGATAATACCCAGCAATAAATTCCCTGTCATTTAAAATGCCAGGATAAAGAGGCACTTCTTGCATTTCTTGTGATTTTGGGGGGGCTGTGGTGGATTTGAAGTGAGATCAAATTCCAAAGACAAAAGGTTCTGCTCTGGTAAATGTCCTCCTTCCCATGCATGTCCTGGAGTGCAACTCATGGGACAGACATTCCATATGATGGGGCAAAGGAGGAGTGGCTTCTATGTAGAGCTGATTTTTAAAAAAGGGGATGTGGGGGTGGAATTGCTACAGTTTTTAGAGTAGTTTTCTCCTCCCTTCACCAAGATTTAAAAAGTTTGTGTACATTTGAAAAAAATCTACCAAATCTCTCTCTTGTGTTACAGATTCACTGCGTTGATCTCTTTTTGGTTGGTTGGCTGGTTCATTCATTTTTGTGGAAGCAGGATCTTTGCTGTTTAGGAGTTTAGGGAAAAGAGGGTAGAAAAGAAACCCAGAAAGTATGTTGCTGCATCAGCAGAATAATCTCTAAAGAGATTTTTTTTTTTTTGGTGAGGTGTCAATGGACTGTTTAACAGGGACACAGTGAGAGCTACTTCTGTATTAGCTACTAAACTAACAAGTGGACCATGAGAGCCATTTAGATTGAATCAGTGAATCGTAAAAGTTCGAGGTAGAAAGGAATTATTAGATCATCCAGTCCATTTCCCTGCCATTGCAGGATTATTCCCTACAGTACATTTTCTAATGTTTTGTCCAGTCTATTATTTAAAGTCCCAAGTGATGTGGCTTCCACTGGCTCCTTAGGGGGAGACAGTTCCACAGGCTAACACATCTCACTGCAAGAAATTTTTCTTGGTAATCAGCCTCAATTGCATCACTTTCTCAGTAGTTTAGTAATGCCATTAATGAGAGTAGATTAAAATGCACATTTGTATTTGATTTTTAAGGGTACAGGTTGATTAAACTCTTACTTTAAATTTTGCATCAGATCATTTGAACGTTGCATCCTGCAACGTGGGATTGTATGGCACCATGAAGAGTGCAAGCACTTCCCTGATGAGGCTGCTGCTGATACTATGTATTTTATATTTGTATGTAGCACCATAAATGTGACCAGGATTCATTGAATTCGGTCTGCTAGGTTGGATCATTAGCTTCCCATGGGTTAGCCAGGTACTGATGGGGGATGCTACGTGAATGCTGATCCACCCCCAATCCAGGACTCCCACTGTACATGGACATCTTCAGTTGCCCCAGAGCACGACTTATGTCGAGGCATCCATTTGTGGTCTCAATTGCCAGATCAGAAGCTGCCAGCAGCAGCCCTATGGAACGACAAGTGATCAGCTAACAACATTTGGAATGTTTTCCTTGTCGCTGATCCAACCGTTGGACCATCGGAATTAGACCTGCCAGGTCACCTTTAGACTCTGCTGAAGAGGTTCCAAACTGGCCAAGGAATATGCGCAGCCAACCTCTACATATGGGGTGTGCACGACGACCCACTTTGTCAATGTGGTCTGAGTCACTCAGTGCATGTTGTCAACTAATCAGATTTCATGGTGGCCTTAGGGCCCTTCATTTTGCTGATGAAGCTGCTGTCGCGTGGCTTGGCAAGCACTGCAAATGCTAGAAGAAAAAATGTACATAGTACTTTATAAAAAGAATGGCCCCTGCCCTAAGGAGCTTACAACCAGGGCTTATATTCAGCTGGAGCTGTCTGGAGCAGAGCTCCGGTAAATATTTTCAAACCGGCTGGAGTTTTTATAGCATGTTGTGGGAGAGGGCATGGGGGTCTCCAGAAAATACTCTATAAGAATTTAAGTGTAAGAACTTAGTATTATTTTTCACTACTAGGACAGCGATCCAGCATTTGACATAGGGCAGCAAGATGGCTGCCTGTGTGTGGAGCACCTTTGAGTTGAGTGATGGTCTGCTCACACCCTGCCAGTTGTAGGATTAGGCTCTAACTTTGGATTTAGGAATAGATCATCTTAAATACATGTGGGCTTATCGAACCCCAAGATGTTGTAAAATTCCAGCTGGACTCATTACCAGAGAACAGTGTTATTACCAGAGAATAGCATAACAACTGCCCAGTGTGCATCTTCAAACTGTTGACTAACATTATTAGAAAACTAGGTATATCAACCAAGTTCAAATCAACCAACTTAACACATTTATGCACATGCATCATATAATGTATGCATAATAGATGTACAGTGTGTGTATACATACAGTGATGAGCTGCCAAAATCTTAACAACGGGTTCCCTCCTCACCCCACGAGGGGGTCGTTGCTCACCCCCGGCCCCCAAGACTCCTGCCCCATCCAACCCCCCTGCGTTCCTTGACGCCCCCCCCCAGAACCGGGCAGGAGGGTCTCGTGGGCCACTGTAGTGGGTGCCCACCCCACCCCGAAGAGCCAGAGGCACCTGCCAGGGGGCGAGGTGGGGAGTCCCGGGAGGTGCTTACCTGGGGCAGCTCCCAGGAAGCATCCAGCAGGTCCCTCTGGCTCCTGGGGCGGGGGAGCGTAGCTGGGGGGAGCAGTCACATCAAAAGTGGCACCTTAGGTGCCCACTCCCTGGGTGCTCTGGGGCTGGAGCACCCACGGGGAAAATTTGGTGGGTGCAGAGCACCCACTGGCAGCTCCCCGCCCTGCGCCCGGCCCCAGCTCACCTCACCTCCGCCTCCTCCGCTGAACGTGCTGCACCCATGGAATCGGCGCCTAAGGCGCCACTTTTGGCCAGTTAAATTTAGAAGCCCTTTTAGAACCGGTTGTCCCTCGAGGAACAACCGGTTCTAAAAGGGCTTCTAAATTTAACAACCGGTTCTAGCGAACCGGTGCGAACCGGCTCCAGCTCACCACTGTATACATATGTATGTTTTCTGTTCATATGTTATCCTGATTTCCTATATCTATCTATATCTGAGTATCCATCTAGATGTAAGTTACAGATAGATAGATATACCCAAGAAAATATACATATGCAAAAACTTAAATTCTTCTAGGTCCCAGACAATGAAATTATGATACGTTGCTTTCAAAACATGAATTACAAATTTGATTTTCGATCATGATGTAAAGGAAGTTGTAGTAATTTTTGGATACATGAAAATTACAATCCAGTAATTTTCTTGAGAAATCTGGTTCTGGCATTAGCCTTTAGTTACGACATTGCAATTATCTCCATGGCAACCCATTGTGATGTGACAGCTGCAGTGACTATAGGTTCACAAGTTCTTGAGCTGGAGCTGAGGAAAATGTAGGTTTCTGATGTGACACATTCCAAGAGCCTGCTTCTCTTCTCCCACAGTTTTACCCTGGTATGTCTCCACTAACTTAGTGGTGGAGTTATTCCTTATTTACACTGACCCAAGTGAGAGGAGAATCAGGCCCCATGTGTTTAAAGAATTCTTTCAAGCATATTAAATAGCTGTGGCTTATATGATCAGTTACTTGACTAAATAACATCGAGAAAACTCATACATGAGAATAGTGCTTTTCGGCCATTAGTCACAAGAATGTATGTTCAGCATAGAGTGCACCCTTTTTAAATGCAGAGCCTGTTGTTTAGTTAAAGAGATTTTTTGTCTCTGTGAAGCATAGGGTAACACCAAGTTGAGGAGCGCTAAAGAAAAAAGAGAGAGGATTAAACTAAAACCTAGAAGTCTAAAGAAGGCAAAGAACAGACTCCATTACGACATTTCCTTTGAACAGTGCTTTACGGTTCTTAATTACCTGTTGAACCTTGGCTTCTATGGTGATGGGTGCCACACAACAACCTAAGATAGATAGATTGGGAGAATAGAGTAGCCCCGGCTTTCTAGTTTCTAACCATTTATTCAGGCTCTGCTATATCACTGCCCATCTGAAGTGAGGTGGAATTGCAAGATTTCTCCCCTCTGGGACCATGGGAGTGTAACTGAACTGAACCAGTAATCTGTCCTTACATCTCCACCCCCAGGGAAACTGCAAGTCCAGCTGGCATGTCTAGGTTGAACAAACTCTCTTCCAGTAGCAGGTTTGCAAGTCTCACTGTAACCAACAGTGGCAGGAGTCAAACCTGTAGCTTGTTCAATGCAGCAATTACCTTTAGAGACTAGCTCAAGCCAGTTCACAGTGTAAATGCGTTGCCCTCATTTGTTGGATAAACTTCTAAATTATTCCCATTCCCTTGCTGAAATCACAGACTGAGTGGTAATGAAGCACGTTTTGTAGATTCCACTGCCAGCTTTAATGCTTTAGTAATAGTAGACCTAATCGTAAGCATTCATTAGACCAACAAGTTGAAAATACAACAGGTTTGTAGAGCTTTGGCAAGCTTATATAATATCTATAAATCAGTCCTTGCTACCACCTTTTAAAAGAAGAGCCCACTTCCTGTAACCATCATAACTAACATATTTTTGGCCATCCTGATGTATTGGGAATTAGATGAATAAATCTGATGCAGTGAAATAGGGATATACCCTAAAGAGTTTATTCCCATAAAACCTTTGTAGGGGATGTGTTTGATAAGATAAGTCTTTCGTTATCCTGATGATCTGAGCTAGAGCTTTGTTGCAGTATTTTTGCACTTTATTGCACTCCTTGTTGAAAGCTTGAAATGAGCCTTTTGAACGAACTAGCCCAAATAGATCAGCTAAAGTTTGAATAATGTACTTCATCCAAACATGCACTGGTGCTGATTCAGTAGAGGTTATAAAGGTTAAATTGGATAGCAAATGTAAATGGGTAAGCAGACAGCGTTACAGGTGGAATCATAAATAGGAGGAGTATGAGATGGGCCTCCAAAGAAGATTGGCACCCAATGTCTCCTAAGTAGCAATCCTGGTTGTACATTGATGTCCTCTATGTTCTTGGGCAATTGAAATAATCTCTTGGTTTCACAATCTGCAATGTAGGGATAGCAGTGTTTACTGACCTACCTCTCGTGGGGATATTGTGAAGAATAATTATTGTGTGCTCGTCTAGTTATAGATAAGTGCAAAGCATTGTTCTATTATGTTAAAATGGACTACCCAATCAGCATCCCATTTCCACTAATGACCCAGGGTCTAATGTTTGGCTTTTTCTGTTTCCAATTTAAAGAATTGGAAACCTTAATTTACTGTTGCTTATTTAAAAAAAAAAATCAGTACAGTTATGGTCCCAGGCACTGCAGGGGCACTTTGGTTGTAGATTTGTAGGGCCAGATCCATCCCTGGAGATGCAGAGGTCAGCACAACGGATGGAGGGGAAGCAGTTTGTACCTCCTCTGTCCAAGGACTATGGGAGCGTCTCTTCAGTCCCTGGCATAGGTTTGAATGGCCCTCAGGGCTGTCCTAGGTTACACCCTTGCTGGAATGGCTACGACCAGGGCACACAATTGCAGTCATGCCGGTCTGCCGTGGCAAATCCCCAATCTCCTCCAGCCTGCCCATGCAATTCCTCCACTCTAGCCTGTGCCTGGGGCTCCTGGAGCAGATGCTAAAGATGAGGCTCGATACACTGCAGTGGCTTGTGACTAGTTGGTGCAAAGGGACCTCAGAGCAATGTTGCATATGGCCCATAGGGGTGTTATTTTCTAAATAAAAATGTTTTGCTTAAATATAGTAAGAGCTTGATCTTGTTTTCACTGATGCTAATGACAAAGCTCCCTTTGACATAAGTGGGAGCTCATGAACTGAGGCCCTCCGGTTGCTTAAGTCTGCTGAGAAGTCAGCAGCTTCTGACAAGTTGCATGTGGGAAAATGCACAGCAGTAAGGTGACATTCAGCTTGGGGGTGGGGAAAAATCTAGAGAAACTATTCAGCATTTAGAACCGATCCTGAGCTGGGTAACTCCCCCTGGAGCCAATGGGGCAGATTCTCGGTTGTGCTGCACCTTGTGTAGTCATTTACACTTGCGTAAAGTGTTTATAAAATGCTACCATTCTGTTTTAATAGCATTTAACATTTCCACTGATGTAATGATTATACAAGGTCAGGGTAAAAGAGAAACAGGCCCAGTGGGTTAGATCCTTAAGGAGCTCATCCCAGAGCGTTTGTTGTTGCACATTAAAATATTTGACTCCTGTATAGTTGTTTTTCTGTGGTTTATCTTCTAGTATCTATCTTCTATCTTGCAGATGCAGTATGTTTTCCTTTCCCTATGCAAAAAAAAATAAAAAATAAAAAGCAACAAAATTGATTTTTCTCAGCACCAACATTTAATGTTTGCAAAATAACTCCACGTAAAAGGTTTGACTTTCCACATGGGGCCATCAGTATATCTATCTGCTCAGTGATGAGACCCAAGAAAATTTGGAAAAGGAATTAAAATTTCCCTATAAACAAGAAGGAAACTTCCCTTTAGCTCAAATATTTAGCACCATTTTCCCAAACCTTAGCTACAGGGGGAGGTGGGTGGTTGTTTCCCCTCCTGATGTATTTGGAGATATGTGTCTTATGAGAAATAGTCAGCTAAGGGACTGATCCTGCCAACATTTACTATCAATATTGCTTTGGCCGGACTATTCACAATAGATATGGGCTTGATCCAATGCCTGCTGAAATCAATGGAAAGACTCTGATCAGGCCCTCAGTGTCTGCAAGATCAGGCCCCGTAGTATCAGCAGTGCTGCAGAATGAATCCAGCCATCGGATGAGCAAGCATCTCCCTTGGTCTTCACTCATTTTAACCCTGATAGGTTTGCTTAGTGTTTCAGTTTCTACATCAAATCTCTCCTGACCCTCATTAGCCAAAAAGAAAAAACAATTCTGAAAGGGCTTGATTTCCTAATATTCTATCTTCCGTATCTGCAAGGCCTGTTGTGGCCTATTAAGAATTAAACTGAGATCACTAAACTCATTTCATTTATGCCTTGGGCTTCGTTCAAACCCAGGTTTCCCAGCAAAGTAAGGCCAATGGATTAACGTTTTTCACCTAGCTCTGTGGAGTGGATTTCATCTCTTTTAATGCCTTTGGCATTAAAAAAAAAATGCTTTGACTGTAACCCAGGATTTTGTTAGTGCATTGGCAGTGCATTTACTAGGATTATTATGTGGTGTGCCTGGTTTTATCCTGTTTCCAGTGGGAGGGGAGGAGTGGGAGAAAAGCTTATTGCATCTTTATATTGTTAAGCAGTGTGTCTGACCACAAAATATTTTAAGGGATTTGGGCCTCTCTTTTTAAAAGACCAAACAGTCTTCCCTGGTCACTACCAACAGCATTAGCTGCTGTCAAACAAATTACAGTATGGATGAAGCTGTGATATTGACATGTGCTACTTGTTCTTTTTTAATGGGGGCACCACGGGTGTTTCTGACTGCCCCACTGAGCTTAATGTTCTGTGAGGAACAACAGACACAGAACTGAAGGACATTTCTAATGGGCTGTTAACTCTTTGCTGTCAGTGGGCTGCCTACCCCAACAGCCCCCCCCCCTTTTTTTGCTTCCTTTTAGCTTTTTCTTTCCTTTTTTTTTTTTTTTTTTTTTTTTTTAGCAGTTTAAAGGAGCCCGTAGGGGCTGACATTCTCTTCATACTTGTTATCTTGACTAAGAGGCACCTTTCAGTGCATCAGGAAGCTCCATTTTGAAGTACCATGAGCTTCAGATTCCTTCCCCTGCCCCCCATCTTCTTCTTCTTAGTACATAATTAAACCAAATGGTTGCAAACTCTCTGGGAAAAGAAGATGCATAATTATAATCACAAAATATCATGTAAGTTAGAGTTTTTTTAAAAAAATACTCAGAACAGTTTTGTGCGTATGCGTGGCTATTCATTTTGACCTTTAAATAATAATTAGCTTCAGAGGGATCAGCATGAGACAGCCGTGAATCCGGCAATGCAGACCCGTCTGGAGTGTCGGGAATTTGACAGATTCAGCTGCTTTTTGTGTGTGCGTATGTGTGTAGCTATTCTTTTTCCGCCTTGTTAACTGACTTCTAAATCTAAACATGCTGTAGCAAGAGCCGTGGAAGCTGCCATGTTTTGGTAGGACGAGCTCTTGGCAATATAACTTTATCAACTCAGCTCATTGCTCAAAAAAAAAATCACGAGACTCTCTGGGGATAGGGGCATAGACAACATCTCTTTTGTGGAAACAAAGTCCGTCCCCATTGCAATAGCCATCACTGATTGCCATCTTGCCTTATTTCACTTAAAAATGCAACCCAGGCGTTCGTTATACCAGGAAATCAGTCATCCAGTTCAGTGACTGTGCGTGTGACTTGCGGTATACCTGCAGGACTCATTCCAACCTCATGTCCACTGGCTTTATGTTGGGGCAACTCCACTGACTTCAGTGGAGTTACTGCAGATTTAGACCCTGTCTATGGTAACGAAATTTACACCGGTTGGAACCGCAACTGTGTAGTTAACCCAATGCAAATACCAGATCTAGACATGTTGGACAGGTGCAAAGCAAGGCTTCCATTGGCTCAGTTTAATCCAGTAACATACAGCACTGCAAGCCCTACTTTGTGCTGGCGCAGCATATCTGCCTTAGCCATTTGCACCGATATGTGGGTTCCTCGTTGTAAACAGGGCCATCCGCTGAGTTCAGAATTGGGACTGATAGAGTGTGCTCCATAGTAGCCTTTTCTGAATATCAATACACAGCTCACAATTCCTGCTGATACCACACTGTGCTTCTGTTTTTCTGGTGTCATTGACTTAGCTCTTCTAGTGAGTTAGTCTAGGGGGAAGAAATCTTGCCAAATGGTTAGAGCAGGGCAGTGGGTCAGGAGCTTTGGGTTATATTCCGAGTTCTGCTCTTGGTAATTTTGCTTATTTAGCTCTTACTGTGCTGCTGTTTCCCAGTCTGTAAAACATTCGTAGTAATAGTTGCCTACCTCAGAGAGTTGCAGTGAGTCTGTATTAGCGTGCAAGAAGCACTTTGCATTCATGTGCAGGCTTTTGCTGGAGTATCTCAAACTATTAGTATTACTATTTATTATTAATTGTTATGAGCAACACCGCTTGAATTTCCTGAAAGCTTTTAGCATCTTGTTTATTTCGTGCAGCTCATATTGAGGTCGCCTTTAAGTCTTGAGATGGTGGTGGTGTCAGAAGGAGAATTTTTTTTTTTTTTTTTTTTTTTACATTTCTAACATGCACGGCTTGGCAAAGACTTTATAGGTGGCTGCTTGATCTCAGGTACCATTTCTCTTTAGCAGTGACAGAAGTGGAAGGCACACTGGGTTTTTTTCATGGGGTGCGTCAGTGCTGCTCTCTAGTGTTTTTAGATTGCATCTGACAGCAGAACCTAGTGCCCATGTGCCCCTACCCTGTGGAGAAACCAATGGAAAGGGGCCAGGAGAACTCCCTGGGGTTTCCAGAAGAGTATGCCCTCAATGGGGAAGGGAGTTGGCAGAGCTAAGTGGCTGTGGGGGGAGATCACACACTGTAAAGGTGGCATGGACCCAGAGAACACCGGGACTCTCGATGCCACCCAAAGGTCACACTGGAGCAGAGACATTCCATACTGCCCACAAACCAGGGCCGTTGCTTCATGCCAGTTTAGACCTTTAAGTGTCTGCTTGACAATTTTATTAACACCTTGTGTGCCACCGTCTAAGCTTGTTAAAGGGCTTGCTCAAGAAAGGCCAGGGACTTGATTGCCACTAGCATTTTACTGTTGACTTCATTGGGAGCAGAGTTAGGTTGGCGTTGAGTGCTTTTGGAAAATCTTACCCAGTGAGAACTCCAAGAAGAGCAACAGCAGTTGTTAGGAGGTTTAAGAGAGATTGGGGGCTCGATCCTGCCAATGCAGGCGCCAAGAGTTGGATGCATAAGTACAAAGGAAGTGGCAAGCAGGACATGGAGCTAAGCCAGAGCCTCATTCAGTATTAATGAGAACGCTGCTAAATTGCCACGAAATTTCTTCTGATCGGTAGCAGGACTGAAGCCTAAGACAATAGGCTTGCTAAAGGCAATAGGCTTGCTCATTGGCTTGCTAAAGATCACACATATGCCTAAAGAAAAGGAGTACTTGTGGCACCTTAGAGACTAACCAATTTATTTGAGCATGAGCTTTCGTGAGCTACAGCTCACTTCATCGGATGCATACTGTGGAAACTGCAGAAGACATTATATACACAGAGACCATGAAACAATACTTCCTCCCACCCCACTCTCCTGCTGGTAATAGCTTATCTAAAGTGATCATCAAGTTGGGCCATTTCCAGCACAAATCCAGGTTTTCTCACCCTCCGCCCCCCCCCCCACACACAAACTCACTCTCCTGCTGGTAATAGCCCATCCAAAGTGACCACTCTCTTCATAATGTGTATGATAATCAAGGTGGACCATTTCACAGTTGAAGTGAGCTGTAGCTCACAAAAGCTCATGCTCAAATAAATTGGTTAGTTGCAGGAAATGGCCCACCTTGATTATCATACACATTATGAAGAGAGTGGTCACTTTGGATGGGCTATTACCAGCTGGAGAGTGAGTTTGTGTGGGGGGGGACGTAGGGTGAGAAAACCTGGATTTGTGTTGGAAATGGCCCAACTTGATGATCACTTTAGATAAGCTATTACTAGCAGGAGAGTGGGGTGGGAGGAGGTATTGTTTCATGGTCTCTGTGTATATAATGTCTTCTGCAGTTTCCACAGTATGCATCCGATGAAGTGAGCTGTAGCTCACGAAAGCTCATGCTCAAATAAATTGGTTAGTCTCTAAGGTGCCACAAGTACTCCTTTTCTTTTTGTGAATACAGACTAACACGGCTGTTACTCTGAAACCTGACATATGCCTAAGACTCTTCATACACACCCACCCATTCTTTGCCTACAGCCCACTCCTTTTTTTACCCCATGGTTTCTTCAAAGTGCACTTTTGGGCATCCAGGGTAGTTGTGGTTTATTCCTGCTCACTGCAGAGGACGACAGCTAGGATTTTACATTACTTGCACCTATACGTATACCCTGTGCACACTTGTGCTGCAGCTCAGCAGTCCTGCGTTCCCTGCTGCTTAGCTTGCAAGGGATAAATATGGATAGGGTAACTAATGGAGAGAGCACATGATCTACACACACCAAGGCAAGGGAGGATTGTTTATAGTGCTGAAAGAGGGCCTAACAAGGAGAAATGGGACGGCATTTTAAAAAGGGAAAGTACAAGCAGAATATCAGGCGCAGCTTCTCTCTGGTGATGTCTGGGAAGACTGGAAAGGCTTCCAAGGGAAGGGTTGAGTACACCAATATATGGGGCATTTAAAAACAAGCCAAGAGAAAACTTTAGAATGTATATATTGGGGCACAAATCCTGTGCTGGCAGGGATCAGGGCTAGATGACCTAAATGGACCTTTCATTGATTCTCCCAGTCTGTAACTCAGAAGTGCAAATTCTTGGTCATTGTGAATGTTCGCAGACAGCGGCAGCAATGCTCTTCGCTTTCCAGAGCCCTTGCTTAGACCTTGTTACTCTTGAATCATGAAACATTAGCACCCAGTGGGTGATACTGATGTTACTGCATCAGGTTCAGACAACTGAAGTGTGGTGATTTCTTAGATATGTAGAAGGTGATTAAGGCAATTAAGTGGGTGATTAATGCTGCTCAGTCAGAGGTGTTGACTGATGTTGCTACCTAAAAAAGCGTACAGTAGCCTGTGACCTGAGGTAGCCGTATAAATACAGATAATTAAAGCCTGGGTGCCCTGGATATATCTCAAGTTGCTTTGTACACCTACACCCCGCCTTGCCTGCAAGCTGTGATTTAATAAAGAATGGTCAAAGTGAGATGAGCGCACATGGCATAAAGCACATGGTTAAATAAAAATGTTTCAGTGTTCCCTTTGAAATGAGCATTATTGGCTTTATTTAATTAAATATGGATTTACACGATACATATAGGAGTTCATGAAACCCATATTTCAATTAATGGATCGTTTATATGTCATGCTCGCTTTGTAATTACTGGAATGTGGAAATACAATGAACTGAAATTATTCCCCTCCCCCCCCCACACACACACTCCCTTTCAAATAAATCTGAGCAAGTTGGATCAGATAGAAACCGTTTATTACGTGTCTGGGTGTGTGTGCACGTGCTCAATAAAGCCACGCAACATTTTACTTCCATACTCCACCAGAATGAGAGGATTGTTGACGGGATGTTAAAGCTATCATTTATTCTTGTTTTGGGTCAGTCATCATTTTAAAGAGTGGGCACGTAGATTTTGTGGGCAGGTGGTTTACAGTTTCACGGCAATTTGGCAAGGCAGGCTGTATATGAGTGTAAACTGCCTAGTTTTAATCTTTGGGTGTGGCAGGAGTTGTAGGCTATGGAGAAAGACAATGACTGTACTATTTCTCACGTCACCTGCAGTAGATTGGTCATTTGGGACAGGTTAGAACACTGAATAGCCTTGTTTTGGAAACCAACTGCACTTTGACAGTGTACATGTCCACAGGGATTAAAGCCCTGGCACGGCCACAGCTTGCAGCAGGCTCACGGGGCTCGGTCTGCAGGGCTAAAAATGGTTGTGTACATATTTGGGCTTTGGCTGAAGCCCATAGTCTGGCACCCTCCACCCTCATGGGGTCGCAGAGCTCAGGCTCCAGCCTGAGCCCAGAGGTCAAAACAGCAATTTTTCAGCCCCCGATCCTGAACCCTGTGACCTGGACCAGCCATGGGTTTTTTAGACATACCCACAGGGTCCTTGAGAGTGGGCTTGTGGTGGTTTACTTTTGTTGATTTTTGTTTTGCTTAGTGACCTTAGCAAAAAGTAAAGCTTAGAAATAGCCTTTCCTCTGGTTCTCAGTTACCTTTATAGCCTCATTGCACCTTGGTGTCTGCATGGACTCGATGTCCATTTTGATAGGCTCTTTAATGTCAACTGCATTATCGATCAATATAAATAATAATATTGAATCCTGTGCCAAACCAACCCAATAATGATTCTAATTGGCAGGGGGATGATGTCAGGAAATGAGGCCTCGTTATTTTCTGCTTAGGGAATGAACCACTCCTCTAGTGAGCTGGCCCCGGGACCTACCTCTTCTTCCTGGCCCCTCTCCATATGCCTCTGTCTTACTGTCTCTTTTAAGCGATTGATGGCAGCCAGCAGACCAGCTGCTGGAGTCTCCCTTCGCCACTGTTTCCTGACCAGAAAAAACTGGATTGAAAGGCCCGGCGATGAGCTAACATCGCATACATAATTCTATCAGAAAATATCCAAGGGTGGAAATCATTGTTCTCTGAACTAGCTGAGCTGGAGCCAGAGCAGAAATACTAAAGTCAGTTGTGCCTTTGAGCTGCCTATAACAGCGCCCTTTGGAGACCCATTTCATACAAAATTTGAAGCCTGTGTTTATTGCCCATTAAAGCAACCTTTATTTTATGGCAAATGTTGCAGTAATTGCCTTTTACGAAGAGCACTTTGTAACACACATGCACTGTTGAAAGAAAACCACTCTGGTATTGTCTATCGGGACTTAATGGCGCAATTAATTTTACTCCATCTGTTCCTGAGACTTTAAAGGAAAATGGATTTTTTTTTTGAGCGCACTTTAATGAAGAAGATAAAGCGGCCCGGCTGGTGTCCCACAGGCTCAGTGCAGTAAGTTCAGATTATTGCTCAGTCTGTCAGAATGGGCTGCTTCCCTCGGCAGCCGCCACAGCTAGCAGCCCGCTCTGGCCCCTCGCCGCGCCATTCCTGATGACAAACTGCCAGCCGGCTCCCACAAAAGCGCGATTAAAATGTCAGCACAGGATGACGAAGGGGCCAAGAGGGTCCTTGGAGACAAACTGTGTTCAGTATGAGTTAATACTTCACTGCAACGTGGACCTGAGCTGCTGCTGCTCCTGCTTCAGAGAAGTGCAAGGCAGAGACTTACAGTGGCCCAGCTTAAAAAATATATACATCCAGGGCCAGATCTTCAGCTGATGTAAATTGGCAGCGCTCCCTTGAAGTCAAGGGACCTACACCGATTTACAGCAGCTGAGACTCTTTCTATGCCATGGTACGCCGGTAGTAAGATCAGGCCCACAGAGAAATATGGATACAGTATTTATTTACAGTCTCATGTACCGAGACACCAAAATTGGTGGTCTTGCAGAAACAGGGTGTGATTTGTCTGTAGAAAGAATAGTTACTATTAGTGATGTATTTATCACCTGTTTAGCACCAGCAGTGTGCTAGGGGGTTTACAAACAAGGACTACTAAGGTTCCTTTGGAGAATAGGTGAGTTTCAGGAGCTGTGGCGTAGAGGGCTAGAATGTCCATTACAATGCACTATCCGCCAGAGGTACCGTGGCAATGACATCTTTATTTAAGCAGCCTTACTGGTATTAAGATAAGGCTCCTGCCCCAAAGAGTTTAGATTCTAGTGCGTTTTGAAAGTGCCACAGATAGATCGTTCTGGTGGCTCTTACCTCGAATCCTTGTCTGCACTCACAGTTTCCTTAAAACCTCTCCCCATTGCAGCTCCACTCGGGGTTAGAAGCGGCCAACCTACATTAGCGCCGGTACCAGTGGAAGGTTTTAAGGGTGACCTTTGAGGTGACCTCTGAGAATTCCCCAGACCCAGATCTAAAGGAGTGGACTTCAGGGGTCCTGCTAGATCACACCCTTTACAGGCATAGAGCTTGCATTTTTTATGTAAAGATATGCTGTGGTGGTATAAATAACCTTGTTGGTGATGTGTCTTGTGTATTTTAGCTTCTGCACACCTTCTAGGGGAAAAGTGATATAAATGTCTTTTAATCAATATTGATGCTTGACAACGTTGTGTAAACCCCTCACCAGTGTTTGCTAACTTGCTAGGGGGTAGGACACACTTTGTCACTTACGCTTAATTCTCTTAGAATCCCCCTGAGTAGCTTTGTGTGCGTGCATGAGTGACAAAAGCCTGTAATGAAAAGGGGAGGAGATTTTCAGCTTTTGCCTCCTGCTGGGACTGAGCTGCACTAGTACTGGGCAGCAGGTGTGAGCCCTTGCCATTGTCCCTAATGGTTATTAGCCAAAGATAAGCAGGACAAATGTGAGGTCATCTCTCCTGCTGGCAGGTCAGCAGTTGCAGGATTTAATGCCCCTAGGAGAGTAGGAAATTATATGGTTAGTGCCACAACTCAGGATGTGACCTGCACTGGTTTTAAATGATCTGTTATACTTTGTGTGTGGGAGCTCTGAATAGCAAGGATAAACTGAATTCCAAATATATGATGTACTTGAATTAAATGCAATCAGTCATTCACTGATATCGTAATGGCCCTTGAATAATCAGCGGCAGAGATATCATTGGGCTGTTGACTGTTTAGAGGAGGATCAAGCAAGGTGGGGATTGAACTATGCTAAGCTTAGTATGTGTGTGTGTGTGTGTGTTTGTTTGTTTTCAGTGCCTTGTGCTGTTTCTCAACTAAGATTTAACGCAAAGGATAAAGACATGCAAGGGGAAGCCCCGCTGTTTCCAATTAGGTCCACTTGCCATTTACGATACAACTTCAAACAAAAATACCAACTTGCCCTCTTGGTTTTCAGCGCTCTGTATGGACTCGCTCCACCCCATCTCTGTGACCTCCTCTGTGACCCTCTGGTGCCCCTGCCTGCTCATGCTGCTCCTCCAATCTTGGTCTCCTCTTTGTCCTCTCTTCGGAACTCTCCACAGCTGGGGGTTGCTTTTTCACTTGTGCTGGCCCATTTAACTCTCTCCCTCGTCTCCTCCTGAGTCGCATCCTTTCTTCAGATCTTCCCTCAAAACCTTCTGGTTCGCCTTTGCCTGCATCCGGCACTAAATGCCAAGCTGCTATCCCTGCCCCCGCTACTCCAGCTTCCCTTTCATTCTTGCCTTGTCATGACGAGCCTGCATGAATTTGGATTTTTGTCGTTGGCAGTTTATTTGCGCTTGTTTTGTTTCCGTACGTCGTTTGCCCTGCATGGGAGTCACTGACCCCAGCTGTGTGCAGTAAATCGTTCTCTCTGTGTTTGAATAGCACACAGCATCTGTCCAGGTATCTCGAAGCACTTTACAAACAGGAATTAAGACTCACATCTCCCTGTGAGGCTGGGTGCATGCTCACGTTCCGTTTGGATAGGCTGAGGCACCGTGTGCGTAAGTGAGTTGCCCACATTGTCAGAGGCAGGGTCAAAAGAAGCCCAGGTTGGGACAGTGGCAGGGTTAGGAAAAGAACCCGGGAGTCCAAACTGCATTAGGTATTGAGCAGGACTCCCACCTCCTATTGCTGTAAAGCATTTTGTGATACTTTCCATGAAGGATTTAGTATGAAACGAAATTGTGTTGTATCGGATTACGGCTCCATACGTTTATTGTTTGCAGTATAGCATACATCTGCTGCCATAGTAATCTCTCTTTGGATGGGATGCACATTTATTCTGTGAGCCGCTTCAACAGGAAAATACATGTGCTCATATCAATATGTTATTTAGGGAATAAAGGGATGCAGCTGCTCCCAGGCTCCTTCAGCAAACCTGCACAGTGACTTACAACTCTGTTCTCGGCAGCCTGTGCGACAGTCTCTTCACACTGCTGCCTGTTAATGTAAGGGTTTGTAAGCAAGGCCCCTAGAATCATAGAATATCAGGGTTGGAAGGGACCTCAGGAGGTCATCTAGTCCAACCCCCTGCTCAAAGCAGGACCAATCCCCAACTCCCCAGATCCCTCAGTGGCCCCCTCAAGGATTGAACTCACAACCCTGGGTTTAGCAGGCCAATGCTCAAACCACTGAGCTATCCCTTCCCCGCCCCAAAGCAATTAGGAGATGACAGGGATTGAACCTGGGACCTCATACATGCAAAGCATGCACTCTACCACTGAGCTAGATCCCCTTCCCCTATCTAGCCCCTAGAGTTTTCCAATCCCCCCCCGTGGTAATTCCCTACTGAATGGAGCAGTGTATTTGCTTTTCAAGACAAGGTAAAGGAGAGAATTGGAGAGTCGGCCTTCATATTCTCTAGGCTTCTCCTGATGCAGACATACAAACCACAGGAGGCTGGAGCTCATGTTTTCCCAGCTCATTTCCCAAAGCCTGAGAAATGAATTCTCATAGCTTCGGGTGGCACTTTGACCACTTTCCAGGTAGAGTGGAGTGAAAGAAACTACCCCACTGCTACAAGCAGCTAGGTCTCTCTCTCTCTCTCTCGTTTTAAAGTTTGGTTTATGTGGAAATGAGAATGACTATCCCTCAAGATACCATCTCCAGACTTGGGGAACGTTTCCCTGTGACACTGGGCTGGGTGTCGGAAATCTACAGAAGATGGTTTTAAAAGCTGCCACAATGGAAGGAACATAATCTCCTTCAAAGTAAAATCAGTCTTGATTTATTTCAGGCATGCCCACTCTGTTCTCTACCTCTCCGCATTCATCAGAAATAAAAGCAAGGAGGTTCTTCTTGGCAACTGCTCTTCAAAACAGGCTTCTTTTCCCTACGTGGATACTGGTGAGGATGGTCAGAGGTAGATCAGGTGGTAGAGAAGTTTTAAGACAGGTCTCAGCAATTGAAGAAATGAGTTGAATATTGCCAACCCTTAGGAAGTCAAAAATCATGAGATTTGCTTAAACATCGTGAGTCTTTACAAATAATTCATTTGGGTCTCTTTTTATTTGCCTTTTGGGTTTTGAGCCTTTAGGGTTCACGTTTTCAAGCTTTTCTCCATAAAATTTTTCAAATTTTCAGTATAAGTTGAGATTTTCACCTAACTGTGTGAATCCAAGAGCCTGGACACTTTAAAACAAATAAACAAACAAACAAAAAAAATAGCAAATGTCATGAGAATTGGCAACCTGGTGAGCTACACAGTGAAGTAGAGGCACTAGTCTAGAATTACCATTAGTTGCATGAAAACCCTTTAAGGGTCTGTTTTATACTCACTTTGCCAAAGCTTAAATGGCTACACTGTGGGCAAGGCAGGCCCAAAGAGTCAGGATTCTTTTCATTCATTATCATCAGTTATTTATTCAGTGCTTCCTTTGTGCCCAGTGCTATATAACCCATAATTATAAAGAAAATTCTTACTCTGAAATACGTCCAATTCTTCTTTCCTTTACAACCAGTGCAGTGCTGGAGTGAGTCCACTGAAGTCAGTAGTTGGCATTACACTGGCAGAAAATGGGTTTAAGTGGGAGATGAAGCAAGACCAGACGCAGTGGGAGAGACAAAAGAGGGAGTTAGCTTAGACATGTTAATATTTTTCCCAGATACTAAGATATAAAAGAAATATAAAATCAAAACCCCAGACTGATCATGCTGAGGTAGCTGCAACGCCTGCAAACTTCTGAGGAGTCCCAGCCATCAAACATGGATATCACTGCATATAAACATACTGTGAAATAAAAAACTAAAGTACTCAGGATTCTCTGAGCAAATGAGACTAGATATGCTAGAAGAGATAATGGAGATGTTGGAAAGTAGAATCATCTTATGACTACAGTCTCAAAATACCACCATGACCCTCGGAAAATCCACAACAGCAGTATATGGCAGTTCTTTGAGAGCAAACATAGCAGTTGCCATATTGCATTACATCATTGAGCCAAAACCTGATGTTTCAGAAGAATGTGGGGGGAATACTGCACCTGAGACATTTGTACCATGCTATAGGTATGTAGGTCAGGATTTCTTTCTGACCCTGCAGGGGTCATCTTATGCCCTGCAGGTTGGCATTTATTTGCCTTTTCCATGATCTTAAGGTGCATAACTACAATACAGAAGTTATCTGTCCTAAAAGTATCAAACATTTTAAAAATCCTCCCACACTATTTGATTTAGAGTTGAACCTGAACCAAAATTCTAGGTCCAAATATCATTAAAGTTCAGGGATATTAATACACAAACCAAGATCTGGATACATATTTTTTCAAGAGGCCTCATCTTTATAATTGACTCAAGCAAAGCCCCAGGTCCAAAAGCCACTGAACTTTGAGGCATTCAGAATCCAGACCTGAACTTCGCAGCACCTTAAGTTGATCCAGTGACGACTCTCCCAAGTGGATTCTGCAGGTTAACTTAGCTGTGCAATGTATAATATACTTAACATATTGCCTTCTATTTTCTTTCAGTTATTACACAGTTCGTAATACCAGTGTACTTTATCGCTTATGTAGCACTTTTCATCTCTGGATTTCGAAGTGTTGAGTTAAGAGTGGACCCTCCATACAGAGAGGTGATGTGGCTTGCCTAAGGTCACTGACATAGCCTGGAATCAAACCCATGCATGCCTCCTGATTCCCAGTCCTGCACTCTGACAGTGGCTCACCAGCACAGCAAGTTGTGATGGCCTCAATGGCTCCTTTTCAGATGCCTGGGCTGCTTCTCTTCCGTGCATTTGACACATGAGCATCTAAATAACATGATGAGAAGCAGGCAGACCGCCTGCAAGCTGTGGCGTGTTGAGCCCAACTGTTGTGGGGATAATAAGGCAGAGCAGGCTTAACTTTTAACTTTTAAAAGGCGGCCTGACAGAACAATCTGGTGGGGGGGAAAAACAATCCAATAAATGCCGCAATTCATACCATCTTAAAAACTTCCAGTCTTTTCAGGCTTTTGTTAAGAATTCCACATCTTGATCTTCAAAACCCAAATAATGATGAAAAAGAAAAATCCGAAACCACAGACCTCTACAGAGTTTTATATATTCTATAGTAAAATAACTTTCCCATGACTTCCAAAATGCGGGGGGAAGCCTGATTTTTGTGACTGGAGTTTAGCTTTCTGCATTAATGGGCCACAGCTGAAGGTGAGTTCAAAAGGACGGGGATTTGTAAACTTGGGCAGGACGCACTGATGACTGGAAGGATTGGAGTGGCAACAACACTGCTTTATCAAGTTGGGAGAAATTCTGCAAATGAACTTTGCAAAGAATTATGCAGGGGTTGGCATTACAGTCTTGCACACACGCCTGTTTCCAATCACTCACTGGAACTTATTTTGTAGTTAACCTCCATAAAGGACTGTACAACTGAGCAAAGGCCTGTCACACACACATTATTTAGAAGCCCTTATTATTATTTTATTGCCAGTCCTTGACAGCGGAGGAAAAGCCAAGCGCTTTAATCTTTCTTTCTCTTTAGTTTACAGTGTAAGAGCTGCATGTAAGATGGATTTGATTAATATGTAACAGAGATGCAATTCTCTGTAAAATGTGCTGTACTTCAGAGCCCTGGAAAACAAACTGCATCACAATGGCTTAAATCTCAGTCCATTGTATTATATAGACATCATAAATAATAGAGAGCAGGCAGATATTGCTGCAGGCTTCATCTACATAACACATCTGAGCTCTCTATAATGTGTTCAACTTGTCACTTTTAGTACAGAAGAGAGGCAATAAAGCTAACAGCTGACTAAACCACATCAGCCCTGCTTCCACTGCCAGGGTGGTGAATGTTCATTAAGCAATCTTAGCTGTGACTTTTAAAATCCATAACTCTTACAAATGTAAAAAAGTTGCCACAAAAGATTAAGCACATTATGTATGTCAGAGCGTTAATTTTGCATGCATACCCCAATCGACGCAACCCTCAAATATTTCTCTTGCTTTTATTTTGTGTGCTTCTGCTTGAAACAAATCTTAATAGACAATATTTGCTTTCGTCTGGAGGGGAAAAAACAGTTTAATTGTAGTTGATGAGGAAACTCGCACATTTCATACAGCTAGCACAGAACGTGCTGCTCTGACCCAGAGGCATTTTCATGTGACATGCACAAAGGAGTTCCAACTGGAATATCATGAGTGAAGTTCACCCTGTGCAAATGGCCCGCATAAGATCAATACATCAGTTGAGTACCACTTCAGACCTCAAAATATGGCTTAAATGGGACTTAAGCACCAGACATTTTATTGGCCGCCTGCACAGGGATGAGTTTCATCCTGTGAGTGAAAATCTGTTCTGAGTTATGGGAGAGATTTTCAAAGGCAAAAATGCAAGTTAGACACCCAACTCCCATTGACTTTAGGTTGGGTGCCTAACTCCCCTTTATGCCTTTGAAGATCTTCCTCTATATTTGTATCTCTCAACATGTCAAAGCCCCTGTTTGGAACATAAGGCATGATACAGATCCAAAAGGAGGAAAATGAACAACTTATTGATACTTAAAATGCTATGGGACGCCTTCCTTTAATGTGAATAACTCTGTAACTTCCACTTCATCATTCATAGATTCATAGATATTTAGGTCAGAAGGGACCGTTATGATCATCTAGTCTGACCTCCTGCACAACGCAGGCCACAGAATTTCACCCACCACTCCTGCAAAAAACCTCACACCTATATCTGTGCTATTGAAGTCCTCAAATCGTAGTTTAAAGACTTCAAGGAGCAGAGAATCCTCCAGCAAGTGACCCGTGCCCCATGCTACAGAGGAAGGCAAAAAACCTCCAGGGCCTTTTCCAATCTGCCCTGGAGGAAAATTCCTTCCCGACCCCAAATATGGCGATCAGCTAAACCCTGAGCATATAGGCAAGATTCATCAGCCAGATACTACAGAAAATTCTTTCCTGGGTAACTCGGATCCCACCCCATCTAATATCCCATCACAGGCCATTGGGCCTATTTACCATGAATATTTAATTACCAGAACCATGTTATCCCATCATACCATGTCCTCCATAAACTTACCGAGTTTAATCTTAAAGCCAGATAGATCTTTTGCCCCCACTGCTTCCCTTGGAAGGCTATTCCAAAACGTCACTCCTCTGATGGTTAGAAACCTTCGTCTAATTTCTAGTCTAAATTTCCTGGTGGCCAGTTTATATCCATTTGTTCTTGTGTCCACATTGGTACTGAGCTTAAATAATTCCTCTCCTCTCCGGTATTTATCCCTCTGATATATTTATAGAGAGCAATCATATCTCCCCTCAACCTTCTTGTAGTTAGGCTAAACAAGCCAAGCTCCTTGAGTCTCCTTTCATAAGACAAGTTTTCCATTCCTCGGATCATCCTAGTAGCCCTTCTCTGTACCTGTTCCAGTTTGAATTCATCCTTCTTAAACATGGGAGACCAGAACTGCACACAGTGTTCCAGGTGAGGTCTCACCAGTGCCTTATATAACGGTACTAAAACCTCCTTATCCCTACTGGAAATACCTCTCCTGATGCATCCCAAGACCGCATTAGCTTTTTTCATTCTTTATTCCATATGTGAATAATTTTCAGCAATAAAATTGCTGAGGGGACAGACAATTTGTGTGGAACATAGGTAACTTTGGAACTAGAATGAGGGACCTACGAGAGGGAATGTTGAAATGGTGTTGATCTGGAGTAATGCCATTGGCATCAGGAGAATTACTTCAGATTTACACCAATATAATTGAAAGCAGAATCAAGCCCTTTGTCAGCCTTCTTTCTGACTCCATATTTTTAATCATGTACTGGGATCATAAATGTTTGGGGTTTCTTTCATTAATATAGCACAACACAACTGTGGAATGTGCAGTTTTACTTCATGTCTCTTTTTTTTTTAACACTAGCATTTGTGATTACTCAGAATCATGCAATTTGGATGACTTATCACTTAGATCTTATGGCAAAACAGTAATACACGAGGCTAATTATTCTTGATTTCTTAAAGTGCATTACAGTCCTCCTCCTCATCTTTATAATGGCACCTGAGACTTTCAAAGGGAGTGATACTGTCATACAAAATGTCTTTTAAGAATTTTTTACTCAAGGCTGACTTATCCCCAAAGGATGCATTTTAGTGGTTACAGAAGCATTTTTGAACCTGGGGGGTTATTAAGTATATATCTAGCGTGTGGATCTTTATACATAGCATTCATGTCAGATTTAAAATCTGTCTGGTAAAAGTACTTGTTAGTGTGTAAGGAAAATATGATTTGGAAAGGGTAGTCACGGGAGCAAAACTGGCAGTGATATGATCACTAGGAGCAGTAGGAAGAGACAGAGATTAAATAAGGAGGGGAAATGTCATTCCAAGGGAAGTGGTAGAAATGCCATCCCATGAGTTATTTACATTTGGCCAGAGCACTGGAGAACATATTATAGGGAATAATTCTGTACTGGCCCTGAGGGCAGAGACGGTATATGACTTAACAGGCCATGTTTTCCTTTCATGCCTAGGATTCTCTGAAATATAAAACTACATTTTTTTCACTGGTACTATTTACTGTAGCTCTGATATCAAGATAAAAAGGAGATCTGTTCTTCTTTTCTTCCATTGTACACACACAGCCAATGCTAGTATGTTGAGAGAGAATTATCTTCTGAGGTTGACAACACTGTAATTGGAGCAATAATACTTAAAAAGACCTGTGTGCTCTTCACTAAAAGTGAGTCCTGACTACAAATACACTTAAGCCCAAGTGTCTTACAGGATATGCCTTCATTTCATTGGCTTGCAGTGTATTAGACTGATAGACAAGTCTACCTGTGATATATTTCATGGCAGTGGCACGTGGATGCTACGGAGATGGGTAATCTATATATGTCGACAGACCATTCACACATATCCTCATTGGTCTCTATTTCCTCTTCATATATTGAGAGTATTTTTGTTTCTCTCCTCTTTCCTTTGTACTGTGCATGTTTCTTATCTCTTCTGTAACCTGTAGCTCAGCTCATACCAGTGAACACTGACACTGAAACCCAAGTGTGTGTGTTTTTTCCATTCTTCCAATATATTTACAATAGGGCTCAGATTTGTACTCGTCCTACTGTGAAACAGAGAGCAGTACCTTCAAAGATGTGGACCACCTGGCTTAACTTGTCCCTTGGGAGAGATGCAGATGGAGTACATTACAATGGATGACCAGAGAAGCACTAAGCTGTTAGCTTTCCCACCCCCAGGGTAATGGAGGTGCTTGGTTTTGTTTGCTTTGACTGTAACATTTAAAGAGACTTTCTAAAGATCTGTTACATCTGAAAGAAATTTGGTGGGGAAACAGGCCAAAAGTATTTTAGTGCTGGTCAGAAACTCTACATTAATAATTTTTCTCTCCTGACACCCATCTTACATTCCTCTTTAGTACTATTGATCTCAAAGAGAAAGTCTTTTAGCAATTTCCAGACAGCTAATCAGCGTCACATGATCCCAGCCTCGCCATATTGGCAGGGGGCAATGTGAGGAAGTTTCTGTGCTCTACCTGCAGGATGGATAAATAGAGGCCTTCAGTCTCCAGGGCTGTCAATCCAGCAGCTGTTGCTGAGCGCTACCTTCCAGTCTAATGTACAGCATTGCTATTAGGAGTCAGAGTAACATTTGCTTCTTGGCATCACTTAGAAGAGACTGCTGTCTCCAGGCTCAGAGAAGGCCTCCAACAGAGCTGTGTTTGCAGGGGACAGCGCAACCAACTCCCGCAACAAACACAACAACAACAAAAACAAAACCCACAAACAGGACCAGGGAGGGACCAAAATGAAATTTCAAACTGGTGCGTTAACGTTGGCGAGTGAACGGTGTTGCTGAGGCAAATGGGATCCGAGCAGTACTGAACTCCTCACAGCACAGCCAGATGGCCTGGTGCAACAGCAGCCTTTCAGAATTAATAACTGCTTCTCTGGGGGGAGAGGTTCATTCAGGAACCGTTTCACATTTCAGCAGGAGTATTTTTTTTTCCTAGTGTTTTCTGGCTGCTTTCCTCTGGGTGGGATGTGAACCGTGCTCAAAGAAGGTTAAAAAAAAAACCCTGCTCCCCCCCCCCTTTTTTTTCCCCTCCCTGCCTGTGGCTTCGAAAAGTGCAGCTTTTAATCTAGAAATTATGGTAACTTGTATGTGCATTTTGAGAGTATATCATTGCTGCAGTTAATTAACAGTTATTAGCGTTAGCGTACTGTGCTGTATTATATGTCACAAATCATCGAGTCTCCCTGTGCAGTTACAGCAATTAAGAACTCCATCACACCTTCTGTATAGTCATTTGGTTCTCTTCCAGGTCTTTTCAAAACTGGAAATTGCTAATCAAATCATTTCTGCTCTGTGCCTCGGTATCGTTTATTCCATTCCTAATGATGTGCGACTTTTTTTTCTTTGGCCGTTAACAGAGGCATCCGTGCGTCTAACCCATTTCACACCACCGTCATGCTTTAGAGAGGCGATAATGAACTTGCAGGAGGAAGTGTTGGCTTTGGTGGGTTCTCCCCCTCCTTCCCCCCCCCTTGGAGCAATGTCTTTCCTCGCCTGCTGTTGGGTGATTGAATTTTGAAACTGTAAAATGCATTGACAGACTTACAAACCCGACTTGCCAGAGCCCCAGACACCATAGTTTAGCATCAATTCAGAGCTCAGTGAGATTCCTGCCTGATCAATTTGTCATCCCTCTAAATGGAAGCTAATTACTTTCCAAGGAAAGATTACAAGCAAATATCACCCTTTGCATCAGCAGCCATCTGCAGTGAGCTTAAGGCAAAGTCCAAAGGGTTTTAACTAAAGGGGGACAACACAGGGCCATGCCACTTCTCCCATCCTCAGGCCTGTCAGTTAGAGTTTATTTTATTTACGCCAGCGATAAAATTGCCTTCACATTTGCTCAGGTCATATGTCGAGGGCACATCTCAGTTTTCAGGTCTGCAGGATAAGAATATCATAATTCTGGCAAAGATGTCAGGTGTCAGCCAAAGATTAAGCTTCTCCATACTACCTCAAAAGGTTTTATGGATCTGTACAAGCCAAAGCCTTGCCTCCAGAAATAATAATTTAAAAAAAAGGGCCTTCCCATGTTTCCGTGATTCCATTATATCTCCCCACAAAATAGTCCACTAATATCTATGCCTGAACTCAATGGATTACACAGGTTTCCAGAGCACCAAGTGGACTCAAGAGAAGGGTGTTTTTTATAGTGACGGCACTGGGCAGAAATAACTTTAAGGATTATGTATGAAAGAGGAACCCAGCCTATCCTGAAACTGCAAGTCCAGACACTTGGTTTCTGTTCTTAATGCTCTCTGCCTCATGATTCCTTTCTCTGCCTTAACTGGCCCTTCTGTAAAATGTCTGTAATACCATTCACTCCACATCATGAGGTTTTTCTGAGACTCTCGAGTAATGTTTGCAAAGTTCATTGAAATGCTGATATGAAAGGTGCTATTGTAGGAATGCAAAGTAACAGTCTTCAGTTCCAGTGGGAAGAGCCTAATGCAGAAATGAAATGCATCTTTTATAGGTACATTTCTAAGTATTAGCCCATGAACGTGCTCTCTGCTCCCCTCCCCTCATCTTGCATGGACCTTTTCTATCCTTTCATGCAGTTTCACCAATAAAGGTTGAAGTAGTTTCCTCTTCAAGTTTCTCCAACTATTTTCATAACTTCATTGGACAACATGTCTTTCCTTCCTCGCTTAAATGTCTTAATGTCACTCCCTCTGCTCCTCTTCTTCTTTTAATTGTAACTGTGCACTTGTATCCTTTAACACTGTAAAGGTTTTGGGGAGACAGTTTGTGTGAAAGAATCTATGCAAAAGAAGGCTGAGTGATATTAGAGTGTAAACAGCTTGGGACATAGACCCTCTTGTTCTGTGTTTGTACAGTGCCTGGCACACTGGTCCATAACTGGGCCTCTAGGCGCTACTGCAATGCACATAAATAATAATAATAATAATGTACCACATCATTGGTAGAACGTTCTGTCCACTGAATGTCACCTGTTGTGTAGTGTCGAGTGTGTATACCTTCATACTCATCTTTTAGGTGAAAAATCAGAGATTGTGGCTGAAATTTAAGCTGTGATGCCACTGTGAGAGCTAGCAACATGCACTTCTTGGGGATAATTTAGCACTAACTCAGGATCTGATTTTAAACCAGTTTTAGTTATATTGATGCAACTTCACATGCGGACACTCATATTTCAGTTTAAGTGCCTTATTTTGGTTTAGCTTAGGTCAAATAGGAACAGCTTTAAGTGTAATCAAAATAAACCATTCTTAAAACAAAATCAGAGTGTCCACACAGCCTTCTGCAGTCAGTTTAAATTGACTTAAATACCAAAGATAACCTGGTGCAATTTGTGGGTGTAGATAAGATCTTGGTGAAGAGGGTTAAATGACAAGGAGGTTCCCTTCACAGTGTCATGGACAGGAAGATCATAAAAGGACTGACTTCACTTTCTGTTTACAACATTAAACCCTGTATAGCGTTTCAACTCTTAAAATTGGAAAGTCCTTCAAAGAGGGTGCTATTAATGAGCCAAGCAGCCGTATGGCATGTTTCTTCTGTCTGCTCAGATATTTCTGCTGATAAACAGGTATCTAAGCCACCCAGTCTGACTAGACTGAAATGCATCTCTGCATTGTGAACACCAGACATCATAAGGCTGCATGGGTGGTGCATGCAGTGTTGGACTTGCCTGGCTTTGGGGAGTTTGTGCTATGCACTTTGTTGCCATTAAACTTGGGTTTATTTTTTGTTTCTATTTCAGATGGCTTATTTTAAAACATTGTGTGTGTTTTGTTTTATCTTCATTCCTAAAGCTGCTTAACTTGTTTTTTTCCCACAGGGCCTGAATTTTCCCAAAGCTTGGGTGTGTTCACACCGTGGGTTTTTAATTCGGCCTGTGACAGCTATAACAGCACAGCTCAGCTCACTGCAAAAAGTTTGGCTGTGCCCAAAGTTTGGCGGGTGTCCGATTTGGGTGCTGTTTTACTTATTATCATTTATTTGTACCAAAATCAAAGCTACCTTGTGCTGGATGTTATACAGAGACCTAGAAAAAGGTAGTCCCTGTCCCAAACACAACACGTGGGAGAAAGGAGTTGTTATTAACTGCATTTAACAGCAGAGAAACTGAGGCTCACAGAGATTGAGTGACTTGCTCAACATTCATAGATTCCAAGGCCAGAAGGGACCTTTGTGGTTGTACAGTCTGACCTCCCCTAGAACACAGGCCAGAGAACTTAAGTTCTAGAGCACAATAAGTTTTAGAGCAAACCTTTTAGAAAAACAAATGATTCGTGATGAAGAATGCGCCACAATCCTTGGTAAATTATTCCAATAGTTAATTACTCTCACTGTTAAAAATTGACATCTGATATTTCGAGTCTGAGTTTGTCTAGCTTCAACTTCCAGCCATTGGATCGACGTTCTACGTTTCTCGGCTGGATTGAAGAGCCCAATATTAAATATTTGTTCCCCATGTAGGTACTTATAGACTGTAATCAAGTCACCCCTTAACCTTTTCTTTAAGATAAATAGATTGACCTCCTTGAGTCTGTCACTATAAAGTGGGATTTCTCATCCTTTAACCATTCTCCTGGCTCTTCTCCGAATCATCTCCAACTTATCAACATCTTTCTTGAATTGTGGGCACCAAAGTCTGTGGCAGAGCTGAGATTTGAACCAACGTCTCCTGAGTTCTAGTCCAGTGTTTTAGCCTCAAACGACCATCCTTCCTGTCTGTGTTCAGTTCACTGACATCATTTTAATCAGTCGTGTCTCACTGGAGCCATTGTCCAAGTGGAGGACTACACTGTGTAAATGAGTTGTTCTTTGCAATGCTCCATTTTATAGTTGCTTTTCCTCCTTGTGGAATTGTGCTCTGATTTCTGCCCGTCACATGTGTTCTTGTAAGAGGGCCTAGAGATTTTTCTCTTTTGCCAGTGAATGGGAGACAGTGTCTGGTATTTTGAGAACTGAGCCTTTGTGAAAGAGAGATGGAACGAGTTCCCTTGCCCACTATGGTATCATTGCTATCTGCTTAGACATCATTAACTTTTCCTTTGAAGATAGCAGGCAAAGTTGCCAACCCCATTTTTTTTTTTTTTTAACAGGGTTAGGTTTCTCTGGCCCTCCTTAGATCCGGAAACGAGATTAAAATCAGTTGCTGAAAAGCCACTATGTTTATTATTTGAATACAGCAGAGCACGGCTGCTCTGGCCACCTCATTAAAGGAGGGTATTATGAGCAGGCGAGTATCGTGTTTCTAGTTTGATAAAACGCGTTGCCTGACAGCAAGCTCAGTGTAGCTCTCAGGCGATCTGCTCTGGCACATATTTTCTGCCTCAGTGGCTCCTCTCAGTAGGATAGGCAGTCTCTGCCTTTCTGTTTGACGTTTTTGCTAATAATTGCTTGAAAAATCATCCACTTCTGTTTAAAAATTGCTACATGAAGTAGTAGTCCGTCTTTGCATCATGACAGCAAGAGGCCAATGAAGTAACGGGTGCTCAACCATATGAAGCTAACTTCATAAAGCATTGCCCATGGTGCACTGCAGGGTGACTTGAAATAATTAGCCTCTGGAGGTTGGAAACCTATGCTGTAAATCCCAGAGCTGAGAGTGAGGATAGTTTTTTATCACTGTCCTTAATGGAAAAATAGTAACATCATGGCTCCTTCTTTGACATAATAAACTTGTAGCGGCGCCTTTCAGGACGCTGTACTTACAGCTCCATTGACCTTTCCTCTGTCCAGACCCATTGTTTCACGGGGTAATCACTCGTCTATAACAGGTTTTTTTTTCCAGGCCTAAACCGTAGCATAGAAGTGATTTTATTTAACATGGCCTTAAGAATCCGGCCTGTCTGTGTTAGAGAAATTTGCACTGATGTATCTACATCAGCATTACACAGTGACACACTCTTAATGTAGACCCATTGTACTGCGGTAAAGATAGTCCACACCCGTGTGGCTTACTTTAGTAATTTACCGGTACATTGCACCTACAGTGGGGCCTTACAGTGATGTAACCACACTGGTGTAAATTTATCTGATGTCGACAGTGCCTTACTAGGAAACCTTATGCTAAGATTCACACTATAATTATGCATGTGTGTATGCATGTATATACCTGTGTAAAATGCCATGCATACTAGTAGTGTTCAATCAATAATAATAAACTGATAGAAACTGCACATAAAGACCCTCTAAATTCTCGCCGAATTTTTACAAATAAGTTATACAACACATCTCTATTTTTTTATTTTGCTTTAGGGTTCAGTCCTTCAACGAGTTATTACCATAAACAGCCACCTTGACTTCATACGAGCCACTCATGGTCGTAAGCATTAAGGGCCTCATCCAGTGTCTACGTCAATCAGAGGAAAGCCCCACACTGACTTCAGTGGCCAAGAGGTTTTGCCTTAAATTCTGTAGCAAGTGTTTACAGCTGCTGTTTTAGTTGCTGTGGCAGCACTTTCAGCCTACCTGCCCGGGCCCAGTTCCTAGTTTAGGAAAGATTTTTGTCCTTTGTTAGGAGGTGAATCTTTTTTCCAAGCTGAAAGATGCTTTGAGTCCACATCCAGTTTGTGTTGATTCCTATTTAATCCAAATTGGTTCACATGTCTCGAGTCCAACCAGGGTTGAACTTCTGACATAAATCCACAATATATACAAGAAACCCACAGATCACCAAATCTATCTTTATAGATCTACTAACCACCCCAAACACACCAAGAAATCTGTTGTCTACAACCAAGCACTCAGATACCATAGAATCTCTCTGAGGAGGAAGTCTGGGATATAAACCTTAACACTCAAAACCGCCTTCACCAAACAAGGACACTCCACCAGAGAAGTAGATCACATCATGAAACGGGCCAGCCAAATACCCCGAGAGAATCTTCTTCAGTACAGAAATAAAACCCCCGTTGATGGCGCACCCCAATCGTCACCTACCAACCCACAGTGGAATCCATACAAGGTATCCTCAAACAACAACAACCCATACTCGATGGGGACCCCATCCTGAAGGAAATCTTTCCTGAACCCCTTCTTCTGGCCTTCAAACAACCCCGCAACCTCTCCAAGCTCATCATTAGAAGCAAGCTCTCCACAGACCAGGACACACCAACTCCAAGTGGCACCAGACCCTGCCAGAACAACAGATGCAAAACCAGCAGACATATCTTCACTGCTACAGTGATCAACACAACACACCTTTCAAGATCCATAGGTCTTACACACAACTATCACAACATACGATGTACCTAATCCAGTGCACTAAATGCCCCAATAACAACTTTGTGGGTGAAACCAGACAATCACTATGCTCTTAGATGAACTCGCACAGGAAAATGATAAGACAAAAACACCCTATCACCTGTAGGTGAACACTTTTCACAAAATGATTACGCTATATCTGACCTATCAGTCTTCATCGTCAAAGGAAACCGGCACAACACTTTCAAAAGATGAGCCTGGGAGCTTAAATTCATAACTTTGCTAGACACTAAAAATCAGGGTCTTAATAAAGACACTGGATTTATGGTTTATTACAACATTCTGTAGCCCACTAAGCCTCCCTTTTGTACTATGACTACAGGAATGTTAACAGACCACTTCACCTTGAATGGTCTCTTGTAACTACTTACCCTAAACTATCTGTTTGATTTTGTTTTTAGCTGTGAGACTCTCAGTACCTCTCCCAGACCAGAAGAAGAGTTCTGTGTAATTCGAAAGCTTGTCTTCCTCAACAACAAGATATTACCTCACCCACCTTGTCTTGTAAATCCACAAAAGCAGGGAAACTGGGAGATAAAGTCAAAAGGTGGGGTTTTCAAAAGCTCAGCCTAGCTCTATTCTTATTGAAGTTAATGGTAAAACTCCCCCTAACTTAAATGGTGGTAGAGTTAGCCAACACCGAACACCTCTGAACATCCATCAAAATGTACCTTTTGCTCACTTGGTTCCCCTCAGAGGAGAATTGCAGTCAACAGGTGATGTTGTGTCATTGCTGGAGGAAGATTAGAAGCACGGTACCAATGGTCTGACTTCATATGGCTTGCTAGTGTTCCTGCCATCTACTGTAAGACCTTGGTGTAACAGAAAGACTTAAATACAGCTTTTCAGATTTAACTCTTTCTTCAGGGCTTGCATGGCTTAAAATGAAATCCTGTATTAGAACCTGAGTTTGGGTGGTTTAACATAGGGACTGGGTACAACTATCAGCTCTTCTGCCAAGAAGCCAGGGGAGCTTTTTCTCAACTACCAAAACAATGTAAGTTCTTCTTCAAGTGCTTGCTCATATCGATTCCAGTTAGGTGTCTGCACGCCGCGTGTACAATTCGCCAGAAGGTTTTTCCCCTAGCAGCATCCGTCGGGTTGGCTCTGGAGCCCCCGGGAGTTGCACCTTCATGGCGCTGCATATAGGTCCCTGACAACCCGCCGCCTCTCCAGTTCCTTCTTACCGTCGGTGACGGTCATTGGAGCATTTCATCTCTCCTGTTCAACGAGCAATCCTCTGACATAGTTTTCTGTAAATAGTTAAAGATAGTTTACAAAATTGTTGTAGTTAGTTAGATAGATGTTTGGACTTGGGGTACTGGGGGGTGTTTCCCTCTCCCAAGTCCGGGGCATGCCTTGGACCCAGGGATACAAGCCACACTCGGCTTGTCTAAAGTGCTTGGGGGAGTCCCATCAAGAGGACAGGTGCAAGATCTGTAGGAGCTGTCGCCCCCGCACAAAGAAAGGGACGGACCACAGACTAAAGTTACTGCTAATGGAAGCAGCTCTCCGCCCTCAATCTGAGTTGAGCCCATGGACACAGCACCGGGCCCCTGAGCATCAGTGTGCTGGCTTTGGTCCGGGAGGTGCTGAAGAAGGACTCTGCGATCAGAGACCCTCATCACCGGCATTCCCCAGCGCCGAGCACAGCGCAGGATCACTCTCGGCACCTATGACAGTCTCTTGTCCCAAAGAAGAAACACAGGAAGACTGATAGAGGGCTCTCCCCTTCCCGCGCACGGGAACATGTACTCAAGGGAGGGGGACCGGTGTAAGACCGTATCTCCTCTCCAGCTCAACAGCTGGCACAGTCAACTCCAGGCCCACGGGAGGGACCGTTGAGTCTGGTGCCACTGGAGGAGACCAGGTGGAGGATTTGGACCTCCCTTTTACACCCGAGACTTATGAAGCGGCACGGGACCTGATAACACTGACAGGTCCACACTTCCCCCACCATGGTGTCACTGCACCAGTCCCAAGGCTCCAAACAACTCAGAAGCCACTGGTGCAGCCCAGGGGCAAGCCGGATATGACATGGCAACAATCTACATTGGCCTGGCAATGATCCCCGGCACCGACAGGCACGGTGCCGCCATTGTCCCTGCACGCGGATTCATCAGAGTCCAAATCGGACACTGACTCATATGTGTCCCAAAGAAGCTGACGCTGTAGCCTCCGGCACTCCCAGACAGCGGGGATAACCCAAACTTTCCCTCCCGGTACCGTGGACACCTCAATGGCAAGTACGAGCTCAGATGCCAACTCAGTGCCCTTCTGGACCCCGTGGGCTTACCACCAGTCCCAGGGGTCCGCCTTGGTACGCTCCTTTTTGGTCACGTCTGACAGAAGGACTGCGTCTAGGGCCAGGGATTTCTCCCGGGCATCAGCCACCACTACCGCTGCCAGCACCACAATTGGCACCGTGTCCGGTACTGACACCAGACCCGGAAGGGCACAAGGGGCCCTCCCATATTTGGGGTGCCTCAACATAGTCTCCAAGTGAGGCAGTGGCAGGAGCATCCTTGGGGCCTCCCCTTCCCGACAGTAAAGCCCCCCTTGAAGTTTTGAGGCGGGTCGCTCAGAACCTTGGGATACAGATGAAGAGGTCACCGAGGTGTCAGACCCAATGGTGGACATTTTATCCCCGGCAGAACCCACCAGGGTGGCCATTCCCCGATAAAGACCATTCAGGAGAACACAAAAACTCCTTGGCAAACACCATCCTCTCTGGCTCCTACAGCTGAGGGAGTTGTGCCTTCCAAAGGCTATGAATATTTGTTTACCCATCCCCTGCCAGACTCGTTGGTAGTGGTGGCCGTTAACTCCAGGAAGAGGCAAGGGCAGCAAGGGCCTACCCCCCGACCTAAGGATGCAGAGAAGCTGAACCTCTTCGGGAGGAAGCTGTACTCCACCAGACGGCTCCAGCTTCATGTTGCAAACCAGCAAGTGATCCTTTAAGTCATGGGACGCAATGTCCAAATTCTTGGACCTTGTCCCACCGGATTCTAAGCCGGAATTCTCAGCTCTCATGGATGAGAGCAAGACAGTTGCTAGGATGTTGCTGCAAGCGGCATTAGACTCTGAGGACTCTGCAATGCGGATTATGTTTTCGGGCGTCTCAATGCACCATTGCTCATGGTTGCAGGCCTCGGGCCTCCCCAGGGAGGTCCAACAGACAATTCAGGACTTACCATTCGAGGGGGCCACATTATTTTTGGAGAAAAAAGACTCCACAGTTCGAAAGACTCCTGAGCCACTCTGAGATCGCTGGGACTGCACACCCCTGCCATCCAGCATAGACAATTTTGGCCTCAGCCCACGACATGACCATACCAGGGACAGTCTAGGCAGGACCAGAACCGTAGGGGTCCCAGAAATCAGAACCTCCGTTGCCAACCCCAACCCCTGAATAACAGGGGATCTGGGTCATCCAGGCAGCCACCAGGCCCTAGGCAGACCTTTTGAGGATGTGCCAGAGGGCATTATACCAACCTCTCAACTGGATTGTTCTTTCCCATTTTCGGAATGTCTGTCCCATTTCTACCAAGCGTGGTCCCATATCATCTCAGACTGTTGGGTCCTCCACACGGTAGAAATGGGATATTCTCTTCAATTTTCCTCACCCCACCCCCCATTCCTCTTCAGGAACCCTTCTCACAAGCAACTTCTTGTCCAGGTGGTACAAACCCTCCTATCGGCGGGGGCTGTGGAGGAGGTTCCGCCGGAGCTCAGGGGAAAGGAGTTTTACTCCCAGTATTTCCTAATACTGAAAGCAAAAGGGGGCCTCAGACCCACCTTGGACTTGTGCAATCTCAACAGGTTCATGAAGAAACTAAAGTTTTGAATGGTCTTTTTGGTCAATATCATCCTGTCCCTGGATCCAGAGATTGCTATGCCACTCACAACTTGAAGGACACATACTTCCACATATCTATAATCGCGCCCACAGGCGCTTCTTGAGGTTTGCCTTCGGGAGTTCCCACTACCAATTCACAGTACTACCATTTGGCCTATCATCGGCACCTCAGATGTTCACCAAATATATGTCTGTCATGGCCGCTTTTCTGCGGAAAAGGCAGGTTCAGGTATTTCCTTACCTAGACGACTGGCTAGTCAACAGTGGATCAATAGGTCACCTTCATAAGATCCACCTTCAACACATTAAGCCCCCTCCTAAACACTCAAAAGTCAACTCTCACCCCTACTGAGAGAATAGAGTTCATGGGGCAGTGCTAGGCTCAACACAGGCCAGAGCGTTCCTGCCCTAATCTCGCTTCCAGGCCATTCATGACATCATACAAGACCTCAAACGACTCCCTATAACCACAGTAAGGAGTTGCTTAAAACTCCTGGGTCACATGCCAGCTTGCACGCATGAAGTGCAACATGCGAGGCTCAGACTCGGACCTCTTCAAGCTTGGCTAGCATCGGTATATCAACCAATCAGGCACAGTCTAGACATGGTGGTTACCCTTCCACCAGAGGTTCTCAAGTCTCTTCACTGGTGGCTCGACCCGCACTTGCTTTGCTCAGGGGTCACGTTTTCCAGACCCCGTCCATCCCTATGTCTGACTGCCGACGCATGGGTTGGGTGGCACACCTTGAGGAGCACGGAACTCAGAGCCTCTGGTCTCAAGAGTTACTGATGCTTCACATCAAAGTAAGGGAGTTCAGGGCAGTCCAGCTGGCATGTCAGGCCTTAAGGTCTCTCCTTGAGGCCAAGTGCACATCGGTCTTAACAGACAATACAACAACGATGTTTTATATCAACAGACACAGGAGAGCATGCTTCTCTCCCCTGTGACAGGAAGCCCTCAAGCTCTGGGAGTTCTGCATAGCACACTCCATACTTTGGAAGCGTCCCATCTTCCAGGGTCACAGAATGAACTAACAGACCACCTCAGGAGGTCTTTTCACAATCACGAGTGGTCTATCTGCCCAGATGTAATAAACGATATTTTCCAGCGGTGGGGAGTTCCCCAGATTGATCTCTTCGCCACAAGCGCCAACAGAAAGTGCCTTCAATTCTGCTCCTTCCTGAACTACAGCCTGGATTCGTTGGAGACGCATTTCTGCTTACATGGAAGGACTGCCTGTTCTGTGTGTTCCCTCTCATACTGCTGATTCACAAGGTCCTCCTCAAAATCCGGAGCTATGAAACCGTGGTGATCCTGGTGGCACTGGCCGGGCCCCGTCAACATTGGTACACCATGCTACTGGAGCTATCAGTGAATACTCCAATCACTCTACCGCCAGTTCCGGACCTCATAACTCAACATCACGGAAGGCTTCAACACCCCAATCTCGAGTCTCTCCACCTTGCGGCTTGGAAGCTGTGTGGGTGAACCCGCTAGAGTTCACATGCTCAGACCCTGTTAGGGAGGTCCTTCTGGGTAGCAGAAAACCTTCGACCAGAGCTACTTACCTGGCCAAGTAGAAAAGATTCGCCATTTGGTGCTCGCAGAGTCATATCCCTCCAACACAATCGTTGGTCCCCTTTATCTTGGACTACCTCCTACAATCGAAACAGCAGGGCTTATCTCACTCCTCGATAAAGATTCACCTGGCTGTCTCTCAGCTTTTCTCCCAGGAGAGCGTGGATGCACCATCTTCACTAACGAAGTGGTGCAGTGGTTCCTCAAGGGGCTGGACAGATTATATTCTCATATTCGGCAATCCACCCCTGCTTGGACCTTGGTACTCTGGAGGCTGATGGGGCTGCTGTTCGAGCCCCTAGCAATGTGCTCACTTCTCTATTTTTCCTATAAGGTGGCCATTTGGTGGCAATAACATCAGCCAGAAGGGGGTGTCCAAGCTCAAGGCTCTCACATCCGACCCTCCATATACCATTTTTTACAAAGATGGTGCTACTGCGACCTCACCCGGCATTCCTCACAAAGGTGTTCTTGAATTTCCACGCCAATCAAGACATATTCCTTCCAGTCTTTTTCCCAAAACCCCCTGCCAATACCCGTGAGCAGAGGCTCCATTCCCTGGACATGTGGCGTGCATTGGCCTTTTATACTGAACAAACTAAACCGTTCCGCAAGTCGAACCAGCTGTTTGTTGCAGTGGCAGACAGGATGAAAGGCCTCCCAGTGTTCACGCAAAGGACATCGTTGTGGATCACGTCCTGTATCCGGGCATGCTACAACCTGGCAAAGGTCCCTGCCCCCCGCTCTGACTGCACACTCCATCAGAGCTCAGGCATCTTTGGCAGCCTTCCTGGCCCAGGTACCGATCCAGGAGATATGTAGAGCGGCTACGTGGTCTTCGGTCCACACCTTCACTTCACATTACGCCATCACCCAGCGCGCCAGGGACAATGCGGTGTTCATCAGGCCTGTACTTCAATTAATGATTCCATGAACTCTGACCCCACCTCCTAGGTAAGGCTTGGGAGTCACCTATTGGAATCGATATTAGCAAGCGCTTGAAGAAGAAAGAAGGGTTACTCGCCTTTTCATAACTGTTGTTCTTCGAGTCGTGCTGCTCATGTCCATTCCAAACCCACCCACCTTCCCCTCTGTCGGAGTATCCGGCAAGAAGGAACTGGAGGGGTGGCAGGGCTCTATATTGAGCTCCATGAAGGCACGACTCCAGGGGGCTCCAGAGCTGATCCGACGGGTGCTGTTCGAGGAAAAACCTTCCGGCGAACTGTGCACTCAGCATGCACACACCTAATTGGAATGGATTTGAGCAGCACATCTCGAAGAACAACAGTTACGCCAAGGTGAGTCACCATTTTTTTCCATGGGATGCACAGCGCAAAGTTGTATTGTAAGTGAAATATTTAGATAGGAATCATTATAGAGCCCTTTTACAGCAACCTTGCCAGAGAGAGAGAGCGCACTGAGAAAGAAAACACAAAGGAGGTAATAATATCTGATTAGCCTAGCAGCTGGATAACTGATGGGGAATTGCGAAACCTATCAAGACATCATGGCTTTCTATGTGAGTGACATTCTACAGCAGGAATTGGCTACTGATTGAGGAATTGCTCTTGAATACTACCCTAAGGATTTGTGTTTTATTAGTAACCTTGTAATATCCTTGGCTAGTGGTGTATGTTTTTAAAAATCAGGTGACTAGACTTACTTGACAGCTATCATCACAGTACCGGCTGCCAAATACATCCCTGGTTCAACTCCAGGGAAGTCAGTGGAGTTACGTGACAGATGAGTACGGCTGCTATAGACACGGTCGTTCTCCAGCCTCCCCAAATGCTGAGTCCAGTGTGACCATGTGTATGCTGCATGATATTTAAGTACTTTGTGGATTATTTTGAATTGTATTTTTGGAATGAAAGGCCTGGTTTTAAATAACATATGAGGTGCCTAGCACTCCTCACACTCACACCAGTGTAATGCCATTAACTTTAAGGGAATCACTCCCAAATAACACTGGTGTAGCTGAGGGAAGAATCAGGCCCATGATGCTTTTAATATTTATTCAAGTTATACATTAATTTAAAGTCTTGTCCTAAACTGAGTTACTAGGATCTGGGGCGGGGGCGGGTCTTGGGGGAAGGTTATCAGTGTGATGAAGCTGGACCAATCCCTGGTGGCATAAATAATCTGTCTTTAGTGAAGTAGAACCCGTGACGGGAGAATACTATGTGCCAGGACATCCTAATAATACAATCTAATACGCAGACAGATCGTCAGCTTTTGCAACTCAGTCTAGCTCCATTTAGGTCAACAGAGTTACACCAACTGGAAGTTGAGGGGGGTGTCTCATAGGGTCATAGCTGTTCCCTGCCCAAACCAGAGGCAGTACTCCTATTGATTGGAATGGGAACAGGTTGAGACCCACTGCTTTTTGAAAGCAATGGACCCACTAAGATGTTGTTCATGTAAAATTTACAAAAATAGTCTTGCTCCATTTTGTTGCTTGCTCAAATACAGCTCTCCTTTTAACTCCTAGGTCCTGGTTTTGAGATGTGCTGTGCACAAACTCCAGTTGAAGTCAGCGGCATCTGTGTTTGCTTAATATCTCTAAAAATCAGAATCTTACAGTAAGACTACGAATCCAGAAATTTTAACCTAGAACCTGATGGTCTGTTTTTGCCTCAGGGAGATTATATTCATGCCTTGGTTTAGTCATTTTCAATTTCCAAAATCTGTGAAGTGTTTTACATTCAGGGTCTAGGAAGTTTTATACTTACAGGCAAAGACCACCCAAGGATTTAGTTGAGAGCACAATATAAAGTACATGAACTGTAACAAATAGGTCTCCTAACCCCCAAGAACTGGTGAAACTAGCTATACTAGCTTAATCGGAGTCCACCTCCCACAGAGAGAAAGTAGGAAGGAAATGAAATGTATATGTAAAGTTTCGTGTATTAGTTATTTTAAAAAATAGTCATAGATAAAATCTGACTTTAATGACACACTCAGAGCATAATGCTGAGAAATACTGCATGGCTAATGCATTGTTTTGTTTTTGTTTATTCTGCAGAAATGGAGGAATTTCATTTTTTAGCAGAATTACTAGCACTCCTTTTATTATTCACAAGTCTTAAAATGCATGACAAGCTGAGCTACCAAGTCCTCAGTGATTTTAATACCAGCTTCTTTGCGAATCTAAACTGGTTTTCCAGTCCACTACGTGGTGGGCCACAGGGGTTTTACTGTAGTGTTATACGTATTTAAAGCTTCTTATGGATGGCTACACCTGCAAATAAGCACCAAAAGCAGAAGAGGAAATGCACTGTATTATCTGGGGTTGCATGGGGAGGGAATTATCATAGGAGGAAACCCACACAAGAGGTGTAATTAGACTAAAAGGTGCTGACTTGTAGTCTAGAAGAAGCACAGGCAATTTCAAAAGGATCATAGAGTGAAGAATCCAGCCTTCACTCATCCTTACAAGTAAAAGGACTTCTAGCTACCATCTCACTTCCTGTTTAAAAATAGTGTTGGTAGAAAATGTGGATAGTTAAACCATTACATGTGCTTAATTCAAATGTAATGTTAGGGTTTAATTGGGGGGGGAGGGGGTTGGGCGCTCTTTCAGGGAATAAATGTAATGTTAATCTGAGTAAAATCAGGCACTGTACACCTCAATGTGCTGTAGTGTCTTGGTAATAATTATTCTGGGGGCTTACGGATTAAGCACAGGTCTGGGAGTCAGGAGACGTGGGTTCTATTCCAGCCTATGCTCTTGTGGGTCACTTGACATTTTGGGGCCAAAGAGACTTCAAGGGAGTTATTTTGGGTTAACACTGGAATAATGGAGATCAGAACCTGATGCTTGGCGCCTCAGTTTCCCTATCACACCCATCTTTGTAAAACAATCTGACGGATCAAAAGTCTTCCAAAAGTATTATGTTATAGCTGTGTGGGCCTATATGCATGCAGTACATATTATTAGAATGAGTGCCATATTTCTTATGTGCAGTGTTTATATTTCAGTCAGCTAGGATAGTAAAAATGATTTAATGAAATCTTCAGCTTTTGAAAGATATTATCACACTAGAGTATGTGCTTGAAACTTTCTAGGAACATTTATAAATACATTTAAATAAGCATAGACTGGTAACATATGGTCTTCACTGCTGTGTGACGTTAACACCCAGGTCTTGTTGCATTCAATGATTCCGTGACTACAGCCCTGGAAAGTGAACACCATGAAGTTGAGTTAGTGTTTGAAATCGTAGCCAGTTCAGCTGAGGATCCTGAACCCATATTGGCATTATGAAGAGAAAGATGCCAAGAGGTTGCATTGGTGCCTTCTTTAACCTATAACTGTTGTCAGTGCATAGAGTGATAGTTACACAGCCTGTGCTCCATCAATAAGCCCTTCATTCTTGGCAGGTGAAACCAAGCCAAACGAACAGAGATGGCTGTAGAGTGTGTGAATATGTGTTTGCGTGCACGCGTGCATGTGTTCGGAGAATTGACATGTTGATTTAAAACTCTCTTAAACAATTGTGCTGCCCAGTGTTAAAATCTGCCACCAGATTGAATTATTATTGAAATCTGAGACCAATTCTAACAGTAGGCAACGTGGCATGAGTACTCTATAGAGGCTTGAATAAGAAGATTCTGCTAAACATCCCAATTATTCATTTCTCATACAAGGACTATCATTGTCCAGTTCTGGTGTGCGGGTGAATGGTATGAAAAGTCATGACCGTAGGAGTGACTCTAGACATTTAAGAGGGTGGGGTGGGGGGTGGAGGAGCAGTGCCAGTTGTCAGCTACATGATATGCCAAAGCAACATCATGCGGACATCCTTCTTTCGGAAATCCTGGCTTAGTGAGAGGATTCTGCAATGAGCTGGCTCCATGTACAAATCCCACAGTGAGAATGTTTCTTTTAATTCCACAGCTGAGAGTGCATTTTGCAGCCGAGAATGTGCGGCCAGCTACACGGTCTCATTAACGCTGCTGTGGAGTCCAGGAAAATATGGCACCATGGCTAATGTAACCTTGTCATAGATTTTGATTCCACAGTGTCTCAGAGATGTAGGGGAAGATCCTCGTAGCTACTGCAACATTCTCAGTGTATGATACCAGTAGTCTGGGGAGATATTGGATGGGTGATTACTAATTAAAAACCTCATGAAAACCCTGAGATGGAATATAGCTTCATTATCACCATGTATCCATGTGAAAAGACAGAGGATTGTACTTTGCTTTATCTGTTTTGTTTGGATGTTGCTTTTGTTTTTTTAATCATCTAAGGCCTGAGAACAAGAGGTCTCCGTATGTCCTGCGATGTGGTGAACAACCTAAATTCCCACTGTGTTCAGTAAGACTTGGGGGTCAATCAGGATCTTCCAGAATGCAGACCACTGATGTGCTACAAGAAGGTGCAGCTTGTGGTTTAGAACCATGTAACGTGTCCAGTTCTGCAGCCCAGTCAGATGCAAAGGGCACTGGAAAGCTCATCGGAGAAGCTAGTCTTTTACTCACATCCTAGACACTAGAACCAGAAAGTTCATCACAAGTACTTATTCACCCAAGATCTCCAAACAGTTTTGTAGAGGCAGGCAATCTGAATAATCATCCAGATATTCTGGTGCTTATCCAATCCCTACTATTGGATTACTATGAAATTACAGGATGTCAGTACATTCTAATTTTGTAAGTTCTATCTGCTGTAGCATTGTGGGTCCTTCCAATCATAGAATATTTCTAGCTGGACAGCGTAGTGTTGCTTTCCACCAAAATGTGGTGTGGTTGACCATATGTACAATTTTTTAAAAAGACAAAAAACCTGTTTAGCAGCTACAAATGTTGTACTTCCATTAGAATCAGTCACAGCTCTGTAATTTCATGCTGTATTATTTTTGTTACATGTATAAGGGAAATTACTAAACCTTGTAATTTCTTTTTCTATTTAAAAAGCTTTAGATAACATAAAGATACAGAAATAATGGAAAATGAGATGCCAGGTTACATTAATGAATGAGATCTAGCCTGTAATATACAGAGTGCCTCAAAGGGACAGAAAGAGGAGGAGCAATCTTGAATGATAAAAATGGGGTATTTAGTTAACAGATTCCAAAAGTTAAGAAGAATAAATCCATCCTGTCATGCTTGAGAGAAAAACATCTCATGAATGCAGAAGACCTCAGTCCTAACTTTAATCACATGAACAGTCCCATTAAAGTTAATGGGTAATTTGCATGTTTAATGTTAAGCATGTGCATAAGTGTCTATACAAGACTAACATCTAAGTCAAGAAGATGGAAGCCATCTATCTAGGTGTTTGTCACTCCTATTACCATGGTATCTGAGTGCCCTGTATCTCAGCAAATGAATCCAAATTCAATATTGTGGTGTTCACTATCCTTCCATTGATGACAGATGGTTTATTTTTAAAGCCTCATATTATTGGTATAAAGATGGATGCAAGATATATTTAAAATGTGCTGAATATTATTTCTAACATTACACTGTACTCAGTTGCAACCATCCTCTTTTCTCCAGAGCTACCAACACCATAAACTCTGATATTATTTGTGTGCCAGGGGACAGAGATCGTTTCCCTTGTCCGTGTGTTCCCTCTCACGCAGAAACCCCTTTCTTAAAATGGAAGGCCAACATTTTCAAATTAGGCACCTAAATCCAAAGGTAGGCACCTAAATGAAGTGGCCAGATGGAAGCCAATAGCCAAATCAGGCCCCTTATTTAGGAGCCTAAAATATGGATTATGGTGTGGGATTTTCAGATGTATCTAAGTAGTATAGGAGCACAAGTCCCACTGAAAGTCAGTTGGACTTTTGCTTCTAAACCATTCCTGTTGGGAGTGAAGTTTGCAAATGTTGGCCTAAAGAGAAACATAACAAGGGGGAAAAAAATCAAGACTCAACATCCAGCCTTCCCCACCAAAAGGCAAGGAATTCCCGTCAGAATGCCATTAATAAGGTAGTGGCAATTGACTTCAATGGACTATTTAGGTGCCTAAACCTGTATACTTGTGTAAATGTGTTTAGAACCATGGTCTTAGATATATTTGGCCTACAAGTTAAAATATTTTAATTTATTTTTCCCCTTTTATCAACCATGGTGGAGTTGGTCAGAATTAAAACCAGCTTTAATTTTAAAGGTGTTCCTTTATGCTCAAATTTTAGGAACTTTTTATTTAGTCATTAGGCAGTTTACCCTGCTTGGATTTGTGACCATTGATCTCTGAATGGCTAATCACCTGAAAGTAAATAGAAGCTTCCTTCCATATAACTTCCTTGACATGGATAGCAAGAAATGCACACTGGAGCATCTGTGATCATTTTGCCTATTGAAGTGGGGTAGAACTGGGCATGGGTGGTTTTTTTTTTTGTTTTTTTTTTTAAAGTCAGATATGGGGAATTTTTCCTCAAAAGCTGGGAGGTTGGAGAGAGGTGACAGAGAGTTGTATTAATCTGCTCTTTCTTCTTGGGGATCCACCTCACTAATACAGCTGGGGAAGTCCTAGTGGGACTTACAGGTTCAAGGCATTTATAGATTCAAAATTTGACCTGCCTTACCCATCTGCATATTTTTACCTTGTAAGGTCTGGGGTGTGGGTATGGGTAGGTGTGTACAGCGGATTCTTGCTAAAGAAAAAGGGTTAGTTGCAAAATATAAAAGCATCTTGGAATTCCAGACATGGCTGCTGTGAAAGAAAATCAAATTTGGGACTTTATAAACCTGGACAGTGTCACTTTCAAAGGCGTATTCAGCACGCTACTTAAGATGCATTAACCACAACAGCTGCTTTAAGTCCCTTATAATTTATTAGGTGTAAGGGAGGAAAGGTGAAAGTAGCTGTTAATAAGAGGACAGAAGTGATGAAGTTCAACCCATAAAGTTTCTGAAAGCGTGGGTGAGTGTTGTGTGCACACATCACAATCCACATGGCAGAAGTTGGGTGAGAGTAGACAGATACATGATGCTCGTCATGTTCACTTTTATCACCTGTCGTTGTGTTCATAGTAAAGTCATAAGAACATAGGTGTCACATGTTGATCTCTTGTTCGGGGGTGGTTAGTGTAGATTGTGAAAAGGTTATGAAGCATAAATATGAGATGAAAAGCTGTGTGCGCATATATGACCAGAGGGATTTTTAGCCACACATTCCATATCGTAACTACATTACTAACCATATTAGGATGGCAAATAGAAAAAAAAAAAAAGATCTATTAGCAAAAGCTGTCATTTTTCAGGAAGACAAAAAATCACTGTATCCAATTCTGTTGTATTTTCTTTCTCAGAACAACATATGTGGAAACATTTTTTTTTCTATATTGTCAAATGGGAGAATTCCTTTTCTCTGTCTGTTTAGCTATTTTGGTCACGCTCATCATGATGCCTGATTATTGCCTTCATCAGATTTTTCCTGAGGTTTTCTTTATTGGCATGAGCCATTACTCCTTGGTACAACTTTTGGATGGAGCGTCTCTGATCAAACTGGCACTTGTGTCTGAGGCTGTTTCAATAAAGGGGCTCACTCAAGAATAGAATCTTGCTGCTTCTCCCAGGGGTTGTCGAGTGACATCCTGACAGGCAGTTGCTTTCCCTTGTTGTGTTCTAATAGCATTGTAAAAACCACAACAACAACAAGCCCCCACCACCCCGTCTTTGTACCTCCTTGCCCCTCCACACACCCGTGCACGTTGTACGTTTTTCAGTCCTGACTTTGTGCACACACAATGTTGTGCTGCAAGCATTAAAAGGCAGTTTAGTACTCAAAGGATTAAAAGCTCATGTTAAATTGAAGACTACACTTGGCATAAACATTAAAAATTGACAGAACACCCTGCACATTAACTGCACCAGGGCTCCATAATTAGCATTTAAAAGTAAAACATCATTTCCTTACTGTTTCCTACTTATTCATTTATAATGCATTTATTATAATATGGATGTGAGCATGAGGCTTTCCGCTGTCGTCAGTGTGAAAAAACATACATTCGATATATGGGCCTATTTGGTGTACAGAAAGAAATGGGGGTTGGGGCTTTCTTAAGCCAAACTACAAATGCATGATGAATCAGCAGCAAACTGACTTCATTTGGGGGTCTAATGCTGCCATGTGAGAGGCTACAGAATGCTTGTAGTGCTGGCCTTTCATTCACTTCCACTGGCACTGCGGTTTGGTTGTCAGTATTTTTACTATAGTAGGGTGTGCTGTTGTGCAGCATGGGGAAGTAGGCATGTGCGTGTGGATCTCATGATCTGTCTCATCCTGAGATGCAAAAAATTCTTTCCACACTCAAATTTGAATGCACTGTTTGTAAAGCACCAAGCGCAATGGGTGTTGGTCCATGACTAGGTCTCCTAGGCGCTACGGTGAAACAAAAAAAAAAAAAGAAAAGAAAATCCAAGCCAGGGAATAAGAAAACAGAAAATATCAAATATTTTCTTCCTAACTTTATTCTCCTATAACTCAGCACCTGCTGTGATGACAGTTTGCTCATGTATCTTAATACAGGTCCTTTTGGTATTTAAAAACATTAAAATAGCCAACTTCAAACACTAAATCCTGTGGAATATCTGTACTACTACGTATATAGTCTGTATTACACCTTGACATACTGTACCATGACTTGATGATTTCTGATTTACTCCTATTCCTCATCCCTTAAAGCCACTTAGAGCTTTACTCATGGTTTCAAAACAAAAACACACAAAACCAACAAATATGCCAAAGGGCTTTAGCAAAAATTCTTACCACCTATGGATTTGGAGATCTGTGTTTGGGCTACCTAAATTTTGCTGGGTGTAATTTGATTAGGTTTGCAATTTGCTGAGAAGAGTGTCTCAGCAGCAAGACCTGGGTCAGTGAGCAAAGGTTCCCTTTTCAAGCACAATAAAATGTGTTCACTCTACCGGTCAATGCAACCGTCTTCAGCTGTGAATAGCTTTCTATTGATGTTGCATATTGGATCAGTCTCAGGTCCACTTGTAATGAGTGGGGAACCCTGTTGGGATTTTCAAAGCAGTGCAGGGGATTTAGCTACACCATGTCTGTTAAAATGAACCACTGTATATTCACAGACAAATCCAGAGCCAGAGCCTGATCCAGTTGCACTAGTCTAAATCCAGAGGAACTCCACTGAAGTCAATGTAAAGGAAAAGAATCAATGAGAGAAAGGAATTTGACCTACACACACAGATTGCACAGCACAGAACTATGATGTTTGCATTGTAGAAATAAGCATCTGTACAGGCAATTTGCCCTTTTAAAAAGACTGTTAGACACACATACATATACACACAGACACCTGAGATGACCCAAATGAGTTTTAATAATATTTATTCAGTTATAGTTAAGCAAAATGAATATGTCTGACCTTCAGCCAACCAGTTATTGGTATTGTTCTTATTTGTTCCTTGTATTATGGTCTATTTGGGGGCAGGGACTGTCTTTCTGTTCTGTGTTTTGCACCTATCACAACAGGGTCCCGGTCCATGATGGGGGCTTCTAGAGACTACAATAATACAAATAAATAACAATGGTAGTAGGATCCAGAGGCCCCAATCAGAATCTGGGCAGCAGATGTGAGGTGCGGTACGACTATACAGTAAAAGGTGTTCTCTGCCCCAAAGACTTTACATTCTAAAAGCTGAAATGCTGCCTAGTGTGCAGTGAGAGGGAGGGGATAAGGAACCTCCTGACACCCTATATAGCCTGCATAGGGACTGGGCAGGATGGCATCCGCATGCTGGGTGGTGCTCCTTCTTTACTCCCTTCTGGGTACACAGCACCCTGAAGTGAGTGGAGCTTTGGTCCATGCCATTCACAACAGCTGACTAGCCGTGGCGGGAGTGGGGAGCAAGGAGAGTTGAAAATGCTTCCCCCCAGTACCCGGGAGCTCTGGGAGGCTGATTTAGTAAATGTCTTCCTGAGTTTAAATGTATGTGATCTGTACCTAAAGTAATATGGTTTGTACCGTTTTGAGGGATTTTTGGTATAATAGTTTCTATTTCTTGGCTCCTCTGTGTCTGTTTTTTGAGGGTGGTGGGGAAGTTACTTAAAATGGTAAATCAGGGCCAGATCCTGCAACTCTTACCTGTGTGAGTAATCTTTGCTCCCCCAAATGGTCAGGTTGATAGTAAAGGAACGGCTTGTAAGAGTAAAGCGTACATTTGTGAGTAAAGGGAATAAGCCCGGTGCTTTACTCTGAATGTAGTTTACATACCTTATCTGACTTTTGCATTTCCCTTACAGACTGTCAGATGGGTGAAAATGTATGTTTAAAACAGAGCAAGTTTCCACTTCTCAATTCAGAGGCGTATGGTATTTCTGATACCAGGCCCTATCTGCTCACCTGAACAACTCACAATTCTCTATGCGTGGAAGGGATTGCAGAATTGGTCCCTTTTAATTTTTAAATCCATCTTCATTTTTCAGTATTCACTATTTTCTGCCTTTTTTTTTTTTTTTTGGCCGAGGGGCTGAGGAGGTTTACTGAGAACTTGAACACACAAAGCTCAATTTTTCTTACTCCAGTAGGTTTAATGATACTTCAAGCTTCTTTTAGCTTTTTGTTTTCTTTTGCCCAGTTGGCACCATTCTTGCATTACCCAAGAGGCTTCCTCCTTATCTTTGCATGACTTGTTGACACGATAAATTCTTTTTGTTCCCATTCTGAAGTCTCAAATCCTGTCCTGTTTCCAGTAGGGTCGCTGCTGTGTGGAAGACAAGACTGCATTCTGTTCATTCTCTGTGAAATGCAAATAGAAGCCCCTCCAGAGCCAGCAGGAACTTCAGCTGAAAGGAAAAAAAGGACCTCCCTGCTGTCCAATAGTCTGTTGACTTTGAAGTCCTGGGCCATCTTTTGTCCCTCCTAGAGGTCCTTTAATCAGGACCTTTGTCTTAGCCATTTGAAAAAAACCCGACACAGCTGGTGGAGTTGTCCCTGTGTGTTCCTAGCACAAAAGTCTTTGTCACACATTTCCATTGACCTGGACGCTTTGTTTCTTTGTCTCTACCAGACAAATTGTTTGAATGAAAAAGAAGAACATTTTCATAGGAAAATGGAAGACTTCTTGTGAGCCTTCCTGCCAGGCCCAAGATAGAGATGAGGCTTTCAGTTTGAAGCCCTCTTAAAAAAAAACCTCAGCCGGCTTTTTATAGCCTTTTAATCTGTGCACATAGGGTGATATACAGAGGCTCACTGTAGTATGGGAACACCCTGCTAAATGGAAAATTTTATTATTATATTACTCATGATGTTTCTGTAAACAAAAAGATGCTGAACTTTCTAATTGTTAACATTTTATTTCTCTTGTTTACATGGCAACAATCTGGAAATTTGTTAAAATTTCCTAAAAAAGTAAATAGTCATAAAAAAGACATCATAAATGTTACGTAAGTATTGCAAAACACTGAGGCACTTAGGTCAGGAGGACTGGGTATGGACTGAGGGCCATAAACTGGATTCTAATCCTGGCTTTGCCACTGATGCACTGTATGGCCTTGGACAAGTCACTTAACTTCTCTGGTCTTGGGTTCCTTGTCTGTAAAATGGGGAGGATGTCAGGCATGAATTGTGAAGATTCATGAGTTAATGTTTGTACAGTGCTTTGAAGATGAACTAAAAGCACTATAGCAATGCTAAATATTGTACCTAAATTCTGACTGCCATCTTGTTTTTAAGTTGGAGAAATCTACTTAAGTAATTCTATTGCAGAAGTTTTAGAAATGTATTTGTTCCAGTTTTTCTCTCCTTCTGAACTATGTACAGTTGGACTATTGCTTTTATCCCTCAAGGGTAGGGATAAAAAAAGGCTCCAACTTTTTAAAAACTCCCTAAAATATCCTCTCCCCCACCCCCCTACCCACATGAATGACATGTACAAAATACTTGATGGGGTGATGGGGTCTAAAGGTTGTATTGGCAGTTTTTTTGAATGGCCTATGTAACTTATTCATGACTTTGCCACTTACAAGTAATGTGACCAAATCAAACTCATTTAGATAAAATCTGTTTACCAAACACCACCATCATATATTCTCTCTGATCGAATCCAAAGCCTGTGGAAGTCTTTCAGCTGATTGCTTTGGGTTTTGAATTCGGCTTTATATGCAGTAAGGACTTGATCTTCCATCGTTGGAGTCAATCAGTGGGAGTTTTTCCACTAACTGGGATGGAACAGGATCAAGCCCTGTATAGAGAGGTAGTTTGGTAACAAAATATTATTTCAAAAACATCATCTACCTGAGTTTCTTGACATGTACGTTTTGATCTGTTACACATCTTCCTGCCATTAAATGAGCACCCTGCTCGGAAAAGCAAATTGTTAAAAACAATTTTTCGTTCTTTCGTTCTTTCTTTCTCTCTCTTTCAACATTAATAACCAACTGTGGTCAGTTCTGACAGTCTGTCTTAGAGGTATGTGTGAAGTAGACCATGCAGCAGTGTTATCAAAACCGGTTAAATTTTTATCATCACTCTAATGTATGATATTAGATACTCTACATACACCTCCTTCAATAATGACTGGAATAATCCTATCTGGATATAGATCAACTGATTAACCAAATCTCATGAACCAGTAGTAGCTCATCTCTAGTGTCAAGTTGACTATTACTGTTCGCCCACCTTCGTGGTCTTATCCTTTAATTTTTATTTGTCTTGTTTTCTATCTGTCCCGTTCCTATTGTAAACGTTCAGCAATTTACTTTCCAGTGGATATGAAGCTTTCATGGTTACAGATCCTTAATATACTCCATTCTATTTATGAAACACTACATGGGGAAAAAAAAGAAAACAAATCTGTTCATTTTGAAGCATACGTTCTTGAATGGAATAGCAATAAAATATATGCTAGTACATGGCAACATGATTGGCATATTCATTAATAATAGAGGGACCTTTCATAATTTATCTAAAAGCTCTTCTGTGCATTTCCTAGCTTTTCATTAGACTGTACAACATACCTTATGTACTTCTTGCTTATTCGCTTTGTGCCTAACTATAAACTCAATCCTGCAAGAGGACTGGCCCCGACCTAGCAAGGCACTTAAGCACATGCCTTATTCTGAGCATATAAGTAGTGCCATTAGCATTAAAGGGGCTGCCTTTTGCTTAAAGTTAAGACAATACTTAAGTGCTTGGCGTCAGAATGCTCAGCACCTTGTAAGATTGATCCCTACATACCTCCATAGTGAGGGCACATCAGAAGATCTGGAATGTCTTTGTGAAGCACAGAGGTGCAGCCAATTGACTTTATGCAACAGCTGAAAGCAAAAGATATCAAGGATGCTTGAGAGACAAAGAACTAGGGTTTTGTTAGAATCTTAAATGAAAGAAAAATAGGACTTTCTGAAAGCTAGCAAAAATATTTCTGGTGTTAGGGGGATTTTTTCCCCCAGAGGATGTTAGAAAGGTCCATTGATGTAGAGGTTTGGATGCACGGATGAGGGTTAAAAGGGAGAGAGACTTGACATTTTGACCTTTTGTTATGACCAACATGTATCTTTTTGACCTCCCAATGTGCCTTGAGTGTACTCTTTGTCAATGGAAGCTGAGGCTGTGCATACTGAGAAACAGGAGCCTTGAGAAAGGAGGTCTTAGCAAGGCTCAAATATAATTTTAATAGGTGCCTGAGAAAAACTAAGATGATTGATAGATTTAATCCTAGAGGAATTTTTAAAATATCTCGTTCTTAGAACAAGAGGTAGACCTGAACTAATACTGCATTGGGACACCAGCCAGCTTCCAAGGCTTCCAAAGTCCTGAGGCAGACCAGAATTTTGTGTGTCGAATGTTGATTTGAGTATTTCTTGGCGTTACAAAATAAAATGAGCTATTTTCCTTTTGCTCATTATTGTGCCAAAAATACCTGTTGTCTACACAAACCTTTTCTATGGCCATGCTTTCCCCTCTCCTATGCTTTAGGGAGACGCCTGAAAGTGTGATCACCCAAGTTACTTTCCTATCAGCAGACTGTGATATCCTAAACACTGAAGTATGATCACACTGCAGGAGCAAACAATAGAAGCAGTTGGGTGGTAAGGTGGAAATCTCTTATTCAGATCCCTATCTGTGCAGCAGCAAACTATGTGTCTGAGGTTCTTTGGGTGAGGAAGAGGCTTGTCATGACTGGGAAAGGACGGAGCTGGAGAGTGCATCCACTTTATAGGATGCTCCCCTCCTAATCTGGTGGATTTCATTCTGCCCCAAGAAGCATTGAAACCTTTTTATACTTTCCTTCTAACCCATGAGAATGGGTGTGGAGTACTGGCATGTTGCCAAGAAAGAGAATTATTAATACAGCAGCCAGGGTAATCTCTCACCAGAGGAAGAGAGTTCTTGTTAAGGCTGGGAATCAGATCTGGGTTCAGTTCCTGGCTCTGAACAGACTCCCTGGTGACATTTGGGCAGGTCACTTCATCTCTGTGCCTCATATATGTGAAATATAACAATACTTCCTCCCCATCCTCTGTCTTGTCTGTTTAGATTGTAAGGCCAGGGACATTCTCTTCCTGTGTGTTTGCACAACACCTAGCACCGCGGAGCCAGTAAAAACATGTCATACCTACCATAAATAATAATAATAATAAACCATTCTGCTGAGGAAAAAGAGGCAAGTGTCAGGTGCTCAGGTGACGTTAGGTTCCTGAAAAAATATAGCCTGACTTCCCCCTGGAAGCCCTGGACACCGAGAATATGATTCACCCATTGTGAGCTCAGAACCCCCGTCCCTTTGAGATGAGGAGGCAGGGCTGGACCTGATCTCCTCTGCTGACTTTTTACCCACAGGAGGAGACTTTTCCACACTAGATTGTCTCTCCTCTCTCTCTCTCTCTCTTTTCACCCCCTTGTCTTAGATCCAGCCAGAAAATCCCTCTTTAATAACAGAGCAGGCAAAGATATAAACTAGGTGAGTGGCAGGTTTGCATTTATCCTTATAAGGCACATCAGCAGTAAATGTGGGTTTCTGGTAGGCTTATTTATTAAAGAGTTATACACTGCAAAGGAAATATAGCCAGTGTTATTTTCAAGCTCAGTGAACTCAAGAATGTATTTGTGAGCCTTCCAGTTATTATGACATCATTGTATAAATGCAAGAACAGGGACTTTGCAATGTCAGGCAGCTTTCCTGTCAATGTTAATTTACTGTCTTTCTGAGAACCAGATACTAAACACTAGAAGTATTAACATCATTTCAGCTCTTAAGTTAAACTGAAGAAGTCTTTTCATCTCTCCATTGACTGGCGGCTACTTAAGTAGATCACAAGCTTTATGCTGCTTTGTCTGAGCTAGGAGAGAAACTTTAATTGTTCCCGTCTTCCTATTGCAGGTATTGATTAATAAAATCTATTAGAAAAGATCCTTGCCTACTTTTTGCACCATCAAACAAGTACTTAATGACTGTATTACTCTGCAAATGGCATCACTTTAAAGCACTGGATTGAGCCCCTTTGTACTTACCCTTCATTCAGATTTTTTCATCCTGTTAGGAACAGGGAAGTTCCACCTGCACTTTAATATTCAAGAAAGAGGGGGTGGGGAAGGACCGAATGGCTCTGGGTTTAGGAATGTCATATTCAGCCTGTAGTTGGCAGCAGCCATGTTTATGGATGTCCTTGGGCAAAATTGCATGTTACAAGCTGGGTGTAAACTGAGAGGCATTAAGTGGTAAAATCTGTGTAACTTGTGTTGTGTTAGCATTTAGAGGGTATGCAAATGACCGTGACTTATGTGCCAAAGGGGAGAAGGAGGATTTATTAGAAAAAGTAACTCACAGGAGCGTGTACGGTAAAATATTCTTCTCTGCCACCTCATTTGATTATATTCCCTCCTTTGAACCTCATTCCCAGAACCCCCACTTTATTTTACACCCTTTTGTTAGTTGCCTTTCTTGCTACATTCTCCCTCCTTTCCTCCCCCCTTCCCCCACCTCACAAATAAGGTACACTTGTTTTACAGGCTCACTGAATGGCAAATCAGGGCCAGTTACACTGATTTACCACTTCCTTTTAGGGCTATTTAATGTCATCAGGTTTAAAGCAGAATTCCCCCAATTATTTCATTTGGGAGTTCTGCTTGAAGACCCATAGCACTATATAGTTCCAATGTGCAATTTATGCCACTCTGTGTCACTGCGAAATTTGGCACGTGGGCGGGTTTACATCCCGGTGACTGTTTTGTATTTAGACCAGTTTGGGTGCTGGCCAGCGGTGGTTATGATAGTTTGGTGCTTTCATAGATTCATAGATATTAAGGTCAGAAGGGACCATTATGATCATCTAGTCTGACCTCCTGCACAATGCAGACCACAGAATCTCACCCACCCACTACTGCGATAAACCTCTCACCTCTGTCTGAGCTATTGAAGTCCTCAAATCATGGTTTAAAGGCTTCAAAGAGCAGAGAATCCTCCAGCAAGTGACCCGTGCCGCATGCCACAGAGGAAGGCGAAAAACCTCCAAAGCCTCTTCCAATCTGTCCTGGAGGAAAATTCCTTCCCGACCCCAAATATGGTGATCAGCTGAACTCTGAGCATATGGGCAAGATTCACCAGCCAGATACCCAGGAAAAAATTCTCTGTAGTAACTCTGTAGTAACCACATTGGTACTGAGCTTAAATAATCCCGGTGACTGTTTTGTATTTAGACCAGTTTGGGTGCTGACCAGCGGTGGTTACGATCTGACAGTAGTTTGGTGCTTTCGTTCTCATTCCTATTGGAAAAGCATCTGAATGACTTCGCTCCTCCAACCAGTCTTGGTACCCTAAGCCAACAAGGGCTCATCTAGCTTGAGGTTACTTCTCTGGGGCAAAACACGTGGCAATCTTGTAAATTTATTTGAATTAAGACTTTCTCTGTTTTATAATGTCAATAATGGGAGTGCCCTGTCCACAACAGATGTGTGTGTAGAAATAAAAATAATACTCAGCTCTGATCTACTGCTTTTATCCACAGATCTCAATGGTAGGAAAACTGAGGCCCAGATTGGGGAAGTGACTTGTCCAGTGTCACTCCAGTGGGAATGTGATCGAGCCAGGAATAGGCCTGATTCCCATTTCAGTGCTACTACACCACACTGCCTCCCTGAGATGGATGCATCTTTGGTCAAATCCAACCCAGAGTTGCCTTTTGGTGTAAATGTTGTAGGATCTCTGCATAGTAAACACACTATTGTGCAACATAGAAGGTGCTTGGATGAGAGGAGTAAAGAAATGCACATGCATCTATTAAAATAGCCAGAAAAGGGCCCTTGGTCTCTTTCTTGTCTTATTCTCTTCACATTCAAAAATGTTCACCTCTCTCTCTCTCTCTTTCATCTTTCCTAAGGGCAATGACTGACAGATTAATATATGTCTAGCTACGTGTCTTAGAAATCAAAAGGAAGGTGCTGTCAGAATCGCTTGTCAGAAAATGAGATTAGGCGCACTTGTCATTTGCTGAGGATTGCAGTGTTTCAGAGATAAGGTTGCATTTAATGAGTGTAAAAAGCCTCCTTGTGAAAAAGTGGGTGGTGCAGGGGAGAGAGAACGATTACTTTTCTGGTGTCAGCTGAGTGCTTTATCATATAACTTGATACTGCGGCACCCTGGTAGGTACTGATAATGGCTGCTGGGGCTATTGCACCTCTTCAGTTCCTCTGCAACTTCAAAAGTGATGACTTGTTACCTGATTTTAAACTCTTCTTGGATGTTGAAACCCACTATCCTAAGGGAAAGAAGCAAAAGCCTGTACACTATGGTTTAAAGACAGACCTGTGAAAACACACCGCATAAAGGAAATGTGCTAAATATATAGTCACTTTCCCCAGCAAACTATAAAGAATACTCAGTGGGTTTCAGTGAAATATGGAACTTGTCTGACAAGTGAAGGATAACTAATGAGAAACAGAGCTGTATCCCACTGAAACCAATTGTGTTTTGTTATGGAAAATATTTATCAAGCCTTTTTTTCATTTGTTGGTTCTTCAAACAGTGCCATAATAACTCCTCTTACGTGCGGCGTAATACAGCTTTGCTCATATGCATTTCAGTTATTTGAATTCTGAAGAAGTTATTATGTTGCCCATTGGATCTGATCACACTGTACATTAATATTTTAGATGGATGTTTTGTTCATCAGTGTAACGGTCATTCTTTTGCCAAGGGAGCTGGCTTCTACGTGGTGCAAAGACACCAAATGTACAGCTTGATTATTTATAATTTCAGATTGAAAGATGAAGGAATAGTCAAAGCTGGAATTTATCTGATCAGTGAAAGAGATCATACAGTTGCCACATGTTTTTGTAACAATACTTCTTTATCAAGTGTACCTCTTTTATAATTATCCAGAAAAGCCGAGATTTATGTCTTATAGTCTCTTTGCCAAATTAGACACGATTTTCATTATTTTGCTCAAATTTTAGAAAATGAAAGAAATGACTCAGTTGGTTCCCAGTGCTGATTCAGCATTCCCTTGATTAAAAATGGTCTGATTACCAGAGAGCGGGATTATGGCATTCAGTGATGGCTGCTTTCTTCTGTTTTGTGAGATTCTGTTACCCTGACTATGGAACAGACTATGACAAATATTTAATACGTGAGCTAGGATATTAGTAAACAAATGTTTTTGAAATATTCTTTTAGTTTCAGAACTAAATGGCAGCTGGAAAATAGTGATAGATGATGCTCAGAGTATAATTTTTTTATGAGTGGTGCATTTATAATACCTGCTTACCTCAGAGTTGGTGGGGGAAGGGTTTTAACGATATCTTCTTATTGTGAGAGAAGAGTTTACAAATGTACATCAGTTAAACTATGTAATATATCTGGTTAAAAAGCCACAAGAAATTCTCAAAGCTGTGAACCCAGGTAAATAGCATTTTGTAATCATAATGGAACCCACGGGAAGGTATATATTCCCTCGCTGGAAAGTTGTAGCCAGAAAACAGTTTGGCAATTTTTGTTTTTCATATTTGGGAGAAAAGAAGGAGAATGTCTGTCTTCACTCTAGCCTAAATATGTGACTATATTGGGCGAAGTTTGGGAGGGAAGTGGCAAAGTGAAATGTCTCTACAATTGTAGGAGTACTTGTGGCACCTTAGAGACTAACAAATTTATTTGAGCATAAGCTTTCGTGAGCTACAGCTCACTTCATCGAATGCATTCAGTGTAAAATACAGTGGGGAGATTTATATACACAGAGAACATGAAACAATGGGTGTTACCATACACACTGTAAGGAGAGTGATCAGGTAAGGTGAGCTATTACCAGCAGGAGAGCTCGGCGGGCAGAGAGGGGGGAACCTTTTGTCGTGATAATCAAGGTGGGACAGTGAAGCTTCCTTTCCCAGGCTGTTAATGGTTTGGGGAGAGAATCCATCATTCCTGAAATTAGTGGAAAGCACTCAACATTATAGAGGAGCAGGCCCCGTCCTTAGCAAGGAGGAGGAGAAGAAAGCTCTGCTGTTCAGCTCTGCCTCACTTTTATTCTTTGTTTCCATTTGAAACCCAAATCATAAAACTGCCTGCAGAGTGGCTGCCTCGCTGATGCTGTTCCTATAAATGAGAATTCCAGCTTTTATGCTAATTCAGTTTCAGGTTTCTTTGAACCTGCAGTTTATGGGCCTCTGCTTAAAACTGCAATCTGTTCTGCCTAAAAGAAGGGATTACAAAGTGTTTTTAGTTCTGCAAATGCGGCAGAAAAATAATAAATAAATAAAAGTTGCACTGTCATTAATACTCCCCTGTGAAAGTTTTCTGCTTTGTCAAATTGAAAACTTTTCTTGAATTTAAATCTGCAACACTATGTCAATTCTGTTTCTTTCTAATTGCTGCTGTCAAGAATTTACATTTTGCACAGCATTCTCCCTCCCCCGTCTTCCCTTAGTGTAAAGACCACTTTCCTCCCCTCCCCTTGCCCCCCGAAAGGCAGTCAAGCTTCACTTTCATCTTGTGCCAAGAGCCCACCTGGGGAGGCAGTCGTTTACCTTGTAGGCTGTGTGTGTAACCACAGTAGAGCAGATTCAATCCCCCTGGCAAAATCCAGCCTATTTTTTTTATTGACATCTGTTGCCACCTTTTAATGTATACAAGAGCTGTAATTTTGTTTGTGATAGCATTCATCTAGGTCGTTACTAGGGACAGGTTTATTTTGTAAAACATTACATTATCTTCGGGTTCTTACTCTTTGGGACATTATACCATCAGACTAGCTGTGTGAAGCCATTTCTTTAAAAACACTGATAGCTCCATAAATTCTTTCCTCATAACCCCCCCTCCATCTCATATTCTCTAACAGATAAAATTATGTATATTTTCAAAGCATTATTAAGGACTTTATAGGGTATCATCACATTCACAATTCAGACACTGTAATGCTTTTTGGAAAGATAAGCCACTGAGAGGAACCATAAATGTTTCCAGTTTCCAACAGAATACCTAAGTATTGGAATATCCAATTTTCACATGGCCAGGAAATAAACTGCACGGCTTTCCAGGTGAGAGAGAGCTTGCCATGTATGATTTAATAAAATATAATCTGCCATAAATTTAAAATTCATTTGCACGTTGCTACAGAGACGGGTAATTCTTTGGAACTACAGCACCGTTTGGAAGCAAAGCTGTCCACGTATTGCTCAGCATTTAGGCTGCTTCAAGTCGTCCTAACTAAGCTGCATTGGACCTAGATACCTCCAGGCATCTTTAAAAGACACCACAAAATTCTGGGGTCAGTTCTGACACAAGTTCATTGGGTCTCATCAGATGGCTGTAGGCCACAGCTGCTGCAGAAACAGTGATAACCTTCTCAGAGACCACAGATAAATTAAAATAGAATTTGGGCAAGGTCTTACCAGGGCAAGGGACAGAAATGTCTTAAAACCTAGTCAATCCAGATTTTTATGCAATGGAAAGGATTGGTATAATTGAAAACCTATTTTTCTGAGTCTGTAACCCTGATCCAAAGCCCACTGACGTCAGTGGAGTTTTTTTTTGTTGACTTCAGTTGGCTTTGAGTGAAGCCCTAAGATCTGATCCTTTCATTCTAAAGATTAAAGTGCACATGCAAGCAGGAAAATTGGACCCCACTACTTATCCACAGGACATGTATGATGAGCACAGGCATGCCCACTGCCCTGCCAATCTACTTTAGGGAGAGGAGAGGGTAATTCAGTGTTAGATTTCGTGTAGACTAAGGTTTCAGGTCTGAATAACACATTTGAAAAGTCTTGTGTAGACAAGGCACAGTGGCTAAAGAAAAGTATACACTGCCTTGTCCACAACAGAACTTTCAAATGTGCTCAGATATGTTAGCTAACTTGCTCTAATTTTACACCTTTAATCCTAGACCAGGCCTTACTGTCCACGCAGTCCTTGGATACTTTGCTTATAGTGCTTACAAAAGCTCTGTTTATATTATTTTTGTAATGGGGATTCCTGTCCCCTAAGAATTGGACATGAAAGACCCATTAGGGAGTAATGACTTTCAGTCACTGTCCAGCTCAGCTAGACTTAACCAAGTAGCTAGAAGTGAAATCTTCTGCATCCCATTACCAGTAGGAGGTCATGTAATCCATTCCATTGCCAATGCAAGATTGTTATTTACAATACATGTATATCAAGAGCTTCAAAAAGCTGTAAAATAGTGAGGGCCAGATTCTGTTCACCGTTATAGTGGAGTCCCTCTGGTAATACACCAGTGTGACTCAGATCAGAATTGGACCATGAGACTGATCCTATCCTGAAGGATTAGAATTTCTATCACAGTTTGACTAAATAACACCCTCTGTTTAACAGCCATGTAATAATCACCCTGCTATATTTATAACCACTGTGTTTATATGGGGCTGTCATGAACACATTGTTATTATTATTACTGTTAGTACTATTTGTATTGTTGTTGTGCACACTCCCACTTAGTTGTCCCAGGGGAAACCACTGTAGTGCATGCAACTGTACCTGAAATATCAATTCTGGGGCAAGGCACAAAATAATGTTGGGGAAAAAAGTCATCTTTCAGGGATCATACAGTGGAACCCTCAGGAACTGAGTGATCTCTGCATAAAATCCTATAATCATATATCAGAAACTAGTAGGAAGGCTTTTCCTAAGCAGTTGACATAGCTCTGCTAGCTTGCATGGCTTACTCCCTCCCTGCATTTTTATGTTGCAGCTTTTAGGAATCAACAGCTTTATTCATATATCCAAATGTTCCCCTGGGGCCCCATCCAAAGCCCATTGGTACTAGTGGAAACCTTGCCACTGACTTCTATAGGCTTTGGATCAGGCTCCAAAATTCTTAGGCCAGCTTGAGTCTGATAAAGAGTGGCAGAAGGAGGACAAGGAGTCTTCCCTGCCTTCAACTGCCCCCTGTGGGGGAACCAGTGTAGTCAGTGTGGAGAACATAGGCCCAAGGGGAGGGGCAGAATGAGACCAAGACCATGACCCTGCTCACTCCACACATCAGCTAACAGAGCTGAGTCCATCAGAATTCCTCCCAGGCTCCTGCTGCTGTTTTGTACCCCCACATCCACTTAAACTGCAGCCTGGACCTTTAAAATGTAGATTTGCTGGGCACGGGCCTGGGAAACTGGTTGGTCCTGCGAAGCCACTGGAGTCCATCATGCTGTTATCTCCAGATTCCTTTCTAAATAGCTGTTGGCATGATACACAAGTTACTGCCTTATTGTGTCTATATAATCTTTAGATTCGACTCCCAGTGAAGAAATGTTATGATCTCATTGCAGATGCCATAGTATAGACATTGTACTTGGATACGTATTGTTCATATGGACTACTAGTTTTAGCATAGTATAGAAATCAGTAGCAAAATTCCCATGGCTAAATCAGACCTGCCCTTGCATGGGTGTGTACTGGGAAGGTGCGTATGTATAACCCTGCCGCCCTACCCTTCAACATACATGAGTAGGAGGCAGCTATAATTTACTTCCCAGCGCCCACTCAGCCTGCTTTCTGTGCTCACCATCCCTAGATGGTAAAGGCATAGCCAGGGATGCTAGCTAGAGCAGTGGTTCTCAACCAGAGGTACCTGTACTTAGAGGTCTTGCAGGGGGTACATCAACTCATCTAGATATTTGCCTAATTTTACAACAGGCAACATAAAAAGCACTAGTGAAGTCAGTACAAACTAAAATTTCATACAGACAATGACTTGTTTATCCTGCTCTATATACTATATGCTGAAATGTAAGTACATTATATTTCAACTGATTTATTTTATAATTGTCTGGTAAAAATGACAACATAAGCAGTTTTTCAGTCATAATGTACTGTGACACTTTTGTACTTTTATGTCTGATTTTGTAAGGAAGTAGTTTTTAAGTGAGGTGTAACTTGGGGGTACGCAACACAAATCAGACTCCTACAAGGGGTACAGTAGCCTGGAAAGGTTGAGAACCAATGAGCTAGAGACCTCCCCACGATACCCATGAAACATTGATATATACCTCTCAGCATCTGCACTTCTTCCCATCTCCAGCTCAGCTAACTTTGTAGGAGGCTTAACCGCTACTGTGTAGTTTGAGTGAATTATTACAGATGTAATCATAATAATGTATTTGTGTTTTTATTTTTGCTGTGGATCTTCCCAAGTGTCTGTGGGGGGTGTACAGTGGCTAGATTAATAAATATAGTTCCTGGTGGTCCTAACAGTTGGTGTTGGAACTAAAATAGCAGAAGTCTATGCAAAAACAAAAGAATCACTGCAGTGTCTGCTTCATCTCAGAGACCAAAGTGTCTCAGTTTAGTCACCCAAAATCGAGGCACTCACAATTTGTCAACACTTGAGAATTCTGGGTTTCGTTTTTAAAACCAATGACACATTTCTCCTAGGGGATAAAAATGTCTAATTCTTTATACAATAGTAATGTGTTCAGTATGTTGGTGCATGTATGGTATTAGTAATATACAATGCAATTTCTAGCATCTTTTCTTGTGCAGATTTTCAAAAGCTTTACCAATTGACATTTACCTTCATCTGCAATCTTAACTGTAGTGGGCATAACCCACAAATGGGCTCACTTCACCTACCACTGAAACATAGCCAGCTGTGGAGTTGAATGTGGCCGCTGTTTAGCAGCTGGCAGCAGTACTGCACAACAGTTTAGGTCTGGAAGTGTCAAATACCTTTTCCTCATTGAAATTAATGGAGTGCTTTAGACAGTCAGGCAAAACTGGAGCTCAAGTTTGAATCTTGCCAGGATAGTAGGAATAAGATTCCTACATTTGCAAAAAGTGCCATGAGATCTTTAATGAGCACAAGTGATCAGGTCCTTGGTTTTATAACTCCACTGAAGCAGCATGCACAGATGTTTAGCCCTGCTCATGTGCTGTGCCTCACATGAAGTGGAAAATGAAGAGCTGTTGTGTGAGCATCTACCTGTCCCGGCAACTCTCCTCTGGCGTTTGAGCCCTGTAGTCGGAACATCCATCCATAATTCATAGTCTCATGTATCATATCCAGCTTCACTTATTCCAGAAACTTAGTCACCCTGGCACCAGATAAGCACCTGCACCCAAATGTTGAGAAAGCCACGCCGGGGAGCTGCTTCTGGTCCCAGAGTGGGACAGCACAGTTGCAGGATAGTACAAAGTATTAGGTAGGTAAGTGCTGGAGTCAGGGTGGTGGTGGTGGTGGGCAGTTGAGCAGGGGTAGGGTCAGGCTGGTGTGTAGTAGGACAGGGCAGGCCTAGGGCTAGAGGGGAGCAGGTGCCTTTAACCATAGTGGGAAAGCATAGGGTAGGATGGAGTGGAGGCACAGGGAAGACAGGCTTGGGCACAGTGGATCAGGGAGCAGGGTGGCCAGGCTGGGGCACAGTGGGTCAGGGCGCGGAGAGGTCAGGCTGGGGCGCAGTGGGGCAGGGCACACAGCACGGAGAAGGCAGGCTGGGGCGCAGTGGGGCAGGGCGCACAGCACGGAGAGGGCAGGCTGGGTGCAGTTGGGCAGGGTGGCCAGGCTGGGGCGCAGAGGGGCAGGGCCCGGAGAGGTCAGGCTGGGGCGCAGTGGGGCAGGGCGCAGGCCGGCCAGGCTGGGGCGCAATGGGGCAGGGCGGCCAGGCTGGGGCAAAGGTGGGCAGGGAGCAGGGCGGCCAGGCTGGGGCGCAGTGGGGCAGGGCGCAGGACGGCCAGGCTGGGGCGCAGTGGGGCAGGGACCAGGGAGGCCAGGCTGGGGCGCGGCGCAGGGCAGCCAGGCTGGGGCGCAGTGGGGCAGGGCAGCCAGGCTGGGGCATAGGTGGGCAGGGGGCAGGGCGGCCAGGCTGGGGCGCAGAGGGGCAGGGTGCGGAGAGGCCAGGCTGGGGCGCAGTGGGGCAGGGCGGCCAGGCTGGGGCATAGGTGGGCAGGGACCAGGGCGGCCAGGCTGGGGCGCAGAGGGGCAGGGTGCGGAGAGGCCAGGCTGGGGCGCAGTGGGGCAGGGCGGCCAGGCTGGGGCATAGGTGGGCAGGGACTAGGGCGGCCAGGCTGGGGCGCAGTGGCGCAGGACCGCCAGGCTGGGGCGCAGTGGGGCAGGGTGCACAGCACGGAGAGGGCAGGCTGGGCTGCAGTCGGGCAGGGCGGCCAGGCTGGGGGCATAGGTGGGCAGGGACCAGGGCGGCCAGGCTGGGGCGCAGTGGGGCAGGGTGCGGAGAGATCAGGCTGGGGCGCAGAGGGGCAGGGCGCAGGGCGGCCAGGCTGGGGCGCAGTGGGGCAGGGCGGCCAGGCTGGGGCATAGGTGGGCAGGGCGCAGGGCGGCCAGGCTGGGGCGCAGAGGGACAGGGCGCAGGGCGGCCAGGCTGGGGCGCAGAGGGGTAGGGCGCAGGGCGGTCAGGCTGGGGCACAGTGAGGCAGGGACCAGGGAGGCCAGGCCTGGGGCGCAGTGGGGCAGGGCGGCCAGGCTGGGGCGCAGAGGGGCAGGGTGCGGAGAGGTCGGGCAGGGCGCAGGGCGGCCAGGCTGGGGCGCAGTGGGGCAGGGCGGCCAGGCTGGGGCATAGGTGGGCAGGGCGCAGGGCGGCCAGGCTGGGGCGCAGAGGGACAGGGCGCAGGGCGGCCAGGCTGGGGCGCAGTGGGGCAGGGCGCAGGGCGGCCAGGCTGGGGCGCAGTGGGGCAGGGCGCAGGCGGCCAGGCAGCGGTGCCGCTGCCCGGGCTGGCTGTCAGGCTGGCGGCGGAGCGGAGGAGCAGGGCGGGGAAGGCGGGCGGGCGGGGAGGAGCAGAGGCCGGGTGGGAAGTCCCTCTCGGAGCGCGGCGGAGTCTCTGCATGTGGAGCGCTCCTGGCTAGCACGGCGCGGGGGGGCGGCCCTGGGAGAGGGTCCTATGCGGCCGCCCGCCGGGAGCCCTTCGGCAGGAGCTCGGGGGCCGCTCGGGCGCCTCCTTTTGTGCGGCGCAGCGCCGGGGGCTCGCGTCCGGCTCAGGATTACCGGGTGCAGGGCCGCGGTGTGGCGGAGAAGGAGCGTCGGGGCTGGGCGGCTCTCACCCCCCTGAGCCGCTGTTTCCAATGGAATTCACTTGAACCCGGCCGCCGGAGAGCCAGGGGCCGGCGCCGCGCGGGGCGGGGACTGGGGCACTCCCGGGGGCAGCCGCTTTGTCTCCGAAGAGGGGGGGACGAATCCAAAGACTTTTTTTTTAAAAAAAAGACACCCCCACACACACACCCCACCCCCGGCTTCCGTCTGCCCCCAGCCCAGGGAGGAGTGTGAGAGTCCGGGGTGGGGGAGCGCCTGGGATCCGGAGCTCCTCCAAGCGGCTCGTCCCCGGGGCACCGGGCGCAGGTTGGAGCGCTGCCCCCCCCCCCCCGGCTTGCTGCTGCTCCTCCACATGGGTTTCTTTGTCCTGCTGCCGCAGCTCCTTGGTTAGCTTTCCGCGGCCGCTGCTTTCCCCGCGCCCGCCCCCCCGCGCTCCCTCTCCTCCCCGGGAACCATCTTGCCGGGAGCGGGGGGCTGTTCCGCGCTCTTCGCTCGCTCTCCAGCAGGGATGGCTGGCTGTGTGCTTCGGGTTCCCCGCCTGGAAGGAACTGGCCTTTGAAGGATTAGTTTGGGTGTCGCTTGGAGACTTTTTTTTTTTTTTTTTTAAAGCCCATCTGGATCGGAGTTCGCTGGAGACCGGAGCACGCGCGTTCACACGCACGCAAGCACCAAAAATGCACTTAGGGCTGTCAGTAGCGCTTTACCCTTTGCGATCAGGTAAATCCCCCCCCCCCCCACTTTGCATCTTCCGCTCTCCGCTGGCGGGTTGGACCTGGTGGAGATCTGACAGCCGGGGGAGTGGGGGGGAAGCTTGCACCGGTTCGAAGACTGTTTTACCTGCACTTGGCGTTCTTGGGGCTTTATTGATCCCCTCCCTTTGGGTGAAGGGGGGGGGAGATGTTCTCTGTGTGGTTCGAGGGGGTCCTCTGTCCGCAATCACCGTCTCTGTTCCCACCCCACCCTCCCAGCAGGATGTGGGACTCTCTGGGCAGTTCAGGATGTGGGACTCTCTGGGCAGTTCAGGCACGTGCAATTTCAGATTCGCCCCAGTCTGGATCCCGTTCTTCACAAACGTGTTCCCTCCCCGGCGCCCCCCCCCCGGCAAGCCGAACTGGCGCGAGTTGGAGGAAGGGGCGCGCGGATCCCCCTCATATCCCCTTTGCCTCGGGGATCCCTGCTTTGGGCTCCCTCGCCGGATGAGCTTCATGCTGCTTGGCACAGGACTGTCGGGAGGCGCCCGGCCCGGACGCCTGGAGATGGCAAGCGGCATGGGTGGGTGGTGTGCACTTGGGCTGGGTTTGGGATCGCTGCTCTCTCGGTCCAGACCCGGAGCGGGGAGGGGGAGAGAGAGCTGTTGACAGGTCTGAGGTTGCTGGGTGTTTCGCAGCATTATTTGGTCTGAAGCCTTTGGCTCGTTCCCTCACTGTTGACATTTGGTGGAGTTTGCGTGTGAGAGAGAGAGAAGGTGATCGGAGGAGGGGGAATTGGGGGGAAGGTGCCCCGTACTCTGGGGACTACCGCTGGAAATAGACCACCGCTGGGGGGGGACGCAAAGGCTCCCTCTGAACATAAGAGTGAGGGGTCTTCACTGCCTAAGTTGGGGCTGCGCGTCGGTTTCCATGCCCCTCGCGAACGGGGGCTTTGCATGCGGGTGGAGAAAATGGCAAATGCGCCCCCGCGCTATTGAGGAGTGAGCGGAAGCGAAGCAGCCTGAGCCCTTCAGTGTAAACCCGGCGGGTGGGGTGGACAGGTGCGCGGGGAGCCCGGTTCGGAAGTATTTCATGTGAGAGTGGGCGGGTTTGCAAGCGCTTAAACAGCCTCTGTGCCAAGGCGCCTGCCTGGACAGGCCATGGTTTAGGAATCCATCCCCTTGAATGGAAGGACGTTCCGAGATGGGGGGAGCAGGTTATTTTTTTGTCGTCCCCGAGATTGCTGGCTTCTGTCATTCGTGTTGTAAAGGGCTAAACTGGGCTTGGGAACTGAAATAAGCAAAGTACAAAGGGGGCGGTTTATAATCCGCTTCAGCAGCATTTCTCACACTGCCCAAGACAGAGGCTAGAGGATGATGCTCAACAGAAAAGAGACGTTTTCCTGGCAGAGTGCATGCTCTGGATGCAGGCTCTCACGGGTTTCCAGAAATGTGATGACACCACCAGAGACGGTGTCTTTCCAGTAACTCCTCAGATAGGACTCGAACAGTGGAAATCATCCGGATGGTAGTGAACGAACACACACTTTCTCATGGAAAGGAAATGTCTCAAATATCCAAGTCAGTCTCCGTTTCTTAAAAAATCAAGGTCTGACAGCATACTTCCCTCAAATCATCAGTCACTAAAGTAGAAACACGCTATCGTTTCCTGCCAATAGATTTTCATTGTCGTCGTGCAAGAGATTTTAAGTCAAGAACACTTGCAGGCGTTGTATTTTAGTGGATTTTTTGCATTCGTATTGAATGCTTTTTGAAAATGGTTTGTTTTTCTTAGGTGTAGGTGCCACTGGATTGGGCTAATTAATTATTGTAAAGAAAGTAATAATTGTATAGGAATTAGTTAATTATTGGACCATGTTTGGTGACTTTTTTTATTTTTTTACTATTAGTTGTTTACTTTGCTGTTCACCCAATGAAGCTTCATATTTAAAAACAAAGTTCTAACTTGAGCTAACCAGGCGGTTATTGTCTATATGCATCGTAACACATGCGGTGTTGATGGGTTTTTTGGTTTTCTTTTCTTTTTTAAGTTGGTACTGTTAGATTCAACAATGCAGTTAATAAGGCAAAAGAGGCATTCACTTTCCAGTAACCTCTGTATTTGTAAAATTGTCTTTAATTTATTGTATAGCTGTGCTAATAATCACATCCCTAATTTGGGTTGAGGTGTAAAGGTTGTTCATGCAGAATGTATTATGTACCACATTAGGTCTAACAAATGTCACAGACAGACTTCACAGCGGTGTTTCTTGTGTTTTGCAATGAACCGGAAAAAATTGTCACCTGGATATTCTGAGCTTGGAAAAAAGCTCCCCCCCACCCCCCCCCCCCGATCAAGCTTTAAAAAAATATTTCTCTTTTTTCCCATTGTTGCAAGGGGGGGGAGTTATTAAGAAGCACCCACATTTTCTAGGCTATTTCATTTCGAAATGCTGGAATAAAGGAATTTCAAAACCTATAAGCAATTTTTTACAATAAAAGTAGTTCAGGCTTGATTTTTTTCAAAAGCAGGATGATTTGGGAAGAACTTGACTTTTAAGGGGAAACTGATTTTAGAAAGGCAGTTGCAGATGAGATCCAGCCTGAAAGGCTATTGTTTTTAATCAGAGAACAGGATGATTCTCATGTTTATGAAAACATGGAAAAATCTCCTAATGTGTTGGAATAATGTCCAACTGTTCTTTAAAACACATGGCTTCCTCGATCTCTTCAATTTGTACTTTGTTCCCATATTTTCATTAATTTCAAGAAGGGCATCACTGGATAATAAATCCAGTGTTTACAAGGTATTTAATTAGAAAGAAATATCCTAGCTTAGCTTTTAAATAATACATACAACATTAATCTGGCAAAATCCATTTAGAATTGGGAGCAAATAGAGCAATTTTTAATAAATAAGAATATAAAAAAGATACTTTAACTTGATGTTAAATTAATGAATACTTGCTTGTTATTACATTATAATACATTGCATATAAACTGACGTGTGTATCTCTCTCTCTATAGATATAGATAGATAGATAGATATATCAGTTTATATATAATGCATTGTGTAATATAGTATATGTCTAATAAATTAATTTTGCTAGACACAACTTCAGAAATGACCTCCTGATTTAAATATATATGTATAATTATTTGCTTTCCAAGTACAGGATGTTTTTAAGCTTTGTTCACTGAATGAAAATGGAAAACAATGCTGTATCATAGCCAAACACCAAGAAACTAAAAATATTTTACAAATTTTGCTGTCTGTATTTTCCCCATGTCCTTAATAGAATATTTTGTTAATAAGCACATTTAATTGTATAAAATGTCAAAAAGCTGATTCTCCCAAAATAATGTTGTATCTGAAATATGGTTAAATTTTAATAGCTTTATTTTTTGTATAATTTGTAAATTCAGATATTGTATAGATTTAAGCTTTAAGTGTGTGTGTGTGTATGTATATACCCATATATGTACACACATGCACAACAGAGACATAAATAGACTTGAACTTTTAAATGTTATGGAAGTAAGTTGTTGGTAAGGAGAACCTTTACCGGGATATTTTCCCTTGGCTGACTTTTTAACATTTAGTCCTTGGAACAGAGATACACAGTTGTTTTACATGAAATTTAAATAAGGTTTCAGTTTTATTGATAAAAAAATTAGTCAGCCTACTGATGTGAAAATTGTAGTAATAATTATGAAATGGGTATTTTTCAGAATAAGCAAAGATCAAGCTGGCATGATGGAAAAAATACAAAATAGTTATCAGTTTATGCAGATAGAGTAGTGTCTAGATTATTTTGACCAAAGTGAGTCCAATGCCGAGATATTTCCGTTAAACATTAATAATGTCTTGTTTAATAAACAGCACATGATAGCAATTCAGACAAACACTGGCCTAAGTCTGAAATGATAAATACACTGGGTCTTAAAAGAAGAATTTTTAAAAAGAAAGAAACACGCAGAACTGCAAACACATGAGACTGGAATGAGTAATTCAAAATTATGGTATCTGTCATAGGCTGCAAAATCATTGTCAGAACAAGTTGGGTTGCCTTATGTATCACAGTACAAAAATATATTTTGTGTGCAGCTAATATGTCGAATAAGAAATCCTTTTTTAATTTATTAACTAGAATCTTTCCAAATAAATATCTGCACTGCAGGACAGTGAAACACAGCCAAATAGCACCATCTTATGGATGCTTTTTTCTGGAGCTACAGCTTTCATCAGCTTTCTTGTTTTGTCAACCTATTTTGGTTTTTCTAAGGTATATAGATATACACATATTTTAATAATATGTATAATGTGTACCTTCTTTTTCATTGGTATTTCAGGCATCTGATGCCAGCTCTGAAAAATTATTCAACACTGTTACAAATAAAGGTAAGACTGCAATCCCCATCATAAGCATATATATTTTTCTACATGCATTTCTTTTCATGGCAATTTCAATTTGGGATAAAATGTAACTTGTTGTGCAGGAATGTAGCAATCAGCTTGTTAGTGCTTTTTATGTTTCCCTTGGTTTCAGACATGTTCTATAGGCTTCATAATTGCTTTGCTAGAGCAATATAACATAAAGACTTTAAATAATGCATTGCCTGCCCGGTCAGAATTAATTTAAATAACAATATTAGGGAATAGTTTATTTTACAAATGGCTTTAATTTAAGCTCATTTAAATAACGGCAACAGTTTTCAAAATGTTTTAGCATGATTGTTACTCATCAGTTACATGATAGACATGGAATTATGAATAGCCAATTTGTACTGCTGACAGTAATAACCAGCCAGCATTTAGTATTCACAGGATAATAGTAATAAACCATGGCTTGCTGTGCCGTATGCTTTCTGTAAAGTTAATAAACGATATAGAGAGCCACATTTAAATATGCAATATCGCATTCATATCTCCCAAACAGCAATATAAAGAGAGAGTGGCTAATGATTTAACAGTACATTAAAGGAATACTTGCCTTAAATCAGTGTCAGTGGGCTTCTGTGTAGTGCTTATCTGAAGCAGCATTGTTGAAAATAATGTGGGGGTGCTTTTCTTTTTGAGGGCAGAGTGGGGAGAGAGTCTTGAATCACTAGCTGTGCCAAGGTGTATAATTCAAAGGCTTTAAATTACATAAAATCTGTTTGATCGTTTCTCTCAAATCCCCCTCTCCCCCAACACCTGTTTAGTGGCAGTGCATGATAATTGCTTAGTAAGAAGGTGTGCGCTTTCAGCTCTAATCTCATACAGTCTTAAATTATAATTTCATTGGGGCACTGGAGCAAGGGTTGAGTAGAAAATACAGGCTTGATTATACTGAAATTTAAGCCTTTTCTGTTATCTAGGTGAATAATTTGGATGGTGACTTATACTGTGTGCTTCTCACATAGAGCTTTTTGGTTTGGTTGGTTGGTTGGTTTGTTGTTTTGGTTTGTCCTGTTGGATCATTTTTAAATGTGAAAAATGCCACAGCCTGCCAATTTCTGTACCTTTTGATTCCATAGAGCTGCGGGAGGTGTACCTGAGGGCATTAAGCAGTCCCTTATATTTGGGATTCCCATGCTGATACACTACTTCTGAAATTACTTTGATGCATATTGAATTATATCTATTTTTAATTGCCTTATGGACCTGTCTTCCTGTTTTATGTATTAACATCCTTTTGAAGGACAATCTGAAGGGGTTGGGTTTTTTTGGTCGAAATAGGTTATCCAACTTGGCAAACTTATGTTATCTATTCTATTTAAATTTGAATTTACAGCCATCCTTCCTCCTCCCTGGAAAAAATAGGTCGCCAAAAGAAATAAAAAAGAGGAAGACTTGTGTGTTCAGGGACCCCAGACCTCCAAACTACATGTGACTGCACCTTTATTTTGCTAATTTGCTGTAAAAAGCTTTGGAATTTGAGTAGTCCTTTCTTGGGATTGAGCCAGAATAGAATAGAAGCCAATCCAGTGAATCAACATTCCTGACTGATAGTCTGTAACTAGGCTGAAGGGATCTCTTCAATTGAAGGATGAAAAGTGATTGATGAAGACTAGGCCCCTGTTCCTCTTCCTTTCGTTTTCTTTTTAGAATCAAACACATTGCCCACATTCTTATTTTTGTTTACTTACCCAGTTTGATTTGTGGCATCTATTAGGTTGTGAATAACCATGCTTGACAGGGAGCCTTTTCTTCTGAGGTACTTTTCTTTGGTGATTTAGTTCCCTTGAAAGGATTAGGGTTTCTTTGTGTAGCCTAAAATCAACATAGGCTTTTCGAAGCTTTGCTTGGGAAACCATACACAAATAAGCTTTTTAGTTGATGGTAGATTATTCCTTTGCCCCCTTATTTCCATCAAAATGGCATCTTTCTTTTCTCCTCCTGAGTTTCCCCTTCAAGCCATATGCTAATTCCTGTTGGCAACATGAATGACAAGGGGGAGAATCAGTGCAAATCCAGGTGCTGAAAAACTAGGCCGACTGGTTTCATTTTGTTTTGGGTGTTTTTTTTTTCCCCACTGGAAGAAAGAGATTAAGGGGAAGACGGTGGAAAAAGCATAGGGGACAGTTTTGTTAAAGGGATTAACATTCAAACCGCTAAATATCAGGAAAATAATCTCAAAAAGATCCACTGTTTAGAGATAATGTCAATAATTGCTTCCAGACAGGTGCAGGGATTCTCATTATGGGCTGGGGTTTGTTGGTAGTCTGTCCTCTGAGTGTCTGCTGGATGGATGGTTGAGTAGACTGTCAAAGAACTGTCAGTTTGATGCATTTCAAGTTCAAGTTCTCTTTTTTGCAAAGTGGGCTGTTTGCTTTAGAGCCAGCTCTTCTCCTGTTTTGTCCAGTGTTCCTTTTGCCAGAAGCAATAAAAATCAGCCTAAGAAAGGTCAAATTTGCATTTGGTAAACCGCGACGAAAATCTTCAAAGCCCCTGGCTGATTGAACAATCTGACAAGGTATGGCAAACTGACAAGCATACATCCCTGGTCTGCCTCTCAAATATCCCTCAAAATTATCTACATGCCACACAAATATGGTGTTCTCTCACGTTTATTGTTTTAAAATGATTTGCATCGGAAACAAAAGATTGTGAAACTGATACTACAGAAAAAGTTATTTGCACAAAAGGAATGACTCCCACTGCATTTTAATTATTAATTGGTTGTGTCCTTCATTTTGGGTATTTGTCCTATGCTGTATTCCCTTTTATTATGTGGTTAGTTATTGTATTACAGTAGCACCCAGAGGCCCTTGTGCTAGTCTCTGTACGGACACACAGCAGGACACAGTCCCGGCTGCAAAAAGTTTAGGGCAAAATTTTCAAGCCACTTAGAGGTTTAGTAATCTATGTTTCCTTGAAAGACACTGAAAATAGGACTTAAGCTCCTAGGTCCAGATCCTTAAAAGATATTTAGACCCTTCAGTCCCTACTGGGGGGTTTAGATGCCTAAATACTTGCTGTTAAGTAACAGGTGCTTTTGAAAATGTTACTCAGAATCTAAATAAACAAGACAGCCAAAGAGTACAAGAAAGGAAGTACCATTTTAAAAATAGGAAACAGAGGTATAAAGAGATGAAATGATTTCCTCAAAGGCATACATGAAGTCTGCGGTAGAGCTGTGGCTTGAACTCAGATCTCCTGAGTCCCAGTCCAGTGCATTAACCATAAGACCTGCTTTCTCATTTGGGATTTGGCAGATTAAGAGGTATGTCCATGGTTATAGTCTGCTAGTGATGTTTGGCAGATCTCCCAGTCGATTTCAATCAGTATGTCTGAGTATAAAAATCAATTGCAGGATACGCCCTTTAGGTCAGTGGTCACCAACCAGTCGATCCTAGAGGATCGACCAGTTGATTGCCATCTCTGGTGGTGCAGTGTGGCTGCCGCTAAGGCAGACTCCCTACTTACCCAAGCCACTCCCAGAAGCAGCCAGCGCAGCTCCGCGGCCCCAGGGGCAGGGAGGCAGGGGTCTCCCTCCACGTGCTGCTCCTGCCTGCAAGCACCGCCCCCGCAGCTCCCATTGGCTGGGAGAGCTGCAGGGGCAGTGCTTGCAGAGAGGGGCAATGCACGGAGCCACATGCCCCTGCCCCCCACCCCAGGGGCTGCAGGGCCATGTTGGCCCTTTCCGGGAGCGGCGTGGCGTTGGGGTAGGCAGGGAGCCTGCCTTAGCCTCGCTGCGTGCACTGCCGACCGGGAGCCGCTGGAGGTAAGTGCTGCCCAGCGGGAGGCCGCACTGTAGCCCCTGAGCCCCCTCCCAGAGCCTGCACCCCAAACCTCCTCCCGCACCCCAAGCCCAGCCCTGAGCCCCCTCCCAAAGCCAGAATGCTGTACCCCCTCCTTCACCCCTACACTCTGCCCCAGCCCAGAGCCTCTTCCTGCACCCAAACTCCCTCCCAGAGCCCGCACCCTGCATCCCCTCCTGCACCGCAGCCCCCTGCCCTAGGCTCAGCCCAGAGCCTCCTCCCACACTGCGAACCCATCAGCCCCAGCCCAGAGCCTACACCCCCTTCCAAACCCCAACCCCTGCCCCACGCCGGTGAATGTGAGTGAGGTGGGGGAGAACAAGCGACAGAGAAGAGGGGGATGGAGTGAGCGGGGTGGGGCCTCGGGGAAGGGGCAGGGTAGATCCTGGTTTGCCCTTAGATTCAAAAAGTGATCTTGGGCATTAAAAGGTTGGAGACCACTGCCTTAGATGCTTTAAAAGGACATATCAACTTTCCTTTGAGGTCTGAAAGCATCAACATTAACATCATTAATCCTGGCCCATGTATTGAATGTTGTTAACCAAATTTTGTAGTGTAATTTCCCAGAGTAATGAAGTTCCATTATCTTTCGATAACAGACACACTTCAAAGTCACAGTTCTGGAGCCGGCAATTTCTCCTACTGGCTCTGTACCCAAAGTATGTTAACCCCTCTCCCCAGAAAATAACCTTTCCTGTAGGGGAAAAAAATGATTCTCAAACTGTTGAAGTTTTATTCTGTATACTATACTGAAGTTTTCTTTGATCAGGAGCCCAGTTAGGCTGTTACAGCTTTTTATGTTCAAATTGTTTACAGGATGTTCATGTAAACTTTATGAATCCATCTGCCTTAGTGCCAAAGCCAGCTGTCAGGGAAATATTTAGTCTCTCAGCATGAAGTAGATAGATAGGTGTGGATTACCAGTTGGCCGTAGCAGCTGAAATGCTGCTCATGGCAAGCTCTGGCTTTTTAGGTTGTTCTGGAGAGAGATTGTCCTCCAGAAAAATAGGCACAAGTTCTTGTTTCTCCCGTATGTCTGTCTGGTACATCATTTCTTTAAGACCCCCTGCCACATCTGTTTTTGCAAACAGACAGGGAAGTGAAACAGACAAATATTTCTCTTCCCTGATCTGATTCACAGAAGTTCCTGTGGTGGAAGAGAGATGCTTCTCTCTCCAGGTGAACCAACCTCACCCCGTTTCCCGCAGGGAGTGTAATTGGGATTCACCACTACATACAAAAAGCATGGACACAATCTCAGCATACCTAAGTATAGCAAAAAACCATCACCACCACCCCATACTGGGCAGACAGACAGCCCCCGTTTCTGCCCTTTACCCTCTCTTCTCAGGAACCCAGAGCAACCTTCCCCAAACTACTCACCCACCACCACCTTCTCCTCCTTTTTTTGGCTGCCACCTTCACATCTCTGTATATCTACAGAGGGTGGGTGGTGTGTGCATTCCCAGCCTGCTACTTCTGTGCTATGTGTGTGGTGCCTCCGCTACCCTTGGAAACTATCCAGTTGGTTGGCCAGAGAACCCCAAGAGCAGCTCCCTGCCTGGAAACATTTTCTTTGTGCTTCTGAAGAGGCCTCACTCCCTAAATGGGACTGTGACCAAGGCATGTCTCCAAAGGAGAGTTTGTGAATTGCGTCTGTGGGCTTTGGGTCACAAAGGAGTCCCTGATGCAGAATTAGAAGGTGAACTCATCTGGCAGGCCATATCCATGACATTAAATGTTGCCATCCTGTCCGCTAGAGGCTAGGCTGAAAATCACAAACCATTTGATGAGGTTTGCTGTTTCGAAGACCCCAATGTTCTTGTAACGAGGCAGTGCTGCCAACGGGACTAGGAGAAAGACTGCTTTGTTTCAGTCTAACTTCAGAGTTTAAAAAAAAGTGTGTGTGTGTGGGGGGGTTGTTTTGGGATTGCCTTTTGCTCTAATTTCTAGAAGAGAGTTAGTTAGCTTGTGTTCTGAAGGCTTTATCTGAACAAGAAGCTTGTTGCGTAGTGTTGCATCTGTGCAGTTCATATCCATCAGCATGAATACATTTTGCACTACTGAATGCAAGATGCATTGGCACAGCCAGCTGTTGGCGTGGTGAAATTGTTCTGGTGCTCTTAGTGAGGGAGCATAGGTACCCCTCTACACCTGCATGCCATCCTCCCTCCTATGCTCAAATCACAGCCGCCGCCTCCTCTGTACACTTTCACTCTCTCCTCTCCCTATCCACAATTACACTGTGTTCTTTCCCCACAGCGAAAGTTCTAGAGGAGAGTTCTCCAGGGCAGGAGAGTGAGCTAGGGCTGCCAAGTATGGAAGAGACAGTAGCTATAATTTGTCAAATTAAGCTTTAAAAATGCAATACAAGTAACTGGTTTCAGAGTAGCAGCCGTGTTAGTCTGTATTCGCAAAAAGAAAAGGAGTACTTGTGGCACCTTAGTGGAAATATTCCTTGAGTCGGAGACGTCGAAAATAGGATTTTAGGTCACCACAGAACTGTATCATGTTCGTGGGGGTGGAGGGGCTGAAGGAGAGACCCCGAGATAGGACAGATTCTTCTGCTGGGCTAAGAGTATAGTTGGATAGATTAACAATATTGCTGTGTGGGTTAAGGGAACCACTGTTGTGGCCCCTTGTGGCATGCAGTAGTTTAGAGAGTTTAATGTCCTTCTTCTTTTGTAGAGAAGCAAAGTGTGTGTTGTAAATGGCTTGTCTAGTTTTTGTAAAGTCCAGCCACGAGGAAGTTTGTGTGGAAGGTTGGTTTTACTAACCCACAGAGACCTTCCTACCAAGACTACGAAGAGAAGGATTCTGGGTGGACTCCTCCTGAAGGTCGAAACAACAGACTGGACTTCTACATAGAGTGCTTCCGCCAACGTGCACGGGCTGAAATTGTGGCAAAGCAGCATCACTTGCCTCATAACCTCAGCCGTGCAGAACACAATGCCATCCACAGCCTCAGAAACAACTCTGACATCATAATCAAAAAGGCTGACAAAGGAGGTGCTGTCGTCATCATGAATAGGTCGGAATATGAACAAGAGGCTGCTAGGCAGCTCTCCAGCACCACTTTCTACAAGCCATTACCCTCTGATCCCACTGAGAGTTACCAAAAGAAACTACACCATTTGCTCAAGAAACTCCCTGAAAAAGCACAAGAACAAATCCGCACAGACACACCCCTGGAACCCCGACCTGGGGCATTCTATCTGCTACCCAAGATCCATAAACCTGGAAATCCTGGACGCCCCATCATCTCAGGCATTGGCACCCTGACAGCAGGATTGTCTAGCTATGTAGACTCCCTCCTTCAGGCCCTACGCTACCAGCACTCCCAGCTATCTTCGAGACACCACTGACTTCCTGAGGAAACTACAATCCGTCGGTGATCTTCCTGAAAACACCCTCCTGGTCACTATGGATGTAGAAGCCCTCTACACCAACATTCCACACAAAGATGGACTACAAGCCGTCAGGAACAGTATCCCCGATAATGTCACGGCTAACCTGGTGGCTGAACTTTGTGACTTTGTCCTCACCCATAACTGTTCCACATTTGGGAACAATGTATACCTTCAAATTAGCGGCACTGCTATGGGTACCCGCATGGCCCCACAGTATGCCAACATTTTTATGGCTGACTTAGAACAACGCTTCCTCAGCTCTCGTCCCCTAATGCCCCTACTCTACTTGCGCTACATTGATGATATCTTCATCATCTGGACCCATGGAAAAGAAGCCCTTGAGGAATTCCACATGATTTCAACAATTTTCATCCCACCATCAACCTCAGCCTGGACCAGTCCACACAAGAGATCCACTTCCTGGACGCTATGGTGCTAATAAGCGATGGTCACATAAACACCACCCTATACCGGAAACCTATTGACTGCTATTCCTACCTACATGCCTCCAGCTTTCATCCAGACCACACCACACGATCCATTGTCTACAGCCAAGCTCTATGATACAACCACTTTTGCTCCAACCCCTCAGACAGAGACAAACACCTACAAGATCTCTATCAAGCCTTCTTACAACTACAATACCCACCTGCTGAAGTGAAGAAACAGATTGACAGAGCCAGAAGAGTATCCAGAAGTCACCTACTACAGAACAGGCCCAACAAAGAAAATAACAGAATGCCACTAGCCATCACCTTCAGCCCCCAACTAAAACCTCTCCAATGCATCATCAAGGATCTACAACCTATCCTGAAGGACGATCCATTACTCTCACAGATCTTGGGAGACAGGCCAGTCCTTGCTTACAGACAGCCCCCCAACCTGAAGCAAATACTCACCAGCAACCATACACCACACAATAGAACCACTAACCCAGGAACCTATCCTTGCAACAAAGCCCGTTGCCAACTGTGTCCACATATCTATTCGGGGACACCATCATAGGGCCTAATCACATCAGCCACACTATCAGAGGCTCGTTCACCTGCACATCCACCAATATATATGCCATCATGTGCCAGCAATGCCCCTCTGCCATGTACATTGGTCAAACTGGGCAGTCTCTACGTAAAAGAATAAATGGACACAAATCAGATGTTAAGAATTATAACATTAAAAAACCAGTTGGAGAACACTTCAATCTCTTTGGTCACTCGATTACACACCTAAAAGTTGCAATTCTTCAACAAAAAAACTTCAAAAACAGACTCCAACGAGAGACTGCTGAATTGGAATTAATTTGCAAACTGGATACAATTAACTTAGGCTTGAATAGAGACTGGGAGTAGATGGGTCATTACACAAAGTAAAACTATTTCCCCATGTTTATCCCCCCCCTCCACCCCCCACTGTTCCTCAGATGTTCTTGTCAACTTCTGGAAATGGCCCACCTTGATTATCACTACAAAAGGTCCGCTCCCCCCCGCCCCCCCCGCTGGTAATAGCTCACCTTAAGTGATCACTCTCTTGTTACAGTGTGTATGGTAACACCCATTGTTTCATGTTCTCTATGTATATAAATCTCCCCACTGTATTTTCCACTGAATACATCCGATGAAGTGAGCTGTAGCTCACGAAAGCTTATGCTCAAATAAATTTGTTAGTCTCTAAGGTGCCACAAGTACTCCTTTTCTTTTTGCGAATTCAAGTAACTGTGAGCAATGATATTTTTTATTGGGGTGCCTAAAATTATTATTTGCAAATGTAATTTTAAGAGGCCTTGCCCATTTTTACTGATAGCTTAATAAAACTATCAGCTACTCCTTTTCTCTGAATTTCTGATCCTGTTCTTTTAAGAATTTATTGGAAATGTTGATTTTAGCAAAGTCAAATTAATCCGGTATCAGTGAGCAAAATGGCAATATTTACAAAAGCATAATTTTATCTGTTCTGGCTCCAGTATTTATTTTGTAGATTAAGCTCTATTTGATTTTCTCAGAAAGACTTCTCAGCATTGCACTGCAAAATAACAGAAACCACAAAAATAAAGTCAAAATAAGATTGAAAAATTCTTTGGGATAGAGTGTTTTGATTACAAAGATTTTGACGTGAACTACTTCTAGATTAGTGAAGTCCAAGTTGGACTCTGGCATAAAATTTCATAAATGAAAAGGCCCGTCGACCTCCTGTATCTAGACTACTGTGAGTCACTCCACTGTAATAAACCGTTGTTTTCTCGGAAAATGTATGTTTATTTAACTGGGTCTCTTTTTGCTTCACAATCTGGATTCTATTCAGTCAGTTACCACTCCAATTAACTAACAATTATTTAACATTAACAGTAATTACAGACGCCAGTTAAGCGCCTACAGATGTCAACTGTTAGCTTTGTACCTAATCACTCAATGAAATGGAGAAAGTTCAACAAACATCAATTAGCCAAGCAATTAGTATGAGTTAGGAAAGAGCATGTTATCATGTGTGAGCTGATTCAATTTATTTTATTTTGTCAGTAAAACACACACAGAGAGAGACAAGCAGCAATAAATTATTGAGATTAGATAAAGCTGTATTGTTTTGTTGTTTACCCAAGATTTTCCCCCCTCCTCTTTTATTTTCCTTACATAAGTTAAATATACTTTACCATGCATTTGTTATCTTAACAGATATATTTCATTTCAATTCGAAAAGTACAACAATGTTCTTTTAAGACTACAGACTCGAGACTATGGGCCCAGATCCTCAAACATATTTAGGCTCCTAACTAGTATTGAAATCAGTGGAAGTTACGAGCCTGAAATACCTTTTGAAGACCAGGGCGTGTGAGCCTGATTCTCTTCTCACTTTCATCAGTTTTACACCTGCATAGCTGTCGACCTCAATGAAGTTACTCCTCTCTTACACACTAGAGGAGAATTAGGGAACATACACAGCTGTAATGTATATGTGATTTAAGAAAATACTGAACAATATTAATTGATTTCCCCCACTGTATTTCCTTTAAATTTATTTATATTTTAAATGCTATCTGATTGAATCAGTTAATTTCAGTTAATAACCTGGGCCCACCCAGCAATATGCTGTGTAGATGTGTTCTGTGCTTCTTTTGCCAACTCTTGAGACTTGGCCCCCTTCACACCAGTGGGAGATCACTCTCTCTGGCAGCCCAGTCTCCTCCTACTGCAAGATAAGCAATTGATCAGCTATTTGTCAGTGGCAAGGTGGGTGAGGTAATATCTCTTATTGGCACAGCTTCTGTTGGTGAAAGAGATAAGCTTTCGAGCCTACACAGAGCTCTTCTTCATCTGCCTTGTCTCTCTCATATCCTGGGACCAACACAGCTACAAACAACACTGCAAACAGCTATTTGTTACTGATTAAGGAATAACACCTCCTCTAACTGCACTGCATAGTTCGGCCTCCATACTGCAGATTTACCTTGTGTCCTGCTCAAAAGTACTGATTAGGAATGGACCCTAATTTAGCTTTATCTTTATAGGAAACAGCTTTCGTATAGTGACCAGCCTGACTCATTACCGAACAACCTAATTTAATTCTTTTTAAAGTGCCCTACTTGATAAACGGCCTTTTGTCCAGTCAGGATGTATTATATGGCTTTCTCCAAAGGTCTCTTGAGAAACATATATTGTCCTAATATCTTATACATTTTTTATGCCTAACGTATGAAGTATACCATAAACCTAGCCATACGAATGAATCTAACCTTCCTCCTCAATGGACTCTATGGATTTTAATATCCCTCCTAACTTAAAGCCCGGCCATTTTGGGGCCATTACTCATGTTGTTTTATATTAAACTACCATCAGTTAAACAAAAAATAGATCGAGCATCACACTGGCCTACAGCTATATAGCAAAGTCTCGCAACCCTGGGTGAAAATATACATTTAATGTCAACAGATTTAGGGAGCAGTTTTAAATACCTTCAAAAGTTGTTTCAAAAACCAAATCAGATAGGCTTTTTATTTCAGTTGTCAACTGTACTCCTGAACAGAAATGCTGTTTAGCCTTGTCACAGCACCAGAGTATTTGTAATATGATTCTTCATGTAAAATAATCCCATAGAGCATGATGGTATGTATTCATTCCGGCTGCCCCATGGAAGTCAGTGGGGTTATTCATGCTAGTATTTTTCCAAGTGTGGGAAAAGGAGTGAAGGTAGCAAAGACATACCTCCCTATTGCTCTCCAGCATGTATGTCTACTCTAGGAATACTTTACCAGTGTGGGAATGCTGATATACTATACGGCAAAGTGCTCCCAATGTGGACACAGCTATCCTGGTAAAACCACCCCCCATGAACTATATCAGTAAAAGCATAGTTTTGCCAGTATAACTGCATCGACACAAAGGCTACTGCTTCCACAGCTGTATCGGTCAGGGGTCACACCTCTTCTCTCCCCTTATCAACACAGCTATCCCGGCGGAAGTCTGTAGTGCAGACCAGACCAGAGTCCCAGGGCTTGTCTAAGCTGTGTATTATGCTGCACTAGAGATGTAAATTCTAGTGCTCACTAACTGGCCCACGTGGAGCCTGCTAGCATGCACTGAAAGTTCCTGGTGCACGTTAACATAGTACTGTTTGAAACATGCAAACATTAACATGCACTAGTGAATTTTCAGTGCACGCCAGCAGGGTCCACACAGACAGTGAGTGACACCCTAGTGTGCACAATAATTTACTCCCCTCTAGTGTGGACTAATGCATGTTGTAGATAAGCCCTCAGCTTTTGTTTGAAGAGAGAGGGGGAAAAGAAGTAAGTCTCTAGATATTATGGTTGTGAAGAAACCCTTAAATGTGACCCAGCAATGCAGCAATATTTGCCTAAGTGTGTGAAGAGCCTGAAACAAAGGCTCTGAGGCTTGAACAGCTCTATTTATTTCAGTGGCAGCTAACTCAGGTACCAGTGATATCTTAAATGTCAAAAGCGTTAACTCTTACACTGCTCATCGGGGCATGTAAGAAATGAGAGAAGGTTCATATTATAAAGACCTACACTAGCTTGTCCCAAAGTATGCAGGGGGTTGAAGGATTGAGTTCTTATTAAATATAGCTGAGTAAATGCTCCCTAATTTGTTCTTATTTTGGGCCCTGGTTCAGTGAGGTACTTCAGTATGTGCTTATTTTTAAGCACTTGTTAAAGTTAAGCCTCTACATTAGTGCTTTGATGGATTAGAGTCCTAGTGACAAATCTTGAGAGGCACTGAACACTTTGAGCTTCTCATGAATCTCTCGTTATTTAGTCCTACTGCAGGTGTAGTTCCCATTGACTTCACATGAGACTGCACTTGTGTAACCGAAGGCAGAACTTGACTCAGGCCTGATCTACACCTAAACATTAGATCTACCTAGCTGCATCGCTCAGGGCTGTGAGAAATTTCACACCCTGTGTGATGTAGTTAGGTCGAGTTGTAGATGCTGCTAGGTGAACAGAAGAATTCTTCCATCGACCTAGCTACCATTTCTTGGAAAGATGGATTACCTACATTGATAGAAAAACCCCTTCCATCCATGTAGGAAGTATCTAAACTACAGTGCGACAGCCGCAGTGCTGTAGTATAGACATATCCTCAGTATCAGGCTGCATGTGAAATTTATTTGCTGTCACAAACTGTTTTCTAAGCTAAATTTGACTAGTAGCACTCTGTGTGTTTGTCAGGAGCACACAGAGGAATGCATCAAGTGGTGAGTGATTGTGTTTGTGAAAGGGGTGTTGTACACTGCTCAACAAGCTGTTTAAATGGCCAGTGTAAACTTATACTTAAGAGATAACAAATAAATTGCTTTAAGGGCCATTTTGAACAGTAAATGGCCTTGAGTTGTATGTGCTAATAGACTGATGCAAGAGGTGGTTGTCCTTAGTTTTTTTTTCCTTCTACTGTCATCTGAAAAATAGTTTTTCCCAATCATTTCTTTCTTTCTTAAAGATTAAGACCTGGAGTTTTAAGTGTCAGCTAGCTTTTTGGATGCTTTGCTTTTTGCACGACCAGCTTCACGCCTCATTTTCAGAGGTGCGGAGCAGCCATGGCTCCCATTGATTTTAGCTGTAGCACTCCCATTGTGGAATCGTGGGAGCTTAGCACCTCTGCAAATCAGGCCAGTAGGTGTCTCAAGTTGAGGATGATAGTAACAGAGACACTTAAATATAGTGACAGGTTTCAGAGTAGCAGCCGTGTTAGTCTGTATTTGCAAAAAGAAAAGGAGGACTTGTGGCACCTTAGAGATTAACAAATTTATTTGAGCATAAGCTTTCGTGAGCTACAGCTCACTTCATCGGTTGCATGAGGTGAGCTGTAGCTCATGAAAGCTTATGCTCACTGAATGCATCCGATGAAGAGAGCTGTAGCTCACGAAAACTTATGGTCAAATAAATTTGTTAGTCTCTAAGGTGCCACAATTCCTCCTTTTTTTTTTTTTTTTTTTTTTTTTTTTAAGTATAGTGGATACTTTTGAAAATTTGAGCCTAAATACTTTGTGGTGAGTGGCTTAGAATAGAAAATGTCTGTGGCACATGAAGTTGCATTCTAAGAAACATCTGTATAAGGCTATCTCAAGTTAGTAATAAAAAGGAAAAGTTTAATTTAGTTGATTTATTTTATTAGGTCAATCATGCAAACATTTCAACTTTATTTTTTAAAAAGAAACAACATTTTAAAACTAATTTGGTGGTTTAAAACACTAGTTTTACCTTTGCTTGCTGTTTCATAATTTGCTTGTTCACACAGTCATGCTGCCCTCAAATCTCACTGGGTTTTCTACCACAAAGGGGGTATAATTGCAGAGTTTGATTCCGCTATTGTTTGTAATAAGACATTCCAGGATTGGGTAATATTAAACAACACTATAGCACCTTTGTATATGATAATACTTCAGTAACTCTTTCTTTCTTTGTTCCTGATGCATTATTTCATAGTTGTTGAGTTGTGGATATGGATGATTGTGCAACAATATACGTGTTAGGGTTTTGACAGTGCATTACGCTTTCTCTGAGAGAATGGGAGAGAAAGTATACTAGTAGTGCAATATATTAATTGAAATCTGTTTCACTAATTTGGGCTAGTTAGAACAGTTGAGGAGCAGAGCTGTTTCTCCCCAGTGTGAGCCCCTGAAAGGAACTGTGACTCAGGGAGTTGCTTCTGGGAGATGGAACTCAGATACTATGGTGATGGGTAGCAGTATAAAAACCTAAGATCGACGGGAGGGATAGGAAGAAGAATAAGTTACTGAAGCCTTTGAAAGGGTGATGCTAAGTTCTTCCCATCATATCTGGCCATGGAGTAATGGGGGTGTGTAGCCAGAGCCCTGCCTACTCTTTATCTCCTCCCTGCCCACTGACTCGGAGAGGGGAGTATCTAGACAGCAGGGGCTGTGTTCTGTACCATACTGAAACTCTGGGTTTCTCTTGCTTGGCAAGTTGGCTGATTGGGAAGGAGGAACTGTTGTGTACTGTGATGATTCTCAGGGTAACCAGGACTGAGAGTCGCCTTCTTACACCCCTGCCTCCAGTGTGAGGAAGTCTTGCTTGCTTGTGCTTCACTGGGTGTCAGCGCCCTGACACCACCAGCCTGTTAGCCACCCAAGCGCTCTCCTTTGGGCTGTGCCAGCCCTTACTTTGCCTTGCAGGTTAACAAGTTCCTTTGAAACATTCTCCTGTCATGTCTGGTTGCCAAAATGGTGAACAGTCCTTAGAGTACACAAGTTTACCTGTGAGCTGCTGCACTGCTGAACCCATACAGATAGCATGTGACCTTACCCATTCCGGCTCTCATGTGAAATGGACACTTCATCAGTGGAGAAGGGCCTGCTCCATAGCTCATTGAAGTTACCAGAAAGATTCCCATTGACTTCAGTCAGCTTTGAATCAGCCCCTCAGGTGAGGTTTTTTTCCTGTTCGTGTAGGAGGATGTAATTGAGCGCCAAATTACCTAAAAGAAATTCAAATATCTGAGAAGTCTTATTTCTTTGCTGGGAGGCTTCCTTACTTAGATCGTAAGCTTTTGTAGGAGAGAGCAGGGACAGTCATTTTGTTCTGTCTTTGTACAGCGCCTAGCACAATGGGATCCTGGTCTATACTATTAAATGCTATTAATTCTTTGGCAAGCTGTTATAGTTGCCTGAAAAGGCTGGTGCTACCTAGCATGGCCTGCACCTCAAATCTCTTCTGCTGTACATGCTTTTGGGGTAATATAAATTCAAGTTTGTCCTGTGTGTAATACATGAGGACCTTGTTTTGAATATGTAGCTGCCTACTTCAGGATTTTGGCATTTTAAAAGTTAAGATGGTTTTCTTTGCCTTCACATATTCTCCCAGGTATCTTATCTTATTCTGATAACCTAACTGCTATCGAGTCTTTCAACAGCACATCCTCTTAGCATCTAGCTGAGGAGATGGGTATTCACCTGAAGGCCTCATTATGCTTTGCCAGCACATTGGGGGGGGCCAAAAATAACTTGACAACACCTGCTCGACACCAAGGACTTCAAATGACAAACAAATAATTGGGTGAAACAAACCCTAAGCACAGTGCAGCTGACACGGACTGCTGTGTGCAGAGTCCTCGACAGTAACAGTTACAGCTCTGACTGGTTCATGTCAGAGCAAATCTTTGAGCAGCAGATAGGGATGACACACAAGAATGACAGCTTTGGAAATAGCATGCTAGTTACTGCAGCAAGTCAGGTAGGCCTCTCATGCAGGCTAGGACAAGTTGCTGTCATTTTCATACAGGTGAATGGCTGACATCCCGCAACAGAGGTGGAACAATTGCATTTAAAAAAATAAATAAATAAAATCAGAAATATGTGGTCCTCTAGGAAGGTTTATGTCCGGGGTAGGAAATTTCTCACCTCCTTTTCTTTTTAATCTGGCATTGTAATCTGTTTAAAATTGAGTGATGTGAAGGCTGTATATACGTAAAAGTCAGATTGCCCAGTAAAAAATCACGAATAATGGTTATTAGGGCTGTGGTGTTTGAAACAAAAGCAATGTGTTGTTTTGTTTCCCAGGGTGCGAGTGCATGTTTGGCAGAGCATCATCCCACAGAGAAAACTAAACACAGAAACAGGCATTAGTGCAACATTCAGGTTGTGGTCATCAAGCACTTAAAAAGTCAGGAAACCCCCCCAATTGAAGGTTTCTTCACCGTAGCAGTAACTCCGGCGCATTGTTCCTGTTCATCAAAGGTCATTGAAGTCAATAGAAAGACTCCCATCGACTTAGGTGGACTCTGAATCAGGCTCCATGTTGTGCGTACCTAGTAGCTTCAGTTCCTGTTTTCTTTGTTAAAGGTCAACTTTTGCGTATGTGCACAGGGAACAGCACTGATCCCTGCTGCCTGAACGCAAGAAAAAAGGGTATGTGAGTGCTGCTAGCAGTGCCAGGCGACCTGACGGGGTAGCGCCATGGCCCCATTTGCCCCCGCATATGGACAGAATCCAGTGCAGGAGGAAGTGTGTGCTGCGTTTCCAGAAGTCAGCTGCCGGAGTCATTTATCAGCATAGCCATGGAGGGATAGGCTTCTCCAGGGGCAGAATAGCAGAATAGAAACTGGCAGTAGCGCCGAACACATCCTCACCTACAACACCACACCTGCCCCTAGTAAAGGCATGAGAGAAACTTTCATATATTGCTGTTTATGGGCCCAATTGTGCAGATCTTGGGATTTTTTTCTGAATTCACTGGGAGTTTTGACAATATAAGGAGTGCCGAATCTGACCCCATGCAATTTTCTCTATGTAGTAAAGTACACTGGATATGTAACAGTAGCAACTATAACTGTTGGAATTTCTTGAGCTTTGAATGCTTGATTTCTCAATGTCAATGTTACGTTTTACATTTATGTGTGTGTGTCTATTTATACAGTCAAATTTTTAAACTACAGAAATACCCTTTCTGTGTGCAGACATGTATATTGACAGCGTACTAAAGAAATGATTATACATTCTGTGCTAACAGTATGTTTTGCTCTCTTTAGGGGTAGCCAATACTAAGCATTGGGAGGGCACCATGCAATGTTGCAGATAGTTCTGAAAGATACTAACACAGACAGAAATTGTTTATTTACACAAGCGTACAGCAGTGCACTCATGACTTCCTTTTCTGAAATGTTTTGTGCTGCTTCGATATTTTACAGCTCTCAGTAAAAAGTGCAAAGGCAAATTCAAGAGAGTAATTAAATGAACTTCAGGGACTGGACTAGGTGACCTACTGAGGTTCCTTCCAGTCCAATTCTTCTGTGTTTCTGTGAAAGCTCAGAAAAACCTGCAGTCTAATTTTTAAATGATGGTTTGGGTTAGCAGTTAACTTGTGTTCATACTAGTTTTCTTCTTTCTAATAAACATGCATAGGTAAAGAAACATTAGCACATGTCAGAAATATCTGCTGCATATTCTTTAAGTTGACTTCTCAGGATTAAAGTAAATAGAAGTTAATAGTTCTTGCTCCCCCCCGCTTATGCCAGCAAACGGGATGTTAGGAATCACTGAAAAAGGGATAGAGAATAAGACGGAGAATATCTTATTGCCCTTCTATAAATCCATGGTACGCCCACATCTTGAATACTGCGTACAGATGTGGTCCCCTCATCTCAAAAAAGATATACTGGCATTCGAAAAGGTTCAGAAAAGGGCAACTAAAATGATTAGGGGTTTGGAACGGGTCCCATATGAGGAGAGATTAAAGAGGCTAGGACCTTTCAGCTTGGAAAAGAGGAGACTAAGGGGGGATATAATAGAGGTATATAAAATCATGAGTGGTGTGGAGAAAGTGAATAAGGAAAAGTTATTTACTTGTTCCCATCACATAAGAACTAGGGGCCACCAAATGAAATTAATGGGTAGCAGGTTTAAAACAAATAAAAGGAAGTTCTTCTTCACTCAGCGCACAGTCAACCTGTGGAACTCCTTGCCTGAGGAGGTTGTGAAGGCTAGGACTAGAACAGGGTTTAAAAGAGAACTGGATAAATTCATGGAGGTTAAGTCCATTCATGGCTGTTAGCCGGGATGGGTAAGGAATGGTGTCCCTGGCCTCTGATTGTCAGAGGGTGGAGATGGATGGCAGGAGAGAGATCATTAGATCGTTACCTGTTAGGTTCACTCCCTCTGGGGCACCTGGCATTGGCCACTGTCGGCAGACAGGATACTGGGCTGGATGGACCTTTGGTCTGACCCAGTATGGCCGTTCTTATGTTCTTCTCTTCTTCGCTCTCTTCCCCCACCCGCACGCACACGCCCTTTACAATATAAACTGTTCGGTAGAATCACGGCTGAAAATCAGTTTATCAGTGTATGTTCATTTTCCTGCTGCAACTTAAACTCTGTCTCTTGAGTGTGAATATGTTGTGTTAGGCTGTTATTTTAATGTATAATAAACATGCAGATAACTTGCTCTGACAGGCAAAAGGTAAATGTTTCCAACAAATCAGACAGTTTATACTTAAAAAGAAGAAGAAATAAGAAGGAAATTGCTTAAACCCTATTTACCTTTTTCCCGGAGGACAAACAGAAGGTGTATGCATCCACATATACTTTTTGACATGGTGTCTTTGGTTTTTCTATTCATTGCAGGAACACTTGGCCTACAGGCAAAGGTTTCAAAGGCTATTTGATGGAGTAACATGCCACTCCCTGCCCTTTAAACAGGAACACTACTCACTTATGTTGTTCAATAACAGACGTGCTAAATGCATAACAAACTCTACAGGGTAATGATTCATTATTGACACACCATCAGGTCAAACTCTGCTTAGTTTTAGCTCCTACCTGTTTAGATACAACATTTTAATTTAAGAATAATGTAAAAAATATATCATCTTAACGTTACAATATGCAATAGACACAGCAAAATAGCATACTTGGAAGGAGACAAACTTAGAGCTGGAAGTCCATAGGAAATTAATTATATTAAGAAATAAATCCTACCGCCCTATTAATATGAGATTGGTTTGTAAAATAAGATGAGACTTAAGTAACAAACCAATCATTTGGTAATACTCTACGGCTTATACAAATTATTATTAGACACTGAATTCTTCAAACCTTGCCCAGGGAAAACTGTTATTGACTTCTTTAGGACTTTTGCCTGAATTAAAGACTTCTTGATATGGCCCTTAGAATTCCAAGGGAGCTTCATTTAATATTGTCCAGGATTTGTCCACACACAAACTTGCCCTGGGTCAATTAAACTGATTTAGTTAAACCTGTATAGACATTCTTACTTCAGCTTAAGAGTGGCTTATTTTGGTTTAGTTTAAAACGGTTCCTTATCCATTTAAACTAAACTGAAATAGGCCTTGTTTAATCTGATATAAAGGTATTCACATAGCCTCTCTTACCTATTTAAAATTACATCTTGATATATTGTGATAAATTCTGTTTGCAACGTCACTGACGCTATCCAGAATAATTTGAGTTAATTTACACCATATTTCTATGAGTATAAATGAAATCAGAATGTGGTCCATTATATCATTACAGATTCTGTTTTCTCGTGTTTGAAAGGAATTTAAGACCTATTCTAAGGAGTCATAACCTGGATAGGGTGACCAGGTGTCCTGATTTTATAGGGACAGTCCCGATATTTGGCGCTTTTTTTTTATATGGGCTCCTATTACCCCCTACCCCCGTCCCAATTTTTCACACTTGCTATCTGGTCACCCCAAACCTGGATGATACCAATTGGTGTTCAGGGCAATATGTTATATAATTACCTACTATCATAACTCTGATTTACCTAAAAGATATGCTTCACTTACATAACTTGAGCTTTTTCCTTTTTTCCCTTTAATAAAATACAGTCAGTGGGAAAATGGGAAAAATGAAGTCAATGGGAATAATGAGCTCATTAGCTAAGGAAGTAGCACATGTTCTACCCAGTCCTTTTAGACAATTGTTTTCCCCCATCTAGTCCTCTCATCCCACTTTGACAATATACATACCAGCGACAGTGCATTGGTTCTTCTTTCTCTTCATACACATACCTTTTCCAGAGACTGAAGATTTGGCCCCATTAATGCCCACACTACTATAGAATTTAAGAGAGCGGTCTAAAAAAATCTCATAATTCTTCCTGCTAGTTCTGCGGCTGACACTTTGTGAGAGCTACAGTTAGTTGTTATCAATGGAGTGTTTGTACAGTACCATGAATGATCCATATCGAATATTTTCACAGTCATCTTGCTGGATAGATCCTGAAAAATAAATTTTCAGGGTGTACAGATCCAGTATTTTGGTTTGTGAACATTTCTAATTAATAGGGTTGTGCACATCAATATTATAGATTCGCAAGCACACCCTTCTAAAGCAGTTGAAGCAAAGGATCACGGAAGCCAAATACAGCTCTAGCTTTTCATACAGTAAGATCTAAATAACCCCTGTGTTGCAATGGGATACAAACATAAAAAAAAAAAATCATTATACTTATCTGCTAAAGCCAAGAGAGAAGAGTTTTAGTTTGCAAAAATGATTTTTGTGGAGACATGCTCCTGATTGTTAAATGATTCTGGAGCTGGCAAATTCTGCTCAAGGCAGACTCTTTTCATTAAAAAAGGATTTAACTAATTAAACCTGGCTGTCAACTGACAGGTTAATTGATAAGGGAAGTGGGGCCCAGTAACCCGGAGGTGAGATTATACTATGACTTTAAATCTTTATAGTCCCTGAGAAAACTTAGCCTTTCATTGGTATGTCAAAAAGTCATGCTGGCTCTTTTACAAGACTTAGTCTCTGGAACAATTTGCAACAAGTCCTTCATGTTTCAAAGCTGCAGTTCTTTTTAAATCATAAGGGTCTGATCCTGCAAATCTTTACTCATGTGAGCAGACCCATGGACTACTTACTCATTCACAGGATTGGACCCCAAAGAACTTTAATTTGGGCTGTCAAATACTTTAGAACCCAAAGGCAAATATGTATGATTTTAATTGCAGTTTATTTGTTTTAACAGTTTAAATGAGTAATCAAGTAGTTCAATGGATCGTGCTTGTAAAACCTCTCCTTACACAGAATTCTTTCTTAAAATGATAAGGTTGAAGTTGGAGAAATGTTTATTGATTCATAAGAATGGAGCTTTAGAACCGAGCATACTCAGTGATGTGCAGAGCCAGGTTGGATGAGGATTTAGGCTTACAGACAGACTTGCTCTTAGATGGAATGTACTTTCTGAATATATATGGTGCGCGTGAGTGACAAGCAGGATAGACCCTGAATGCTGCGGTACATCCAAGTGGAAACCATGTTTCCTGTAAGGTAGCAAGGAACTAGTGAAAGACACAGCAATCATGTCAACACGAAACATCAAAGGTCTGTAGAAATCAAATTAACTGCAAAACTGCCTTAAATATTGTAAAAGAAAAGGAGTACTTGAGGCACCTTAGAAACTAACAGATTTATATAAGGTGCCACAAGTCCTCCTTTTCTTTTTACAGATACAGACTAACACGGCTGCTACTCTGAAACCTTAAATATTGTAACAGCCCAACAAAGTGATTAAAGACAGGTGAGATTGAACATTAATGCTGCTAGTCCGTCTTTCGGGCTTTGTCTACACTACTCAGCTTTTAGCGACATGCCGTGCCGCTACAGCCGTGCTGCTAAAAGGCGCGCAGTGTAGCTGCTGTTTGTCGGAGGGAGAGAGCTCTCCTGCTGACAAACACTTGCGCCCCCAACAAACAGTGTTAGTGTTGTCGGCAGGAGAGCGCTTGTCGTCGACAAAATTTTTGTCTTTCAGGGTGGGGTGGGGTGTTTTTTAACTCCTCTGAACAACAAAAGTTTTGTCTTTCACTTGCCAGTGTCGACAAACTCTTCCTATTGTGCCCAAGGTCTGGCAGTGAGAATGTCAGGTGTCCTCTAATACCTAGGTACAACAAGATGAATAAAAGTTGGACTAGCAACCTTAACTGTGGAATCCCTCGCAGCATGTGTGTGTAGCCCCAGGCCAAAGGGGTGCGCCAGTGGCTCAGTATGCTGAAAGAATCAAAGGAGTGGGATGCGCTGCTCACTGGGGGCATCTGTTTTGCTTTCATTGCTGTAAAATTCTGAATATGTTTTAACCTAACTTTTTATGCATACTCTTAAAGAAAAAAAACAAACGGAAAGGGACAAATTTTGTTCTCATGTACATGTGCATAGCTGAGAGCAGAATGTAGCGCACAAAATTTCAAGGACAGATGTGGCTCAAAGTGTAGTTACAAAAAAAACTCCTATGGATGTATAATAAAGGTTATTTTCATTGGTATCCTAAGGTCTCAGTGCAAGCTGATGAGACATGTAATTTACAATCCCGCACTCTTTGATAGAATTAAGTCCATGAGTCCTGGTGGATTGAATGTACCATTAAAATCAACAGTGTTAAAAGACAGAAGGTCAAATCCCACCATAAGGTCTAAAACTGCCTCTTCTTTTTTTATTGTGCTTCATCTAAATGACTGAATAAATATCCATTTTTCAAAAAGGAAAAAAATTGCATTCAGATTTCTAATGTGCGAGCCAAGTTGCAGCTTGATGTGAATTACAATGGGCAAATTATAATCTTTGGAGACAAGGAAGGGATTATGGAAACTATAACTGACCCTTCCTAGCAGGCCTGGCCAAAATGAAAATAAACTTGGCAAATGATATACACTTACATCGGGCAAGAGTTATTCCTCCAGGCTGTAGTTGAAATGCATTGATTTAGGAGTGTGAGGAAGGCTTGCAATGCGCTCGGATGGCCTGAGGTTGAAGAGAGGTCTGTCTCAAGTACTATCAGCCTTTTGCATACCACAAGCTTTACGCATCCTCCCATGTGTTTAAAAACAAAGAACAAACCAAAAAAAAAAAAAAAAAGTGAGAGAAATCGAACTTAGAGTTTACTTTTTTTGCAATGTTATATTTGTAAATCCTTTAAACAAATAAATGGGATTAGTAGGTGTAACCGCAATACTAAGATGTGAAAATTTGCCGATGAAAATTTTGGTAACACTTGTATTTTTGCTGTTTTCCCTTGCGTTAGAATATTCTTTTAGTGCACTCTTCTGTGTTCATTTAGATTTGTTTCATGCCATTTCGACTTGTTCACATGCTATGGATAAGAGATCACCATAGTTGTAGTAGAGTAACATCCAGTCTCTGGGTTCCTTAGCCTTTTGCTTAAATTTAGAGCAATTTAAATATATGTTTTGGACACCTGGCATGGGTATTTAACAGATGTATTTCAGTGATTATACAGACTTTGTCAAAGGCAGAGAGATTTCAATAATTAGAGTGTGTTTCAGATGGGGTGGTTATGCATTTTGTCTATTTTTTGTATCTGGTTGACTTCAGGGACACTCAGTGAACCGGGGACTGTGTCTGCACTGCAGAGCAATAGGGTTTGAAGCCTGGGTCATGGCTTGACTTGGGCTCTGACCCTTCAGCCCCTCAGGGCCCTATGACTGTAGGTCTCTGAGTCTGAATCTGAGAGATTTGTGTGTAGACGGAACCAGGGTCTCGGTTCAAGTTTGAGTCTGAGTTTACATTGCAGTGTAGACATGACTCAGCCACAGGGAGCAACTGCAGTACCTCATGGGAGATGCAGTATGTCTGGGAAGCAGGGGAGAATGGAGGCATGAGGGACCTGAATTAAAATCCCATGGGGCACAGCTCAGGTGGATGCAGAGATGAATATCAACCTGACCCAAAACAAAAAGTTTCATTTTGACTTTCCCATGTAAAATTCCTCTGAAATTTAATTTGTCCCTTGGAAAATTTTAAGATCAAGGAAACCTTATTTTCTGAAGGGAAAATGTCAGAGGTCTTTGGCTGTGCCAAAGTAAACACAAGACGGTCTTAGAGTTTCCCTCATTCTCTCTTGTTATCCCTTTTGCTGTTTATTATGTCCCCTGGTTACGTCTTGTCTTAATTATATAGTCCTTGCCCAAAATAGCATACAATCTTGTGCTTTTGTATTTGGAAGCTGATTTTAAAATTGGCAAATGTGTTTGTTAAAAATGTCAGCCACATATGGCTGTTTTGGTGAAAACATCCAACTTTTCAGAATTTTCTGTCCATCTGTACAGTGCCTAAAACAATAATTTCTTGATCCTTTTTTGAGGGCTCTAGGGCTTTACTGTAATATAAATAACACCAATATTTACATAGAAAAGTTGATATGTCACTTGGTGGAGAGAACAGACAGCATCTTACTATGGTTCTATTAAGCAAGCAACTACTAAAGAGCAGCCCTAGAAAATCTAAAATTCATGTTTCTCCGTTTAGAATTTCTGCCTTTGGAAGTCAGTTCTCTGTGGTTACTGATACTCCATTTGCCCTAAATTTGTGTGAATTAACTACTGCAGTGACATAATCCACTGACATCGGCAGAACCTTCCTCTGCAAATCCAAATGCTGCAAAAATCTAGTCAAGAGCAGATAAAAATGTAATAAAAAAATCCAGTGACCTAGAGTTACCTGCTCAGCTCATTGCTGTTTGAGCAGTCCCAAAATGCTTGAATCTCCCTGCTTAAGCATCATGATGTCAAGTCAGAAAGATTTAATGAGCACAGTAGCATCTATGAGACTCTTAGTGACCTGTGGACAGTGGAACTTATTCTTTTGAGAGACAGGTGCAAAGGGTAACAGGCTGGATTACCTTTCTTATTTTAAAACACATAAATGCCTACACCTGTCTCTTAGCCCTTACAATAGTTTGGTTAGGTCAAATCATTTTTGTATTGTAGCTCAATTGCTTTCTTTTCCTTACTTCCTGCACAAAAAGCATGATACAGGTACAATAGACTAGGGGAGAAGAGCGTGGTTAGTAATTTTTATTTCATGGGATCCTGCCACACACAGAAGAACTGTGCAGGTAAACTTATATTGGACATGAAATGATGTTGAAGCTTTCAGAGCTGGTTTAGGGGACTGCAAGCGCCAGCAGAGAGTGGTGGAAGTAGTTTTCCCTTGTAAAGCACGTGTACTGGCCTTGAGAAGAATATAAAGCCAATAACTGTAATTGTTTTCAGAGTAGTTTTTGTACAGTTTGTTTTTAAGCAGGGCAAGACATATGCCATTTTATAAAGTTGGCTTAGGGAGATGGCAGCATGGACTATAAAGGTTTATGAATGGAATGTAAAACAATTGTTTGTTTGTGTGTTCCCCCCGTTCCCTTAGGAGTCCTCCTTTTTATATTTTCTAAACAATACAAAATATCCCTGGCAGCAGAATTCCTGAGGCGATTAGTGTCAGCTTGTTATCAGATTTGACAGTGATTGTTTTCTAATCATGTGTTTGTTTTTCCCACGTAAAAGCGACAGTTTGCTGAAACTTGAGAGACACAAAAAGAAAAGTCGGTGCCGGCCATTGAGAGCATTTAAAAACAAATAGTCTAGTTAACTGGAATCTCTTTTATTGTTTCACTGCCTTTTAGTCACCTGGAGGGAGGTTTTGTAAAACATAGATGAGGTATGTGCTGAATTCCTATTGGCTTTCAATGGGACTTGGGTGCCTAACTCACCTTTGGCCTGGAGAAAATCTCTTCGCTAGAGTCTTTAACAAAAAAGTATGTAAGCCTCCATACATATGGCTTTTCAGATAGCACCTTCCATCCAAGGATGTCAAAATACTCTAATTAATTAAGCGTCACAGCAGTCTTGTGAAATAAGTCTCACTATTCCATTCATAAGCCTTTATATACAGAAGGGGAAACAGAAGCACAGAGAGGGAATGTGACTTGCGCAAGATCACAGAGTGGCCGATTCTGGCACCCTCAGTAGTACCCTGGTATCCTAAGTAATACCTTGTTTCAAGTACCGTTGGTTTCAGCTACTGTTGGAGTAAACTGTTACTCAAGGTGGCAAGCTTCTAATACACAAGAAGTCTGTAACAGAGTTGGGACTAGGATCCAGATCTCCTGGCTTCCTATCCTGTGATGAGCTACAAATCCAATATTTGAGACTGATTTAATCAAGTTCTGTATGTATTTTCCACTTGCAGTCATAGTCTCTCAACTGGTCAGACTGTGCAGGGAGTGAAGAACAGAGATTATCGTTATCTTTAGCCATGTTTCTGTGAAAATACAACCTCTCTCAGAACCATCAACTTTTTTGCACACCAGCCTGTTTTCTCAGCATACCTCTCTGATTACAGACTATTTTACATTTCCCTGAGGAACGCTGCCTACTCCCATAGCTGCATTTTCCTCAAAAAGTGAACATGAAAGATAAACTGAATCTGACCCTGAGGCAGGATTAACAACCTCTGATGTGTCATATCAAAGTGGAAGGGGCAGCTTTTAGGACCTCTGTCATCTGTTATGGCAACAAAATGAAACAAAACAAAAAGTCGTTAAATCCCAAATGCAGTGTCTCAGAAAGGGATTAAGTGGCTGAATGCACTGTTTTGACTGAAAGTAAAACTGTGTTAAATATGGGCCTCTTTAAATTACTTCTTCGTGGGGATTGTGTTGGCATATCAATGCCGTTCTTGATCAATAACCGTTCCATGATGCGAGCAGTATTAACTATAAACAAGAAACATAAGCAGTTTTATCAATCGTCATTTGATTATCATTAAAATGACACTCTCTTCTTGTGTATGTGGAGGATAATCTCAGCAGGAAGATTATCTATTGTAAGTGTTTTGCACTGTGATTTGAGTCTGTTAATGAAAAATATGAAGCGTGCATTTTGTTTTAATTTGGATGACTCTAGTCCAGTTCAAAATAGAAAAGGCAAATTATATCCTTTAAAAATGAGAGAGGATGTGTTTTGCAAAATGAGTTTCTTATTCAGAACTGAGTGGGTTTAGCAGAAAAAAGGTTATGCACTTTACGGAAAAGATAAATATCTACTCTCTGAATCCTTAATAATGTATGACAGGAAGTTAGTAATGAAAGGATTGACGTCAGTTTAAAGATTAATTCCTTGCATATTTAATTCCAAAATATATCAAATGATGGGGGGAAATGTTAATTGACGTGTAATACTTTCTTCTCTCCGATGGGTGCTGTGTTTTATTGAGAGTTAAATTGTGATGTTTGATGACTGATAACATATTGGTAAACTACATTCAATGAAATTAAACACCCCACTTAGTCTCCTCGTAGCAGAAGGATGGGGACATTAACTTCATTGAATTGTTAGCCAGAGCTGCTCTGCTGTCCTTGCTGTTAACCAAAGGAGTTATGCAAATGTAGATTTCAAAACTGAGCATTAGCATTACCTCCTGGAAAGAAATATTACAATCCTGACCTGGGCTTTTCTCAAGAACACGCCTTCCAGGTTGTAAGCACTTGGGTGTTGCGATCTTGCCTTTCTGTTTGTATTGTAAAGTTCCCATCATACTGTTGGAGAATAATAAATACTACAAATCACTTATAAAAAGGCATTCTTGCAAATATTCAGTGCTGGCACAGAGGAGGACAAGGACTTTATTGCAGTCTATGGCCCTAATTCAGGAAAGCATCCCTAACCAGATCAACACATTTAAGCTTAAATTTTATACTTTTTAAAAATTTTAAGCACCTGCTTAGTCTCAGTGTAGCCAATTAAGGAAGGGTTTAAGCACGCACGTAAGTGCTTTTCTAAATCAGGAGCTAATACAGTAGGTTTTCAATTATGAGAGCTTGTGAATCAACCTGCCTAAGGCCAACAGTTGATTTCAACTTGCAAGAACCTTTTAGTCCACTTAAGACTGAGTTTAATGTTTTGCTGTTTTATACACACCAGTTGGCTTTCTGAGTCCGTGAAAATAATTCAGGATCTTAAATTATGCAGTCATGTCTAAGGAGCCAGTTTAGGAAAGCACTCCTATGCATCCGATGAAGTGAGCTGTAGCTCACGAAAGCTTATGCTCAAATAAATTTGTTCGTCTCTAAGGTGCCACAAGTACTCCTTTTCTTTTTGCGAATTCTGACTCCTATTCAGGTCAGCCCTTAAGCATGTGCTTAAATCATAGGGACTGTTGCATACGTTTCAATGCTGAATAGGGATCAATGTAAGCATGTACAGAAGTGCTTTCTTGAATTAGAGCCTAATATTGAGCCATAGTGTGTCATAACATTTTAGCAGAACCCCCCACTGACTGACCCAAAGTTTTTGGATACGTCACATTGGTGCCCCATAAAATTAAAGGACTGTGAACATTTTTCCAATAAGTAAACCATATTTACACATAGGGGAGAAGAAAAATTCACTCTCATATATATGGTTGAGAAAACATTTCTGTTGTACATGTTTATAACAGATTAGAAATATTTTTCATGATGCTCCGGGCCTGTAGATGCATATTTTCTTTGAGTGTTAAGTTTAGTAAAATCCTGATTGGTTATATTTGAGTTATCCAAGTATGAATAAAGGAGGGTTTCATCAATTAGGGTATTTGTCAGGCATTTCTGTTTTCTATACTGACATCTCAACTATAGCTTATTTCTAAAGCTTTAAGCATGGCTCAAGATGAGGGCTAATGTCTTAGACACATTTGGTGACATATTTGTTTGGTTTTGAAAAGATGAAGTTTAAAAGGGAGTCTGTGTGGTTTATTGGGTAGAGCAAGTGACGTGGGACTGTGGAGATGTGGGTTCTCTTCCTGGCTTTGCCACTAGCTTGGTTAAGTCACTTCCCTCCCTGGCCCCAGTTTCCCTCTCTGTAAAATGGGGATAGTGCTACTGATCTCTTTTGTAAATTGCAGTGTTGTATCTGTGTTGGTCCCAGGATATATAAGAGACCTCACCCACCTTGTAATATCTTTTATTGGACTAACTTCTGTTGGTGAGACAGACAAGCTTTCGATCTTACACTGAGTTCTTCTATGCTCAAGGCAGACAAACTGGTTTTTGCTTGCCAAAGAAGAGCTCTGTGCAAGCTTGAAACCTTGTCTCTTTCACCAACCAAAGTTGGTCAAAGAAAAGAGATATCCTCACCCACCTTTTTAAAGAACTAGGGTTCTGTGCAAGGAAAATGCTGTAGAAGAGCTAGGCATTACTAGTATTATTTGTAAAACATCAGACAAATCACATACAAATATGGTTTTCTCTTTTAATGTAGCAAGTGATGATTCTAGAGAGGTTCACATGGATGTGTGTTTCTGGACTATTACACATTGAAATAAAAATAGCTGCATTTATTTTGATGATTACGCATTCAGATATAGGTTATCAGTGTTTGTTTGAATGTGTTTCCATATACAACAGATGTGTAATCATTTAAATACAGTCAACTGAGTGGTATCAAAGTTCACTCTTGCCTGTTCCATCTGCCTTTTTCTCTTAAAAGAAGAAAATTGTCAATACAGCATTAGGGTGACTTTCAAAGGCATAGATTTAAAACGATGGTTCCTACCGCAAACACCGTTTGTCCCTGATGAGCATGTGGAACGTTTTGTGTGACACTGTATGATGCTAACTTCTGTGGTTTTACATATAACTCCGACATCAATTTGAAATTGCTGATTTTGTGCCTTTAAAAAAATCTCAGCCACAATTTTATAGTAAGTTGTTTGGTTTTTTGGCTCATAGTTCTACATCTGTTCTGCCTGGGACTGTTTCGGCTGCCACAAGCCATATGCAGAAATACTGTAATCCTTCTGTATTGTACTTAAACTCTGGAGTTGGGATAGGAGGGACTGAGCATCAGATAAGGTGTATTTCTCTCGCCGATTGTTTATTTTAATTTAATGGATACATCCAATTCAGCTGAAGATGCGCAGCTTTACTGCACATTACTATAGGCAGAAGAGAACAGTAGGCTGGAGAAATGGAGGTGGAAAATTTCCTATCTGCTGTGTTACTCAACACTGCAAGAGACCACATGGACCTGCTAAGGGAGTACTGAAGAGCACCTGGTTGAATCCATACGTCTTTCCAGCGACATAGATTGCATGCAGGGTTTTTGACAGCCTTGCAGATTATTATTTTTATTAGGGGAGTACCTACGAGCTCCAGTCACAGACCAGGGACCCCACTGTACTAGGTGTTGTGCAAACACAGAACAAAGAGAAGGTCCTGCCCCCAAAGAGCTTTCAATCTAAATAAGAACACTACCTTATTCTTTGCTGGATTGGGAAGATCATCATGACCCTAAAATGAAGAAGAAATATATTAATATAATAATATAACTTTGGTTGGCTCAGTTCATTGCTTATTGAGTAATCTTTCACCTCAAGACAGGTAAAAGTTGGAAACACAGTTAGTGCCTTGCATCTACCAGCCAGATAAGATGTAGTGAAAGGGTGATATAAACACATGGTCAGTTTAAAAAAGAATCTTGACGACATCCCATGTATTTGTATTGAATAAACAGAAAATCTCGGTTTTTAAATCAGTGCAGGCGTGATTGCTAGATGGAGGGAGTCATGTTGAGAATGAAACTTTTAGCTGGATTACTAGTTTATTCAGAATTAGTTATCTTTTTTCGGAGAAGCATGTTACATTTATAACTGGATAACACCATCTATTTTCATTGCAATCCAACCCCTGGCTTGCTAATAACATGCCACCTCTTCTGCTCACTTTGGGAATCATTACCTGTTGTTACCAGATGACACTATCTTAAACTGGCATTCTAGGTGGCAGTTTTCCTTTTGAGTAGAGCTTATTCAGTGCTCCCATCAGGAGTTAAGGAATAGTATGGTGCTAGAAGGCTAGGTGTGCACAACGGGTTCAAATTTTGAAAAGCATGAAAGCCTGTGATGTGCAGGCATAGTGCACAATCCTTATACTCCAGTGGGTGATTTGCAAGTCATGTTTCTGCATGCATTTTTCAAAATAGGGGATGTATTTTGGATGAAGCACAAACAGAAGTCCTGGGCTCTTACTATCGTTGAATATTCTTGGGTGCTTTTTGTTAGAGTTGGGCTGCTAACGCTGGTGTTCTGGTCCAATTCAAACTTGGTTAATTATGTTCTGCCTACCTAAATTCTCCCTGCAGTTTCAGTTAGTGTTGCAATGAACTTTTAAACAACTGCTGTAATGCCTCCCTAAGTCTGGCTGCTTTGTGTGTGAAATATTTTTGCCTAATCTCTTTTGGAATTCGCTATGGGCTATGGACATTTTTCTTTCTTTTATGTATTAGTGACCCCTCTGAATAATTTAAATTTTGCAGGGCAGCACTTCGTATTATCATGAAGTATGAAAACCCCTCTGTTCATTTTGAAAAGGGGTGTAAATGCTTAGAGAGATGGAGAGAGAGGGAGAGCTGGGAAGAGGAAAATGTTCCTTATAGTCTCTAATAAAGCACCTGGAGAGAATCAGCAATTCAGTTGCTCCACTCTTACATCATGTAGATCATTAAGATTTTAGAGGGCATTAACACTCTTACCTGCTACATGGCATTGCCAATATTAAAAACGAAACAAACTGAGTCACAGTGAAGTGGCATGACTACTTCTCAGACCGAAAGAAGATGCAGAATTACCAGCTCCCATGATTTTATTACTAGGCTCATGATATTTGGTGTTTTTCTTTAAACTCAGCTCCTGGAGTCAAGTGAATATGTGAAAATCGTGACTTTCATTTTTTTATTTTTAATATACATTTCTAGCCTTCCTGGTTTTGGAGAGAAACTTAAAAATGTGAAAACTAAAGGGTCAAAAACCAGAAGGAAAATAAAAAAGTTCCCAAATTTATTTTATTCGTTTATTTATTTTAAACTCAGGATTTTTTGGTGGGCCTGTCTCAAAATATTTAAATGCTTGAGGTTGGAAATATTAGAAGAGCTTAGTCAAGGATACACAACCAAATGAAGCATGTTAGGTAGGTATATTGCTATGACTTGGGCATACTAGCCAGTGGTTACAGACAGTCTTTGTGTCACAGGTAGCAGCCAGTACGTCTCAAGCAGCCAGGAGTGAGCAGTGTGTTTTGGCTGTAGTTCTTTCTTGCAGTCGCTACAGTTGACTCTTGTGGCTGTTGCTGGATTGTAGAGGCTTATTCTTCTGCTCCAGCCCAGCTGCTGTTAAGTGCTTCGCCTGCTGGTCCACTGCTGTGGTTTTTCAGTGCAATTCTGTGGGGACCAGATAACTAGGGAGAGGAAGTAGTTGTCCATTTCTCCCCAAACGTGTCAGAGGTGAAACAGACCTACCCTCTACTCTCAATCATAAGAGCAGGCCACTCGTCTTTCTTCCTCATTACGCCCCCCAAAAGAGAGACCCATAGATAAGAGTGAGGAGCCAAAGCCTGTTGTAGGGGGAAATGGTAAGGCCTTCCATAACTTGGGATAAGCATCCTGCATTTTGACTGGTCGACTCCATTGCTTTTTTAAGGCCAGTGCTGAGGTTGAGTAACTATGTTCCCACAGGTGGTGCCCATAGTACGCATCTATTGAGCAATCAAAACGCAGGATTGCAGTAATATTTTGCCAGGTTTCCTGACACTAGCAAAACTGTAGAATCCTAATTTTCAGAGTTACTATGCTTCCACTGACTCTCTCTGGAGGTGTGGGAGTTTAGCATTTCAGAAAATTCTGCCCTTAATGTTTGAATTAGCACGGGCCATCCGCATTAGTTACATGCTGAGATATAACTCCTCCCTGTAGCACCCTCATATTAGTCAAGTCCTCTTTGTGAAATGCATCCATTTATTTAAGTAAACATAATAACTACTTTGCTTTGAACCATAGGATTATTTTCTTCATGGCATATTTAGATGTAATTTCCAGGACAGATGCAAACACTGGTAGTCCTAATTCATAGTGTTTTACCCAGAATGGTGGGGAGTGGTAACAGCAACAGAGATAGACTTTCACCCCAATGCTTTGCGCAGCCTGTGTACATCGTTTGGTTTTAATCTGCTGTGTGATTAAAAATAGATGAATGTTATAGCAACATAAAAACAGCTGAGGATTTGTTCTGTTTTGACGTATTCTCTAAGGTTGTTCTCTGTCTTCTAAACCTTTGCCTAGGGAGATTATTTAAGGGGATATGGGGTGAAGAGTGCAGCATTGAGAACTGTGTGTATGAATTTCACTTCTGAATAGCTTTTAAAAAATTCATAATGGAGTTGAAATACCAGTAGCTAAATGCTATTTTGTGTAATGTGTAGGAAAGTCTATCTAGTGATGGGAGAGGAACAGGCCTCTTTCCGTGTGCATCACATCTTCAGAACAAATTATAGAGTTTACTAATTGACGTGGATCATTGAGATCTTGCAAACTAGTCTTTAAATTTTCTTCAGTTTTATGTAAACACCTTCACAGTGCAGAAGAGTGGATTTGATTCCATGTTACCCAGAAAATCTTTGTATTTCGCTGTCCATCAGTATCACGTTCTGGAGGAGTTTGCAGAGTAAAAGAAGGTATAATGGTAATTAAATAATCTTTCATCTATTATCCCGTTATATGGAGGAATTAGGAGCAACTACTCAGGCCTAGTCAACAGTGAATTTCATTCAAGTCATAATAAGACTATTATGGTTTGCCTTTGTCTCTCTTGGGTTGTAGATGGGGAGGCTGTAGATAAATAGCATGGTTTTCCATAAACTCGCTGTGGTTCTCTGCATGCTCTGTAATTTTTTCTCTTCTTTGGTTCTGAAGGTTTCTACTCTCTTATGTGAAGGGGGAACGCATAGGCTATGCATCTTAGAGCCATACATGCCTTCATTTGTGCTTTGTATATTTAGGTTGGTGAATGCCTTACTTTGTGAGGGAAATTTTAAAATCTCAAGACATCAAATATAGATCCACCCATTATCAGACTGCCATTTTCAACCTTTTGAACATGAATTTTGGTGTGCAGCCCTATCTCTCTACCTGTGAAAGATCCCTAGCACTAAACTGGGAGGCCCACATTCTATGCCAAATTGGGGGTCTGCCACAGCACGATCTGGAGGTGCATGTCACCAGAATTGTATAAGATTGTGTTTAACATGCCTTGTGCAAGCAAGTTGGAGGAATTTAATTCACAGATAGGACTCTACGTCTAATTGGTGAGCTTGTTACTTTGCCACTCAGAATATACAGTAAAGGAGGCAGGTTGATGACTTGTCAGCGCATCAGTCTGATGGATCCAAAGCAGGTGACTGCTGAGATTTGGTTTGTGACAACAAGAGCCCTGTTTACAGTTAATGACCCCCCTCTAGCAGCTACAGAGATCGACAGCGGTGATCCCTGCTGCATGTACATTCCCAGGTTTGTGAGATTATCTTACTCCCTCAGCCTTATTTTGGCAGTCTGGACTGCTTTCTATCTTCACGTGGAGGCATCCGAACGTCCTCGGGCTATTTTGTAAGATTAACAGCTTCCCTGGGTATTCTGACAAGGAGGAAATTTAAGGAACAAGAGTATTTAACTTAAAGCTAATCTGTTTTTTGTGAGAGCAGGAGGATTGGACCATTAAATTCTATATGCCTGGCGGGTTTACGCCACTGATGAGCAAAACATGCTGCAGAGAAAGCGAGCTGAAGATTGATGGTGTGTTAGAGCTGGACGGAAGGAACAAGAGCTTTTATAAAGCTAGGTCTTTAGGCCTTTGTCAGTCAGTCTATATGATTTTGGGTTAATCCATGATCCTAAACTTGGTTTTACGTATATTACGTGACCCTGCATTTTTTAGAGGAAGGACATGACGTCGGGAGTAGATTGCTCACAGCTTTGCATGGGAAAGGAGAAGGGTGTAAGGTTCACCACCTGCAACACTGATTCTCATGTAGTTGAAGTTATTTCCCTTATCTATTTGAAGATAGTGTTGGAATATTAATCTACTCAACACATCTTCTAGAGGTGTTGCTAACAGCTATTTACAACCTAGTAAGAAATGTGTGCTTTTGACCGTCTCTTCCCTGTTAAACCTGATATCTTTGTGGCAGTTATATAGCTAAATAACAGGGTTTTCCTATGTCGGAGCACATCATTCTTGTGCTAAAATGGATGCAAATGTTCTCTTATGACTTTTAATGGGCTCCTGCTGTTTTGCAGTGGTTCAGGCATGGTTATTTATCATTCCTGTTGTGCAGTACAGCATTATATTCTGGAAACTGACTCATAAAAAGAAAACACAGGTACAAGTGGAAGCTGATCACACTCTGTGTCTACGTATGAAGAATTTGTGATGCTGATCCATGCTTTACTGGAACTTAATGTTTCCTCATGGTGAGTCAGTGGTTCATGGATGTCCATCTTCCTACCATATATATATGTTGAAAAATGATAAATATTTATGTTACTTTTGGGATATGAATGGAAAATGATCCAGCTTGTGAGGTCTCATGGGACTGGCCTTAAGGAGAAATGCACTGCAGTCAAGCTCTTCACATGGGTATTATGGATATGCGATATTCATGCTTTGTGTTGGAAGAAGTGTCGGTTTATACAGGTTAGCACCCTCTGCCCTGAAATGAAGCACAGAGTATCTTTCCTGTCATGGCACATGGAACAAAAGGAGTTAAGGTCCACTTTGCTATTTCAAGAGCTTTCTTTGAACAAGCTTCCATACCACCATAAAAAAAAGTGCAGTGTAAAATGTCTGAATTCTAGCAAATTGGACAATTTGGCGGTTCTTATGCTTTCATCTAAAGTTTTATGCCTCCAGGCCTGTGACAAAAGTCAATAATATGAATTGGAAGATATTGATTATTTTGGGGGCTGCTGTTGAAACATCATATATGCTTGATTCGGTCTCCCATCATCCAGTAAACATTTGTTTTCAGTTTGGCGTCCCTCGTGGAAGGAATTTAAAATAGCGTCAAATTTAAAGTAATTTCTCTAATTTTAAAATAGTCTTTTTGAAAAAGTAGAAAATCTTATTTTTAAGAGGCATTTTTCTTAATTTAGAAATGTAATTCTACATATGGGTCTGTTTTGAATTACTGTGGAAACTATGGAGCCTAGGTTGCAAGCTAGTCTATGCAGTGGGACCCCTGCTCCCATGTGGAAACCAATTGCCTTCAGTATAGCTCTGCATAAGCATAGGAGTGTGTCTGCCTCAAATGGTTTGCAGGATTGGGGCCTTGATGTAGTTTAGAGCTTCTAAGATATTATGCAACAATATTATGTTGTTCCCTGGTATCTTTCTAACTAGCCATTCTGCTTAGTTTACCATACCTAAATTCTAAAGAAATTAAAACCTCCTCAACTGTGGGAAACTCTGGATCCAAACTTTGTGGATGGGGTCTGGTTGTAATCTTCCTTTTTAGAGGCCCCAGTCCTGTGCCAAAACCCACTGTTGTGGATCTCTGTACCTCAAGGAGTCCCAGTGCAACCTGTTGCAGGATCCAGGCCTTTCATTTTCATTGAGTGCTTTTGCTTTGTACTGTTAAGCAGTAGCCACGTTCCACCCCAGATCTGGTTGCAGGAAAGTGAAGTGAGTCTTGTGGATATCTGTCAAATGCTTCAGCATTAGAGGCAGTATATAAATATAAGTTTATATACAAATATGAAGCACCAATAGTATTCAAACGGAATATGGTAAAATGCCTAAAATCGCAGTTGGTTAAACATCTGCCCTACAAGTCTATTTACATAATTAACTTCAAACTGTTTTATGTCTCCTCCTTCTGGAGATTTAAAAAAAAAACCACATAGTTTTCATTTTTAAGGTAAAGGGACAATATTCAATCTTTGGCTAATTTCACAGATTTACCTCTTCTAACTGTTTATGCTTTACCTTTGTATTGTCACAACTGGGGCGGGGGGGGGGAAGGTAAATAAAATCGTTTGGCTTATATTTACATAGGAAAATAAATATATTGGAGGGACTCTAGTATTAGCACAACATGCTATCATAAACGGATCAAAGTTCAGGACACTGGCGTGATGTTTTGCTGCTTCTGTATAGGAGCAGCAAACTCAACTCCTTCGGAGAAGTTAGATCTTAGATTCATTCTGGAGTGGCCAGGCGAGTCACTGTCAGGTTTCAGATGGAACAAAAACAGAACTCAGACCAACACCAGGCCTACCCACTGCTTCAGGAAAACCCATAATCAATGCTTTAAGTCCATCCCTATTCAGGATATCCCTTGGAAGTCAGTGGGATTTAAGCACATACTCGAAGTTAAGCACATGTTGAAGAGTTGTCCTGAATGAGGATGCGTTCCAGAACTGAGGCCTTAGAGAGGAGTGGTATAAAGCGGGGGAGAATAAAACAAATTGTTACAAAACTATTTAGATACAAGTGAAAACTGAGCTAGGCAGAAAATATTTATCTGTGGTTCACTGACTCTGAATTTGACATCCAAATATTAAAATCCAGATGCATATAGCAGAGGACTGAGCTGAATAATAATCTGTGAATAGACGTTTTAGTATTTGTTTTTGATGAATTCCAAAGACAGAATTATTCAGGATGACAGAGAGATTAGTAAATACAGCATTGCAAAGTTCTTTTTGCCCACTCACCGCAGGCAAATTGATATTTTGCTTGCCTATTTTTTATATATATATATTTCATTATTTCCATCATCATAAAGGATGGGCAAGGAGATTTTATGCATGGCCTGGTCATTCTTCATCACAGTTTTGTTGTACCATTTAAGCATTATGTATAATATATAAACCTGTAATTTGTTATAGATTTTAATCCCAATACTGCACATTTGTATGTATGTGTTCACATGTATATTTGCAAGATCTAAATGTACGTAGTACAGATGCACACAGAATCCATGCAATTGTTCAAATGTGTTTATGTGATTTCTTTCTTCAGACTGAAAGTTAATAAGAAGAAACCTGAAATCTTAAAAATGATGATTGAAATATCTGAAATTCTGGTGCAACAGCCAGGAATCTGTAGTAAATGTTGCAAATGAATTTCCATTATAAACCCAGTTTTTGGTGACTTCTGCTAAAATATCCCTTCAGTTTGAAAGCATTGGTAGTCAATTTCTCCAAAGTACCATTCAAACTGCTACTGACATCCACCTTGTTAATCTATTTTGGAAAATCAAAAATTGGCCACCAGTCCATCATTACAAATAAGGTCTTGAGCCTGTGCAAAGACATGCATGTGCATGTGAGTAATTTTAGGCACATGACTAGTGCTGTTGATTTCAATGGGACTACTCACATGAATGAAATTAAATAGGTACATAAGCCTTTGCAGGATTAGGGTGTATAAAGTTGGTAAGTTGTCACTGCTATGAAGATTATGACATGAGAGGAAAATATGCAAGAGGATCTCACCAATCACGTTTCACTATTCAGCATTCCTGAAGTTACCAAACCACCTCCCGCTAATGTAACAGGAGAGAGCATTATTTCTGCATCAGATCTGTAGGACTAAAAAGCCTATAAATGAAAGTCTGACCTACATTAACCTACCTAACCATCTAACCTACATTACAAGAATAAGGGGACAGCCCATGAAATTTAAAGGCAACAAATTTAAAGCCGATAAAAGGAAATAATTACACAATGTGTAATTAACCCACGGATCTTATTACCATAAGATATTGTTAAGGTAAAGAGCTGGAGAGTTCAAAACATATTAGGCATTTATATGAATAAAAATATGTTATCCACAGTTATGTAAGAGAGAGATCACTCTCACAGATCATGATATAAGCCAACCACTAACTGACAAATGCAGTAGGAAAGTCCCTCAGATGCATGTTATTGCCTAATTTTTCATGACTGGGGTGTTTATATCTTTCTGTGAAGGATCTGATACTGCCCTGTGTTGGAGGCAGTATACTGACTGGACTTGATGGAGTCCCATTGGTGTGATGCACTACTGGCCAATTCCGCCATCAGATCCTGGAATAGTTATTTGTCGTTCCTGTTTTCTCATCCAGTGGATGATGTATTTTACTGAGTTAACACGCCTAGAATGTGATGCATTTTTGAGACAGAATATACATCAAAACTCTTAATTAATTAATTTATTTATTTATTTAAAGGAAGCACTTCTGATTAATGGAGTGGCTTGTTTATTCATATGGAGAGCCTTGCCTCGAACAGCAGTGAAACCAGCTCTCAAAGCATAGAACTGCCCAGGATTATCATGAAAATTCTTGTTTTCCATTAATAGCATCATAAGGAATTAGAAACCTATTTTGTTATAGATTCTCAATGACAGTTGCAGCACAAATTCATTACCACACATACTGTATATTCCACATGACAGCTGAGCAAACTTATGAAATAACCATTGAGGATGATTATATTGGGTCTGAGGATTAGCACAGCAGGCAGCCATGTTGGCACAGGGCAGGGTTTGGGCCAAAGGATAAATATACATTCTTTGATTACTGTTATTAATGGGAGGCAGCTAGACTTCCAAGCAAAGACAAGGCTCACTGGCCACCTGTGAGCTAATCACATGGATTTGCCTCATTCTGTGTTTCAGCTCACTTGGAACCTGTAATCTAATTCACAAAGAGAGATGAGAAGAGTGAGCAATTCATTTTCTGCCTCACACTGATGTGCTTTGTAAACTTTTAATCCTTTAAAAATTACAGTTCTGTGCAAAATGGAGAAAGCACAGTACGCAAGTCTTGTGTCTTTAAGTGCACCATTGACAGGCTACTAATTAGCCTCAGTAAGAGGCTACAAAAGCTACATCAAAGTGAGGAGCAGATGACATATTCAAACAGTATACTAGAGCATATATAGATTAAAGATTTAAGCTTGTAAGGAAAACACTTAACCTTTGGATTGGAAAAAGGACCTACAGTAGGCAATATTGTCTCCATATTCAGGCCTTACATTCCATTGGTAGTGCCCCTTTCAACACACAAGGTGGTTGCTTTCCATGGAAACGTCAAATCCAGCCAATTGATCCACCTTATTATATTTATAGCAGAAATAAAAATGTGAGTGATCATACTTGAAACTGGTCTGGATTGCATGTCTTTTACCTTGGGAATGTACATAGGATTTATTGGTTTATTTTTAGCCAAGTATTGAACTCACATTAATCAGAAGATGATTACTTTTCCTAAAGGCCCCATGATAATTCATGCTGGTGTATTTTATGAAGTCTTTGTATGTGTATTTCTATTGGAATAAGGTTACTGTGCCAGACAGCTAGAAGCTGTCATTACTGTACCACTCTGCTACTTTAATTAATATCAAGCCCATGAACGACTAGAAACAAGTAAGTTGTACAATTTAGGGATGATTCTCTGTCTTGCTTTACACAACTCTGGCATACACGCTATGCTTTGGCTGCGCTCTTCTTCCTCCATATGGAGTCTTGGGATGAAGAGCTTAAGTTAGAGCATACCTGAGAACTACATCATTCAGTTTAAAGGTGTCGTTTATCTCCCCTGAACCTGCTGTCGGATCACTCACAAAACATTAGATCGAGAAACAAAAACTGACTCAGATAGTGGTCAGTGAAATGTTAACCTACTCCGTGCAACAGAGGAAGATGGTATTAAAGAGGGCACGCATGTCTAAAAGTGATATCCATGGGATTATATGGGTACCCAAATTCCATGCTTTATATTGTAAACTGATCACCCAAAGGGGTCAGGAAGTAATTTTCCCCTATTGTATGGCATTGTTTGTTTGGCTAGGCACATTGTGGTTTTTTATTCCTGCATCACAAGCATCAGGTACCTAGCCACTGCTGGACTAGATGAATCAAAGGTCTTATCCTGTGTGCTAGGTCCTGTTCTATTATACTTGTATGTATTTCCCCGCCTTAGGTTTCGTAAGGCTAATTCAGCTCATTCCAATAACATTTGCTTTATTATATAGAACTTGTTATGCCATAATGCACTCTTCGCTATACTGGAGGTTGCTGTAATAGGAGCCTTGATCCTCCTCTGAGGTCTATGAAACGAGAGCCAGCCTACGGCGCAACCTCCCTGATTGTGATTAACGTTTATACAGATGGACAGGCACAAAGTGGAAACTCTCTGTGCTCCCGTCATCTCCCTGCCTCAATGTTTGAAAATTAATTTGACTAAAACAAATAGGTTCCCCTCAATTTGTTTGTACCGTTTCAGTGACAGAGGACAGCCACAAGCCTGGATGCCGCCCGTCAGTGCCAGTAATTGGAACAAACCAGTCAGTGCTCAATAGATTTAAAGAACAGGGGAGTAGGGAGAGAGGGGCAAGGAAAGGAGATGTCTAGGTGGAGCAAATCCTTGTGGTGTTATACTTGGTGCTCATTCCGATGGAGAATGACAATGAAAGACCATAGGACAGCACAGGGCCCTCAGAAACACAGGTGTACCTCCCACTGAATTATATGGAAGTTCTTTGGGTAACCTCATGGCAAATCCTGTAGCATTTTATAAAAAATGAGATCCTTTCAACAGATATTTTTGAATAAGTCTATGGAATTTCCTAGAACATTACGTCCCTGCTATATTTCCTATAGGGTGGGGTTTTTTGTTTGTTTTTTTAAGCTATAGAAAGGAACTTATTTTCTGCTACATTTTATATGTTTTTTTTTTTTATTATTATTTCTGTAGAATCTTACTTGCTTAATCTCTTTTAAATGCTATGAATGTTCCCTAAGGACAGAATTTGGCCTATGAGGACATTTTTTACATGTTGAAAGAAGCTTTAAATGACAATATCAGTGATCTTGAAATAAAGAAACAGACAAAAACAAGGGGCATATATATCTGATTTCAGTAGAGCCACATGTTTTACACCTTCTGAGGATTTTATATACAAGAAACTTGGTGAAGGGGAAATTAAGACTGCAGGCATGTCAGTCATTTGCATCCCTATTGCCTTTCAGTCATAATAGAGTTTTTAAAAAATACACTTAAATGTTACCAGGCTTTCACTTGGAGAAGTGGAGGAAGTTGATGTGCTGTATTACTGGAGCTCCAAAGAAATCTTGTGAGCCAGAGAAAACATGCATATAACGTATAGGCCTCAACTTACCACCAGCACATAGTTCTTTAAAAGGATGCTGTTAAGTAGCTTCACAACCCAAATTGAGACAATTTAAAAAGGGGATAGGGATGGAAGGCTGGAGACAGGGTTGGTTTACAAACCTAATACAATTAGATATATTTGTGTGGGGTCTAACCCTGTACCCTTTTCTCACATGAATAGCCCCATTGAATTCACAGGTTAAGCTCCCCCCCGATTAGGTGAACAACTTTCTGCCGATGAACTCCTGAATTTACGTGGAAAGAGTTTTATTGTCATTTCAGACATCTCCTCTGCAATGTTGGAAGCTTAAGCAGATTAGTATTAAGCTAGTGCATGATTACACCTCACAGTGATGCTGATCAGTGGAGTTTCATTGTGCAAACCCAGTGTAACTTCCTGTAAAAAGCAAGCCACTGAAAATGTGGTAATTACTGTTTGATATTTTACAGTTAATTTCATAGAGGTGGTGATAGCCAGAGAAGCAAAGCAGTTTTAAAACTATGTTTTTGTATTGACACTGTGTCTTTAAAAATCTCTCTGAAACCCTTCACTGTAAGACCTAGGGGAGAAAATTCTTGGCGCTACAGAACAAATTCACAAAGGAAACACAGTGTTATGTGGCTAGTGAGTTATGGCTATGACACCTCTCTAGGGGAATAAATGTGTTATTCTTCCGTATAAACATATCACACAGCTCTTTTTGTCCTCAGTATATTAAACTGAGCTGCCATGCTAAATTCGATCAGTGTTCATAAGGTGATACTTTTCAAGCTGCTTTTGAAAGCCAGTTTTTATTCAAGCTCATTCAAGTAATCCTGTCACATCCAAGCTGGGTGAGCTAATGTCATGAGCATTTTATGTAGCTGTGTGGCTGAAGCAAATCAATGGGCAAGGAAGGGGGAATAAACCAATCTATTTTTCATCTCAGCGAGAGTTACTTGTGTGTTAAGGTTAGCTGGAACCTTTTGAAAATGGGACATAAAAATCCAGCCTTATCATGGTGTCTGTTTCTGTTTCTTCTTCTTCTTCTTCTTCTTCTTCTTCTTTTTTTTTTTACTATCTGGTATTCAGTGTTTCCATTGATTTATTTTTATTCAGTATTTTAAAAAAAAAAACCCCAAACCCCTCCCTTCACACTTCTCCTTAGTGGTAATTGCAGTAGGTAAGCAGTATTATGCTATGTATATGTATTGTATATATGTTATGAAAGGGAGCGTCCTATCCCGAGCAAACAAAACTCAGTGTTACATGTATTGGAATTAATAGGCTGAGCGCCTCACAGTGCAAGCATTAACTACTCTCTGAGAGAAGGAAGGAGGGTCTTATTGTTACAGCATTGGCCTGGGACTCAGGAGAGCCAGGTTCTGTTCCCAGCTGTGTTACAGACTCATTGCTTTCTGATTACAGCTGGTTCTGTTTTTTTAGGGTATCCAATTTGGGACACCTTGGACCTGATTTTCAGAGGTGCTGAGCATCTGCATCTCCCACTGACTCATTATAAGGTATTGGTTTTCAGTGCTTCTGAAAATCAGCCCCAAGAGGTCTCAGATTAGGCAGTTGCACAGTGAGGCACCAGATTCAGACACTACTTTTGAAAATGTTGACCTTAGTCTTTCTGTGCTTCACTTCCCCTCCATCAAATGGGATAAATGCTCCTCTACTTCACAGAGACTTTCTGATAAATGGGCTTTTTCATTACATGCATTTAATGCATCTGTGTTGATGAGGGGTCACTAGAAAAGCCTCCAAACAAATAAATACAGTGGTCCTGTTAAAGTCAATGGGACTACTAACAGTGGTATAAGTTATGCTCAGTATGTGTTATCAGGCCCTAAAGTGCATGGATGCCTGATAATAAAGATGAGGTACTCTTAGAGACTGAGGTGTCGAAAGAAGAGGAGCAACTTGCTAAATTAAAAAGCAATAAGTCACCTGGTCCAGATGGTCCGCCAAAGAGTTCTGAAGACACTCAAGTATGAAGTGACTGAGGCACTAACAAAATGTGCAACCTCTCACTAAAACACTCACTGTTCAAAGAAGTGGAGGGCAGCAAATGTTGTACCTCTGTTTAAAAAAAGGCTTTAGGGGTGATTGAGGAAATTTTAGGCCAGTAAGCCTTACGTCAGAATGTGGCAAATGGTTAAAACCATATTTAAAAACAGAATATAAAAAATCTGGAAGATCATGATGGGGTCTAACCGGCATGGTTTTTGCGAAGAAAAAATGTCTCGCTATTCTCGTGGAATTCTTTGAACATGTCAATAAAATAGTGGATAGAGGAGAACCAGTTGACAAAGCCCCACACAAGAGGCTTTTAAAAAAGCTATGGGATGAAAGGCAAAGTCATCATGGGGTGAAAGGCAAAGTATTTTCATTGATCAAAAACTGGCTAGGAGACAAAGAACAAAGAGTAAGATTAAAATGCAATTTTCACCATGGCAAAAAGTTGACAGTGGGGGGTCCTCAAGATTCAGACCATGTCCTATGTCATTGGGTTTTTTTTAAGTGGCGGGGGCGGGGGGAGAGGTCAGTAGTGAGGTTGAAAAATTTACAGATGGCACAAAGTTATTTAGGTTAGTGAGGACCATAGAGGGGTATGAGGAACTTTAGAGAAACCTAAACAAGATAGGTGAATGGGCGACAAGATGGCAAATTTCAGTGTAGCAGCCGTGTTAGTCTGTATTCACAAAAAGAAAAGGAGTACTAGTGGCACCTTAGAGACTAACCAATTTATTTGAGCATAAGCTTTCGTGAGCTACAGCTCACTTCATCGGATGCATTCAGTGGAAAATACAGCGAGGAGATTTATATACACACAGAACATGAAAAAATGGGTGTTATCATACACACTGTAAGGAGAGTGATCACTTAAGATGAGCTATTACCAGCAGGAGAGCGGGGGGGGGGGAGGAGGGAGAAAACCTTTTGTAGTGATAATCAAGGTGGGCCATTTCCAGCAGTTAACAGGAACGTCCGAGGAACGGTGGGGGGCGGAGAAATAAACATGGGGAAATAGTTTTACTTTGTGTAAAGATGGCAAATGATATTCAAGTTGATAAATGCAAAAAATGTACATGGAAGGGGAAAAATGAACTACTCATAGATCTTATGGGGTTCTAAATTAACGGTATAAAGAAAGGGATCTGGGTATCATAGTCGACAGTTCAGTTAAGACCTTTGCTCAGGGTGCAGCTGAAATCAAAAAATAAGCTAGAAGTTAGGATGCATAACGAATGGGATGGTGAATAATAAAGAGAATATTAAAATGCCTTTATATAAATCAGTGCCGTAGCCTCCTGTGGATAATGTGTGTAGTACTGTTCACCCCATCTCTAAAAGGATATTACTGAACTAAAGGGGGGTCAAGAAGAGCAACAAGAAAGATCAAGGGCCTGGAAAAGCTTTCATATGAAGAGAGATTGAAAAGTTTGGGATTGTTCACTTTAAGGAGGGGATGAATAAATGGGGATATGATATAAGTATATAAAATAGTTACTGGTCTAGAGAAGGGAGATAGAGCCACTTCTGTTTTCCCTGTCTCAAAACAAGACATTTAATTCAATTAAAAGGTGGAAAATACCAACCTGATAAAAGGAAATATTTTTTCACACAACGCCACAGAAAGCTACTGAGGCCAAGAAGTCAGCAAGATTGGAAAAGGGATTGGACATTTATATGATTATCAAGAATATACAGTGTTATAATTAACACTGACAAAAACTTTGCTGAAGGGATATTAAACCTTATGCTTCAGGGCTTAAAGCAATCTCTAATATGAGGGGCAGATTACCTCACATCTGTTTATTGTGTACACATTCCTTTGAAGCATCTGGTGCTTGCCACTTCTCAGATATAGGATACTGAACTAGATGGATGTTGAGTCTGCTCCAGTCTGGCAATTCTTGTGTTTCTATTTTGCTAAATATGCTGTACAAATAGTGTGGTTTGAGGGGCCCCATATCTCTTTAACTTACATGAAACAAGGAGAGAAAGGAGACCCTTAGTACTCAAACAGTTTATTAACATTGAATGTTAATTTGCCTTCCTTTTCTTCCCACGTGGCAAGTTTGTCATCCCATTTGAGAAAAGTTTCTTTTAACAAACAATCTCTGGCTCTTAGCTAGCTATTGGATGCTTAACAGAGTTGCAAAGTTAATTATCAGAGTTGTGGCCGTGTTCGTCTGTATCCACAAAAACAACGAGGAGTCCTGTAGCACCTTAAAGACTAACAGATTTATTTGGCCATAAACTGTAAAAAAACCAAACAAAAAAAACAAACCCCACTTCTTCAGATGTTGCATCTGAACAAGTGATTTTTTACCCATGAAAGCTTATGTCCAAATAAATCTGTTAGCCTTTAAGGTGCCACCTCGTTGTTTTTAAAATTAATTATTTAATTTACAGCTTCTTAGTTGGATAAGTTAGAAAATCAAGAGGTGTGTCTGTTAGAAATTAACCTTTTTTGCTGTGGTTATTTGTTTCTATAGGCGGTTGGAGCAGGACTGAGTTATCGTGGTATAGTTTTCTCTTCAGGGATTGCATGTATGTACTGTACAGTATTTTCCATTTGACAAGATTTTTGCGATAGAAGGAAATTTAGATGTTATGCACGTCACCTCTACTCTGAAAAGCTATGACCCTGTGTTAAGTAAAGAGGCTCTTTAAAAGAAAATAATCTAACATCAAGGGCTTTCAGTATTATATTCCTGGTAATTTAGGTGGCACATTTATGATGTGTCTTCTGTTTAACGACTGGATTAAATAAATTGTTTCACGTGAAATATTGGAGCGTTCTGCATTCTCAGATCAAGGCTAGAAGCAGCTCAATGACTGAAGGAGTGTCAACAAGTTGTTCAATTTCACTAAGTGGTTCTTTTCATTGATCTTCAGCTTTATTGTTTACAATTAAATCAATTTCAATGCAAAAGATAAACATTTTAACAGGCAATAGCAAGGTCTTTTGTACCAGATGACATTCTTCTCTGATAATTAAGTACAAATTGCGTCACAAGGCTTGCTATTCCCTTGTACAAATACTTGCGTAATACGGACTAATTGGTGTCAGCAGATGACAGAGCTGCAAGTAACCATATTTTCTAATATGTTTTTAATTTGCATAATCAGTAATTTTATTACTGTCCTTGGGACTCAGGATGAAAGATGGTTATGTGCTGAAAAGAAAAAATTCTGTTTAAGGTGTACTTTATCCAGTACAATTGATGAGTGACTCTGAGGCCATTGTTCTGTATGATAGGTGAGATACCTAATAGGATGTCCTTTGTCCTTTCCAATAATAATTTCTGTTACTAGCTTATTTATCCAAATGTTTGATTAAGCAATGTATAATCAGATTTTCAATCTGAATAACTGTTGCAACATAGAATCATAGAATATCAGGGTTGAAAGGGACCTCAGGAGGTCACCTAGTCTAACCCCCTGCTCAGACATATATGCCTATATCTCAAGGCTAATCACAGCTAGACATAATAGAGCAATTTACACCAGCTATGACAATTTATACCAGCTGAGGATCTGTCCTCTCTAGAGCTGGGTGAATAATTGATTTTTTGGTTTGCAGGCAGTTTCAGAAAAAAACAGGTCAATCTGAAACCAAACATTTTTGGCAAATTGAAAAATTCTGCAAAAAAAATTGTTTTGGGTCAAACAAAATGTTTTGTTTTCTATCTGGGCATTTTTAAAAAGGAAGCAAAAGAAACTGCCAGAAGTGGAGGAGAGGCCACTGCCACCCTTTAGCTCTTTAGCCCAGTGGACTCACATGGGAAATAGGAGACCTGGTTTCAGTCCCCCCCCTTTGTGATGCAGAGCAGGGATTTGAACGTGAGTGTCTCATCTTGCCGGTAAGTGCCCCTATCCACTGGACTATGGGATATTCTGAGGGAGGTATTGCTCAATCTCTTCTGTTAAAGCTGTTCCATTGTGTATGAATAATTAAACAGTCTTTGGAGCATGGATTTGAACTTGGGTCTCCAACCTCTCAGGTGAGTCCCCCTGACCACCAGGTTGCAGAGTCCTTCTCACTCTCTTGCCCAATGACTATTCGAGTATTTTAGACAAAATGAAACATCTTCAACAGGAGAAATGGAGACACATACAACCCAGACCACCGTCTAGCCACCAGGCCATAGCACTCTCCTGTAGATGGGAGGCCCAAGCTGAAATCTCTTCTCCACATCAGACACAAGGGAATTGAACCCAGGTCTCTCACAGCCCAGGCGAGTGCCCTCATTACTGGGTAAAAGACTATAAGCCTCAGCTCATCTGTTTTATGAATGATATCTAAGGCCTTTGCGAATGCAGGCTAAAAAAAATAAAATAAAATTGTTTTTGTCTGAAACTAATCTGTGAATTCATGCCATATTTGTGAATCTTTTTGAGTCAGCCGAAACTGCAATTTTCTGCAAATAAACTATCCATGTGAAAAAAATTAATCTCGCTCTATGTCAAAGCTGAAGGAAAACAGAACAATAAAAAACAATAAAATAAGTTTTATATTTTCGAGCGGCCAGCTCTTTATCCTGTATTAGAAGATTTGACAGTAACATGCCTGTGACACCAAAGAGAATAGCTTATATTATCAGAGAAAGAAAAGAAAATACTAATTCAAAATAGAAAAAATTCTATGGAAATGTGAGTGAGGTTGCCTTGGGAGGCATGTTTGATCTCAAAGATGGGTGTAACAGTTCTACTTCCTCTCTTACTGTGCTCTGTGATATTAGAGCTTTTGGGGCTTAGTCCAAAGCCCTGGAATGAATGGAAAGACTCATTGTTGACTTTTAATCAGTCCCATAAGGACTTCTTAGCATGAAGCCCAAGAATGTGATGGAGCTAGTTATGGATCTCTGTTTCTGAAGCCGCAGATTTTCCAGAACTAGACCTATTATAAATTAGAGTAACCAAGGAATTGCTCTAATCTGTGCCATCTGAGGACTGGAGGATCTTTGCCGCATCAATGACATGCCTTTCACTGGTCTCAACATGCTCTCTGTGCTACCAGAGAAGTTCAGTAGGAGCAAATTGTATATCTACAAAGAGCTTCCCCTACAAAGTGAACTCTAAGGTGGCCAGTTATGTCCAGGTTCCAACTCCCTTGTACTGCCTGAGTTGTACAAAGGAGCCAGATTACAGAAGAGGACCTGGGCCCATATTTCCATGTTGTCTTGTGGAGATTAGGAAGACTGACAAAGTGATTTCGGGAGGATGCCACATACATACTGTATTCATTGTACAAACCTTGGTGCTTTAATTAACATGTGTTTGTGGGCATTGTGTCGTTCTTTTGTATGCACATAGATATTTACAAGATATATTATGGATACTGATAGATATAAAAGGGATAAATACATATGCACACATATATTACATATTACAGATACACACATGAAAACACAAGTGTGTGTATTTTTATGTATATCATAAACTCATAAATACAGAGTGTTGGTATTTCACATGCAACTCTGTGTTTGCATTACAAGTCTTCATTTCTCGAGGGGTGTTGCGCTGATAGAGTGATAATCATGTTCTAACAGCCAGGCCTATTTCTCTGGTGTTATTGAGATGACAGAGTAGTAATCATGTAGACACAGCAAACTTATTTGGTAACTTCATTTGGATTAATTTGGGATCTGTGTCCTGTACCTTGAGAAATCACAATATTCTCTGCTTCAAGTGAAAAGTGGTGACATTAGAGAAATGGAAGGACAGTGTGAGAGAGAATCTGAATGCAGATTCCATGTGCACGCCATTTGTCTGTAAGCTTAGCAAATGATTTTTTCCAATACTCAAAGAATCATCAGCACTTTCTTTTATTCTTCTTTTGATAAAACTCTCATAGCTGATTGGCACAACATCACGATAATAATGAAAGGAAATCTTATATCACCATATCAGAGACATAATTATTATTTTTGTAATTTACTGATTCAGCGAGCTGACTTTCCCCAAAACTGTCTAATGAGGGTGCTTTTAAAAAAAAAAAAAATGGGACACACACCTGATTCTTTAATTTGCGTGGATGGAAAGAAACTCCTTTGTGGTCTAAAGAAGAAAAGAAAGCTGTGTATTGAGTGGCCAATGTCATGAAGAAATAAAGGGCTCTCTCCTTCCAGTTTCCAGTGGCTAGTGAATTAAATATTCAGAAATAATTATATGTGTAAAAAGTCTTAGAAAATTAAGGGAAAACGTGTATCTATGACCTTGAAATGCTGCTGCAGAAGATTTAAAACTCTCCACAAAAATCATAAAATAGATCGCATTGCTGTGGGATTTGAACTCTCTAAATCGATACTGTGTACTACAGTGTTCTTGCTGGACTATATACATTAATTATTGATTGTGCAAAGATGCATTTATTAGGAACATTGACACAAGAAAAACTCCTGGACCTTTGATACCATTTTGTGATGTAGTATAGATGTAATGGTTTGAGAGAGAGAGCAGGTTCAACGTTTGACATCTCCCAAATAAAATAAATTGGGAGCAACTAAACATTACATCTTCTAAGCTGTTAACTAATGCACATGGGAATGGTACTTAAGGGGCTGCACAGTGAAGATATATATACCAATGTGGAAAAAATACACAGGGGACACCACGACTCCTAATGTCTTTCCTCCAGGGGAGGAGTAGGTATTGTATAAGGAATTGCACTTCACAGCAGAGGGCTGTGCTGAATAAATTTTGTGCACCCAAGAGACACTAAAAATATCAGATAAGAAGTTTAAATGAAGGGCTTCGAGAGCAAGGTATTTCCCCTGGAATTGAAGGTGTCACCCTCTGCTGTGTTTTCAGACCACCACTGTATTCACCTAGTAGGCAGTTTCTAATGATAAAACAAATCCCTCAAAGCCACAATTGGCATGCCTTCTCACTAAAACTCTAACTAATAATTTAGCTCTTTGGGGACTGGGGACATGTACCATGTCATCCTAAGCAATCTGTTGCTTATTTTTTTCTCTTTCCATGCTTGGGACCTGTCTTAACAAACGTGATGATCTTATTCTGTTTAACTTTTAATAGTGTTTGATCAAACAAAACTGATCCAAAGAATTAATGCAAACTGAGTTTCAGTTATTGATAACCTACAATTTAATTGCTTTGAGCTACACCTTGGGCACATGTCACAGTCATTACTTTTTATTCTTATAAAGTCCCAGTACTGCTGTATTTTTCTGATCCAGATTCCCTGGATCTCTTATTACAAATAGCAAAGTGCCCTGTTGGTCAGCTCCAGGGACAACAAAAGTTTAAATGCATCAGTATCAACCAGCTCAAGTCACAGTTCCCCCTGAGACGACGGCTTTCTCCATTTCCTGTCTGTACAGTTTCCAGTACCCTCCTAGCTTACTCCACCAAACTGCTTGCCACTCTGCTGATCTAGCAAATTGCTCAGTGCCACTGATGTACAGATTCCTTCCTGGGACACCTTTGTCTATGCTCTCTCTATTAAATTAAAGACTGATGATATCATTATGATATACATTATAAGGGCCACTCCAATATGGCAGCACTTAGAGGGAAAGGTCATTGCTACTCCACCTGAGCTTTCTGAACATCTGCACAAAAAGGAGCCATAACTGAGTTTGGCTTCACAGATGGGCATGAGGAAAGGGAGGCGGGGTCTTTCGGGGTTGGAAAGAGCTCTTTTCACTTGCTGAACAGGTACAGCAAGGAATGCCTCTTCCCAAACTCCCTCAGAGCCAGAAATAATAATCAAAAAGTCTGTAGGCGCAGTTGCTGCTCCATTGTGCTTCCCTCGGTTCCACAGCAAAGGCCACAAGAGACATACATTTGAGCCCACAGAGTATGAACACATCAACAGTATTCCCCCACCCCCATCCGTTCAAAAACCATGAATCGGTCCACAAAATGATGGGATTGGCTAAAAAAAAATCATAAGATTTAAAAAGAAATAAATAAATGTAGGGGCTTTTTAAAATTGCCTTCTGGTTTCTGAGCCTTTAGGATGCACTCGCGTCACGATTTCAGACTTTTCTCCCTAACCATAAAAGCTAGAAACTTACTCTTTTTGTTTGAATGGAGGGTCAGATTCTCTTTCAATCTCATGAAACCAACAGCTCGGGCTTTTAAAAAAAAAAACACACCAATCCCATAAAACAAATATGGAATCACAAGAAAATTGAGTTTGCTGGCCATAGTGGACTTTATGCATAGCTTGTTTCCATTATTTTTATTTGCATCCCTTCTTCAAGAAGTTAGAAACATAGCTATGAACAATTTCTCCTTCAGTATACTGTATAACATGTTATCATTTATGTATTCGGTTGTGTTTTCCCCACCTAAAAACTGGCAAAAGGGTAAGGAAACGGTTTCCTCACTAGGAAGTATCTAGAACCTCAAGTACACTTTGAACGGTATATTCATCCTGAGCCCTAGGGGCTTTTCAATAGTTTTGCCTAAATTTCTTTTTCCCAGTATTGGTGGTTGTCGAAGACATAGCAGGCTCAATTGCTAAGCGCCAGTTGGCTGCAGTGAGAATTGCATGTGCTCAGCACTTCTGAAAATCAAGCTCCCGGTGTGCAAGTGCAATAATTTTCCTTTAGAATCTCCCTCCAGTAATACTCCCTCCTACCTTTTTATCACACTTGGATTAAATATGCCTCCTTAAAAATTAAGGGTAGTATGATACCTTTCAGGTGGGAGATTGTTGTTGAGAAGTGATGAGCATAGGCTCCACTGTACTAAATGTATAATAATAAGTCACTGATATTAATGGGACATGCCAATTTAAAAAAATCACATTGTGCTCTCTTGTCTTCTGTAGCTATTATTGTGACAAGTAACTCCTAAATAACTGTCACTGAAGGAGGTCACAAGCAAAAATCTTTTTTATTTCCCCCACTATTTGATAGCATTCTGTGAATAGTTGGTTTCATTTTTTTCTCCTGTATAATCAGTCAGGCCAGGATCTTGCAAATACTTCTGCACATGTTTCATTTTATGCATAAGCAGTGTTGCCAACTCTCACAAATGTATCCTGAATTTTTCCTAAACTGCAACTCCTGGGGTCATGGGATTATATGAATTTCTCAGCTTCATTTAAAAAAAAAAATGTTTCCAGTCCTCATGGCTGTAGAGAGAAGCTTGAAAATATGAACCTCAAATGTTTGAAAATGAGAAGGCATATAACTCCCCCTCCCCCCAAAATGTATTATTAAAAAAATAATTTTCTTTAAGCTAGTTTGATGATTTTGGGGGGCCTAGCTCATGATTTTTGAACTCTTGGGCTTAGCAATACCACATATGAGTCGCCCTATTAAATTCAATGAGACTACTCATGCGTAGCTCTAAGCAGGTGCATAAGTGTTTGCTGGATCATGAATGTGGTCAATTTCTGCTGTTTATTATTTGTATTTTCATAGCGCCAAGGAGCCCTAGTCATGGACTTAGCATCCCATTGTGCTAGATACTGTGCAGATCTTTTGTGAAATAAAGGTGGCAGGGGGAAGATACTTTGGTACAGATCTATTAATGGTAAAAAGTGACTTTAAAACCACAAATATCAGGAGCAGGTGTGCTACAGGAAATTACTTTTAACTCGTTTTTGGAAGTTGACTGCATTTCAAGTTGACGTTATCCCTGTAAAAGCCTACCATGAGAAAATACTGAAACTGCCTAGAATGTAATGGGTTCACGTGGTTTTTCTCACTTCTTTGCACGCGTAGCCATTTTGTCTGTCTTTCTCTCGGCGTTGCAGGTAAAGAATTAGGTGTCAGCACGCTAGCTGAAAATGACAACCAAGATGCTAGGGGGCCGGCTGTCCCGAAAATATCAGGCTTAGAAAGGAGTCAAGAGAAGAGCCAGGACAGCAATAAAGAACCAATACTCGAGCCTGTGGTGCCTAAAGACGCTTGTCCTCAGGTTTCTCAGACTTTGGCCCAGCATCTTTTGGAGCCACAGCCTGAAGCGCCTTCCCCAAGCCCTGTACTGGTTCAGCGTACAGAGGCTCCTGCCCAGCCGCCACAGCCTCAAGCCTCACAGCCGCTGCAAGGCCCAGAAGCAGCCCAGCGTCCACCTGCACCTCAGCCTCAAGTGCAACGTCCGCCCAGGCCACAGTCCCCTCTGCAATCTGTCCATCAAAACCTGCCGCTGGTGCAGCCTCACCCTTCCTCACAGAGCCTCTCTCAGCCTTTGTCAGCGTATAACAGCAGCAGCCTAAGCCTCAACAGTTTAAGGTAGGCAAACTGTTATTTATTATGGCAAACACTAAAGGAAAGCCTATTAAAATGTGGCGAAGATGCCCAAATTGTTAGCTGAATATGCACATAGGAGGACATGCTTTTCAGGGCTTGTCTGCCCGGGACACTTAGGAAAGTTCAGAGGAATTAACTAAAGGTGCATAGTTCAAGCACATTAAACCCTTCAGAAGTAAAGCAGCCTTAGTTTGCTTTGGCTCAGCAGTTCTCAAACTTCACTGCACCGTAACCCCCTTCTGACAACAAAAATTACTACCTGGCCCCATGGCTGGGGACTGAAGCCTGAGCCGCACCAGCCAGGACTGAAGCCCTTGGGCGTTGGCTTCAGCCCCGGGCAGTGGGGCTCAGACATCAGCTTCAAGTCCAGGCCCAGCAAGTCTAACGCCAGCCCTGGTGCCCCTGTTAAAATGGGGTGGTGACTCACTTTGGTTTGAGAACCGCTGTTAGCTTAATCTCCTTTGCTGCATTGGGGTGAAGACCTTTTGACAAAGGAGGAGCTGCTACACTGGCCCTGTATATCTATCTTAAGTACTTACAAGAGCCCCATTAGTGTAGTTTCTGAGCATCTCACAGTCTTTAATGTGTTTATCCTCACAACACCCCTGGGAGGTATTATCCCATTTTTAGAGCTGGGCAACTGAGGCACTGCGAGGCTAAGTGACTTGCCCAGGTCACACGGGAAGTCTGTGGTGGGGCAGTGACTTGACCCCAGGTCTCCCCAGTTCTAAGTTAGTGCCCTAACCACTGGATCCTCCTCCATCTATCCAAGCTGGGATTCCCCTACGCAGGAGCCAGTTAAACTAGCTTTTTGGCTGCTCTGTGCTTTGAGTTGGGGGGTGGAATCTGACCCACAACTGCTCAAGTTCTTGAGTTACTTTAAACCAAAATCAGGCTGTTTTTCCTTCAGAGTCCCATGCAGCAGAAGTGTGAATGATTATTACATGACATAGTGAAAAGTAAAACGTGAGCACTAGCTATTTTAAGACATTAAAAAAGTCATGCTGGAGTATGTTAAAGGGGGGAAAACTGCAACCAGTACGTACACAAATATTTATTGCTGGGTAATCTACCTAGATCTTTATATTGTGGGAGAAGAGAGGGAGTCGTTAATTATATGATAAGCAGGTAGACATCACCATTTTCTCCAGCCTGTCTCTCATCTTCTACGATCTTTCATTTTATTTAGTGATAACTGTTTTTATTAGTGCAAAGATCACTAATTTGAGCTTCAGTTACCTGGAACAACAGTTCAGAAGCATTCGTGCCGAAAGGAATAGACAGTGAAGTAATAAATGTACACAGTGGATTGTTCCTTTGTGTGCCATTCATGTATTTCTTCAAGGCTGATACCATTTAACTTTGGAACTCAGCCTCTTGCAACCTCAATTTCTCTGACTAGAGAGTAGATTGGAAATAAAAAGGGAATTTCAAAGTTACAGTTTGTTTAGCATGTTCCAAAAGTAACTTCTGGTGTGTGTGCAGGGAGGGGTGTGGGGCGTGATGAGGCTTTTCTTCTTTTCCTGCATTGCTTAATTATTGCCCCCCACCTCTTTTCATTAACAGCAGCAGCAGGAGCAGTACTCCAGCCAAGACTCAGGCCCCTCCTCCACACATAGCCCACCACCCCTCCGCTTCACCATTTCCCCTCTCTTTACCCAGCCACAGTCCATTGCACACCTTCACGCCCACCCTCCAACCTCCTGCTCACCCGCATCACCCCAATATGTTTGCCCCTCCTACGGCTTTGCCTCCTCCACCTCCATTGACTTCAGGGACACTGCAGGTTGCAGGACATCCAGCTGGTAGTACTTACTCAGGTAAGAGTTGGATGTGTTATGGAAGAAAAACATTTTCGTGGTACGACATACAAAATTAGCTCTTGGTTTTAAGTCAAATTATTTATTTTGACCAATACAACAAGGGTTGGCTGTTGGACAGAGGATGTACCCACTGACATGCTCAGGGCTGTGTTAAAAATGGAAACCATCAGTTCAGCCTGTCCCAGTAATATTCCTTCCACCCTAGGAAAGAATATTTGTGGGAGGCTAAATTTTGTGTTTCTTTTTTCTCTCCATGGTAAAATCATGTTAGAGTGCATGCTCCCATTACATGAACCCTCTGGGCATCTGTCTTCACTGCAGAGTTAATTTGAGTTATCTACACTTGAGTTACTCCACTCGAGTTAGCCTAGAGTGAGAGCAGCCACACTGCTATATAATACTTGAGGTGCTGTGTCCACACCTGTGCGGTACTCACTCGAGTGTGGCAGTAAGACTTCTGTGAAATATTAGAAGAACTTCTCTCCTTCCTGGAGCCATGGGAGAAATTGTGGGAAGGCACTGGAGGAGTAGCTTCACTCGAGTGACATTAGCCTGCGTACGTGTTACGGAGTGGTCATGTTAGAAGCTGAACAGGTTAGGTTCAGTCAGTTTTTAGCCTGTGTAGTCTTGCCAGTCAACGCTAGTTAAAAACAGCACAGTACTTGAGATAAGGACTTTTGTGTGTGGACCTGTCCCGATTTAGAGACAACACTCAAGTTATAGTTTGAGTTAACTTTGCAGTGAAGACAAACCCCGGGAGAAAGGGGAAATTGAATGGTTCTGTTGCCTCCAGTGCATTTTGGGAAGATCCAAGGAAGACCCTCATGTTTTGTGATGCGGTAGTTGGGAGAAGATAGTTTTCTCCTCATAAGGGAAACCTAAACTTAGTTCTGGCAGCCAAACCCAGCAACCACCAGGGGGGACTGCAGAAAAGCTCCTGAACTCACGGCTTTATTCTTTGTTTCAGAGCAAGATCTTCTTCGTCAGGAACTCAACACACGATTTTTGGCCTCCCAGAGTGCAGATCGTGGGGCCTCTTTGGGGCCACCGCCCTACCTGAGGACCGAGTTCCACCAGCATCAGCACCAGCACCAGCACACACACCAACATACACACCAGCATACCTTCACACCTTTCCCACACGCCATCCCGCCCACTGCCATCATGCCAACGCCAGCACCGCCCATGGTGCGTACCCCAGGCAGAAATGTGAGGATAAGTAGAGCACAACTCTATTCTTTATTACAAACTACAAAAATCTCAGTTTTAAGGGAAAGAAAATGCTTTTGGGCCAGATACGCTTAGCTAGAGGCAAAAAGGCCTCCTCCTTCCTCAAACGTGTACTGATAACTAACAATAAGTACCGAATGGCAGCATTTAGGCTGATGAATTTAGCCTGTTGACCCAACATACTATAGTGCTTGGAACGTGTGATACTTCTCTGGTGCCTGTTCCTTTCCTCTATTGCCTAAAGACGTCAAGTTACTCCGAAGGATGCAAAATCCAAAGCACGGTCTTATGGAAAACTTGCTTATTCTGTTTTTGTTTATCTCTGTTGGTTGCTAAATAGTAGAAAGGCAGTCTTTGATATTACCAACAGAAGCGAAGGTATGAACAACAAAATACAAAGTAACTAGTTTGTGCTTTGATCCCTTTGCAGTTTGACAAATACCCTACAAAAGTTGACCCCTTCTACCGTCACAGTGTGAGTTTTATTACTGTGTTTAAAAATTGACTTAATCGCTTTTCCATAGTGGGCTGGGATTGCCACTCAATAACTAGCAGAATGTTCAGTCTGTTCTTAATCATCACTCCAGGAATTACCATTATCGTTCTTGGTCACTTTAGCTTTGCCTTTTAAAGGTTTGCCTTTGTGGTGCTGGTTTCTGATAAAGATGCAGTATCATCTTTTTTAATCAAAAGATCTTTTGCTTGACCAACTTGATGTGAAGATGCGGCATAAGAGCTTGAATATGCCACATAAAGCAGGATACGCCAGTAATTTCATCACCATTTTTCAGTTGTGTCATAAGCCATTAGACTAAATTTCTTCCTAAGAAATTTGTAATGAAATGACAAACTATCATACATACCCTTCAGGGTTAGATAATCCAATAGTTTTACTAATATATTATATTTCACTGTATAAAAACTAAATCCTTGTCTTTTGTGTGCTTCAGATTTCAAAAGTTGTAACTGTGCCACTGGGCTTGTTACATTTTGAAAGCTCTATTTCCTGACAGCAATGAGAATCTAGCACTGTGGTTAAGAACTGCAAAATAAAAACCTTGTAATTTAATAGCTGGTGTGTTATAAATCAAAAATATATTGTAAATCAATAGATTTCACTTAATTGTCAAGCTTTTTGGTTTTACAGTTTGTATCATTGATTGATTAGCTGCTGAAATCTAGGTTGCTTTTCTCCATTGTCAGGAGCTTCATCGTATTGGTAAAAGACAAGTTCTTGATTGGCTACGGAGAGAATTTTCTCACTCTCATAATGATATTTTGATTAGAGAATGAGTTACTGCATCAGTATTATTCAGAACTCTGCAAAGCACTTGGCTTTTCATGTTGGTTTTGTTTAGAAGTGGAACTGGGCAAGAAAAATGAGATGATGGTTGGATTCTTTTATTGTTTGTTTTGCTCACTTTGGAACCTATTTAGGCCCAGATGCTGAAAAAAATTTACTCACATGCCTAACTTCGAGCATGTGAATACTCCCATTGATCTTCAATAAGACTCGTCTGCGTAATTTTAAGTCCATATATAGGTGTTTTGCAGGATTGAGGCATTTGTATGAAATGTTAGGGCTCAATCCTGCAAACATGCATGCATGGGAGCAGTTTTACTCACATGAGTGAAATCACTCACATGCTTATATGATTTGTTTAAAGCAGGACTCCACCCTTAGTCACTGGGTTTCACATCAGTTTATAAGATACGTTATCATCAATGTGGCATGTTGATTCAAGCAAGAATGCAGAACCGGAGAAATAGATAAACGTGCATTAGGCAAATAAAGCACAGCAGTCAATGGTGAATACAGAAAATCATTGAGTGACTTATCTATATAAGCTTTTTCAAATTGACATTGACAAGTTCTCTTATGAAAACTGCAGTTACTAGAAATCCAACCAAACTAGATCATGCCATTTTCCTTCTAAATGTAACGGAGGGCATCGTGTTGTTATCTGCTAGCCTATGGGGCAAGATCCTTAGCTGGTGTAAGTTGGTGGGTGTCTGTTGAAGTCAGTAGAGCTGCACCAATTAACAGCTGCTGAAGATTTGGCCCATTATGTTCAATGATGTGTCAGTAATAGAATGTGACAGTAAAAAAGGTGTAAAATATTATTATTCTTTATTATTTATATTATTATAGAGCCTAGGAGCCCCAGTCTTTGACCAGGATCCCATTGTTTTAGGTGCTGTACAAACACAAAACACAAAAGATGGTCCCTCCCCCGAAGAGCTTACAATCTAAGGCTATGTCTACACTACAGACCTTACGGCGGTACCGCTGCAGCTGTAAGGTCTCCCATGTAGCCGTTCTCTGCCGGCAGGAGAAAGCTCTCCTGCCGGCATAATGAAACCACCTCCAACAAGAGACAGTAGCTATGTCGGCAGGAGAGCATCTCCCACAGAAATAGCGCTGTCCGCCCCGGCACTTTTGTCGGTGAGCTTATGTCGGTCGGGGGGTGTTTTTTCACACCCCTGAGCAACAAAAGTTTTACTGATAGTAGTGCTATCAGTAGACATAGCTTAAGTAATCATGGCCGTTTCTGACTGATGCTTTGTAGACTCTTAGATTTTGTTGCCTTTTTGTCACATATTGCCACTGGATTGATATCCTTATTTAAACTAAGGCCTGGTCTGCAGTAGAAGAGGTGCTTGCTGATGTATACTGGCAAACCCTTCTAGTGTAGACGAAGCTTATACAGCCAAAAAGGACACTAGGGCTTTTGGCAGCATGGAAATGTCTGTAAAAAAAATCACACTCCAACTTTACCAGCAGAAGTGTCTAGTGTAGACCTGCCCTGATAATTAGACTTACCTTGAGAAAATCTGGCAATTGTCTTAAAGCCAAAAGAAGAATCATTCACCAAATAAACTAAAACTGCAGGAGAACAAATGTAAGGCCAGTTTTGGATTGAATCCAATCTGTCATAGAATTGAAAATACACGGGGAAGAAAGATACATGTGGTCTAGGGCAGAGGCTCAAATAATTTGTTTCTCCTTTCTTGACCTCTTTGGTCACAGTATCTCTCTCTGTTTCAGGACCTTAAAGCAATACAGTAAGAAATTACCCTTATGAATGGTTGATGCTGGGTCAAGATCAGAGAAACAACCGCTAGCCTTTGCATTATCATCGGGGTGCATGTCAGGGGAGCTGTAGTCCAATTTTACAAGTGGCCACTGAATTTTCCAGTGAGGAAAGCTGAAGAGGAAAAGATTGTGCAAATTGAGGATATTCAAGGGCAAAAGGAAACACTGAAGATGAAAAATAACCTATAAACGCTAACCTAGTTTGACTGATACAGAGATAATTGAGAAATATCTGTGTTTTATAATAATTCTGACCTTGAGGAAAGATAACATATATTTAATTATAGAACTGTAAGGAAACCATTCCTTATTATTAGTCATATTAAATAATATGTCTCCACCTTTTGGAATGAACACATTATATGGAGAATTAAATGCAGTAGACACTAGCGTATTTCAAACACATTTTAGGCATTAAAAGTTACTGTAAAGGAAGACACTTGCCTAATAATGACTTCTCAGATGCCTTCAGTTCAATATTAGCTAATCCGGAAATGTTTTCTGCATCTTTGAAAAGAGCAGGTTCAAATAAAACAGAATTAAAAGCAACGATGGGAATGTGCTATGAAAGGAGACTTCATACCATATTGTTTAGATAATAAACCTTTGGGTACAGATACGATATTGAAATAATTTATCAGCTCTCAGTCACTATAATATGATTAACTGACTTGTGAGAGAGGATAATGGAGGGAAAAGGGACTCAGAAAAAAAGTCTATCTTTATGTACATATGTATATTACATGAAATAAATTGATCAAAACTCTTGAAACATTTGGTTTACACGGGAATGTGGTTTACTCAGTGTGTGTCCATTCTGCATGTCCAATCTTTTACTTTGCCCAATCCCACTTCTATTCAATTAGCCAATAACTCATGAAAAACAGCATTTATTTTGATCTTAAAAGTAGCATATACAGAGGATTTATCTTAGAACAGCTCTATTAGGAGGTAGATTTTTAACAGTCACACATGACACACGTGCCCGCCAGCCTGGGTTTAAAGCACCACCAAATCTGGGTCAGAATTTTTTGTATGTGGACAGGAAAAGGGTTAGGAACAACACCCAGGTAAATCCCAGGCTAAGTCTTCAGTGAAGACATACCCTGAGGTCACGCTGTCAACCCCTGACTCCCACAGTAACACAGCTGCCCAAGTAGTCCCATTGACTTCAGTGGAACTGATTACATGAGGAACTGCTCCTCCATATGAGTAAGGGATTCACAGTCTGATCACAAAGGCAGGATGAAGTTTGAACAATATGGTTGATTTGGTTTGTTTTCCAGTTTGCGCATGTGCACTGCACAGAAAAGCTTGTGTGACTGAGCTCGTTTAAAGCAAGAAGGTACCTTGAGGCCAGCGGAGTATATTTCAGGCATATATTCCCTAGAGATTTGTGTGCCTCTGTGCTCCAGGGCTCTATCGTTATAGAAATTGGTACTCTAAATTTAGACTTTTTTGCTGCCACAACTATTTGTTTAAATGATGGGTTTTGGCAAATCAGATTATCTCTATTCTAATATTAGATGTGACAGGATATCCTCTAAGACAGGCTAATGAAGTAAGAATTGTGTATATTTTCTGATTTCCTACAGATACTATTAAAATCTAAAGTACTAATTGAGTTTTAATGGAGTAAAACCTTAGAACTCATGAAGATTTGTTTTTTCAATTAAGTAGTAATTTTCTGAGAGTCTTATTTGGCTTAGCCTTCCTCCCTCCTTTTTGATATAGTTTAAAATCTGTGACTTCTATCCAATTTAAAAATTAACAATTGCAAAAGATCCTTTTATATTATGCTGTCCTAATCCAGGGAATAGCTTGCTGGCTGTTTGATTTGTAAACTACTTTTAAGTTCTAAAGTAAACATTCATGACATTTGTAAACATTTCATTGACTGCTTTAACTAACATTGTTGCAGTGAGATCATGTTTTCAGTGCTTTTCAATTTTCTCTACGTCTCATTTCCTTAATATTATACAAGAATGCTTTCTTTCTTCCTCTCTCTCTCTCGAATTACTAGATTTGTATTTAGAAAACGTCTCCTTATGTTCTTTTATCTTTTGATTACAGCTGTTTCACTCCTATCCTCCAGCTGTATCAGGTATTCCTCCCATGATTCCTCCCACTGGTCCTTTTGGCTCACTACAAGGAGCATTTCAACCTAAGGTAAAAATAAGAATTACTTGTGCATTTGTTCACATTTGGTTTAGGTTTAGGGTTTGAATGCATCCGATGAAGTGAGCTGTAGCTCACGAAAGCTTATGCTCAAATAAATTGGTTAGTCTCTAAGGTGCCACAAGTCCTCTTTTTCTTTTTGCGAATACAGACTAACATGGCTGCTACTCTGAAACCATTCAAATATCAGTTGCACTAATGTAATTCAGGAGTAATCCCACTGACGATAGCTGGGTAACTCCAGTTTTACACTGGTGTAACTGAAATGAGAAATAATTTAATGGAGTTCATGTTTATACTGTGGTAGCTCAGTTCAGAATCTAGCCAACTAATTTTCAGATATAACTGATCTGAAAACTGATGCAAGTTCATTTAATAAACAAGTTTTTTTTAAATTCATTTCTTGAATTTAGTGTTACCTGATAGTTCCACCGTCACCGAAAACCATGAACCTGGTTCTCCTCATTTATATCTGCTGTGAACCAATGTAATTCTTCTGGCTTTAATGAAGTCATCCTTGAGTAAGAAGAGAATCAGGCTCTATAGCCCTGTGGTCTTTGCTGGATCAGGGCGTAAATCTCTACAGAGAAGATTTTCTTTTTCTTAAATAGGCCCCTCCAGTTTATTGATTGAATATGTAGATTGCAGTTCATTAGTGGAGTTCTTCATATGTATGGTAATCAGGCTGTTAACAACACTGCTGCTTAATTGTTAGTTGTACTGCAGCTGATTTCTATTCTTTTTGTTTTTTTAATGTGGGAAGTTACAATGCCTGGAGTGATGCATTTTGTTATATTGGCTGAATATTTAAATCTAAACCATGGGAAACGCTTTTTGTTTGTTTAAAGAGGTGTTGCCATTTTCTGATAGTATTGTAACAACTAAAAAAATTACTGATAAATTGTATATTGACAATGAAGTTAGAATCCTTAGTCTGTTTCAGTGTATTGATGTCACTGACAGCCATCAATGGATTATTTCCAGGTGCTAAAATTGATGAGCAATACAGTACAAGCTTGATGCTCCAAATACCACTGTGGACATTGTATAAGTCTGGCTAATCAAGTTTTGGACTATGGACAGAACTTTCAGTGTAACTATTGCTCTTGTGTTACATGATTCTATTTACCCTGTTTTGAATAACCAGAAGACCTGAGACAATGAAGTTTGGAAAATTGAGGCTGTATTATTCATTTTACTAAACCATGATGTGTTCCTTCCCTTTTAAAATGCCACCTTTATTCTTTGGGGAATACTAACGCTAAACAGGGAATTTTTACCCACTAATTTTGTCACAACTCATGACATTTTCTTGTAACATTTGTAGACTTCCAATCCTATTGATGTCGCAGCCAGACCGGGAACTGTCCCACATACCCTCCTGCAGAAAGACCCCAGGGTATGTTGGAAATGTTATGCCATTTTAGATGAGAATGCCATTAAAACTAATAATCCAGATAATTTAGGAATATGAGAGACTCTGTCATAGATTGATAGAAATGTAGGGCAGGAAGTGACATTAGAGGTCATCCAGGCCATCCCCCGTGCTGAGGTAGGACCCGTCAGGTACCTAAGAAGAGCATCTTAAGTTAGGTCTACACTTACGGGAGCTTGTAGAGTATGGGCACTGCACACCCACCTAGGAGGGGTATAAATAGCAGTGTGGACGGTGATGCGTGGCTTAGGCAAGTAAAATACAGTGCACTCCACATTTGAGCCCTAGGGTATATACCATACATTGCTCTTTACATAACCAAGCAGTGCCTCCCACCTGAATACTGCTATTTGTAGCAGCATCGTGTCCCACAGCCTTCCTGCTGCTGGGGTCTTTCCCTGCTGTAGTGAAAGGCTCTGGTAGCGGGGAGAGGCTCTGGCAGCAAGGAGGCAGCTGGGAAAAGATCAAGCTCCCCGGTGCCGGAACCTTTCCCTGCTTCTTCTTCTTCTACTGGAGCCTTTCACTGCCTTGTGCAGCTACACGCTGCAGTGATATGCGTGGACGCAGCTTGCCTTTCACAGCAGCATATAGCTACATACAAAGTGCCTATACTCTGCACACTGCCATAAGTGTAGACAAGGCATTAGAAATGCTTAATCCTGCATAATTAAAGTCAATGGGAATTTTACCATTAACATCAATGGGTGGATGATCAGGCTCATAACAACTTAAAGGAATGGTCTTTAATCATTAGCACAAAGCATATACCATGCAATGGAAAAGCCCTTTCCTGTAACATCCTCATGAGTAAAAGGATAAACTCCAAATCTATTATAAGGTTTATAAACATCCACAAGTTTTATGCTGATAGGCTATAATTGGATTATGACGTAGTCCCATATTTACTATAGTATTGATTATGCTGATGAAATATTGATGCACTTGGTTGATCGTTTGGCACTCTTGGATTTTTAAGACCAAATTGCACATTTTATTTGTTTATTTTGGTCTTGACTGTTCAGTTGTCGGCATTTTTCCATTTTACAGGAAAATGAATCCTGGTGATGAATGTCCATAGGCAGGCTAGGAATTTATATTCATCTGTTAATTGTTGTTTACAATGAGTGACATCATCCTGTCAGTTGTTAAGCAGAACTCCCTATTTGAAAGCAATGAAAAAAATCCATGCTGCTATAGGTGGCCCAGCTTTTCTGTATTGTAAGGCTATTTGCAGGTGTTGAATTATGAGTTTTATGCTGGGTCCCAACTCAGCTGGTGCCGCACTTTGGCTTTGTACCAAAACAAATTGTGCATTTTTGTTTCTGTGTATTCATCTAGTTGAAAAGATAACGAGAGCATCTTCCATTAAGTCATTTAGTTGTATACTTCCTTTCAACTTGTAGCATAGTTTTGATAGTTCCAAGATAATATAGTATGCTGTTGTTGCTTCCTGCAAAGCATCCTCTTATATCTGTAAACCTCCCTTCCCTTTTATCACGGCATTTCAAGAGGGACATCCAAACATGTCAGAAATAACTAATGAGTTTATTTTATATTTTCATTGCTATTTATTGAACCTAGTCAAAACATAAATAGCTGAAGCATGAGCAAAGGAGGATGACCGAAAATATCTGGCCAAAAACAAACAAACAAACAAAAAATGCTTTTTGTGTAAACATTCTTTATCCACATTTGTTCCAGTGTGAAAATCCCTCTTTTAAGTCAAAGCTGATCCGTTGCAGAGAAACCATCGACAACCGGTCAATGCCAGTCTGTATTGTCTATTCAAATTTTATAAGTAGAGCACCAGGTGCCCTTTTTTAAAACCATAGTCACTGAACGGACACAGTTGCTGGTTTGTGGTGGCACTTTCAAAGTGCCATTCCAGCCAGTTCCAACCCAATCCTTTCCAGCAGATCTGCAGAAAGGTGGCCAAGACCCCTTCCCAATCTCCTCCCGAGTTAGCCGCTTTAGAAATATGTGAACAGAAATTTGCCCAAAGGCATTAGCCATGTTTTTCTCCAGATTAGCAAAATTTCCATTTTTATAGTGTTAAATCAACAAATTAATAATAGTGCCGGAGGGCAGAGTGCTCTTTATGAGACTTGTTTAGTTGCTTGTCAACACTTATGTACAACAGTCATGGGGGAGGGGGAAGGAGATTGGTTCTAATACCGAGGAAAAGGACTAATTATTCTCCAAAAGGACTTCATTTGAAAGTAAAATGATAACATTTTAATTTCATCTCCTAATGAAGCAATACAAATTTGTTAATTAGAGCAATTGTTTGAGTGACAGGCATGTAACCAAGTTGTCATTTTTTCTTCACAGTTGACAGATCCGTTCAGGCCCATGTTGAGGGTAAGACACTTTCCGCTGATACACTCCTCCCAGTGGGTTAAAAATGCAGACTAATTATGAGGGAGTGCCCTGTTATATCTGGAACATGTGCGGCATGTTTGTTAAATAGCGTGGTAGGTCCCTCTATCCCTGTATCTTGTGGTCGCTCAAGTGAAATATGCATGGTTTTGAAGTTATTGTTTGTGCTTCTTACAGAACCCACTAACACAATGAATTCTGGAGGTTAAATACGATGAGCTTTCTATCTTTCTGACTCACAAGGTTTACTGAGCCAAATCCTGCAGAAATAGCCAGGCAAAACTCTGTTTTTGTTTTGCCTGAGAAAAGACTGCTGGATTTAGTCTTTTATTATCTATTTTGCAATATCAGTGTTGTTCAGTGCTGTACCAAACTTGAACTGAGACAAGGGTCCTACCCCCAAGAAGCTTACAGTTAAATTTAGACAGACAATCCAGTTCAGACGTGGAAAGCCAGGAATTAAGAGGTCACCTCAAAGCAGTACTGATGCCTTTTTAATTTTTATAAGTTTCTTTGGCGGTCTCACTTTTTGAAAATACGGAGACAAGAACTCCATATATTCACTAGCATAGCTAGACTCAATGGACGTGCAGAAGGTTGGGTGTTTTTGTTTTGTAATAATTGCTTGCTCTATAAAAGCTCTAAAAAAGAAAAAAAACTAGAAACAGAAAATAGAGCTGTTTGCCATGTTATGCTGCCTATGAAGTTCAGGCTTGTAAGAATACTACCAGGTTGTACAGCCTTTAAGCCACAGGTGGCTTGAAGAATTCTCCTCATTCCTATGACCGTTTTTATATCTGAACAGATGTTAGATGTGGAGTACATATGCTTAATTAACAGTGTTTGGGAAGGAATATTCTAGATGTGTCCTTTTAAGAAATGACTTCCTGAACTCTTAGCAGACAAACAAATAGCACTTGCAGGTGTTTTACAGCGTGTGCTTCAGTAATAATATGAAATACAGGTTAGAGGACAGATTCAGAGGGTGAGGTTAAACAGGGTTTCACCCACACAACAAGGGCGAGTTCACTGGCTTGCCAACTTCTTCAACATATCCCGCAGCTAAAAGTAAATTATGGAAGGACTTGAAGGCAAAGTTGACCAAGTTATAGTGGGGAGTCAGGCTCATTTTAAGCGCTGGGGTGATTTAAAAAAAAAGTGATTTCTTTTCACCTCTTTGTTGATGAAGCTAGTGTTTTAGAATCATTGCACTTGATGTACAGTTGTGAAGTGCTCTACTTATGCAAAATAGCTGATGTGGATTAGCATATACCGCATCATTGATTTCAGCTGAGATAAGCCATGTTCTCAGCCAGCTGAGTAGCACTGGCTGGCATCAGAAGAGCTGATAAAACAAAAGATGGATTTTTGTTTTTTTGAGAAGGTGATGACCCATAGTGTTTCTGGAGGGACAGATAAAGCCCTAATCCAGGGGCAGAATCTCTGCCCCACTTTGCTCCTGTGGCGGTGCAAAGGAAGCAGAGACGACCTGCAACATTTTTTATCTGCCATTGTCCTGATGTGAGGGATTCCCCAGTGGGCCTCACACTGGCAAAGCCAACTCCTGTGCCACCTTCCTAATGCAGGGGACAGGAGTTGGGAGGAAATGGCTGGCTATCTCCAGCAGGAGATAGTTGCCTAATCGGGGTCTGTGCCATGGCAGAGAATCAGGGAGCCAAAACCAGCTCCCTCACGGCCCCTTCTCTCTGGATGCAGTGAATCAGTGAAGCTTGTAACCTATAACCACAGAAAAGTGTCACGTGTCTCTGATGGTTCTTGATTTCATGTCACTTCTTTGTTTCTCCAGAAACCTGGAAAGTGGTGTGCTATGCACGTTCATATCGCCTGGCAGATATATCATCACCAACAAAAAGTCAAGGTCAGTCCTTTTGGCAGTCACACCTCTGTGGGGAGCTGCTCAGTGCAAATCTGTGGTGGAAAAGGTTCACCACTCATCATGAGCTCTGCTCTGCCATCGTTGAAACAACACTGTGGAGCACAGAAACATTTTAGTCTCCTATTTCTGTTTCACGTTGAAGGCTTAATTCATCTGTAAGATCCTAGACGCAATCACTCAGGAAATGTCTGTGTCATTAGTGGCCAGGGACATTAGAACATAAACTTTCAACGCCAACTGGTGACTGGGAAGAGCTAAGTGGAGGACGTATATGAACTGCGAGATTTGTTCTATTTATAGACCAGAAGTGAAAATACAGTGGTTGAGATGTTAAAAAGCAGTCTAGGGCTTAAAATGCATATCTTCTGCTGACTTTAATGGTGTTCCAGGATATTAGAAGGCACAAGGAGCTTCCCTCTTCTCCCTCCGCCATGCTGTCTAATATATCTTCACCAGCTTTAATTATTGTGTGGCTGTGGCACTGAAAAAGCACAATCAGGTTGGGGCCCCATTATGCTAGGTGTTGTACAAACATAAAATAACTAATGAATTTAATCGTTAGGGTTAATTGTCATTCATATTATAATGGTATTTTGTTTGTCCAGTGGCTTGGTGAGTGTGTGATTTTGTTTTGTTTTTTCCTTTTAGGATATTTCCATTATATTTTTCAAATAATTCCTGAACCTCTGAGCTAATTAATAGTCAGTAAGCCATAGGGATTCTCTGCTGTGAATACTTTCAACTTCAGATGAGTCAGTAGGCTGTGCTGATTGTGTGTTAGAAACTTGTACATGTTGCAAAATGAACATGGTTTTCATATCACTTTAGAGATCCTGAGTATGTGAGTCAATTGTAACAAGTCATATCTATACAGTATATGGAGATGTTGAACAGTTACTAAAGCCTGGAGCTAGCAGAGTTTAAAAACAACCCTTTTAAACAAGGTTGACAGGTTAATTTGCTGCAGTAGATGAATCTCTCCTCTTTGCTTCCTTATGTTTCCCCTGCCAGTGATCTTCATTCATCTTCCCATTACCAAAAAGAGAGACAATTATTGACCTAGAGAGTTATGTCTTTTTAAAAAAAAAAATTGAAAGGATTTTTTCTAGAAATGAAATTATCTTTGCCATTATCTACATTCTTTGAATCCTCTGTGATTTGATGCTCAGTGAAAGATCATGTAGGCAAACTTCTAAATCATATGAGGTGCTGTTTTGCATTGGTGTAGATTTTATCTAATGCTTCAGTTACACTCCCATGTTTAAATATGCAGAGTAGAACTATGGAGGCTTTTGCTTGTCTGTGTAAGGCTGATTTTATTCACTTTTCCAAACATGCCCAGAAAATACGTTTCATTATTTCAGTTCAGTTACAAAGGTATTTTTGAAACTTGCTGGTGGCAGTCGCCCTCCTCCTTACACACAAACCTTCATTGGTCTGTCTTTTTTATCATTTCCATAAGGCACAGTTTGCTTCCTGCACCCCAAGAAGTTAATGGAACTGTGCTTTGCAACCTAGCATATTAACATCAAACATAGCACTTGTGCTCATACAGCTTTCTATGACTAAACTAGACTGGGCCTTGCCCAGGTGTAGCTGTCAGGCTGGGGCAGGCACAAGGATCCTTGCCCCCATGTGCAGCCTTACATAAGGGCTAGGTGCAGTTGCAGTCTCAGTGGCTGGAGGAGCACAGAGACTCCTAGAGCCCCAGGTTTGGGAAGGAGAAAGCTCTCCTCCACACCAGCAAATGAGAGGGGAGCAAACTGCATCATCCTAAGGTCTTATGCAGCCTGTGCATTCTTCCTGAATACCAGGGAGCTCCTGAGGCATAGTCCGGCTGATTAAAAGCCTTGCTAAAGCTCCCACGGTAGTTTACATTGCCTCTTACACAGGCCAGTGTGTATATGCCATAATCTGGCCTATTATTATTATTGACTATTTATGTGTATTCCCACAGCACCTAGGAGTCCCAGTCATGGACCAGGATTCCCATTGTGCTAGGTGCTGTATGAATATAGAAACAAAAAAACAGTCCCATTATGGCCTGGATTCAGGAAAGCACACGCTTAAGTCCATCCCAATTCAAGGATGCACTTACAGCCTGGCCTGACACTCGCTGAAATCAATAGGAGTCTTTCCAGTGATTTCAGTGGGCATTGGATCAGGCACTTAAGCATTTAATTAACTTGAAACACACGCGTAAGGGCGTTCCCGAACAGGGATATTTTCCTGAATCCAGGCCTAATGTATTTTACATTGGGGCGCAATGTAAAGTACATCAGCTCTTCTTCAGTGCTCTTGTAAGGTAAGCCAGCACATTCAGCAAATGGTGCTTAGTTCTTAATCCATCTGTGGTGGTCCTTTATCAATACAATTTGGGAGTGTTGTGGTTTTTTTCATTATTATAGCCACACTGTTCATACTGCTGCAACTGCCAGCTTTTGCTAGTATGAGCAATTATCTTCAGGGGTTTATAAATTAATTGTTCTGAAAAAAAAAGTTTATAAGCTAAATATCTGGCATGCAGGGACTCCGCTGACAAGTGTATATTTCTCTGACTATTTTTTAATTATTCAAGCCCTAAAATCGTACTTCTTGCCCTTAAATCAGGTGTCATTTGCATTTTAATATTTTGCAGACTATTAGATCCAAACATGGATGAGCCTTTTTTTGTTCTTACATCTACATGGACAAGTTACTAGCACTTGAAAAGCAGCCGCGAGGCATGCACATTAACTTGGTCATAACTTTTAAATATGCATATTCATGTCATTGTAAAGTCCGTACTCTGAGCTGGCACAGTATTAAATATTGATTTATAAACCGTGACATGCTCCGGCATTACCGTTAAGATTTTTGGTTCAATGTTATGTATTTTAAAATTCACTCCGCTGGACTTGCACAATTAATCAGCAAATTCCAATACCATGTAAATAAAGAAAATGGAATACAACGCCTTGCTTCGAATTTGTAATACACACGGTCAAAAATCAAACATTCTTTAGATTTTAAGACTCGGTCCATCCTTTACTGGATTCCTTTCAGGCTATGTCTACGGTACGAGCTAGGGGTGTGATTTCCCTGCTCCTATACACATACGCCTACTAGCTCGCCTTGAGCTACCACGGGTATAAATAACAATGGAGAGGTAGTAGCACAGGGAGTGGCAGCTGACGTACAGCTTAACTGTGCCAAATATGTACCCACCAGTTTCAGGTGGGTTTATACACAGCACAGCTAAGCTGTGCCTCTCCTGCCATTATGTGTCCTACCACAGCGACTTAGACGCTCCCTCGCTCGTGTCAAGCTAGTGCGAGTGTGTGTACACGAGTATGGGAATTGCACCCCTAGCTCGTAGTATAGATGTAGCCGCAATCCCTAACTTGACCAGTTCTGCCTGTGTTTGCAGTCTGGGGTCACTGCTGAAGACTGATGTTTATGCGGTGGGGAGGTTTCAACATTAAATTTGATACTTCTGGCTTTTGTAGGTTTAAGTTACAAACTTAACATTACTGGTATACGATTCCTGTCATTGTGAAAGCATACGTTGACAAGATACACTTGTAAACTGGTGGTAGTTCCACCCTGCTCTTAGCACAGCCCACACCCTGTACAAACACGCACAGAATATGGTCCAAACTAACGCCTTCCCTGGGTTTTGCTTTTATTATTAGGTTAGGCCTAATTTATTCACCCAAGCAGTTAAGCAAGAGCTGCTTAAATCTCGTTGCCTTCGGTGGGATTCAAACACACGCTTAAGTGTTTCACTGAATTGGGGCCTTTGAAGGTATGTCTACAGAGCAAAAATATCCTGTGGCAGCAAGTCTCAGAGCCTGGGTCAACTGATTTGGTCTTGTGCTACAGGACTAAAAATAGCAGTGAAACATTCAGGCTGGAGCTCAGGTTTTGAAACCCTCTCCCCTTGCCGGGTTACAGAGCCCAGGCTCGAGCCCGAGCCTGAACACCTACATGGCTATTCTTAGCCCTTGAGCATAAACCCCTCAAGCCTTAAGTCAGCTGACCTGAGCTCTGAGACTTGCTGCCATGGGGATTTTTTTGCTGTGTAGACGTACCCTAAGAAAACATCAACCTGAGCCTGAGATTGATTCTTGTTCTCGCCCTTTGATTGTTCCGCCTTTTGTGATTATCTAGAAGAATCACAAGAATCTCTCTGCATTTCTGTTCAGGATCCCAGTATCTGACACGCTGTTACACCATTCCCTGGCAAGGCATCTTTCCATTTTCAGTGTCACTACTTTGCTGCAACCATATGATTCTGAAGGTGCCTTTTACTGCTCCTTCTTAGGAAGGTCTCATTTCGAATCCCATTTTCCATTTCAGAAACAGATGCAGTCTGATCCACACAAGCTGGACTTTGGCCTGAAACCTGAGTTTCTGAGCAGACCACCAGGTCCCAGCCTCTTCGGAGCCATCCACCACCCCCATGACTTGGCCCGCCCTTCAACTCTCTTCTCTGCAGCCGGTGAGTACTCAAGAAGCTCAGATGTTTCTTCTTATGGAATATTAGTTGGATGGCCGATCCCGTGGGTGCTAACAGGAAACGTCCAATCAGGTTTGCTCTCATGAGCTTAATGACCATTGGTCCGTTGAATCTTGTAGTTATTTTCCACACTTAAAGCCAGGATCCTGATGAGCTGCCAGACGTACTCTGAATGAAAGAAAACTTCCACACAGTTGTAGCTTACGTGCCATGAAGATAGCGCATTAGAAATATGACAGATCAGAGTCTCTCAACGTTTTCCATACTGCAACTTTCTGCACCCCCCCCCTTCAATCTAGCGGAGACCCCTTATTTAGCAATATGGGAAGGACAGGATGGCTGTGACCCGAAGCATCTGTTTGTGACCTCTACCTGAGGGTCACAACCCCCAGGTTGAGGACACCTGAAAAAGGGAGTGAGTCAGGCCGCGTACAGGGATTAAGGTAACCTCTGCCATGTACATGTGCTGTCATTTCATAACAGACAACAGTGAATATAGCCAAGAGCACTGTGGTTCATTTACTGATTTAGGAAATTGTTTCCTTTGGCTTTGCTTGATAGGTGCTGCTCATCCAGCTGGCACCCCGTTTGGTCCTCCACCCCATCATAGCAACTTTCTCAACCCAGCTGCTCACTTGGGTAAGTGCAAGAACTAGTTACAGATTCTCAGTAAAGAATTAACTGTGAACAGAACTGGGAAATAATGTATAAGCATAGTTTGTGTCCTCACCAAATTCCAGTGTGGGCAGGTACATTCTGCCTTCCTAAATACCCACTGAAATGACAAATGGCTACGTTGTATTTCACTCCCTATTCTAAACTGTTCTCCAGTGATCACAGAGTATTGTTAAACAGCTGTCATGCTTTACCCCTCTCAAAAATAATGTCGTTCTTTCTTTCTTTCGTTCTTTCTTTCTTTCGTTCTTTCTTGCTTTCGTTCTAAAAACTGCCCAGACAAAGACTCTGTGTGCCCTGCCAGTTATTCAAAATTTACAAAACTAAATAAAAATATCAATCAGTTGACTCTTTTCTACCATGCAGCAGCCCTAGGTACAAATAACAGCAACCCAGAAAAAACACTTGGAAATCATCCACCTGGAATTTTGAGTGAAGTCAGACAATACTGATTCAGCTTCACTGTAGTCATGACTACAGTAGATTTAAACTCTCTTGCTAAAATAATGGTAAGAAGTGTAATTGCCTGCATTGGTGAAAAGCAGCAACCATGGTTTTAAAAAAGGAATAATTCAAGGCATTAAATGAAAAGCTACATTCTGTGTGGACATAGAGTGTTACAATAATACAACCTGCCACCGCCTGTGAATCAGAGTTTGAGACTTTAAATTAGTCTTTCGTTTCTGGACGGGCAGGGTTTGGGAGGGTCACAGAGATGTCACGCTGAACTCATGGAAACGGTTTGTCATTCTGCACCAGGAATCCTTTAACTTACCCATTAGAAAACAGTAGGGCTGGTTCGCCTCTCATTTGTACCAGTGTAAAACAGAAGTAACTTCACTGAAGTCACTAGACTTCTCCCACTGTAAAGTGAAAAGAGAGCCAGACCCACAAAGCTTACCTGTGTCCTACACACATTAGATACTTAAAAAGAAAAATAAACTAAAAAGACTGATTGCAACACTTTCCAAAGGCTCTAAACTACTTTTTCATATATAACATTAACAATAAACCTTGCAGCACTGGAAAATGCCCAGGTCAATCTCATGATTCCATAGCATAGTAAATGTGGACACTGTCAGTGTGGCTATCCTAGCTGTGTCCTGAATGTGGTTTAGAAGACGTGACCAGCACACGGCGTAAAAGTATTCTGTAGGATCAATGGTGCCAGCAATGCCTTGTTAGCCAGGAGCATTTCAGGAGCGAGCACTTGGAATAGATATGGGATGGGAGTGGAATAAAAAGGGAGATTTTTTTCAGCTTTAACACATTGGCAACCACTCCCAATAATGCAGGGGCCCCAAGACTCTGTGTTCTTGAAGTTTTGCTTTTGTTTTGAAGCAGAGATTTTCTAATAAAATGATCCCTTTGTGCTGGCATTGAAAAAAGATTTCTTTTTTCTCTAAACACTGCCATATTTTGGATCATGTTCAGCTAATGATAGTTGTGGACTTCACTATATGCAAACATAATACAGTTGGATATTTCACTAATGCTTTATTTCAGTTACCAACATGTCAATGTTTTTCAATTGTTCCTATTTGATTTCAGAGCCTTTTAATAGACCAGCTACGTTCACTGGTCTCGCTGCAGTGGGTGGTAATGCCTTCGGGGGACTTGGGAACCCGACAGTTAGTGAGTAACCTCTTTCTCTAGAAATTTGCCTTTTGATTATTTTTGTTCATTGCGTGACTCAGGATTTTGAGTGAAGGTGACTGTCTGCTGTGTCTGTACTAGTTACATAGATCACACAGTCACAAAGGACCTGATTTTCAGAAACAGACGTTATTTTTTAGAGGATGCAATTTTGTGCTCAGAAACAAATTATTATTCTTTATGTATTTCATAGTTCAGGTTAAACATACCACCAACTGGTAACAATACCTTATGTAGTTAAAAGACAAAAGTAACCTAGAACCCATGAATTTAATTAACTTGAGAAATTCCTAAGAGTTCCATTGTAATGGTCAAAAACAGTTAATATGTGCTGCTTTATCTAGCCTTAGATGGGAATATTTTTTCCTTTCTGACTACTTATCCAGAAACTGAACTTGAAAATGCTTACTGGTCCTGTGCTTATTTGCACTGAATCACCTAAATCTTTCATAGTTTTGGCCAATCACAAAAGATCAGTCCCTAAAAATCACATCTTTCTTCCTTTTGTCATGCTTCCTCTCTCCCCCCCTTCAAATCCGACATTATTTTCATCATTCCCATCTTGAAAAACTAGAGCTAGAAGGCAGTGAATTTATGTGTCTAGAAAGCTGAGGATCTTAGCTTTCAAACAGTAAAAGCATGTTAATGTCTAATTATGACATAGCTACTCACTGCCAAAGTCATGTTGAAATTTAAGTAGAGAAAATGAAATAAGCAGGATGGTAACCAGAAAGACATGATTTTAAGAGCTGCTCACTAATGACCAGCCAACGGTAGAAATGAATGCTTTGTATACTTTTGAAAAGCTGAGAATGGCTGTTTTCCAAATTCAGTAGTATATAGTATGTGTTTCGAATCTGAAGGTTTTGCAAGGTATAGGATGTTAAACATGTATTCTGCACTGGTCCCAGACTGAATATAGCAAGCCCATATCTTGAATTGGTATCATTTTCATTCCCTGATGCCTCCAATATGTTTGGAATAAGAAACATGTCAATTTTGCCTGATCCTTTCTCCCCTTATATACAGAATTTCCATTTTGCAGTTAAACAGCTGTCAGTTGCCTGTCTAGTGTTAGGAATGAGAGCCTCTAATGAATCTCTGTTAATCTCCTTTCCTTTTCCAGCCTCCAATAATATGTATTCATTTTAACTCTGAGTGCTGTAAAAGTTTTTTGGTAAGTACCTTCACTAAAGCATACCTTTTTCTTAAACCTTTTTGTTTTCCACTTCACCATTTCAGCACCCAACTCAATGTTCGGCCACAAGGATGGCCCCAGTATGCAGAGCTTTAGCAACCCTCATGAACCCTGGAACCGACTGCACCGAACTCCTCCTTCGTTCCCGACCCCTCCGCCCTGGCTGAAGCCAGGAGAGCTGGAGCGCAGTTCATCTGCTGCAGCTCATGACAGAGATAGAGATGTAGATAAACGAGACTCATCTGTTAGTAAAGATGACAAAGAAAGGTACGAAAGAACGCTTCCAAGAATTGTCTAGTTCAAAGCGTGGGGGCTCTGTTCAGCTTTTAACCCTTCCCAGCCTGGCCCCTGGTTAACACACAGCTTCCACAGATTGAATTGTGCACTTAATCCCTGCAGAACTAACACTGTCAATGTGGATGGTACTAGGCTAGTAATACAGAAGACATAGTTCTTGTTCAGGTGCTTCCTAGAAGGCCTAGACAGGCTGATCCCCCTCTCATTTGCACCTGGGTTAATCAAAAGTAACTTGACTGAAGTCAGGAGAGCTCTGCCAGTGTAAAGTGAGGATAGACTGAGACCCACAGAGCTTACCTGTCCTTCAGGGCAGATTTACAAAGGTATTTAGGGGCCTAAATATATAGACAGGTGTTCAGTGCCAATGTGATTTAGGTGCTTTTTTGAATCACGCTAGGCACCTATCTGCATCTTTCAGCGTGTATATACCTTTGTAAATCTGGGCTTACATGCATTAGCAACATTTTTCAAAGGTATTAATCTTCCATTTGTAATATTTAAAATAAACAATTGTAACACTGGAAAATGCTCAGGTATGTCATGGTTCACTGACATAGTAAGTCTTAGTTTTCATACAGTACATTACATTTCCTTGAGTCCTTTTTAAAAAAAACATATTTGCATTGGTTTTGTACATTTCAGAACATTGTTTTAATTCAGTGCCTTACGTGGACTCGGACACTAGTGTAAACCTGTCCAAGCTGAAAGGGTTAATGAAAATTAAAACTGGTCAATTTTTTTTTTTCAGAAATGTTCCCATTATAGTTACATCAATCACAATTCTTATTAACATTTAAGAACCAAATTATAAGATTTTGCCAGTCAGCGTCATGTCCTGCTTGAAAAACATGCAGAACGGATTTCAGCTTTTTCAACAAGTGTAGCTTAACAGCTTTCCTGCTAAGATGGCATATTCGTTATTTTGCTAGGTAATAGCTAACTTTCTTTCTTTCTTTCTTTCTTGAATATTTAGGAGATGTGTTTTTTTGGCTACTCCACCGAGTATACTCATGAGTAACCTCTTTTTTAAAGGACGTTACATGAACACATTGATATTCTAAAAATACATTTTTAAGAACTTTTTAAGTAAGTCAAGCTACAGATTTTTTCAACTATATTTTTCCATTTGGAATATTTTCTGTGTGATCGCATGGCCTCGTTTTGTTCAGCTCTAGTTTTAATGCTTCAAAGGGAATTGGGGAGTCACTCCTGCAGACACTTAGCCATGTGAATAATTTTACTTACTGTGGATGTGGGTAGATTTTAGAACTACATGAGTATTTCATTTGGTATTTTGTTGTTTTGTTACAACGTGTGTTTCTGTTGAAGACAATCCCTTTCAGAAATATATTCCTTGCCAGCTGCTTTTGCATCGCTCTGAACTCCATGTCATAGTTCCAAGCATATTTCTTTTTAATGATCAGCCTAATTTCAGAGTCTGAAAAAATTAAGCTTCATTCATACATCATACTTCTGCGCAGTTACAGTTGTCAGCTTTATAGAAGTAGAATACTGATTTCTCTAACCTAGTATGATAATGTATCAAACAGAAAAAAATGTTATTTTTTTTCAAGAGTTTTATTTTGCAATATAGTAATGCTATTACCTGTACTTGAAGATGCTGGAAAATCCATTCTGGAAACGTACTAGCTATCTAAATATTTCTGGGGCCACCATACTATCTGCCCACCTCAAGTATGTTAATTAATTTATCCTCGCAACATCCCTGTGGAGTATGGACGTATTAGCCTCGTTTTATAGTTGAGACCTGGAGGTCCAGAGAAATAAACTGATTTCCACAAATCTCACAAGTAGTCTATGACAGAGCCGGGACTTATCTCCTGAGTTCCACTACAGTGCCTTTATCACAAGACCATCCTTTCTTTTCTACAGGGTTTAGATATGCGCAGATAATTACCAAACCTCATGCAGCAATTATGTTAGCCTGATTAGGCGTTAGTGCCTGATTCTAATCTCACTTATACCAGTGTAAATTACAAGTAACTCCACTGAAGTTGACGGAGTTGCATTCATATGAAACCAGTATAGGTAAATCACAGTCAGACCCAAAAATTGCTCCAATTTTACACTGGTATGTTCTGATATAGTACACTCTTTATCCTTTAGTATCAGTGTCACTTTTCTTTTCAAGAAATCCACCACTGCATTACAGCATTTAGAAAGAAAACAATAGCTAGTGAGTACAAGATGAGAACCCTTGTGCTCAGCAACAATAGGTAATCTAAAAGGCACCAGAGAACAATTTCCATTCTTGCAGATGACATTCAGGTGGTTTTAATCCCAGAGCAGAAAATATCACGAGTCCTGTTGACTCTTTTAGCAACATAAATGCAGTAAAATAATCATAGTGAGATGTCTCAATAGGTGCCTGGCAATATACAGTTTGGCAACAGACATTACATGTTGTATTTAGTAATAACAATACTTTGCATGTTCACTTGAGGATTCCAAAGCAAATGTTGCCTGGTCAATATACTGGAAACTGGGGCACAGAAACTAGGCCAAGTTAACACAGCAAGTCTGTGACAGACCGGAAAGTAGAAATGACTCCCAGTCTCCAGCTCTACCCACTAGATTACATTTTACTTAGCTGAGTTATTGTGTAACGATAGAATCTTAGTGCATCTTGAGATAATTTCATCAGTATATGCTGGTTGCTTAATTGAATAGGACAGAATCGGCAGAGAAAAATGGTTATTTCATTCATCCAAAAGTATGGTAATTGAATATATTTATTCATGTTGGTTACAGAAAGCATTTATTTCAAGCACAATTGAAAATATATAAATTACAAAGCAAACTGATTTAGCATTAACTAAAGAACTCAACAGGTTCCCCTTAAAATAAAAATACCAAGAAGTCCCTAAATCACTCCCCCAAGCAAAAGCTGATATTAATAGGTAGTCATTGCAGAGTGCCATGGAAGTCCACAAACTTATGCTCTGTTGGAGAAACAAAGGAATCATGACCCCAAGTTGAGGGGCATTCATTAAAATCCCCACCTCCAGATGTTCAAATCCAGCTTGTATGGCTCAGCTAATCTCAGTTGTTGGTACAGAACATGAGGAGAGAGACTGTTTCTAAAGTATCCAGGGTCCCAAACATTTAAGGTGTAGTAAATCAGTGTGGGCATCAAATTCACGCTGCTAGAAACACATTGCTGAGCAGTTCCATTTTGCTGTAACTGAAGTTTCTGAGCAGTCTTCTGATGTGTGCCTATGAAGTTAAAGTTGCAGTAATCTAGTCTGGAGGTAGCAAAGGCATGAATGCCCGCGGTGAGATCCGTATCCAAGAGGTTACGCATAGATGAAAGGATGTCATCCCCTTGGTTGCTGCTGCTAAGTGACCTTCTGAAAGCAGCTACATTCTATACACAGGAGCCCTAGACAGGGTGACCTTATTAACAAAAGGCAAGTCAAACTGCTCAATTGACAGGGCAGATAATCTCTTAAATATCTCCTCTGGATGTGTCCTCCAAGGCCACATTTCCTGTCTTTTCTGGATTGAGCTTCAACCACCTAGCCTCTCGCAAGTCCCAGTCATGGCTAGACACTGAGAAAGCAGAGAGATGACCTCACCCAGGTCTGATAACAGAGACTTAGAGATGGAGGATGACACTGCTCAGGCTACCTTGTTGTCCTTCCTAATAGCCTCACCTACACATTTAACAGAAGAGAATTCTGCAGTACCCTACATGAGAGAATTCCCATGGCCGATCGCCCAACACAACCCCTTTTTACAGAGTAAATAATGAAGCTACTCTGTGTATCACTGCCAGAAACTGCACCGGTGTCTACTTTACCTTGTTGTTGTTGTTGGTTTCAAAGGACAGCTGATACCGTAGATCTAAAGGGATCAGCATAGACATCTGTCACCAGGAGGAGATCGTTGTCTAATGCTCTTTCTGTACCATACATAGATCTAAAATAAAATGGGTCCAGGAAAGATGGAAACTTTATGGCAACTCTATGGTCTTCCTAAAAAGGCAGGCTAGAAGCAGGGCTCTTATTAGCAAGATTATCAGGGTCCAGGGAGATATCTTCTTGAGGAGGGACATAGCTGTTCATAAAGGGTGAAATTCACCCCTGTGCAGGTAGTCAGCTCAAGATCTATGGACCATTGATGTCTCACTTAAGGCCTAGTTTGAGGGTTTCAGTGGTAGGCTCTTCTGACCTCTTGGACTGGGATCAGTTTCACCTGTAGAGAGATGCTGGCACATTAAGGGAGATGCTGAAAGCCTCCATCAAGTAGTACTATGGAGGGTATATTTTGTTATGTTTTCAAACTCTTCAATGCAAATTGTAAAGCAAGAAGGATGCAGAGTATATACATAAAGAAATTAGATATGTAGGGTGTAGAGATTTTAAACAATAAATCAATGCAAAACGAATGCTGTCTCTTCATTTCTCCCCCTCCTCCCCCACCAACTTCTATTAAAATACATTTGGGAGGAGTCAGGTAAAAATCATATAACTCCTGCAATTTAAATTTAATTTCTTCACTTATTTTTGAGGCTAGAGTTAGGTTGTTTTTATTCATTGCTTATCTTCTTACAAACTGTTGAGGCTGCTGTTTAAAACTTATACAGATAGAGGGGGGGCCAGTATCTCTGTTGGTATAGCTCCATTGACATGAGTGCTGAGGATTTGGTCAGATGGTTTGCAAAGCAGCTCTAGGGACCTTCTTTCTCCCGGGTCTAGATAAATAGAACAAGCATAGTGTAGAGAAGGGGTGTTCTAGCAATGCCACATATGCCTCTGCCAAAGGAAATAATGCATTAAAATAGCACATTACTAGCTTTCTGCACAACAGTGAACAGGGAGTCAGGAGCCCGGTGCTTTGTTTTATTTTCAGAGTTTCTCAAATCCTTAACCTTTACACTTTGCTCTCTCTAGGGAGAGTATTGAGAAAAGACACTCCAGTCATCCTTCACCAGCACCTATCCATCCAGTGAACTCCCTTGGACATAACCGCAGCTCAGCTGAGCAGATCAGGAGCCATCTCAATCCTGAGATTCGAGAGAAAGAGAAACCCAAAGAACGAGAGAGGGATCACTCCGAATCTCGGAAGGACATGAATGTTGAAGAACACAAGGTGAAGGACAACTACTCTTCAGAGAAAGAAGGCTTGGGCCATGAAAGCAGGGCAGTGGAAGAGTCTAAGCAAATGTCCAGGGTACCTTCACCCTACGCTAGGCCCCCTGTTGTGGAGAGCACCAGGCCTAATAGTACTTCCAACCGTGAGGCTGAGAGAAAGAATGAGACTGCGTACGATAATCAGAAGAAAAGCAGTGAAGTCAAAGTGAAGGAGGAACGGAAGGAAGACCACGATGTTCCACCTGAGGGACCTCAGACTCATAGGTCATCTGACCAGCCACCACCAATATCTACAGCCAACGTCCATCCAGGTTCCTTAGTGTCTATGCCTATGACTGTAGGTGTAACTGGTATACACCCCATGAACAGCATCAGTGGCCTGGACAGGACTCGCATGATGACACCTTTTATGGGAATAAGCCCAATCCCAGGTGGAGAACGTTTTCCTTACCCGTCTTTCCACTGGGATCCGATGAGGGATCCCTTGAGAGATCCTTACAGAGAGCTCGATATTCATCGGAGAGACCCTCTGGGCAGAGACTTTTTGCTAAGAAACGATCCCCTTCATCGTCTTTCCACGCCAAGATTATATGAAGCCGATAGGTCATTCAGGGACAGGGAACCTCACGACTACAATCACCACCACCACCACCACCACCATTCTCTGTCCATGGATCCTCGACGTGAGCATGAGAGGGGCAACCACTTGGATGAGAGGGAACGGTTACATATGCTCAGAGAGGACTACGAACATGCACGCCTGCACTCAGTTCACCCTGCCGCCTTGGATGGTCATCTGCCTCACCCAAGTTTAATCACACCTGGACTTCCCAGCATGCACTATCCCAGAGTCAGTCCCCCGACAGGACACCAGAATGGCATTCTCAATAAAACTCCTCCCACAGCAGCTCTCAGCGCCCCTCCTCCTCTTATTTCCACTCTGGGACCTCGGCCTGGGTCTCCCAGAAGGACTACTCCTCTGTCGACAGAGATGAGAGAGAGGCCTCCTTCTCACACCCTTAAGGACATTGAAGCTCGATAAAGAGAATAAAAAATAAGGAGATACTGAACACGATATAAAGAGCTTCTTGCTAGTCATTGACGCAGACTGTGGATGTGACTCCGCTGTACAAAATGTATAGACCCAAGCGCAAAGATTTTGAAATGGGTTTTTTGTATATGCCATGTTGAAATTTTCCAGATCTTTTAGCCAAGTCCATACGTTCCTTGTGTCTCCTACTCTATTTTATTTCTAGTTTAAAAGTTTCAAAATTTGAACTGAAGAACAAGGCATCAATCATCATAATTTGGTTAAAAACAAACCAACAACAACCGTACAAAGTTCTTTCAGACCAGAAGTGAAGACAATTGTAGATATCTGTGTAAAAAGATTGCTTCATGGGGTAATGGTTCATATATGCAAAAAGGGTAAGATGAAAGCTTTACTTTGTACAAATGTAAATAGATAAAATTAAGTAACATAAAACATTAATACTTCTTAAACTGTGCTATTTGCAAACTTAATATTGATCAACACAGTTTGCTTATACTGTGTTACATATATTGTTATAGACAGCTAAACCCCTTCAACTATGCAATGAATTTTAAGGCTTTTCACAAAAGCCTGTATAACTCAAAGGAGCCTTTCAACACACAACCTACTTAAAGTCATATTTTCCCTGAACAAGCTCATCTATTATATAAATCTGTTTTCCTTGCTTGTTTTGATGATGAAACAATCCATTAGAAGTGTAGTTTTCCATATGAACCCTGGCATCAAGATGCTAATGTTACCGTAGTACGTGTCATTTCTTAGGCCTTGTGCAGGTTAGCAAAATATAATCACTGGCACCATAGTGTCTAATCTGATGGATGGTTTTTCAGTCCTGTTAACCTGGGTTAAACAGAGTAACAATCAAATGTGGGATACTTCCCGGAACTTTTGTCACTTAACATGTCGAGTTTATTTTTGGAAAAACATCTGGTTATAGCTATTTGAGTCTGTTGTTATGATCAGTGTGTCATTTTTATCTGTACACACACTTTTTTTTTTTTTTTGGTTAAGTGAATTTAGCTACACTGAAACAAATCCTACAAGAAAGCTAATACTTTCCTAAAATGATGGATATATTTTCACTGTGGATCAGTAGTTTAGTCTGAACTCCAGTGCAGATTTTATAATGCAATTTATTGTGTTTCAGTTGGTAATAAAGTCTGTGAATAGCTAATAGGTCAGCTTTGTTTTTCCCTGATCACAGGAGAAATGGCCCTTTTAAAAAAAATGCATCAATCTTCTGAAATTTCTGTCTTTTCATAACACACTATTTTATAATGCATTACGTTTCTTGTCTAAATATTTGGAGACAATATGACTTTATCAGAAAGAATACAATATCTTGTCTACTGGACTGTAAAATATATGTATGAAATAAAATTAGTTCCATTGGTCTTCTAGTGTATTAAAGTGCTATCTGAAGTTGTTATCCTGTTTTGGCAAAAAAAAAAGAAAAAAAAGAAAAGAAAAAAATGTCTAACGACAGACAGTTGTTTCTAATGATCAGAGATCTATTTTAGTAGTCAACTGAAAGTTTAGTTGTGAGCTTCAGATTTTGTGAACTCCAGATGTTGTGCGGTGTTTTTTTTTTAAAGAACAAAAGGGAAAAAAATTAAAAAAACAAAAACAAAACAAAAAAAACAAACAAAAAAAAACCAACCCAGAAGAATATGTACACTGGAACCGTAGTGGTAGCTTTCAGTATTGTAAAGAGATTGTTATATACAAACCTTTTTGCTGTTTATCCTGTATGTAATAAAAGTCCTTTCTAGATCCTATGTGAAAAGAAAAGTGAAGCGGCTCTGAATCTTCAGCATGTTTCCTCATCAGCGAAGACTTGTGTAATGTAAATTGTGCCATGTTATTAAAAAATGTGAACTAAACTGCCAGGTGCTTCTTTGTGTGGAGTGCCCCATCATTGCTATAGGGAAGAAATCATATTTCTTCCCAAGACTGGGCTTTTGTTCCTAAGAAATAAGCAGCCATGAGAAAAATATAAAAGAAACTCTCTATGGGTCATGCTGTAGAAATAAGCCTGGTACTATAAGGAGGGAGAAAGAAAGAGGAGGACAGATCTTTGGTGAAGTCCCAATTGTGCAAGGTATTTGAATGCCTGCCTTACTGTAAGTGAAGCTGGTGCCATTAATCAGGTGCTCAAAGTTAGGCAGGTGCGTAAGTACCTCAATGAATTGGAACCCTTGTGTAAACTGGCACAGTTCCACTCAGGTCACTGAAGTGTTGCCGATTTACACCAGCTGAGGATATGGCCTTAAATGTTTTCCCTCCATTAAAATCAACATTTTGTGCATAGGAGATGGTTTTTAATCTGTACATGAATATTTTTTGTGGCTTAAAAATGGTTCAGCCCCACTTAGCACTGCTCTTTACTGTTGTCATTCTGCTTAGAAATGTCAGCTCCTGTTGATGTCTGACTTTCAGGTTTTTAGTCTGCATTTGTTAGAAGCCCTTTACCAGGTAACTTTTGGCAGAAGTAATTGTGATGCTGAAATTTGTCATCTTGAACAAGATCTAATAAATCTGTCCTCCCTCTCTACTACACACAGCACATCTCTCTTTGTAAGCATAATTGCTGTGTACAATTGGTGTATACAAGCATACGTTCAAGTCATTTTGCTCGTCAAATTATACTCTTGTACTGTATATCTTTCCTCCCATGAAACGTTGTCCAAATTCTACTGTTACACTCATCTAAATCTGATGTTTAACACCTGTAACGCTGGATTTTCACCTGTGTAACTAAGAGCAAAAGATGGCCCTATCACTTATTTAAAATTCAACTTTGTGTGAACTCTGCATATTCTCAGCAGCATGTACAGTTGTTGCATAATGAAACAAAATTGCTTCCTTTTCTCTTTGTAAGGAGATGGTCTTGGTCTTTGCATGTGTGTCATTAAAAATCGTTCTGACTTTCTGAAGGAAGCCAGAGTCCTAGATGGATCAGGAAGAATGGAAACTATTGAAGGAAGCTTGTGGAAATGGAAGCATCTACGTGCACAAATCCATGGGGAAGGGATCTCAGAGCGAACAATGCCTAATGACCTTACATTTACATAGAGTCTTTCTTCCAGACATATCCCAGAGAGCGCTTTGCTAAGAGTCATGGAAGCTTTCTCAATGATTTCAATGGAAGAAAAGTTGATCCCTGACTGATCGTATAAACTATGATCCCAGTCGTGTGAGGTGCAAAGTATGTTCCTGTTGATGACCCTCACTTTCTACTGAAGCCAGTAGAAAGTCCTTATCAGGTGTCGCACACACAAGAATGTGCCCTTACATATAAGAGATTAAATGAGATTTAACATGTTTTTAAAATAAAAGTCTGAAATGGGAGAAGTTAGCAGCTGCTGTAGACAAATTAATCATTTTAACAGGGTTTCTCCATTCAAGACCCAACTCTCTTAAATCCTATTTTTGGACTATCTAACATTAAAGCAATAAGGTTTATGCAAAGCCCAGTACAAATAGCTGTGAAAATTATATGGACCGAAAGGGTATCGTATCATAGAGCATGAAACACTCCAAGTGTATAACATCCTTGTGTCAATGGACTACTATGCCCACACAACACACTGTCTTGGATTTCTTTGTCAAACCTCTCTCCTTCCCAGCAGTTCGTTGTTTTGCAGATTTCATCACACCACCAACTGGAATGCCAAATAATGCAGCGTGTATAGGAAGTGATTCTTTGAGAATAGTCATAGCATTTGGTCCCTGACGCAATGTTTAGCTTGTTCCTCGCATAATTTTTTACTGTCTAATTATCTTCATTGTCTTTGATTACTAGGTATCTGGTTTGCTACTATCAAAACTTTATTGATACTGTAATTTACTCTTGGCCTTTTTTGCTGATTAATAGCTCATCACAGTTAAAGCCACTAATATGCAATAATTATAATTTGGGGTGATTTTTTTTCCCAAAGACCCTAGCCATTTACAGTAGGTTTTTATTCCTTATTGCCTCCATCCAGATGGGGTAGTGAAAACTGGACTCAAGGAAAGACAAGTGAAGGTTTGGTAAGATTTTTGCTAGTGTTTTCGTGCTCTACGAATGTGTCTTGTTACATAAATATATATCTTCATAGCATGCGGGAGCAAGACTGTGGACTCTAACTAACTCTCTGTACATGCAGGTTATCTGTGCTGAATGCTGCTTGAGGTGCTGGAACAAGGTAATAGATTTTTAATAGTATTCTATTTAAAAAATAGGTGACTTGCTTAATCATTTTGTGCCCCAATTCTCCACCTGTAAAATACAGCTGATACTTTTCTCCCATGTGTTGTCTTGTCCTGCCTACTTAGATTCTACCCTAAAGGGCTTATAATCCCTCTCTTAGTATGTATCTAGCACTATGGAGCCATAATTGTGAATGGAATGTCTATGTGCTACTGTGATGTAAATAACAATAATTAGACAGGACCTGGGACTCCAGTGGAGATTGGGGCCCTATTGTAGGCATTACACACACACACTGGGAGAGACTCTGTGCAATCTAAATCACATTCCATTTTCCGCACGACTCATATATATGCTGCTCAGTTTTCTTGTGCATTTGATCCCAGCCCAATCCCTTGGCATATATGATACATTAAAATGATTGCTGCACAATGTAAGATAGTTGCCTGCCAGAGAGAATAAACCCTTCTGCATAGTGCAGAGTAGGTCAGGCATCTATATTAAATGCACTCACTTGGGAGCAGTAGTGATGGGCACTTAAGCAACACACTGCAGAACATAGGACTATATAAACCCCTTGCTGCCCAAACCCTCCTTTCTAACTGCCTGATAGTGCCTCTCCATGCTCTGATGATCATATTTGGTGGTACCCAAAGTCTTCAAGTAATGGGGATTCTACTGTGTCATTATCCCCATTTTACAGATGAGCAGACTCAGGAAGGTGAGGTAAGTGATTAGCCTAAGCCACAGACAGGAGTTAGTGTTAGAGCCCAGTAGGAGATCAGGACTTCTACGTTTCTACTCAGAATCTACTCCCCCACCCTATTCTGTCTCCCCTCCATGCACCCACCCAGCTCTCTCTTTCTCTCTCTTTCTCTCTGGATTGTAGTGACTTTTACTTTCATTTTAACAGATGGTTTTCTTGTAAGAGTCCATTGTATTTATTTAATGTAAAATTACCAGCAGAACTAAAACAGCTTAAAGGGGGCCTAGATTTGCTTCTGGAAATAGTGTGATGGAACTCCAGGCAGCCTGATCATTCCTTTTTTTAGAGGATAATACAGTAGATGCCAAGCGTAGTGCAGCATTTATTGGAGAGGTAGAAATGATTTACTTGTTTGAGCTGATAAAGGCTTGTAATCATTCTGTCAGTAATTTACAGAGGACAGATACAATATAGTGCCCAGCATGGATTTGTAAGTTATCGACATGTCTGAGTGTTCCAAACCAAGTCACAATCGAGCGGTCTGTTTATTTAGATTTATTTTTAAAAAAGCCTATCCTAGGCTCTAGGCACCTTTGCCATAAATTTAACATAGAATCACAAGCAAGATGGCAGCAGCTGCTTTGCATGCTAGCACCAGAAAATAATTACGCAACAGTTAAGCGGAAACTCAAATATCAGGTATCAAATATTACTCTCATCACAAACAGCTTTCAGCCGGCTTTTTTCTTCCTTGAAGCCCTGATCCAGCTCCCATTGAAGTCAATGGGAGATTTTATTTGACTTCAGTGGGAGTTGAATCAAGCCCTAAAAGCCTAGGATTCAGATTTCTAAAGGTATTGAGGTGCCTATAGTTACAGATAGGCATCTAGTGAGATGCCAATCTGCACCTTTAATCTGTAACTATAGGCACCTAAATATTTTTAGAAATCTGACCCTGGGTAGGCCAAGTCTACAGGATATTTTAGACTAAAGGCCTGAATTTTCAGCCATGGCTAGTGATTTTGGGTGTGTCCAACCTGAGATACCTTGAAGGGGCCTGGTTTGCAGAGAGTGAGTGCTCAGCACTTTCTGAGTATTAGACCCTTTCACGGTGTCTCATGTTGAGGACCCAGAATTGAGCCTTGTCGACTCACTCGTCACTATTGAATAGCTCGGCAGTGGTGGTGGGCAATGGGTTCTAAAGCTGAGGTCATTCACTGCAAACAGCGGACCAGAAGTTCCCTTTCTTTGATGCCAATCAGGCTCCCATATGAGCCTCCCTTCTGACAGTTCCTATGGCAGGGGGGAAGTGATTGTTGCTGTAGGAAGGCGGGTCCTATGTTGTTCAGAGCTTTAGAGAGTAAAAGCAGTTGCTAATTTTGCCCAAGGATAAGAAATTAGTGGCTGGGCAGCGCTGGCAGACAGAGTCACTCACTGATACCTGAAAAGGGCTTTGTGTGTCCTGGGTGGATGATACAATAGAAATGGAAAGTATACTAGTGGTTGGGTTGAAGGACCTCAGCCTGCCTGAGGCAGATTCCCAGAGCTAAAGCGCTGCCCTCCCCCAGAAAGTAATATTTTATTTGAGTTTGGTATAGCAGAATGCCCAAGTACGGTTGGATTTATTTTGTTCTCTCAAATTCAGATGTCATTCTTCAGAGACACCACAAGAGGGTAGCTTGAGCAGAGATTTAAATATCATCTGGATGGGGGCTGAGCTGTCTACATTCAGTGCAAATCCAGGTAGGGGTGAGATGAATGTGGCTGTAAGTTAACGTTATACTTCCCCTGCTCCTAGAGGAACCATCTCATCCCCCAGCACAAAACAGAGCAGTCCTAAGGCTGCTGTGGCAGCCAGTGATCATCCAGAATAGGGGTGACCTCACCATGCCTCCTTGTATTGCAGGGACCAGGAAGGAGTGATGTAGGAGCCACGATGAAGGGAATTCCCCCAATAAAGACAGGTTTCAGACTAGCAGCCGTGTTAGTCTGTATTCGCAAAAAGAAAAGGAGGACTTGTGGCACCTTAGAGACTAACAAATTTATTTGAGCATTTTCCATGGAATGCATCCGATGAAGTGAGCTGTAGCTCACGAAAGCTTATGCTCAAATAAATTTGTTAGTCTCTAAGGCGCCACAAGTCCTCCTTTTCTTTTTTCCCCCAATAAAGAGACTCATCCATTGGCCAGCTCAGCCAGTTTGAAAGCTGCTTTGCTCCACCCTAGGCATAGATTGTTACAACCTATCAACAGCCTGTAGCATTAAGTTAAATAGAAAGGCATCTCTCTCCATTCAAATAGCGTACACAGCGTGACTCAGCACATCTGTGCTGCTCAAAGCCTCAACAGCATCAGCTACTAGCTCCTAAGAGCCTCCACTTCTTGCATCCACTACCTGGCTCTGGAGAGGGCTGGCCCAAGGTTAAAATGTGGCCATCATAGTCTAGGTGGTTTAAATTGGTTTGGGCATTAAGAAAAAAGGGGGTCAAAATATCTACTGTCTTATGCTACTCTTCCACTGGCAGGAATGGAGGTATCCATTTTACACCAGCAGAGCATTTGTCCCTTCTACATCAACGCTCTACGTATACCTGCATCGGACCTTGACTATCTTGTTGGCCCACCTCAGGAAAGCAGCAGTGCTGTCCTGAGTTTGTAAAATTCCTCCTGCCCGTCCCCGGAGGGCCTTGGGAGAAGAATGCACTGGAATGGGATTGAGTTCCCTCAGTAAGGCACTGGGACAGGAGCAATAGTCAAGGGCCAAGACCGGAGAGGATGGGACGGGTCACCAGGCCGGTGGTGACCAAACTGGGCTCTTGGCGGATTGTGTTCTGGGGGGGCAACTCTGTAGGTCTGAGGGAGGAGACGGGGGGGGTGGTTTTGCCCCATGAGGGACATAGTGGTCCCTTGAAACAGCTCTAGCTGTTTGTTTTTGTCTCTCCCCCAAGCGTGTCTCCAGCATGTCTGGGGGGGGGAGGTCAGGCAGAGGCCAGGCCAGGCATGAGCAGCAGCTGTCGGGACTGGGTGCAGATTGCTGAGCGGGGAACGCGAGGAGCAGAAGCCGGCAGAGGAGGCAGCCGCAGGCGGGAGAGCTCCGCTCCCTTGGCGGAAGGAGGGTGCCTGAAACCCGCTTTGCTCTGGTAAGGGCTGGCGTTTGTTTTCATGTCCCGGGGAAAACTATCCCACAGCTCCCCCCTCCGGGGGGGGGGGGGATCCCCCAGGCAAAGTGCCGCCTCTCCCCAGCCAGCAGCTGCAGGGGGTGAATTTATGGGGAACCTGCCCCTTGTTCTCTCAATGCACCGCCCCCGCGAGGAGAGGGGACCTGTTTCTCTCCAGGGGCGTGTTACAAGGAGGGCGGCATTCATGGGAACCTGGGCGAGCAGCCAGGCAAACCCGCCTCGCCCCCCCCCCCCCCTTTCTTTGGGGCAGGCGGCCAGGTGCGTTGCCCCTTCCCCGCGAACCGCGCCGTGCCCGGGTGTAAGCCAGGGCCGTGCAAGCCGGCTGGCTCGACCCACGAGCTGGCTGTGACCCGTTTGAAGACGCCTGAGAGCAGCCAGGTGGTCAGTTTGCCGCGCCCCTTCCTGTGCGATGAAACTCGTAAATGCAGGCAGGAGGGTTGCCGGGGCCTCTTCCCGCTCCCCCCCAAGTCAGCCGCGAACTAAGCACGATCTCTAGCAAACGAGGCGTCTGGACGCTGTGCGTCATTCCCAGCCGTGTTCGTGTCATGTGGTAGTCTCGCCACGAGATGGCGCCAAACCAATACAAATGACCGGTCAGGGCGCACCGCCCCGAAGCGTCGGCCACCTGGGCAGCCCCTGCGCGGGGCTCCGGCAGGCTGACTCCGCGGCGGCTCTCTTGTGCCCACCTCCGACGTGCCTGAGCGGTGAGAAACGTGTATCTGGACCTGCGCCGCTGCCTTTAAGCCTGGCTACAGCTGGTGTGAAGTTGACCAGAAACGTCCCTGCTTCGCAGCTGGGTCACTGGAGTCTCAGAAAGGGGAAGTGATGCACCCAAGGCAACAGTCAGTCGGTGGCAGAGCCAGGAAGAGAAGCCCAAAGTCATGAGGTCCAGTATTCTGCTTTGACAGAGCACACAATTCAGACCTTTGGACTCCGCGTCCTTTATGTGACTCTTACCCCCTGCATCCCTGTTCGCCGCCATTATTGCAGACGACATCACTGGGTGCCCCCCATGGCGACTCTAGCGCCCTCATGGTGTCTTTGTGCACTTGCCCCTGTGATGCGCTCAGGCTGGTTATCTTTTTGTCAGAGAAACGTTATTAGAATCACTGTGGTTTTAACTGGTTTCAGAGTAGCAGCCGTGTTAGTCTGTATCCGCAAAAAGAAAAGGAGGACTTGTGGCACTGTAGAGACTAACCAATTTATTTGAGCCTAAGCTTTTGGGAGCTACAGCTCACTTCATCGGATGCATTCAAGTAGCTCACGAAAGCCTATGCTCAAATAAATTGGTTAGTCTCTAAGGTGCCACATGTCCTCCTTTTCTTTTTGTGGTTTTAACTGACTCATATTCCACTTAACTATATTTTCGCTGCTTATAGAGCACTTGGAGCTTTGTAATGGGGTCCACTGAATATGGTAGTGACATACTAATTTACTTGTGTTTCTTTGAAGAGTATCTTCAGCAAAAGTACTGTGGAAGAAGAAATTTGTGTGCTCATAATATTTACACACACACTTTCCATAGTGTTCCTGTGCTCCTTCTAAGACTCCTTGATCATGTCTATTTAGACTACTGTATCAAATCATCATTATTTGAGTTACAGTAGTGTTTCACTTTGGATCGGGTCTCATTGTACTGTCCGATACGTGTGCACAAAATAGAAGATGTTTAATATTGTTGCTCCCAGACCTCACTGGGGTCCAGGGTGTCTCCTTTTTGTTGGCTGTGTGTTCCATGATGATTTTTTGTGTTTGTTTTTTCCCCATAGATGTGAATACAACGAGAAGCGGCAGGCTCCCTGTTCAGCTATGACAAACCTGGAGCTGGGTTAAATGCAGCTTTAGTGCAACTCCACAACAGCCCAAATTCATGCCTGATGACCGAAAACCTTCATTGGAGAGAGAGCTTCGTGGGGTCTAAGGTATAGCAGCAAGTTTAGATGCCACTGGTGTTGGTGCGGTTTCATGTTCTTTAACTTGAACACTTTCAAACTCACTGCAGTTATTATTATGTACTTGTCCTTGAGGATCAAAGTTTCAAGGGATGGGTCCCCTTATATGCCCCAAGCCGGAGGGAATGTTTTGGCAGGTTTCAGAAGGATGACTAGGTTTCTTTCCATTTCAAATAACTGTGCTATCCCAAACATGTGCAGAGGATTTCTGAACTGCAAGAGACTGCAACTGTGTCTGCGCTACAGAGGCAGTGGCAGCATACACCAACACAAGGAGTGCTCCTGCCATGTAGGAGCACCCTGAATGACATTAGCTATGCTGACTGTAACGCTCTATTGTTGGGATAACTGTGGCTACGCTGGCAGAGATATGTTGGTCGAGGCTGTTCCCCCCCCCCACGCCGAATAACTGAACTGTGCTGATATGTCTTAAGTGTGGACCGGGCCTGTAACTAAGAGCGTGTCAGTGAATTTTTCCATGCTAAAACTATATTTTTATATAAAACTATGTTTATATAGTTTTATATATAAAACTATGTTTTCATGTATTTCCTGTGAAAGGGCTGACAGAAATGGTTTATTTTTCCAGCCAGGCTGCAATGAAGCATAGGCATTTTATGGTTCAAAAGAGAACATCATTTTTGCTTGGCCTGGTAGATCAGAGGACCAAGCTTTCATTGAAATTATTGGCCATGCAGTACTGGATGTTGTGCTGCAGAGGGCAAAGTGGGTGAGTTTAAATGTCTTGGTACAGAGCTTTATGTTTTCAGGCCAGAGTATATACAGTGTGCTCGGGGTCCTGCAGGAAGTGTTCAGACAGTAGAGGGAGTCCGCTTCCCAAACTTGTAGGCAAAGCTGCTAATTACAGTACTGTGCATAACACAGCCTACTCAGACTTTGTTCTTTTCATTGATCACATCTAATCATTTCTCATGTCTATGTGACTGGTTTTGAAGTGGAATATCTGGAATCTTAAACATTTATTTGCTCTTTTTTAATTTTTAACCCAGGCAGCTGCGCACCTTCACACACCTTTTTGCAACATGCCCCCTCCTCAGAATCTTGGGCCGATTCCAGCTCCTCTATTGCTTTGCGCCTGGTGTAGTCTCTCAACCCCATTCAAAATGGGTGTGAAATGCTACCACTCTGGCCCCGTAAGAAATATGGTTGGTTATCTGTGCCCTATCTAGGCAAGCCTGAGTTATCCCATTCTTCTGACTTCTGGCCTTCATGGGACTGGAGTAGAACAGACCTTCACCAAAGTGCTGTCACTTGTTTATGATTGGATGTACATATGCCTATATTAACAAGTGTCTTGGAAACATTTCTGAACACACTAAATCCAGCTGCTAAAATCTCCAGTTACCCCATCTCCTTGGAAGTAATAAAGGAAAAGAAGACACGCAAGTGCCATTTGTTTTGTCAGTAAAAGGCAAACAGAAAATCCCTTCTTCTATGTGATATTTTATTAAGAATTTCATCAGTGTCGTCAATTGCATTTCTGGGGAGGCATGGCCTAGTGGTTGAAGCAGAGGAGGGGGAGTCAGATCTCTGTTCCAGTCTTGCCATAGACTCATTGTGAGACCCAGTGCAATTTATTGAGGCTTCTGATACAACACAACAGGTAAACACAGGTATAGCTTCAACCACATAAGTTGCCCCATTTAGAGCAGGTGGGGGGAAAAAGTATGTTTACAAGAAACCCTCAGTTTTCTATTAACGTGCAATTCCAAATTGTTCATATTAAAGTTTTTGTTTTTGTTTTCCTTTCCCATTTTGTCAGGAAAAGGGGGAGAAAGCAAAGGGAACACAAACTGAATTTTTTTTCTGCGTTGAAAGGTTTTCCTGGACAGTTGCAAGAGTGAAAATTTTCCACAAAATTATTTTGTTTTAGAAAATAGGCCATTTTTTGGTTCAAGTTTTGAAATGTAAAGCTCTTACCCCTTCTATTTCCATTGCAGCCACTGGGTCAGTCTCATGTATATACAGAGAAGCCAAAGGTGAAGTGCTTTGCTAAATTAGGTCTGTAGCCTAACTTTGTATTTGTAAAATGGATATATTATTTGCTTACTTTATGGGGGTGCTGCAGTTAAATTAATCTGTGTAAAGCACTTAGAGATCAGGTGATGGGTCATATAGAACAGCAAGGTAGTATTATAAAGCACTGGACTGGGACTCTGGAGACATTGGTTTGATTCTGGGCTGTTCCACTGGCCTGTGGGTGACATTGGGCAAGTTGGGTCTCTGTGCCCATCAATGGCTATTAGCTAAGATGGTCGGGGATGCAACTCCATGCCCTAGGTGTCCCTAAATCACTGACTGCCAGAAGCTGGGACTGGACAATGGGGTAGATCACTTAATAATTGCCTTGTTCTGTTCATTCCTTCTGAAGCATCTGGCACTGGCCACTACTGGAAGACAGGAAACTGGACTAGATGGACTATTGGTCCAGCCCAGTATGGCCATTCTTATGTGCCTCAGTTTCTCCATCTGTATAATTGGGATAATGATACTGACCTCCTTTGTAAATCGCTTTGAAGTCTACTGATGAAAAGTGCTTTATAAAAGCATGACGGTGGGGTTTTTTTTTGGAGTTCTGAGTAATATTTGCTGCCCAATTTGTGACCTAAACAGTTTTGATTAACGATGCAGTAAATAAGTTTTTTGGGGTTGGTTTTGTTGTTTTATTTGTAGAATTGTCTTCAGGGTGAGCATCAGATTTTAAGAATGGCTCTGCAATGATTGCTATAGATTCATACTACTTATCACTTACAAAGCATGAAATCTGTGATGTAAAATTCTGCACTGGACAAATGTCATAGAATGTTTATTTAAAGGTGAGGTGTCATTTTTGTCCCATTCATCATAGATTTTAAGTGACTCTAATTGGCATCCAAATTGCTGTCTGCATAATAAGAGGAAACATAGTTAGTCTCCATTAGGTATTGTCTGAAATGGACAGATCCATTTCCATTTGAACACCTAGCTGAATTGCCATGTGCTTCCTGGGTACAGGTACCCATGCACTATATCAGTGGTGACCAAACTTACTGACCCTCTGACCCACATATGACAATCTTCAGAAGTTCGAAAGCCGGGGCACACCTGTCGGGGCTCAGGGCAGCCCCACGGGAGGCACCTGCTGGGGCTTCAGCCTTGCTCCTGTTGAAGCCCTGAGCCCCGGCAAGTGTGCCCTGCAGGGCTGAAGCCCTGAGACCCCCGTCCCTGCTGGGCAGAAAGCCCAAGACCCCCTCTCCACTGGGCAGAAGCCCCTAACCCGCCACCCCGCTGCAAGGCAGAGGTCCCGAGCTCCCCACCCCAGTCTGGTAGGTGGAGAATTGGGGAGGCGTGTGGGCTCCTCAAGCCACACTTCAGTGGTAAAAGAGTCGCATGTGGCTCGCGAGCCACAGTTTGGCCACCCCTGCACTAAATGTTCTGAGTCAAACAGAACCTTGGTATGGTGCGTGTAAACTCCATTAACTTCAAATTATGCCTGAATATGCAAGGGCTGAGCTGGCCTGTCTTTATATGGCAAGATCATGAGTGCCGTTGTGCTCCATCTTACACATGGATGTATGCCCAACTGTATGTCTCGATACATGCATGCATGTTTGTGGGGTACAACATACAAACTTGTGTTAGACAGAGAATTTAAATGCAAAATAAAACAAAGATCCTACATTATTGTTTATCTAGTCACCTGTCTTCCCAATGCCAATGCGGGTTACCAAAAGCCAATAGGCTTGATTTTAATTGGGGTGGGGGCAAGGAATCACAGTACTCTTGTTTTCTTCCATACCTGACAGAATTACTGTGGCTTCTGGCACCTATTAATTACTTATTGCTTCTGGCCTCTAGTTAAAGTCATCTCATTATTGAAACTCCAATAAATGGCAATCCTAATCCACGCGAAACTCATCAGACAAGAGCTCGGCCTGAGAAATAATATTGTTCAATCAACTCTAAACAGACAGATGTGATAGGTAGGAAAGAGCCATCATGATTGTTGGTGGGGTTGTTTCTCTGTGCTGCTTTCTCTGTGGTGGTGGGTTTGTTGTTGGTTTTTTTTTTTAATGGGAAAGCTCCCTCCACCCCATTGCCTAGCAGCACGTTTGTTTTTGCCGCTATTTTCTTTCTCATTTGGGGCACTTGTGTTTGTAGGGAGAGCTTTGAGACTGCAGGTGCATTGGCTTAAATGCGGAGCAGAAAGCTGTTTACCTGAGAGTACGACAGGTGTATTTTTAACATGTTTCCTTTTGAGCTATACTGTAGTAGACGGAAGAGGTTCTGAGGCTTCTGTGGCACTGGCTGCTAGCATTTGTTTTGGGAACTGGAAGGGGGGTTAGACAAGCTGCCTAGGCAGTTGGCTTGTCAGCACTTGTGCTAGCTCTTCCAGTCATCCAGGTCTGGTCCTCTATGACAGCAAAACATTCAGTAACCCTTTCTGTGGGTGACTTAAGTTTTGGGAATGGTGGACACTTGCTGGTTTGCAAAGACCATGAAAGAACCAACTTTATCCAGAGTGCTAAAGAAATGAGATTTCTTAAAAGTCACCCTCGCAGCAGAGGATTTTATAGCATTATTATTAGAGGAGGCTTCATTTCATTAGTCAGTCATGGCTGCTAATTTCAGTCTGCCCAGTCTGCTCTAGCACTTGGTTAAAGGAACCTGATGCAACTGCGGATCAACAGATTTGGGGTAGAGGTGTACATGTGAACCAGTCAGGCTAATGTAGAAGCCTTTGCATGTACAATAAGTCTCCTTTGCAACATGAATGTCTGAACTGAAGCCCTGTACGAAAACCTGCAAATGATGGGTTAAAAAAATATAGCCCATGAGCATAAAAGTGTTCTCACTGAAGCTTGCTAAGAAACTTCCCTGTAAGCAGCTAGAGCCCTGTCAAAAATAATATTAATACCTTTTGGCTATTGAGTATTAGAGAAACCCCTGGAGTTTCTGAATCTGCCAAAGCTATAAAAGATTTATTAGAAATGTTGTTGGAAGAGTTAGGGCAAAACTGCTCTTTCTGATCCGTGCTACACAGCTGCTATTTTATAGACTCCAAACAGGGAACAAAAGGGAGATGGATGGTCTCATGGCCAAGGCACTGGAAAGAGAGTCAGGAGAGCTGGATTAATTTTCCAGGTTGGCCACAGAATTTGTGTGACCTTGGGCAAGTCATTTAATTTCCCTGGGGCTCCATTTGCAGCCTTCTGCTTGTATATTGGATTCCTTTTGTTTGTCTGGTCTATGTAGCTCTTCAGGGCAGGACTGTCTGTTGTTATGTGCATGTACAGAACCTAGTGCAATGGGTTCTCGAGTTACTATTGTAATGCAAATGGTAATCTTGTAAATTCCATCTATAGAATGAGTGGTAATGGTATGCTTCAGATGAGAGAACCACGATGTGGATTGCGATTTATTTCCCATCCCATTCCTCCATCCCTCACCCAGATGTATTTTAACACTGTCTACAAATTACAAGGATCTGGTGGATATTTAAGGAGCCTGCTAGGCCACAGGGAAATTAAGGAATTGCTGATCTCATAGCATTTTATAGTCCAGTTTGAAAGAAAATATGACCCTGACATTTTGAGGCATTGAAATTGGCCAGCACATGCATAGCTGTTTTACAGTTAAAACTGCATGAACCTTGACTTAGGTATAGCCTCCCCTGGTTACTTCTGTGTAACTCCCATGAACAACCATGAGAGTTTGTGTCCGTACACAAAGTGAAGAGGGAAATAGACTTTTCTGTGTGACTGCATAGGAGACCAATCTACTTTCAGACCATAGTAGTCTATCCAGTAATGCAACACACTACCACTTTATTCTGTATAGCCACTTCAGTGCAAACTTTATGCCTAGGTTGCAAAACAGTGTGGGATGAATATAAATTAGAGAACAGCCATGTATATCCCTGGAATGGTGAATAAATTAAAGTGCTCAGTCATAAAATCAATAATGAGGGGGGGGAAGGAAAGAAGGTGAGGAACCATGTGTTTGGAGATGCCTGGAAATAGATATAGGGAGGCCGTCCTACTGAGCAGGAGCTGCAAAGGAGAAGGTTTGTGAAGTAACTGTGATGAGATTGTAGGAGGGGAGAGAGAGAGAGGCTGTATGCACTTCGAGCTGGGATGTGGTTTCCAGCTTGAGGAGACATACCCACACTAGCTCAATGAGGCCTCGCGAGCTAGAAATAGAGCGTAACTACAGGCACACAAGTGGTGGATGGGGCTAGCTGTCCCAAGTGCCTGCCCATCAGAGACACGAGGGGCGTGTCTGGGCAGATAGCCCCTCCCACCACTTGCGCCACTGTAGCCATGCTCTATTTTTAGCATACTAGCTTGATCAGAGCTAGTGCAAGTATGTCTCCTTGAGCTGGAAATCACATCCCCAGCTCGAGTGCCCTGAATGGAGAAGGAAGCAGGAGAGAGAGTCCATAGAGAATTCTTTGAATCTTATGGCTAAGGCATTGGACTGACATCTAGGAGTGGTTTCAAGATCTGACTTCCTATGCCATTGACTTCCTATGTGACCCTCGACAAGTCACTTAATCGCTCTGCGCCTCAGTTTCCCAATTTGTCAAGGAGAGTTTGAAGAAGGGATTTGAAGGGGGATAATGAGGCAGCTGTACAGGGAATGCCTCTCAAGTGTGGGGGGTAGGATGGGAGAAAGCACAAAGGTGCTTGTATGAAAATTCAACAAGTGGGCAATGGAGGCTGGGTTGACTTCGATGGTGTAAGGGATTGATGAGGGAGTTTGCAGTCACTTTCCCTCCCGCACCCTAAGTCACTGGTACAAATCCAGTTTAGTCCAGTACCTAGTGGGCAAACATGGCCCCAAATGCATTACTAGTATCAGCAATTTTGTGTAGACTTAAGTTTTCGGACATCTTGTAAGACATTAGTCAATTACCAGGTACGAGGTGTGAATTCTATCTGTCTAGCTACTGATGGGGCCCTGGTTGCTGTAATATCTGAGCACCTCACAACCTTAAATGTATTTATCCTCCCAATACCCCTGTGACGTATTATCTTCACTGTACAGATGGGGAATTGAGGCACACAGAGACTCGAGCTGCGTGTGGCAGAGCAGGGAATTGTTCCTGGGTTTCCCAAGTCCTAGGCTAGTGCCCCAACCCTGTCGCCCTCTTGCCTAATTGGCTGTAAATATTGGGTCACCCTAGAGCTTGGCCTCAGTTAGCTCAGGTGTACAGGTGAGCCTTTGGTGAACCAGGGCCAGGAGCTTATGTCTGTGAAGTGCCTATTTCATCATTTACAATCCTTTACACTTGAATGTTCAGTCGTGTTAAGGCCGCGGGGGCAATGCAAGTGAATGAGCAGGGTCACTGATCATGCTTTCATCGCCAGATCTGGTCTCTCCAAATCATGGCTGGGGTACTGTGTAGGTGAACTCGTTCTGATGCTGCACATGCCCTGCCTGCTGTACTGTCAAATGAAGGAATTCTGTCTCCAAGGTTGGCAGGCTGGCACTTTTCACCAGCCCTAAATTCATTTAATTTTAACATAATCTCTCTGTGTTTTTAATAAGACCAACCTCTGGCTTTTTCAGCAATAATGATCAGAAGTTGGAAGACGTTAATCTGACTCTGTAGTTCCATGGCCTTGTTTGTTAATAATAACCATAAGGCAAACACTGTGCTATGTTATCTCAAATGTGCAGTTAACTTAATTCCTAATCCTTTAAAGAGATGCTGCTGCTCTTAATAATGTCCTTCGGCTTCTGCTTTGCTTTCAAGTGACAGGAGAAACATAAAAGCAAAAATGCTCAGTGCTGGGGAAACTATACCATATATATGTTTCCGTTAGTTTTTGGTTGCTTGTGCATCAACACACAGGGAGAGGGAGTTTTGCCTAATAAAACTGTTACAGGCTGCTATATTGATGACTGTGCATATCTAGCATCTGCTGGTGCATGGGCCAATGTAAATAGACCCTATAGGTGAGAGATGGAATATTAGTCCAGCCTTCTGTCTTCAACATTGGCAACTTTGTGACTGGTTGTATTGGAGATGTCTGGTTCCAGTCTAGCGGATAGTACTTCTCTGAGCCCAGCCTCATCATCTTCATTATTTTTACAGCTGCATGCTAAATCGGAATGTATACATTTGAGTAATTGTCAGGGGCTGGGAGGCTGTGGCACAACTTAATAAAACTCGCTACAGGCAATCAATTCCTGCCCTTACGGTGGTGGTGGTGGTGGTCTCTTTCTTTTCAGTGGATTTCAGCGCAAACCTAATTAACCAACAGATTAACTGTGTCAATGTGCGGAACTTAATGCAGGTGGTTTACAAGGGCAGTGTAAGTGATCTACTTGGTAATGCTTCTATCTACTTGACAAGACAAAAAGACAAACTATTTCTCAGATTCTGCTCTAGGACTCTGAAAGCATACTCTTTGCAATATGCAAAGCTACATGCCTTTACCTTCACCCCATTGTAACGGCTCGCATCTGCTTTTTAATTCTTGTTGGGCTAGTAACATGTGACAACAGGAATTTAGCAGCACAAGTCCTACTGAAAATCATGCTGAGTTGAAGCACCCCTTTTGCCATCCCCTCTCTCTGCTCTGCCCCTTCCACATCGGTAATCTCTCTCCTTTGCTTTCACTTCATTTTTACAGTTCGCCAGCAAATTAGCCCCTTGCAATCTTCCAGCTTTACTAATATCCCCAACACACCTCTTAATCCACTCAGCTAATTGAATAGGATTCACAAACCCAGTAGGTTTATCCTTCACAATTGATATGATGATACCTACATTTTGTTCTTGACTCTACTGTCAGATTTTCTTATTAGAGCCATCTGGAGCCAATAAAGGCTATTAGATTTTATTTCCCCCCCTTTTGCTGCATGCATGCCTCTGCTCCATACTCTTCAATCCTCACTCTTCCCCCACCAATTCACAAGCAGTGAATGCAAAACGTTAACAGGGTTTTAAAAAAAACCTGCTATACACAATGGGTGCCCAATTCCCCATTGTCTTGCAGGCTTCTTATGTTACTTAATGATAGCTGAAGTTGGTGCCAAATGCCACCAAATCAGAATGGTAGGTTTAGGGTTCCTATGGGTAGGGTACTTGGAGCTGTAGATAAGGTTTGTGTGGGTTCTCCGCCCTAGATTTAGGTTTCCCATGGGTAGGACTTCCCATCCTAGGGTTAGAGTTCCTATGGGTAGGGTGATTGGAGCTAAGGTTAGGGCTCCTATCAGGGGGAAAGTAGGCCGGTTCAGCGTACCGGTAAGAAAGTGGCCAAAGCATTCAGTACAAATGGGTAAAATAGTCTAGGTTTAACTGTAGTAAGAACAAAAAGTCAGATTTATCACTTGAATTAAATATATTTTACATTCTCTAGAAACAAAATGCTCCCCTTCAGTTTTTACTTTTTGTTAGGTGGAAGATGTTCACGTGGTTCCGAACGTTAGCTTTTGAGTGCCATCATGGTAACCTCTTGCTGCCTCTTGGTCAAGTCTGTCGTGTCAGGTGTGCAATTTACAGTAGAAAGCACCTGGTGTGACTGTCCCCTCCGATGGAACAATGTAATTAAATGTAGTTGATTTGCAGAATCACACACTGCGTAATTCAGCCTTCACTAAGAGAGTATGACTCACCGGAGCGGAGATGTTGCTCCAAGGGGCCCAGTGTTGTGAACGCCATGAAGGCAGAATGGACTGCGGCAAACATCCCTCTCTACAAGCAAACCGACCACCCCTAAGCGTAGTTGGAGAGGGAATCAGAGTTGACCTCGGAGATTAGGGGAGCTGAAAGGCGGCAGGCGGGGAGGGTCTAAGGAGCGCAATGTATCAGGAGTGTGATTGTGCAGAAACCCCTTGCTCCCCACCTGGTTCACTCTTGGGCTGGTTCTCCTGCGGGCCACCTGCTTTCCAGCATGCATATTCACACGCACGGGCCCTTTGGGGACGAGGCAGCTTGGGGAGTGAGTGTCGTGTGCACGCTGCAGGATGGAGGGGTGGCTTTGGGCTCCATGCCCAGGGGGCTGCGCTCTGCTCCCAGCCCTTGGGTTGTTCATTATTCAGCCAGCTCTGGGAGGGAGAGCTCACCTGGCTGCAGTTGGGGAGAACCAGAGCCAGGGACCCTCCTTCCTTTTCCTGTGCCCAGGCTCTTTGGGGGAGTCTCTGCAGCAGTCCCTGTTGCAGGCAGCTGTGGGGTGCCAGAGGCAGGAGCCAGCAGCGGGGGAGGGTCTTGGCAGCGCACGAGCTGGATTCTGAAGCATCTGGCGCCCTGGGTGAAACTTCTGTCTTGCACCTCTTTCCCACTTGGGGGGCTTGCTGCTGTTTGCTGCTCTGTGACACCCCCCCCCCCCCAGGCCTTTGCCTGTCTTACACGCTAATGGGTAAAAGGGAGGAAATGGGGGATTGTCAGTCAAAAAGAACAGCAACAAATGAAGAAGCTGAAAGTCATCCACAAATGGGTATGTCTTCTGCCGCGGCAGTACTTTAATGTGGCTGTGTAGTCTCAGCTGTAATAAAACCACCTCCGTGAGAGGAATAGCAACCAGCTCTGGGAGCAACCAGCTCTGTCTACATGGCCAATTTACAGCACTGAAACTTGCATTGCTCGAGGGGGAAACTGAGGCACCGTGTGGCGAAATGAATCTGGTCCTGAAGCCACGATTATCTCCACTGACAAGTGACTTGGGGTGCCTCAGCTTTAGCTACATAGCGGAACCATAATTTGTTTTAAAGGGCCAATGCCTAGAACGCTTCATCGTATCTAACATTGGGCACCCAAAAATTTGAAATACCCAAAGTCACAAAATGATTTGTGAAAATCTTTGCTTGTCTACAGTAGGGAAGTCTTTGGCCTCTGAGCATGCAAGCGTGGTGTGTGTCCAGCTGCGGATGAAATTTCCAGGGTTTATCGCATCAGCAGGACCCCCTTGAGGCAGGGATTTCGAGCAGTGCAGTGGTGGTCTGTGGTGGATAACAGCTGACTTGCAGATTCCCAGACAAGAGTGGGTTCAGACATGTGTGTCCTCTGTAGAGTTTGCAGCCCACCATCCTTATTCATTGTAGTATTGATTTAACCAAGCATAAGCAATGCCTGTCTCACAGGGCTGTATTGAGCTGTCATGCCTTGTACTCCTTGGCAAAGGGCCACGTGCCAGTGTCCTGTTGGAGGGTCTGCCACAGCCCTTCAGTTGGGCTGAGACCTCTCTCCTTCCCAACTCCTTATCTCCAGATAAGTTTCCTCTGTTCAGGAGAGGAGGCCTCAGCTGAGCTCCCAGCTGTGTGAGGGACCAACTCCCTCAACCCCAGCAGAGGGGAGGTTGTATAATAGTTGATGATTAGATCCTCCAGGAGGTACAACACTCCCTGCGGCACCTGGGGTGTTCACCCCGCTCCTCCAAAACCTCACTCTGTGGCACTGATTCACTATTTTGTTAGGAGGGGGGAAATGTTTGATATCTGCTCTGCAGTCTGCTGATGGCTGGCCCAAAACTTTTAGAAAGCAGAGTTTGTCCAGGGTTTCCCCATTCAAATTTCTTGTGGCTGCACAGCTGCATGGTCTGGCAGAGGTTAATGATTTCTTAAGCAGAATCCACCTGAATAATAATCAATTCTACCAGCATAGGCAATTTCACGTTCTACCTCATTCTGCAGTTGTCATGGAATTTTAAAGACACATTTTTCTCATAGTGTGACAGATATAAGACATTTCATCTGTTTGACAGTTTCTACAGAAGCACACTATTTTCATCACACACACATGCATTTCTTTTTCATTTTTAATATCAACCTTTCACCTTTCTTTTTAAATCCAAAGCTGTATTGCAAGGGGAGAGGATGGGGGAACAGACCAGAAGGAACAGGCTGTCAACAAGAGACTTTTGGGAAAGCTGTCAGACTGAAGTAACAAAAGAAGATGAAATTGTGAGGAGAGAAGAAAGGTTGCATATTGTGTTTGAGGATTCATCAGTTTCACTTTTAGCTCATAACTTTAAGGAAAAAATTATTTTTAAGCTAAAACTTGAGGACTGCAATGTTGTAGTGTGTTTTTTTTTCTTTCCTTTTTCCCCCCCACTTTACTTGCACTAGAACTGGGTCAGAACCTCAAATCTTCCTTGAAACTCCCTGGAATCACTTACAATATGAATGTACGGATATCACTTTGTCTCAGCCATCCCTCTCCTGCATTTAGGGGTAAACAGAAGCCATGTGTTCTGAAATTTAAGGTGCTTATATAGCCCCCATTTCAGTATTAGCTGTGCTCCTTGCAATCTTTAATATGTTATCCCCACAACACACCTGTGAGGTAGAGCAGTGCTATTATGCCCATTTTACAGATGGGAAACTGAGACACAGAGTGGCTAGGAGCTAGATCCACAAAGAGGTTTTAGACTCAGTGTTGCAACACCTAGCATTTAGGTGCCCTGCCACCTCGTGGAATCCATAGCTCTGAGTTAGGTGCCTATACAACGTATGGTGATGGGAGTTGCGTTATGCTTAACCCATAACAACAAGGTTTAAGAGCTAAGTGCCCCTTAAAACAAAGGTATATGTGAGTACACCCCGGCATTTGAACTATGTGGGTGGAGGGCTTTTTGCTGGGTGGTATTTGGATAAGGAGGGGACGGTGGGGGGAGAGAGAGCACACAAAGCAAGATCAGAGAGACGGAAGCAGAAAGCAAGACAAGAAGTCCCAGTGTAGGAGCATAGTTTGTGGCCCTGGGAGAGACCTGGAGAGAGAGGTTTTGGGTTGGTGGTACTGGCTGAAAGAGGTTTGGCCCATTGAGTAAGGACATTGTTGTCACAGCTGCACTGTATTCCTCCTCCATTGTCCCCCCAAGGGCTCCCAGCTTCTCGGCCGTCATCACCTTTATTGGGTAGAGACATGCGTCTCTCTCCCTCCTGACTGGGGTTTTTCCAGGCTGCATAGTTCCCTGCCTACACTGTATTATTCTCAGAAAGCCAGATTGCCTGGACAGGCCAGAGTCCATGCTTTGCTGTCTCCTCAGAAGCCATGAACCGTGTTATTGCCCTCCGTTATAGGTTAGCACACAGCTTTTTTTAAAGCAAGCACATTTTATTCTAAAGGTGAAAGCATTACAGAGAAAACCTATTTAAAAACAATACAAAGAACCTACACGCGTGCTAAGAAGCTTACTGGAGGTCATCCTAACAGTCTTATGGGGTCCTGCCAACCCCTCCCAGCCAGGAATGCCACCCTCCCCTTGGACAGACGTGCCTGTCCGTTGGATGGATCAGAAAGAAGACCCTGAATCAGTTTATACTCGGGCTATTTATCCAAAAGTCCTTTCTTTGTCAGCTGGTCACTGAACGATCCTGTTTAGCCCACTATGTTTGAGCTTTTCCAAGGCGTGGTACCTCTCTGGAGTGGTTACAATTGGAGTGAATTTGCCTAATCACCCTGCACTATTCTCAGTTCCTGGCTGTGGTCACTGCCCCATCCCCCCTATGGAATTACATATGCTGCCTGACCCACAATGGTACAGAAAGTTAATACAGGGCAAGGTGGCAGTAGCAATGGTAAGAGGTCAAGAGCTATGGAGGTTGGAGTGGAAAAGCCTGCTAGTGGAAGAGAAATGGATCGAGCTGGAGGCCAGGTATCTGGGTGGGGCTGTGGACGGGCTGCTGGCGTCCCCTCTTCTCAGTGACAGCCCAGGGCGCGTGCACACTCATCGTGATCTGCGTGCTTGTAGGCTGACTGTGAGTGTCCAAGCTTGGGAGCGACAGCAGCAAAGCATTATGGTGACGCAGCCTGGTCTGGGTTGCAGCCTTGACCCCATAACACCCTCCCACCTAACACCTTTTTGCCATGCGCTTCCTGTCATCGCTTATACCAATTCAACCGTTCTGATCTGGTAGCATTTTTAGATCCAACTTGCACTTTGCTGTGGCATGAATAAGCTTGCACCGTGCAGGGCAGCGGTGAATTGGGCCTTTGATATCAAAGTTAGCGTATAGCGCAACATGAGGAGACTTCACTATAAGAACAGCATCTGTGGGCCAAGTGACACTCTCACTGGTATTGTAATCTGCAAAGCGCAGTGCTTGCAAGCAAGCTTGGACTTTAAGCAGGCTTTGACTCTATCAGGCTGCTCACAAATTGGCCAATTCCGTGTTTCCTTTACAAAGACCCTGCTAGAATTCTCACCCTGATCATTGCTCTTCCTGCATTGGATACGCTGAATCTTTTTCTCTACCCTACTGCCAGTCACCCCTCTGGTATGCACTTCTGAGACCTGGTGCAAATAGCAACAATGATAAAGGGCTGGGTGTGTGTGCGTGTGCACGGGGAGAGCAGTTCAATGCTTCCACGCTGGTGCCCTGAACCTACCCCGTTACTTCACAAACAGCTTTCATTTTATTTCCCTTACAACAGTTTAATTTTACTTGACAGTTCTGTTGGGTTGATTTCCTCCCTGTGAAAAATTAATTACTTCTCCAGCTTCCTCCCCCCAACCCTAATATGGCTGTCATGAAATAGTGTGTTCATTCAGGGTGTTAGGTAAACCTTGGAAGATCTGCCATGGTGTTTTTAGGCAATTCAGGAATTGCAGGCAAATATATCTTTCCAAATGAAAAAGCCCCTCCTTCAAACAGGGTCATGTAGCAGGAAGTGGTAGAGGGAGCAAGTCTTTAACACATCACTCTTCTGATGTCACAGAAGAAATACATATTCCTCAGGGTAATTAGGCTTATAGAAATGTAGACACCTCAACTATGACTTGAAGTGGGCATGTGATGCAGGAGGAGGGCTCGAAACATTAGAGGACTGATTGTGAGAGTGGGCAGTGTCTGAAATGTATGCAAACACGAATCTCAAAAGACTTGTCCAGAGCATCTCCTTATCAGATCACTGACTCTGCTCTTTTAGACTGATGAGTATGGCTTTATTGTTTTAAATGGCATTGCTTTAAAACAAAAAAGGCTTGTTCAAAACCCTGAATTCACAAACTGGGTTTATCTCTAGCAATATCTTCCCTAGAATTTTTAAAATCTTGCTTAGCAAGAACTTGGACGTGGAAATAGTGGATCAGATCCTCAGCTAATATGAATTGGCAATGAAGTCAACGGAGCTACACCAGCTAAAGCTCTGGTGGTTTAAGATTAAAGAATAACTCTGTTATCCATAGCTAAATCATGCTAAATCCATAGCTAAAGGGCATACACTTATTACGGATTTATTATAGGTCTTCACAGTGGGTAAAATTCATTTCTGTGGAGGGCCAAATGTGCTACTTAAGCTCCTGTTACATCTTTATTAAGGACTTCCGTGTTGGTATGGCTTAAGTTTGGAATTTCATTGCTCGGAACATACTGTGCAAATTACATTCAGAACCCCAAATGTTCTGTGTTCCCTCTTGATGGCATGGCATAGCATAGCATAGCAGTCTCAGACATTCAAACCTAGTCAGCTGAGTTCTCCAGCTTCTGGAGGGCTGTAAGTTACAGCTACAGATGAGTGACTTTTGCTGCTCTTTGAGATGCACCTCTGAAAAGCTGGCCACCTATTTAAGGGCTTAACTGTTGATTTGGTGCCAAACTTCATGTGCCCAAGGTTTTTAAAAAAAATAAAAATGTTGCCCTTATCTGCAAAATGCTATTTTTAAACTAGGCCATTAAAAAAATTATCAAATGAGGCACAGGCTCCAGCCCAGACTTGGAAGTTTGAACAGCAATGAACCAGCCCTGCATCCAGAGTTGGCTTTCATGGGTTTAGCTTTGCTGTGTAGATATACCCGGTAGGGTCTCAGTGCAGGATTGTGCTCTCTACAGGTAGAACTAAATTTAATTAAATGGGGCCAGGTATGGATACAGGATTCCACTTGTATGGAGCTCATTGCAGGCTTAGGGCCAAAATCACGAATGTAACCTACTTTAAGTGGCAATAAATAATTACTTTAAGTGACAAATTGAACTCTCTTTTAAAACCATCCTAAGTTTACATCTTCGCATCTGACTTCACCTGAGATTTGAGATGGTTGCGCCAAATGGCAGCTGATGAAGAACTGTCTAAACATATCCAGCAGTGGGAAGTGCTACTGAAATGTTTTTGACACTGTAGTCTCGAGATGTCAAGTTTGTTTCTAATTCAATTCTGGTGAATTTACTTGTGATTCAAGGTTACTGTCCTACCAACTAGCATGCCTGTTTCAAAGAACACACCAGTTCTAAATAAAATTCTACATGAGGTATGAGTGTTTCAGTTTTTTTCAGAAGCAGAGAAAAGCTAAATTGGGTATTGGAGTGGGTACCTAGCTCCATAACCCACTTCTGTATGTGGGTAACAACATGTTATTAGTAAGCAACCCAAGTAAAACTATTCCTGCAATCTTAAATATTAATGGCAAAATCTGTGGATGTAACAGAGAGAAAGATCATTTGGAATAAGAATTCTATTCTTTGCAGTACTTACACCCAGGGAGATTAAAAGGGCAGGAAAGAACTTCAAATAGTTGTTTAGGAATGAAGTTGAATATGGTGCTGAATAATATTGCTAAGGGTAATTGGTATCCAATTATATGAAATATCAAGGAAGATTGACCAGTAGAATTCCCTGAACATTTTGGGGTAGATCTCATGCAGTGAAGATTACTTCTGCCTCACAATTATATTTTTCTCCCTCAGATGCTTCATCTGGAGGTTAGAGGGGCATGTTTTAATAAAATAGAGGCCTTTAATTTACCATCTTTTGGGGAGGAAAGTAAGCAAAGCTTTAAGCTTCTATATTAAGCACAAGCTGAAATCACTTAAACTGCATCTTGCATATCAAATTGTTCTCCTTTTCTCAGTGTTAGCTCAGTGTTTGTCCAATTCCATTTAACTTGCCCTCAGGCTTGGGTGTAAATTTCTGCTGAAATGTAATGCTATAATTACCTTGCTGTTTAACTGTGTTTTAAATATATAAAAATGACCTATTGATACATAATAAACCAAGATACCATGTCATATTTTATTAATGTTTTCAACTATTTCTGTTTGGGAATCAATTGGATTTTGTTTTTAAACAGGATTCAGAGAACTGTCATTCCATCCACTTATTCTCAGTTAGTGTGTTTCACTTGATTTCAGTTGTGTGTGACTACTTACAGTTAGTTGAAATCAATAAGTTTGCGATGGATTTTTACCTCCTGCTGTCGCCTAAATGTAATAAAATCCCTATTTAGTCCAGAAGGCATAATTTCTTACGGTAGGCTTAATACATTCTTATGAGATCATTGGATGGGCACAGTTTTAACAATCAACATTTTTTTAAAAAAAAATTGCTATACAGGGCAAACACATACAAATGAATTTAACTCCGTTGGCCTCAAATGCAAATTAATAGAATACTCATTTTGAGAGGATCTTGTAGACTACATTCCCATTTGGATTCCCTATTATAGATAATCAGACCCTGGCACACACAATTTATACCACCTTTAATCCAAGGCTTGGAAACTTAAAAGCTGTGCAAGATAGATACAGAAAATTATCGGCATGTTAACAGCCGAATAAATTGAGTTACAGAGTTGAAGTTACTTGTACCCAAAGTCATCCCATAAGTTCAGCAGCAGCATTGATATTACAGAACATCAAGTAATAAAAGTACCCTGGAGTGCTGTATTGATTTAAGGTTGTATTGGTGTTTCCATTATGGACCTTTCAGGGATTCATAGGCCTGCTATAAAAGTCTGTCCCACTGTGAAACTTAGCTTATACCAGGGGTTCTCAAAACTTCATTGCACCGTGACCTCCTTCTGACAACAAAAATTACTACCCGACCCCAGGAAGGGGGACCGAAGCCTGAGCCTGCCTGAGCCCCACCACCCCTGGTGGGGGGGCCAAAGCCCGAGCCTCTGACTCAGTGAAGTCATGCATTATATATTTTTCCTCCTCCCCTTTCCACAGCCAGACCCCTATTTATAGTAGCAGCAGCCTGGAATAATATTGCTTTCCCAAGGCTGAGCTGAACTTCATTCTGGATATTTAAAGAAGCAAAGTGGCATTTGGGTGGGTGGTATTTGTTTAAAAGGCTTGATTTTAAAAGGCTTCCGTAGATCATGAAAAGCCAAGGAATGGAAGATATGGGGGGGAGGGGGAGAGGGGAAATAATAAGGGTCAAACACATGGAGGATCTGGGGTGGGGAGCAGAAGTATGCAGTATAAAATAGGTATTTGCTATGGTCCTGAAGTGCTTGCTTAAGCAAAACTTCTGTCGCAGTCAATGGGAGTTCTTTGTAAGTCTTGGAATCCAGGTTTTATAAGTAGACATTGTGAGAGTCCAAGGTGGATGCAAAGAAGAGCTGATGGCTAAACTAGCCATGAGGAGATATTGTACACCTGTAAATAAATTCTTTCCTCCTGCAGTCATCCAGAGTGACCGAGTCCTCTCCTGAGGGTTGATTAAAACTGATTGTGATAACGGACAGGGCCTCAGTTTATATTATTGTCCATTGTCTAGATAGCCCTGCAATGAAGAGCTGTACTTTCCACTAACTGCTTCCCTAAAGGTGCCTTTCAGTGGCCATCTTGTATTTAAACAGGCTATGCTTTACTTGATGGGCATTATATTTCCTTGAGTGAATTGGCCCGTTTCCCGTTCCAATTTCTTGTGTGGTTGGGTTACTGAGCAAATTGGTGGTAATTATGGAATGCTTGTAGCAGGGAGTAGTGGTGGGGAAGGAAAATGCTATGGTATGGAGTGTGTTAAGAAAGTTTTGTGTATCCACAACCAGGTGTGGTAACAAATTCCACCTGTTTGTGATTACGCCCCCTCCACAGATTAAAGTGTACTGGGCTGTGTATTCTGTTGATTCATCCGCTTCCCCCAGTTGTTCCATGGAGCGTTGTTTAATAGACTAATCCACCACCTGTGTGTGTGTGTGTTTGCCTCCCCATGCTGCTTTGCAACAGCCTGTCATTAGTGTCTCAACACGAGGGATTGTTTTGTATCTGGGTTACTTGAGCACTCTAATTTGTAAAGCAGTTTCCACTGAATCCAGGCTTCACCCTTTCCTAGTTTGTCCTAAGATAGTGAGAGGTGTAGGTGCAGTTGTGTAATTTTATGCTTTAATTCATTTAATTTAGCTGAGGCTATTAGTTCCCTGTTGCTCACAGCATGTCTGGCTATTTATGGACTACACAGATTCCTCTACGGTATTATGTGACTTAGTGATTAAAACTACTTAACTGCATTCTCCCCTGTAGCTCATTCATTAACTCCTTGATCTTGGAAGTCAACCCAATGGGGATGAGAGCCCAGTATGGTCCCTTTTAAATGGATCTCTTCTTTTATAAAATGCAGTATTGTACAGTAATGATCCAAATCACTGCACAGATGCTGTCTGATGTGATGGTGGTTAAGTCTTAAAGACTCTTTGCTTTGGGAGACCTAAGCATCCACAGATGATTCCTCTGTTACAAAAACTCAAAACCACCAGCTTGAACTCCTCATCCTCGGTTTTTCCCTCAGACAAAGTGGGACATTCCTGTTGGTCCCACATAGAGAGTCTTTTCTTTAGGGATTATGGTTCCTAATATGCCCACTTCTCACTGAAATAAAGTTGGTTTTTCTTCACATCTGAGCCTCTTTCTCCAATTAAGTCTGAATATAAAATCATGTGCCTCTATTCCTTGCATTTTTCCCCCTAGGGTGGTGATTAGATTCTGAACAAACAGTTTACTGGTGAACCTCCATAGGGGACCAAAGCCCAGATGTATAATCTATCATAGGCAGTGTACTATTGTTAAAAAGTTAATTCGTACAAGGGTTTTTGCTGTTACCTTGCACCAATATTCCTCTTTGGGGACCATCACCTTCTTGTGGTGAAGGGGCTTGCGTGTTCCAATGATACTCAGAGCTAAGTTGTCAGGATCTTCATGTTCCTGATAGGGTCCCCCTGTTGGATCATATTAAAGAAGTTCTGTATTAAAATCACAAATGAGTTTGATTCCCCATAGTTTAAATTCCAGGGTATTACTAATTAAGAGGTCTCTTGGTTTTTGGTACTGTTTCTCTCCCTCTATGTGTGAAACTTGCAAGCTGCTAATTGCATTAGTACATTCTAAGACAGAGTCTGTTCTCAAAGCAATTCACACAGAGAGAGACTCAAAGCAATACTCTGTAACAAGAGAAACAGCACCAAGAGACTCCCCGCCCTTTTGTTGTATTAACAATTGTGATTCAAATAGAGATAGAGGATGTATGTGGATGGATGCTTGGTGTGGATAATAATTGAATGATCAGGGAGGTGCCAGCCTAAGAATCCAGTGTCCATCGGCCGAAGAAGGCGTCAAGTGGAAATAACCAGAGGACCCCCGGAGGGCAGACTGGAATCCACCCAACAGCCTCAAGAATGTGAGAACCAAAGAACAAGATAACATCTGGCAGCATGGAGCCGTCAGGAATGTGCTATCTGCTGATTGATTCAGCAACAGCATGATGAAGCAATTCCCATAGACTGGCATAGGAAGAAATTCCTATAAAAATGGACTCTGGAAAGTGAGAATTTTGGGGGTCTGATTCTGCAAACCAACTTCCAGGAACATCAGATGAGCATCTGACAAGGCCCTGCTCCCTCCTCATGTCTAGGCCACCTGGCCAGTGGCTTGGCATGAGCAACTCTAAGGCTGGTAACTATGATAACAACCTTGCAGAATCTGTGTGTGTGTGTGTGTGTTTGTATGAATGAATGTGTGAATAAATATGAGATTGAATGGAATGTTATAGCTATAACTAACTGCTTACTATGATTCTTTCTGTATTCACAATAAATGTGGTATTTTGCCTTTTCCTCTTTAATAAGATCCTGCTGGTTTTTATTTTATTGGTATAACATCCCAAGGCAAACAAGTCTGAGGGGAGATCCCAGAGAAAGCATGGTCCAATCCCCCAAGTCCGGTGGATCAGGTGGAAGAGGGTCCTCGGACCTCAGTGGCTGCAAAAGCAGATGAAGGCTGCAGCAAGTGGAGATCTCCAGTCGTCTCGGACTTTCCCTGCCACTGGGCCGCAGACCTCCAACTTGTCATAATTGTGTGGTCTCTTTAGGCGCACCAGCTTCCCCATGTTAAAAGAAATCACGAACAGGCTTCTACCATGCACCAATATTGCTTTGAGATTCACCCTATTTGGTATTTTTAATTTTTATTTTTCCCAATGTGGGTGTTTCTTTAGGGTAAGGAATGTTTCCTTTCTGTTCTTTGGCCTTTCTGATAGGTATACAGGGTGTTACAATGCAACGCTTCTGGCTAAAGAGATGTTCACCTACTTGCACACCTAAAACTAACTTCATAGTTTGTGTTGGAAATTAGTTATCTTATGGCAGAAAAGAGAAAACTTGCACAACTGCTTACACCAGGCCTCTCGACTTAATAGACCCAAGATGTATCAACTCATGAAATACGCAAAAATATATGAAAGTTATATATCCAGGTTCTAGAGTGCACTAGAACTGTCTAGGAGCAGGACTTGCTGGTTCACCTCCAGAAATCAGTCTGATGCAGCTGCATCAGATTATGTACATCTCGAGTAGCAGATTTTTTTTTTTTTTTTAAGAACAGTGTCTTTCTGTGTAAATCCTATTACAAATGTGTGTCTTAAAATTGATGCCCGGCAGCTTCTGAAATGAGAAAAACTTTCATTTCTGGCCACTTAAGGATTCCAGTCTGTTGCAGTAGAAGTGATTAATTACTCTGCCGCATGTCATGATATTTACATCTGCTCTGAAATACACTTCTTTCTCATTTCATCAGGGAAACCTTGGAAATCTTGCATTGTGTTGAAGGCAACTCAGGGATCACTAACCAAGATACTTTTCCCAGCTAAAAACCTTAAAACTGGGCCATAGCAAGGAGCAGAAATGGGAGCTAGCTGCCCGTAACCTCTCTTTTCCTCTTCTTTTCTTCCTTTTTGGATGTGTTTGTTCTATTTGCGTAAAATATGTGTGCGCATATATGTGCATGGGGCAGTCAGACAGTAAGTTTCAATGCTTATTGCAGGTGTTCTCCGCCTAAAAAACATTGCTGAAAATGGGTCGGGAAGCTTAGCTTAAAATTGGTGCTGACAGATCAATGTAGGAGGGGTATTTCTGAAGTTTGTGCACCTCGCCCTCCAAATATCTGTCGTGATATCATTTTAATCAGCTCACTTTACTGTAGGTTCCCTTATGCTGAGGAGTTCAGGCTTGTATAGCTTTAGTTTTGTGATGAAGAGAAGAGAACGTAGTAATGATTATTCACAAATAGAATGTACCTCAGTGTCTTTCCAGGGCAAGGCACTCGCAGCCTTTAGACTCCTGTTCTGCTCCCTTCCATTCTCTCCCACTTGGAGGCCATCTGCACGACTTCCTTCCAGACAATAAGTGCATTGTGCTGTCTTTTGTTCTATCTCTAAAGCCACTCTTCTGCTGACACTAGGGCATGTCTTAGGACAATGGAAGACATTCATTGTCCCCTGCCACTCCCCAGCACTGCTACTCCATGGCAATAAGAGCGACCGACAAGGGGCCCTGTTAAATTATCTGAAATCAATGTAGTTACAAGGGTGGCACATGCAATTTTACCTATTGCCTTCGGTGACTAAGGATCTGCAGTTAAATAACTTCAGGATATGCCACATTCAAAGCAGAGCAGGTCAAAATTACTACTTCTGACGAATATTCATGGGGCATTTAGCCTCCTCCCCCACCTTTTTTCTGCTCATAAACCATTTGCAGTCCTGTCACAGTTTGCCATAACATTTCCTTTGCCTTCTAGGCAGCTATCTGATTGAGCGGATGCGCTTGAGCAGCACACCATGGTAGGTTTTGTAAAAGCCTGTTAGCAAAAATCTACCCATAGCCTCCCACACTCCTTGCTGGAGCTTCAGTCTGTCACATTTCCTGATCACTGGGGGAGAGTGGTACTGAGACAGGCAGCTGTTCTGAACCCTGAGTGTCCTAACAAGGCTGCAGTCAGAAGGGCTGTGATGAAGAAAATGATCCAACGACCGTCCGTAGAAGCTGCTCCCAACAACAGGAATGTGGAGGAAAGGAAGAGCTGGTTCTAAACATGCTGCATTAGCCTCCCCAGAAAAATCACTGTGGGAAGAGAAAGAGAGCAGGGCACTGTGTTCTCCATGGGGCAAAGCATTTCCTTTACTCTTTATGGACAGAGCGCTGCAAATCTGTGGTTAGCTGCTTTATATCTACAGATGTAGATGCAGGCCATGTTTGCGGATCGGATGCGGATACAAATTTTGTATCTACGCAGGGCTTTATTTATGGATGCCAGTTTGCCAGGCTTCTGCAAAATCCCTTGGGACATCCCTTTGGTATGTTATTGATCTGGAAACCCAGTAGCCTCTGTGGTCTTCAGGGCAATGTCTTTTCAGAGGAATAGCTAGTACATTCATATACCATCTCCTAGTTCCTTCCATCTGCAGGTAGCCATTGCAGATATCTTTATTCCAGCTGTTACATCATTGCTGGTCTCCTAGCACCGTCTCAACTGTTGCAGATTCCTGTAGACTGTTTTGCATTTAAATTTAAAGACAGTTTTTGGGATGTGCAACCAGGCAGTTGTAACGTGGGGTTTTAACTTGCCTTAGTCCTATATCTGCTTATTAGTTAAGGCACTTTTGGAAATACCCTTTACGGCAGTGTTGGGAATGGTAAGCTCTTCTGCTATGGCTTTGGTGCACCCTACTCGAAGAAGCTCATGTAACATCCAACAGTGACACAGGCATCCACCTAAATCCTTCATCTAAAAGAACTATTCATAAAAATTAATGACTGCGAATGATGTGTAGAATTTGAATGAAGACAAATTGCTCTGACTCCGATATTCTTTCTCTCATGAGTCGGGCAATATCTCAGTTGCCCTGATGGTAGAGTCTCTCCTAGGTGCTTTTATTCTCCCCATTGAGTAAAGAGCGAACAGGGAAAGTGAGAAGAGAGTTAAGAGGGAAACTGCATGACCTCATCACACAGTTCACTCACTCCAAACTTACTGCAACTGCACTTGCTATTCTTAACTCACTGGCTACCAGATAAATATCTGAAACCCTTTTCAGATCTCTCCATCTGCTCTTAAACTTTTTTTTTTTTTTGTCTCCTGAGCAATGCCAGGTTTTATATATTGTTCTGAAAATGCCTGATCTGCTGGCACAAAAAAAACAATTTGTTCAGAAAATATATAACTAAAATTTATTCATGCAGAACAATTGTTTGATTTTTTTTTATAACTTATTTGTATTTGTGCAGAGTTGTTTAGAATCCTTCTGAAAGAAAATCCTATATAAATGTGCCAAGTATTATCACAGCTTGAAGGCTGAAGGACTGTATTGGAAACCCAAGTCTTCTACTCCACTGAAGGCAGAGCTTAACTAACTACCATCAATAATCTTGACTTTTAAACACCCTTATCAATATAGAGATGGGAAGTGTGTTTTTTCTCTTTCCCTAGATCCCATCACCCTATTGAATTTCTAATACAAGGGCAGACTTGCAGAGCTGATGGCTTAGTATGTCTGTCTCATGAAATGGTGCATTTTGTTTTGAATCCTAATTCTTTAAGAACTTCAGGTGGGAATTCATAGCTCTCCATTTTGGGAAAGTGATAGCTTTATCCATACAGCTACACTTTTAGTGATTATGTAACTAGCTCAAATTTGAGAGAATGCTTGGGGCAACAATATGAACTGCAAATGGGAACAGGCTATTTCTTTTCCTAAGTCACACATGCCTGTGTAATAGTTAATCAAGTGTGTTGTGTTCCCTCCCCCACCCCGACCCACCCAACCTATGGCTGGTCCACAGCAGACAGCTGCCTGCTAATTCTTCCAGCTAATGGAGTTACTCCTTTTAGGTCAAGTGGTGGAAATCCTGCGTTTTGGTATTGAAGGTTCTGAGTTCAAGCCCTGCTTGGCACTATGAGAGGTGGCATTGTCTAGTGGAAAAAGAGCTGGGCTCTGTCACTGATGTGCTGTGTGACCTTGGGCAAGTCACTTCACCTCTCCATGCCCCTGCTTCTCCTCTCGTCTCGTCCGTGTCTTCTGTTGTTAGGCTGGTAGGCTCTTTGGGGAAGGAATTTGCTGCGCATGGTCCCTACCACAAAATGGTTTTAATCCTGGTTGAGGGCTCTAGGTGCTATTGTAATACAAATAACCAAGGCACTCTGTCAAGGTTCCTTCCTCACTCTGAACTCTAGGGTACAGATGTGGGGACCTGCATGAAAGACCCTCTAAGCTTATTCTTACCAGCTTAGGTTAAACGCTGCCACCACCAAAGTGTTACACAAAGAACAGGGGAAGTGCCCACTTGGAAACATCTCCCCCACCAAAATATCCCCCCAAGCACTATACCCCCTTTCCTGTGGAAGGCTTGATAAAAGTTCTCACCAATTTGCATAGGTGAACACAGACCCAAACCCTTGGATCTTAAGAACAATGAAAAACCAATCAGGTTCTTAAAAGAGAATTTTAAATAAAGAAAAAGTAAAAGAATCACCTCTTTAAAATCAGGGTGGTAAATACCTTACAGGGTAATCAGATTCAAAACATAGAGAATCCCTCTAGGCAAAACCTTAAGTTACAAAAAGACACAAAAACAGGAATATACATTCCATTCAGCACAACTTATTTTATCAGCTATTTAAACAAAACCGAATCTAACGCATATCTAACTAGATTGCTTACTGACTCTTTACAGGAGTTCTGACCTGCATTCCTGCTCTGGTCACGGCAAAAGCATCACACAGACAGAGAGAACCCTTTGTCGTCCCCCCCCCGAGCTTTGAAAGTATCTTGTCTCCTCATTGGTCATTTTGGTCAGGTGCCAGCGAGGTTATCCTAGCTTCTTAACCCTTTACAGGTGAAAGGGTTTTTCCTCTGGCCAGGAGGGATTTAAAGATGTTTACCCTTCCCTTTATATTTATGACACACTCCTATTCCTCAGTGATGGAAGTGACATAAGAGCTGCAATAGCTCAGACATCTTCCATCGGTCTTGGAAAATCTGATGTCCTCTGCCTTGTTACAGTTCAGGAATAGCTCCTAGATTTCTTGAGCTTATGTTATAGTTGTCTACCAATACTATTCAGGGGTGATTTTTTTTTTGTCCTGATCTCTATTTCTATTTTCCTTATTGTCAGCCCAACTGAATCTTTCCAGTGTCTGTCTACTAATAAACCAAATGGGATCAATTTACTGCTTTAAGGAAGAATTCCCTCCTTTATTCAGTTTGCTAGTTTGTATAAAGTGCCACCATTGTGGAATGGTGAGGGGAGGGGGCAGATGGTGAAGTATGGGGACAGATCTACTGTGTTTCAGGTCTGTGTCTTCTCCTGTGGTTCCCAAGTAACCATAGTCTGTCTTTGGCTGGCGACTGGCTTTCTTTCTTTTGTCTTGATTGACCACAGTGACAGGTCCCAGTGTTACTTGTTCCCTGTCTCTGACTCATCTGTGCCAGTTCTCAGACACAGTGGGTCTTGGCTGTATCCTAACCCGGGTGTCCTCCAAGATCAATTATATATTGCAGCCCATGTGACTTAATGAGAGTCATCAGGTACTGATTAGTTCAGCTGAAGCCTGGAAAGAGGCCCAGCTGCCATTTGTCACGATAATGGGCGTAGTTGGAGAACCTAAACAGTCTGGGATGCACTGACAGTAATGTATTGCACCTTGCCGATGCGCTTCCTTAGGGGATATATTTCTAGTGCTTTCTCTAGTTCCGTATTGAATGTCCCTCTTTGGTGATTGATTTGAACTAAACTTCAAAGTTTCCCTAACTGCTTGGTGTTCCTGTGGGCAAGGCTTTCTGGATCTGTGATCTCTCTGCAGCACGTTGCTTTTAGTATAGAAAAGTTGTATTTATCTCGTTTACTCTCCCTTCCTTCCATTTTTGTGACAGCTGAATTAGGCTGATTGTAACAAAACACTTTAAGCCCTCTGTCTAGCCCATCTGAAGACTTTTTACTTTTAAAAAAATATATAAATTCAAAAGCAATTATTACCTTTCAAGTCTTACCTTTTCTATTTCTTTTGAAGCCGTCATCTCTGTCCTTCTGCGGAGTGAAAATATTCATTTTCAGCCTCACAGTTGATGTAAAAGGCTCTTGCTTATAAAAATGGTTTCCTCTGCTCTGAGTGGAGAAGTTACATGAACTCAAATAATAACTTGAAAACAACAAAAAAAGATCACAAATCATTTAACCAACTCTTAACCTCTATTAATTGCATCAGTGTCCAGCGAGTTTTGTAAAGCAGGGAGTGTCAAAACGTGAATTCTGTGGAAAATCTTTTCCTGGTGATTATACTGCTACAAAGTTGTGCTCTAAAGACTGATGAAATCCTCTGTTAATGTGGTCTACGGAGCTGCTTCTGTTACAATGGGTGGAAGCATCTGTCAATAACAACCGCTACCTGTCAAACATAATCCAGCCATACCCACTTAGAGGCTTTTTAGACCAACTAAGCCTCTTATATGGGTGTATTAACCAAACACCCTCAGCAACTGATTATGTATTGCTTGAGATAAAGATTAAGGTTGTGGTTGCATGGATAAGCACTCAAAAGAGGAAATGCAAGAGTTCAGGGTGCACATACAAGCTTAACTCTACCTCCTTTTCCTGTGCTTTGAGAAAATATTTGAGAAACAGGATGTTATCATGTTAATTAAACTGTACAATGTCAAACAATGTAAATAACTTGCATGGTACAACCCTCATTTGAAAAATGGTGCGACATAGAACCGATACCATGGTATAAACTCTGAGGAACTAATCTGAGTAAGAGCTGTGGAATTAGAATCTTAACCTGAAATGGGTTCTCCGTTGCTTTTAAAAGCTTGCAGGATTAACTCAATAGCCATTTAAAAAAAAAATAAATAAAAAAAAGTGCAGTCTAGAAACTTTGATCACGATTCTTGAGACAACTCTTTTGAGTACCATGGTAACAGACAATAAGGGCCAAATTTTACTTTCCTTTCTCAAGTAAGAAGTCCATTAATCATTTTTGGCTTTCGAGCTGAGATGATCTACAACTAAAAAAATATTGTAGGATAAGATGGTGAGTCCCCTTATTAGTAAAAGCACATACTGATTTGACGTTTACCTTTATTATATTTTTCCAGTCTCCTGAAGCCGTGGGCCATTTGAAATGTTGGCAGCATGATGCATGTTATTGAAACACAACCTCTGCCAATAAGGAATGGGTTAGAGGATGGGCAAGCTAGGTAGGTGGTATTCTTCATGTTCGATGCTGAAAAGAGATGCCTGAAAATCTAAAGTTCTGATGGTGTATCTCTAACAAACCCATTAATAGCGGAGAAACGGGTTTTTTGATGTCTGGCTTGTTCTAGATATGACAGGGTTACAAGTTGACTCTGTAAACAAGCATTAGGTCTCAATCCCTCCCCACACCTTCAGTTTGCAGAGAGGGCTCTGTGATGGGGTCTGCTTCCTGCACTGGCCCTGCAAGAGCTGAATTAGGCCAGGTGGGCCCAATCAGCTAATTAGCCTGGATTAATTAGCCTGGACTCTCCTGTTTTCAGCCTGGAGACAGCTAATTAGAGAGCAGCTCACCTACGTGGGACTGGCATGGCCTATATCAGTGGTTCTCAACCTTTCCAGACTATTATAATCCTTTAATCCTTTCAGGATTCTGACTTGTCTTATGTACCTCCCAAGTTTCACCTCACTTAAAAACTACCTGCTTACAAAATCGGACATAAATATACAAAAGTGTCACAGCACACTATTACTGAAAACTTGCTGACTTTCTCATTTTTACCATATAATCATAAAATAAGTCAATTGGAATATAAATAATCTACTTACATTTCAGTGTATAGTATATAGAGCAGTATAAACAAGTCATTGTCCGTATGAAATTTTAGTTTGTACTGTCTGCGCTAGTTCTTTCTCTGTAGCCTGTTGTAAAACTAGGGAAATATCTGGATGAGTTGATGTATCCCTGGAAGATCTCTTTTACCCCCAGAGGTATGCATACCCCTGATTCAGAACCACTGGCCTATATAAGACTGGAGACGGGAAGCAGAAGGGGCTGCAGGGAAAGAGTCTACAGCCCCTCCCTGGGAGAAGGGAGGGATATCTGAGGGGTTGCAGAGATGAGTTGCCTAAAGATACTCCTTGGGAGGACGGAGTGAAGAGACTGACAAACCCAGAGGAGTGGGGAAGGCCAGGACGTGGTATGGACGTGGCTCAGAGAAAAAGGCAGCAAGGTGCAGGGAACAACTGCAGTTACTGAGAGAAAGAGAGGGGCTGCAGAGGAGAAACTGACAGGGTGTACCGGTTGGAAGGGGTGTCAGCCTGACCGAGCTAATTCCCAGAACCACCAGGAGGTGGTGCCATCCAGAAGTGAGTAGAGCAGCCTATCACAGGTTCCATTTAAATTACCACTAGTAATATGTAAAAGAGTGAGTGGGTAGAGAATACGTTAATGCGGCTGCTTGCTAAGTCACTTTATACTATGAAAAGTTAGATGACCTTTGGCACTGGAAGATGTAAAGAACTTGAAAATTATGTTGATTTTGGCATCAAAAATATAATTCTCTTTATCCTCTTTTGCAAATACCAGTAAGTAGTAGTTTGTGGGGGGAGCTACCGGACTAGGAATAAAGATAGCCACAATTTCTCCTGATGTCCTTATTTTATTTCCATTTACTTTTATTTTGAGATGATGGCCTGTCCTTTCCGAGACTGCCAGCTTCTAGAATTGAAAGAATAAAATAACCACAGAAATAAACCCTGAGTGTTTGACTTGCCCCTTTAGTTTTGATGTCCCATTTTAGAATATGATGTCAGATATCTTACGTTTGCGTAGCACTTTAACAGCTCTTTCACCAAAGTCACTTCACCCATTCCTACTGAATACTGCACCTGTGCAGGATAGCACTGCTGTAGCTTTGGCATGCAGAGGCTCCAACATTATTACAGGTCAGAACATGAAGTGAAGAAAATTGTGTCTAGCTGAAACTACACATGGGGAAGTTGGGTAAACAGAATGCACCTATTCATACGAGGATTTGAAATTGCACCAAGCGTCTTCCTTTGAAAATGTTCCAAAATCATGAGTGTACTGACGAGCCAGCTGTGGTTCTCTACGTGTTTCTTTTGTAAGAGAGAAGAAACCAGTCACTAAGCTGGAAACTAAAATGAATGGGTTGTATTGTATTTTAAGGTGTTGCTTTTAATACTGTCAACCTTGACTTGCTGCTGATGTAAAGTTTTGTAACTTTAGGAGGAGGAGATGAACAAAGGCAAAACCAAAATGGGGTCAGGGATAAATTTACAAAGCTCTTAATCAAATATAGAAATGAGAGAGGAATTGTTTTTAACTGGAACGGACATTGGTATCTTCCAATACAAATTACCATATTTAATTGACTTGTAGCGAAATGCTCTTTCTGTGTGGTTCTCTGCTGTGGTGGTGTTGCTAGGAAATGTTGCTAGGCAACTGTTCATTGACTGAACGGACTTAAGATAAATATATTTATTTGTCCTTTGATGCAGTAAAGCATAACTCTACTATTTCAGTCTTGTACTCGTCACTGGGCAGCGGAGAATATATGCGGGCTAGGGGTTGTGAAGTAATGGTCTGCTTAAAATATTTGGCAAAGCTGTTTTGCAGGCATCAACCTTTTTTTGTGAAACGGTCTTAATTCCTGGTAACTCCAGTTCCTCTTTGCAATGCTAACAACTAACGCTGGTCAGATAATAGATGTTGAATAATTCAATGAATTCTGTGATCTTTATCGAATAAATCGCTGAATGACCATTTGCCATTATTCACCCCAGCTGCCCTGGCAGTGCATCTTGACAAATATGATTTTAAATAACCGAATGTTGACTCGGCTGTCTACTGACGAGATGTGTATAGCAATGTCTCATAGCACACTCAGTGATATTTCCTTACACAAGAGGGTTTTTAACTTGCCTTTTACGCATGTAAGTCTCTTGGTTATAACATTGTTCAACTGAATCATTTTTTCTAATGTTTGCTCATTCCAAAACTAGTAATCAAATATTTTTCCCCCCAAAGGAGCATTTAAAGAATTCACTAACTGCATAATTCTAAAGTACTGCTAGTAAATTCTAGTCTGCAGATAGCCAAGAAACGATAGCTTCTCCATGTGACCAGGGCTAAGGTTTGAAAGGAACTTACTCTTGCATTCTAAATATTTGTGCAGTAAATTGCCTATGCAAACTATAGAACTTGCACATGGACACAGGAGACGTGCATACAAATTGGGTAGGGAGAAGTCTACTCAAAGACACTCTCATCCTTCAGTGATCTTCTTCTGTGTGAAGCTCTGCAGGACTGGGGTCTTGAAAGCTGTATCTTGGTCCTGTTGTTTCAAGTACTTGGGGGTTTTTCATCTACTTTTCTGCGTGCTCTGCATTTAGAATGCATGGTGTATTAGAGCAGAGCATGTTATAGCAGACACATGCCTCGGAAGCAGTGTCAGTTTGAGGTGGTGATCATGGATAGCCAACGTTATCACAGGTAAGGTCATTCAAAATTATGCTGCACCCCAGTGCAGATGCTAATGTGAACAGCCAATACCTATCTCTAATGTACATGTCATCCAATGCCTATGTTCAGATGCAATTAAACGTAAAAGAAAAAAAAGCGTGTTCGTGGTCCATTTCTAATACAGAGCAAAGAAATAACTTATCTCCATGGGAATTTATAGTGGTTTCCAAATCTCTGCAGTGGTTAAGTTCTTGCTCTGCGTCTGGGTTTGCCCACCTGGTACCCTTTCACAAGGAGTCCCTCCCCACTTAAACAGCAAAAGTAAAAAAGAAAGAACAAACAAACATGTGTCTGAGTGTTTCCAGTGTTCCATTACATAATGATAAAAGCACAGAAGACTCCAGTTCCATATAGGAAAGGTGATGGTGACAGTGGTCAAGAATGAAGGTGTAGTATGGTCAGTTGATGTCTTCAAAAGAAGCCTACGTATGTATAAATTTTAATATAACACATAATTACTACTCTCTACAGTGTCTCTTCCTCTTCTGCTCTGTTATTGTGGGGAAAGGCTTTCTACTTCACTCCCATATCCCACCAAAGTTTCTCAATCTGCTCTCATCCTCCTGGCTAAATGCTGGAGACCCAAAACTATTTCATTATAGGAAGTGACACAGCGTTGGTGCCGGCTGAAATCCTGTCCACATAGAAGTCAATGGCATAATTCCTACTCCCTTAGATGGGCCAGGCTCTCCCCCGCCTTGTATTACATGTACTTTCCTGGTATAACTTGCTGAATATGACGCAGTACTGAAAAGTGAGGTCATGGCTACTTTTTATAAGCCTGATTTAAGAGGCGCCCTACAATGACGTGTCTTTCTTTTCAGTGGTGGGTTTGTTTGTTTTTTCTGAAGAACCGCGGGCAGTAGGTCTCTCTCTCTCTTATTGGATGGTAGATGCACTGCTGCTGTTAGTCCTACAGCATCTGCACCTGATACCTAGAGTGGATATGAGAAATGGATTTTAACATCAGCAAGGGGAATCAGAGGCTAATCCCTAAGGGTGTAGCACGAATGTCTGTGATAGTTTCTGCACTGTTTATGCGTTGCGTACGTAGCACACATTTATACCACAAAGAGTCGATGTCCCTGACTTCAATATGGCGCACCAAAGGCATGTGTTGATTACTATTGCAGACCGGGCTGTGGGCAGTCCTGCCTAATGATCAGGGTGGGAGGCTGACCTAGAGTTTGGATCAGAGGTGACCATGCCTAGTGGCCAGAGCCCAAATCAGGAGCTGAGTTATCAAGTGCAGGGAGTGCACTGGAGATGAGGGTCAAAGCCATGGTCCGAAGCAGAGAACCAAGTCCAGGGAGCAACCTGGAGCTGAGCGCCAGGAATTAAGGATCAGCAGGAGCCAGGAACAAGGAGTAGAAGGTGCAGGGGATAAGGAAGGAGAGGAGCTGAGAGCGGGAAGCAGGGCCAGAGAAACAGCTGCGGGAGTGGAAGACTATTGAGCAGCCTGGCACCTAGGCCTGCTGCAGGATTGAAGAATGTGCCTGCTGGAGTCTTCAGCCAGTCAGGAAGCCATGGTCACTAGCTGAATCTGGGCAATGAGCTGGGTCTGGGTTGTGCTGTGGGTCCCTGGCCCTTAGTATGGAGTTCAATTTGCGCTATTCAGCCTGAGGCAAGGGGCGTGTAGAATTAACTGACTGCATTATTTTGGCTCTCTTTAATAATAGTAAAGCGATGCCATGCGAACTTGAAGAGGAGTTCATTAAAAGTTGGCTGTCCACAGAAAAGAGCCGATGCCATGACTGGCCTAGGTAATGCAAATTGGCAAACGAGTGCAGGGTAAATAAATCAGCTGGAACCTTTGCTCAAAAACTCTGATCTTTGTGATTCAAAACTCCCTCCCTCATTTTTCATCTCTACTTACTCCTCCCTACTCCTCATCCATAAGCACTACCGTTGTTCCTATTTCTAGATCACAGTGGGAGCACCAAAAACATTTTCCAGTCCAATTTTGCAAACATAAGTAGTGCCAGTAGTGTTGATAGAGGTCTTTCCAAATCTGAATTTGAATACATATGTGAATTTTAATTACTATTCCACACTTCTAGATAGCACCATACATGTGAATTACACTTTACAAAGACAAGAGACCAAAGACACAGTAAATTCCTTTTGGTAGGGACTATCTGTGGCCCAGGTCCTACAAATATTTACACACATGCTTAACTGAAAGCACATGAGCAATCATACTGAAGTTAATGGGACTGCTTACAGCTCCATATAAATGTCTGCAGGATCTGGGACTTAGCTTACCCCTGGACTTAGATCCTCTCCTCATCAGTAATGAAATACTGGAAATAGTTTCTACATTTAGCTAAAAGGAATGGAAACATGGCGAATGTCTTCCAAAATTTCTGAGTGATCAGATTGGGTTGGACCTGTCTATAATACTTAAATAGTGTCAGGAGAAATTAAAAAAATGCAATTCATGCAGGGAAGAAGTTTTAGCCAAAGTTATATAAATGCACTTGTACTTCAAATTATGCATTCCACAGCCCCCGCCCTGCACAATAGTGTTCTGTCATGGAATGAGAATTGGTGATTGATGTGGGTAAGTTTAGTACTTAACAAAAAAGTATTGTGAAATAAAAATAAGTGTGGTGCAGTTTACCACAAACTACGGTAGCTTTGAGAGAATAATGCACTAACTTTGCAGCTTTAGACAGTATGTGCCATGGCCTAAATTGAGAACATTTCAGGATGAATAATTTACCACCTAGAGAGAATGAGCCTGTCGTTTTCAGCTACACGAGTAAAAGCAAAATCAGCTTTGCAAACTGGGATTCTTTATCTTCCAAGCTGAGTGTTTTCTTAGGGTGTGTATACACAGCCAACGTGGCTGTGTAGTCGCAGCTCCAGTGCTGTAGCACTGTCTACACTGACACTTTACAGTGCTGAAACTTGCATGGCTCGGGGGCGGGGACAGTTTGTACCCTCTGATCTTGAAAGACCTCTGGAGACTGAGACTTGTGAGATATTCTACACATCAGGCAAGAAGAAATGTGCCTTTTTCTCCCCCATGGTTTCCTTCCCCCTGTATGAAAAGATGAAAACTTCAACAGATGAGGTTGTTTCTCTCCTTCCTCCCCCCCCCCCAGCAAAACTGTGGGCTATGCTTCTTGGTTTGGGGTCTAAGTTCAAACTCTTACCACTTCATGTGGTCCTGACTATTCGCTTGCAAAGGGGAGGCAAATCACATATGCATCAAAAGAAAACAGAATTTCCTAAAAGCTGAGTCCTACAATTTTTACATAAGGGTTTATGGCTATAGGCATTGCCAAGGCAGCCATAACTAGGGTATCTGTTCATGCTTTCCATGGTTCAGATTAAAGAATAAACATACCCACTGCACTTGACTAGCTATCAGCGCAGGTCAAAAATGGAATTTCCATCCCATGGGAAATTCTGAGATTTTCTGATGTGATTTTGTCTCAAGTATGGATGAAACGATGAAACCTCAGAAATTTTCAATCAAATTAATATTCTGAAATATTTTCTTCTGACCTTATATAAATGTAACCTTTTGATAACTCCCAGCAAATGTTGATGCAATTAATATGTTCCAGTGAAACATTCAGTGTTGTTGAATCAGTATGTTCTGTCGGGAAATTTTCAACCAACTCTACTACCCAAATTAGCAGACGAGTCTGACCATTTTTTAGTTACTTAAAATAAGGCCCCTTTCCCCGTGTCCACCCACCCACATTCTAGCTAACCTTCCCCCCTTTTTTGCTCTTATGATGGAGGGCAAATTGGATAGAATCAAATATAAAGGAGTAATAAGAAGAGCTGGGAGTGCAAATTAAGTGCCAAATAATCCAGTGTTCTTTCTGTAAATGTAGTAAGTAAATATACGGTAGTAGCATGAGTGTCACATGGCCACAGTCATACGGTGATGCTTGAACAGGTGGTCGCACTTGGCCAATGAAGAGGATGGGCTATAAAGGATCAGGGAGAGACCTGGTGAAGAAGGCATCTCAGTGAGTCAGAGCAGACTGGTTCAGTCAAGAAAGGCAGGTGAGAGCTGCCAGAGACCAGGTGACTGGAGGAGGTCCTAGAAGGAAGCAGCAAACGTTTCCTTGGGGAAGGCTGAAGAGGGGTTTGCTGGCTGGCATCCCTAAGCCAGAGCACTTGAGAGGGCTGAAGGCAAGAGAAGCAGCACCAGAAGGAGTTGCCTGCTAGCTCTAAGCTGGAGAGCCAGAGCCAAGGGCCAGAGCAGGCCTGGAAGTAGGAGACCAGCAGAGGCGCTCATCTGCTGTCAACTCCAGGGCTGCAGAGCTGGTCCTGGAGCAACCACAAGAGGGCTGGGGGAATGAGGGATGCTCCCCAGAAAAGAGGCCGGGGGGAGGGGGGGCGTTCCTACTGGGAAGAGTGGGGTTGCACTCCAGTTGAAAGGGTTAGGGGGTGGCTGTGCTGGTACAAGAACAGGAGGAGACTCCGGGGCTGTGCCGGAGAGCCGGGGTGTGGTGAGAGATGCTGGGGCTACGTGTTGCTTGTTCAGTTTGCATGATGCTGGGGGAATTCTGAACTGTGGGTCGGGACTTGTTTTTGTTATGATTTATGTGCGCAGGACTTCAGTAATAAATTAACCCCGCAAGGGTTACTGGCCCTCAGAAATACTCTGTGGACTCTTCAGGAGGGAAGCTAGGCAGGCATGTTTGTCATGCCCTGGTCTGCAGCAGGACAGCGCTCCAGTAGGGGCCGCCTTATGACCGTCACATCAAAATCACAACTTTTGTTGTCAAAGTGCTTGTGGCGATGGGAACCAGTGTGACCCAGTGGATAGGACGCTGTGCTGAGAGTCAGAAGACCTTGATTCTTTCCCTGGCTCTGCGGTTGACCCTGGGCAAGTCTTTTCACTTCTCCATGCCGCAGCTTCCCCAACTGTGAAATGAAGTAACCCACCCACCTTTGTAAAATGCTTTAAGGTCTGCATATGTGAAGAGCTGTATAAGACTATTTCTTAACTTTCACGTAGCCTGTCAAGATTCAAGAACTCCGCACTTAAACAGATAGGCACTTAACATGTCCTTTGAAACTTCCTAACCAAAATTACCGATGGATATTTCTGTATGTATCTTTTTGGAAAATCTGATCACCTCATTATGGGGACGCACATCAAATGAGGCTTCTGTGTTCTGAAGCTGCTCTGGTGCCCTGGGCTGATGCAAGTTGCTGATGTTTTGATGTCTGGATCTTCGAGTGTTTTTTTGCAGTCCAGTTTCCTGCTTTTCTGATGGATCCTGCAGAATAAACACTGCCTGCCTTTATTCTGTGCATGGCTTTGTCCCAACTATAAGAGTGTGTACACAGATAACCTTTTCCATAGTCCCAATAAGCAACATAAAAACAATTAATTGGAAATACTCACAATCTCCCTTCAAATCTTACAGGACAGAAGAAAGGACCTTGAATAGCAGTTCTGGGATCAAGCACTGTTATGCAACGGTGAAGACTTTGGCTATTATTATGTATCTCCTTGCTGAATAACTTTTATTGGCAGCTGGGAGGGCAATAGCATGAGTGACTGGGCATGCTGTTTTAAATTCTTTTCTATAACAATATTTTTCAGAAACCCACTGCCCTGGAATTTGTCATTTATAAATAATGTTTTTTTCCCCCCACTTCGTTTCCCAACTTTTTTCCTTCCTCTTCTTGCACCAAGAACTGCCTGCCTTGCATACAGGCCCATACCTTCCCCCTGGCCAAAACTTCTCCACCTCTCCTCCCCTCTCCAGCAACCACCCTAAATGAGTCCATCAGTAGTGGTTGGTGAGGGGAAAAAGGAAGAGGTCATGGGGGCACCGTATCATCTGCCCATCATGCAGCTTGTATCGGGAAATTGTGTGACTGCTCCACTTCCTTAAACTTGGATTGATTTAACCATAAAATTCCTTACATTACAGGTTGGAACAAGAGTAGTGCTTATAAGACTATATAGCTTCTGCCTCTGACTTAACACAATCTGCGTTTCAACAGAAAAGGGAGTCTCCAAATTAAAATACTGTATGAGATGGGAATTTCATATCTACGCATCAGTTTAATACCCACTCAACATACCAGCTTTGTCATGATAGTAAAATAAAGGAGTTCCGATAGAATTACAATTGGTCCAGTTTCTCAGTGATGCTGGAACAATTTTTATACAGGGGGTGCTGAAGGCAGAAACCATGTATTTGGGTTGTTGTTACTACTTCAAGCCAGAGAGGAGCAGCAGCACCCCAGAGCCCCTAGTTCCAGCACCTATGGTGTGTTTAGTATATGCTGTGGTGTTGTAGCCATGTTGGTCTCAGGATATTAGAGAGACAAGGTGGGTGAGGTAATATCTATTATTGGACCAACTTCTCTTGGTGAGAGAGACAAGCTATCAAGCTTACACAGAGCTCTTCTTCAGAGTAGTTTCCCAGACCTGAAGAAGAGCTCTATGTGAGCTCGAAAGCTTGTCTCTCTCACCAAGAGAAGTTGGTTCAATAAAAGATATATTACTTGACCCAACGAGTCTCTCTAGTATATTTAGTGATTATTTGTTTCAAACACATTACACTTCAATTTGACCCAATATTTTAATAGTAGATGATAAAAATTATTTCCTGCCAAAATTTTTCTAAATATGGAAAACTAGAAAATATCTGTAAGCCTAAAGATATATACATAGTTATTTAATGGATTCCTAAAAGTATATTGAATCAAGATGTAGCATAGCATATGCTAATTCCACTTTTTCTTTTAAAGGAGAAGTCTAGTTCTTTAGGAGACCAGGAATAACCCTTTCTAGTAACACAATTAGGCAAACATTTTCAAATCTGACTTGAGATTTTGTTTGCCTCCATTTTTAGGTGCCCGTCTTGAGACACATTAGAGAGGGGTTGATTTCCGGAAACTGCTGATCAATGCCCTCTGACAATCCAACTCCTTTAAGATGTCTCAAGCTGGGTATCCAAAATCACTGGTTGCTTTTGAAGTGGACACCAAGATATATCAGCAACAGTTCTTAAAGTGAAATCTGATGTTGGGCAAAGAAATCCATTCAGATCACTGACAGATGGCTTCACTAATTCAGGCTGCCTTTTTCTAATAAGAACAATTTCTTCTTGAATAAAGGAACCACTTTTGCTCTGTGGTGACCATTGTTTCATTGTTAGTGTGGGTTTATTCTAGTACATGCTGCATTCTTCTTAAGTGAAGAAATGTTATGGCAAAGGATATGCATATACAGAATGCACACACACTCTGTTTTCCTTCTTCCTAGGAGGGTTTTCACTGCTTCTTCGCATTAGCATATTTTTGTAGCTTGTATGTGTGTTTTTACTGTAGCCAGTATATATATTACCACAAAAAAGGGCCAATTGCAAACAAAGCACCTGAATGCTACCTAAAACTCATTATTTTAAAATCATAAATGCCAATGACTCAGCTCTACCTTCACTTCCATCATCTGCTAGAAGACTACATAGAACAAAGGAAGTCAAACGGTCCTGAATAAAATGATGGAATTACTATTCTTTGTATTGTATCTACTTTCTTATACTATGCTCCATCACCAGGTAGTCAGAGTGCCTTCCCATAGTGCATTAAGCAATGTAACTAACATCTGTCACATGTTTGTTCTCTCCTCTTGTCACCTTTGGGTTTTTTTAATAAACATATAGCAGAGAGCATGTGTAATATATAAATATGTTGAGAAGGCAAGGTCACAGAAATGTGCCTTGCACTTGGAAAGGAAGATGCTGAGGTTGGTGATGGTCTTTAGTTTCTGTGGAAGTTCGTTCCATAAGCTCAGGCTGGCCACCGAGAAAGTTCAGTCCTCTGCACAGACAAGCTTCACCTTTATTGTAGAAAACTCTCTTGTGCCAGATGAGCAAAGTTGATGACCAGGGTCTTCAGTCCAGAACTTTCGCTGATCTTTTAGAGCTCCTTGAAGATAAGGGCCAAGACCTTGAACTAGATTAGATATTCCGGAAAGCCAGCACAGGGAATGGAGGACAGGGTTTGATGTATTTGTGGTAGCCAGTGTGGCTGAAGAGACATGCTGCAGCATTCTGCACCAGCTAAAGTTTACTATTTACTGAAGGCTTCATGCCCTGATATCATAGAATATCAGAGTTGGAAGGGCCCTCAGGAGGTCATCTAGTCCAACCCCCTGCTCAAAGCAGGACCAATCCCAAATTTTTGCCCCAGATCCCTAAATGGCCCCCTCAAGGATTGAGCTCACAACCCTGGGTTTAGCAGACCAATGCTCAAATCACTGAGCTATCCCTCCTCCCCATACCCAGCCCAATAGCTCTAAAAACAGCCAAAGAAGGGACTGTGACTTGCTCTTACCTAGTGCTTCTAGTTCTCAAAGTGTCGTTATTCCTAAAATGGGGATATGGAAACTGAGGCAAGAGACAGATGTTGTGCCCAAGTTCACATAGGCAAAGTAGGGAATAGAGTCCAGCAGTCCTAACTCCCAGTTCAGTGCCCTATCTAGGCTACCTCTCCATGCTTAGGGAGGGGATGCCACACAAATCACTATGAGGGAGAAGGTTCTCCCCTGGTGCATTCCAGATGGAATCCTTGGACAGGAAACAAGGAGAACTTCGTTTTGGCAGGACGTAGGCTGAAAGATTCTAGGCTTCTAAGGGCTTTCTATGATGGTGGTAAAACCAAAAATTACATGAAATGATACCTTGGAAGATGAGATGTACATCCTAAATCTTTAGTCTCATTCCCTGTTGCATTCCTGAACATTCAAAGATTTCCACTTCTATGTATCTTATTGTTCTGGGGTCACAAAGGCTCTAACTAGCTTCTACATCGGGCTGGTTCGGTCACCAGCCATGCACATCCTACAGAAAGGGTGTTATTAATGGAGCACAGAGCTTTTCAAAATGTCCTGCTCTACCATATTGGTAGGTTTTTTTTTAAATATAGACTCCATGGTTCTTAGTGCAGTATGAACACCTACAAAGCTAGACAAATAGAATGAAGCACATGCGCACATACATGTATGTTGAAAAGAGCCCTCACGCAATTGCGAGATGCTGACAGATATGCTTTTGTTCTTTGTCTATACAGCACCTAGCACAATGGTGTCCTCCACCCTCACTGAGGCTCCTAGGCATTACAGTAATACAAATAATAAGTAAGGGGCTGAGTTTTTTCCACATGAATGAAAGGTACTGTGACCACTAGGACTCATTTTTTCTTTACCTTCCTTCCCCTCTTGCTGAGGGGAGAGGGCTATAGTTTGGATAATTTCTTTCAGAAATCTAGGGCAATATAGAAGATATAAATATGTACATAAATACAGCCAATCTAATGTACTGTTTACGTGCATAGACCAAGTCAGATTTTAAAATTATCTTCTTTGTGGGTTGTTGTTTTTAGTCCACAGGGAGAAACATAAATTCTTAATGATCTGTATCCAGAGTGTGTGTAATAATTTATTATAATACGTCATATGCATATTCCTCTGACTGTAAAGGATAAATATTTTAGGAGCTCTAATGAAGAAAGTTATCTAAATGTCTTTCTCACCCATAAGGGATACTTCCCTCTGTGGAGAGGAGGTTTCATGTGTTTAGAACATCTACATTCTTTTAAAAATATCTGGATAAGCGTTTGTTACATGGGGCCCAAGTGACTTTGCTTATGAATAAGGAAGAAGCTGTTAATCTATATATCCTCTTAAATAAGAGACTAAGCAAAGCCTGAAAGAATATTGTATCCTGTTTGAGAACACATCAAGTGAATAGCGCTTAATGTTGTCCATAACCTTATATTTTCATCTGCCTTTAATATACCTTTATAGAAACTTTAAAAATCTATTCATCATCACTTAGAATTATTCTTACGTTTAGGTTACTGAAACAATTTGGATCACCATTTTCTGCTGTGGATGAGAAAAATTATGCGGGTGGTGGTGCTAATTAGGTAGATAGTTGTGGTCTTGCTAGTTATGTTTTTGTGTGACGGTATAGGTATTAGATCTTGAAGAAACTGCTTGTTGTTAATTGTGAAGCAGTTTTTTTAGAAGTTGAGTATATCGCCAAAAAGTTTGTTCTCTCTCTCTCAGAATCATTCTTAGGCATGGCTGCTGCCTAAATGCTATAACCACACAAGCAAACAATGGAGGCAATCTATGGATCCGAGCCTCAGGAAAGTTGTACCTGTTCCCTTGCTGCCCGTAAGGTATTGGTGGGCATAGGGTTTCTTTTGGGTTCACAGATTTGTCCCTAATCAGCCCTTGGATACATGGTTTCAGCTAAAATCTGTTTTACCACTGAAATGATAGTAGTAACTTTCTTCTTCTTAACCTCTCTCTTTTTATATTCTATTTCTGACATAATGTCAAAACAGTCAAAGAGCACATTGGGTTAAGAATTGCTAAAAATGCAAGGAATTAAAATGGGGACAGTTTTTTGTTTTTGATGTTGTTTTCTTTTTTTCTTTCTCTGTACCTAACATGTTAATTAAAATCTGCAATTTCACCTAGCAATTAAAGTTTCGCGTTACTAGTAATCAGCTGTTCCTGGGAAAGCAACCTTTAGAACCCTCTAGGACCTGCTTTCCTTTTTAAAACAAAAACAACTTTGATTTTTGACCTACATAGCTTCTGATTTTTTTGTTACCTAAATTGTTACACAGGCCACTAATTACAGTGTACTTAAAAATAAATTAGGAATTCATCAGTAAAAATAACATTAAAGGGCAACAGTAATTCCTGCAACACTAATAGTATTTGCTTATGATTTATTTTTGAAACAATTACTCTGAAGTTTTCTGGAAGCTATATTTCTCTGTTAATATAATATACACAATTTTCAGTTTTGCCACCTATTCATGGCTTCATGTTTCATCTATATTATGCTATTCTTATAATTTCCTCTGGGTTTCCAGAAAAGGCAGACATTAAAGGAAAACTGCAATGGCCCATCCTGTCGGAAATACACCAAAAACAAAACAAACCCACCCAAAAGTAGATCAGAATCTAAAAAAAAAGGACTGAGTTCAAGTGAACTTGCATCATGTGTATTTAATGGGGTTCCAACCTTTTTAAGATCTGCAACTGTTGTTTTATTGAAGTATCTTTGCTTTTATGTGTTTCTCCAAGAAAGCAGAATTCTAATTGTGAACGGGGTCCATACAGCTTTAAAAGAAAACTGTATCCATTTTGTTCTATCTAGGAGTCTATGAGTCCAAAAGGTAAAGATGAATGTTTCTAGGCATAAATTGCATTTATTTGAAAACTTAGTTTTTAAGATATAATCAGCCCAGGGAAGTAGTAGAAGCCTTATTGCTTGAGTCATGTGTCCGAGGCAAAACACTTAGATTGCTGTTGAAAACAGTTCTGCAGGGGAATGGACAAGATGACCCAATAGATTTCTTCCATCTCTAGCTGATTGTGAGCTGACTGGTACTGTTGAAAATCTTGTTTAAATTAAGATTTAACATAACACTTGTGACACTGGCATTCTGGAAGCTCCGTGGGGTTTTTTTTTTCCCCCCAAAAGATTGATTGATTCACATTCTTCTTTCCCCTTTAAAAACCTCATGGTTTCTGGGGACCTGTGCATATCAATAGGACTAGCAATAATATGGTCCCATTTTAACAGGCATTGCACTAATGCAGAAATGAACACCTCTTTTGAAAGCATGTGGTTTCTGTCACACACAGTAAAGCTCTGAAAGACCCAGGTTCTGTTTTCACTTACACTTCTATAAATCCAGACTAACATGACAAGAATGAAATGATCTTCACAGTTCTTTGAGGTAGGTTAAATATAGTGATTAACATTAAAATGTCATCGCTAGCTCAAAGTTAGCATCCTCCTCTACATAGACTGGAATAACTACGGTGTCCCAGTTGCCGTGGAATGCTAGCTGTTGGTAAATGCTACTTGAAATACTGAGGTTGATTCATATGATAAAGATAAGGGGAAACTGTAATAACTTTTTTTGTGTGCCATTTCAAGGGGGAAACTGTAATACTTGTATGGCCAGTGGCTAATGGTAGCCACTACCTTCTTGTCCCCACTTTGCCAGATGAGAGAACTCAGACAGAGGACTTAGTCTGGGTCACTGTGTGTAAGAGCTGAAATTAGAACACAGGAACTTCTGGCTCCTACTCCTGTGCTGAGACCGTGCTGCCCCTCTGTCAGGCTGAGATGGGTCCATAATAATCTCTCTCCTTTTTCTGTTGCACTTTGAACCCAGGCGGTATACCCATCCCCCAACTGCCCATGCTCTCCCTCTCGGCCCCTACTTAAACAGCTGTCCGTCCTTCCCACCCCAGTGGATTTTAAGAAATCATTCAAGTTTTCTTTGTTTTCTATTAAACGTTTCTAACAGAGTTGCATGCAAATGCCCCAGTCTGGATCAGAGCCGTTTTGTGCTGCATGCTACACAAAGATACAACCCTTGCTTTGGAGAGTTACCGTCTAAAAGCCATAAGAACAGGAGGTCCAGGGATGGGGATGGAACAACCAGTCGACACCTGGTTTATCTGCTTGTCACAGGCTGACTAATTTCTAAACTAGCTGTACAAGTTTAACTCACAGCTGTGAGTTTTTATTAGAGCAACGAGCAGCGATATGAAATATTGGTGTCCATGTGGATCGTGTTGGGCTCCAGCAAGTTGCTTATCCCATGTGAATTCCCTTACATGAGAAGTAGGACTAACAAAAAGGGTTGTCAAAGAAATTAATACAGAAAACACTGTTGTGCAACACAGTCTGTTAGAGAACTTTAATATGTTAGAGGTGGGAGAGGGATTAAAGAGGACATATGGGCAATATAGAAGTAAAAGGGGAGAGCAAGGAGATGAAAAAGTAGGCAGGAAAATGAGACACTTCAACAGCGGAGAGAGACTAAGGATTGTATCTATCCTAGGCCGAGGCTTATTGCTTTTGCAGTAGCATCAATGTTTGAGAGTGAGCCCCCTCAGTCTTGTCTCTTCGTATCACAAGGGAAGCTTCATGTGGGAGGGAAGAACACAGATTTGGGCAAAAAACAGAGCAGTCTAAGCCAGTAAAGCTGTCTCTGGCAGTAATAATAGTCACGCTTAGCTCTTATGGAGTGTTCCTCCATAGATCTCAAAGTATGATCATCCTCATTTTACGGAGAGACTGAGCAGTGGTGTGACCTGCCTAAAATCATCAGCTAGCCAAGGCCAGAGCCAGAAATAAAACCCAGGTGTCCTGAGTCCCAGTCTAGGGCTCTATCCGTTAGACCACACTGGTTAGGAGGGGATTTGTGCCTAACTGCGATGCAGTTGTATTTTGGTTGGCAAGCAGTGGGGGTAGCATTGGCCTTTGTTATAGACAGCATTCTCTTTTGTTTCAGGGCACACTCAGCTTGATTTCTCAGTGCTACGGACCTCACAGTGGGCTGAGAGGGAAATCCAACCAGTGCATCTTGCTATCTAATAACTCGAAAACAAAAGCAAATTCCTCCTTGACTGCTCAGAAAAGTCTATAGCATTATAAGCGGATTTAGACAAGTTTTCCAAACTCAAACATTGGTTAAACTGATGCAGTACAGCCACAGATGAGACATATGTTTTTTTAAACTACTTTTTTTTATAAAGCCTTATCACAGGCACATTTAGTAGTACTACTTTTATCTCACTCTAGCACTCGTGAAAAGAACCCGATAGTCAGCAGTGGAGACAGAAATATTTTATCCACAAAAGCATAGCATGGGCACCAGCTGTTTTTTGCTTTCACATTTTCTGCACGTTTACTGGTCTACCCAACATTACTAGTCGAACGGTCAGGAGTGGCTCATGTATTTCATTAGTCTGGAGATCCCACTGATACTGGGTCTTTCCTCTCTTGTGCTTCCCACTTAACATTTTTCATGTATGAACCTTGTAAAACACAACTCTTGATCTCTGGTATCAGCTGAGCTCTAACCTTCTCTTGTGTATCGGGTGTGTGCTTCATAAGCTTATTGTTCCCATGCAAAGATGGAGATTGTTTTGTTGTTGTTACCCGGTCTCCGTCCTTTATGAAGTCTGCTGTATGAGATAACAGCTATGATCCCTCCCAGTAACATTCTTTGGAGTGACTCCTACTGGTCATGGGGGAACTTGGAGCTTTGGAGTCAATGGGAGCTTTTCTATGGACTTCACCTGATCTTGGACATGCTCCAGCTCTAAGAAAAGCCATGCTCAGTCCCTTCTTAATCCTGTGCAAAATCTGTGGCTGAGCCTCTCTTTGGTAAGCAGTGCTGATGACTTCCCAGGCATCATCTTGCCTCTGCCTCTCTAATTCTTGGTTCTGGCCAGAGGTTCTGAAATACCCCAAGAGGCTGGTCTTGCAGGTTTTTCTGGCCTGAATGGAAGGAAGAAGTTACAGGAATTGCCACAGAAAAAGTGTTGTCATGAGACTGCCCTACCCAGTTCTGCAGCTTAAAGAATGTCAGGTAGCAGTGTGCTTAACCTCTGCACCTTTTCAGAACCCCCATCTTCTGTTGCTCATTAGCTTTTTGCCATTAAATCCCTTTGCAAGAGAGGGCTGGTCACTACTTTGTTGGCAGTCTGGTTGTTTGGGTCCCCCCGCCCTTTCCCCTTACCTTTTTGTATAGTCTGTTTTTGATATTCAGTCTCTTACCTTTTGTGAGCCACTACACTTAAACCTTCATTCAGATCTTGCAGGGAGAAAAAACAACTACTGTCATAAGTGGGGAGATGAGTGGGGTGGAGTGAGTACTGGGTAGAACTGTCTGCCTGGAATTCACCTGGCCTTAATCCTTGGGCTTCATCTTTGCTGCACAATGAGTTCATTCGTCGAATAATTTTCTTGTTTTCTGCAAGAGGAAATGCACAATGAAGACAAACTCACAGATTTCTCTTCTCACTGTCGCCCTTTTTATTTTCATAGAGCAAAGGGGCGGGAGGGGTAACGTTTAGTGGCCCCACAAGGTTATGTCCTTCCTGATTAAAAACCTATTTGGGTTTAAACCGTTGCCTCTTGTAGCTTGCAAGGTGAAAAGGCAACAGAGTTTTATTATATTACTGATTTTAGTTAGAACATATTGTATCAAAGGGCATTCTTTATGGGAATGTGCTCATTATGTATAAATGCTTTTGGGTAAGGTTGTCATAAATGTAATAAAAGCCCTAAATCTTCCTGAAAGTACTGCCATGTCAAATATAAATTAGAGAGCGTATGAAGGAATAAGGACTACATCTCTCCAAGCTCTCGGCCCTGACTCAGTCCCACCGTCCAATATTACCAGCTGCTCCTCTGCTCAGTGACCTGTGTAAATGAGTTGTTGGGGGATAGTTGCCTATATCAGAGCTGGCACACATGGAGGCTTTCTCAGCAGAAAGTCTAAGGCACGGATGTTATCTCAGGTCCCTCTGGATCATTGTGTTTGCTGGTGTGATAGGCTGGGAGTGGGAAATTTTCATTGCCCCTATCTGCAGTGGACCTGATCTGGGGCAATACAAAAAACTTCAGTTTAAAGGGCAGTGTGGCTATTTTTACCAGCACTTTAATTCAGTTAGAGCCATTTGAGTTCACAACACTAGAAACCACAAAGTTATGGAATTGGGTGCAACTGCATATCACCCCTTCCCTCCAAAATTACTTCCAAGTAATTATCGGGACAAATATAGAGATTGAATTACTTTTGGGACAAAGCTTTCTCAATTCTAGCTGAAGATTAAAAATGTGCAGTTTTGGGCAGAGAATTCTGTTATGATTCATGGTCAAATAAAGCGTGACGTTCTAAACCACTGAAAGAAATAAGCTGTATTAGCTCTGGTATTCTTTTGTATAGAAACCAGTATTTCACATTCATGAACCTCTGTAGGGCAAACCTCATATATGACATTCAGTAATTTGCAGTGTGGATGAGATTTCTGGCATGAAATGTTAGATCTGTCTGTGTCATGGCTGATTCCCCACTCTGGCACTTTGAGTGCAGAAGTTGGGGGCCTGCAAGGATTCTAAAAATTAAATACTGGCGACTCCAGGCTTGTGTTAAACTCCCAAGGTTACAACTTCTCTCTGACCTTGGATGGGTAGATGCTGCCACCACCCAAATGCAAAACCCCTTGGAACCCAGGAAGGTGCACTTGGGAATTCCTGCCTGTGGGGTACCCTCAAGCCCTTTCACCGCCCCCCCGCTCCAGGGAAGAGCTGAGAAAGAAAGCAAAGTAAATTAGCTGTTGCCCCCAGCTATCATATGCACAAACCTCTTTAGGACATACAAAAAGCCAATCCTGTTCTTAAAAAAGGTAAATGTTATTCTCAACAAAAAGAAAGAAAATACATCTGGAACTTAGGCTTTTGCTAGATTTAAAAAACCCACTTCCAAAAATTAAACATCAAAAATAACCTTGTTGAGGTCCAGCTTAAAGGTTACAAGCAAAACAAAAAGCATTTGGGTTAGTACAGAGGAGTCCACAAGCCAATAAGAAATAAACAGAAATAAACCTAATCACGTCTTTCTAAACATTCCTGATCTACTTACATCTCTGGGTTGTTAAATAAGTAGTTCTAGATATGTTCTGATGATTTTCATATCTGGCCTTCAGCTTCTCACAGCGTAACTGCTCCCTGTTCTCCTCTTCCCCAGAGAACAACAGCAGCACACAAAAGGAAAGCTTTTTTCCCAATTTTACAAAGTTCTAGCCTTCCCATTGGGTCTTTTGGTCAGGAGCCCACTCCCTTCCTTTTACCTGGACTTTTGGGGGAGGGATAGCTCAGTGATTTGAGCATTGGCCGGCTAAACCCAGGGTTGTGAGTTCAATCCTTGAGGGGGCCATTTAGGGATTGGGGGCAAAAATTGGGGATTGGTCCTGCTTTGAGCAGGGGGTTGGACTAGATGACCTCCTGAGGTCCCTTCCAACCCTGATATTCTATGATTTTACAGGTAAAGCAAGTAGAGAACAGCTACCAAGAGCGACTTTATAGCGAACTGGCTGGATGGGTGTCCATAAAAGGGAGCTAGCCCGCCCCTTCATTTATCACAGTCTGGTTCCCAGTGGGCCAATCGCTTATGGTATTCTTGACAGGATAAATCTACTTGGGTCATACCAATAGATGCAAACATTCACTTTAGCCCACAGTCAATTGATAGCCTCTTCAACGCTGCTCCTGTTGCCAAGTCTGCCAGCCTACCAACAATGTTCAGGTTTGCCAGGAGCTGTGCTTCTTCATGCCATCACTCATCAGATCTGTCTCATACTTATCACTGACTCTCCAAGTGCGAAGCCCTATTTTTCTGTTCTGCATCAGCTGGTGAGCAGCACATCAGGATAAATTCTTATGGTGAATAACTCTTTGCATTCTGGCATAAGGAGAAAGCTGAGTAATTGAATTCTTGAGATGACAGACCTGTGTGTGTGATATTTTTAAAGGACAGGTAAGATAGGAAAAGTGTATGAATTACTGTACACATTTTCAACACCTGGAGAAGTAGGAACCTAAACTAATCTGGAATTTTTGAGTCAATAAATGTGCAAAGTGCTAAAAGCTCTCTCAGTACTAAATTATACTTTCACCTGCCTTGAAATGGAAACCGCACATGAGGTAAAGGGAGGAAGAAGGATATTTATAAATAGATGAAGTGAGAAAAAGAACTAGCAAGAAAGTAGCCTTATTAATAAGGAAGGGACTAGAGCTGTGGTTTTTATTTTTTTTGGTTTTGGGTGTAAATAATTTGGCAAATTTGACAGACAGTTGTCAAATATTTTGATTGACCCTGCATATTTTGTTGGAAAAAAGTTTTGCCCAACTCTAGTAAGGATGAAAATAATAATGCTTATCTTTGAGATGCTGAGCTCCCTGCAAAAATTAATAAGGAAAAAAAAGTAAGTTTTGAATTCAAAAGTAAGACTTATAAAAAGTAACTATTGATACAAGCAAGTGGTAGGGAAATGTAATCATTTGCCTTCATTGATATCCATGCTAGGGAATTAGTGAAATTAAAGCGTACTCCTGAACCATTGTAGCCAGTGGGAGTTTTGACATTGACTCCAAGGAGAATAAGATTGGGTCCTTTCATCCTGATTTGAGCAAGGTACTGAAGACATTATCTGCCTTAAGTACAGTTCTCATTGCAGATCCTTAGAACCAGCTGCTCCTGCTCCTCGCTGGACTAAACTGCTTACTGCAGAGTTAGGAGGAATTTAAATGGCACTGTGTGGGTGTGTGTGTTGAATTATGAATATTGTGACAGGGTTGGGCTGGATGGCTATAGGAAAGTAATAGAAGGCAGAGATATTAGCCTGAGGTTAAGTAGGTCCCTTTTCCCTGGTTAAGGTAACAGGGAAGGTTCCAGAACAATCAGGAACCTTCTGGAGACAATTAAGACAGGCTGATTAGAACACCTGCAGCCAATCAAGAAGCTGTTAGAATCAATTAAGGCAGGCTAATCAGGTGTTGGGAGGAGGCCATGGGGAAGTAGCCCAGGGAGTTGTAGCTGTCGCACAGCTGTTCCAGGAGGCACTCTAGACAGCTGCAGTCCACAGGGCCCTGGGCTGGGACCCGGAGTAGAGGGCGGACCCGGGTTCCCCCCAAACCTCCCAACTCCTGGTCAGACACAGGAGTTGTTGACCTGGACTGTGGGTTCACGAAAACGGCCAAACTGAGGGCTGCCGTGAAGCTCCAAGGCGAGCAAATCCGCCAATAAGGTAGAGGAGGAACTTTGTCACAATATATTCTAAATAATCCAAACAAAAACCCACGGAGGTTGTTTTGTTTGAGGGGAATTGTGTTTTAGCAAGGAGAGCATATTTTAATTTCGCTGTTATTGTTACATCCTTGGGCATGTGGAATTGACTTTAATATGCACTGAAACTTCCTCAAGATGCAGGTATTTGAATATGGAGATGTTTGGTTTACTTTCCTTTGCACACACCCATCTTATTTAGTGTGTCTGAGTCCTGTAATGTGCACTTTCATATCATCTGGATATCTGTGTTCCATTGTTGTTCCCTGACCAGCACCCAGAATCTAGGTGTGTGTGTGAAGTTACTTTGTGTGTACACAGTTCCAGTCTGTTCAATGTCAAACATGCCCTCACTAGATATGTGAAATATGAGTGAGATAAAGAAGTGGGACAAAAGTCCCTTCACAGTGGGATCTTTTTTTAAACCACTTCCTGTCAATAGTTGGAGACTGGTTCTGACACTGTCCCAACTTCCTCCCTGTGCATGATACAACCTCCTTGAGCTCATCCACAAAGCCCATATCCAACCCTCCCTTAGGTCCCACTTAAATACCTACTCTGGCCATCATGCTAGCTACAGGGAATTGAGTGGACTTGCATGTAAGTAGTCTGGTGTTCCCGCATTCCCTAGTCAGTCTCTGTCTCTCTCTCTCTCCATATGTGTGTATCTGTCCTTAGACTGTCAGCTCCTAGGATCAGGGACCATCCTCCCCTGACAGCACCTACAATAAATAAATAAATCATTCAGATCAGAACTGCACAGCTCTGGCCCATATTTATTTCTCTGTTTGCCAGATTTATCTGGCAGCACAGCTCTGCTGAACAGTTTAGCTAATTAACTGCTGCTCTGGAGCCAACAAGGTAGTTCACTTTCTCGTGAGTGCCAGACTGTGAGTTGTTTAGTTTTTTTTAATTTTCAGTGAAAAAACAGTGGGCTAAGATTAGTGAGGAAAACGTGGAGTGCATAACCCACTTTTTTGAAATCATCGGAGTACACATATAATCCCCCTTGCACATCCCTCGGCACTCCATCTTATGTTATCACAGCACTTACGCTTCATATGATGATTTAAAGTAAACCACACTTTTAATTAACCTACTATAGCACGGCTCAATCCTGCAATTTGCTGAGCAAACTGGGGTCCCCCTCCCACAAAGCATGAGTATATGAGTAGTCCCATAGTCAAAGAATAAAGGCCCCTTATTATTTTTATCCTTTGCTCTACATGCTATATAGTGCTATGTACCCTCTGGGTGAAGAAATAATGCTTTGTTTTAAAGAAACTGTTCTTGAGTCATTTTAATCAGCTGCTGTTGCAGGCTTCCAGAGGAAAAGATCTTAAACACTCTTGATGAGCAGGGGGCTGCAGGCCAGAGATCAGATCTAAGACTGGCAGAACCATGTGCTTCCACTGAGAAAGAGGTGAAGATAGTGTAACCTGTCCCCAAAGGGATGTACTCAAGAAGGGCTAAAAGGGATCTAAAGTGCAGCCTAGGACTGACACCCATGAGATGCCAAAAACATGGGACATCTGGGATGGTCATGAGCTCTGAATCCCAGAGGGGCAGAAGCACACTTTACGCTGAAGGTATCTTGGGTTGGTCTCTGGTGGAAGCTCCTTCCACCTTTCCTTAGACCAGTGATACTCAGACCTCAGTGGTTCAGGAGTCATGTGACTTCATTGTTTCATTTACTATCTATTATTCTCACGGCAAAATGAATAATCCAAGTATTATTATTTTATCAGCTACAATTGGTTAATAACCTATTAACCAATCAGAATGTTGTTACTAACTGAGATGGGTTAATAATTAAGTCACACAGTGTTTTAATATCATGTGCTGCGAAGAGCCACAGGAGATACGTTAAAGAGCCGCTTGCGGCTCAAGAGCTTCAGTCTGAGTATCCTTGCTTTAGATGCTCTGCCTTAGAACCCAGATCATTCTTCTCACAAGCACAAGCCAAGGGAGATGCGGTCTTTGAGAGCTGGCTCTCAGACCAGTCCTGGCTATTCCTAGTGGAAAACCTTGAATTGCCCATTCACGTGAATAAGCAATAAGTGAGGACCAGCCGTACTAGTGATGTGTCCACTCACATAATCCATTCTGAATGCCTATAAAGGGGTGAATTGTAACCTGTTCTGGAGGCATGACGTGTTGTTTTGTCAGCTGGAGTCCATCAGATAAAAGTCACGATGCCCCATTCTACTCTCATGATGCAACGTATGTGCCTGGGAGAAAGGCTTGCTGGCCACCGTTAATAAGTACCGTTACACTTACTATTGGTAGAAGCATTCGGAATCACGGCTTGTGCGCAACTTAACCCAGTGCGGCTTTCAGACCTTGTGGCTGTCTTTCTCCCAGTTTACAATACAGAAATCGTTTTGCTGGTAATCGATGCATGGGGTGAAATGAAATGTTAACATCTGTATATTGTAGGAACTTACCCAATCGCTCACAGTTTTGTTTTTTAATTATGAATAGATGGAGGTGGAACAAAATGGGCACGGTCAGGACACTGGTAAATAGGCCACTGGCAAGTTCAGACTCAGGCCCAGGGTGGTAGTAAAACAAACAAGGTTTTATTAGATCAACAGGTCTTCTTCCTCTTGCCGTCCACGGTGGCAGTTTTTTTTCACTGCTTGGGGCGGCAAAAACTGTAGAGCCGGCCCTGGATACGTTCCACTGAGACCGTGTCCCTACAGCAGGGGATTGAGACAAAGGATTACTCTTCCCTTCGCAGCTGTGCTTTTAGGGCCTGATCCAAACCCCACTGAAATCAATAGGAGACTTTCTATTGATATCCGTGGTTTTTGGATCAGGCCCTTCGTCCGTTTTCCCACAAGTGCAGCCCAAGGCTTTGATCCCTTTTTTCGAGTACTGTGTGCACAGGTCAGCAGGACATAGCCTTTAGCTGACAGTGCCTACATTAGGAAAAAAGGCAGCATTCCATGGCTCTGGACCGCATACAGTTAAATCCTATAATTTCTTAGCTGAGCCGTTCTTTAATACATCTCTCATGTGAGCATGAACAAAACCAGCCTTAGTGAGGATGAGAGCTGGGCTAGTACCACATTTGTGATATAGCCTCTTAGCTAAAGCCCCACTGGTGTTGTACAAAAGAGTACAACTCGGAGGGTTGCCTTGCCCTTAGTCAATGGCTGACTCAGACTTGGATGAATAATTCATTTTGAGGCTAAGATTAGGTACTAAATACTATCCTGGAAGGAATTTGTATTACGAAGTTGTATAAATGATTTTAAATAGGGTTATGTAGTGGAAGGTCAGCTCATTCGCTGCTGTAAACCAGACAAAGTCCCAAAAGTTAGCATAGACTTGAACAAAGGAGTAGTATATTTGGAAGGTTCTCTGCTTTAAGCACCCGTCTCATGTTTGATGAGACCATTAAAGTTGTTTGTTATATCTATAACGATATTGCGTCCACAAGGGATCATCTCTGAGATGTTTTGACGTGGGCCCTGGCGTTCTTCATGACAATGATCTGGTACTGGAATAAGGTGATTTCATTTCGTGAAGTGAGAGGAAGCTTTTATACATTTAATATAGAAATAGTTATTGTGGCCTGAGCTAATTTGAGGCCCGACTTGGAGAGAATATTACATTTATTCTTGAAAATACCCAAGAGAAACTAGAGGGCTGTCCTAATGATAAAGTTGAAAAAGTGGTTACGGTAAATCTACAGTTCAGTGCATCTCCGATCATTAGCTGCAGCCTCAGGTATACTAACCTTTCAGTGGAATAAATTGAAAATTTTTCAAATTTTCAGATATGCTGGAGGCAACTCCCACCTTCTGCAAAGGAAAAACATCAAGAGGAAAAAGAGGGCTTGGTGGTAATGAAGTTTAGGAACTTGAGAAATTATGGAGGTCACTTAGGATCCCATTGGCCCTCAAGCAAAACTGTTTCAAGACATCTTAGTTCTTTGACCTTCCTGGTACATATTTGCAAGTCACAGATTTTTTTACCCAAAGCAGTCTGAGAAAGATTAAACATCTGCTGTATTCATGGCATGTGAAGAACTGCCAGTTTCGGTTGCTGTTAAGATGAATGGAGCCTTCTCAATTTAGAAAAGGTATTTAAACATATTTTTTTTCTCTGTTTGTGCATTCTGTCACCAGCAGCACACTCAATAAGTCAGCTTGCTTTAATATGCTTCCTTTTCTTTCAAAAGGAAATCAGGCTTTAAAAACAATGGAAACTGTATACAGAGGTCAGTTCACTTGCTGGGATGAATTGCAGCATCTGTTTAACAGCAGGCAGCCACCCTTCAGAATGATTTAGTATATAACACACCAGCTCCAACTGAAATTTCGAGGGAAAATTTCAGGAATAAAAATATAAGTTAATTATTCGAGTTGGAAGGACTCTACAATTAACTCTCATGCTCTTAGAATTAACTCCCCTGCTCAGGGAAAGTGCCATCGCATGCTTAATAATCTTGTGGAAAATGAAGGAGTTTTGTATTTTTCATATGTGCCTCCATATACCTGTTTAATATTATCCTATCTGACTGCACAGGGTTAAAAATCAAAGGAGGCAGGTGGGGTGAGGGGGAGAAAACAGGAAACAAAACAATGCAGAGATCAGGCTCTTTAAGGGATCAGTGGGGTGGAGCTATTAACTGGGGAATGCCCCTGCCTGGCTCCAACTGGGCTAGCAAGGTTTATTCTTCCCAGAACCAAAATAGGATTAAAGGGGATATTAAAACCTTCAAATTGCTGGCACAGGAGAGAAGGGGGGTTGAGTTGTCCATCAGCAGCTGCTCAGGCTGGAGACACTGACAGACACACACAGAAGGAGGGAGAAAATGCAAGAAGGCAGTCTGCTCTCAGCTCAGGGATGAAGGTGTCTGAGCTGAATGGCACTTACCAGAGCTTGCAAGGGAAGAGTAAGGTTTAGTTAAGGGGAAGTGTGCATAGAGGCCTTTGTTTTTTATCCTGTTGCTCTGCATGCTATGTACCCTTTGGATGAATAAATAATCCTTGGTTCTGAAGTTGCTGTTTTTGAATGACTTCAATCAGCTGCTGTCACAGACTCCTGGAGGAAAAGGGCTTACATGTGCCTAAAACACTTGGGCTTGTCAAATTAATGTGGTTGATAGACAGGAGAGCTCCAGTCCCAGAGTGACTGAGTGACCCTTGAGAGACGTGCAAAAAGCCATGCCTGTCACCTGAGGGGTGCAATCGAAAAATACTAAATGGGGTCTAAAGTGTAGCTTGCCCAGTAAACTTGAAAATCTCACAGGGTCAGTATCATGTTTATGCCACCATGAAACGTTCTGTTTGCTTGCTTGTGTATAGCCTGTAGAAAGCTGCTGCACATAAAGAAAGATTTGGGCAGAGAGCCTTCATACCTGATCCAAAACCCAGTGAAGTTAACTGGAGTCCGTCTGTTGACTTCAGTGGGCTTTGGATCAAGCTGTAAGGCAGAAAATAGACTTAAAATGAATTGCACCTAAACTAACAGTAAGCATTTCTCGTAGCTATGTCTATAGATAATTTGTAAGATTCTGTAATAGTGTTGTTATGCTGGAAGGTTTTAATGACTGCCATCAATAAAATCGATAAAATACCGCAGACCTGGGTGTGCTAAATGCCATTCAGGCCAAGTGGAAGGAGCAATTAATCCCTTTTTATGTAGTGATATCCAGAAACAATAGAAACGACTACACAAGGCGGAGAATAGGGTGACCAGACAGCAAGTGTGAAAAATTAGGACATGGGGTGGGGGGTAATAGGAGCCTATATTAAAAAAAAGACTCAAAAATCGGGACTGTCCCTATAAAATCGGGATATCTGATCACCCTAGCAGAGACCCATGTGGCAAAGAGCCTGAGCAAGAGCTAACCCAGGGAGAACAAGAGGAGTTTCCCTGGGACTGGCTGAAAATGTAGGGGCTGAAGACCAACTGTGTGTTCGTAAGAGGCAGAAAGCCAGCATGAAAGCAAGAGAAGCAGTCATGAGCTCAGCTCTAAGAGGAAGCAGTGAGCTATAGCTCCTTCTTTGGGCATGGAACATGTTGGAAGAGCCACCCTGGGGATTTCTGAGCAAGGAAGCTGCCTGCTGCTGTTCCTACTGTGTTCAGGGCAACGGACCTTTTGAGTTTATTCTTTGAAAACAAATAGGGTTGCACCAGAGAATATGCCTGACCAGTATCATCCCTTTCTCCTCCTAATGTAAACAGTCTTGCAAGGCCTTGAACATTGGCTAATTGCTCGTGTCAAAGGGGCAATGGTACCTTTTAGTGACTCTGTCAGTTTCATGTCTGACCTGAAACAGCACTTACAGTCGCACATCATGCTTGGCATTATGGGGTGGCATTAGTTTGGTCCTGATTCCAAGCGAAGAGCTCCCTTTACTGCATTGCTGTCACACCTTCTTGCAACATAAAAGTTTTTCTTGGAGATCCTCCTTCCAAGTGCTAACCCAAATGCAGGGCACCCCTCTGGTTAGCTTGTGAGATCTCCAGGGATCACAGCCAAAAACCGGGTGGCTCTAGACATTGAAGAGAAAACGGAATTATTTGTAATATATTCTAGGGATGCTCATTGGCATCAATATTGTGAATCTCTCAGTCTTTGACTTTATATATAAATCCCTATTTAGGGTTTATGACTCCAGAGGACAAAATGCTCCTGCCTGAAATATGGCTCTCAACCAGTTTGTGAGAAATCTTTTTGCAGAACTTGAAGAAAGAGTTATGGATTTCTGAATTGCACACAGGGGGGGCCAGTCCCTTACTCAGAAAAAAAACTCCCACCGACTTTAATAAGAGATTTAACTGAGTCCAGGCTTCGGGGGTTTGGCCTGAGGTTTTTGAAATTCTAATTTGCCGTTGTCTGATACCCATTGCCTTGCATTGAGTTAATTAGTCTGTACTGAGGTGGAATTGTTCTTGCTGTTCAGTACACACATACCTTGCACTGAGGTTGCTTTTGCTGGGATTAAAACATGACCCTTCTTGAGCTAGTGATAATGGGCTCTAAAACTGTGAAGCAGAGCAGTACTAGCTGTGAATGAGGCATCCTGTAAGTTCAATGAAAATTGTCCTATGAGCAGGGTTTCTACTTTATACAGTGCTCCTGTGGGAGCATTGTTGTAGCTGTATAATGATGCTTTTAAAGCAAACACATGGCCCTTATGGGGATAGAATGTTCCATTTAGATAGAAGTGGGGTTTGGTTTGAACTTCCCTGAATCATCTTATTCTCTGGACCCAACTCCTATAGGGTTGATTCAGCCCCCTCAGTCTTCCCAGTTAGACCAGTGAACTATGTAGGCTTTTACTGTGTTCAGTTCCATGGATAAGGGCCTTAAAACTGACATCCTGACTGCTTCGCATGTATATTAAGGACCCCATGGCACTTCTAGTACTGAGGTAGGGGGCCACCCTGGTGTCTGAAATTAAAATTTCATCTTCTTATAGTGTTGTTTGCACACACAATGGTCACTGTGAATAAAGCTAACATTTTACCAGTGTTGGATTTATTTAATATTCTGAATACCTCATACTTAGATATCAAAGGCTTTGGTCCTGCAAAGTCTTATGCACATGCTTAATTCTTTGCAGGATTGAGACCACAGATGTAACTGTAGAATTTTTGGGTTCGTCTACACTGCAATGAAATACCCTCAGCTGCCCCGTGTCAGCTGACTTGGGCTCACAGAGCTTGGGCTGTGGGGTATACAGTTGCACTGTAGACATTTGGGCTCAGGGTGGAGACAGGGCTCTGGGATCCTCGCCCACTCATGGGGTCCCAGGGCCCAGGCTCCAGCCTGAGCCCAAACTGCAATTTTACAGCCCCACAGCCTGAGTGCCAAGTCAACTGACATATGCCAGCTGCAGGTATCTCATTGTACTGTAGACATACCCTGAATGGTGACTACCATACACTTGCCTAGAGAAAATGAAAATATTACTTTTCATATTTTAATCTTCAAATTACAGTTCCTGTGTTTCAAATAAGGCTCAGAATTTGGGGAGTAGGAACGTTCTAGATCCACACTGCTAAAAACTTCCCTAAAATTAGGGCACAACTTTTACCATCTTTCTCTTTTGCTTTAGCTGTTTGCTAGAGTGTTCCAGCTGACTTGAGCTGTTCTGGTGACCTAGAGAGGAGAGGAGAGGGGAAATGCCAGATATTTGAGCATAGCTTCGTGTTTGTCACATGAACGGTTTGAGTGATAGATACTGACTCCACAGTTGTTGTCTTGCCCAAAATAGAAAAACACGCAACACTCTGAAAGAGCCACTAAGATGCTCAGGGTTATTTTATGTATGGCTTTTCTTACAGATCAAAATATAACAATAGCTCCCTCCAGACCTCTGTTTGACCACTGATAATGGAACAGGTCACTGGATTAGAGCTGGGTGAATAACTGATTTCTCGGTTCACTGGCAGTTCTGAAAAATAAAAAATAAAAAAAACCCTGAATCGAATCCAAACTTTTTCAAAATTTTCAGCTAATCAAAAAAGTTCATTTTGGGTTGAACTCAGTGTTTTATTCCCACTGAAATGTTTTGTTTTGCGGCATTTTTAAAGGGTTAGATTCACAAAATGGCCAGAGGAGGAAGTGGTGGCTGGAGCAATAAAAGAACCCTCCTGTTCCTGGCCCTTTCGTGAATCTAATCCCCCGATTTTACTAAAACCATTCAGCAAATTTGTGACTAGCTTAGAGTTGACTGAAACTGCATTTTTCGGCAAGTAAACTATTCATCCAAAACATTTCACTGTGTCCTACCCTAGATACTCTTGCGTGGGATGGCATTTCACCCACCCTTTCATTCAGGGTCATATCCCAATATATTTTCATTCTCTTCTAGCATAGAAGTAACCACTATTCAATTGCTTCTGATACAGTAGTGACAGTTTGTCTCCTCACCTGGCTTTTCCTTGAACTGAGGTAGATCCTGGGACAGTTCTAAGCCCTCAAGGAATGAGGTTAAACGACCATCTCCAACTGAACCAATTGGGATTTTGGGCCTCATCCTATTCCACTTCAATTCAAAGGTCCAGGCTCAGGTCTCATTTGAAAAACAACCAATTATAGTTAGTGTAGCTTAACGTCCCTTGCACGTGTCATGTATGTCTTCTAAGGCAAGGCACATTCTTTGCATTAATCTCCAGTCAAACATCACTGCACATCTCAGAATCATAGGATTTCTCAGAAGGCTTCAAAGCAGTGGGGGCTTTTTTTTTTTTTGGTGAAAGTCCAGGTGCATGGTTTTGTGGTGTGGTTTGATAGCACAAACTGATAGCTCCCTGGAAATCACTAAACACCAGTTCACCCCATTCGCGACATAATTCTGGGTGTCTTGCTTTATTGAAAGTGCAACCAGGGTTGGCCAGGAAATGTAAGGGCAGGACAACGTTTCCACATAGTAAACAGAGTTCCAGACAGATCATAGATCCGCAGTAATGGGTCTGCAGACCCACTGATGGGCTGCAGAAAAAGCTAGGATAGCTGGAACCCTAAGGGGAGAAATGTGCAGAGGAATCCTAAATTATTAAAAAAAAAAATCTTCGTTTAGATGCTACCGCTTCTGTTGAGTTAAATACGTCCTCTCCAAGGCTTTGGTTTGAGGAGGACTTCTATGAAATGTCTGCATTTTCCCCTTTACTTTGCATAATAAGCTGCACCTACAGTATTAGGGAAGCTAATAACCTTGGTTGCAGTCATGCAAAATGAGTTCCTCTCTCACTTGCTGCTTCCTGTGTGTCAGCTCTGCCTTTGTACACGGCCAATACATTGTCCCATTGCTTCCATCATCAATGCTATTTAGACCTCATCTTGCTAGGAAATTGTCCTTTCCTTCAGTCTGACTCACCTGAAGAAAACAGCGAAATCAATAATCTCGTGACAGACATTTATGAGCCACATCAGGAAATGTGTAAAAAAAAAATGCTTCCCACTTTTTTTGTTAGCTATAAATTCTGTCATGTAAATTAAACTTGTATTACTTAAACATGAGGAAGGTAATTATGTTTTGTGAGATGTGATTATTTCTGCCCCATTCCCCTCAGATGGTTTAAAAAAAAAAAAAAAAGTTTGAGATTCTACATCACCTCCCGGATCCCTTTTCTCTCCCCATCATCTCTCCCCAAGTTTATTTTGTTGGAGAAAAGTGGCCTTCCAGTTCAGTTCATACCACCTGATTCAGGACATTTGAAACAGATATTTTGATCTTTCTGATATCAGGTCTTCCTGCCTGGATTCCCAAATAACTGAACCAAAAGGTATCCATTTCTATGAAGAGCTAGATCACTTTCATCTATCACTCTTCTACCTAAAGTATCTCATCTCCCTCTATACTTACCATTGTTTTCCTTCAGTCAGCAATTTGCTAATAGTATCCTAGAGTAATATTTTATATTCTACAAATAGCTTGGACCCAGTAATCTGAGACACCTCAATGGTTTGGGATTCCATTACACACGTATCTCTTTGTACAGTATCTCTGCAACTGAGATCACTAGAGGTGCTCAAAAGCTGATGACCCCTTGCTTTTAAAGGGGTCAGCTGGCAGAGAATTTTCAGTGACGGGGAGGAAGGAAGGCCTAGTGATTATGACACTGGACTCGGGAGATGTAGGTTTCTGGCTCTGCCATAGACTTTTCTGTGGGAACTAGGCAAACCACTTAATCTACCCCATGCCTCAGTTTTCAATCTGTGAAATGGGGATAATACTTCGAAACGGTGTTGTAAGAATCAAGCTAATTACTGATGTGCGGTGCTCCATTACTCCAGTGATGGGCAGCATGGGTCTGTGCTTTGGAAGCCACCCCCTTGTTGGTCCATCAGAACCCAGACTGGTTAATGTTGCGGGCATGATGCAAAGCCCTCCTTTTTGCAGGAAGGGAGTTGTTTAAATTGTCTCAGGATATGAAGGTTTGATGCAGGATTATAATTATTTTGATGACTTGGTGGGATTGTTGGATTCTCAAGAGCACTGGGAGTCCTAAAAGGATGATGGTATTAACTTTACTACTTAAGATTGTTTCATTTGTATGAAGCCCCCTAGTGCTAAGTAGGTAGTTTAAAATCAAAATAAAAAAAAATATATTCTCCCACTGGGGAGGAGACGAAGTGCACTAGATAAATATGTACTGCTGGTTTAATTGTCTTGATCAAAAGAAAAACAATCAATATCATACTCCGTTATTAAAGAGTGCAAATGGGTATGCCACCTGAGGTATAGAGGAGGCTGGGTAGCTGCTGCTCTTTCTAATTGCTTATCCACACAAATGCATATTGTGTTTCCCAAGTGTATTACCTCATTAAAATGTCTGCATTTCAGAATATAACATTAATTGTAGATACTGGAATTTAATCCTGTATCACGGCCCCTACACAATGCTGGCAGTTCCTAAAATGTCAGTGTAATCAGTAGTGTGTCTGTCTCTCACACAAATATATATACATGATAAAAAAATCATCAGGTGGGAAATCCTGGCCCCACTGAAGTCAGTTTGAGTTTTGCCATTGACTTCAGTGGGACCAGGATTTTGCCCCTGGTGTGTGTTTAAATTGGAGAGTCTGAATTAAATTCCATCTAGACTCTTGGGAGCTGAAAACTGTTGTTGTAGTTCGTGGCAAAGGTATTTTCCACTATGCTTGACCTCTGTTCTCAATGTCATGGTCTCCAGGTAATAAACAGACAAAAGGAATCTGACACTTGGGTAAATTTGCTAGATTTTTATCAGTCAATAAGCATAAATCGAATTAGTAGAACTCCAGATTCATTGCAAACTCCTTATTTACATAACCTTTATTTGTTCTACAGACAGTGAGCAACAGTATTAAAAAAGAGCATGTGTGTATCTGAATATATGAATTCTCCGTCTCTCTTCTGTCAATGCAAGACCTTTCTCCATTGCTGCTTCTATCTTCTGAAGCAGCTGTCCTGTGTTTCTCCTTCTCGATAACTCTTCATCATCTGATTTCAAATACCTGCCAAAACGTCATTGTCCCTTGTCTGGGCCACTTATAATATTTCCTCTTGCTGTGGTTTGTCTCTGTAACTCTGTTGTTTTGGAATATGGTTTAAACATTGGCTTCTTTAACAGGACATCTCATGCCATGTTTGGGTGAACAAAATAGCAGTTTGGAATGTGAAATAGGCATTTATGCATATAAGTATCAATTTAAGATGCTAGCTGTGATATATAGGTTGCATCCTAGGGATATCTTTATGAACATGGGTAACATTGCTGAGTTCAAACCACTATAATGGGTACTAAGCATAATAACGATGCTTTGCATTTGATGTATTCATAGAGGACTGGCGTCTGACACCCTCACTCACACTGAGCTCTACCTTACTCTGTGAGAAGCCTCATGATGTTAATGAAATTACTCCTGGAATAAGGTACTACTCACTAAATAAGGATGTCTGAATCTGATGCGTTTATAAAAATGCAAATGATGTGTGGGTTGACACTTCTTCCCATTGTGACTCTGTACCCCCTACATCTAATAAACCATAAAAGTATTGCATTTTATGGCCACTGCTTATGCCAAGGGTGAGAGATGTTAATTTTCTTGGCCTCTGATCTTCCCTTTAAATATATCTTTTATCTGCAGCTATATACCAAGGAAATGCACAGGCTAGTAATAGTTTCCTCCCTTGAGAGCACCATTACCAAGAAACGCTTGGGAAAATATTCCACTAAACAGCCTTTTCCTTACATACCAACTATTCTGGGGGGGGGGTGTTTTTTATTGAGGACATTTTATGGGTTTCATCTGATCTTCCCCTCCCGTGAAGTCCTCCTCCTCTGTTTGACACCGCCATTTGTTTGCTGGGAAAATGAGAATGATAACCCCATTGGGGTTATGACTTCAGGTTGGGGAATAAGCAGCAGGCGCAAGCAAACTTCCTAAAAAATATTTGCTTTCATGCAAATGCCCTTAATGATGCAGAACGAGGGGAGATCTAGTTATTTTTTTCCACAAACAGAATGCTACTGGAGTTGTCTCTCCCTCCACCCCCAGCATTAGCAGCTCTTTAAAGGAATGATGAAAGCTCCTTGTTTCATATAGCAATAACACATCAACAAGCTTAGTTGCCTGACCATGCTCCCTAGTGATTAAAGCTACCCCTAGAGCAAGAGCCAACAGATCTGCCCACAAGCCTTCCCGCCTTCTTCTGAACGTAGCTGAAATATCATTATTTTCCTACCTAACCTAAATTGTAACAATAGGTTAAAATGCCAAGTTTTGCTGTCTTGCAAAACTGGATCATGATGTAATCTTGTTCAGAGGCAGGAAGGCAGGGAAAGAAACGTTAGACCTGCTATATTATCCATGTTTTCTCCTCTTTTATTCACTTTTCGTGGATATTCACTTGAGTGCAGATTTGTTTGTATGAAAGTTCACAGAAAACTAATAGTCACACTTTATATTAAGGTTCAATTTACAAATGGTTTATAAAGGGTTAATAGATGTTATAAGCATGTTACGGACATGAGTAGTATGTGTTGTAAGCAAAAAAAAGAAGATATTAGAGTTAAAAGTGACCCGTACACCTGTTGGACTTTAAAACAATTAACTATTTATTATAGATTCATAGATATTAAGGTCAGAAGGGACCATTATGATAATCTAGTCTGACCTCCTGCACAATGCAGGCCACAGAATCTCACCTACCCACACCTGCGAAAAACCTCTCACCTACGTCTGAGCTATTGAAGTCCTCAAATTGTGGTTTACAGACTTCAATGAGCAGAGAATCCTCCAGCAGGTGACCCGTGCCCTATGCTACAGAGGAAGGCAGTCCTTTAGACTTTATGATCTATTTATAAATGGGTGTGACCCAAGTAATTTATCCCCAAACTGAAATTCATGTAATCACAAAACAGAGTTTGCCTTGTGACTCAATCGCAATTTAGAGCTGCTGGATCATTCAGTAAGCCAGCAGAAATAATACCTGGTGACTCCGGTGGCCAGTCCGACAACTCAGACATCGAATTGCAAATATTTAGAACTGGCAGGATTCAATTTAGTGAGCAATTGGGGTGAAACTTTAAATGTAGGGCTTAAACGTGACTTGAATGGTGCATAGGTCTTGTGCTGGCCCTTTGCAAGGAGCAAATTTCACCTTTAGTGAGCAATCCAGGCTGCAATTTGTGTCCCCAAATATCCACTGAATTATAGAGAATATCAAATAAGTGAAATCAGCATGTTTACAAGCAATTCATGAACAGAAAAAAGGGCTAAATCCATTGAATAATTTGTTCTCTTTGAATGATTTTCCCATCTCCAGTAAAAGGCTTAAATGGCATCGGTATGGAGATAAAATCTCCATTGCCGCGCTCCTCCAAACACTTACGCACATGCTTAATGTGAATAGGCCCATTGACTTCCCTGGGACCATTCACATGCCTAATTTTAGGCACATGCAAAACTGTTTGCAGGATCGGGGTCTAAAGCCCCATTTCTGCAAGTTTTTCTTGTGGGTGGACTCCCAATTACTTTCATGGGGCTCTGTGTGGGTGTATAGATTTATCCACAGTGAGCAGCGCTCAGGACCCAGCGCCTAAGAGTTCCAACAAGTAGCTGTAAAAGGACATCTTTGCTGCTGTGCTTGATAATTTTACTTAAAAACCTTTGCCAGAATCAAGAATGGTTTGTCTGTATTGATCTAAATCCTATTAATCTCTGTGGTTCAGAAAGCAATAGCTAGTATATTTCTGTGTACTCTCATAATTTGTCTTCATTGAGCATTGCCTGCTGATCCTGCCTGTGGTCCCTTCTTCATCTAATGCAACCCCTGCTACAGGCAGCTTAGTGGCAAAACTGAGTGAATAGAGGCTTTTCTGCTTTAATTTATACACAAACACAGTTTCCAAAACGACTTAGTCAGTGCTTTCCTTTATCTAAATTTGACCAGGCAGAAAGAAATCAACCCCCACAATTTTTCTTTTGGAAATTGCAAATGGACAGTTTGAAATCCACTTTTCACCCATGTGTGCGCACAAGCAGGATGTGTCAGGCATACGTGCGTGCTCAGATCTGTATCCATTTTAAATCTGTTGTGTATCTGATTCTCTGTCTGTGCTTACACATGTGCCCGCCTTTCTCCATGGTTATGTGCAGATGGTGTAAAAAGGGGCTTAAAGATTTAACCCAATGAACTGGAGCTAGAGAAGGCCAAATAGATAGCAAAGAATCACTCTTCTGTCTTTCAGAAGTTGATTGTTCTGTGTTCGACTACTAGAACGAGGAACTGTACGTTTGGTAAATTTAAATGATCTGTAGTAGCTTTGGAGAATATCAACTGAAACAACCACACAGCGTTCTTTTTCCCCAAGTACATCGCTGTATAATACAAGTTATGTTTAAACAGCTTAACCTTACAGCTTTTCGGTGTGTACTCTGGGGATAGAATATTTACCAATGATGGCAAATGGTTGGCAAAGTTACTGTTAGAATCTCTTCAGTCTCCCAGGCTGCTGATGTTTGAGTGCTTATTTACTAGACATCTGTGGGTTGAATTAAAATTTCGTAGAGCTTGTCTCCTCCTTAATTCAAATACCTCCTGTTCTGAAACATTTAAAATGCCGTGACAGCGACATTAGAATGAACCAGCTCTATATTGCTTATGCACTGCTGAATGTAGGGATGCCACAGGCATAAATTTTGTATCAGTGTAACCTATTTCTGACTAGATTTAAAATTCCTGGTGAAACTCTTGCAGTCCTTTCACCATTATATATACTGGCTTTAGTTCTGGTATCGTACATTGCCTAAGTTGATCAACATACAGCAGAGCAATGTTCCAAGAACTGCATATTGGAGTGCAAATTCTATCGTTTGCACCAAAGGAATTCTGGAGTAACTCCATTGAAATCAATACAGTTACTCCAGATATACACTTGTATAAAAGATAGCAAAATCATCCCACCATGTTTCAGAAAGTTCCTAATCTGTATCCTGCTGCAACACAACCCTATTGTACCCTGTTTCTTTATTTCCCAGCTCCCTTTACGGTGTTCCCAGTCTGTATCTAGAACCCTCCAGATCACTCTTAGCCTGAATGTTAGGTGGACATACCCTGATTGATTCATTACACACCATCCAACTTCTGTAACAAATAAGAATGATAGTAATAATCCCCGGTTCTTATATAGTGAATTTCATCAGTGGATCGCAAAATGCTTGACAAAGGAAGTCAGTGAGGCAGGGATCCTGCAGACAACACACAACATCCTCAGTCGCTACACAACCCTCATTAATTCCCAAAGCATTATCCATCTTCTGCAATGAATTAAGCAGAGGTCCTGTGGGGGAAAAAATGAGATCATTGTAAGTAAAGTCTGTATCATTATGCATACATACAAGTGGGCCAAATTAAAGTTGCTCAGGCAACCTTAATTCAGGCATTACCGAAGTTTTGAAAGCTTGACTTTGCAACCATAACATTCTTTTAATTTTTTATATGTAATTAAAGTCCATATTGAACGTACATCATAGCATTTGAACTTTCCTGGTTTTTATACTGCTTGAATCCATATTGCACAGTATGGATTATTGCATCTACAGAAATAACTCAAATATATAGTGTCACTTTTTGTGAAAGTTCATGTAAAATATGTAACCATATTTCACTCTTATACAGCATATTGGACACAAAAGGCTCCTGCAGTGTTTTGCAAACTATGTACATAGAGCATCACTAAAGTTCTATAGAGGGTGGCCAGCAGTGGTCATCAAACTGTACACGAGTGAACGATGGTAAAATATTTGGGCAAAAGCAGTGGATCAAATCCCTCCACTCATGAAAAGTGTCATGTACTGTTTAATGCCCACAAAGAGCAGGCTGGCCCTTTGTTTTTCAAGTCTCCCCCAAAAGAGACTGTCAACTCTATGGAATTTAGTGTATCTGCCGATGAAGGGTTGAGTCAAATGACTCTGCTGGAAGGAACAGTTATATATGGGAACCCATGTGCAAGGCTCAGGATTCAGTGTGTAACCTTATCTCAGGGGATAAACCAACTGGTACAGCATAGAAATGTAGGGCTGGAATGGACTTCAAGTGGTCATCTAGTCTGTGTCCCCCATACTGAAGCAGGATTCATTAAGATCATCCCTGACGAGTGTTTTGTCTAACAGTTCTTGAGTGATATCCTTAGAATGAAATTTTCTCTATCTGCAAGATGTTCCATAAATGTCTACTTTGAGAATTCTTGCACCTTCCTCTGAAACATCTAGTCACTCTCAGAAGCTGGGTACTGGACTAGATGTTCTATTGGTCTGATTCATGGTGGCAATTCCTTTGTTCCTCCCTGCACCAAACACCTTTCACCTTGAGAAAGCATGGGAGCTGGGACCTGCAGAGGGCTGAAGAGAGGAGAAGAAGTTTGTCCAAAATTGGTACACGTTCCTAGAGACAACTGTAGGAAAAAGCGAAGGGAGATTTGCTTCTAAACAGGAGGAGCAGAAAAGAACCCACAATTCCTTTCCTGCCAGAGCCGTGACAAAGGAGATGTCTCCATGGCCACAAATTATTGTCCCCATAGAGCATACAGCCAGCAGAAAGCAGGTCATACTCCACACAATGCAGCACTTGAGCAGTAAACATTATGTTATCATTGGTTCCTACTTCGCAGAGACCCGCTGTGGCTGCAGCTTTGGCAGTAATTCTGAATCAGTCCGGCTGCTGGGATTTGCCTCTAGTTGCTGCAAGCCTGATGCCTGGATCCCTACCCCACCATGTCAGGTAGTATGAATAGGAACATAAACACACACTGCTGAAAATGGAGGTACATTGTAAAATGAAGCACTTAGTTTGGTCCTGCTCTCAGATAAACAGGTGCATGTTGCTTCCTGCCTTGTAAAATCAGCCACAGCTTACACGAGCACAAGGGCAATGCTGGTCGCTGACTTTACAAGCGGCTCAGTGCTCAGGCTCAAACTGTGTGTGCGCGCACATTTGTAATCAGAGTGGCACCGCCGAACTGTTAATTTTCATGCCCCCAAACTTGCAGGTGCAGCAGCACAAGATGAGCAATCACTCCTGTTAATTATCCATGCATCCTCCTGCCCCCTGCGTAAGGCAGTAGGGATGAGCTCATTTTTGCAGTAAAAATGTATTTTTTTTGCACATACTTGGCTGCCTCCTTGCAAAATACCAAAAATATGTTTTCCCACAAATATTGTCCCTTCTGCAGTAGCCACTTGAGGCTGAGAATGCAAATGTGCTGCACAAGCCAAAAATAAACCCACACAGGAATGCTGTCACTGACAATGCTCCGACTCGGGCCTGCTGATGATTTTCACCAGTCCTAGCTCATTGCAGCTCTGGCACTACCGCTGGAGAGAGAAGAGTGGTCTGAGCACAGGCTTAGGAGCCGGGAACTTCTTCTGAGTTCTGCTCATGACTGTAGCAGTATCTCCCTCTGTGGCCTTGGGAAAAATTATTTGAAAGCTAAGTCTGAGCATGCTACCCCCTTTCCCTCATGGAAAACATTAGAAAGAGTCCCCTTCCCTCTGAGATGTCAGCCTCACGTTCCACACCTGCCTTACCTCCCCAGCTGCCTGGCCTCTGTACCTAGCAAGAATTCCTCATGCCCAGAAGCTGAGGCTTCAGTCTGTTCTGTCCACTCCTTGCTGTGTCCTACTCGATCTTCCCTGGCAGCTGAGAAGGGTGGGGCAAGACTTGTAGGAAGAAGAAGGGAAGATGGAAATATCCAGCAAGGTAAGCCAGGACTGGCTTCTCACTGGAATCCTGAGCTGGACTCTCCTTCCAGCATCCATATACATCCTTCCTACTACAGCAGCCCTATAAGCCAGCCTGTAAAGCAGCAGCAGATTTGACTGCCCAGCATTCTAAGGGTTAATACAGGTGCTTCTGTAACATGGAAATAATAATCCTTATGTCTGAGAATTAATTAGTTAATGTTTCTTATGCTCTTTGAAGATGCAGTGCACTGTGTAAATGCAAAGGATCGTTATCATTTATTATTTTAAATATATATTTACCACCTGCCCTCAAATACCTGTGCTATATAACAAAGGGGAATTTTTTTCCAGCAAATCCATATTGTTTGACTTGTTCAGCCATTTTTCAAAGTGTCTGTTTGAAGTACATTTTTTGTATATGAAGATTTCAGAGACTGTGTAAATAGACTTTATATAGCAAAACAAAATAGGTACCAGTCTCTTCCAGCTCTTCCACCTGCTTACCAGGTATGGTTGCCAAACAATTTGAGTATTTTATAGTGCCTTCCCCCAAATCAAATTCTGTGTTGCTTTTGGTTGAAAAGGTAATAATTAGCTTTTTAAAAACGTGTCAGTGGCTGCTGGTGATGGATTGAAGATTAGTTACTTATCCATAGTTCCAGGAGGTATTCAGCAATTAACCCTGTAGAGGAGTAAACTTTATGTATGGGGAGTTTTACAAGCTTTCCTGAGTATATTGTATTTTTAAAATGCTAAAAAGGCAGTTAAGGAAAGAAGAACACACAGCACAGCAGTGTTTCCATCTGACAGTGCAAGGTTCTTCCAAGAATGGTGTGTTAGCAAGCAAATACTGACTGTGGGTGAGAAATCCTTCCTCCACAACAAGCCAAAAGACCCCAGCTTTTCAGGACTAGTCTCCTAGAGGCGTTTGAGTATAACATGATTAACAGTGAGGGTGGTGTCGGGGTTATCTGTGCATAAGGAGAATCCACTCATGGGGACTGGGAGAAAACGTGGACATGACACTAGAAATCACAACAGTGCCAGGAGAAATGACGGATATGTTGATGCACTTTCATAGACTTGCATTTAGTGTACTTTTTTTTTTAATGGCTGTCAGAATGAACCCTTTTTGTTGTTGTTTTGCTCTTCTCTGGTTCTTTATTGAACAGGATGGTAGGGGTGTGTGTGTGTGAGAAGGGGGGTCAGGGGAAGACAGCGAGAGAGGTTTAGGGTGCTAGTCTGGGACTTAGAAGACCCACGTTCAAATCCCTTCTTTGTCACAGACTTAAGGTGTGATCTTGAGCAAGGCTCTTCATCTCTCTGTGCGTCCAGTCCTTCAGCTGTAAAAATAGGGACAATAGCACTTCCCTACCTCACAGCGGTGTTATGGGGATAAATACAAAATTGTGAGGTAATTGTGTGGTCTAGTCAAAAATTAGATGCTATGATAATGGGGGATAGACTTTATGTGCAGCATTGGCTGATGTCATGTACTGGCTGGCTGCCCTCAACTAGAAGGAATTATTCCTGCCCAAATATTTGTCTAGGTCTCTAGAAGCTGGAGTCCCAAAAGAGGATACAAGTCCCATATTTATGAAGGAAAAATATTCCAGAGGCAGGCCAGGGTCTAGTACCCATAATGCCTTGCCTGCACATCCTGTGAGCTTCACCATTGGGACAGCATGCTCCAGCACTCTAAATAAGCTTATATTTTATAGTAGGTCAGAAATAGTGAAGAAGCATTTTGCAGTTACCTGGCCAAAGGCGTAACAACTGTGTCATCAATTTGGGCCTAGTCCACTTAAAGCGTTGTGTATACTGAGTTTCAGCTAGCAGTCTGATTGGCAGTTGCTCTGGCGAGTGGAGCACAGATGTGCGGCTTGGGTGTTGCTTTTACAATTCGTCTGTGCTCAGACCTGCTGCAGCAATTCAGATGAAAAGCTAGGAAGGTCTGTGGATGTGATTATATTGGTAGTTGGGCATAAACCCTCATTTCATGGAGCAAGTCACAGATTTTGCCAGATTCTGCAAAGCACGGCCCCCTACCCTCCAGTGACCAGGTTCGCCAGAGTCTTGACCAGACTGAGTTGTAGCCAGCTGGCTTTCACCCAAGTTTTCAGTTGCTTCTATGTTTTGAATAAACCTGCTGACAGCAGTGTAAGGGGCAGAAGAAAAGGAGACTTGGAGTTGGGAGACATCTGCAAACTGGTCATGGTGTTCCCTGTATCATCTTTTAATTTCTCCCAGTAATTTCATTAAACAGAAGAGGGTGGCAAGACTTCGCTCCACAGGCAAGAGAACACCTGGTGATCAAAAGCAGATATTCATCACCACTCTGAGGAACTACTCTAAGGAAAGTCCCTCCATCCATACCAGGTCCTGCAGGCACAAACTACCTTCTTCAGCTACTGCTTTGCAAGGCTGCTTAAAGATGGGAAAGTGGCAATAGAGAAAGAAAAGCTCAGCACACAACTGGGGCCAGATCTGCAAAAGAGCTCAGCTCCCCTCTAAGCACCAAAATAAGTGGCCAGATTTTCAAAACAGCTTAGCATGTTGGGGGTGCATATTGGGACATGAGGTCCTTTGAAAATCTGTCCCCAGATGTAGGCGCTCTATACTTGGTAATCTGACCTGAACACCTGAAAATGTGAGTTGCTCAAGGTTACACAACAAAACTGTGTCAGAGTTAGGAATAGAACCCAGTCTGATGCTCTAACTGCTAGGCCACTGTCACTCCATGTAAAGAAACATTGCAGAGGCACATGTACATATCTGTCTGTCTCCTACATGTGTGCACATGAACATACTACATGACAAGGACATGCAACTCTTTAATCGAATGTAAACAAACATATTTATTTTTCTTGACCTACTTGCGCCTCTAAATCTTAGCAACTGCTTTGAAGTATTTCTTGCTGGGATGCAGGTTTCTTGAAATTTGTATAAGAAGCCTCTTTAAAGCCTGAACAGGAAGTTTCTTTGTAGCTCTCATTGAGATGAAATTAGAATAACACAGTTGCACCAGCGGACTGGTATTGGATTACTAATTGTTGCAATTTATGGTAACTTTTTATTGGGAGGGCTTAAGTTTGTAGGGTTAAAATGATTTATTACTTACAGATAGTCAGCTAACATTCAGCATCACAGTAGGGTAAAAACTGCCCTAGCATTACTATAGCATAGCTTAAGCACAAATGCAGGGCAAAAGATCCTTTAATTATCTTCTAAAGGATCTCATTAAAAAAAATATAGAAACAGGTTATTCACAATTCCAGCCTATAAAATTAGTAGTTTAAAAATACCTAGCAACCCTATTTAACAGCTGCCAATCTGAAAATTATTCCCTTTGTATCTTAGGCAATAACATATGGAGGGCTTTAGTAGATAAGAAGGCAGAATTAAGTATCTGTTTTCTTTCATATCTGCGTCCACAGAAGAACGATGCCTACTCCCTGTCTCTTTCCCACTGCGTTGTATTGAATGCTCCCACTCAAAGCGGAAGGTTTGCAATTTCTCCCCACTCGCCTCTCCCCACAGCATAATATCAAATGGCCCCAGCTGCAGTGGAACCAGTGAAATTCCACTGTCTGCACTGGAGGGTGCTGCATAGTGGGTGTACATCACCTGCATAGTGAGGAACCCATGTCACCGAGAGCTCAGTGCTCAGACCCAACAGCTAGGGGTGGAGGGCTGGGCCAGGGGGTTTGTGATTATGTGGACCCATTACTCATTGACCCTGCAGAATTGTTACACAAGAGTGGCAGGGACTCAAAGCTGCATTACTGGTTGTGGAGTAGCTCTGCTAATCTGCACCTGCGGGATATGATTTCTCTCCCCAGGCCCTGTGGAATCCCCTTGTGCCACACCCGACTGCTTACGGGAGGGTAAATGGTGGAAAAACTTGTAAAACTTGACTATTGGCTGCAGTATCAAGAAACCACCTCTCAGCCCAGTTAAACAGCTTTTCTTACCAGAAAGGATTTCATTCTGCAGGTGCTGGAATGGTTTTATAGGCACTGCAAAAGTATTAACAATTCCATATTGCTGCCATGATGAGGGGACAATGCTGTGTCCCATAACTCCATTTCAGCTGAGGTCTGACCCTAGTCCCACTGAAACAGGGGCCGAACTCCCAGTGACATCAGGGAGGGCAGGATTAGGCCCATAGTGAAAGGTTTGATTATACTCTGCACTATCAGATCTGTGACTCTGCTGAAAGTCAGGTTAAAGGGAATTTTGCCATTAGCCTCAAAAGGAGCAGGATTGGATTCTTAGACCAGAACTCTCAGGAGAATTGGTTTTCATGAGGTTCTGGATTGCCTTGTTTTCTGTTGGCCTGGAGATATATTGTTGTGAAGAGAAGAGGGATGCTCCAGTGGTTAAGGTGGTAGCTTGGAACTAGGGAGACATAGATTCAGTTCCCTGCTCTGTCACACATTTCCTGTTTGACCTTGGGCAAGTCACTTAGTCTCTCTGTCTCTCAATTCCCAATCTGTAAAATGGGCATACTAGCACTTCTTCCACCTCACAGGGGTGTTGTCAGGACAACTACATTGAGGACTGTGAGGTGATTAGATACTATGCTAATGGAGGCATGGTACAATCTGTAGAACTGGATGGGAAATGGTTTTCCTGTCATGTGAGAATTTTTGAGATTTCAAACATTTTTCCCCCCATCCCGATCATGATGAAAAGTCAAAATCTTGAAAATGTTCATGAATCAGTAAACCAAAAATATTTTTGGACTGGGCCACCCTAAATATTTCCTTAAAGATAATTTTAAAACATTTTGTTTTGATTGTCACATTTTCATACTATTTTATACTTTTTGTTAAGTTGAAATGGACTAAAATTTCAAAATGAAATGTTTTGAACAGACAAATGAAATTTTTTGTTTCAAAAAGTCAAAGCACGACATTCTCAACAAATTTGAAACTTTGGTTTCCTTTATCCCGTTGAGGCCCAATCCTGTGTGAGAACTAAACAACTTGCAAGATTGGACTTTAAAGAAAGCCATATTAAAGTTTTCCCTTTCTGAAGTCTTTTGCCACTAACTTGTGCAGGTATTTAACACCCGAGAGTAAATCCCTGAGTTCCAGCCTTCCAGCTTTCTCTCTCCACAGTAGCAGTACAGCAAGAAAGAAATATTATTTACAGCTAAGTCTTTAAAGCTTTGGGAGTTCATTTTATTTCCATGCTACAAGCATTCTATTCACGTTTTATTAAATTTTAACTAGAGCATGTGACCGTGAGCTGCTCATCAAATTATGACACATTAGTGAAATGGGCTGGAAAATGGACAATGTTTTGCATTCTGCTTTTAGGTTGAGAAACTAAAACAGAAGTTTCACGTACTTCTACCAATATCTATAGGGATCAGCACTTCTGCGGTTTCTTTGAAAGATTTGAAGAGGCTTCGCTCAGATAAGGGATGGACGAACCCATTTAGAAACAGTGAGAACTTTGCTGAACACTGACCCAAAATTTAACTTTTTCTTTTGCTGCTCTCCGTGTCAGTGTTCCAGCTAGAATAAGAAGCAGACATGTTACATTATCAGTGTATAATTAGAGCTGGTCAAGAATTTAACAATTTTTCATAGGAAAATGCTGATAAGCTGAAACTGTTCATGGGAAAGAGCCAGTTCTGATGAATCTCCCAATTTGAATTATTGTTTGAAAACAAGTTTTGAAACTGACTACTGTATGTGCAACAAGAAAAGCTTGACACCCACAAAGCCACATTGCTGCATAACTCTGTAGGTCATGCAAGCGGTATAATTTCTCAGATTATAACCATCTTGCCCTGCAAACTACTTTGTGCCTTCAAATCCCAGTGGTTTTGGTGGAAGTTGAGCAGACTTGACATCTTGTAGAAGTGTCACACTTTTTAGGACTGAATTCTGAGTCCAATAAATTAAAAAAAAAAAATCCACAGATGGAGGGGGAAATTTGAATTCTCCAGAACTGTTGGGGGAGGGATCCTTTCCCCAATGGCTGCACGCACTAGGGAAGTAGAACTACATTTAAACAGTAATAAGGAATCTTCAAGAGTCTCATGGCAGTGTTAGAGAGGGACAAATCCTGAGCATCAACTGAAGCTAATGCACCCCTGAAGTAAAAAAAAAAAAAAAAAAAAAAAAAAGAAAGAAATTAATTGCACTAAACCAATCATCCAGACAGAACTTGTACTTTGAGTTTTGGAGGGAGAATTTGAAGACTTTATTTCTGCTGATATTTTTCTTCTTTTATAATGGCTTTTGTGAGAGGTTTTAAAGTCAAAGTTAAGTAACGCAGGCCAAGTGGATTGATATACAAAAGACCTAACTGTCCTTTCGCTTACACTAGCTTTACACTGCTGGGTCCAATGTATGTCCAGGGAGCCAGTTATAATACCCTTATTCTCTCCTCAGCCCTGAGACCAGGTTAGAGCAGACTGGAGGCTGTTGTAACCTGAGCAAGATGACAATGGCCCCCAAGGGATCGTTCACCAACTGGAGTAGAGAATGCTCTGGCCTATTCCTCAGTGCCCCCTTCCCCTCCCCAGTTCCTGAAACTTCCTGCAGAAGCTGTGCGGAGGATGTGCAAGGAGCTGGCTCTACCAGCTGTATCCCTTCTGGGAACTCCCTAATGTTGAGGGAATCCCCAGCAGCTCGCTTGAGGGCAACATTTGCACCTTGAATGGTGCAGATGTAGCAGAGCAGTGAAGAGCAGCTGTCCCAGTTACTTCAATAGAGTCCCTCCACATTGCTAACCATTAGGTGAGAGGAGAATCAGGACTGCATAACCTCAGAAAGCCAAGTTACTTTGCCAAAACTCTTGTAGCCGTGCTCGTTGCATTCAAGGAGCAGAGCTTTGAGCTAGAAGATTTTAATATCAGTAATTGAACCGCCGAATAATGATATAGTGGATTTTTTTCTCAGATACAGGGAAATAATAATTTTGGCCAGCATATATAGAGGCTATACACTGCTGCTATTGACTTTTGATACCCTAGTGTGTTAGGCAGAAATAGAATTTTTCCAGAGCATTAGAGATACACATTAATGGTAAATGTCCCTTTGTTCCACTTCTTCTTTGCTTTATAACATTTTTATGCAGCAATTTCTAGAAAAAAAATGGAAATAGGCAGAGGGAGAAAAACAAAGCTATGATTGGTCTCAGTCTTGTCCCCCTGTGAACCAACATCCTAAGTCTGTGGAGTTGTGGAAGATGTTTTCACATTTTCCCCATACGTAAAAAAATTCCCTATTTGGATATGAACTCCCACAGTTCTTTTATAGCATTGTACGGTATTAATGGAGCGCTCGTTTGTTAGCCACACTTAAGGTAGCCTGTGTGTGCGTGCACATGGTATTTTTCTTCTAGATTTCCATGCCACAGAGCATAACCTCTTTTCTGGTCTCCTTCAATGCTATATGGCACCTTCTGTATGCTTCAGTGGAATTTTCTCGTATGTGATCCAGGGTATGTTCCTTGCCTCCACCTCACCTAGGGAATACAATGGCATTAACGGAAAGGTATGCTAATGCAGCAGCTCTCAAGATCACAAAGTTCACAGCAGACTATTTGGAAGCAGTTGTCCCTCTCTGTATAACAAAATCATCCAGGTCCTCCTGTGTAATTCATATTGAAGGAGGCTGCCATATTGCTGCTCAGTATTTTGGACTGGATATACTTAAAGCTGCATAATGGTTTTCTAATTCCCGGCTTTTCAGTCACTTTCTATTCCTGAAAGTTTTCAGACTGAAATTTCCCAGGCTTAGCATCTGCCCCAAAGTGAGTGGTTCTGGAAAGACTGAGCAAAATTGGTTCAGCCGCTTTTGAGTAAGAGGAAAATAGAAAATTTGAATAGAAATTAAGAATTTGCATTTTACTTTTGAAAATACTAACAGCATTAAGGTCATATTATAAGTTGTGTGTCATTCTTTTTCTTTTAAATCTAAGCTTTTATTATTAGAGCTTTATAATTAAAACTCCACTTTTGCTACATGTATATAATGCAAGTATGTTTACTTCAGTGAGAGTTCTGTGCAATGAAGACCTTACAGGATGGGTTGGGTCCTATCTTTCCAAGACTGAACCCCATCTTTCAAAAAGCAGCAGTTAAAAATATGCAGGTGAATAGGAAATTTTCTCTGCTTTGAGTGCTATGCTGCTTTTCTTTTTGGTAAACAGCTCTAGCAGCTCTAATTATTTATTTTTTGAATCAGTACATTTACTGCTGGTGGAAAGTGCTTGGATTGACGTCTCTGGAAACCAAAGTCTTCTGTTTCTTCACATATAAGGTAAAAAACAGGCAGATGCAATGTAGACTTTCTCACACTTCCTTGCCAACCTCCCTCAGTCCTTATCTGAAAAGGGTGGAGTAGTTCATTCTTCTTGGCAAACACAGCCATTCACAGCTTGGCCTTTCTGGTGAATAGAGGAATTGTGGATGGTGGAAATGGATTTTGTAATGTGGACACCCGAACACTGGAAACTTGAGGAGGGACCATTTCATGCAGTCTATTGTAGTAATGTTTGGTCATTTATCAACCTTAGACTGGATTTGAACCAGCAGTCTAGAAGCAAAAGATTTTGTATCCCATCATCTGAAATGTCAAGTCTCTTGAAGGTTTTTGTTTGTGTTTTTTTTGGGGGTGGGGGAAGGGGGAATATTTTTAAAATAAACCCTCTCCGCCTAACTCTACTTTGACACCATGCTTCAACCTGGATTTGAATTTCTGCTGCATTTTTGTATCATGATTCCATTGAAAATAAAGTTTAATAATGGCACATTATTCAATAATGACAGCTGTAACTATATGGGTTTGTCCTCTTAAGAGTTCATGATTTTGGGATAAAATATTATCGGCATTGAAATACGACTTATGGAGTTTTATACTGGAAGAATTTTACCATTCCATTAACCCCTCACCCCCATCCTCTAGGTATTTATTTCAAATCCATCCCAGTGACTTCCACTCTGAAGAGGGTTGAGTGCCACAGTAGTCTCCAGCTAGTGACTAGCGGGCAAGTGTCCACATCACTCAATCCAACATTCCAGTTGATACCCTTCCTGGCTTTCCACCAGAAAGGTTAATGACTGAATGAACATGACATCATAAAAACGTAGGACTGGCACGGGCCTCAAGAGGTGGTCTAGTCCATCCTCCTGTTCTGAAGCAGAAACATGGAGATCTGAAGATTGAACAACCCTCTCCAGATCTGGATTAAGGGTCATCAGATTAACAAAACACAGAAAGCCTTTGTGTGTGTGTGTGTGTGTGTGTTTAAAAAAAAGTTATGTTTGTGTGTACGCATGTGATTGTTTTCCCCTTCCCTCAATACATATCATTATACTGATATTATATAATTTTCTGTTATGTTAATCCAAGGTGATTTTTATTATTATGAGAATCAGAATGTTATGGTCACTTGTTTCTAATTAGGACAATTTAAGGAGGGGAAAGGGGGCTTTTGGTCATTCTGCATCAGACTGGGAAAGTTTCTCATCTCTATAACAAATAGTGGCTGTTTTAAAAAAAGAAAAAAAGAAAGAAAGAACCTGGAAAAATATCTTCAGGTTTGCCTCCATGTAAAGATAAAATGCATGAACTCAGAGTTTTCTCTATATGGGCCCAACGCTCAATTGTTCTGAATAAGTGTAGATCTGTTGATTTCAATGGAGCTACACCAATTGAGGATCTGGCCTGTCTATATTTTGAACATGTATTAATTTGGTTTGCCTGTTTTTGAACAATATTTTTGCAGTGTTTTTATTCAGATTTATGCTCTGCGTTTGACTGACTTTGCTGCCTGTGCTGCTGTCTAGTTTTAAAGCCAAATCTAAGTCTCCAGTGCCCGGCACTCTGCAGATTATTTTTAAGAAAGGAAGGGGAGTCCCCCAATTTAACTGTGCCTTAAAAGAAAATGCAAAGGTCTAATGCTGGGAAAAACAAAGCGAACTGAAGAAGGATGGACTCCGGGGCTGGGCTGACTGCAGAACTGGAGTCACTTCTGATACCTTGGCTAGATGAAATGTCCCTCTCTAAGTGCTGCTTTGGCGGAGCCTGAGCTGTGACTTAGTTTCCCTGACTTTGCTCTTCTCTCCCCATGTATTTTTGTACTGGGGGGAGACACGGGCAGGGCAATAATTTATTTCAAAAAAAATATGTGGGTGTTAACTCTGCCACCAGCCGGAGGGACAGACAGACAGACACACTCACTCATTTTCCACCCAGCAGCCCCTCGCCGATATCGTACCAACCGGCAACACATCCCCTTTCTCCAGCCCAGATTTTCCCTCCAGCCCTTCCCCGGGCAGGCCGCGGGGCTTCAGGCGCACAGGCGGGGAGGGTCTCCTCCGCTCAGGCGCCCCCAGCCCGGGAAGCCCGGAGGCGAGAGCGAGCCGCTGCCCCCGGCCCCGGCCCCAGCGCCTGCCTGGGACCGGAGCGAGCGCAGCCGCCCGCGCCCGGGCGTCTGGCTCCGCTCCTGCCCCGCGCGCGCCGGGGGAGGATGCTCCCGAGCCCGCCCCGTGCGCGCCGCCGGGCTCGGGGGGGCCCCACCTGGCCCGCGCGCCCCGCTTCGGGGGGCGAGGCTGGGGTTGGCCCGGGGCGGGGGGGGGCCGCCTTTGCCGCAGCGTCCGTTCCCCCCTCCCTCTCGCCTTGCATCGGCGGCAGCTGCGGCTCCCGAGCCCGGAGCGGCCGGATGACGGTGCGGAGAGGAGGCGTAGGATGGTGGCTGACTTGCTGCGGGGCCGGGAGAGACCCTAGGTCCGCCGTGCGCCGAGTGAGAGGGGAACTACCCCGGCCCCTCCCCGGCTGCGGCTGCAGGGATACAGTGGGGAGGATGGAGCGGGGTTGGGTTTACCTTCCGCCTGGATTGAGCGAGCGAATGACTTAAAGAGGGGGGGGGGGGGCCCAACCCTGTGACATTTCGCCCCCTCGTTGGCAAGCCACCTTCATTCCGGAGTTGCCGTTCGGCATGAAGGACGCCCTGTGCCAGCCCTGCGGGGATCGGCTCCTGGAGCCCAGCCCGTCCGCGTGAAGCTGGCCGGCTCTGGGAGTCTGAGCTGTGCGGAATAACGGGGGGCAGCAGGCGCAGGACGCATTCAAGGGGACCAGGAGTTGCGGCTCTGGCTTCCCCCTCCCGGGGGCATTTCCCCTCCGGACGCCGCGGCTGCAGCACCCGGACGGTTCTCTCCATCTCTTCTGCACCTGCGGGGCACTAGGAAGCCTTCCTGAGCCGGCACCTTTCCATACCACCCAGCTTTGCGGCTGCCACTTGTCCTGCACGCTCCCTGCTTGGGCTTGAGACCACAGCTCCCGGGGACGTGGGATGTGCTCTCACCTGCAGCCGCCTCCCATCCCAAGCCACCTTTGCATCTCGAGCCAGCCGCCTCCACACACACCACCCCTCATTTGCCAAGCAGCAGCAGCAGAAGCGGCCACACTGGGAGTTTGATGGCTTCTTTGAGGCGAGTCAAAGTTCTGTTGGTGTTGAACTTGATTGCAGTGGCTGGCTTTGTCCTCTTTCTGGCCAAGTGTAGACCCATCACCGTCAAGAGCGGGGATTCCTTCCATGAAATTCATCCCAGGGCAGAAGTGGCCAACTTGACAGCCCATGGCATCAGCCCTATCCAGGATGCAGTACTGAAAAGGCTCTCCCTTCTAGAAGATATAGTCTACAGGCAGCTAAATGGTAGGAATAGCTGTCATTCTTTTAATACCTTTTGGGCACAGACATACTTGGAAATACAAATAAAAATATAATAGAGAACAATGATTCTTGAAGTTAGCAAAAGTAGAGAGCTACTTACCTATCTTTTCTGTGACAGGTTTCAGAGGGGTAGCCCTGTTAGTCTGTATCAGAAAAAACAACGGGGAGTCCTTGTGGCACCTTAGAGACTAACAGATTTATTTGGGCATAAGCTTTCATGGGCTAAAACCCACTTCATCAGATGTGTTTTCTGTGTTCTCATGCAAGCTATATCTTTAGGAGACATAACTGGGTGAATCAGCGTAGTCTCTAATTTCTAAGCTATGTTAGTTTCTTAAAAGATTGCAAGTACCTTGCACAGAATGGGAGGAATGTGTAATAACATAATGCTGGCTCTCAGTTTTGTTGTTCCGGTCAGGAAATTATACCATCATGACTTTTTCCTCAGGAGATCAGAAACTAGTTCAGCAGCCAAATATAGGGTTGAAGAAGCATGCTGTGTATTGATTGAGGAAATGGCTTTTTACCACCAGAAATTTGTTGTTTGCTATTTTTTAAAAACTTTTGGGGAGAGGGGATTCAAAAGACTAAAGCATTTTGTGTCATCCAAGTGCAGACAGCCAGACAGTAAATGCACTTTTCGGTAATAAGTTAAACAAACAATTCAGACGTTTCCTATGGCTCAGCCTTGACAGATGCTAATTAAAACCTCCCGTAATGTTTCTCTTTATAGCACAGTGCAGGGATTTCTATTAAAATCTCACCAGGTTCAATAGTTCGGAGATGTAGAAAGGGAGCATAAAGATGCCATGTGGGATACCGAAACATGTTGTGGGGATGTAAGAAATCGAGGTGAGATATCTAATTAAAACACAGACTAAAGAGCTATTTTTTTTAAGTGTTCCCCATAGATTCACTAGTAGCAATGTGATTTAGAGCTTCCAGCCAACCCATTTGGAGCTTCCAGTCTCTGTGGATTTAAAGACTATAGATTTTAATATTGCAAAATTAACATAGTTAATATTTTCTGTAATGTCGGTATGTTCTCCCCTCCCCTGATTCTTGAATACTAAACTAAGGCATGATTCTGTACTGCTGAACGGAGCACCTTGTGAATTGCATTTGTGTACTGACTCAGAACTATTACTGATGGATGGCAATACTATGCAGTGGATGCTAGGCATATACTGGAATGCAGCAGGTATATGCTGGTGTTTTGTCTTTAGTTATAATCATCATCTTGGTTAGTCTCTGGGTTTGGGAACGGTGTTGTATAAATTGAGATGCACTAAGCCAATCGAGAACGGATCATTTTACATTGCTACTCCATACACATGTGTGAGAAGAATTTCCTGCTTATAAAGGTGGATGACACCTAATCTAAACCCCAGTGTTATCCAACAGAAGCTGCTGAAACAGTGTTGCGTGGCAATGTGAGGAGTGAAGTAAAAGGATAACAAGATTCTATACTATTCGGTGTAATGAACCTGTGAAATGCATTGCTGCAAGATAGCCGGGCAAACAATTTAATACTTTTCAGAAAGGAATAGGCATATCTGTAAATAAGACAGTCCGCAGTTATATTTAACTTAAAAAATCTGTGGGATATCAGTCCTCAATCTTCAGAGCATAACAACCAGCAAGATATTTCTTCCCACCACTATCATTATTATTTATTAAATATGTGCATTGGGGTAGCTCCTAGCAGCCTTAGTGAGAGGTTTTCCTAGGCACTGTACACACACTGGAGAGTACTACATAACGGAGTGCTGACATTAGCCACCATGAGAGTCAAGATGCTCAACTCGGTGCATCAATGGTCAGTTCTACTATGGCAACTGAATGGAATTGTAAAGGACAGCTGGCATACAGTGTATCTAAATGATACTGCTATAAAAATGTTTGGTAAAATGAAATCTGATTACTCTGGTGCAATATATAACATTACCTGCAGTACCTAGCAAGGGAGCTCAAAACAAGACCTTAGTTGGCATTTGTCTCCTTGTGTTCCCAGAAATAAAAAGTGGGAGTTCATCAGAAGTGTTTCCATTTTCCTTAGGATTAAGAGCTGGGGACCTGTAGGACTCCCTACTTTTGGCCAATCCTTGAGGGTGCAAACTAGACCTTTTGGTGCCTATTGATTCCCCCAACACACCATTGAATGCAAGAGGTGCCTTTCTTCCTAGGTCTGAATTGGCCGTTTCTGTAGTACACTCCCAGCAGGAGTGCATTTGGAATGTAGAGTAAGAGACAGCCTGGTGCTGGAAAATGCTGCTATGCACTTAAACGCTATGAAAGGGGATGGAATCAATATGTTTGTCCAAACCACAAATGATTTCCCGGATGGACTGCAACTCAAGAGCATGAAGGTAGCTACTTATCTATATGGCCATTACAAGTACAATTTGTAGCAATATTGATTGATGAGTCTGGCTCAACAATAGGTTCAAGTTTAACTATGGTGTAAGTTAGGGGTGTTGATCAAGTGTATTTTGGGGTTCACACACAATTTATTTCTGTTAATTTTGCTTATGCACACTATCCACTGAATACTGTGTCAGAGTTGTAGCTGTGTTAGTCTGTATCAGCAAAAAACAACGAGGCATACTCGTGGCACCTTAGAGACTAACAAATTTGTTTAGGCATAAGCTTTCGTGGGCTAAGACCCGCTTCACCAGATGCATGGAGTGGAAGATATATATACATGGTCCATGAAAAGATGGGAGTTGTATTACCAATTCTAACGAGACAATTCAATTAAAGTGGGCTATTTTCAACAGGAGGAAAGTCACTTTTGTAGTGGTAATCAAGGTGGCCCATTTCAAACAGTTGACAAGAAGGTGTGAATAACAGTAGGGGGAAAATTAGCATGGGGAGATTAGTTTTTAGTTCTTGTAGTGACCCATCCACTCCCAGCGTTTATTCAGGCCTAATCTGATGGTGTCCAGTTTTCAAATTAATTCCAGTTCTGCAGTTTCTCGTTGCAGTCTGTTTTTTAAGTTTTTTTTGTTGAAGAATTGCCACTTTTAAGTCTGTTGTTGAGTGTCCAGGGAGGTTGAAGTTTTCTCTGACTGGTTTTTGAATGTTATAATTTTTGTTGCCTGATTTGTGTCCATTTATTCTTTTGCGTAGAGACTGCCCAATTTGGCCAATGTACGCTTTGTGCTTCAGCAAGGCATGTGATTAGACCTGGTTGAATGAGAAAGATAGAGAAAATAGGAAACACCATCGCTCTCTAGAGCCTGTTGTGCAACTGCAGGAAGTAGTGAGATGTGCCCAAATGATCCTTGCTGTGATGATCCCGAGGAAGATGGAACAACTCCTCTATGGGAGAATTTCCCCATGTCTAAATTTGGAGTTAAAATTAATTCCATTCACAAGAGAAAGAGTTACCAAGACTGAAGCTCTACAGTAGAACCTCAGAGTTAAGAGCACCTTGGGAATGCAGGTTATTCATAACTCTGAAATGTTCATTACTCTGAACAAAACATTATGGTTCTTTCAAAAGTTTACAACTGAACTTTTAACCATCTTAATTTAAATGAAACTAGCTCAGAAATGGTTTGCTTATCTTGTCAAAAAAAATTTAATTTTACATTTTTTTCAGTAGTTTACATTTAACACAGTACTGTACTGTGCAGTTTTTTTGTTTTGTTTTGTTTTTGTCTCTTCTGCTTGATTGTGTACTTCTGGTTCCAAATGAGATGTGTGGTTGACTGGTCAGTTTGTAACTCTGCTGTTTGTAATTCTGAGGTTCCGCTGTAGTACCAACTTGAGATGTGCAGGTGTCTAGTATAACTTCACTTATGCTTTTTTTTTTTTAACTTTTCATCTTTAAAAATTGCATTTTTGTGTCAACTGACTCGCCAGCCCTAATCCATGTATTTAGAATAGCTCCCTGCAAAATCCATCAGCCAATTACATTCTTCTTTCACAGTACCCATTAATATTTTATTTTATAATTTGCCCGAGGCCTTGATGTTATGTTTTGTGCCAAATTTCGACTATTACAGAATGTAGCATCCTCTTACTTTGAGGGAATCCTGTGTTTCTCCTATAGCTTCACTTGGTTGGAGGAAGTAGGAGGTATTTGGGCAAACCTGGCCCATGACTAGGGCTTCTAGGTGCTAAGGTAATATAGATAATAATTATAAATTAAGTCTAAACTGTTGCGTGCTGTTCTACTTTGCTATGTTGCACTCAGAGTTGGCTCCATTTCAGTGGTGGATGAAGCAATTCCTAAATAAGTGCACCATTTATAAAGCTCTGTTGTATAAATATAAGCTTGTTATTATTCTGATCTAGTATGGCAATTCCTGTGTTTCTGATTGTTGCAAGATATGGTATAAAGCAGGTCAGAAATGCCAGCCAAACTGTACACCCACCATCTCTCCTTTGAAACTTTTTTGGTGAATGTTGGCCTCCAAGACAGAATCAATGGAATTCTGTGCTGATGGTCTAATAACTGCACTGTGCTACAGAATTAATATTTGATTAGTGATGACATTTTGTAACCAGCACAACACCTCCCCTGCCCACAATGAGCATGTCTTTATGCAAGGGTTGAAGGGCTGGGCAGACATGCAGGCTAAGGGAGGATGGTCTAGTGGATAAGGACTCAGTAAAAAACATTTAGTTCTTAGACTTTCCTGCAAGACCTTGGGATTCTCTGACATGAACCAGAACTGCTGTCTTAAATGACTCTGCAGACCAATAGGAACAGGAGAGACCATACGAGTTTCTGAAAATGTAAACCGCAGCTTAAAATTGGTGAGGCAGTTAGAACCTACTTGGCCTTGCTTTGCAGGTGTTACACATGGCTGAGGCTGGGTGGAAGTGGGGTTGCTTCTTATGTTCGGTGCAGCACAAGCCACTATGTAATTTAGCCCTTGGAATGCTGACCTTTTCCAGACTGCCAGTCAGATGAATTCTGTGTGTGTGTGCAATATTGTATTACAGCTTAGTAACTATTCATTGTAAAGGGTAGATTTGATTAATTCACTCCCTTTTTGTTGTTCTCAAATTATCCATGAGCAGACTTAGATCTTTACAAATTTGTTTGTTCAGAATTAGTCATAAGCATACTTCAGCCTGCGGCTTGCTTGTGAACTATTGGCCATAAGTATTGCTCTTTCTGATTTTCTATTCCTGCTGTGTGATTCATCACAGAAGGGGTGTGTGTGTGTGTGTGTGTGTGTTTTCCAGCCCCCGATCAGATAACTCTTATACTATCAAAGATCTTCCATAAGTGTGGTCATGTGTTCTCTCTCCCCCACATGGATATTTTGGGGAATATATACATTTGTAAGAGTATTTGAGAGACTTTTAAGTTCTGCAGTCTTTTTTTTTTTTTTGATAAGCAGATGTTTTCTTTATACTGCACATGTGCAGAAAAAGCTAATGAAAGGGTTGTGAATACTGCTGAAAGGAACCTATGGCTTTTATTCCAGTTAATGTTTGCAATTTTATTTTTTACTCCTACTTAATCTCTCTCTCTCTCACTCTCTCTGCTTCTACATTTACATAAAATTTAGCAGTGGTTGTGGTCCAAATAGCCTCAAAAGTTGTGGAAGTTCATGCAGAAATATTGGAACTTTGCAGTGTGAACCCTCTCAGAGAGAGAGAGTGTGAGACAGAGAGTGTGTGTATGTGTGTGCATAATAGACATAGGTTAAGGAGGATGGTCTAATGGATAAGGACTTAGTAGAAAGCATTCAATTCTTACCTCAGCCATGGACTTCTCATGCAATCTTGGGATTCTCTGAATTCTTCCGTTGACCTAGCTACCACTTCTCTGAGGGGTGGATTAACCTCAGCAATGGGAAAACCCCTTCCATTGCTGTAGTGAGTGTCTACACCAGTGGTCTCCAACCTTTTTACGCACAAGATCACTTTTTGAATTTAAGATCAACCCAGGATCTATCCTGCCCCCTCCCCGAGGCCCCGCCTTGCTCACTCCATTCCCCCCTCCCTCTGTCGCTTGCTTTCCCCCACCCTCACTCACTTTCACCAGGTTGGGGCAGGAGGTTGGGGTGCAGGAGGGGGTGCAGGCTCCGGGAGGGAGTTTGGTGCGGGAGGGAGTTTGGTGCAGGAGGGGGCTCCGGGCTGGTGCAGAGTGTTGGGTTGCGGGAGAGGGTGCAATATGCAGGCTCCAGCCAGGAAGCACTTACCACAGGTGGCTCCCAGCCGGTGGCGCAGCGGGGCTCAGGCAGGCTGCCTGCCTGCCTTGGCCCCACGCTGCTCCTGGAAGTGGCTGGCTGCTGGCAGTCCTGGCACATTTCTGCGGCCCCTGGGGGGTGGAGGGCAGTAGGTGTTGGTGCGCTGCCTGCACCCACAAGTGCCACCCCACAGCTCCCATTGTCCAGTTTCCAGCCAATGAGAGCAGCGGGGACTGTGCTGGGGGCAAGGGCAGCATGTGGAGCCGCCTCCCCCTGCAAGGACCGCAGAGACATGCCAGCAGCCAGATGCTTCCGGGAGCCCTGCTGCGCCGCCGGACTTTTAGCAGCCTGGAGATCGCAATTGACTGGCAGAGGCTGCAGGATCGACCAGTCGATTGCGATCACCGGGTTGGTGACCAGTGGTGTCCACTAGGGCTCTACACTGACTCAGCTGCAATGCCATTGCTGAGCTGCTGTACCGTGCGACGTGTAAACGCAGCTTAGGTATGTCTGTGCTCTAGTCCATTAGAGAGGGCCACCACAGCTGCTCCAGGAACTAAAAACAGTGGGTAGTGGTTCAAGCAAATCAGCCAGGTTGTAAGCTCCCTGCTCCTCCCAGAGAGCTTCCACCTCCTGGAGTGTCTCGCGTATACTGGTTTAAACTGGATTCTTCAGGGACAAACAGACAACAGGATAAATAGCCTGAGTTCAGACTGACTCAGGGTCTTCTTTCTGATCCAGCAAACAGAGAGAACCTGCTGTCCAAGGGGAACCCCACCCTTATGGTTGTATGTTTTCTCTGTGATGCTTTTACTTGGAAAAACCAATGTGCGTGCTTAGAAGGAGCTGTGTGGTAACTTGTCACTGCTGGCTCTATGCTCTTCACAGCCCTCAGAGAGAAAGTAGAGCACAGGCGCTGGGATTTGTAGGCAGACTGGCTTGCTGGGGATATCACAGTGTCGGGAACTGTTCAGCCTTAAAACCCTGGTCAGGAGTGACCCGCAGGTCTCTGCCCCAGAGAGATGATGGCTGGGAACTAGAAGCTTTTAAGTGGATGCCGTCAAGGAGTCACAAAGCGGGAGTACAAGTGCAGTTACCCTGAAACTGTGACACAAATCAGAGGCTATTAAATCAATATACAAACAGTTTGGAAACTATACGTCCATGACAATTTGAGAGTAGGAATGATGGTCTGGTGCAGAGGTGGGCAAACTACAGCCCGTGGGCCACATCGGCCCGTGGGACCGACCTGCCCGGCCCCTGAGCTCCTAGCCGGGGAGGCTCGCCCTGGCCCCTCCCCTGCTGTCCCGTTCCCCTCGCCCCCCCCCTCCAGCCACATGGGCAGCGCTCTAGGTGGCAGGGCTGTGCACTCATGCAGGGCAGCGTGGCGGTGTGTCTGGCTCCAGCCGGGTGGCACGGCAGCCAGGCATGCTGCTCTGAGAGACATGGTAAGGGGGTCAGGGCCGGGGGGTTGGATATGAGGCAGGGGGTCCTAGGGGGCAGTCAGGGGATGGGGAACAGGGGGCGGTTGGATAGGGCAGAGGTTCTGGGGTGGGGCAGGGGATGGGGAACAGGGGGGGTTAGATAGGGGATGGGGTCCTGGGGGATGGTTAGGGGATAAGGAGCGGGGGTGGGGTTGGATGGGGGGAGGGTTCTGAGGGGGGCAGTCAGGGGGCAGGAAGTGGGAGGGGTTGGATAGGGGGCAGGGGCCAGGCTGTTTGGGGAGGCACAGCCTTCCCTACCTGGCCCTCCATACAGTTTCGCACCCTGATGTGGCCCTCGGGCCAAAAAGTTTGTCCACCCCTGGTCTGGTGGGTAGGCCACGGAACTGGGACTCAGGAAACCAGGGTATATTTCTTTCTCAGCCAGGCTCCCTGTGTGAACCACTTAGTCTACCACTTAGACTGTGCCACAGTCCTTCAGGGGTAAAATGGGGTTAATACTTCGCTTCCTCACGAGGGGGGTGTTAAGGATAAAACCCATTAACGATTGTGAGGTGCTCAGATACCGCAATAATCAGGGCCATGTAAGTATGTAGATAGACAGGCCCAGAATCAAGATCCTGATCTGAACATCCCTCAAGTTGGGAATGTTAGAAACCATCTCTATTATTAGCAGGTTCAATGAGTAACCGTTCTGAATAACCAGTTCTGTTCAGTGCTTTTTTGTTTGATTTACACAAATGGATCCATCCAGTAAGCTGTTCAGTGTATGAAATTAGTGGGAGTGAAAGTGGTCAGTACGCTGCTGAACAGAGCCCTCAGCAGGGAAAAATTAATTGTTTAGTATAAAAAAGTTCTGTGCACCAATCCAGATGTTTAGGAGAATACTGACAAACGCTCCAAAGGGACACCGCAACTCATTTTAGGCCCAACATTTAAGATTTTGTTTGTAAAAACAAAATGGATATTTTACAAAATGTAATAGGAATAGAAATTATTTTAAAGCTGTTTTTAATATGCGCCCCTCTGAATGTTAAAGAGTAAACATCCCTCTGCAGTGTTAAAATCTCAAACTGCACCCTTATGCCAGTGTAGGACATGAAACTGGCTAGAAAGGAACATGAAATTGACCAGTGAAGTTAGTTGCCCCCTATCTGGAAGAAATGCACAAAGGCAAATAGGTATTATATAAATGTTAAAAAGCAAATTAGAACTTTAAACTACTTTCCAATTGAATAATGTAGGGTCATAGTTTGCAAAAAAGCATCCATTAAATTTATATCTCCACCTTTGCATGTGCAATAATTTGCACACATTCAGTTCCAAACTGGTGCAAGCAAACCACATTTGTGCACACAAATTGCATAGTTAGCGGTTTACCCAATTTGTCCTTGAAACTTGTGGGGATTGCATAAGCAAAATTGAGGCACTTTTTGAAATGTGGCCTTTTAGATGATTTTACTGAAATATAGTTTCGTCTTTTTAAAATGGCACTCATTTAAAATACTTTAAAGAAATGTGAATTTGCTCACATATTACAGAGCATAATAATGCTTGACACTTACAGCATTTATCTTTAAAGTACTTTACAAACATTAGCTAACTACTGACTATGACAACTGTACATGTAAACAAAAGCCGATTACCATCAGATCCATCAGCTATTACTGGTATGAAGCAGCATGGCACCCGCAGAGAGTAGTTACATTCAGATTTCCTAATCGGTAAGTAATATACCACTAAAGGGATGAAAGAGTCTTTGATTTAAGATAAACAGATAAAAGCAAAGAGGGAAGAATGAGAAAATGCTGTTTGTAAAGAACAAGGGCCCAATCCAGAAAAGCTTTACTCACAAGTTATGTCAAAAAAACTCCTCGTAAGGGGATGATCTTGCTGGGTAAGGCCCATAGGTATGGAAAATGGTGTTATCAGTAATTATATAGAATGATATGGTGGATGCTGCTGCTAAATTGTGAAATTTCACCAACAGCTGTCACACAGTGGTATATGAGATACCTTGATTTTCCCCTCACCCCCAAGCTGTGCTTATAATGTGAAGTGACTCTGGTATCTCATATAGCAGTGATTTTCAAACTTTTTAGGCTGCATACCCCTTTCCAAATAACGCAGTCTACTGGGTGCCCCCATCTAAGATAGGCTCATAATATGCCTGTGATTTAGATTGTCAAGTCTTACTAAAAAAATGTGTTGTCTGCCATTACTGGATATTTCTCACGTACCCCAGTTTGAAAACCACTGTCCACATAAAGCATAATGTTGTAACTCCATTCTAAACACTAAAGCTGAGGTTTTTTCAAAAGGTACCTAAGGAGATTTGGATCCCCAATTTCCATTAAATTAATGGAAATTGTACATCCTCATCCTGTAGGCACCTTTTGAAATCTCAGCCCAACTTTTAAGTTGCAGGATAACAGGTTTTATAGACTTCACTCATCCCCTGAAGCAACATGAGAGCTGTTGACTTTAAAGTAAATTGTTCTTATCAGGAGCATCTAAAGGAAGTCTGATATCTATCACAGAATGATAAAAATAAATACTTCTTAAAGGAATAATAGAGTTAACAGACTAGTCTTCTGATAGTCTGTCAGTTTAGAAGTTAATGTGACATTTGGATGACAACCAGGCTGACAAGGAACTGATAGATAATTTTGTTTTCAATTATTGTTTGGCATTATTATCCGAATAGTCTCTGGTGTTGGCAACGGATGAGTAATAAATCGGTAACAAATTCATCACGCAGAAACAACACACTGATCGTGAGCTGTAGCAGCAGGGACTAGGTCACAGACACAACTTTGGTATTTTATTCTTGCATATTAATCTGAATACACATCAGCAAAAGTTTAGATACATGTGAACACTTTCAAAAGTGCCTGAGTGGCTTAGGAGCTTAAGTCCCATTGAGGTAAATGGGATTTAGACGCCTACATGCCGGAGTCCCTTCTGAAAGTGGGATCTAGGCTCCAAACTCATTTAGGCATTTTTGGAAATTTTACCCAAGGGGAAAACCTCCCTTTTAATTATTAATTGTATTACAGTATTATTTTAAAGCCCTAACGCAGAGCCCTAAGCCTAAAGCTCCATTGTGATAGGTACTGTACAAATGCATCATAAGAGAGAATCCCTTTACGGGAAGTGATCGAGTTGGGTGTACAATCCAGGTCTCCTGGACCCTATTTTAGTGGCCTGTCCATTGGACCATTCGATCTCTTCCTAAAACAAAACATAAGAGAAAATTGAAGTGGACATTTGTAAGCATTGCTTGTCTGCACTGCTGGGCCTTAACTTACATCTAGGATCTTAACTTACAATACCTGCAGCTGTGTGAAGTCGTGGCATCTCTTGAGGAATGACTGTTAATCAAGCCAAATTGGGAGCTGGTTTTGTCTTGTGCATAAACAAAGATATGAACGAGACCACCACACGTTACTACTGTGTTCTGGGAGCCAGCATTTGAGCGATGGATTCAAGGTGAAAGGCCAGTATGTGATAATCTGGCCATACAAGAGGTCTTTAAGAAAATCTGCGAAGACCTCTTTCAAGTGTATCCCCATAATACACCACCACAAGTTGACTGTGGTGATTTAGCTTTAGTAATGTATTCTAGTTTTGCTATGTTATTTTTCCTAAACAGTTTTGTCAGTACAGGCAACCGTATTTTATAACCCCAACTCCCTGTTGTCAGATTTTCTCAACAAACTGTCATACACTTTCTATCTTATTGACACATCTGCTGCTAGTTCTGGCAATAAATCTAATAGCCATCGACCCATGTTCTGACATTACAGTGACACATTATCTAAAAATAACGTGGTAATGAAGTGACAAGAGCCTCTATGGAGAAGGTTAAATTAAAGCAAAGTGCAGACTGGGGTGAAGAGCCCACACTGTACTTGGGCAATTACACACTCGACTCCTGATGCTGTCCAATAGCTTTTACATTTCTGTCAGTGGGAGATGCAAGGAAGAGAGATCCTTAAAACTAGGAGGGGGTTGAATTAAATCAGATCCTTTGCCTCCCCTAGGCTTTGCAATGACTGCTTTGAAATGTAAGCTCCCCTTTACTAAATAAACAACACAGTGGCCTGTGGATCTGTCTCCCCTAGGTACTTATTCTGTGCATATCACCTGGCCCCACTAGTCGGCCTGCCGTAGGGTATCTGATACTGCATATTCATCTGTACTTGGGCTAGGAAATAATTGCAGCTGCTTAGTATATGCAGCATGGAACAGTTCATGTTAACTTTTGCTAAGGGCTATTTTTTTTAAAAAGGGGGCCATTCTAGAGTGTCGTGGCATATTGTCACAGCTGCTGGTTGGTGAAAATGCAGGCTTTCCTCAAAGCCAGAGGCAAATGTATGTTGTGTTGGGATGATTTCCATGCTTGGGTAGTTAGGCACAAGGTGTGCAATACACTGGTATGGTGTTCCATCTTATTGCTTAACTCTTAGCACAGTGAGGACCAGTGTACTGCATCTCAGCATTCTGCACTGAAGTAATGAAGGAGTCCTCAATACCTCAGTTTCTCTCACCTTTCATAGCCTCCACCTTTCTACAAGCTATCTCCTTCCCCTTACAGTGTATGATTATTTATTTATTTTTAAATCTGTCCAACTCTCATGGCTCCTTAGTTAACAGGAAAGATGGTCCTGTGATAAAGGCACTGCACTTGAACTCAGGAGATCTGGGTTTAATTTCCCAGCCTTGCCACAGATTTCCATTATGACCTTGGACATGTTACTTAATCTCTCTCTGCCTCAGTTCTCTGAGTACAAAGGGGATGATAATGCTTCTTTTCTCTTTTTTTTGTGTGTCTCTCTTTAGATGGTAAGGTCTTTGGGACAGAGATTATCTCTTGCTATGAGCTTGTATAGTGCTGAACACAATGGGCCCCTGGTCTTGGTTGGGGGCCTGTAGGTGCTACTGTAATGCAAAATCATAATACACCATTGATTATTGAATAATCCAAATACAAACAATTGACCAGAGCTGTCCCTATTATATTATCTTAAGTATTTTCTCAGTCTGAGAGAGAGTGGCCAGGTCTGGGAATCAAATCCAGGTCTCTTGCATGACTGTTGGCAGAACTTATTTTACTCTGGTTTTAATCTTAGATTCTTGCATAGCATTTCAATCAGCATAACCTCCTTATGTGGGTGTTGATGTTTTCAGAACAGAAAGATGAAGTGAAAGGTTAGTTTAAAAATGGAACAATTAGATTGTCTTTCTGGCTCTTTGGATGTGTTGCACTTTAAATTAAATCATGAAAGCATTTATGTTTGTGCCCAATTACTACACCATCTTCCCAAACAATTGCTTGATCGTGCTCTCAAGATAAAAACAGAGTTAAGGGAAGAAAATTGTGAAAAGCCATTTAGCGATGCTGTGAGCTTGCTAATTTACCATGATTGGTTTTCAAATAACTTTGGTCGACCTTTGTACATTCCAGCTGTGCCACCTCCTTTCATACAATAAGCCAAGTGCTAAGGGACGTAAAATAGGCTAACTATAAAAAGCCTATTCTGTTAAACTTTACTTCTGTTTTTTCATGTGTGTATTGTTAGGGAAATGATGATGATGATTCATTCATTGTACTGGCCAAATTACTCTAATGGGGCACCTTTGTGCCAGGCCCTGTCCAAACACAGAAAAAGCGTGAAATCATGGCCCCATTGAAGTCAGTGCGAGTTTTGCCATTGACTTCAGTGGGGTCAGGATTTCATCCATACTCTCTCTCCCTGAAGAATTAGAAGCTAAGCTCCCGGACTTGCAACGTACAATGCGCAGGCAAACCTCTGCACCTGCATAGAGCCTCCCTGACTTGGTACAGGCTCTGCAGTCCACCGGCGAAGACAAAGAAGGATGGTCCAGTGCTCAAGGTGCTGACTGGAAGATTTGGATTCAGTTTTCTCTGCTCTGCCACAGATTTCCTATGTGACCTTGGTTAAATCACTTAGGGTAAAATTTAAAAAAAATCTTCTAAGTGACTTAGGAGCTGGAGTCCCATTGTCAAAAATGACTGATTAAAAGACATAAAGAGATGAAGGGTTGGGTTAGGAAGCAGATGAACGACCTCGGTTTTGTTAGTTACGTGTTTTGCTTCTGCTGGGGTTCTGTGGTTGGCTGACAATATTTTGTATTAGTGGCAGAGTTAGGGTGAGGATAATGTCAGGAGTGGGGGAGATAGGGGACAGGAGAAGGAAGGAAGGGGAAGTGGAACAGTTACCACTCCTCTGCCTAACCATGATAAACAGCCATAACTTATATCTAATTTTTTGATGGTCATTATTATTTATTTTTATTAAGGCAGTACCCAATGGCTCCAATCAAATCAGGGCTCCCTTATGCTAGGTGTTGTACAAACAGAAAGAGACAGTCCCTGTCCTGAGTAGTTGACTGTCTAATAGATAAGACAGACAAAAGAGCAGGGAGGAGGACTAGAGAACTTTGTAACATCCATGCAGAATGGTCAGAGTGATGGTTGGCAAATGTCATGTTAGTTTCACGTATGTAGTGTTGTTGTAGCCGTGTTAGTCCCAGGATATTAGGGAAACAAGGTGGGTGAGGAAATATATTTGATATATTATCTCGCCCGCCTTGTCTCTGTAATGTTAGTTCCGTTGTTTGTTGTTTGTTTTAATTATTTTATTAAATATATTTTGGGGTTGTGATGAGGGAGGAATGCAGAAGAGGATGACTTAATAGAGCAAAAACATGTGAATGGGAAAGTAAGGTAGAGAGGGAGGAATGGAAGGACAGAGCAATGATGGATGGCAGGAGGGGTGAGCGTTTCCAAATGAAATGACTTCACTGGTGTCAAAAGGACCCTGAAGGAATAATTCTGCCAGAGAAGTCACTCGGGTTCTTGAGACTTTCTTCGCTTCCAGAAACATTATTTACCCTGACCGACTGGGGCATAGGGGACACTTGGGGCCTGCCTCAATGTTTGGAAAGTTTCTGTTGTATATCAGTTTGTATGAAGGAAATGGGGGATAATGGAGGCATATTGCAGGGACATACATTCAAGTTTATCATTTGGTGGCGGTGGTAGAGAAGGTGGTAGTTGGATAAAACAGGTTTGTGTGTATGTAACGCCTAAGAAGTCAGAGCTGGTTTCTAAACCAGTCAGTAAAGGTCAGAAGAAGAACTTTGCATACACAGAGTGATGAGTAGGTAATTGAACCTGAAGGTTTGGGGATAGGTTGGTTAATTATTCAAACAAGAATGATACAATTCAAACCATTATCAGCTGATCAATACTCAGCATGACAGATATATTAAGGGGGGATCAGGCGAATGATTGTTATGATGATACTTTGGCCCACGTCAGTAGTGACTGAATGTAGTTACTGGCTGTTCAGTGTTATATGTGAAAGATATTAGTGAGGTCAGGGCATATTGACTTCAATAGTCTTCAGAGTCTTTAGATCAAGGCCCAATTCAACAGGTGACTTTTGGGGAGAACTGAATAGCTCTCCCCAAAAGAGAGCACACACAACTAAAAAAAGGAGATGATCGAATAGTGGGAGGAACAATGAGATCAGACAAGGTGCTGGGGGAGGAGGAAGGCTGGCACTGGCTGGACAAGGAGCCAGGGAGGAAGTATGGAGAAAGCTCTCTGTTGGATGAGCAGCTCAGGGAGGGAGAGTGGGACTGGGAACTCGTGGGAGGAGGTGAGAGAGATTGGATGAGATTGGAGCCAGGAGGGGGAACAGGGACTGGCTGTTCAAGGACACTGGAACTGAGTGTAGGGAGGGAAGCAACTGGGAGTCGGGGAGATTGAGAATTGGACAACAAACCTTGACCAGGGCAAAGAGACTGGGGTGAGAAGCCTGAGGAGTAGAGACTGGGATTGAGTAGGCAACGAAAATAGGCCTGAAACAAGGAGCCGGGGTGGGGGAGAGACAAGACAGGGACAGGGCAGAAGGGGTCAAGCTTGGGGCAAACAGACAGAAGAGGCTGTGCCAACAATAGCACGCTGACCACCAACCTGGAATGGAACCCAAAATTCCTGAGTCTCACCACGCCTCTGCTGTCAGCAGACCTCTGTGAAATCCACTGGCAGTGTGTCTCTCTCCACCTCTAGTGCTAGTCCACACAGAGGATGAAAGTTTGCAATTTCTATCAGTTACTCCATTAGCTCAAATGGCAGAGGTCTGTGTGATGGCTCTAAAGGCTCCAACCCTGCTGATGAATCATGTGCATTGCAATAAGATGCTTTGTGATGGAATTTCTGGTTTTTCAGTTTGCTTTTCAAAAAAACCTATGAAATTACACATATAAAACTATGTTGAAATAACATTATTAATATGACTTTGCAACCTGAAGAATGTTCTTTTATTGTATTTTTGTTACATAGGGAAATTCCCAGACAAAAAACTTAGTTAACTTAAAATTAAGATTGCTACAGTAAGTAACAACCAAAAGAATAAAACAATATCAAGGGTACTACAAACAATGCAACCTCAGCATTATAATGTATGGAAATGTAAACATAAGGTAATGTAAATAATTATTCTCGTATCCATGCAGTCCATACATTCTCTAACAAAAATCTAGATGTGAAATTTCATGTTAAACATCCCTATAATCTTGATTCCGACCTCCATTTTCTTTTTAATTTTTGGTAGGGGAAAGATTAAGATGTCATAATATTGTTCAGTAGTTTTTATAGTAAGTTGTGGAAGGACAATAAATGCAAGGATTGTGTGTTATTTTTTAACCATATATTTTATATCAAAGCAATACACTAGAAAGATCTGATCTACATTAATATCAGTTAGAAAACAGAGTTCTTGTGTCATGTCTCCTTAATTTGATTATTAAAATATTTATATTCTGCACAATTCAAAAGATGTGTGTGCATTGGACCATGAAGGATATATTTGTCATGTAGTACAAGACAGTTGTAGAATAGTGGTGTTTTTTGTATTGAAACAATTTGAATAAAACTTTAATAATGAAGTGCTATGTTACTTGTATTGTACTGCCTTGGTGGTCAGAGTTAAGGTGGTGGGTGGAAAGTCAAGTGTGAATTTTCACATTTCTATGTATGAAATGTTGTGGTATTAGAATAATCATCTGAATTAGATTTTTCTATATTTTCTTATCCTTGGCTTTCATTTATTGTAATATCCTCAGTAGTTCTCATTTGTAACTGTTAGGATTTCTGCAGTAAGTAACATAACTTCAAGTTAATCAAGTTGGGTTTTTTTGTCTGAGAATTCAGTGGTATCACTTATTTTCTCAGACTGGCATTAAGCACTGACCTCCTACTGTTTTTCATGAGACGGTCTTTTCATGTACAGCATCCTAGTGACAGTAGACTGAGTCGGACTTGGCAGAGGAACTGCAGTACCAAAAAGCTTATAGTCTTTTAATGAGCTTTGATTATGTCTCAGAACCACGCTGAGCCTGTGAGAGCGGATGTGGATCACTTTCTGATTCAGGATTCCCTTTTCTATTTCTCTTTTTTTATTTTTAAATTTTCAGTTGAACTTAATACTAGTGAAATGTGCTGGATTGGACTGGCCGCTCTAAAGGCTGAAGCCCTCTTTTTCACTGACTAGAAGATACAGCCAGGCAGTAGCAGTGTGAACTTCCTTGCCTCACCAGTGAGGCTCTCACCTGTTCTGGTGCAAGAGGGAACGAAAAGATTGCTTATTCTCCGTGGTCCCTTTGATGCCTGGGAAGGGCCAGCATGGATGCCAGTTAGGTGTTGATTATGACCGTGCTTTTTTGTGACGTGGACCAGTGTGCATGGAGAATTAGTTTAAGACCATGTGCTCATTTTGCTTGGGCCACTGATGTTAAATTCAAACAGGCAGGCAGAGTTCACTGCAGAAGAGAAAAAAGGAAACATGTGAAAAGCCGCAGTGGTATGGAAGTGTTAAGGCTTATGACCTTGAAGGGAAACCTAATTAAGAAGAGTGGCACATTCAGAGGGAAATCAGGAAATCGGCCGTTAAGAATATTGGAAATACTAGGAACAAGAGAAGTCCATCTAGCCCAGAAGGTGTGTCCTTTGTATGGTTTATTGGCAGTTCACCTACCTGCTTTTTTACTGCACTTTTCAGTTGCCTTTTTCAGATCAGTGCTTTGAGTCCCAAAAGCATTGAGTCCTGATCTTTATGATGGACTCAATGCACTTGGGCTTTGAAGTGTGGATCTGTATTTAGGTCTGAGTTTTGCAGCTTAGACTCCACTATGCTGACAAGTGAGGCCCTATAGAATGCTAGATGCTACAGATACTGGCAGGGTGTTAAATGTGGCAGCCATTCTTGATGAGCCTCTAAAAAGATGAGACACAATCCGCAATGCCCCTTCTCCTCCTGAATCCAATCCCACCTACTCATGCCAGTCCAAGTGCCCAAAGAACAACATCCCAAAGTGTAAATAGACCCGGTTCCTTTTCTGTCTGTAATGTCACTGCGATAAGGTTATGCGGCTCTTTGGAATCATTGCAGCTTGTTAATGATGTATGACAGGAAGAATTGCTGCTCAGTGCACAGAGAAGAGACAGTGCTGTGCTAAAATATACTGTATGCTCAGGGGGTTCTTTTTGCTAATAATGAGTCAATACAGAGGCACAGCCAAACCTTTTAATCATAAAAATTGAAATCCTGGAGATGGGTGTGTGCAACGAAACTGAAGCCTAAATTTCAAACCCACAAAGCTCTGAGGTGGATAGATACTATATTTTGCATTGGCCCGTTATGACAATAGAGGCAAATTTTCAAAATTTGGATCTGGAGTTCGAATCTGAACCAGCCCAAAATTTTGGGGGTGTTTTGGCTCAGGGGTTTTATTTTGGCTCATCTTTAAAAAAAAAAAGTCTTAAAGTAACTAGAAATATTACTACTATTGTTACTTTTACTATTTCATTGCAAGGAACCAATTTGAAGCCTGGACACAAATAGGCAAATCATTGTTTCCTGCGTTACAGTTCCTGGGCCAGATTTTCAAAAGTAAATGCTGAAACTTTGGCCCCAAAATTGTCCGTCTCACCCATTTGCTTGTGCAGTTACCTAATTTGCCTCTGTCAATGTAGGAATAGCTCGGTGTGTCTTTTAGCAAGAGACATTTTAATCCATTTTGAGAATGTGACCCGAAGTGAGCTGTAGCTCACGAAAGTTTATGCTCAAATAAATGGGTTTGTCTCTAAGGTGCCACAAGTCCTCCTTTTCTTTTTGCAGATACAGACAAACATGGCTGCTACTCTGAAATCAGTGGGTTAAGTAAATCAACTAGAATGTTCAAGAATTTGCCCACCCAGTTGACGGCAAGTACGCTGTGTGTGTTTGGTAGTGAAATATATGGCTCTGTATGGGCCTCTAAACACCTGCATGTGAAGAGATCATTCCCAGATGGAGTTCACACTGTTTTATTAACTTGCATACTTAGACCTAAGTACTGAATATGTTCCTAGTGTATACCATCTACCCGGCCTCTTCCACATCGCGTCCCTTGAAATGCTAATTAATTATGACTTGAGAGAGCAAGCTGTTATCAAGGCCTGGGGTGATGTGCTGCAGTCCTTCTGTGAGCCAGCCATGACTTCTGATGTACACACTGGTTTTCTTTAATTCAGTTATCTATTTTCAGTGCTTGTTTCTTGCCTTCCCACCCACTGACTTCTTTGCCATAGACTTCATCTAGGTATAGAGCTTGACCCTGGACCCATTGAAGGATCAGGGCTCTGGTCTCTGCTTCTCAATATATATGTATTTTTTGCCTGCTCCTGCATTTGCCTTTATCAAGTCTCTGTACCCAGCCTTAGAAACCTTCAGAGCTGAAACTCATGAAACAGAAACCTCCCAGATCAGCTGTTGTCAACCTGCTGATCAGTGAAACAAAGGAGAAGGCTGAAGTTGCACAACTGAGAACTCGGAGGACTTTGCTGGATGCCCTGTGTCAGGATCTTGCACCACACAGAGATCTTGCGTGGTGAATAAACTGAATGTTTTTTGTCTCTGGAAATGCCCTTGGATACTCAGGTTTTAAGATGCTGCTATTTAAAGTTGCTCATAAGAACATGGGCCTAATAATGATAATTAACAATGCAGTCATTGTTCATCTTCTTGGATTTCCTTTCCAGTGTTCTTAGATGGATGCCTTTAGTATTTGTCTCTATGCACACTGGAGTTTCTTTGCTGCTCTTCCTGTGTAGCATTTACTGCCATTTTGGTGCTCAACCCAGCCAAGTGCTGAGTGCCATCGACAGTCATGGTAGTGAGTGAGAGTTGAGGGTACTCAGCACCTCAGTTGTGGGTGCTGACTTGAAAATCTGTCCCTTAATATTTGCTTTAATCAGATATAGTGAGATCTTGTGGGATCTTTTGATATAAAGAGTTATTATATTCTTTTGAAATTATATGAAATGGAACTGGTGTGACTGCTACTGGAATCCTATGTCCAGTTCTGGTGGCTACCATTCTAGAAGGATGTTGATACATTGGAGAGGGTTCAGAGAAGAGCCACAGGAATGATTAAAGGATTAGAAAACCTGCCTTAGAAGTGATAGACCGAAGGAACTCAATCTATTTAGCTTAACCAGAGAAGGTTAAGGGGTGATTTGATCACAGTCTGTTAAGTACCTACATGGGGAACAAATATGTAATAACGGGCCCTTCAATCTAGCAGAGAAAGGTCTAACATGTTCCAATGGCTGGAAGTTGAAGCTAGACAAATTCAGACTGGAAATAAGGCTTACATTTTTAGTGGTGAGAGTAATTAATCACTGGAACAATTTACCAAGAGTTGTGGTGGAGTTTCCATCACTGAACATTTTAAAATCGAGAATGGATGTTTTTCTGAAAGATCTGCTCCAGAAATTATTGTGGGGACATTTTATGGCCTGTGCTTTAACTAAACTATGGTTCCTTCTGGCATTAGAATCTATGAAAATATGTCTTTGAGTTACTCAGCAGAAGAATGAAGATTGTTTTTTCTTTTTAGTTTATATTTGATTTTTATCTTGATTCGAAGCTATTAAAAAAAATCATAAGGCCCTCCTACCCATGTGAATGCTTTCATGGAGAGAGACTGCATATGTAAACATCTCAAATGGTAGTTTCCACCTCATGCCTTCCCTGGAACAGCAGATCAAAGGGGCAGAAGTACATTTACATCTTTTTAGATCTATTAGGCAGTGGAGCAATCTCACAAGGAAGAGTGTGCTAAATAATATACTGTAGCTTACAGTTCTGCACTGGTGGGAGGATGGGTTAGGCACGCAGCTCTCAAATTGACATCTGTGGAACCTTTCCTGGTGGGCCTCAAAATCAAATATTTTTGAGGACCGAGTGTGACAGATAAGGCAATTTCCAGCAATGTCTTTGGGAGATTTTACTGTATTAAATGTATGTATCATTGTGGGCCAGAGATTGTATATCATTTCTTGGGGGACAGTGACCACAGCCTCCAGGGACAAAGAATATGGGGAGTGATTAGGCAAATTTACTCACATTATAACACCTCCAGAGAGGTACCACCTCCTGGGAGGCTTGCATATACCAGTTCAAACTGGATTCTCCAGAATCCAACAGACAAAGAAAGGACTTTTTGGATAAATAGCCTGAGTATAAACTGACTAAGGGCCTTCTTTCTGATCCAGCAAAAAAACAGGAACTTCTGCCATGGAGAGGGCCCCAGTCCTTAGGGAGAGAGAGATGGGTCTTTGTGCAAGAGAGGTGATGGCTGAGAAGCCTAGAGGGGATGTCCTTGCTGGACCCAGCGGCATATTAACACCTAGGCCGACAAATTTGTAGGGGCGGCAAATTTATAACAGCAGCCAGAGGCTGCTTTCCCCAGTGCTGGTTTGTGCCCTCCACCCCCGGCTCTGCCCCCATTCCCTGCCCCCTCCCTGCCCCTATTTGTCCCCTTCCCCAAATCCCCACCCCAGCCCCGCCTCCTCTTCTGAGCATGCTGCGTTTCCGTCCCTTCTGCCCCTACTTCGCAAAGCTGTTTCACGCACAAGCACTGGCAGGGAGCGGGGAGAAGTAGGACCCGGCGGCGCGCTCAGGGGAGGAGGCAGACATGGAGCGGAAGTGAGCTGGGGGCTGGGAGGGCAGCAATTATTTCTGGGCCTAGGGGCGGCAAAATCATTAATCCGCCACTGGCTGGACCATGAGGGGGAATAAAGGTGCAGTTGCCCTGAACTGTGACATCTAGTATTGGAGGACTGGGCTGTTGATGGATCCTTGAGATTCTCTCTCTTTCTCTCATGAAAAGTTCCACCGCCTGAAAATAGTTTGAGAACAATTGCACTACATGCCCTAAGATGTCTCTTTTAGCTCTTATTTCTGGATCCTCTCCAAGTATCTCCTAATAACCATGTGTTTACTGCCTTGGCTCCCTATTCCTAATTTTCTGTAACTTATCCCTGGGTGTCCTCTTCTGTTCACATGGCTTCACTTGTCGTATGTATGTTGATAAATCAGATAGCCTCTTTTCCACACCTGACATGTTTCCCTCTCTCCAGTCCCATATTTGAGGCTCAGTCTGCCTGGATGGATTCGTGGCAACTCAAGCTTGACATGGCTACAAATAAGATCTTCTTTACCCCTTTTCCACTTTTCCCACCTCTGCTACCTCTGAACACACCACCTCCTTATCACGCAGGGGCCCAACCTGGGCATAGTTTTTGACTCCTTCCTCTCTCTCTCCTCTCACACTGAGCCTGTGATGTTCCAATCCTGCTACTTCTTTCCCATCTTTTCCCATCTTTCCCTGACTGCTCGTGTGTGAGTCATCATAGCAAGCTAAGTGACATTTTTCTTCTCTGTTCACTCCCTGCTTTGTATATAGGACACTATAAAAATTGTAGGAGGTGTGGGAACATAAAGGGATGGCTGGAGTGAGTCTTATGTGTGACTCTTCTTTGCTAACACTTCATTGCTGCTGTGGGAGGACTGTAAATAAGCTGCTGCTGTAGCTTGATTAAAGCTGAGCAAAAATTTTAGTTCCTATCAGCTGGTCCTTGGCAGAGTAAAAGTGAATATTTTTCTCTCTGTCTACTCATTGTCAGTCATATACCATTGTACAAACCTGTAACCGGTGAAGTCTGGATTTTAAATCCATCCTAGTGACTGGATCCTGACCTTCCAAGTAAACTTTGTGATTCATTTGGAAAATTAGGAAAAACTTGCAGAATTCTAACTTACAGCTAAGAGATGCATGCTGCATTACAGACAATCGATGTAGGGCTTGACCCAAAGCCCACTGACATGAATGGGAAGACTCCCATTGATATCAGTGGCATTAGGACCAGCCCTGTCATAAAAGCTTTATTAACCATCCATTCAATTAGTAATAAGACTTGTGGGGTTATGATATCTTGAAAGTTTTAGGGCCTAATTTTCAAACTTCAGCTATAGTTCCTGGGAGCTGTGGGTGCTCAGCATCTCGAAAAATCGGCCCCTTAAAGTTTTGCAAATTGATTCAAGTGATTATTTCATTAGGTTCTCAGAAGCACATAGTAGTCCATTTGCAATGTGCTAAAAGTTGAATGCTTGGATTTTTTAATCATGCATCAAATTCAGAAATAGCTGTTCTGGAAATAATATTACAAGTTTTCATTGAATTTTCTAACAAATGTTTTTTTTCCCCACAAACAAATACTGTTTCATATTTATAACCATGCAGAAATAAATCAAATGAATCTGAAATTAGTCTTTGCTGTTATTATGCTTTGCACATTTCTAGCATTAAGGAGATAAAGAAAGAAGCAAACCTGCTTTGAAGAGAAGCTGATTTCCATAGCTAGCAGAGTGACCTACTTAGAAGGGGGGAACTATTTATTAATGTATTTATTTTAAAGATCTGCTTTGAGGCTCCCATCACTAAGCCCTCTCCTGACATTCCTGCTGCAGAAATCAGGACATAGAGCCAAAACACAAATGTGTCCTTCAAGAGCTTCATTTGTATTACAAGGTTTCTTGTTTGTATTGCTAGAATTTGTCCTTAAAGAGCTTCCTTTGTATTTAAGAGGGTTTTGTTTGTATTGCTGGCTGTGACAGGACCACATAGCACAGCACCAAGGCATTTGGTAGCTTACCGACATTCATGTTATCTGAAATTTTAGGAGCAGGAGGTCAAAGTGACCCTTTGCTTTCCTAAGCTGAAAAGATCCCCTCATGCAAAACAAAAAAAAAAAATCATTTTTTTAAAAATCAAATCACCTTATTGAAAGGCCATAGAAATCCCCTGATCTCCATTAATCAAACATTTGCACGACACATAGGGTACACAATGTTAATCTGTTTGTTTGTCATGTATATTTCAAAGCCTCACCACGCAATCATTGTGTTTGCCAAGGCTGTATTACATAATGCAGCATTGCGAAGGCCACATGTTTTCTGTTGTTTCTCCTCTCTCTCCTTTTAAAAAAAAAAGTTGATTATAATGTTGCCTGGCATTAGGGATCTAGTGATGTGACTCTACCTTTTGTCCAGAAGGCTTTCCACCCAGCAAGCCATTTCATCTCCCATCTAATTATAGGAAGAACACGGTGTACCCTTTTGTTGCTGCTGGGAAAACATGTCAAAGGGCTTCTCAGATCTAGGAGAGAAGGGAAAAAGTCAGGATATGACTTTGGGGAATGTTAATCAGTTTAACATTTGTAGGAAATCTAATTAATTACTTCACTTAAATGAGCAGTAACAGAGTGCCCTGTTTCCGAGCTCCTGGATATCACTTTCAAGAGCACGGAATGTTCAGTAACAAATTCTCAAGGAGTAAAGGGGGAGACTTGCCAAGTGATGCAAGCGATCCTATGGACTTTCCAGTGGAGTTGAGCAGGATTTCAGCAACAGATAGTTCATGATGTATATGTATAATTTTGGTTTTTGCACTAGCCTTAGTCTGTTAAACAAGGGAAACATGACTTTATGTCTATAATCAAGTAAGCAAAGCTGGGATGGAGCTACTATAAGGAGGGTGCAAAACTGGTTGGAAAACCGTTCCCAGAGAGTAGTTATCAGTGGTTCACAGTCATGCTGAAAGGGCATAATGAGTGGGGTCCCGCAGGCTTCAGTTCTGGGTCCAGTTCTGTTCAGTATCTTCATCAATGATTTAGATAATGGCATAGAGAGTACACTTAAAAAGTTTGCAGATGATACGAAGCTGGGAGGGGTTGCAAGTGCTTTGGAGGACAGGATTAAAATTCAAAATGATCTGGACAAACTGGAGAAATGGTCTGAAGTAAATAGGATGAAATTTAATAAGGACAAATGCAAAGTACTCCACTTAGGAAGGAACAATCTGTTGCACACATACAAAATGGGAAATGACTGCCCAGGAAGGAGTACTGCGGAAAGGGATCTGAGGGTCACAGTGGATCACAAGCTAAATATGAGTCAACAGTGTAACACTGTTGCAAAAAAAGCAAACATCATTCTGCGATGTATTAGCAGGAGTATTGTAAGGAAGACATGAGAAGTAATTCGTCTGCTCTACTCCGCACTGATTAGGCCTCAGCTGGAGTATTGTGTCCAGTTCTGGGTGCCATATTTCAGGAAAGATAGGGACAAATTGGAGAAAATACAGAGAAGAGCAACAAAAATGATTAAAGGTCTAGAAAACATGACCTATGAGGGAAGATTGGAAAAATTGGGTTTGTTTAGTCTCAAGAAGAGAAGACTGAGAGGGGACATGATAACAGTCTTCAAGTACATAAAAGGTTGTTACAGGGAAAAGGAAGAAAAATTGTTCTTCTTAACCTCTGAGGATAGGACAAGGTACAAGGGGCTTAAATTGCAGCAAGGGAGGTCTAGGTTGGACATTAGGAAAAACTTCCTAACTGTCAGAGTGGTTAAGCACTGGAATAAATTGCCTAGGGAGGTTGTGGAATCTCTATCATTGGAGATTTTTAAAAGCAGGTTAGACAAACACCTGTCAGGGATGGTCTAGATAATACTTAGTCCTGCCATGTGTGTAGGAGACTGGACTTGATGTCATCTTGAGGGCCCTTCCAATCCTATGATTTTATGACATATATACAGTTTAGTTATGTGGTCTCCTTGCCCTGAACAGAAATATTGCCCCTGCTTATGATCCTGTGTGTGATTCTGGAAGATTGTGTTCTGAATATGGTGGGTAACAGCTTTGTGAAACAAAATGAGTGTATTGAGTGCTCATACTGTGCATGGGACTCTGGGGAAAACTAACAGCAACATGTAAAGTAATTCCTGGGCCTGGGCCTGGGCTGCTCTGCATCTTGTGCCATCATTTACACCAATGCAAAGTGGATGTAAAATGTGACCAAATCAGACTGTCTATGCACTGGTATAAATGGCTACACAAGGTGAAAGGCAATGAATCAGGGTCATTGATTGCATAACTTATTTAAGGGACCAGCGTTTGGTTGGTTAGTCAGGGCTGCTGATGTGCTCTAAATGGAGTTGCTTGTGCTCTAAAGGCTCTTCACTGTAGCATAATTCTGCTAAATTTGGTTTGATTCAGCAACTCTTATTGCCAAATTGAAAGTCGTGAGTGGCGGAGGTCATTTGCAAGATTACCTGTACAATCTCTCTGAGTCAGAACTGGGTCAGGTGCAGCACATTCCCTGCAAGAGAAACCATCCTGATCTGAGCCTTTAAAAGATCAGAAACGTATTGATATGCTGCTGTTGCACTGAAACAAACATTTTGTTCTGATATGTATACTGGAGACAGAGGCTTATCGGTCTAAGCTTCTGACTGAGGCAGTCCTGACTGAGTTGTTTATCCTAACAAGGTAGGAAAGAGAGACTGAATTCCATGCAGCATTTTTAGGGTGATTCCTTCAGATGAGACTTTAAAAATCCTTTTTGTTCTGTATTTACAGTGACTTCATGACATCCTTCTTAACAGCAGAAGTTTGTCCCACTGTGGTGTGGTGGGGTTGGTTCCCCCCCTCACCCCCAGGCTTTTAACTTTGATAATTTATTAAGAATTGCAAATCGGAGGCATTTCATGAGTGGGATTTTTCTTTTTAATAGACTCTGAAACCTAAGTGACCCATTGCAAAGGGGAAGTTATCCAAAGCCACAGCTAGGCTTATGACATGATAGGAAAAAATAATGTCTTTCTGCAACATGAACTGTTCACCTGGCTGCATTGTTCCATGTACCTTTCTCCAGAGACTTAAGCTGGTTCCCAAGGATTTGTTGGTTGCACCACTTTCTACTAGGACGTGGACTCTTTAACTAACTACAGGTCCTGAAAATGTTTCTCTGACATATAATCCCACTGCACACCCTCCTTGTACTTCCAGTAAAAATAGTGAACAAACAATGTGGCTAGGTTCCATGGAAAGCTTCACTGAAGCTCCATCCCAAGCATACAAAACTGATCAGGGCAGAGGTGTCCAGAACAGGAAGGGAGTGGTGCCAGCAGCGGGAGAGGAAAGGAGATCTGTAACACAAGCACACAAGCCAGTAAGGACTCAGACCTGTGATGCCCTCTACTCTTATTGTGAAGCCAGTGAAAATGGTGTGTGTGTGGGGGTGACCAGTAAATTCTAGGATTGGGCTCCAAATCATGAAGGCAGGAGCTAGGACATATGTTGGCAATATGCCTCTGTACAATTTCTAGGAAAATGGAAGGAACCCCCCTAAATATATCACCAAACATTACTGCATAAAGAAATCCAATCCTCAGGCTCTAGACACATTATTTATTTCTATGATCTCTTGTAATTTTGTTACCTTTGAATTGTTGGGTTTTCAAGCTGGAAATCCTGAGGGTTTATTTTAGAAGAAAATAACTTCCATGAATTTTTTTCCCCATGTTGCTTCCCAAGTCTTTGTTTCAGCCCATGGGTTTGCCTCAGCAGTGCCTATAGCATCTGACGTGTTGGGACTGCTGACATAGCTTGTGCTGATGCAGCCGCATGTAGCACTGAAGAATCAAAACAACATGCAAAGTGGCCAAAGACAATGCATATTAGGCATGTAGGAGAAGGAAGGGAAAGGGTAAGGGAAGGACAGCTGGAGGAAGGGCTCAAAATGGGTAAAGAATGTAATGGCGTCTTTCTCTCCTTTCAATGCAAAAGCCACATTTTTTTCCAACCATTTTGGCCCATCTGGGTTAGGGTATGATACTGCACTTGTTCCAAACAATGGCAAAGTTCCCACTGACTTCAATGAGTACAAGGTCAGGGACTTAACTTCTGGAATAATAACACCCCTACAGCTTTTGTGAACTTACACACCTCTGTGGCTTCACATCGTGAACGAGAGTATCCTTGTATATTACAGATGCAGGGTCAGAGTCTCATTTACACCAAGGTACCTTTACATGGCGCTAACTGTAAATGTAATTCCATCCAAATTTTCAAAAATGGTCAATGATTTTCAGTGCCTCCATTTTCAGGCGCCTGATTTCATACCCCCAGGGCCTTGGTTTTGGAAGTTGATGAGCTCCAGATGAAGTCAATGAGACACAGGTTTTTAAACAGTGAGGGTAATTAGCTATTGGAACAACTTACCTGGAAGTGGGGTGAATTCTCTGTTGCTTGAAGTCTGTAAATCTTTCTACAAGAAATTGGTGTGCTATAGCTCAAGAACACATCATCGACCTGAGGCAGAAATTATTGGGCTAGGTTCTTTAGCCTGTGATATTCAGGAGGTCAGTCTCTTCAGGCCTCAAAATCTATGAACCTGTGTAAAATTTCTGAATAGGAGCTGCAAGGTCTCATATTTGTGAAAATAAGACCCAAGATGCCTTAGGCTGGACACTCAAAATGGAAGGCACCCAAAACCATTGGCCACTTTTGAAAAGTTTGACCTTTATTATTATTATTATTTAAATGACAGCTTTTGGATTCTGCAGAAGTTGATGCCACTATCCAGGAAAGTGCCTTACCCATTACAGATGAGGAGGCAAATGGATTTTTTTGAAGCCCTGAGTGTATAGGATCTGGAAATTTCTGTAATTCTTGATGGGTAGATTTCTGCAAGTCTGATCTTGATTCGTTCACAGCTACACAACAGTTCCTCTTATACACATAGCTATGAGACTCAAATGCTACCAACTCATTCTTTTCAATATCCCACAATCCATTTACTCCTTGTATAATGGTAGAAAACAATACGTTATTGAATTCTATAGCAGTTATCTATAATATTTATATTGACATTCTGTGTGTGCATACACAGCAGAATATAAACAATCCAACCTAAAACAGATAAATCAGAACAAGCTCTATAATATAATTCCATACCATTAAAACAAATGTTTCTACAATGGAATGATTCATTTCAATCGCATGTAATTTAATTCAGTACTTACAAAAGTGGACTTTCATTAGCCCAAATGCCTGAGAGATAACAAGACAATGTTTTTTTAAATCTATTTTCCTATTTATTTGAGTGGGAAAACAGGCACGTTCAGTATTATTAAGAATCCTTGTACATCTACGGGTTCTTAATTCTCCAGGTCCTTTATCAATGGTAACTAATTCATCCCCATAACACCTCTGTGGGATTGGTAAGTATGTTCAATGATACAGATGTGGAAACTGAGGCAGAGCATTTGAATGAGCTGCCCAGGGAGTTGGGACTACATTCAGCATTGATCTATGGCTCCTTAGTGTCAATATGACCAACACCAAGAGGCTGTAGGATAGATGTCTGACACCCATGGTGAACAGGGGGACTCTATTCTAGACGAAGAGCCAGTTTTGCACTGCCCCTGTAGAAACCCCAGGGGGCTATGCCACCGGTGACTCACAGGAGGGAAGAGTTAGAGGTGGGGGGAGCAGAGTTGCAGTGGTCCCTGTCATTCGCCATTTTTGCAAGCCCAGTAGGAGCTGTGGCAGCAGGGTGTATAGTGTTGGGGATGTTGTCTGAGTCTGTGCCCAGGGCCAATCCTGATCCTGAATAGGGAAGACCAAGATTAATTTGGCTCTGAGTGTCAGAGCCAAGATTAGAACTGAGAACTTCCTGGGCCTCAGCCCTGTGCTCATACCACTACAGCTTCCTCCTCTTGTCTTTCCATTTGAGTCGACTTAGTTCATGCTGGGTTGCAATCAGCCTTACATTTTGAAATGTCTTTCTCTTTCGAACGCTTGTCAGTTTCCTTCCATATGGATTAAGTAACAAGGCAGATTGAATCAGTATTGTTGCTGCTAACTTTCTGCCTTACCTATTTACTGGTCAGTGGAGGTGGATTGAAGTGAGAATGAGATGAAAGATTGCTTTGTAAGGAAGAGGGACCATGTAGAGATTGCAGCTCTGGCATACGAATGAGAGGCAGAAATCCCCCAGAAATGCTTATGTCAAAATTGCAGTGTTGTGGTGTCATGGGTGAGTTTAGAACTGAGCCCGTTACCAGTGTGCACTCCAGGAGTACACTGCTGTAACCTTGCGCAATGGGGCCCCAGTCCTGACTGGCGTCCTTAACCATAAATAACAGTCGGTTATTTTGGCCCAGCCACAGAATTGATAGTGCACCATTGTGCCCACACAGAGCTCTGTTGGCCTCAGTGGGACTCCCAGTGGTATGGCAACCTATATCCTCCGTCAGTTGCAGAGTTGGAGCCTTCCTGCCACTGGTCCCAGTAGACAGTTATCTGAAAACCCACGTTTTCCTGATATCCACCTAGAAAACTGGTGAACTAGGTTGGTTGCGTTGTGTTGTGTGTCGTTTTGTTTAGTGCATTTTGGGCTGGCAGCTTGTGTTGTAATGTATGGAGTCCAGCATCAATGGTCCATACTGTTCCCTCTCTTTTATTCCTGAGTTAAGGGCCAGCAATTACCTTATCTCCGCAGGTAGTGAAATTACAGTGCCAGGAAATCCATGAGTACGATCTCCAACCTCTACCATGGCTGCAAGGAAAACACAATTCTTTCTTCTCTTGTGTTAAAGAAATGCAGACTCTTGGGAGTGATTGCTTGAATAAATGATGCATGAAATGAGACGTAAGTGAAATGACCAAGAGATCCCACCTTGGTAGGGAAGGTATACAGAGGGCATGTTCAAAGACTATCACCTAAAATAAACTGGTGCTAATGAGCAACAAAACAACCCCCTCTCTCTTCCTACTTCTGTTCTTTAAACCTGTTAAACTGTGAAGTTTGAGCAGGGATGAAGCTGCTGAATACTAATCGAGACCTGCCTCTGCTGCATTCCACATGTCTACACGGCAAAGAAAAATCTGAGATGCCGAGTCTCAGAGCCCGGGTCAGGTGACTCCGGCTCGGCCTGGTGGGCTAAAACGAGCGGTGTAGACGTTCAGGCTCGTGAACCTGAGTCAGTTGACTCGGTGCTGCTGGTTTTTCTTTGCAAAGTAGACATCTCTTTTTAGACACCAGGGCAGGGATATTCAGAAAGGCTCAGCAGCCAGATTTCAAAAGAGCCTAGTTCCTGTTTAGGTACCTAAATAAGTGGCCAGAGTTTCAAAAGAGCTGGGAACATGGGGGCCTCTTTGAAAATCTGACCCGAGGGTGTTACAAAGAGAGATGCTGGATACTGAAAAACGGGAGGGAATAGACTGTCTAGGAAGTAAATTAACCCCTGGTTCTCTCTGCAGACCCCTCTCTGGAAGGAAAGGGAGGGAGTTTTAGTGCCTGTTGCAATGGTCCTTTCGATTGACTCAGAAGTTCAACCAAGACAGGAGTTTCAGAGGCAATACAAACCAGTGGTTCTCAACCTTTTGGGGCTCAGGACCCATTTGTAAATGTTTATAGCCTGTTGTGACCCTGTCTGTGGGTGGAGGCCCTGAGGTGGTTTCAGTATGATCCTGCTCCCTGGAGGGGTTGGGTCGTGCTTGGCACTGACCCCACAATGGCGGCTCCTGCAGCTCCTGTGCTGTGGGGCTGGCTGGACTTGGCTCTCTGCTTCGGGCGTTGCAACCTCCGGGGTTGCAGCGCTGCTCAGGTTTGGCCCTGCCCCCCTGACTGGGCTAAATTTGGGAGACTGGAGCTGTGACCTGACTCGTGGGGTTGCAGTGCCACTCGCTCAAATTTGGCCTACCTGGCCTCCTGTCATCAAGGGCCAAACCTGAGTGGTGCTGGGACCCCAGTTGCAGTGTCTAGAACAGTTAGGCCACACTGTGGGACAGGAGCCATAGTAGCTGCCATGTGACCCTTTGAAACATTCTGGAGACCCAGTTTTGGGTCCCAACCCACGGGTTGAGAAACTCTGATATAAACTGCCCATAATGGGCTGTATTGAAGGAGGTGCACCGCATTGGTGGTGGAGAGAGAAGGACTGAGGTGCTACATGGTATCATTTCTTTTCATGTCTCTCCTCTTGATTATGGCCAGTCACAATTGTCCATGACCATGACCACCCACAGCCCCGGGGAAGCGGCAGGGTGCACTGATGAAAGGAAGGTGGACCATCGCGAAGGGTGGTGCAGTCTTCGAAACCACTGTGTGCTTGGAAGAGCTCAGGGAGGAATTGTGCCCATTTAGTTCTCTCCTGTTTTTCAGACCTCTGCAGAGACGTACTGGTTTGTAAGTGTCTGGAGGACTGGGTGGCTCAGGAGATGGATAAACCTTTTTGTGGCCTGCATGAAACAAGTGTGTTGGGTGTTCGTCCAGTTCCTGGTAGACAGCTGTCCATGTCAGAAAGGACCATTGCAACAGGCACTAATTGGGCACCCTTGTTGGCATTCTCGGTCAATTAGGCAAAGACTAAATGAGTGAGGAGACTGAATTCCTCTGTAATCTATTTTTATTAGCTGTGGTCCTTTTTGGTCAATACTGAAACCTTGTCCACAGTTTGTGAGGTAATGCAGGATAAACTGTTGAAAGAGGAAGGATGGCCCACTGGTTAGGGCGCTAGCCCAGGACATTGGAGACCTAGGCTCAAGTCCTTGCTCTACCACAGGCTTCCTGTGTGACCTTGGGCAAAATCAGTTTGTCTCTTTGTACCTTAGTTCCCCCATCTGTATAATGGGAAGAACAACACTTCCATACCTCACAGGAAGGCTATGCGGATAAACATATTAAAGATTGTCAGGTGTTCAGATTCTACAGCAGTGTGACAAGTAGTGTGGTGAAGTGTGTGTGTATGTGTGTGTGAGCGAGAGATGCTTGGGGAGGGGTGGCATATAAATGCCTAGCCTAGACAGAACTTGTATTGCTGATGCCTGAATTATACAGGAAGGATTTGAGCACCTTAAGAGCAGTACACTTTCACTATTATAAAACGAATGATAAGTAATTAAACCAATTCAGAAGGGTTGAGAACATATTAAACTACCAAAGGAAAAACCTGCACCTATGACCTGTTGAGTGAGTCTCTTTATATCCACTGAATGCATCCGATGAAATGAGCTGTAGCTCACGAAAGCTTATGCTCAAATACATTTGTTCGTCTCTAAGGTGCCACAAGTCCTCCTGTTCTTTATATGTTGAGTATCCCTCACATCTACTGCTAAGATTTGTTTAGTTGTCTCTTTCATTCAGTTAAATTGCTCTCCGGGCGTAGCAAATGTGGGGACTTTTGGTTTGTATCAGGCCTGCGATAAACAGCTTCCCTTTGGCGAGAGATCTCTGTGTCCCTCCCACCCCTTTTGCTTGATGGCTTAATTTCTTTTGGTTTACCACAGTTTGATTTTATTTTACAGCTTGCAGCATGAGGTCCCCAAATCATTTGTGTCTGTTAAGCAAACCTATATTTCTGGGATGGATGTTTTAATTAAATGAAATGCATTCTAATTTGGGGTCAGCTGCAGCCATGAATTTTTAATGAGCAGTTTGTTGGAAACCATCTCAAATGGCACCGTTTAGCAGGCGGCAGAGCTGTGCTGCAAGTGTTCTTGTTCCAAGCCTGTGCAGATGGGTGATTTGTTGCGTGTGCTTTGCGTGACTCCTTTTCCAATCCATGGTGTTTACTTTGGATCAGTCACCCACTCCTGGGCTGCCTGAAAGTCTGCCTTTGCCATTTCATATATCCCCTGGGCTCTGACTGTTCCCTTGGACTGATGTGGGTGCAAAAGACGATGATGTAAGATGCACAGAGAGAGGCTTCCAGCTGGACCAGCTCCCAGAAGAGAAGGGCAATGTGCATTCAAAGAGACTTGCAACTAAGAGGAGCTTAGCACTGCATCTAGTAGCCCAGCCAAGGAACGCTCTTTTTTGGCACCCGTGTTAAAGATCTCCTTATGGTGATCGAGAAGATCCAGGTTCAAATAATAATGAGCAGGACACGTGCACAGAGTGCAGGTACCACATGGGGGATTCTGCTAAGTGGTTTAGAACTACTTTAGTATCTCCCCCTCCCCCACACACACACAAAATCCCATTGGCTGTCGACTGTCATTCAACTCCAGGAGGATGAGGAGCAGAATGGAGGACCACCTACTCAGTGGGACAGTCACTAGACTAGTGAAACTCTTATTGGCTTGTCTGGGCAGTGGAGGGCTTCCTTTTGGCTCCTTCCTTCAGCTGCTGCCCACCTAATGGATAGAGGATGATTTAAAGCACCAACTGTGAGTGTCTCTCTTATTTACCGTTGAGGATTAGAAATAGCCCCCAAGCCACAGATCCAGATCCACAGTTTGGATCTGTCATTTTGGTTCTAGCCCATTTCTGATGAGGTTCACTGGACAATTGTTTTATTTCCCCGAGCAGCCTAAGATGGATGCCAGCCTGCTGACTTTGGTTTTATCATGCAGGACATGTCCGCAGTTGCCGGGTAGGCAGAATGATATGGTATACCGAATATAAGCACAAATTTTCATCTTGTTTAATCTAGGGTCTGTGTACTCCTGCTCTATTTCCTCTCCCATCTCTGCTAATTACCGATAATCAGTATGTTGAGAAAGAAAACAGAGGTGCATAAATGACATTGTAATGGGCTTTTAGAAAATGAACTCTCCTCCCCTATTGTTGTTTTTAATTTTCTCACCATCCTTCTGTCATTCCCTTCTCCACGGTTTGAAACCTACCTTCAACACTCCCCCCCTTTGCCTGCCTCCATATTTTCTCCCTTCCCCACCAGCCCCGTATTGAAAAACAAAGTGAAAGTATGTCTCAGAAAGATGAAGATGAACCGATAAGCTTCCTGGCTGAAGTCCAGCACTGGTGTTGGCAAGGCAAGCGTCTCTCACGTTGCTCTTTCATGTGGGAGGGAGGAGTCACCCTGGTTGAAAATTTCCCATCCAAAGTGTTTTTTGCTGGCAGATTAGGTCTCTGAGAAAACAAACATTTTTGCAAAAAGGCGTTGGCTCTCTGTGGAACATTTTGAATTTTAATTGAAAAAATTAGAAGGTTGTTGGATGAAAAATGTTGCATGTTGATGAAAATTTTTAATTTTCCATTAGGGGAAAAAAAAACCCCACCACTTTCCAATCAGTTTGATCCCAGGCTTCTCTGATGAGATTGCAGCCAAGGTTCCCAGTTCATTCCAGTGGTGGCGCTGGTTTTTAAAATGGGAACTTTGGCTTACTAGGAACAGGACTTAGATCCCCATTTCAGCCGGGCTGTCAAAGAGCTTCCTTTCTGACTTTGACTGAATTCAGACTGGGAGCCTTGCGGTGAAATCTCTGCATCTGATCACTTGGTTTCCCCCTTGTTCAAATTTTAAATCCTTCCCCCAAACTGGTCTTTCCTTTCCTCATACTCTTTTCTATCCCTTTTCAGAGGTGGGCGTGGGTGTGAGACTGCCTCTTTCCTGGAGTTGGACCTCTGCCACAGATACCCCGCATGTCTTCTACTCTGTCACCCTCACTGGTTTACAAGCTGTATTGCAGAGATGGCTCTTTCTGCCAAGCCATTTAATGCAGGTGAAGGGGTGGAGCAACAGGGCAAACAGGCAATTTAGCTCATCTTTAAATCCAGGAAAGAGCGCTCCCTTGCTGAACCTGAACTTGCCAACGTTGGCAACAAAAATTAATTGTTCCTTTGCTTGGTTTAATTCTGTGAGTATTGAGACAGGACGAACATTTAGGTAGATATCAATGGTATCTCATGGTATATAAATAGGATTGGATGCTTAATCATACTGACTGTTGATAACACATGAGCACTGATTCTTCTACAACAGATTGGGAGAGAGACCTTCAAGTGAGTGTGGTTTTTTTCCCTTCTTGCTGGAGCATTGAATTCAAGTAGCCTTTTAGGAGCAGGTGAATGTATCTTGTTTAACCATTCTCCAATTATTGCAAGGATCTTAGTCCTTCCTATCTTTAACCTGCGTTTTTCTATTAAGGGCTAGTGATCATCCTTGCAGCTAGTGGTGTGGCTGTGCAGAGAAATCTCTGATCAGTATCTCCAGCCTTTACCCTTATCACGACAAGAACGAATTTCTCTTTTTGTGTGTGTGTGTTAAGGACATGTAGTGACTTCATGAAATCACCACAGGAATAAATGATGTATGAAATGAAAAATCTCTGCCCAGTGCACACAGATATAGCCACTGCTGTAAAATGTTTAGCTCAGTTGCAGCCAGAAAAGGCCAGACTGACTTAGACAAGACTCTTTCTTCCTCGTCCTTCATTCAGTTTTTTTTGGTATTGTTGAATTAAATCTTTTCTCCTCTCTTGCTGCCCTCACATAATCTGACTGAGCATTAGAGGGAGAAAAGTCTCTCCCAATCTATCCAAACCACTACTTGAAAAGGTCTTAAAATACTTTAAAAAGACAAGGTAGGTGAGGTAGTATCTTGTTATTGAACCAACTTCTGTTGGTGGAAAGGAGAAGCTTTGGGGCTTCCCAGAGCTCTTCCTCAGGTCTGAAGAAGGTAACCAGAGTGTCTGAGTGAAATACAAGGTGGGACATATTGTTAAGCATATGCTGTAGGAGACCACTCAAAATGAAGTGGGCAATTAAGGGTTAGCAAGCAGCAGGGTGTGTTACACATCACGGTAATGAGCTATAATACACTGTCTCTGTTTAGGGTTACCAGATAGCAACTGTGAAAAAACGGTACGGGGTGGGAGAGTAATAGTTGCCTATATAAGAAAAAGTCCCCCAAAATGGGACATGTGGTCACCCTATCTCTGTTAAGTCTGTGGTTTTTAATGTCCAGCAGAGTTATGAATGTAAGTGTAAAGGCTCATCTTTGGAAAGTGTTGTGCAGGTTTCCTTCGAGGATGAGGACTGACAGGGCAGATATGGAGTGACGGTTCTGTGAAAAGTGTTTGCCCATGGGTAGCAGGGTGTTTTTGTCTTTTTATGTCCTTTTTCTGTGCAAATTCATTTGAGTGTGTAGTGCTTGTCTGGTTTCATCCATGTCGTTGCTGTTGGGGAATTTAATGCACTGGATGAGGTACAACACAAGTTCTCATAGGCATGTATAGGTCCGATGGATCTTGAGAGATGTGTTGGAGGGTGGGGGTATTGCTCATCGTAGCATTGGAGATACATCTGTAGGTTTTGCATCTGTTGTTCTGGCAGGGTCTGGTGCTGCTTTGAGTTGGTGTGTCCTGGTCTGTGAGGATCTTGCTTCTGATGATGAGCTTGAAGAGGCTGAGGGGTTGTTTGAAGGCTGGAAGAGGGGGTCAGGAAAGATTTTCTTCTGGGTGTGGTCCCCATTGAGTAACGGTTGTAGTTTGATTGTAGTTCCTCTGTGGGGTGGTAGGTGACAACTAGAGGGGTGTGGTCAGTGGAGTTTTTTTTCTGTATTGAAGCAGATTCTCTTGGTGTATTTGGGTGCCCTGTTGCATGATGGGATCTACTTCTCTGGTGGAGTGTTCTTGTTTAGGGAAGGCAGTTTTAAATGTGTTTATGTGTAAACCCTGGACTTTCTCTTCAGAGCAAAGAGAAGAAAGAGCCCAGAGGGGGCGGAGATGATGTTGTTACCTGGCTTGTTACTCTTAGTGCCACTGAGATAGGTGCCATTCTCAGAAACAGATGAACATTGTGTCAAGAGGAAGCTTCTTTGTAGAAAGCCTACCTCTGCATGTGCCCCAGCTCCAAAGATCCTCCTATGCCAATGCTGGTTCACGTGGTCGGTCCAAACTATCCGCAATGGCAGGTGTGGTGTTGAGATTGCAAGTGCAGTCAAATGCTATGTGATTGTTGGAGGGGTGGTGGATTGGTGATTTGGTGGAGGGGTTTTGGAGGTTTATCTGCTCTTTTAGGTATATCTGGATAAGCCTGTGGCTTGATGTCAAATCTTGGAGCACAGAACAGTCATCCTCCTTTAGCCCTCTCCCCTTTTCTTCTTAAAACAAACAAGCAAAACAAAACAAAAAGAGCGAGTGTTTAAATGATAGGCAGAGTGTGTTTCCCTAAGCAGTATTGATATGAGTAGTGGATTGTTCATGACTTCACAAGTGACATTGGCTTTGTTTTCTTGGCACGATTGATCTGACAAAGGATGACAAGGATGGGAGAGGCTAAGTCATAAGAAAAACTTGCTGTAGTGATTTTTGTAAATATGATTTACAGCCTTTTGATAGTGATCATCCCCTTCCCTAATCATATCAGCAAAGCAAATAGGACTGCATGAGGAAAAAGCAGTTCTATAAGAGAATTGAACCCATAACAACCTACCATTAGAGGGACCAGTCTTGCATTATTAGCTTATTAGCACTGGTGTGGTGCTGAGAGTACTGCCACGGACTTTGCGTGGCAGGAGGCCTCGCCTAGTAAAAAGTGTTTGCAGAATCCAGCCTCGAGTGACAATCTTATCTCATCAATGTTCCAGAGTCACTATCCAAGCCAATAGAGACAGGTCAGACAAGTCCATGGAAGGCAGGAAGGTGGGGGACAGCATCTCACATAACTCAAGAGCAGTGTCTCTGCCTATTATTGCAGCATAAATCCCCACCCTTGCGACTTTTGAGGAGCAGAATTGGTGGAGAATGTGGGAGCAAATCTGTGCAGCGGCCTGGGAACAAGGAGAACACTTTCAAGCCTGGTGCTGTTCTTTTCCTTTTTGGAAGGATGCACACAATGAGCTAAAGTAACCCAAGCAGTACCTGTTTTACGAACTTCTCAACAGCGATAGTTTCTCAGCCTCATAAATTTCAGTGTACACCTGGAGATGTGAACGTTCTGATCACTACCAGTTGAATGCTCACACTTACATAAATGGACTTAGAAACAGGCACTGTCCCATATAATTCTTTCACTTGGGAGAGGCTATTGGGTGGTGGAGTGATCTGAGCTGAGGATGAGCCGGTGGCTTAAAGTGAGGGGTAGCTGGACAGTGGGAGGAGCCTTGTGCCTCAAATAGGCATGCATACTATCCCTGCTCCATTGAATCATTATGGGAAGGGGAGGAAGAAGATGAAGATGGTTTTTAAAACTGAACTAACCAGAACTACACCTGGGTAAAAAATACAGACAAGTTTGTGTGGAAACACTTTTAAAAAATTGTGAAAATTTGTTGTTGAAATTTTGAATGTTTAAAAAAATTCGACCTCTGTATAATGGCATTAAAAAACAAGTTCATAAGGGGAAAAAATTGAAAAATATTTTCATTGAGATTTAAAAATTTTGAAAACTTTTGACCAGTTCTAAGCAAACAAATGCTTTTCATTGACTTGTATAATTGAAGCCATCAGAATTTAGGCATCCTTGCTGCAGTAAAAAGCTTACGAGTAATAGGTTAAAACAATACCCTGTGCTCCAAATCTGGTTAGAGGAATTGTAAATTGGATCTCAGTCTCTGTACGATTCTTGAATGGCCTTAGGTTGGAGAACAGGTTGGAGTTATGCAAAGATGCCATTTTTCTTTGCTTCCTTAATGAAGATGCAGAGTGAGGCAACACTCACTCTACTGGATCCAGACCAAGCAATTACAGCAGTGTTCCTGGGGGAAGGCCTGAAACTGACGGAAATGTCTCATCTGGCTGCTCTGGCCAAGGCTGTGGAGGGGTTGTCCATTTGACTCAGGCAAGCCATACATTCTAGCATCAAATATACATGATAGCTGCATTTCTATTCTGTTCTATTCTATTCAGGTTCTATACTTTCCCCATCATCCTAGTATTTTATAGATACCCGTTGTTCTCTCCATTGTTTCTCATGCGCCAGGTTTGTTAGATTACCCACGTCTTAATTTGTTAGTCTCCCTAACATACACCATAGCAGGCGGTTATTATGTTGGCCCATCTCATTAACAGTATTGAAGTATTATTAAAGTTTTTATTTTTTCTAACCATACAAGGCTATTGTTGCTGCAGATACTTTCAAACGCAGCATTAAATTATCTACACTGTTTATGCACTGTTGGATGTAGCGGTTCAATAGTTAGTTTCCAATTAATTTCACTCTGGCCCTCTTTTAACCTACTCTTCACATGTAGTTTTGCTATACCAGATAATACGATGTCATGCCATACTCATGCAATGACTAACTGAGCAGATGATATCATATAAGTGGGAAGATAGCTACAGTATTAGCTCTAATTAGAGACCTGCACATATGGGTTCATCAATAAACTGCTGTGGCCAGCAGCACGGCATGATGAGTTTCAGCTAGTACCTGCCATTCAAATTTCTCCTACTTGAAATTTCTGCTTATGTGAAGGGATGGGAGAGTCCAATAGCTAGAGATTTTCATAGCAGTCCAGGAGATTTTGACACACAGCTTCCCTTAAAATTAAATATTAACCATAGAATTTAACAGGAGTGAAGTGATAAAAGTTTCTATAGAAATGTAATAGGCTGCATAGTGATCCCTCTAGAAAGGTGTAGAATTTAAGAGAGAATGAGATCATTTCTATATGGTTTGGAACCATAGTGAGCATATAATTCTCTCTTCAGTTCTGCAGGATGGGCCAATAAACATCGGTTGATATTAAATCATATAGGACTTTTCCATAAGGGGAAATAAACAGTGTAAGAGACCAGAACCACTCTTCTAATAATCCATAGAAGATGCATTGCATAGTCTGCAGTTGTACAAACTTCTCCACAAAAGTGATGTCTTTCTTGAATTTGTGACGTACCCCTGGTTGCAACCTGGATCTGTGGCACCACCATGTCCCCTTCACTCTCTTCCCTGGATTGTCTCTTACAATGCCTTGCTAGTGACAAGCAGCAAACTCCACCAGGTGCTGTGATCACTCAGGCAACAGCATGCAGAGACACCCCAGCTAACTTGCATGAATGCTCTCTAAGTCACTCATGACCTATGCAGAGAGACACCAGCAAATATCCCCATCCCCCAAGCCTTGTACCCCAGAAACATGCCATCTTATACTGCTCAAGATCTTCTCTTGAGCAATGGAAGCACGTTAATTAGTTCGCCACTTTGTCAAAGGATAGTGGTGTGCAACAGCCTTTGTAATCTGAGCAGATTCCCCATGCACTTTAGAGAAACTCACTGGTAAGGATGTTCCAGGTAGTTTACAGTTCCTAATACACAGGATACATACTGAATACTCTTCTTATCCCAGGACCAGTCTCTTCAATTCAAAGTCTTTATCTTCCAAATGATCTTCCAGGTGTTGAGATGGGGGAGGAGTCAGGCCCTGGGCTGATGGTACAGACTCCAATTTATACTCCCCAATCCACAGGCATGGAAAGATACTGTCTCAGACACAGAGTCAGGGATCACATGCATAGGTGACGTGTGGGAGGGACACAAAGGGAGCACCAGCTAAAGGGGGTGCACGTGACCCCCCCCATGGCTCCTCCCCATCCCCAGCCCAGGGACCCCGCGCTCTCCCTGTCCCCCTCCCCTCCTGCTGCACCGGCTCCCCCGGCGTGTTCGGTTGTTCTTCCTGGCGGCCAGGCTCCGGAGCCAAGCACAGCAGCTGCCTGGGAGAGTGCCTGGCTGCAGCGGCTTGGCTTCCAGGACAGCGGCTGAGCGAGTCGGAGCCCCCCGCTCTCCCTGGCATGTTCAGAGTAGGCTCCTGTCCCCAGAAGCTGAGCCTGGGTGGGAGGCACTCTCCCAGAGAGCCGGGATGCTGCTCTGGCCCCTTCCCTTCCAGCTCTGGCCCCACCCCTTCGTCTCCCCGTCTGGGCCGGCTGCTGGTGGGTCACTTGACCTTGGGGCGATGCCTGTGGCCATTCGTGCAGCCCCCACGAGTTGCCTCTGATACATGTTCTATGTCCCCTGCTGAGTCAGTGGGTTAAGCAATCCCCATTAAAACCGTTTCCTGTCCTCATTTGCATTAGGAAGAGCATTCTATTGGCTACGTATGTGGAGCCCAGATTTAGAAATGGCCCCCTTCCTTCCTGATTACGGAGATGGAAGAGGGAGAGTCTTGAAAATACCACCCTGAGTTCTTAACTCCTGTTTGTGCCTTTGGAGATCTCTCCCTAAGTCTCTCAATATTGGGGGGGATAGTGTGAGAGAGGCGGAGGGGGACTGAGGGGAGTTTCTGAGACTAGGGTGGTGGGGTCAGCCAGCTCCATGCTAGGAAACAGGGTCCTATCCTGGGAGTTTCCACCTACTCCCTCTTGGTCCTGCTCCCTGGTCCAATCCCAGGCCCGGCAAAGGCCGCTCCAGCCCCAATAGATCTCACTCTCGCTTCCCTGAGGCATGCACAAGTTTACAAGCGTGTGGTGCCACCACAATATTTCCATTGCCGCAGCACTAGCTTCCCCTGTTCCCCCTTCCCTCCCGCCACCTGTTCCACCACCCCGGCTAACTATGATTTGAGGTGTTCTAATGTAGGCACCCAAGTTTGCAAATATCGGCTTTAATACCTGAAACACATATTATTTTTATTTATAGAAAGTTTGCTACATTGTGACCAAAACATTAACATAAAACGAACTCTCAGACTTTTTTTTTTTCCCCTATTGCTCTGTTCTGTCACCACAAACAAAGCCAAAAGATTTCAATAAATTTTCTAAAACGTTTGCTCCTAGGCAGAAACTTGTATGTCAGGTTTCAGCCTGGAGCAAATGTATATGTTCAACTTAAAAACATGATTTTCATGGAAAGGCTGACAGCATTCTATCTACCAGCCCCAGAAAGCACCACTGGAATAATGTATGCTGACTTAGATCTTTTATGATGTTAAGGAGCTAGAGACTCAACAAGTCCCACTACGCCAGTCCTCAGTTGTTAGGTCTCTCTGTACCCATGAAGATAAATGTCAGGCAATACCTGAACTATCCTGTGTTCTTCAGTCTGTCTTTCTGAATTACTTACATACGTGCACACATTTTTGGTGCTATATTATTTCTAAAGGCTGGATGACCAATGATTCTATATGTATATAAAACTCCAAAGCAAAATGCCAATTTGCAAGCAGCCGTTGCTGAAAATGTACGTTTCTTTATCCATCTACTCTATCTGTTCTATGATGTTACCGCTTTTTCGTGACCATGCAGCAGTAATTTATATTTCTTTTTCTTATCTATCAAAATATTACCCATTGTACCTCTGCTTTCAGGACTGCACTTAAGTATATGCTTAAAGTTAAGCATATGCTTAATTGCTTTCCTGAATCAGGGCCTTCATCTGACTGTATATCTATCTGTTTATCTATGTACTTATATTTTTTGTCCTAGTCTGACCTATCTTCCCCCTTTTTCTCCCAGAAATTCTGCAAGAGAAAGTGTGGACAAACTCTTATTTGAGTTTCTTCTTTGTGTGCAGAGCAGGCTGGGAAACATATTCAGGGTATATAACATGGAACATTACTAAAAAGGAGTTAGTCTGGTAGAAGTTTTGGTTGTGGAAAGACTTATCTGAATTTAAGAGACTAGGGCCTGGTAAGGGGGACCAAAGTCTGGCCATCTGGGGCTGTTGCCTCATTTTTTCCTCCTCTTGTATTTTGTCTTTATAGTGGATATTTGTATGGCAATGTTTTTGCTTGAACGACTTGAGTCTCTGCACTCTTTTATGGCTTCTGGTATCCTGATGATCTCACACATCTGTCTCTCACACTCAACTTTGTGATAGTTGAGAACCTCTTTTATAATTTTATTCCATTTTTTACCTTTATTATATCTTTATTCCTTTGTTATTTCCCCTTTTTAAAAAATATGACAGTTGTGTCCAGTTGCCCCTGCCAAGATCAGTTCCCCATTATGCTAGGCACCGCACGGACATAGAATATGAGAACTGCTTCTACTTGCATCAAGGAGTGCTGAATCTGAGGGCTTGACTAAATGGCGCATTGGTCCGCACTAGAAGGGTGTCAGTTCTTGTGTGCACTAGCGTGTAGTGCACTGTCTTGCAGACCCTGCTATCAGGCACTAGAAATTCCCTAGTGTGCATTAATGTAGTCCCATTTCAATCAGGAGACTACATTAAAGTGCACTAGGGAACTTTTAATGTGCACCAGCAAGGTCTACACGGACCAGTTGGTGTGAAACATGCTAGCCCACTAAAATTTACACCCCTTTAGCGTGGACCAGTGCACTGCGAAGGCCCAGATCTAGCAAACACTTATATATGCACTTAACTTTAAGCATGTGTGTAGTCCCGTTGATGTCAAGGGGACTACTCATGTGCTTTCAGTTAAGCATGTGAGTTACTTGGATCTGCGTCTCTAGCTCTGATCCCACAAAGAAAACTGTGTGGCAGACACCTGCATCCAGGCAGAACCCCATTGCAGGCACAGAGTTCACCTTCACTCTTTGCAGGCCCCTGGCCCAAATAAACAAGGTACAATATTGGAGAAAGGAAGTAATGCAATCCCCATTCTGTAGATGGGGAAGAGAAGCACAAAGGGAGGAAATGATGTGCCCAAGGTCCCACGTGAAGTCTGTGTGGCAGAGCCATGAGGTGAATCAGGATCTCCTGGATCCCAGACCAGTGTCTTAACCACAAGATCATCCTATGTGATGCATCTAGACTTAGTTATTCTCATGTCTTATAGAGCAATGCTCACCCAAAGTCATGGGGGCATTTTACAGCTAGGCACGGCTGTCATCGTCCCCTCTTGAGACAGACATACTGCCATGAAGGGTTCAATGTATTCCTTTGCCTCCCAAGGTACACAAGTCCCATCCTTTGTCTTCTTTCATAACCAGGACACTCACTGCTGTATTGTTTCTTCATGTAGATTTTCTCTTGTAGCTTTCCACTGGCACCTGTCTCAGTCTGCGGAGGCCTCCATTGTGAGGCAGGCAATACATAATACCCATGTTGCCAGACAGGGCAATAAGCATATGTTACCTCCAGCTTGAAAGGAGCATGTCTGAGGCATGTCACTTTCTGGTGACCTGCCTTAACTCCAGGACCTCAAGAAGATAATTTTCAATATAGATACATAAGTCCTTAAATAGTATCCATATGTTCATTTCACAGTGATTGTGATGACCAGTGGGCTTTTGGTAGAGACCTCACATGTCATGCTTTGATGAATTATTAGGCATATATCTGACCCAAGGGATCTCTGTAAAACTCTATATATCCTCTGTGCCCTGTGCCAGTTGGCACCAAAAGGTCCCTGGGTCGCATTGTCCTTCTTAAAACTGAAATCCTGCAAAATGATATCAGTCCATCCTGGGGGTTTACTCAATGGCCTTTCCCTCCTTTCTCCTCACGCTCCCTGTCAAGGTGGCAAGAAAGTGCATAAAATATAGAGTGCCATGAAGTGTATAAACACAAATGGACTTTTTAGTTTGCATTCACTCATGAGTTACAAGTGATCATGCACCAGCCATTGTGGTTTCACTTTGCTCTGCCCTGCCATTTATGAATTATACAGTTACCTCTTCTAAAGTGTATTAAGCTACTTCCCCTCAGCACGGACTAAAAATAGCTTCTGTGGCAGGACTCTTTCGGGTTTAGGCTTCCAGAAGTGTCAGTGCTGCCTCTTCCCCCAGAATTAAATGTACTTTAAAACCACATGACAAGCTGTACTATCGAGGGCAGCATTAAAACAAAAAACCGGAACGTTCTCCTCTGTTGGAATGCAGAGTCTCAGAGAGATCTTCCCCCATTTTAAGAATACAATGTTGTATACTGAAAAGTTGCATACATTTGGTGCATAAATTATGTGCCTCATGTCAGGTAGCTGGTCTGATTTTTGAAAGTGCTAAGCACCTGTTGTTCCCATTGAAGTTAAACATATGCATGATTTTAGAACGAGTTGGTATGAGTGTTAGGCAAAGGTTTGGGTGGATTATTTTTCCTCATCTGAACAGATTGCCTATCCCAATTGTACAGTAAGGTAGATTTTCCAAGGCATAGATGACAGCTGGGTGCATAACTGCAATTGGCTTCCACCTAGGCAGACACCTGACTGCCTTGGTAAATCTGCCCCACTATGAATACTGTCACGGAGTCACCAGGCCAGTGCTCTGGAACTACTCCATACAAAGCCAGTCAGGACTCTGGGGGAGCATGACTCCTCTCTCTGAGCATACTGTCTCCAGGACAAGAAGCTTACACAGCTTTGACCTTCCTGGGGCTGACCTTGGAGCATTCAGCATCCCCTTCCACACCGTGTGCTTCCTACAGCGAGTCTGGCTGGGCTGGGCTCCTGGGGAAGCTAGAGGGCCCTGCACCCCAACTCTTCAGCCAGCATGTAGAACAGAAGGTTTATTAGTCGAGAGAAACACAGCATAGAACAGAGCTTGCTATCACAGAAATAAGTGACTTTCAGCCAAGTCCAACTTGGGGAATCCTGTGCCAGGCAGCCAGTCCCCCCAAGCAGACTGCCAGCTTCCAGTGACCCAACCTCAGACACCCCCATCACTTCTCCTCCTTGTCTTTGTCTCGCTTCCCAGGCAAAGAGTCAGCTGGTCGTCACCTGGTTGCATCCCCCTCCTGGGTCTCAGGTTACTAAGAGCACCAGTCATAGCATAGGTGCAGGCAGCTGGAGCAGCCTTACCTGCCCCAGAGGTCTCAGCCAAAGTCACACATCCCTATTCCCACCACGAAGTATTGGTGCAGCACACAGGGAAACTGAGGCACACACAGTATTCATACGAAATAGTAAAACTCACAGCGGCTCAATAGTAAGACTCTCATACAACATAACAAGGGAAAATCCCCACTTCGTCATAAATACATATTCCATTAGCTCATGATAATGTTTTATGGCCCAGATCCAGCTAAGCACTTAAACATGTGCTTAGCTTTAAGATTGTGAATGGTCCCATTGAAGTCACATGCTTAAAGAAAAGCACATTCTTAAGTGATTTACTGGACCTTGCCCAAAATTACCACTTCACCTGCACTTGCATAGCTTTCCACATAACCAAAATATTTCTTAGAAAAACAAAGACTTGGTTAAAGGGGAAAAAGACCCCTTATGGGTCTCATTCCAAAATGCTAATGCAGTTGAGAATAAGAGAATTTTCATTTATTATTTATTTTCTTCCAGTGCTGGCTATATCAAAGTTGTAACTGGCTTGGTGCAGCAGAGTAATCATCTAAATTACTTTAAAAGTGATCTATATGCCTCTGTACATAGGTTGGCATTCTGCTGCTGGTGAGGCTGTGAGCAGGTGCTCAGTGGTTCTCAGAACAGGGCTGAGCAGCCAAAGAAAGGAAGGCTGGCCCACTAGTTAAGACATTAGTCTAGAATTTGTGAGCTCTGCATTCAAATCACTGCTTTGCCACAGACTTCCTATGGGACCTTGATCAAGTCACTCAGCCATCCCCTGCCTCCCAGGGATGTTATGACAATAAATGCAATAAAAACGGCAAGGTTCTTAAATACTACAGTATCGCGGGCCATATGAGTACCATAAATAGTGTGGGATGAGTGCCTAAATAGATAGACAGAGCTGAATTCTAGTCACTTGCACACCATTGAGGTAAAGTCTGATGAATGGTGAAACTTAGCTGACACTTCGCAGTAATCTTTGTATGCAAATAGGATTGCAAATTGTGTGCTCTCTGTTGAGATCATTATGGGGGAGGTGGCCAGGTTTTGTATGAGGTCAAGAAAAATCTAAGCAAATGGAATGATTCTACCAACTCAGATGAAATTGGGGGGGGCTCTTCAGTGACATGACATGCTGCCTGTGGCCTGCAGTCACTCGCATTTAATACAAGTCTGGGTTAACTGTGAGCACAATGGGCCCAGGCCCAAGGTCTCATGATGCGCAGCCTGGGCCCCTGACACCCCAAGTTGTGAATTGCATCTGAGGCAGGGCTCTGCTGTGACACAAGAACCTGCACCACCAGACAGTTCTCCCCTCACCGTAGCAGAGGTCTTGACACCACCAGCATCCAGTAAAATGTCTGCCTCTTGAATGTTCCACACCGAGTTCTGCAAGCTGTTGCTTTTTCAATGGACTTTCTCTTCCTACCCACTCACTCGTCCTTGCCCTGCAAGGTCTCTTAATGTATAGAGAAGAAGGGTGGGCCAGTGGTTAGGGAGCTAACATGGCACTTGGCCAACTGGGATTCAATTCCACCTGCTTCCTGTGTGACCTTGGGAAGCCACTTCATCCTCCTATGCCTCAGTTCCCCACTTGTAAAACCTCACAGTGGTGTTGTGAGGACTAAAATAAGTCAATTTCTGTTTCTGCCAGAGCACAGGGGATGTTTGTGTGTAACTGTCTGTGCTACCAGACATCAGAGTTCTGTCTCTGAAGCAGACACTCAGTGAGAAGAGAGCTGAATAGGCGCTCTCCCTCAAACACCACAGCCACCTAGCGGCTGTGTGTGCATGCGGTTTGTATGCAGTGGACTTCATGCAGTTTACAATGGGCTTCATTCAATAGATTCTTGTCTCCGTGGCAATGAGAAACTGTCACTTTGAGGCATTAGGCTTCTGCAGAATGCCAGATCGCCCTGGCAATGTGAGCCTCATGTGCTTAGACGCAGGATGAAATGGAAACAAGTTCAGAGCTCCCTACGTGACAAATCTACTGATACACACAAGTTTAGAAATGTGCGGCTTGATGCAAGCCTGTGTAACAGGCTCTGATGTGCTTCTGCAATCTGATGAGGAGATGATACAGGAGATCACTTAGGATCTATGCAGTTGAAATCCACTCTAGTAAACGTCCTTTTTGACCTTTGTATCTTCCCTCAGTGACTCTTGGCACGGTTTTCACATTTCCTATCTTAATTGTGTGTTAAGCAAGGCCTCCTATCCAGTAGTATTTAAACAATGTTTTCATATGATTGGTGTTTTATTTATTATTCTTGTGTTACCAGTTCTATGACAAGCTCTGCTTTGTTTTTCCAGAGGGTTGCTTTAAACTGCTACTGAGGGTTAGATTGAGCCTTTGTTCAGTGCCCTGAATATGGGGCAGCATTAGAACGGATTTGAAGACCAACGTTTTTTCCCTGCAAGAAATGTCTGTAGAAAACTCTTCCTCCAAAACTTTTCATTCCAAAAAGTTTGGCTTTCCCACAGAAAATTTCAAAAAGTGAAATGGCAATTTTCATTTTGGGGTTTTTAAACTGAAAAGCCAAATTGGAAATTTTTGTTGTGACATTTCCTACAGGAAAATTTATTTGCCAGAATTGCTCAGTGGTTTGAGCAGTGTCCTGTTAAACCCAGGGTTGTGAGTTCAATCCTTGAGGGGGCCATTTAGGGATCTGGGGCAAAAATTTGGGATTGGTCCTGCTTTGATCAGGGGGTTGGACTAGATGATCTCCTGAGGTCCCTTCCAACCCTGATATTCTATGATTCTATGACCTTTTTTAAATCATCTTGTCCAAAACAGAGTTTTTGGCCAGAAAAATTCTCTTGTGAACGATTTTAACCAGCTCTAGGCAGTACTTATCCAGGCCACTTTAGAAGGACTCGGTGACCATACCTGCTCTGCTCTATGATCTAAGATCTAGCGCCTCAGTGTGGCTCTCTGTGCATGCATTTGTGTGTCACTATCTCTAACTGGAAGAAGCAGAAACCAATATTAAGTGAAAAGACGAATAATCAGAGCTGTTCTTGGCCTAATCTGGTTTAAAGTGCTGACAGTGTGCTTGACCTTGAGTTTGCACAGGGTCATCTCTACACTCCATCACTAGTCCACTGTCCTAGTAGACTGTATCAGCAGATCAATGCTGGTTTTGCTGCTAGAACATGGTACTGTTGCAGCTAGCCCATCTCTGCTGTTGAATGGACTTTGCTTCCAAAGTAGAGAAAGGCCCATTTTTCTATTTTGCAGAATCTAGTAACTGACCGGATGGTTTTGTTTTTACCAGGGCTATCAATTAATCGCAGTTAATTCACGCAAATAACCCCAAAAAATTTAAATTAATTGCGATTAATCGCACTGTTAAACAATAGAATACCAACTGAAATTTATTAAATATTTTTGGATTTTTTCTACATTTTCAAACATATTGATTTCTATTACAACACAGAATACATGGTGTTCAGTGCTCACTTTGTATTATTATTTTTATTACAAATATTTGCACTGTAAAAATGATAAACAGAAGAAATAGTATTTTTCAATTCACCTCAGACAAGTACCGAAGTGCGATTTCTTTATCATGAAAGTGCAACTTACAAACGTAGATTTGTGCGTGTGTTACATAATTGCACTCAAAAACAAAACAATGTAAAACTTAGAGCCTACAAATCCATTCAGTCCTGCTTCTTGTTCAGCCACTCGCTAAGAGAAACAAGTTTGTTTACATTTACAGGAGATGCTGCTGTCTGCTTCTTATTTACGTCACCAGAAAGTGAGAACAGGCGTTCGCATGGCACTGTTGTAGCTGGCGTTGCAAGGTATTTATGTGCCAGATAGGCTAAACATTGGTATGCCCCTTCATGCTTTGACCACCATTCCAGAGGACATGCTTCGATGCTGATGATGCTTGTTAAAAAATAGTACGTTAATTAAATTTGTGACTGAACTCCTTGGAGGAGAGCTGTATGTCTTTGGCTCTGTTTTACCTGCATTCTGCCATATATTTCATGTTCTAGCAGTCTCGGATGCTAACGCAGCACACGTTCGTTGTAAGAACACTTTCACACCAGAGTTGACAAAATGCAAAGAAGATACCAATGTGAAATTTCTAAAAATAGCTGCAGCACTTGACCCAAGGTTTAAGAATCAGAAGTGCCTTCCATAATCTGAGAGGGAGGAGGTGTGGAGCATGCTTTCAGAAGTCTTTAAAGAGCAACACTCAGATGCGGAAACTACAGAATCCAAATCACTAAAAAAGAAAATCAACCTTCTACTGGTGGCATCTGACTCATGATGATGAAAATGAACATGCATCGGTCCACTCTGCTTTGGATCGTTATCGAGCAGAACCCATCATCAGCATGGACGCATGTCCTATGGAATGGTGGTTGCAGATGAAGGGATATATGAATTATTAGCACATATGGCACGTAAGTATCTTGCAACGCTGGCTACAACAGTGCCATGCAGACACCTTTTCTCACTTTCAGATGACGCTGTAAACAAGAAGCGGGCAGCATTATCTCTTGCAAATTGTAACCAAGTTTGTTTGTCTGAGCGATTGGCTGAAGTAGAAATGGGTGGACTTGTAGGCTCTAAAGTTTTACATTGTTTTATTTTTCAATGCAGTTATTTTTTGTACATAATTCTACATTTTTAAGTTCAACTTTCATGATAAAGAGATTGCACTGCAGTACTTGTATGAGGTGAACTGAAAAATACTATTTCTTCTGTTTTTTACAATGCAAATATTTGTAATAAAAATAAATATAAAGTGAACACTACACTTTGTATTCTGTGTTGTAACTGAAGTCAATATATTTGAAAATGTAGAAAACATCAAAAAATATTTAAACAAATGGTATTCCATTATCGTTTAACAGCGCGATTAATCGCCATTAATTTTTTTAATCGCTTGACAGCCCTAGTTTTTACCAATCCCTAGGCCTGTCACAGAGGAGCTCAAAAGGAATTTGTGACTCCTGCACTTGTCCGTTTATCCCTTTATATTTCCTGCGTTTCCATCTGGCAGCAGTCTCCAATACTTGAATGGTGACTATAAGACTTTTATGTTCCCTCACATATATCCTGTTCCCTTGCTGTAAATCATGATGTAGCCTTTGTCCAACAATAATTTAGGATGGGTACCTCAGACTTGGCTTTTAGTGAGTGATTGTAACCAATTTGGACAAGAATAACTTGTGCAGTGCTCTTTACTGTATTTACAGATGGACTCGTACTTATATTATTATTATTGGTGGAATGCTAGTGACAGCTAAAGGAAGGTTGCCAGAGAATTTTTATTATAACAGATGTTTTTAGGCATTTATAAATTTCTGAAACGTTCGCCTCTCGGGCTGACATTTTCCAGATTTAGTCTTTTTGTTTGTTTGTGTGGTTTGCAAAATGTCATGAAATACTGGACCTTAAACCAATTACTAGACTATTGCCAATCTTATACCTTAGATGAAGGTGACTTTGTGTGTATGTGTGGACGATGGAAAAACATGTCCATTGCAAGTAGGGTGACCAGATAGGAAATGTGAAAAATTGGTATGGCGTTGGGGGGTAATAGGAGCCTATATAAGAAAAAGACCCCAAAATCGGGGCTGTCCCTATAAAATTGGGACATCTGGTCACCCTAATTGCAAGAATTAAGTTGTTCAGAGCTGTGGAATGTTAGGTTAAGTCCTGGGGAGGCAGATGATGGATTACTGGGCAGAATATAATTGAGAGACACGATCAGGCTCTGCATAGTATGTATCCAACCACTGAAATGATACTATTAGATATTTTCCCTTCCAAGCAGTTGTAGGTAGCTCTGCTATAAACCTGTTGGATAATACTGATCTGCAGGGTAGTAACTGGATCTTCTCATTAACTCATTTATCTTCTTTTTCTTATTTTACTCATATATTTTCCTTTCCTTACCTTTCTTATTAAATTAAGGTACAGCCATTGCGTCATGGAGTATTAACATATCTCACAAGCTAAGTACGGCTAAACATAGCTACTGCTTGGATGAAAGACCTCTAAAGAAACCCTCTGAATTAACACTGGATCAGTCTACACTCTTTGGAAGATCAAGTCCCATGAGTGCTGGGATTCTTATTAGTGGTAATAGTATGCTATTGAAGATGCCATCTTTTGGAAGAGACTTTAATGACCACAAGCAGTCAAGACCATGGATTTAAGAACCCAGAGTTATTACTAGAATAGTGATGTCAGTTCAACTCGCTGAATTCCAGTATCATTCTGTCTCCCTACAACTTTGGGACATAGTATACAACTTAAGATACAGTATTTTTTCACTCCTTGTGTAGACTATTGCATGGTGTTGCTTTATGCTGTATTCATAAAACAGTGTTCTTCAGAAGGTTAATGTGTTGAAAGCAGGTTAAAATTAGCTTTACAAAGCCATTGCTAGTAGTCTCGGAGCCATTCAGGATTTCTGTTCGGTCCCTGATTCTATTTTTTTTTCAAACTTAATGTAACAATGATGCATGTTAATGTAAAAACATAACAGACCTATTTTGGATTGAAAAACAATAACTACACTAGTCACAGCACTGAAATACGTAAGTTGTGCCAAATCCCAAGGAGGACTTTCCTAAGTTTTTACATAGTCATTACTCAGGATTAAATGAAAACTCAACAAGGATCTCAGGACTTGAGCTCTTGGCAATAGTAGCAAACACTATGTAGCACTTTATTTTAAAAGGTCTACGATTCTGTAGGGCCAGACCTTGTATACTTGCAATCATTTTCAGCTGCATGTCACTTTATTTGATTAACCTATAAATTAATAGCAAATTCACACTGGCGGTTTTAACTAGAAGTATGCACAATAGGGGGTTCTTTTTACAAACAGCGGGTCAATTTCTGCAATTGGTTATATCCCTATAACCTCAACAGCAAATGAGATAATGAGTGCTGAACTCGGATTCATAAGTGCATATGGAAAGCATTTATCCTACTCCGTTCTGTGCAGAAATTTTATGGAATCAGTATACATGCTAAGGGTTTTGCATTGCACTCATGCGTTCTCCATATTACTAGCAAACATGCCACATGCACAGAACTGCATTAAAGCGACAGGTTTCAGAGTAACAGCCGTGTTAGTCTGTATTCGCAAAAAGAAAAGGAGTACTTGTGGCACCTTAGAGACTAACCAATTTATTTGAGCATGATGCATCCGATGAAGTGAGCTGTAGCTCACGAAATCTCATGCTCAAATAAATTGGTTAGTCTCTAAGGTGCCACAAGTACTCCTTTTCTTTTTGCATTAAAGTGATGTATCATTTCTGTAAGATTTTTAAGGGAAAGATTTCAGTTGCCTTGAAAATGCCCCACAGAGCTTTTTATTCATGTAATAGAGTTTTTGAGATATTGACTTTAAAACTCCACTGCCTTATTACAAATATTTTTGTTTGTATTACTAGCTTTCTTTTTTTAAACACTAGGATTGCTTACCCCAAGTATTTACCAATAGTCTCTTATAGAATGCCAAGAAATAGTTGCACACTTCTCCCAAGCTATGAAGAATATAATTCTGGTATTTCCTGGAGTCCTGGCTATTGGGCAATAGTAATGTAGGACAGAAAGGACATAGGCTTGAAGATATTGTTTTCTATTCCAAATGAGGAACAGCTGTTTTTTTTCCCAACTCAAGAGAAAAGACTCATTCATTTGTTACAAAACAGGTCAATGGAGTTGCAGCCAACTGTTGGCTGGAGACGTAAATTAGGAAATCTTAAAGGATAAGAATATGTTTCAGTTAAAGTGCTGTTAAATGCTTGAAGCCAGAAATATATTGATGCAATTATCTATTTCTGTACAGTTTAGAGTTTCACTCCAGTATTTTTTATTGGCATCATTATGTATGTATTTGTATTGAGGTAGCACATAGAGGTCCCAATCAGGGATCAAATCCCCATTGAGAGAGACATTTTACTCACAATAAAGGAGACAGCCCTTGTCCCTAAGGGTCCAATTCTGATACTTTTTACACTGATTAGCAGCATCTTACTCCATGAATTGTCCTACTGTCCCTAAACATTTTGTATTTATTATTATTTATATTGGAAGAGTGCTTAGGAAACCCAGTCATGCACCAAGATCCCTAAATTGTTAGGTACTGTACAAACACATAATAAAACATTCCTTGCCCCAAGGAACTTACAATCTAATTAGTCAACTAATAGCTAATTAGACTAATTAATCCATCCAGAAAATGCAGAATTTACTCTAGAACCTTAAAAAAAAGCAACCCCATTGTATTAAATCCCTTCTCATACCACAGTCCCCGAGCTGGCAGTCAAATTTTTGCAGGTGGACTCTGGTGTCTGGTTGGAGCCTGTTGATTTCAATCAGACTTGCTCAGGTGTAAGGGATCTGCCTGTATGGATCCAGTTGCAGGATGAAGGCCTTATTGTGTAATTCTTTCTTTGTTTATGTGTCGGATATGTTAATTTTCTTGCTTTCAAATGAGTCTGCTCTGGGAAGATCAATTTTAAAAGAGTATAACGGACCCCATGGGAATGGGGACCACGTTTCCTACAAGAATGTACAAATTCAAAAATACATTCAATTGTTTGGCCTAAAGGACTTGACATTGTCCTTTTAAATATATCCTTTTAGAAATCTGACCTTTTAAAAATGAATTTTTGGCAAAGTTTTAAATACTAAATCATATTAAAGTGCTTCTTGCTTGCCAGCATGGTAGCTAGAGCCATACAAGAATGCGCTTAGAGCTTTCAAGGAGAAAACATATTTATTATTTTTACTAATATACATTTATATCTGTCTGTGCACACACTGAAAACTATGGTTTATGATGTTGTTTACCTGCTAGTAATAGAAGCTGGGGACTGTTTGGTCTGATTTGCAGCTTCAAGGTGTGATGATGAATAAAAAGAGATAAAGTGGGTTAGGTACAGTGGAGACAGGGTCTGAAATCAGATTGGGTTAGCTATGCTATAATCACTACATTCATCCCTAAATTGATCTACAGTGGTCATCCTTGCCAAATTGCCTATTGGTTTTGGGCTTGCCTAGACCATCAGTTAATGAGCAGCAAGCAGGGTGTAAATCTGCAGCATGCTAGTGTGCAATGTACTAACTATCCATGTGAAGCCTGTTACCACACACTAAAAGTTCCCTCGTGTGCACTGATGTACTCCTGTTTCAAAGCAGAGTATATCCAAGTGCATCGGACCCCGTAGGTATGCATTCGGGGTGGCTAGCCCATGCTTCAACCTGCCGTTGGTCATGCTACTGTGGTGCACTAGCTTGATGATAGCGAGCGTGAGCATGTCTGTTCCAGCTGCGAATCGGAGCCCCAACTCCAAGTGCAAATGTAGCCTAAGTAACCTTAGTTCCGTATTTTAGGCATTTGTTTTAGTTTGCATAGGAAAGTATAGAGACTGCTGGCAAATATTGAGATGATCTCATATATTATCATTAAATTTAGAGCAGGAGCCATTTAGCACATGGGCTCCTCCAAATAATAATAGTCTATTTATCTAAGGTAAAGGTTGATTGTAGAAGGGTGTCAATGTCACTTAAGGATACCTTGTCACATCAAGGTTATAGATGGCTCTCAATATTTGCTTCACCTTCCCAAAAGACTACAAAGCAGATATGGGTCAAACCCCAGATTTAAACACCCCCTTCTGTTTCCTAATCTGATGGGTATCCAGATGATAAATCATGAGCCAAACCAACACCCTGGGTCTGAATGGGCCTGAACACTGGGATGTTTGAAATCCTGATAGGTCTGCATTTTTTGAGTTAAGCTCATTTCTACCAAAGATCTGAGAAATGAATAAGAAAGTGGAGTTAGAATGAATATACAGGAGAATGAAATCATGTTGGGTGTAACATTGGTAAAAGAAGAAGAGGTTTAATGCCTTTGGTTGCCTTAACCAACTCTCATATTTGGATTCAAACCAGAAAGAGGAATTTGAAAAAGGAGAATGAACTCCAGTACCCCACTAAAGGCGCCCCATCTTGGCAGTACTGCATGAGCACAACTCCTGTTGACTTCAGCATAAGTGTCACGCGTGCAGCAGCTCCAGGAGAGGCCCAAGGTACTGAAGATGTGTTGCCAGTCATGGTACATGTGGTTGAAACATAGGCACACAACGGCCATAAGAAAGTGAAGCAAAAGGGAAAGGATAGATAGCAAATCAAAGAAAAATGTATGGGTAGTATTGCGAAGAGAGGCAGTAGGACAAACATGGTAAGCCACAGACCAAAGTGAAGGGAGCTTGTAAAGAACATGAATTGGCAGAAGATGAACCATTGGATAGTAATCATCCTAAAAGCCAGCAGTGGTTAAAGTGGAAAGACAAGCTTTCCGCTTTGTTGTCATGTCAGGATTAAAGAAGCCCTTTCTTCTATCACAGAGAGAATGAAAGTCACAATGACCCTTCCAGAGAAGCTATTACAGATGCCTTACTTCTGACATTGCTCCTATAAGTGGATTTTCCAAATGCTTAAAACTGGTTTGGTTTGTACACGTTGGTCTAAGAATATATCTGAAAAACCAAAAAATCAAGTCTAAAAGACCTGTTGGTAAAGCTGCTGGCTGCCTCCTCTCTTGTTCCCTTGCTTACTCCTGGTCATTTGTTATTCCCTTTGAATTGCAGAACTGAGGAGCTGCTAGGCATTGTAGGAAAGCAGTGTCTCCTACGTAAGCAAATTTTTACCACTCGGACTTTTCTTCTGACCTATATCTGCAGCACGAATTATGTCCCAATTGGTAACAGAGAATACAGAGAATACAAACAGAGAAACAATAAGTAATGGTGTTTCTTTAGGCTAATATCAATAAGGAATAAATGGAAGGCACAGCTCTTTCGATCCAGGTATTGGCCAGTTTAGGCATTATTCGGTAGAGTGGGCTGAATCCCTATACATTATCTACTCAAAGATGAGATTTAGTCTCCATATATTTGTTTAGATTCATGTAGATCAGAGGTGGGCAAACTACAGCCCGCGGGACCCTCCTGCCCGGCCCCTGAGCTCCTGCCCCGCTGTTCCTCCTCCCCTGCAGCCTCAGCTCACTGCGCCGCCGGCGTGATGCTCTGGGTGGTGGGGCTGCGAGCTCCTGGGGCAGCGCAGCTGCAGAGCCCGGCCTGACCCGGTGCTCTGTGCTGCACAGTGGTGGCGGCAGCGTGGCCCAGCTCCAGCCGGGCAGCATGGCTGTAGCGCCGCCAGCCACCAGTGCTCCAGGCAGCGCAGTAAGGGGGCAGGGAGCACGGGGGATTAGATAGAGGGCAGGGGAGTTCGGGGTGGGGGTAGGGGGCGGGGCAGTCAGAGGGCAGGGAACAGGGGGGTTGAATGGGGCAGGGGTTCCAGGGGGCAGTCAGGAAGGAGGGGGAGTTGGATGGGGCGGTGGGGGGCAGTCAGGGCAGGGGTTCCAGGGGTGGTCAGGGGACAGGGAGAAGGGGTGTTTGATAGGGCAGGGGTCTTGGGGGGGCAGTCAGGAAGGAGGGGGGTTGGATGGGGTGGTGGGGGGCAGTCAGGTGCAGGGGTTCCAGGGGCAGTCAGAGGACAGGGAGAAGGGGTGGTTGGATGGGGCAGGGGTCCCAGGGGGGCCATCAGGAATGAGAGGAGGGGTTGGATGGGGCAGCGGGGGTTCGGGGGGCAGTCAGGGAGCAGGGGTGTGTGTGGATGGGGCAGGGGCCCATGAGGGAACGGGGGGGTTGGATGGGACAGGAGTTATGGTGGGGCATCAGGGGGTGAGAAGCGGGGGAGGGGGGAGTAAATGGGGGGGTCGGGCCACACCACCTGCCCTCTATAGAATTTCCAAAATCCAATGCCACTCTCAAGCCAAAAAGTTTGCCCACCCCGATGTAGAACCCTGCAGCATCTACTTAGGAATTTGAACTGTTCTGACTGCTGTGAAACAGCAGTTGAGTTGTGGAGGACATGTACTAAGATCAAGGGGCTGCTATGTATCGTGTAAACGAATTTGGCTAAGCAAAATAACTGGGATTTAAATGTTCAAGGAGACTAGATCTACAGTACGTTGCAGTATATTACCTCACCTTAAAATGCAGCAATTTACAAAGATAACCACAGGAAGAAGGCATGGGTTGTGCAGGAAAATTAAGTGTAGTTTGGAAGAGAGAATATCTTAAGTAGAAGTATTGTCACCAAATTATAACATTATACATTCAGGACATTTTTCATGTATATAAGATTAAAAGAAGTCCAACTGCCCAGGTTTTTATTCTGGATGTAGAACACTTTTTAGATTTCATAAATTGCTTGTGTGGTTTAATGGTTTGATCAGAAGATTTGGAGACAGGCCTCTTGCGTTCTGTTCCTACACATTGCATTTTCTGACTGAATGACCTTGAACAAGTTATTCAACCTCTGTTTGACCATCTGAAAAATGGGTGGAATTTGTTGTTGTTGTTGTTTATTTGTATTGCAGAAGCATACAACTCGGGTTCCAAACATGGACCAGAATCCCAGTATGCTAGTTGCTGTACAAATGCAGAACAAAAAGATGGTCCCTGCCTCAAAGAGTTTAAAATCGAAGTAATATATTTAGCTTCCTTAAACATGAATTATGTCTTAAAGCACTTAGAGCCTTTTATCAGACACAAGTCTGTGGCCTTCTAGGAATTCCATATTATCATTCTGCTGTGCAGTCTGATCATTCATAATTTTGCATTGACAGTAGAGAGCAAATGCTGAACCTCTTGTTTCAAAACCCCTATCTTGCAAAGCACATATACACATGCTTAACTTTAAACATGTGAGTAGTCTCATTGACTCCAAAGCTCTGGCTCCTAGTACTTGAGCTATATGACACTCTACTTTCACTGTAAGTAGTACAGAGATTATGATCCAGCTGAGCGGTTATAATGCTGTCCTACGAGGGGTGCTGATATGCATATACCCACAGATCGTGTATATATATACACGTACTGTTTCATTACTAGTATATTTTTATTACATACAACATCTTGATTCATTAATAATGTGCATTTTGGATCCTATATGGTTAGTGTGCATTTCATACTATGTGTGTGAGAGGGAGGGAGCTAAGGGGAAGAAGAATCACAGTACAAAATGTTCCTTTCCTGTTACTGACTTGCATCTCTTATAAGTGCCCTCAGATATTACAAGTCTTGCCATGTCACCCTTTTGACCTATTTGTAAGCACAAACAAATGAGAAGAAGGAAAAATACTCTCTAGGGTGCCCTGTGTATCTGAATGGTCCAAATTCCCACTGGTGAACCACCAATGAATTGTTAAGTCTCCAAGTGAGAATGGTGTCCAAGCACAGCCAGAGAAAAACCTATATAAAAGATTAAATGTACTGAGCAAAACCCTGTAAAATAGATTTTCTTGACCTTAAAAAGTAACAAGTCAATAGCTCAGTAAAGGAATTAGCAGGAAAACGCATGTAGGTGATTGCAGAAAATACATATATTGACCCAAAGTTTCTCTTTCTGTGGATAAATTTGCATAACAATTACATATTTGAATTGAGATGCTCTTATTTCTTTTCGGACTGGCCATTCTGGGAGACACTGAGTCCAAAGTAACCAGCACTTTAAAGAGCATTTTAATGAGAAATGTTGAACTGTAGACCTGGGAGGGATGATATGGAACATGGCTATGTTAGCCTTTTGCAGAAACTTCAAGTAGAAATATATGCTGAGTCCCATTGTAAAATTCAATGTATCGTAGGGTCTTTGTAGCTAAATTAGATCTGTATGGTGAGAACTCCAGTGAACTTTGTGGAGTTCTCTGCACTTTTTCTTTTCATGGTTATCAAAGGCTCTGTTATGGAAATATAGCTTGGCTTGGTGTGAACAAGAATGTATTATGTGTGCCCATTCACATAACAAAGGGAATGGGGTGAGTTATAATGCGTGCACTAAAACGTGGCATTTCCTTTCTTGCCAGATTAAAAATAAATGCCCACATAATATGTGAGGTGATTTCCCCCCCTGCAGACAACAAAAGTGGTTCACAGAAAAGGGGGGAAAAGCTATGTGGATTTTCTAAATAAACAACTTCTCCTGAGAAAATCTGACCTAAAAATAATAGATTCTGTGGGAGGAAAATATGCAGAATAATTTCTGTTAACCACTTGGACAGAACTTCAGAAAAAAATCAAAAACTGATGGCCTGATTTTTGATATGAGTGCATATTCATAGATTCCAAGGCCAAAAGGGACCATTGTAATCATCTTGTCTGACCTCCTGTAGAACACAGGCCATACAACTTCCCCAAAATAACTCACAGTTCCCTTTGAAAGTCACACTAAGGTCTCTTTACACCATTCTGGTATCGTAAAGGGGCTTTGGAGAGGGTGAAAATGTAATGTAATCCCCACCCATCTCTTCTGGGTAGGCAGTAAGCAAGCAAGTTGTCATGCTTACTCTTAGACCTAAATTCCAGGTAGCTCTATATGGGTGGGTGTAAGGTGGGTCTTAGTTCCTTGCACAGGTACTTAGTCTGAGTCAGAATCTAGCCTGTGATTATTACATTAGAGCAGGAGTGGGCAAACTTTTTGGTCTGAGGGCCACATCGGGGAATAGAAATTGTATGGCGGGCCATGAATGCTCGCAAAATTGGGGTTGGGTGTGGGAGGGAGTGAGGGCTCTGGTTGGGGGTGTGGGCTCTGGGTGGGGCTGGGGATGAGAGGTTTGGGGTACAGGAGGGTGCTCCATGCTGGGATATGAGGGGTTTGGAGAGCGGGAGGGGGATCAGGCCTGGGGCAGGGGGTTGGGGCATGGGGAGAAGCTCAGGGGTGTAGGCTCCGAGTGGCGCTTACCCCAAGCGGCTCCCGGAAGCAGTGGCATGTCCTTTCTCCGGCCCCTACACGTGGAGCGGCCCCCGACCTTTGGAGCAGGGCCATGCGGCTGCTTCCGGGAGCCGCGTGGTGTGGCCCCCAACCCTGTGCCCCAGAGCGGGGCCATGCCGCGGCTTCTGGGAGCCGCATGGTGTGGCCGCCACCCTGGCTGGAGCACCGGAGCAGAGCCGAGCTGCGTGGTGCGGCCCCCAACCTGGCACCCCTGCTGGAGTGCCGGAGCAGGGCAAGCCCGAGAACCCACTCCCCAGCGGGAGCTCACGGGCTGGCTTTAAATGGCTCTGGCCTGCGGGCCGTAGTTTGCCCACCCCTACATTAGAGAAACCTTTTTACGGGAATGCCCAGATATGCACATGCCTGAACATAGTAACCACATACTTTAACCCATGGCCTTCCTCACTTTAACCTCATGGCCTTCTCTATCTGTAGCTGCTACTGTTTGTTAACTCCACTCATCAAGATTAGGTGCCAAAACTCACATATGTGAGCAGATCTGGAACACTGCTGGAACTAGTCATGTGCGTATGGTTACTGGTTGTACATGTTTGCTAAATAGGGGTGGAAGACTGTAGGCTGCATGGGGCAAGAGCCTTGTCTTTCTTTTTGAACTGTAAAGCACCCAACGTGTGTCTAGGCATTATCAGCCTAGTTACGTTGTCTGTAATGTAAAATACTATAATGTTACACATTTGATTATATTAAATATAATTAAAAACAATCTCTCTGTATAACATTTTAGAGAGCATATAATAAAATATATCTCATTCCAGAGGCTTTGCAGGAGAAATCTTTAGCATGGCAGTTTAAACTCACTGTTTCAATCAGTGTTAATGGGAGCCATGGGGTCTAACTCTCTGTGCTGAAAATTTACCCTGACAAGACAGCAAGGTTAGTGGATCATTCACAGTTGCAGTTGCTTATGTTGGACTTTCCTTCCCCCGCCTCCCTCCTCCATCTTGGAGCCTCAACAAATAGCCAACAGATTTATATTTCAGAGAAGAGTGTGAAACAGACCAAATCAGCCATGATTAGCGCTGTCCAGCCCTATGAGAAAGAAACTAGAGCAAAGGGCTTTGTAGGGATTTCTTGCTGTTTGCCATAGAGGAAACAAATTGTCACACTTATGAATCAGCCAAGTTAAACTGCACAATAAATGGAGTGAGAAACCTTGGAAAAACAATACACAGAGCCAGCTAAGTGTCCTAGAGGTGATGAAATGCACCGACAGGTAGATAGTGTGTCAATACTAAATGGGACCTGGATCGCCAATATTTTTTATCCCTCCGCACCTTTGACCTTCCCTCCAACATCTTCTCACTCACCCTCTCAGTAACCCTTCCATTCCTCATGCCTGTCCTCATGTTTTCCTTGATGCTTGCTCTCCGACCTCTGCAGGACAGACTCTTAGAGTCACCTTCTGCCCTCTGATACACAGGTGCTTCTCCCATTTAAATGAATAGGGGCAAGAGGGAGAAATTTGCCTTTTTTTTTTTAAATATGCTGATACCATTAGCTCTGGATCCAGCCTGCCAAGCAGAACTGTATTGCATCCAGATCCAGTGCATTTACTCTGAGCTGGCAGGGTCTGGGCGCATTGTCCTGATAACTCTTTCATACGCTGAAAGAGTAGGCTAGAAGAGAGGGGTTGGGAAAGGTGCATGTTACATCTCTCAACAGCAACAATTGTGAGTAGAATTATTATTTATTATTTGTATTATGGTAATGTCTGGGGGCCCCAATCATAGACCAGCCCCAATGACTAGAGCTGTCTGAGAACCAGGATTCACTGGAATTTCTGCCATTTCAGGGGGGGAAAATTATTCCGACTCGGAATGAAATATTGAATTTCAAAATTTCCCAAGACACATCAGTTTTGAAACCATTTCATTTTGGGTCAGTTACACCATTTGTAATTATTTTTATACCATTTTATTTGTAATTATTTTATGAAAGAAAGCAGAAACATTAAAAATATAAAAATACAAATAAAATAATAAATGTAAACTCATAAAATATACATTAATAAAGTAAAAATAAAAAATAATATAACAATAAAAATAAACTTCAAAATAAAGTCATTTTGAAAAGGAAGATCAAAACGTACCATTCTAATAAGATCAAAACAAATAGGATTGAAACTGAACCTTTTGACCTTATCAGAATGATTCATTTCCATTTTTTTCCTAAACAGAATTTCATCAAAGTTGACATGATCCTGTAGAATCTTTCAATTTGGACTGATCATTATTTTCTGATGGAAAAACATTCAGTGGGAAAATTTTCAACCAGCACTACACACAACACAAGACGGAGTCCTTGTCCAGAATTGCTTACAAAGAACAAACAGAGCTCAGGAGCACGGCAGATAGGGAAAAGTTAGAGACGACAAAATAATAAGTGTAGCTGGCCAGAACCTCAACTAAATGGAGCTATACCAATAGATACCGTCTAAGGCTCTATCCCAGTACTTGTACTAGAGGAAGTCTGCCAAGTTCATTAATACATAGGCAAATCTGGACATCTGCACATGGATCAGGAAGATATGTTTCTGTAGGGCATCAACATACAGTTGTGTCAAAAAGTTGGATTTACTGACCCTGAAGGCAATTCTGTGCCTTTAGAAATGACAATGCAACACTGGCACCCGTATTTAATTTCTATATGTCGTTATTGCTTTCAGTTTTTAACGAGAGGCAGCGTGCTGTAGATTTTTTCCTACTATCAACATAGATATAACTATTTTTCCCCCTTTTGACGCCTGTCCATGTATGGTAGTCTGTTAGACTGGCTTAGACATCTGATATAAATTCATTCCTGTAGAAGGGGAAAAAATTGGTTGTGCCTATATCCTACTAAGAATGAATCTCTGCGGGCTGGTCTTAGGCAGAGGCTGACTAAGGTGAACTTCCTTGGTTTGCATTTGGATGCCTTGGGTTTTATGTCAGCAAAATCCATACAGATCTTGGCTCTGTTTTTGACGCTGAGTTTCCTTTTAGTTGAGCATTTCTTGCCGCCACTTGATCAGCTTTTTTTTTTTTCTTAAAACGAATAGCACTTAAGTAATATTGCCAGGTTAAGGAGTTCCCTTACCTGGCCCAGTGCTGTGAGCTATATTCATACAGTCATTATAAAAAGGTTGGATTGCTGAAATATGCTCTTTCTCTTGGCCTTCCAGCAAATGCACTTTCTGAATCATACAGATCCAAACACAGTATCTAGGTGCCTGGAACAGACACTCATCTGATCATACAGTATGGGTCACTCCATTACTTGTCAGTGGCCTCAAAGTATCAGTGCACAGACTGTATAATGTAGAGCCTTTCTTTCAAATAATGTATCTTGTACCTTCTGATTTAATATGACTTATTACAGCGTATGGTATCCCATTGAGCTTTACAAACTATAGACCATCTTCAAGGATCACTTCACCACTGGTATGTAGGCACTTTGGAATGGAATATAACAGCTGTTCAACCACCCTGCAATAGTACACAAGAAATTAGGAAGAACAAAGGAATACTATATCCATTTGAAACTACATGGAAAATTTAGGGTGGTGGTATGTAATTTATTCAGAATTTGTCTGGGACAACGGTCCTCTTGGGGGGAAAAAAAGGAACATGCATCTTTAGTGACCAGAAGTGATCAGGTGCATTTGAAAGATGGCACCTCCAGAAGCACAATACCTGCTGGGGGCAATTGTTTAAGTACAAGCTTGGAAGGAAGAGGGTCCTTATTAAATTACTTGCACCACTTCGTGCAGTGTCTTGGGGTTTCCTTCATGGTGTCCCATCAAGGTATTGTCTAGTCTCCCTGCTTAGCTTATGAGACCCATTGAGATCTTAGCTCCAGGTGGGATGGATGCAGCCCTTCTTGTGTTCTCTATTCCAGTCAGATCTTTTAGGTCTTCCAACTCTGAGTTGCTTTCTGTTGCTAAGTCCTGCTTTTATTCTGCTAATAGCAAGACCAGGGTATGAACAAAAATCCTGGATGCAAAGTCTCAGACTTTGGAGGAGTTTGGAATTGATCCAAACTTTTCAGCTGGTCGTAAGCTCTATAACTGTCTGAACTGAACCCCAGAATTTGAACAGTCCTGACCTTTTAGAGAAACTCAGTTCTTAATTTGGATCCAACGATTATGGCTTGGGACAATCTTTGCCAGTAAATGATCATTTGCACCCTTAGGCCCTTTCTATTGCAAACTCCCTGTCTAAATGAAGGCAGTTTACTCCCTAAATATTTATCCAAGCCAGATTAATGTTAATTTTCAGTTGTGCTGAAATATAGCAAAAAAATTTTCCTAGTTGCACTGTGCATGGGCTGTCTGTTTGACTGGGTGCTTTGTAAACGAAGATTGTGTATCACATTATATTGTATTTTATTGTCTGAGAAAGCTACTGTCTCGTTATGAAATATACTGCTCGTTTAAGAGAAGAATATAGCTACTGTAACTATGTTAGTGTGGGAATAATTTTGCTATAGAAATTAAATTTTTATACTATCATTAAGAAAACCAACACTTTGCAGGTCCTTGGAGAATTTGATTTCTGGCTTTTCAGCGGGAGTGGCTCACATATTTAGAGTTGCAGGCATAGACTCTTACTTATTGCAGCAGTGTAAGAGCTGGATGCTCCTTTGCCTCAGAATTCAAATAATGGGGGAGACTTTGAGTAAAATACCCTTTCTGAGGTGTTATTTGGGAGAATGTAATTTAATGATGGGTGTAGCTCAGAAATATTCAGAGATCTGGTCCAGATCAACACCTGACGTTTATCCAAACTATCTGAATCTCCTGAGTTTGTAAAATTGGGCAGAGAATCACCTAATATCAGGCTTTCTTGGTGAGATTAATGGTGTTTATCACTTCTAGACAGGATGGAACCAAAGCAAAAAAGCACCTTTCTGGCAGCAGTTTGGCAGTTATGTTTCTGTGCCGGGCCAGAATAATAAAGATTTGGTTTACATGTTGGGAAAGGTTCATGTCAGTTCTATTTTTATCAGAATCAATTCACTCTTCCCTGCTTCTAAATCACCAGAAGCATCTAATGATTCATTCTCTGTCAGCAGCATGGACCTGGTAGGGGAGATCACTCACTCTTTGAGACCCAGACATAGGGTCCCTAGAAGCAGTGAAAGGCAAACAGAGAATTAAAAATATATTTACTACCTATAAAGGCCTTAAGCACATGTTTTACTTTAAGCATGCAACTAGTCCCATTGAACTCAATGGTAGCACTCTTGCTTAAAGCTACAGGCATGTTGTATGCGCCATACTGTCAGAGCTGATATCAACAGTGGTGCGAAAACCGCAGTCCTACTGGTATAAATGAGAGGGGGTGCTGGCAGACTGTTCTCTTTGATGGCCTTATATCTTTGGAAATAACTTTCCTTATAGCTCAAAATAGCCCAAATCTGATGATCTCCAGCACACTATTATTCTTTCTTTGTGTTGCAGTAACACCTAGAATTTCCAGTCACAAACAAGGACCCTGTTGTGCTAGGTGCTGTACAAAACACAGAACAAAACGATAGTTCTCACCCCCAGACAGTTTATAATCTGAGAACAACACGAGAAAAAATAGGTGTGGGTTTGTGTGGTGGGGGGAGCACAAGCAAACAATGAGGCACAACTGGTATGTTGGAATGTTGTGTAAAGACTCCTCTCTTTTCCCAGGCGTTTGAAAACGGAGTGGTTGGGAGGAGGAATTACAAGCTTGGTGAATTGTTTGAGGAGGATTTGAGTTTTTAAGTTATTTGGCTTCAGTGGAGTTGTTAGCTGAAATTGTACTTCTGCACTTAAGCTGTATTTTTAAGTTACCCCAAGGGTGCCTAAAGGTCCTTTTTACCTAAATAAAATAAAATGAAAAAAGGCTGAAGTGATTTGCTGGATCAGGGTCTCTATCTGACTATTTCTCTTCAATCTCATCTTTTTGGAGACAGCTTTTCAACCAGCTGGAAACAAATGTTGTCTCTTTCATTTTCCTGTTGGAGTTGGGCTGTTAACATCCTCGCCAAACATTTCTTGATCCTCAGTTCCAAGCACCTTAAAACAAAGTGACACTTTAGCTGCATTGGTGAACCTTTCTGACAACCTAAGCTGGGGGAGGAGGCATGTGACCGACCCTGAGTAAAATGCATAGATCCTAGTTGTCACATCGCACCTGGGGATTTTCACTTTTTGTGACGACCCCTTTGGGTGCCTTGATATATCAGATAGGACGGCACTGAAAGAGGATATTTGCTCACTGCAGATCCCTTGCCTAGTGTGTGCAGAATGATTGAATTACATATTTTATTTATTTCACTGATTAAATGGTTTGACATCAGTTTATCAGCTTTTGCTGTAACACCATGAGTCGATGGAGGAGTAGCGTAGAAAGATGTATATCTGGAAATTAGCTTCCGTGGTTAGTTGGTCGATATGAATCAACACTTGTGTGTCTTTCTATCATGACTCATCTCTCAAAATAAAATAGTTAATGACAGGATGAGCTTTTTCATTCAGAGATGATGAGCGGGAGGTCAGTTCTTGCTGTTTACTCTGTGGAGCTTCCGCAGTTCCGTGAGGCTTCATGTTCACAAGACACAGAACCTTGACGACACTAGGGTTCTTTAGCAAAGATGTCCCACCGTTGTGAGCACTGATACAGATCCACCACCGTTAGTGATGGTGGACACCTCCTGTGGCTGCCGAGATTTTTAACACCATGTGATTTAGACCTGCTCTGAGTTGGGTGAGACAGGATATTAAAAATTCTGACAACCATTCCATACTAGTGAGTTATTCTGGGGCTAGTAACTCTAGGGAGCTTTTGCTTAAACAAACCCCTAATGTAGATAAGGTTCTAAACCCTGTCAACATGTAGCCTCAGGGTCATCTAAGGGGTCTCCAAAGAGGAAGAGAAAAACATTAGCTCAGCACTTCTGCATGGAGAGCTCATAATTCTATTAAGTGCTTCTTAAACCTATATTTTTAAAAACAACATTGGTAAATGTTGTAAGGGAAGAGCACAGTTGTAAATTAAGTAAGTAAATAAATAAACCCCAGGCAGGTTAAGGGGTCAGCACTTTAAAAGCTAACTGGCAGGAGCTTAAGGCACCTATAATAAAATGTGACTGCACGCAAGACATCCTGGGAATATTTCATAACTCTGTGCTATATTCTTACCAGCCAGGAAATAGCACTGGTAGAGAGTAGGGTAATTTCACTCATCGCAGAGAGTTCTCAGTAGAAATATTTCATGAACAGGGTAAAGAAGAATGAATTAACATTATGGGTCCAAATCTGGAGTAAATCTATCCATCGGGGAGTTACTCTGAATTTTCACTGGTGTTAGTGAGATCAGAATATGGCCCAGGCTTTCCTAAAAGCAAAGTGTGAGACCTGGTTCTATAGTATTGCTAACCCCAGGAATTATGAGTCAGCCCCCAAAAATCTCAAGCAGCTTAAAAATCATGAGGGTTTTTAAAAAAATAATAAATTATTGGGGGGGAGGGGTTCAATTTGCTTTCTGGTTTTTTGAGATTTTTCGTGTACTTGCATGGCTCCAGCCCTTAAATATCATGAGATTCATGATAAAATCTGGAGAGTTGGCAAGATAGAGATCCCTTGTCAGAAGCTGTGATAATAATAACACCTCCTGTCAGAGGATTTCATGGTGATTTATGCTCACAAATGATTTTCATTAAGCCTGGCAACAACCCTTTAAGGTAGAGAAGTATTTAAAATCCCTGTCTTGGGGAACCTAAGGCATAAAGAGGCTAAGTCATCTGCCCAAGGTTACACATGATGTCCATGGCAAATTTCGGAGCAGAACTCTGATCTGTGAATTCCAACTACTGTGCTTTAGCTACAAGACCATCCTCTCTTGTCTTAAGCATTAGCAGGGTGATGGAGAGCCCTGCTTTGCGAATCAGGGCTCTCGGATATAAAAATGAAGAAGGAAATATCAAGGTTTTTTAAAAAAAAATTATCCATCAAACTTCTTAGCATCTGCCAAAGAGAAAGGTCTGAATCTCCACTAGTGAAAAATGTTAAAATGTCGGGTGCTCTATATCACGAGTGAAGCAAGTCTTAACTTGGCTTCCCACAACCTCCCCAATCATTATTATTCTTATTTTCCTTGATTCATTCTTGAACCTTGCTTAATTCCTACAGCTACACATGTATGAATGAATAAATCCTTTCGATAAAGATCTAAGAATGTGGTTACACTTTAAGAAAGCTAGGAGGGAAAATTGTTTTTAAATCAACAACATTTGTATGCTATTCACTGTTCATACTAAGTAAAAAAATTATTCACTTGGCAGTTACCCAACTTGTTTCTGTTCTTATTCTGTGTTCAGCCCATTCTCCTCCTGGGGACATCTAACCTTATATATAATTACCCCACAGAAAGAGAAGTAGGTATAAATAACCATAACTTCCCTAACAACTAAATAGAGTTTGCAGTATGTACAGTTCTCCAGGCGGGATCATCATGTTAGTTACTGATGGGGAACTTTTTTCCAGGACTGCATTTTAGTTAACTGTTGGGGTATATCCCTGCAGATGATGAATTTCTCAACTCCCCTGCTTGCATGGCTGGGAAGCACATACTTGCAATAGTGATGGACACTAAAATCTATTTCCCTAAGTTAAGTATCCTCACACCTTCTGGTCAACTGTCTAAATGGGCCATCTTGATTATCACTACAAAAGTTTTTTTCTCCTGCTGATAATAGCTCATCTTAACTAATTAGCCTCTCACAGTTTGTATGGCAACTTCCAACTTATCTGTATGTGTGTGTGTGTGTATATAATATATATATATATAGTGACAGGGTCGGGCCAGATGGCTATAGGAGAGTAATAGAAGGCAGATATATTAGCCCCAGGCTAAGTAGGTCCCTTTTCCCTGGTTAAGGTAACAGGAAAGGTTCCAGAACAATCAGGAACCTTCTGGAGACAATTAAGACAGACTGATTAGAACACATGCACCCAATCAAGAAGCTACTAGAATCAATTAAGGCAGGCGAATCAGGACACCTGGGTTTTAAAAAGGAGCTCACTTCAGTTTGTGGTGTGCGTGTGAGGAGCTGGGAGCAAGAGGCACTAGGAGCTGAGAGTGAGAATGCATACTGTTGGAGGACTGAGGAGTACAAGCATTATCAGACACCAGGAGGAAGGTCCTATGGTGAGGATAAAGAAGGTGTTGGGAGGAGGCCATGGGGAAGTAGCCCAGGGAGTTGTAGCTGTCGCACAGCTGTTCCAGGAGGCACTCTAGACAGCTGCATTCCAAAGAGCCCTTTGCTGGAACCCGGAGTAGAGGGTTCCCCCCAAACCTCCCAACTCCTGGTCAGACACAGGAGGAGTCGACCTGGACTGTGGGTTCAGAAAAACGGCCAAGCTGAGGGCTGCCAGGAAGCTCCATGGCAAGCAAATCCGCCAATAAGCACAAGACCCACCAAGGTAGAGCAGGAACTTTGTCACTATATATATCTTCTTACTATATGTTCCATTCTATGCGTCCGATGAAGTGGGCTATAGCCCACGAAAGCTTATGCTCTAATAAATTTGTTAGTCTCTAAGGTGCCACAAATACTCCTGTTATTTTTGCGGATACAGACTAACACGGCTGCTACTCTGAAGACTAAAATAGTAGATATATGAACAAACAGACACGTAACAGTATATCCTTTGTGAAAACGTACAATCCCTCCAAACAAATGGGATTGTGAAAATGAGTATGACAGACTCTGAATATCTAACTTTAGTCCTTAATTAAAGTACCTTCATCTGATTTGCTGGTCTGTACAGACGTTCACTTATTGCCGGGAGAAATGTGTAACTATTTGGCTGCAGCTACTAGGAAGAGCATCGACCTACCGCCCCAGAGAAGGGTGGTGGTGGTGATTTGATATATAAGCACTCTACAACAATTATCTTTCTTTTCTTTCCCAAGGTTTGTCTAAGTCGCTTGGTCTCATTGAAGGCTACGGTGGGCGTGGTAAAGGTGGGCTTCCTGCCACCCTTTCCCCGGCAGAGGAAGAGAAAGCTAAGGGGCCACATGAGAAATATGGCTATAATTCCTACCTCAGTGAGAAAATTTCACTGGATCGTTCCATACCGGATTATCGTCCAACCAAGTAAGTATCCTTTATTATTGACATCTCAAAACCATTGGTGTGAGTGATAAGCCCGCAGTGTTGATTTCCTCCATAGAATCACAGAACTGGAAGGGACCTTGAGAGGTCATCTAGTCCAGTCCCCTGCACTTGTGGCAGGACTAAGTATTATCTAGCCCATCCCTGACAGGTGTTTGTCTAACCTGCTCTTAAAACTCCCCAATGGCAGAGATTCCACAATCTCCCTAGGCAATTTATTCTAGTGCTTAACCACCCTGACAGTTAGGAAGTTTTTCCTAATGTCCAACCTAGACCTCCCTTGCTGCAGTTTAAGCCCATTGCTTCTTCTCCTATCCTCAGAGGTTAAGAAAAACATTTTTTCCCCTCCTCCTTGTAACAACCTTTTACATACTTGAAAACTTATCATGTTCCCTCTCAGTCTTGTCTTTTCCAGACTAAACAAATCCAATTTTTTCAATCTTCCCTCATAGGTCATGCTTTCTAGACCTTTAATCATTTTTGTTGCTCTTCTCTGGACTTTCTCCAGTTTGTCCACATCCTTCCTGAAATGTGGAGCACAGAACTGGACACAATACTCCAGTTGAGGCCTAATCAACATGGTGTAGAGTGGAAGAATTACTTCTTGTGTCTTGCTTACAACGCTCCTGCTAATACATCCCAGAAGGATCTTTGCTTTTTTTGCAACAGTGTTACACTGTTGACTCATATTTAGCTTGTGGTCCACTATGATCCCCAGGTCCCTTTTCACAGTACTCCTTTCTAGACAGTCATTTCCCATTTTGTATGTGTGCAACAGATTGTTCCTTCCTAAATGGAGTTCTTTGCATTTGTCCTTATTGAATTTCATCCTGTTTACTTTAGACCATTTCTCCAGTTTGTCCAGATCATTTTGAATTTTAATCCTGTCCTCCAAAGCACTTGCAACCCCTCTCAGCTTGGCATCCTCTTACTCACTTTATAAGTCTACTCTGTATGCCATTATCTAAATCATTGATGAAGATATTGAACAGAACCGGACCCAGAACTGATCCCTGTGGGACCCCACTCGTTATGCCCTTCCAGCATGACTGTGAGCCACTGATAACTACTCTCTGGGAATGGTTTTCCAACCAGTTTTGCACCCACCTTATAGTAGCTCCATCTAGGTTGCATTCCCTAGTTTGTTTATGAGAAGTCCATGCGAGACAGTATGAAAAGCTTTACTAAAGTCAAGATATACCATGTCTACCACTTCCCCCCTATCCACAAGGTTTGTTACCCTGTCAAAGAAAGCTATCAGGTTGGTTTGACATGATCTGTTTTTGACAAATCCATGCTGACTGTTACTTGTCATCTTATTATCTTCTAGCTGTTTGCGAATTGATTGCTTAATTATTTGCTCCATTATCTTTCTGGGTTCAGAAGTTAAGCTGACTGGTCTGTAGTTCCCTGGGTTGTCCTTATTTCCCTTTTTAGAGATGAGCAGTATATTTGCTTTTTCCCTGTCTTCTGGAATCTCTCCGGTCTTCCATGACTTTTCAAAGATAATCGCTAATGGCTCAGATATCTCCTCAGTCAGCTCCTTGAGTATTCTAGGATGTATTTCATCAGGCCCTGGTGACTTGAAGACATCTCATTTGTCCACCTAATTTTTAACTTGTTCTTTTCGTGTTTTAGCCTCTTCTGAACCTACTTCATTTTCACTGGCATTCACTATGTTCGACGTCCAATCACCTTCTTGGTGAAAACCGAAACAAAGATGTCATTAAGCACCTTTGCCATTTCCACCTTTTCTGTTGTTATTTCCCCCCCCTCCCCCCAATTTAGCAATGGGCCTACCCTGTCCTTGGTCTTCCTCTTGCTTCTAGTGTATTTGTAGAATGATCCATGATCTCAGTTGGTGCTTTCTCCCTTCCCACTTAACTCAGTCACTAGACAATCTCGTTCAATAGTGAACAATTTAATTGGTTGGAATTAAACCCAAGAGACAGTTTACCAGGACAAATCTTAATATGTTGCTTTTGTAAAATTGTGGGTGGTAATGATAGGAGAGGCCAAGATCCACTCCAGGCAGCAGAGCCTCGCCCACTGTGGTATCAGACACAGTTTTTCACAGATGTCTGTTGCTCTTTAGAATTGGGCAAAGAGCCTCTACTTTCTTTTCCTGCCAGCTCCTTCGTCCTGCTATAGTTCCCAGAATAAACTATTTGCCCCCTGCACTATGCCTCACTAGTCTTCTAGCTGAGTCAGTCTGATGGGCATCCCTTCAGTGCCAGCCTGCACTGTGCTTTAATCCACCCAGAGGCCCTTCTCTCCCATCACCAAATGGATAGATGAGTATTCTGCCTTTGCTGCACTCCCCAAGCATGCTAGCCCAAGGAATGAGAATTTAGTCCCAAGAATTGAACCCAAGGTACCCCACATTAAGTTTATGAATGGGATTACAGTCTCTTTGTTCTGTATTTGCACAGAGTCTAGCACAATGGTGTCCTGGTCCATGATAGGGACTCCTTGCTAGGTGCTACAATAATACAAATAAATAATCTGGTGGGGTTGCCTGTGACAGCAGGGGACTGGACTTGATGACCCAGAAGGTCCCTTCCAGTCCTATGTCCTTATGTTCCTATTAAGACGGTCACCAGACACTTAACTTGTAATACTGCCATTTGGCTTGGCATCTCAGATTCTCACGCAGCTGTCAATTGCCTCCCTCACCAACTCCAGGCTAGTTGTTCAACCATACAGTTGTAGCAGAAGGGAGATATGAGGAAATGCCTAACATATGGGTCAAAAGAGTGATCTTTGCAGGTTAGGTTGATCCAAATATTATTTATTTTCTTTTCAGGTTTAGGCTCTGTAGTCAGGATGGGATGTATTAGCAGGAGTGTTGTAAGCAAGGCACGAGAAGTAATTCTTCCACTCTACTCAGGACTGATAAGGCCTCAACTGGAGTACTGTGTCCAGTTCTGGGCACCACACTTTGAGCAAGGTGTGGACAAGTTGGAGAAAATCCAGAGGAGAGCAATAAAAATGATTAAAGGTCTAGAAAACATGACATATGAGGAAAGATTGAGAAAAAAATGGGTTTGTTTAGTCTGGAGAAGAGAATACTGAGGGGGGACATAAGTCTTCAAATATGTAAAAGGTTGTTATAAAGAAGAGGGTGCTATATTGTTCTACTTAACCACTGAGGACAGGACAAGAAGTAATGGGCTTAAATTGCAGCAAAATAGATTTAGGTTAGACACTAAGAAAAACTTCCTAATTGTCAGGGTAGTTGAGCACTGGAACAAATTGCCTTGGGAGGTTGTGGAATCTCCATCACTGGAGGTTTTTAAGAACAGGTTAGACAAACACCTGTCAGGGATGGTCGAGATAATACTTAGTTCTGCCTCAGTGCAGGGAACTGGACTAGATGACCTATTGAGGTCCCTTCCAGTCCTACATTTCTATGATTCTATATTAGAGCACAATTAGCTCATGGAGGAATGCTACTTCAGCACAGATGCTTTTAAATGGAGGCTCCAAATGTCTCTGAATGGCAATGTACTCTTTTTTCCAGATAAATTTTAAGATTATAATGATGAGATATTACATTTACCTGCTAAGCACATAGAGAAGGGTAGACAAATGAAATGCCAAATCATTTTGTTAAGAGTCTGGGAACAGACATTACTGGAGCTTATTTTTATTAAACTTAATTTTAGATACATCTTACAGAATGTTCTCTGAAATGGGAAAGCATCAGTTTTATCTGTGATGTTAGTGAAGGCTCCGATCAAATGTGTCTAGAAAGATTAAGACACAAAAGGTATATATCCACATTCTATGTCATTAGGTTAGTGACAGAGATATTACGTGGAATCTGCAGACCACTGATAATCATGCGAAAAGGAGATATGGTTAAATACACACAGCATGCTGGGAAAGGGTTAAGGACTTAATGTCATGACAAGCTGAAGTCCTTTACTTATATGCATGCTGGATAAGTTTCAGGCAGCCACCAATGGTTTCCAAGTCCCCCTGAACAATGAAAAGAGAAATATTTAGGTGATTTTTTCAAAGGGATTGAAGCCGAAATCTCCTTTGTGCAGGCACAATTTACACGTGCATCAGCAAAATGAACTGCAGATACACATCAAAGGGTTTGCACCTCTAGCTACCTGATTTACAAATCCTACTACACTGAAAAACCTTGGTGAGGAGTCTTCTCTAACACCTGAATATGAGCTCCTTACACAAACTTCCCCATCCAGAATTCTTACCTCTAGCACAGTTAATTTGTGAGTTGAGTTTGGGAATTAATGTTCTTTGAGATGTTGGGCAGGGGAGGTTGAATTCATTAACATTTTTAGCTTATCACAACCCCAGTTGATTCTTCTGCAGAAACAACAGTCACATCTGGCGTGTGTTATTTTGTATTTCCCTCCCATTGAGTTTTTGGGTTTGTTACAAAAATGATTGTGGGACTTGGCTAATATTTTGGGAGAGGGTTGACATGGGGCATTTTTGGGTACAGTAATTTTGTGTTTGTCTCTGTGAAGCATTCCATAGTATATTTTTGCACTTGGTTCTTCAGGGATTGAGTATCCTGGCATTTTAGGTGGGTGTTTTGTCTGGCTGGGGAGTGGTTATGACTTTGCTAGAGGATTTGGAAATTTTCATTTCCCCCCTCCCATCTTATTCCAAGATTTGTTCTCTATTTTCCTAATGCTCTTTTATTGCTGATTTTTATGAAGAGTTTTATAAAAACCAGTTCAGTCAAGTATCCTGGTCTCTGATTAAAATAGATTCAAGTCGAAGGAAATTAGCCTAAATGGATTTAAAATTGCGACATTAGTAAGGAAAACTGTTTAAAAAAGCCCTGGCTGATAAGCATTATAAAGCATGTATTAATTTTAAATATCACTGTAAAAACATACTCGTCTCTACTGGAGACTACTTGGCAATTATAATGCCCACAGACTCAAACTATTCATAGGTAGCAATTTGTGCTACTCAGTGGCACTTGTTCTATCTTTTGTTATTTTAAGAAAAAGATAAAAAAGGAGTGCATGGCTTTCTCCTGAATAAAAGTAGCTCAGCTCCAGAGCTGAACTGGCCTCGGTTTTAAGAGTTTGGATTCAGGGTTTCAGTCTGGATCCCTTTCTGAAAGGAGGGTGATAATAATATTGGATCACGTCAGGTATAAAACTGGCTTTGATGCCATGCAAACATCCTCAAGATAGATCTGGTTGTGAAACTTCAATCCTGATCTTTTGCGACACTGATTCTTCTGACCCCAGTCACCTACTGAGCAAAAGCTGCTGGTCATGTCAGTAAAGCATGCTATTATGAAGTCTAAATTACATCTACATGGAGGATAAGAGCCTACTACTTCTGTCAGCTAATGGAGCCTTAGGCTTGAGTGGCGGAGAGTCTGTATTTTAGAGCTGAAGGTCTGAGGTTCAGAGTCTGCTGCTGCTGTGGATTGGTACATCAAATAACAGCATGCATGGTTTTGCGTTGCACACAAATGAGTCTTGGATAAGGCCATTCAACTCATTTACACCTTTGACCTAAGATGAGATTGGCTTCTATCCTCATGTTCTACCTGGAAAAGAGTCTTTTCCATTAGACCAGAAGTGCTCAAAGTGCTACCCAGAGGCTCTACGTGACCCACAATGCCCTAAAATGCAGGCCAGTGTTACTCTCTCGTTGTATGTTCTAGCATGTAGTTGGTGCTGAAGGAAAAAGCTGATTGTTTGCAGGGTTTATTGCTGATGAACTCAAGCAGCAATATCTACTCGTCTGTGAAGGAAGATAAGAGTACAGGAAAACAGGATGATGAGAGTTTTATTTTATATTAAACGTAAGGCACATTTAAATGCAAATAAGATGTAATTCTTGGGCTCCTGGTGGATGGCCACTGTAGCGCATTGTGGTGCCAAATTTTTGCACCTCTGCTTTATACAGTGATGCTGTGATAAATGAACACTCTGATTTAATAGAACATAACACCCTCCTAAATTTACTGGGAAAGTAGGAATTGACAGACTGGATCAGACCAGTGAACCATGTAGACCAGTATCCTGTCTCTGAAAGTGGCCAGCAGCAGATGCTTCAGAGAAAGGTTCAAGAAACCATACAATGGACAGTTATGAAACCATCTGCCCTTCGGTTATATTTCTTTCTCACCCCTGTTAGTGAGTGTCCTTAACCATATGGGTTTATATCCCTAATTTATATTGTTTTTTTTTATCCTGTCTAATATAACTATGTGGAGTTCTCATTATTTAGATAAATGTCTAATACCTTTTTGAATCCTAATAAATTCTGGTCCAATGGTATTTTGACATGGGAATGAAGACTAGATTTAAGAAAAACAATGCCCACAAGTGTTGTGTCTGCCCAGAACTGTGACAAGTTGTGGGAAGGTGAAGTATTCCTGCTGTACTTCGAACATCTGTTGTTAGCATGACGACACTGTTAAAGCCAACAGAATAGGTTAAAGTGAGGGGAAAAAATCCAAAGGTAAGGAAGGAGAAAAAAAGCATATAACTTGTTTTTTAATTATTCTGAGTATTTCCTCTTTAATGGAACACTCTGCTCCACTCACCAGCTGCCATGTGATCCTTGCAGGAGATGGGTAAGGCATGGCACAGATAGACTTGTGTCTTTTCCAATATGCAGCTGTTCGAGCTTGTATTTGCTAGCTAGCCCACATGCCTTTTGGGGACTGGAATGAGCAGGAGAAGTGGATCATCATCCACAGTCATTTTCTAAGAAATATCCAATGACATATCAGGGGCACTAATTATTGTAATCATTCCAAGTAATGGGTTCAGGGTTTGAGTCACAGCCATTAGCCTCAGTTCTCCCCCGATTCTGAGTCACCAACACAGTTCATTTCTGTAGCTGCCTTTACTGATAGTCTCTGAATAATGGGCTCTTTGCCACCATTTGGCCTCATATGCTTTTATTCCTGTGGACTTTGCTGCAGCTCTTGGGCTCCAGGCATTTTCTCTGAGTGGAAGATGGAAGAAAGCACCGAGAGTTTAAGAGGTTCAGGGAAGCTTTTTTCTTCAAACTGGCATCCTGGTGAAGGTGAAGCATGTTGCAGAAGATGTTTTTGCTGTAGCTGCAACGTGAATGCAGATGTCCCAAGATAGATACACCAGTGGGTGAATGCGTTGCTGCTCTCAAGCACCCCCTCGCCTCCATTTTCCCCTTCAAGGGGCTCCTTAAATAAACACCACAAGGGTTTTGTTCCAATAATGCTCCTTCTCCCAGGGTCTAATTTAGTGACACAAAACTCTTCTCTCCCAGTTGTACTCTCTGAAATTCTTCCCTGCCTTGACAGGCTGCTCTCAGCTCTACCCGGTTAGAATCTTGTCTTATTCCTGTGGTGTTTTGCTCTCTTTTTTTCTTACAAAAGAAAGTCTCCTCAAGTCTGTGTCCTTACCCTCTGATCAGGGCTCCTCCCAAGTCTTTCCCATCTGTAGTCTCAGTCCCAACTCCCAGGCTGCTGGAACCTACTCACTTCTAAAGCAGCCTCTGATCTCTGTTGAGCTGTGCCTCGTTAGTAATAAGGATTTGCTGGACCGAGGATTCTATTCCTGAAGGGGCAAGCCCCCCTGTTACATGGTATTCATTGTCTGATTGAGAGTCAGAAAATAAAATCAGGGTTGGATCTGTCAGAGATAGATAGAATTGGAGGCCAGATTCCTTGGCAGTTGATTTCAAAACATTATGAAGAGCTGGTTTAAAAAAAATTAAATATAAATTTTCCTGGGCATTTAAAGAACAATGTTTAACTTTTGGTTTTTGTTTCTTCAGAATTCCATCAGCAATTTTTGATTGTTGAAAAATTTCAACTGGCTCTGTAGTTGGTTGAAACCCCGCAATGTTTTCAACAAAGCTTTGCTTAAAAATCAAAAATATCTCTGTCACTAACCTAATGACATGGAGTGTGGATATATATCTTTTGTGTCTTAATCTTTCTAGACACATTTGATCGGAGCCTTCACTAACATCACAGACAAACTGATGCTTTCCCATTTCAGAGACCATTCTGTAAGACGTATCTAAAATTAAGTTTAATAGAAATAAGCTCCAGTAATGTCTGTTCCCAGACTCTTAACAAAATGATTTGGCATTTCATTTGTCTACCCTTCTCTATGTGCTTAGCAGGTAAATGTAATATCTCATCATTATAATCTTAAAATTTATCTGGAAAAAAGAGTACATCGCCATTCAGAGACATTTGGAGCCTCCATTTAAAAGCATCTGTGCTGAAGTAGCATTCCCCCATGAGCTAATTGTGCTCTAATATAGAATCATAGAAATGTAGGACTGGAAGGGACCTCAGTAGGTCATCTAGTCCAGTTCCCTGCACTGAGGCAGAACTAAGTATTATCTCGACCATCCCTGACAGGTGTTTGTCTAACCTGTTCTTAAAAACCTCCAGTGATGGAGATTCCACAACCTCCCAAGGCAATTTGTTCCAGTGCTCAACTACCCTGACAATTAGGAAGTTTTTCTTAGTGTCTAACCTAAATCTATTTTGCTGCAATTTAAGCCCATTACTTCTTGTCCTGTCCTCAGTGGTTAAGTAGAACAATATAGCACCCTCTTCTTTATAACAGCCTTTTACATATTTGAAGACTTATGTCCCCCCTCAATATTCTCTTCTCCGGACTAAAAAAACCCATTTTTTCTCAATCTTTCCTCATATGTCATGTTTTCTAGACCTTTAATCATTTTTATTGCTTTCCTCTGGATTTTCTCCAATGAAAAATATTGTAGGAAATAGGAAACTACTGAAATTTCAACCGGTTTAATGATCATGCAATTGTTAATGCAATCTGTTGATAGGCATTAATTTAACTAAGCGTAAGCTATATCTTGACAGGTTCAAGCCCTCAGTGGGATGGCTCTCGAATACCTCTGACATTCACAACTATGGGACCTCAATGTGCCTTGACATCTGCACTCCTTAGGAACCCAGAACCTGTGACCCCTGTCGTGTGTGCTGGAGTCAGGGCCTTTTAAATCTCTGGAACTTGCTTCCACAGAATCTAAGACATACAATGGAACGGCACTTAAACGGTCCCACCATAGAACGCTAGTATTCCTAAGAGCTGGTTGAGATGTTTAAGTTCAGTTAAGGAGAGAAAGGCACTTCTGTTTCCTTGCTGTGGGGTTTTAGGCAGACATAAGCATGAGTCTTAGTAAAGAAAACACACTTTGAGTTTTGTGACAAAGTTCCTCCTCTGCTTTGGTGGGTCCTGCGCTTATTGGCAGTTTTTCTCGCCTCAGAGGCTTATGGCAGCCCTCAGTTTGGCCACTTTCGTGGCTCAAATCTGCCATTCACTCAGTTAGCCTCATCACTGGCCAGCATGGGGAAAGGAAGAAGAACAATCCCCGCAGTGTCTGCTGATCCACCCAGTGGATCGGGGAACAGGCCAGAGACCTTCCCCTCTGGTGGAATCCACAGTCCAGGTCAACTCCTCCGGTATCAAGCAGGGAGTTGGGGGGATGGAGGGCCCTGTGGATTGCAGCTGTCTACAGTGGCTCCTGTAACAGCTGTGTGACAGCTACAACTCCCTGGGCTACTTCCCCTTGGCCCCCTCCCAATACTTTATTCTCACCACAGGACCTTCCTCCTGATGTCTAATAATATTTGTACTTCTCAGTCTTCCAGTAGTATGCCTTCTCACTCTCAGCTTCTTGTACCTCTTGCTCCCAGCTCCTCGCATGCGCACCACAAACTGAAGTGAGCTCCTTTTTAAACCCAGGTGCCCTGATTAACCTGCCTTAATTGATTCTAGCAGCTTCTTGATTGGCTGCAGGTGTTGTAATCAGTCTGTCTGCTTTAATTGTTTCCAGAAAGTTCCTGATTGTTCTGGAACCTTCCCTGTTACCTTACCCAGGGAAGAGGGACCTACTTAGCTTGGGGCTAATATATCTGCCTTCTGTCACTCTCCTATAGCCATCTGGCCCGACCCTGTCATAGTATCCTGAGGAATATATTCCTTGAGATGTGTTTTGGCTTGGGGTGGGAGCATCAGCCCAACACAGTTCTGTACTGATGACTAAAATGAATGAATCTGAAGACCCCCATAGGATTTGTAAGTGCTTCAGTGCAGGAACACCCTCCAGCATTTTGGTGCTGTTTCTGGCTCAGACCAGGAAGTAACTGTGTTGGGAATTAGGTATGTTTGACTCTGGTAGATGGAACTTGAGACTGACCTATTGGGCTACTATATATAACCTTTTTTTCCCTCTCCCTGTCAAAATCCTTGTGTGTCCAGGTATCTTATTTCTCTTTAAAGTAAGAGGTATACAGGCCCCAGTAGATTGTTGACAAAGTACTTTTGTCTGTTACATCTGCAAGGACACAGGTTCCTGTGGGCAATTTAGTTCTGGTGAATTTGGTTTCAGACCTGCAGTAGATATAGTTCTGGTGTAGCAGGCAGGAGCATTATTCTTTTAGCAATTTCCTTAATTTGTTTAATGGATGGAATGCTTCCTCACTTGCATATAGTAACTCCTCACTTAACATTGTAGTTATGTTCCTGAAAAATGCAACTTTAAGTGAAACGATGTTAAACAAATCCAGTTTTCCCATAAGATTTAATGTAAATGCGGGGGGTTAGGTTCCAAGGAAATTTTTGGGGGGCAGACAAAAGGCATTATATACTGTACAGTACTGTACTGTGGTTGGGGAAGTGCCCCGGCTTACCCCAACAGGCACAGCCCGCTGCAGGCAAGGACGCTAGGAAGCACCTTTGCAGCAGCGGTGGCAGCTTACCCGGAGAAGAACAGGCGCCGACTTTGATGGGGGATGCTCCAGGCCTGCTTCTTCCCATCCCCGCTCCACCTCCTCTCCGGAGCATGCCGCATCCCCTCTCCTTCCCCGCCCCCAGAAAGTCCTAAGCGCTGCCAAACAGCTGTTTGGCGGTGCTAAGGGCTTTCTGGGAGGGAGGGGGAAGAGTGGAGATGTGGCGCTTCCCCGCTGCTCCCCCTCCCTCCCAGTGCTTCGCACTTAGGACTTTCTGGGAGGGAGGGGGAAGAGTGGAGATGCAGCGCTTCCCCGCTCCTCCCCCTCCCTCCCAGAAAGTTCTAAGGGGGAAGCGCGGGGAGGAGGCAGAAAAGAGGAACTTGTGCAATGCTCCCTTGTAAAGTCGCTGCTCTTCCACAAAATCTTACATGCAGTGTACAGAGCAGGCAGCCAAACGACATTATAAGGGAGCATTGCACAACTTTAAATGAGCATGTTCCCTAATTGAGCAGCGACGTAACTGTGAAACTACGTTAAGTGAGGAGTTACTGTATTTGTGGTATTGTGTCAAGTATGTAATACCAACTGACCCCAGGCGGGATCGAACCTGGGACCTCTGGAGCAAAATGCATGAGCTTCTACTATGGCCCTTCACTAAGACTGTAGCAGACTCATTAATTGGTCTCAGTACCACTAGATGGGATGGAGCACCATAACCAGGAGGTGTGCAGGTTACCGTAAATCAAGTCCTGCCCATGTGTCACAGCTCCTCGTGTTTAAAGCTAGCATTCATGAGATGAGGCTGAGGGGAAAGAGCACATTTTTTACCTTTACTTCATTCAAAATTGCAAGAATGACATTTGCCAGGGAATGGAGCTTCAAGGCCGTTTCATCACAATCTTTGTTGTTCATTGCAAACAGTAGAAAGAACTCTCCTGATCTCTGTCTCGTTCTCACATTGCATTCTGATGACTCTTATAAAGGTTTTGTGCTACTCTACATGCATAAAGCAGCAAGCGAAAGCATTGCAAGGCACAGTGATTTCTCTCCTGCAGTCAAATGCAATAAAAAATTTTTTTGCAAGGAGTGCAGGAAAGCCTAATCAGGGAGAAGCCACCACAGCATTTACAGGATGTAAAAGCCCATTTAATTTTCATCTGGAGCTGTGCAAAACTGGACCTCTGCATTTTCAAGCATCATACACTCAGTCAGAGCAAAGTAAATAGAATAACCAAGTTTATAGCTCCCCTCATCCCCTCCGACAGCACTCAGGTAGCCTGTGATTTATTGAAAACTGTGTTAAAATTACAAACTATTATATTATGTGTAATGGCTTTTCTGGTCCTGATTGCAGGCTAGGGGGGTTCTGTAGGGAAGTGTGTGATCTGGGTTTTCAGCAGCCAGTCTGCAAAGAGCCAGCCAAGAGCAAGTTGTGGTGAGTTGTGCATCACTTCCTTACAGAGCAGACTTGTTTTTTCTCTCGGTTTTTGTTTGTGCATGTTAGGGTTATGGGTTCTAAGAAATAAAGTAGTGTCACGTTGTAACCTTCCAGAAAGAGTATTTTATGTTCTAATGTAACAATCCTGTGGCTATGCTATGAATTTAACATAGACAAGGTAGGGAGCCTTGGAAAGGTCTAAGGTCTAAGATCTAAGATCTAAGGTCTAAGATCTAAAGGTCTAAGATCAAACAGTTTCAGCTTTTTCAAGGCATTTCTTGGGGACAAACGGGGGAATCAAATACAAAGGTTTGGCAGAAAAGGAGCAGGTTGGGCATTAGCAGCTATACATTAATGTTATCCAAATGCAGATTGCTTCTGGAAATACCAGAGTAGTGTGAGTGGAGGGATATTTGCTGCTCCCCATTGTATTCTTTTAGACCTTTGGTGATGCGTACAAGGAAGGCCACACATTACAGACTTTGGTCCAAATCCTTTGCTGGTGTAAATCGGGGTGGGTCTATTGATTTCAATGGTGCCATATGGCTATTTACACCAGTTGAGGTGTGGCCCTTACTTAGACTCTGAATGCTGACTTGAACATTGAAGGTTTTCCATATTTATCCCTTCTCTGTGATTGCCAGAGCAGATTTGCTCCTTATCAAATGCTAGCCTCACAAACGCAACTTGAGATCTGAAAACCAGTATGGGTTCTTTCCTTGTCATGCATCCTCACCAGCAAATTATGCCCTCATTTTCACATGCAAATGCAATCTGAAATCTGAACATCAGAATGTGCTCTATCTGCCTCTTAAATAAAAATTTAGCAGCTTCTTTTGTTGATTATGCATAGGGCACAGAAGACTGCAGCTTTCTCATAGGTTACCATGTTGGCTCTGCAGCTCTGATACTAATAAAATCTTTATATTAAATAAGAAGCAATATTTTATCTTTGTTCTTAAATGTATCCGAATTTGTGTGCATGTGGAGAAAGTTATTAGATTTTCAATAATTCCCCTGTTTGAACAATATGTGCACACAAACTTTTAAAGAATTTGACACTTGTAATTGGTGTTGGTACCATCTGTTTTTCATTTGTAACTTTGGGCTATATCCATTAATGTTCAGAGTTAGCTACATGGTCTATACTAGCACAGAGTTCTGAGACTTGATTACTTGAACTTGTACATAACCCCATTTAAAATGAATAAAATTTAAAGATCATCACATAACTAGAGGTTTTTATTTTGTGCTTTATAACACCTGTAGATAAAAACAAATCCTTAGTTTTAAAATCTGAATATAGCAATGGATAGAGAACAGGTAAACATAAAATGAGCCTTTTTATTTGAAGTTGGGAGTTTATTGTCTGGCTTTCACCATCATTTTTCAACCAGAAGTTTATATACGTGTGTCCAAAGATATTGTATTTGGCAAATATGTATGTGCATTGCTGCCAGCTACAGGATGGAATCAGAATTGCTTTAACTATGGGTCCTAAGCCCTCCACTGCTAACAAGTGCTGGAGGGTCTCCTTTAGCTTAGTTGGTAGAAGACTGCTTTTGGAATAAGAATCTCTGGGTTCTATTTACGTGGCTGTGATGAAATTATCTGTGGTCATGATGTGCAGCATGAGTAATAACTTTTGAAGTTTTGGGAAGACATGAATTTTCATTTACTTAAAATAAATATATATATATACACACAGCTATACAGATATCTTATGCACAATAATAGATATCACTAATGGTCAATTTTCTGATCAATACTACTTATTGACAACAACAACCAATGTTTCCTACTTCTTAAACATTTCATAGCAGAATGGTGCCATGAAGTCTCATATTACCAAAACAAATGTTATTTTTACAAAACATACTATAGGACATTTGCTAGCAGAGGGCCTGATTCAGTTAAATTAAGTGCTTGAGTGCAGTGCTGAATAGGGACAGGATTAGTCATGTGCTTGAAGTTAATCACATGTTGATATGTTTTGCTGAATCAGGGCCATGAATGGAAGTTACTATATTATCATAAATAATTACAATGAAACTATAATTGTGAAAATAAATGAACAACACATACGTTGTGATATTTACTTTTGATTTTCTTAAAATTTTGCTTGTTCATTTACTTTCAATTGATAAAATTCAGTGACTCTCTATTTTTTCCAGTCCTTAATACATTTTAGCAAAGTGTGGGGGGGGGGGGAGTGGGGCGGGTGGGAGACGTAATTGTTGTTGGTAACTCCATAACGACTGTGGTGCCTTCATTACGGTTTTCTACTTGCTTTGTAGCAACTTTGTTTCTGTGAAATGTTTCCGTCATTATCTTATTTTGTATGTTTTTACATATTGCTCAGGATACCATTTCTCAATGGAACATAACTGCTCCTATTTAGTAAATGTACATTTTAAAATGTCCCTATATACTTGTATAGTTAAATTATAATGCATATTTCAGTACTTCCTTATTTTATAATTTGTCACATAACTTAAAAAATATTACTGTGTGCTGGAAATAAAATAGGTCCATTAAAATGCAAATTTCATGGGGAAATCTTTCAAACATATCTTGCTTAAATTTCTAATCTATTTACCTAATTTTTAAAAATTTTCCTTATAACATTTGCTAAAGATCAGAGATACAATATTTGCCGGAATACATATGTTCTGAATTCTTTAAGCATTAAGCTATCAGTATACCATCCTATTAAGCCATTTAAGAGTATGTTTGTGTGGAGAAAGAGGTTCTACTTTTCCCTCTACTTCATAAATTATGTCATTGATTTTCTATTGATAACTCCTTTTACAAGAAGACATGTGCAACTGAATCAGCGAAATACAAACTAAAATAAGCCTCCACATCAGAGAATGCAGCATGATTAGGCAAGTACATCATGAATAGCAGTCTGAAGGTTTTCTTTCTTTTACGCCTGTTCATAATCTTTGCAGATGAAAATGAGGATCAATTAATATCCTGAGTAAACTTGATATTTGTGTGGAGCAAGTGAATTGAATATTCTTCAGATCAATAGGTTTAATTTATGGAATTACATGTGTACCTATAGTTTAGGGAGAATTGTAAGGATTTTGCTTTTCTGCTGAGATTTGAAGACAGCACACAATAAAGATGCCCTAGTTCATACATGTGCAACAATGTATTACAAGGATGGGGGAGTGGGAACTGGATTAGAGAACGTAAAAAAAACATACCTTTTTCCTGGTGGGGGAAAAATAACCAGCCAAATTCAACCCCTGAGTAACTTCATTAGGGTAGGGAAGATATTCTGGATTTAAACCTGTGTCACTGAAAGCAGACTCTGTCCCAGTGGAGTTTTTGCAGGGTTGATTTTGCCTGTTATTTTTAGAACAGGAACATCAGAGGAAGCATGTTGTCTGAGAATTTACAGCAAGGGGATCAGGAGTCAGAACTCTTGAGATCTTGTTCTGACTCTGCCGTTAATTAATGGTATGATCTTAGGGAAGTCACTTGACTGCTCCATGCCTCATTTTCCCCAAATGTAAAAGGGGGCGAGGGAATACCTTTTACTAGTCAATTGATTAGTTAACTAATAATTTACCTTAACTAATGTTTGGAGATCCTTGGAAGGTCTGTTGAAGACCAAGTATTATTATCACCAACCACAGCATTTCTATTTGCCAGCTTTCATCCCAAAGCAAGCTTACGCAGGTAGCGTCTCATTAAACTATGTGCTTTTGTGGTGCAATATGGCAATTAGTTATGATGAGCTGATAGTGATGTATGAGGTGAGGTTGTGAGAAATGGAAATATTTGTGTGGATCATGTCAAGACTGACTTCCGTTGGTTGACTCTGTTTTTTAAAGACCTTTTCGATTTCAGATTCCACCAGGGGGCAAATTGAAAGCTTGCCAAGTATCGCTCAGCAACACCACAGTGGTACAGACTTACCAGTTCGATGATCAGGCTTAAGTGAATTTATATGAAAACTTTTACAGACACCAGTAGAAGGCAAAAATTAATCCTGCCAGTCCTTAAACCATCCTCTAGGCACTCAGTAATGTGGATCCATTATTAGAGAAAATAATTTTCTATGAACTCAGTTATTTCTTTTAAATTTATCATCAATACTTATTACAGCAATGGCATCATTCCTCACACTATTCCAGTCTATGCAAACTTTATAGTCTCCTACTTTATACATTTGTCCTTACCGCATATGGGATATGTTCCAAAATTACATGCCCACTAGGATAAGAAGTTCTTATATAATGGTATATACAAATAATTGCACTTTAAATTTGGCAGGCAAATATTCCAGTAGTTGTATATTGATCTGCACAGCAAAGAGGCAATGAGCTGCTTTTCACTAAACTCCCACCAATATCACTGCTAACCTAGAGTAAATGAACTGGGTTTCTCAGGCACCATATTACGTTTAAATTACATGATGAACATTTGATGTGCCCAGCAGAGAATGTCAAAGCTTAGATTTGTTCAATTTACACTTCCATAGATCTCAAAGCACTTTAATGTAAGTCTCAGAAAACCCCTCTGTGGTACAGTCAATATTTTTCCCACCTTAATACTGAGTACACTGACGGGATGCAAGTCCTCCAATAAACTGAGCCAGGGAGCGTGTTCAGCAGTTCAGTAGCAAAGCCAGGAACAGAATTTGGAAGTACTGGCTCCAAGATTTCAGTGTTGCAGCCCAGTCCTTCAAGGTGCTGAGTGCTCTCATCTCCCAATTAAATCAAATGGGAGCTGAGGGTGCTTCGCTCTCTAGAGCATCAAGCCATGTTTTTGTAAAGTACTGCACGCAGACCTTCATCAAGACCACCGGCTATATTAAGTGCTTATTTTCAAAATAGCAGGTCTGTGTTCAGCTATTTTCTGATAGAGCATTTTTCATACTTTAAAAAAAATTTCTCATCTGTAACCCCAGTCTGAGAATTAAAAGTTCTCTAGTGATTATAGCAGGTAGTCTGGACTCCTGGCTTCTATTCCTCCGCACCAGTGACCTTGGGGTTAACCACTTAATTTTTGTGCGCCACAGTTTAAAGGGCTGATATGCTAACCTCAGATGGGGACTTGTGGAGCTTAAATAAGTAATGTCTTCGTTAAAGGGGACGAAGGCTGTGGTTAAACTCTTGAGTGAGACTCTGGCCTTGTCGGTGCTCCAGGAGCTACAGCGGCTCAGCTAAAGAGCTGTCGCTGTGCTACCGTGGTGCCAGAGTGTAGATGCTTCCTACAGCAACGGCGGAAGGTTTAGGTCCATCGTTGCAGGTAATCCACCTCCCTGAGTGGCGGTAGATAGGGTGACGGAAGCATTGTTCCACCAGCCTTGCTCTTTCTGCACTGCAGGGTTAGGTTGGCATAGCTTTGGTGCTCGGGGTGTGATTTTTTTTTTTAACATCCTTGAGCAACATAGCTACCTCCATCTAAACCAGAGGTGGGCAAACTACGGCCCGCGGACCACGGGACTGTCCTACGCGGCTCCTGAGCTCCTGGCCCGGGAGGCTTGCCCCCGGCCCCTCCCCTGCTGTTCCCTGTGCTTTGCTGCTGCGAGGGCAGCGGGGCCGCAAGCTCCTGCCGCTCTGAGTGGCATGGTAAGGGGGTGGTGGTGGCAGTGTGCGCGGTGGTGGGAGGGTTGGGTAGGGGGGACAGGGAGCAGGGGGCGGTTAGGGGCGGGGGATGTTGGGGGCAGTCAGGGGACAGGGAGCAGGGGGCGGTTGGATGGGGCGGAGGTTCTGGGGTGGTCAGGGGTCGGGGAATGGGGGGATTGGATAGGGCATGGGATCCAGGGGGGGCGGTTTGGGGCAGGGGCGGTCCCAGGAGGGGGCAGTCAGGGGACAAGGAGTGGGGGGGGTTAGATGGGTCGGAGGTTCTGAGGGGGACAGTCAGGGGGCGGGAAGTGGGAGGGGGCGAATAGGGGGCTGGGGCGGGGGCCAGGCTGTTTGGGGAGGCACAGCCTTCCCTACCGGGCCCTCCATACAATTTCGCACCCCAAAAGTTTGCCCACCCCTGATCTAAACTTTAAATGTAGACCTGTCCTCAGAAGATGTAAGTTCAATTCCCAGCTCTGCCACAGACTCCCTGTGTGACCATGGATAAGACATTTTGTCTGTGTGCCTCAGTTTCCCATCTGAAAAACAGGGAAAATAAATCTTCCCTATTTCATAGGGACGTTGGGAGGATAAATTCCTGAATGCCTATGAGGTGCTCTGATATGCTGATGGGGGCCACCTAAGGACAGAGATTACTAGATAGTGAAAAAGACTTTGGCAAAAGCGCAAGATATAATTAATAATACATCTTTTTATGTATAGAATATTCTCTTCCTTCATGCATTTGTTCATGGTTAAGTATGAATCTATATTAAATTATGATAATTTCTGAGAGAATTCCACTGTCAAATCTACAAAAGTTCTTTGAGGAGTTCTTTATTGCACTTTACTTTACTCTTGCATTTTAACACCAGATGTCATTGAGAGACACAAGGAGAGGCATAAAAATATTATGAACTTATGAACCTGAACTCTCTTTATGCCATTGGACCAAGTTTTATAGAAAAACTACAAAAGTTTTAGCCAAATAGTTCAGCACTTACCCCACTTTATGGATGTTCTCAAACACAATAAGTAACAAATCATTTATTCCAATAATCAAAAGAACATTTGCCCACTTAAATATTCAAACCTTCAAGCCTCCCACAAGAAAGGAATGTGAGATATTATCTTTTATTGGACCATCTTCTGCTGGTGAGAGAGACAAGCTTTCAAGCTTACAGAGAGCTGAAGAAGGCCTCTGTGTTGGCTCGAAAGCTTGTCTCTCTCACCGAAAGAAGTTGGTCCAATAAAAGATATTACCTCACCCTCCTTGTCCCTCTAAATCCTGGGACCAACATGGCTACAACAAAACTGCATGCAAGAAGGGAATGTCCAAGGATATGCCCTGGATAAGCATGTTAGGTTGATTTATTTTGTATAGTGACCAGCAAAGAAATGATTAATAACTAGATTTCGATGGCCATCTGGGTGCTAAGCATTTTAGAAAATCTGGCCTCTTGGTTTAGATGCTGAAATGGACGAGGAGTGCTTTGAAAATCTGGACCCAAGGGACATATTCCACTAAGAGAAATTGAAGACAGTTCGATGGGGGACGAGTGGTGTACAACTGGCAAGGAAGGCTTTGAGCCTCCCAAGGATTGCACTGTGTCTGGGGGAAATCTTTCCATCTGCTTCGTGCTGATGAAGCAGTACAAGGAAAAGGAGGACAACAAGGGACAAACTTTACCAAAGAGGGATCCATTTTTGTAAATAGCCTTTCTCCTTTAAGGAGATCTACATGCTTTTCTATTTCCTGCTCTGAGAATGACTTGCTATCTCTTGGGCAAGTCACTTAGCCTTCCTGTGTCTCAATTTCCTTCTCTGTAAAATGGAGGTAATAATTCATGCTTCATTGAGGCTTAACGTTTGCACAATCTTGGTTGATCCTCAGACTGAATATTCTAATTTGCCCAAAGTACTCTCAGTAATTAGTATTAGGTAGCAATTCTTCTAAGTCACTGTCGTGAATGCATATGCACATCTGGTGAGCTATTGTATGATGGACCTTTACCAGCTGATGTGGGGGATCCTCTCCCCTTTTTATTTAATGTTTCCACTGTGTTTTGGAGTTTTGGCATCCTACCTGGTTTTTCTGTTGGGCACTGACTCTATAATGGTTGAATGCTGCCGTTTCTCGCTGAGTGTAAATGGTTTGTGCAGTGCTCCAAGTGCTTCAACAGAGAACGCTCTGCAGATGATTTCTCCTCATGGGCAGGGCTGTGTCCAGTTCTCATCCATTGGAATGTTTGTTAAATTTGCCAATAGCCCCAGAATATCTGGACTGTTGTAAACATTCCCAGTTCTGTTTTCTGGAGTCAGGGACGCTGGCAGCCTGCTGGGTAGGTGGAGAGATGAGGCAGGGATGTGTTTTATAATAAAAAAGTTTGTATGTATTTACAAAGGTATTAAACATGTCATGGCTTGTATGGGAGTGTGCAGGGATTATGCATCTCTGGTGCCCTGTGCTGCTTTATGGGGTGGGAAAATTGCACCATGAATTTTCTAACTCTTCCCATTTCTCCCATGCATGCCAGCTAGCCCTATTTAAGATGAACAATCTCTACCTTGCCTCTGTGGTGGAAGATTGGCTGGCTTGTGAGTTACTGGATCAATATGGGGCCATAGGGTGCAGAAATTGCAGGCCCCCAAGTAGTTGGCCTGCTTGGGAATTGTGACATTAGTTCAGGCCAGTATCCTGTCTGTAATGGATCCCGGTACCAGATTCTTCAGAAAAAGGTGCAAACAAAACATAGTGCCTAAGTTGGGAATAATTGTAGAAGTATCTCATTAACTTCCACCAGTTTAAAATTGGCTTATGCCCTGCAGCATGAGGGTTTATATCACTTATAATTAAATGTAACTCTGGATGGTCTCATTAATCATATAAATGTCTAATCTTTTTCTGAATCCTTCCCAGCTCTTGACCTCACTGGTATCTAGTGGCAAGGAGTTCCACATGTTAATGAAGCATTGTTTTAAAAAGTATTTCCTTTCACCAGTTTTAAATTTTACCGTCTTTCGGTTTCATTGCTTGCCCTTTTGTTCTCATATTGGGTGATCTGAATTACACATCCTACTAACCCTTACAATCAAGATTAGGTCCTAAAAAGGGGTTGGAGAAGCTGTTCAACCAAACTTTGGCCCCTATCAAACTTGCCTCCATAATGACGGAAAGATTTTTTTCTTAAACCCAATGTTTAAAAATGGTTTCATAACATAGCAAAAATGTAGTAGAGTTGGGACCAGAGTCTTACAGTTATAACCACACCAACATAAGCAGGAGGGGGGTTTTGGATTTATATGTAGTGCATTGACAACAACATTCCACGTTTGCACTGGCATTTCTTAGACTTGCCCTTTGTTTCAGAACTCACTAATGCTGATCAGTCAGCGTCTGGGATGTCAAGAAGATGAGATATGGATGCAGAGTTGGAGAGGAGCTTTGCAGAAGGGGTCAGGCGCAAGTGCTTTAGGCCTTTGAGAGCTCAGAGTAAAGATGGTGAAAACTTTTGATAGCTTCACTCGTGTTACACCTCAAATTTCTACAGTTTTGGGTACAGATGAGCAAACTGGTCCAGAGAGAATAAGAACTCACGCAAAATCTTCAACCAACCCAAGTCAGAAACATTGTGGTTTTGCACACGCTCATGTAGGTGGTTCCAGAGATTCCAAAAGCTTATTTTGTACTTAAAAGCATCTCTGTGCTTCCTCTTTACAGCAGCCACAGGCAGCAGACTCGATCCACACCTCGCTAGTACTAGTAATGTTGACAGATCCCGTTCTCATAAAATTCCCAGCCCAAATTCCATAGCAAAAAGGTACAGAAAAGAATCCAAACTCCTTGACACTTAGCAGAACTTGTCGATGTATAAATACTCTGATGTTCATCAGAGTCTAATTTTATGTTCAGTTAGCATTTTTATTCTGTTCCTCTACAAGGGTGTAATAACACAAGCAAGGACCTCACAGCGTATACCAAGAACACTACACCCCAGTCTTGACCCCACTTTACATACAAGAATGTGATTTTTTAAATACAAAAAATAGCGTTAGAGTGTTTTTCCCAGGGGTGGGGAGAATCTCTATCTCTGCTGCCCACTGAGCTGGGCTCCAGCCGTCTGCCTAATTGTCCCTCCAGTTTTATCCCCTTCTGGGTGGGGTTGAGGAGCAAGAAGAACTAAACCTAGCTTAATACTGGACCATCCCCAAGTCTTCCAGGGGGGCGTTCCTGCCCTTCAGGCTTGCTTCCCAAGCAGTTTCTGATTCATGCGTTGCTCGCTGCTTGAAATCTAATTGTTCCTCCCCAGTGGCTGCTCCAGCTAGCAGACTTATCTCTCCACAACTCTGCAAGCGAAGACTCTCTCTCCTTCTATCCCCCCTCCAGGGTTGGCATTGGTTACAGGTATAGCAGGATGGGGCTAATTAGGATCATAGGATCTCGTTAATCCTTTCTCTGCTGGTTTGGAGGCCTCTCTGTCTCATCACTTGTTATTTATTTAAATAGTATGGTAGCACCTGAAAAGCCCATTTAAGGATCAGGGCCCCATTGTGCTTGGAGCTATACAGACAAATAGCAAGGAAGGCAACCTGTCACAAATATAAAGGGAAGGGTAACAACCTTTATGTATGCAGTAACATCAAATCCCTCCTGGCCAGAGGTACAGAATCACTTGCCTGTAAGGGGTTAATCAGTTCCATTAATCTAGTTGGCACCTGACCAGAAGGACCAATGGGGAAAGAAGATAATTCGAAATCTGGGGCGGGGGGTGTGTGTGTTTGTGTTCTCTGTGTGTTCCCTCTCAAGACAAAGAGAGAGAACAAGCAAGTAATCCAGTTTCTACTGAAATGACACGTATAAAATTACAGAAATTGTAAGTAATAGCAAGGAAATGCATTAGATTATCTTTTGTTTTAGCTTGTGAATTTTCCCTATGCTAAGAGGGAGGTTTATTCCGTTTTTTTTTATTTTGAAGTTTTGCCTAGAGGGAAATCCTCTGTGTTTTAAATCTTATTACCCTGTAAAATTACCTTCCATCCTGATTTTACAGAGGTGCTTCTTTTACTTTTTTCTTTATAATAAAATTCTGCTTTTAAGAACCTGATGGGTTTTCAGTGTCCTAAAAACCCAAGGGTCTGGTCTGTGCTCACCTTGTTTACCTATTTCGTTGGTATATTATTTTCAAGCCTCCCCAGGAAAGGAGGTAAAGGGGCTTGGGGGGATTTTTGGGGAAACAGGAACTCCAAGTAGTCCTTTTCCTGAATCTTTGTCTAACTCACTTGGTGGTGGTAGCAGTACCATCCAAGGACAAGGAAGGATTTGTGCCTTGGGGAAGTTTTTAACCTAAACTGGTAGAAATAAGCTTGGGGGGTCTTTCATGTGGGTCCCCACATCTGTACCCCAGAGTTCAGAATGGGGAGGGAACCCTGACACAGCCCATGCCCTAGATTGCTCACAATGTGTGTAACAGACAAGTTGCAATACGTGGATGAAGCAGGACAGATGGACTGGATGTGGATTGGGAGTATGAAGAAATAATCTCATCCTCAAATGGCTAATTGTCTAACCAATGCAGGAATGGAATGATTTTTTGGGCTCATGGTAGAGGTAGATTTTGTGACACGGGCATGGTATTGCACCCTAGAACTCTGAAGATAACTCAGAAGTACCAAATGGGGCCTTGTTAAATCAGTGAGGAGGCCTGAGTAATTTTAGGAGGCTGCTTGCTAGCGTCGGGTCTCTCTGTGCTATAGGAACATTTTCTGTGATACTGAGATATTTTTCGCCCCAGCTGGCGGACCAAGCAGTAAATTATATGATATCCCTTTTACTGTTACTGGGACAGTCAGTAAACATTCTGATCTCACATGTTGCACTATATTTACAATGATGTGGCAAGGATAAAAGTGAACGATCAAAGGATCTCATGGCAGACTTGTCCAGCAGACACAAACATACATAGTAACAAACCTTCATTTTATTCTGACATTTGCTGATGTGCTTCATATGGCCTGATATACCCAAAGCCGTTCAGCATAAAACCAGTCATATTTCTCTCTCACTCTCCTCCTCTATTTTGCACTTGAATGGTTATTTCTATAAAGGAGTAGTCTAATATGTGGAAAGAGCTATTTTTAAAAATATCTCCCTTCCTATATTCAGCTGTATCCCTCCTTTCCAGCTGCTTCCTTGTGTATTCTACTGGTTACAAGTTTGGATTTGATGTAAAAATCTTTCATACCATCTCTAGGACTGCAGTAGTAGCTGTTCAGATTGTGTAGGCCTATGTCTGTGTGTATGCAGGGTTGTGGGGACATTTACCAGCTCCTAGCAGGCCCAACTCTGTTATTCCATTTCTGTGCTGAACTTTAGGCAACTGTATTCCTGCTGTATAGTGGGGCTGTTTGGGGATGGTGCAGCCCCTGGCATACATTCAAGCAACCTCATGGCTGCTCTACCTTACGGTCTGCTTCCCATGACCCCTCCTTTGGGCCTTGTGAAGTGGAGAATGGCTATAGTCTAGTGTGCATTGGCCATGCCCATGCTCCTGGCTTGATCTCATCTTCCAATGCCCTTCACCCAGCCCATCTCAATATACCCTTATACCAGGGGCTAAAAACAGGTTTGGTGTAGATGCTTCTGTCCCCTTTAGGGCTCCTTTCTTCTGCCAGAATGGTGTGATGGGGGCCTTAGTGTAATAGAGAATCAGACCCAAAGATACAGTAACACAAATTTGGAATAGGTGACAACACAAGTTCACAGTTTAAATATGTTCTTCACTGGATCCCCAATAAAATGTGTGCTGGGGCAAGGAGCATTTGCCAAGAGTTGTAGCCTTTGTCAGTCATGATTTAATGGGGCATAGAAGTGCCTTTCATTCAAACCAATGGTTGCATCTGAGTAAGAGGCAAAAGTGTAAGTGATGCCAGCAGATAAATTTTGGTTTTCCGTATTGATTTTCGGTGTTTTTATTTAAATCCTACAAGAAGGTGCCATAACACATTTGACTGTGGGGGAGGAAGGGAAGCAGCAGGATTTATTAGTAAAAATGCCATTGTGTAAAGTGTATTAATTAGCTAATGTGGTCTGTTTGCCAACTTTGGTAAGTGCTTTGCAGGTGTAAAGTGCTAGTTAAGTGCTGAAGGTAGGGTGTGAGCAACTAGATCTGAATCTGAACTCTTCCAGAGTCTGATATTTAGATCTAATTGGCCAGGTCCTAGATTGGTGTAAACTGGCATAGCTCCAAAGACTTCTGGTTTTGGCTCAGGTCCATCTCTGATTATCATGGTCCATGAGTACCTAAGTGGGAGGAGATTCTGGTAGTATGGACAGCTTCTTGAAGAAAAAGGCATAACAAGATCCAACGTTTGTAAGATGAAGCTAGACCAATTCAGATGAAACAAGGTGCACATTTTTAACAGTGAGGTTAATTAATCGTTGGAACAATTTACCTAGAAATGTGGTAGACTCTTCATCCCTTGAAGTCTATAAATCAAGACTGGATGTCTTTCTAGAAGAGGTGCTTTAGCTCAGCCAGAAGTTATGGGCTTGATGCAGAAATTATTGGGTGTGGCTTTTGGTATGCAGAAGCTTAGACTAGATGAGGAGTACTTGTGGCATCTTAGAGACTAACAAATTTATTAGAGCATAAGCTTTCATGAGCTACAGCTCACTTCATCGGATGCATTCAGTGGAAAATACAGTGGGGAGATTTTATATACACAGAGAACATGAAACAATGGGTGTTACCATACAGACTGTAACCAGAGTGATCAGGAAAGGTGAGCTATTACCACCAGGAGAGCGGGGTGGGGGGTGGGTAGGATCTTTTGGAGTGATAATCAAGGTGGGCCATTTTCAGCAGTTTACAAGAACAGTAGGAGGGGAAATAAACAAGGGGAAATAGTTTTACTTTGTGTAATGACACATCTACTCCCAGTCTTTATTCAAGCCTAAGTTAATTGTACCCAGTTTGCAAATTAATTCCAATTTAGCAGTCTCTCGTTGGAGTCTGTTTTTGAAGTTTTTTTGTTTAAGAATTGCCACTTTTAGGTCTGTAAGCGAGTGACCAAAGAGATTGAAGTGTTCTCCGACTGGTTTTTGAATGTTATAATTCTTGACGTCTGATTTGTGTCCATTTATTCTTTTACGTAGAGACTGTCCAGTTTAGCCAATGTACATGGCAGAGGGGCGTTGCTGGCACATGATGGCATATATCACATTGGTAGATGCGCAGGTGAATGAGCCTCTGATAGTGTGGCTGATGTGATTAGGCCCTATGATAATGTCCCCTGAATAGATATGTGGACACAGTTGGCAACGAGTTTTGTTGCAACGATAGGTTCCTGGGTTAGTGTTTTCGTTGTGTAGTGTGTGGTTGCTGGTGAGTATTTGCTTCAGGTTGGGGAGTTGTCTGTAAGCAAGGACTGGCCTGTCTCCCAAGATCTGTGAGAGCGATGAGTCATCCTTCAGGGTAGGTTGTAGATCCTTTATGATGCGTTGGAGAGGTTTTAGTTGGGGGCTGAAGATGATGGCTAGTGGCGTTCTGTTATTTTCTTTGTTGGGCCTGTCCTGTAGTAGGTAACTTCTGGGTACTCTTCTGGCTCTGTCAATCTGTTTCTTCACTTCAGCAGGTGGGTATTGTAGTTGTAAGAATGCTTGATAGAGATCTTGTAGGTGTTTGTCTCTGTCTGAGGGGTTGGAGCAAATGTGGTTGTATCGTAGAGCTTGGCTAATAAGCGACGGTCACATAAACACCACCCTATACCGGAAACCTACTGACCACTATACTTACCTACATGCCTCCAGCTTTCATCCAGACCATACCACACGATCCATTGTCTACAGCCAAGCTCTACGATACGACCGCATTTGCTCCAACCCCTCAGACAGAGACAAACAAGCAAATTTCTGGACTGCAGTATTAGCCTGGAAATATGCAAAAACATGTTTTATCATGATATTTCCTCTTTCTGATTAGGTTCAGAATTACCATGAGAAGATCCTTTGTCATGGTATTATAGTACTCTCACTGCTGGTCCCATAAGAAATGCAGTATAGATACATAAACTATAATTAGAGATAGGCTCATTCCCGAATTAGGCCCAGAGATCAAGATCTGGACACTCCTATAAAACGTTAAATTCCAGATCTGGGGTTTGGGTCCTGATTTCACTAACAAGCTGAACCAAAGTCCCAAATTAAACTCCCATTGACCTTGGGAGCATTTCAGATCTGGATCAGAATTTTGTGGCTTTGTCTGGAAGTCAGCCACCTTGAACCACGTCCAAGGATTGTGTTTCCTGTATTAATAGAGTGGTCTAAAACAGTGGTTCTCAATCAGGGGTCCGGGGCCCCTTGCGGGCTGCAAGCAGGTTTCAAGGGGTCCACCAAGCAGGGCCAGCATTAAAGTCGCCGGGGCCCAGGGCGATTGCCCTGTTTGCTATCCCCAAATGCCAGCCCTGGCTTTTATGTGCAGAAAATGCGTTGGTTTGGCACAGGTGGGCCATGGAGGTTTTACAGCATGTTGCAGGGGGAGGGCTCGGAAAGAGAGAGGTTGAGAACCCTTGGTTTAAAAGATCATTTTAATAGCTTGAGCGTGGTTGAAATGTTGCAGTATTGTTGAGGTTTTCCCCCAGGCACTGTTCATTCTGGTCTTGGTGAGCTTCTGAAGGGGCACTGGCCATTGAAGACTCATTCTTCTCAGTTAACGAGAGGCACAACAGCTCTTTTATGTAACATGTTTCTCTGGTTCTTAAAGGGGCTGAATTTTCTTATAACAATATAGTTCTATCTGCTAAGATGACAATAAGTGCATCTCATGCTTCAGGGCATAGTCATGTTCCAGGTTGGCAGGGAATTCTTCTCTCACCCTATCCATTACAGACATTCCAACTTCCTCTCATTATCTGCCAGTAATGGCTAGAGGTCACGGCAGTACTCTGATTCTGACAGACTGATGAGCTTATAGCGTATAGCAGACCCTTTGCTCCTACACTAATATCTCAAAATGTGCAAGAAATATTTCTGAGTGGAGCTGCCAACCTCCCAAACCACAGCTTGTAACTATACTGAGCCACATGCTCTGCATAAATAAAGCATGGAGCTCAGACCAGTCCCTTTTTACTGCAAGTGCTAAGAAAAAAATAAAACTGTCTCCGATGTAATGTACCTTTCATTATTTCTGCTGCTTTTAATAAGTTCTCCATTGGCCCCTCTAATTATGGCTGAGGTGAAGCACTGTGGGGTTTTTTAAAATCTTTTATTTCCTTCAGCCCTATGAGAGAACAAAAGCACCAGGTGTTTTCTTGAATGAACACATGAATATTTGTTGACATGTCAGTCTGTCAATAACAAACTATCGCGGTGTACCCTAGAGGAGTTGAAGAACAATAGCACGTGGCTGCAGGCCGAGTGCTACACTTGGACCAGCTGCTCCTTGTGCCAACAAATGAAGGCAGAACACTGAAAGAAGACTGATGCTTAAGTTTGTTTTAGCGGCTTGGAAATTGTTTGTTTTTGACTTTCTACCTTGCCTCCTATTGTGGCTGCAGCCATGGCCACATGAGAGCACTGTATTTATGGAAAGACCTTGCCTCCTGCCAGATTGCCTTATGAGGATTTCACTGTTATGCACATTAAAGATCCTGGTAGCTGTTGTCCCAGTCTCTATCCATTTGTCCTCCATAATCAGGGGCAGACGGAATATGACAGGAGTGGTGCATGTAATTTAAATGTAAATTAACAGTGGGCAAACCTTAAATCACTTGGTTTGGATGTTTCTCTGAGTAGTCACAAACTGAGCTGGTTATACCACCAGAATAGCTTGCCTGGAGGAAGAACAGTGCAGAGGTATGCAAATTAAAATAAAGCATTATCTCTATATCTCTCTGTCTCTATCCATTTACACGGTTTATTGTGTTTTGGAGGACACAGGAGCAAATCAGAAAATTGCTTTAGTTCAGTTTGACATTTTGAGGATCAATTCTTGTTTTAGCCCATTGCCGATGCATTTTCAAAAGAAATCCTTCCCAAAAAGCTGTTTTAGCATCTGTTTCTGTTAGATGATTTTATGTTCCCTTTGGAGAGGCTGCATCAGCTAGGGTGAAGGCAGTTGTTACAATGGAAAAACGTAGATTTATTTTCATATGAGGTACTTGTTCTACTAAAGAAGGTTCACATATAAGCCATCTGGCAACTGTCTTGCTGTGGAAATCTTTCTGATTTCCTCCCTCCCATTTCAGAGCATATACAATGCCTGTTGTGGCCTAAGAAACATCTAGCAAAATTAAAAATAAAGTAATTGATCATGAGGAGCATTGCTGTATAAGTAGGAGCATTGCGAGCAGATCGAGGGACGTGATCATTCCCCTCTCTTTGGCATTGGTGAGGCCTCATCTGGAGTACTGTGTCCAGTTTTGGACCCCACACTACAAGGATGTGGAAAAATTGGAAAGAGTCCAGCGAAGGGCAACAAAAATGATTAGGGGCCTGGAGCACATGACTTATGAGGAGCGGCTGAGGGAACTGGGATTTTTTTAGTCTGCAGAGGAGACGAATGAGGTGGGATTTGATAGCCGCTCTCAGCTACTTGAAAGGGGGTTCCGAAGAGGATGGATCTAGACTGTTCTCACTGGTAGCAGATGACAGAACAAGGAGTAATGGTCTCAAGTTGCAGTGGAGGAGGTTTGGGTTGGATATTAGGAAAAACTTTTTCACTAGGAGGATGGTGAAGCACTAGAATGGGTTACCTAGGGAGGTGGTGGTGGAATCTCCTTCCTTAGAGGTTTTTAAAGTCAGGCTTGACAAAGCCCTGGCTGGGGTGATTTAGTTGGGGATTACGCCCTGCTTTGAGCAGGGATTGGATTAGATGACCTCGTGAGGTCCCTGCCAACCCTGATATTCTATGATTCTATGAGAGTCAATTAATTTTAAACTCTACGTCATAGAGATTGTTACATTCTTTCTTTGTTTTATCTGCACAGGATTCATTTGATAAATAAATACTAATTATATTGCAGCTAACATTAGTGGGTGTTCTACGTCTAATCTGTCGCAAATGATATTGAGAATGACTCTTTGCATGATGCCCTTTTCTTTTTCTTCTTTTTCTTTTCCTTTCCCTATTTAATTAGAGGAAAGCAGGAGGGTTTGGTGACATTACCTAAAGGAGTTAAATAATCACTTGATGTATTCTCGGTGGGTATATATATGTATAAAATGTTTCTGTACGTAGAAATGATTGGCTAGATCTTCATCCCCTCTTAACATACCAGCAGTTCCCATTATGACACTTCAGGACAGATTTTTGAGAGAGCTCAGTACCCAGTGTGCTCCTATCATGCTGAGTGCTTTTTAAAATCTGGCCCATAATAAAGAAGCATTATGGTTCCCAGTAGGGGGCTCGGGAATGAAGACTTGTTACTGAACTTTTTCTGAAACTCAGTGGTTTAGTTCTCTTCGGGTTGTTTTGCACAATGGTCCAGGTCAGGTTTCATTTTATCCCAGTGGGCTCACTTAGCCCTAGTAGTAAGTGGTCTTGCATAGTTCACAAGGGCAAACTTCATGTCCCAGGCTTGGCCCTATGGTGATAGAATCCTCCCAACAGGGTTCATGAGGAAGAAGACAAACCTTATTTAGAGGGTTATAGAAAGGCAGATGAGAGAGGATTAATGACCTGAATGTCCAGAGCTCCCAGCTATTGGGAGGCTCTGAAGGCTTGAGTATTCTTGTTCATGAGAGAGACCCTATTATTAGGCCTGTCAAGCGATTAAAAAATTAATTGCAATTAAAAAAATAATCGCTATTAATCGCACGATTAAAAATAATAGAATACCATTTATTTAAATATTTTTGGATGTTTTCTACATTTTCAAATATATTGATTTCAGTTACAGCACAGAGTACAAAGTGTACAGTGCTCACTTTATATTTATTTTTATTACAAATGTTTGCACTGTAAAAAACAAAAGAAATATAATTTTTCATTTCACCTCATACAAGTACAGTATTGCAATCCCTTTATCATGAAAGTTGAACTTACCAATGTAGAATTATGTACAAAAAAAATGCATTCAAAGGTAAAACAATGTCAAACTTTACCGTCTATAAGTCCACTCAGTCCTACTTCTTGTTCAGCCAGTTGCTCAGAGAAACAAGTTTGTTTACATTTTCAGGAGATAATGCTTCCCACTTCTTGTTTACAGTGTCACCTGAAAGTGAGAACAGGTGTTCACATGGCACTGTTGCAAGATATTTATGTGCCAGATGCGCTAAAGATTTGTATGTCCCTTCATGCTTCAACCACCATTACAGAGGACATACGTCCATGCTGATGATGGGTTCTGCTCGATAATGATCCAAAGCAGTGAGGTCCGACGCATGTTCATTTTCATTATCTGAGTCAGATGCCACCAGCAGAAGGTTGGTTTTCTGTTTTGGTGGTTCGGATTCTGTAGTTTCTGCATTGGAGTGTTGTTCTTTTAAGACTTCTGAAAGCATGCTCCTCACCTCATCCCTCTCATATTTTGGAAGGCACTTCAGATTCTTAAACCTTGGGTCGAATGCTGTAGCTATCTTTAGAAATCTCACATTGGTACCTTATTTGCGTTTTGTCAAATCTGCTGTGAAAGTGTTCCTAAAATGAACATGCGCTGGGTCATCATCCGAGACTGCTAGAACATGAAATATATATGTCAGAATGTGGGTAAAACAGAGTAGGAGACATACAATTCTCTCCCAAGGAGTTCAGTCACAAATGTAATTAATGCATTATTTTTTTAATGAGCGTCATCAGCATGTCCTCTGGAATGATGGCCAAAGCATGAAGAGGCATAGGAATCTTTAGCGCATCTGACACATAAATACCTTGCGATGCCAGCTACAACAGTGCTATGCGAATACCTGTTCTCACTTTCAGGTGACAATGTAAATAAGAAGTGGGCAGCATTATCCCATAAATGTAAACTAACTTGTTTCTCTTCAGGATTGGCTGAATGAGAAGTAGGACTGATTGGACTTGTAGGCTCTGAAGTTTTACATTCTGTTGTTTTTGAGTGCAGATATGTAACAAAAAAAATCTACATTTGTAAATTGCACTTTCAAGATAAAGAGATTGCACTACAGTACTTCTATGAGGTGAAGTGAAAAATACTATTTCTTTTGTTTATCATTTTTAGAGTAAAAATATTTGTGATAAAAAATAATATAAAGTGAGCACTGTACACTTCCTATTATCTGTTGTAATTGAAATCAATATATTTGAAAATGTAGAAAAAAATCCAAAAATAGTTAATAAATTTCAATTGGTATTCTGTTGTTCAACAGTGCGATTAAAATTGCGATTAATAGCAATTAATTTTTGTAAACTGATTAATTTTTTTAGTTAATTGCATGAGTTAACTGCGATTAATCGACAGCCCTACTTATTATATATCTCCTTGGTAATCTGTAATGCTCTTGTATATGGTCACCTGTTTGCATCATGTGATGAATGTATTAAGATTGGATAGGATCAAAAGCAGCATTAATTTAATATCTGCTGTCTCTCATGCGGACGCTATCTCCTGCCCTCGCGGGGAACAGATTTAATTATCTTAAAGATCTCTTCCATTTCTAACTACTTTAATCCTGTTCATCACGCTCCTGTTCACAAACTCAGAGTGTAGCTGTTCATGTAACATAAACGTGCAGGTTGTCAGTAAAGAAGTTGGCTGCAGAGTGAAAACCTCCTAGCTCCAGCACAGAGAAAAGTAGCTAAATAAATGTCCAGCCATAAAAGTAAAGCTCATTTTGAGCAATTAATGCTGAAACATTGCAAGATACTTATGGAACTGCATAAAAACTCACGTACAGATGTGAAGTGCAAAGACTCCAGTTCAAGTTGACATTCGAGTAGAATGTTCCAATGGAAGAGAAAATGCATAAGAAAGCCAGCAAAGAGCATTGCAAACATTTGCTAAAGCTGTTTGACCATAGGTCACTAAATTCATTTCTTTCTGGCAAGTCCCAAAAACCAAACAGAAAGAAACACAGTAGTGCAGCTTAAGAAAAAGGCAAATTTCTGAGCATCCATTCATCTTAAAACTAAATCAGAATGGAGGCTTCACTTTGAATTATAAAGTCAGAGGCTTTTGCCATGTTGAAAGAACATTTGAAAAATAAATATACAAAAAAAGAAGTCTGTGTCTCTGTAATTCTGTCTCTGTCTCTCTCATCCCCGGTTTACCCAACTGTAGTTAACTGTAACACTTAGTTAGCCATATTCCCTGAGGTTCCTTAGAGGGAAATTTTCCCCAGCTAGCTATATTTGGAGACAGGAGACTAGACTAGATGGACCACGGGTCTGAGCAAGTGTGGAAATTTCTATGTTCCCAAAGCACAAGGGCCCATGCCTGTAATGTAGAGCATAGGTGGTACATGGGATCTGCAAGAATATGCAACTTTACACAATTGTAAAGCTTGATAAATTGCCCTTTACAATATTTTGCTTGTGTGCTCAGCTTCTAACACTGCAGCGGTCCAGCATGCATCCTGTTAACCCACTTTCCTTTTCGTGCTACAGGTGCAAAGAGCTGAAATATGCGAAAGATCTGCCCCAGATTTCCATTATTTTCATCTTTGTGAATGAAGCATTGTCAGTGATCCTGAGGTCCGTGCACAGTGCTGTTAATCACACGCCAGCCCACCTCCTGAAAGAGATTATACTTGTGGACGACAACAGCGATGAAGGTAAGGCTGGCTGAGCTCTTAACGAACCATGGAGCACTTGATCCCCAAAAGGTCCAGTAGGACGTTTGTTTCCCCTTGGGGAGTAAAACCACATAAAGAGGTTGAACATGATAGGAGGATAGTGTCTTCATGATGTGAAGAGCCGCATGCATTGGAAGATCAGGTGCTGTTCAGCATACAGTTCTTCCCACCTCTCGGTCAGCATCCATTCCATCAGCTGCAGTGGTATAAGTGGAACCAAAATCAAACCTCAAATTAGACTTCTAAATAAATTTGCAAGCAATCCGTATTTCAGGAGAATAAAAGGAACTATCTCAGTGGGTTGGAAGGAGCCCAGAGAGCATTAATTAATTATTATTATTACTCTAGACACTGTCAAACACATAGTAAGAGGCAGTCCCTGCCCCCAAAAGCTTTAACTCAGATGCTCAAAAGTATATGGTAGCCTAACACCCATTGATTTCAATACCTTTGAGGATCTGAGCCTTACAATCTAAATGTGATAGGATGGCCTCATTCATTGAACACCGCACTAGAACTTAGGAGATGGGGGTTCTATTCCTGGCTCTGCCACTGACTTAGTGAGTGACCTTGGGAAAGCCATGTCCTCTCCCTGTGCCTCAGTTTTCCCATCAGTGAATTGGGGATGATGATACCGACCTCAATTTGTAAAGCGCTTGGGGACTTATGGATGAAAAGCACTGCATAAAAGCTAGGTGATACATTACAACTGGAAGTGAAGAACTGGGGAAGATAGCTGATTTTCCATTCCAAAGAAGGCTGAGAGGTTGCATTTAAGATGTGACAAGATAAAACTGGAATAAAGTAAGCATTTCAAGCCTGTGAAAATAGGTATGACAGTAATAAGCACCACAGAAAACTGATGAATTGCTCAGGGGGAGGCGGAACTGTGGTCAGAGCCTCAGCTGATGGAAATCAACATAGCTTCATTAAAGTCAGCAAAAATAATTGATGATTTACACAAGCTGGGCATTTCTCTCCTCATCTGGCCAGTAAAGAAAGGTGACGGTGATTTGTGTTTGCAGTCTTTGGTATATCCTCTGTTTTACAGGGGAAAAAAATCTTTGAAAATATCAAAATGAAATCCTGCACATACCCCACAAAGTTACACTGCATTGACTTGATAGAGAGTGAAGTATGGCTTAAAGGAGAACCCATGTGTATTAATTATTTATCATCCATAGTCCCTGCCTTGTGCAAAGAAATATGCAACTAAACAGTCTCTGTCAGCCACTCAGTATGCCGCACTGAAGCTAATATTGTAACAAATGCTATTGGTAAGCTCTGGAGACACTTATGAAAGGAGTAGGACAATGAAATGAATCCTTTTAAAAAACGTCGCTCCTTGAATAGCAGATACCGCAGCTGGCCATGAGCATACAAAATTAAATAACTCTCATTCTTTATCCGCTGCTGAGATTGAAAGGCACCGTCTTGACTAGCGTCTGCTCTGAGGAAGACTGGGCTAACTCAAGCCGTGATTTCTGTGGGCAGGTCAGAGGGTGGATAGAAACCTGAGCAATATTCAATATGTGTGTGTGGGGTGGAGGGAGGCACAAACTGAGTTTGGTTAACTTTAGTGCCCCGAAGAGCTTTGGAAAGTGTTGGCTTGTTTCAGTGCTGCTTTGTCAAAGCACTCCGACTTACATCAGAGCCCCTTGCAGCATCCCTCAGCCGGAGTCACAACCATAAGCCAGATAACCTTGACTCTGTCCTCCTGCGAGATGCCAAAATAATAGTAAATTATACAAAGCAATGTACATACCATAGCTCCACAAACCACGCTGCTGATATATACCCAAGAAGCCTCAATGACAGAAAATAGTTCCTCATAGTAAGAACAACATCTTAGGGTTCACTCTTCTAATATTACAAACAAATGGATATTATAAAATGAGTAAGGTTCTGACAGGGAAATTATTCCACATTCTAAACTACAGGTTATAGTAAATAATGATTAATTCTCCAGGAATCCTAGGAGTAAACAAAGGTCAGAGTTAAAGTTTTCAGGATATGCCTTTGTGGTTGAGTATGGCTGCTTTATTGTTGATGCTTATGAATGGGCAGACTGTATTTCTGAGGGGCTGTGTGGAGAAGACGACTTGTAGGTGTGCGGCTTTAATCTCTGACCTAGAGATCTTGGATGCCAAACTTCCGATACCTGAAAGGAACCTGATTTTCACAGGGCAGATGCTCTGAACTTTCTGAAAATCAGGACCCTTTCAGGTATATCCAGTTGGGCACCCAAAAACTGAGGAACCTAAAATCACTAGTGGCCTTTGAAAAGTTAGCGTTCTACTTCCTGGTTTCAGATTATGGAGTTGCGTGTGTCTGTGTGTCTGTATAAAATACAAAAAAACCTGTGTAACTACATTAAGATGGAGTTGAGGTTGAAAGTATATCTCAGTAATTTCAGAGTAAAAGACATTACAGGGATGTTTTAATTTTCCCAAAATCAACAATAACAACACCAAGGAAACTGAGAATTAAGATTACATTTAAAAGAAATCTCAACATATGCAAAGGTTAGAAACACACAGTTCAGGCACTCAAGCATCCTTAACTTTGCCTTATAGGTACACCATCCAATGGTTTGATGTTTGTGGATCCAGATTAGAATAAAATTATTTTTAAAGACACATTAGATTTTTCTTCCTCCTGGCATCACTACATGGTGATATATACAATAAACATGGCAAACATATATTTACACAAATGTATTACAGAGATATATTAAATGTAACAATTCTTAATGGGTATACCTGAATTGTAAACATAGACAGAAGCTCAAATGTACTGCCACAAAATGTTCCTCCCCTAAAGGCAAATGCTGAGAGAGTTTCAGTTTTGAAACTTTTTTCCCTTGCAAGTCACACTATACTTTTATGTAAAGACTTGTTTTGTACTTGCCTTTGGTTTTTTTGTTGCACTGGTTTATAATTGCAAAGACTCTACACCGCTTGTGTTTCTGAGTGATAACACATTTCCTAGGTCGCTGAAGGCATACAGAATATGCCCCTTAGACAATATGCTATCTCACAGTCACATACCTTGTTTGAGACTGTTGCTTGAGCATCGCCTGCCTTTCTGAGGTCTCCCTGTAAATGTTTTTAATCTGGAATAACATCTCTTTGAAAAGAAAGCCTCATTTTATAAAAGAAAACTCCAAGATAAAAGGCTACTTAAAATACCTAGGTACATTCAGTGATCCATGTGACTGGTTGTAATTTACTTCAGCGTAACAATATTCGCTGTGACTGGATATATCATTATCTTGCTCCGCAGCTCATTTCAGCAACAACAATGCTTCCTATGTGTTCTCTTGGGAGCTGACTGTTTTACAGGTTTGGAAGAAAGAGTACATTAAAAAGGGGAAGGCTTTAATAGACTTACATGAAGTTAAGAGCCTTCCAAGTCTTGTTAGGCATCAAAGTTGCCTTACCCAACACAAATCCCAAGGTACCTCAAATCTTCTAATTAACAAGTTGTTTAATTACAGCTACTATTATGCTGGCTAGATTGTGTCCAGGTTAGAGTTGTGCAGACCTTACCAATGTACATAGGGGCTTGGCAAACCTTTTGGTTTGGTTTGTATCCCTCTGGGTTTTGCTGTGTGTTGGGGTCTATGGAACCCAAGGCTTGATGCATAATGCAGCCTAAGTCACCACATTTTGCACAGTTTAATCCATATGTTATAATTCTCTCGCTGGCAGCTGCTTCCCTTTCCTTAGCTTCACCTAAAAGGTACACAACAAAATATGAAAACTCACAGAGTTTTGCCCATTTCCAAGTCTTGTTACAAAAGCTCCCCCCTAACTCTAGTTCAGTGATAGACCAACCTAATCAGTTAGATGACCCTTCTCATTCACTGTCTACTGTTCTTCTGTGCTTCTTGCACATTACTTTGGCTGAAAATCAAACCAATATTCTCAAAGCCAAAATCTTAGTTCTAGCCAGAAGTAACCTTCTCAAATGCCTATATAGCTGGCCAAGCCTTCTGTATTATCAATTCCAATTGATAGTATAACTGATACCAGTTGGAAGGTAACAGCTGGAGACCACGTGGTTGCCAAAAGCTTTGGTGGCACAATAAAATTGCCAATGACAAACATAACCTGAATATCCAGCCAGACAAGTTTTTTAACAGAGCAGCAGATATATTGGTTTCTAGGGCTTCTAGCTCCTGGGACTCATCTTCCACTAGAGATTAATTGAGTCAGATAGGAATCAAGAGATCATTGAAATGGAGTCTACTGGCATGTTTACCAGGAGCGTCCGTCTCAGTTGGAAGTTGCTCATGGAATGTCAAATACCAAAAATTCACCTCCTCTTGTACTAATATTTATTATCTCCAACTTAAACATGATTTAAAAAACATGTGGATGTGAGCTGAAAGAGAATCCATCTAGCCCTCTTCAAAGGGAAGAGCAGAATGGACACCAATATGGAGAATAGGGTTATAATTGAGAGAGAATGTCTCAAACTACCCATCTGTAAGGCATGTAAGGTCCATGTACTCAAATACCATGGTGGGGAGCAAGATAGTTAGATAGCCCAGTAATTAGAAAAATGGATCTGGAACCAGGAAGCCTCAGTTCCAGCCCCAGCTCTGCTCCTAGCTCACTTTGTAACTTTGGGCAAGTCGTTTTGCTTCTGTGATCCTCAGTTTACAAACGGAAATGGTGAAATGGATATAATGCTAAAGTGTCTCGTAGAGATGCTGTGAGACTTAGTGTTTTTGTGAAGCTCGTTTAAATCTTCTAGTCATCAGTGGTGTTATGGAAGAGCAAAATGTTATAAAGAAGTGCACAACAGAACTGATCAGAACTGCAATCAGTTCTCTGGACTGTATGCCATTTTCTCCCCTACTCTAATTAGCAGGAAGTCTTGAAAATAGTGAAGCCCAGGGCAGGGTAACCAATTTATGTGAATGCCAACTTCATAGGGGAGGCTCCCCCCCACCCCTTCTTTGAAATCATCTAATTTCTGGCATGCTATTTCTGAACCTCCCAACCTTGTTACATAATGTGAGCTCTGGGCTACGCTACAAAAATGCAATATTTTGGGATAAAGCAGCCCTTAATTTATATGACAGAGAATACATTTGCTGCTACTGACCTAAATGCAATAGCCTTCTGGATTCAGAGCCTAAAGCTACATGTTCTGACAATGCCATGTTGGCAGGCATTGAGTTATTTTCCTGTTATGCTAATGTCAGTCACTAAAATGATTGCTGAACACAACAAAATGCAAGATAAAATTAGGAGTAATTTACCATGATTTAGTTAAGATTATATGTGAGAGTGACTTCTGATTTACAATCCGGCAGAGTTCATCTAGAGGGAATGGTACAAAATCAACCTCTGCAGAAACTGAGCAGTGCGGGCTTCACATATCCTGAGTGAACGGTAGGCTGCAGTTGATTGCCAATGGGATGGACATAACTGTGTATTTAAAAGCACCTAAGGGTCCCGAAATCTCAGATTACTACCAGCCCCCACTCACCTCTTTGGAGGAATGGAAATCTGTTTCACTGGGTGAAACTGTGGCTCCAGTGAAGGCCATAAGAGTTTTGCCGTTGATGTCAGTGGAGCTAGGTTTTCACTCCTTACACTTGCACCTAAGTTTTACAGGTAGGACCTGTCTTTCTAATGAGACAGCCTCAGTTCTGGATGGGCTGAGAGTCGAAATCCAAAGTCCAACCCCCACCTGAGTTTTCTTCCTGGGGTCCCATCTCAATATGGACCATCAGTGTTAGCTGGAATACAGTTACTATTTATTTACCAAACGAACCCTGCACAGATAAAATAGAGAAAGAATGTAGCATTGCACACAGGTCTGTTCTTGCAGTTTTGCCAATCCAAGTCATTTGTATAATCATTTTAGGTGATTATCTGTACCAAACCAGCACTCTAAGCCACTTGAGGTTCACCCGTCACTAAGAATATGTCTACTTTGCAGCTGGGGAAGTGAATGGCAGCTCAAGTATGTGTACCTGCACTAGCTGGACTCTAGCGAGCTTGCTAAAAATACAGTAACTCCCCACTTAACGTCCTCTTGCTTAACGTTGTTTCGATCTTACGTCCCTGCTCCGTTACAGAACATGCTCATTTAAAGTTGTGCAATGCTCTGCTATAATGTCATTTGGCCACCAGCTTTGTGCACGGTTGCCAGCCCCCCATCCGCTCCCCTACGCCCGTCCCCAGCACCTCCCGCCCGCTGGCAGACCCCGCAGATCAGCGCCTTCCCCCTGTTCCCCCCAACTCCTGCACGCGGCAATCAGCTGGTTTGCGGCGTTCAGGAGGGAGGGGGGAGGAGTGAGGACGCAGTGTGCAGGCTCCCCCGCCCTCCCCAGCCTCCTGAACGCCGCAAGCCAGCTGATTGCCGCAGGCAGGAGGCGAGGGGAGCAGGAGGAAGGCACTGATCCGCAGGGTCTGCCAGTGGGTGGGAGGCGCTGCGGGGAGGTGTAGGGGAGCTGATGGGGGGGCTGCCAGCCTGTTTAATACCTGTATTAAATTGCTTGTTTAAAATTGGGGAAATTGGATTCGCTTAACATCGTGTCGCTTAAAGTCGCATTTTTCAGGAACAGAACTACCACGTTAAGTGAGAAGTTCCTGTAGAAGCGAGGGCGTGGTGACCTGGGCTTCAGCACAGGCTGTACGAGCAAGTAGATGCTGTGCTGTAGCCTGTACAGCAACATCCTCACTTCTGTTTTTAGCAAGCTCGCTAGCATACAGCTTGCGCCGGGATGTCTGCATGAGTTGTCATTCGCCCCTGGCTGCAGTATAGATGTACCCCAAATTGCATATTGACACTCTTTCTCCCTCTGTCACTCTTGGGCACATTAAACTTTCGCCTTCCTCATCTAACTCCCATTAGCGTTTTCCCCATGTGCCTTCCTTCCTTCCTTCAGCAGAGAAACTTAAACTCTAGTTGTGAAAGTCTTGTCATTGTTTAATGCAGAGGTGCTGGAACTAAGGGTGCTGGGGGTGCTACCGCACCCCTGGGCTTGAAGTAGTTTCCATTATATCCCTGGTTTATAGTTTCGTTCAGTGGCTCTCAGATCCCACACTATAAAAATTGTTCCAGCACCCATGGTTTAATGTGGCCTATAAATCCATGATAATGCAACATTAATGGCTTACCTTCTGACAAAAACACTTCAGAAACTGATGCTATACCTGTGGGGTTATGTCTGTCAAAAAATTTTGTGTCTCTGTCGCCTTGAAGCCTCTCACAGAGGGGATGTCACCTCCATAAAATATTGGTTTCCTATGAGTGGCTCAGCATGAAACCGAAGTTGCCACAATAATATATGTATGTGATGCAGAAGCTTAGGGTTGCGAGTTTCCTCCCCTCCCCCTTCTTCCCTATTTCAGCATAAGAGACAGAGACTCTACCTGAGGGAAACAAATATGTGAGGGGGAACAATGCCAGAAAGATAGTCTCACAAAAGCACTATTTTTAAGTGCTTGGAAGAATGCACGAGGAGAGGGAATGGCTGATCCCATTTCCTTTGACTTCTCTGGCTAAGCATAAACGATGGGGTTTACTGTTTACTCCTCTGTTTTCCATTGCTGTGTTTTCTTAAAGTAGCAACTTACTTTCCACTCATATCTCAGCAACTATTCTGACCTTGTGTATTGCATTAACAGTGATTCTTCTGAAAGGTGGGGGGCAGGAATAGGTCAATAAGCCTCGCATAGGAATTCCTAGCCATGCCATAAGATAATATCAGGGAGCCCTTGAGTTCTGCAGAAATGAGGGTCATTCTCCAGCAATTTATTTTAACAATATGATGCCTGCAGTCTGTCTCGGTACATAATAAAACTTAGCTCTGATAGCACACTTTTCATCAGTGGATCTCAAAGTGCTTTATAAAGGATGCAAGTATCATCATGTTACAGATTGGGAAACTGAGGCACAGAGAGGTGACGTGACTTGCTCAAGGATACAAAGCAGAGCTAGGAACAGAACCTGGATATCCTGAGTCCCAGTCAGTCCTCTATCCACTACATCACCCAGCCTCCCTTACCTGGCATGTTTTGGTTGCAGTCAGAATTGTAAACTAATTTTGTTCAATTCCCAGCACAATAGAGGCCTGTTTATGATTGGCACAATATCAAAGATTATACCCAGTATTGTGCATTTTATTTTAATTATTCTGCATTATTTTATTTTGTGGACAAATCAGGTATACTACCCCAAGTAAGGTTTCATGGGAAAGGGCAGAGTTTCTGATACAGCCCTGCATCCTTAAAATTCCTCTTATTCTGCAAAAAGGTAGAGCATTTTTAAAAAAACAGAGAATTCAGTAGTATTCAATGGAATATACCTTGCAAATCAGGGGTTTAGGCCCCTAGCCTGAGTGTTTTGCATGTTGTTAACTCAAAACCAAACCTTATTTTGAGAATCAATTTCTACAATTTCTCCTTTTTTTGCAGGCAGGTTGTATCCGGGGCTAGAAGCAGGACTGCCAAGTGTTTCTAATTTAGTGGGAAGCAGGAAGTAGTGGAAATCTCCCAGGAGAGTCTAGTCTCATGAGACTTCCAGTCCAGCGCTACAAACTTAGGAGCTTTGGTCCCAGTACGGTGTGGATAAGCACCCAGATTTTGGGGTGCTCTTCCATAATTGAACTGACACTCCAACATTCAATATTTATTTATTTATTTTTATATGCTTCCATGTGCGTACACTAGAGAGTGCTTTTACATTGCATGTCTTTTATACACCACAGGCATCAGAAAGTACTAATAAGTTTGGTACCAGTAGTGACTCTAGAAACTTAGAGCCATTATGTACTCAGCAGTAGAGCGTACGCCGCCTTAAACAACTTAATTAAATGATCAGCAGTTTCCCAGTAAGTAGAAGTACTTTGAGTGCATGATATTTAGGCTCTGCTGAATGAAGCAGAAATCTCTTCATTGCTATAAATAAAAGTGGAAGGATTTCAGGTAGTCCAAGGGCAAAGTCTGTATGCAACCAACACGGATATTGATATGGCAAGGCTGAGCCACAGAAAAGGGAGAAACGGAGGGGTGCCGTTTGCAGCAATTTAAATGACACCGGCTGATTAAACCAGTCGACTGATCTCATTTTGCAATGTTCACAGCAATCCACTCAAGCCTACAGGAGGCAAAATCACTAACATCAGCCATAGTATTTCTTTGATTCTTTTAACAGTATTGGTGAGATTTTATTTTATAATGAAACAGTGTCCCAAGTACAGCAGGGACGTTTACCTGGTCTCTCGCTACTCTGCAGAGCCTTGTCCCTTCATATTTGCTCTAAGTCTCTCAGTTTTTGCAAAGAGGACAGAGTGATAAAAAGCCTGGAAATAACTGATGAGAAAAAGGTAAAATACATTAAAATCGCATTTAGGAGAGAGGGGAAAGCCAATAAAGATTAAGATTAATTTTCTCCACTGTTGGGAATTACTTGACACAGGAGAGTTTGGATGACTCCTTCATCCTGTTGGCTTGATCTGCACCAAACCAGTCCCAAATGTAGCAGAAATCAGAGTAGCCTAGGTACTGTCCTAAGTTATGCAAGCTGGCCACGATCCCCCCAAAAAAATGCTTCTGACACACCCCTGAAAGCACGTCCTATTCGGTATCAGCATAGGAGCCAGTGATGCTGGCTTTACACCATCTACGTGGTGGCCATACGTCCACATTCCAGCTCATTAGTGCTGTCTGAATGTCACAAAGGAACTGGTTGGGGGCAAAGAATCTGGTCCCAAATTTACAAACAAGTATTAAAAAAGGAAATTGTGTAAAGGGAGTTTCCAAGACGTTAATGGGGGTTAAACAAATGCTCAGAAATTAGGAACAAAGATACAGAAGTAGGGGTATAATTTCAAAAGTGCCTAAGTCCCCTTTTCAAAAGGCAGCTAGGCACTTAAAAGCTTAAGACTCTTTAGAAAATGGTACTTAAGTGCCTTAGTCACTTTTGAAAATTTTGCCCTAGATGTAACACAATAGCAACATCCTGGTCAAAGACTTGTTTCTTGTCCTTTTAGTCACTTAGCTCAGACTTCTAACAGCTCCCTGAAATTCCCTTTTCCCCAATTAACATTGACTAGGCCTAAATCCTTTTCTACGTATTGCATTTCCTACTAGCCTCTTCTCTAAGGTATCCTGTATCAGTAAGCTCCACCAGTGTTCACCAGTGATAAGAGTTGATTAATGCACTAGATTCCCTATGGAAACTGTTGCTCCTTTTGAATTGGCTCTCTGGGTTTTCTCCTCTAGAGGAATTGAAGGCACCTCTGGAAGAGTATGTCAACAAACGATACCCGGGGCTCGTGAAGGTGGTGCGCAACCAGAAAAGAGAAGGCCTGATCCGAGCTCGCATTGAAGGTTGGAAAGCTGCTACTGGCCACATCACTGGATTCTTTGATGCCCACGTGGAATTCACTGCTGGCTGGTCAGTATAATAAAAAAAATATCAGATTTAATGATTTCATGGTGTGGTTAGGTTATAAGGGAATAAATCAGGCATGCTGAAAATGTATAATTTAGCCTGGACATTCTTGCAAATGTCGCCATTAAATTAATAAAGCTAGATTCTTCCTTTTACCCCAACGTACCCTGGATTGGGTGAGGCAGTACGCTCTAGGACTGCTAAAGTCCCTGTTTTCTGTACTTATCCTACCTCCACTCACATTTTATTTTGTTCAGATCAGTGCCCCCTCCTTGACCTGAGTGAATTCTGTAAGCTAAAAAGACGAGGCAGCCGGGAATTGAAAAAGAGAATGGTTCCAATGTTATAGGCCTTTCTACTTTCGTCTCTCTGGGGAAGGCTTATGTTTTGTATTGGTTTGATTCTTCTTAAATTGAAAATAAGTTCAAAAGTGCAAGGACAGCAGAAAGTGTTTCAAAGGGACTCTTTCAGAGGGATTGATGCATCCAGAGCACAAAGTATCGGAGGAAATTCTATTACGTTTCTAAGTCTGCACAACAAGAAGGTTCCATGAATGATATTTTGCAACAAAATGTGTTTTTTAAAACACTGTGTGCCATGCTTAGAATATTGGAGGCTGGAGAGGCTAATGCACGTTTCATTGTGTGATATGAAGGGAGGAAAAGAAAAAATCATTTACCAGGAAAATGTTCTATCACCTGCAAATAGAAAACACATTCTGTGTAGAGTTATCGCATTTTTCGTATGAATAAGGACATAGAAGGCTGTTTCTCACACCAGTACCTGTATTCCCATCTAAATGCTGCAGTGATTAGGCTGCTAGCTTTTCAAAACTGGATTGTATGCATGAGTACGGGAAAGTATAATTTACTGAACTCACTGTTGAAGCAGCTTTTCTGATCAGTAAGGAATGAGAGTAGCAGATTGCTCCTTTGACTGCATTATGAGCTTGATCTTGGCAGACATTGAACATCCTCAGCTCTCACTGCTTGCTTAGATCCCTGGCAGAATGAGCCCTGTCTGTTCAGTGGTTCTTGTTTTCACAAAGGGGAGGCTGATCCCAAACCCCAGCTCTGAACACTCTCAGCTGGAGCTGGAGCAGAAGCAGGGTTCCAGATCAGAATTTTGTGGCTTGGGTCCATATGTGGTTTTCCGTGTGCATGTTTCAAGGAAACGCTGTTGGGATAGCAGCACAGCCGTGCCTATATTTACTTTTATTTCTTATATTTAGAAACACATTTTCAGAAGTGGGGGTGGGGGAGGAGGAAGCAAAGTGCAGCCAGAAAATTTGCCTGCACCTACTGCCAATATCCACTTGTGGAAGCAAGTCGAGGATCTCAAGGGCAATTTAAGCATTCATTTTGGGAAATGTGGTCTCTGTTGGCATGCTTTCAGAATGGGCTTCCTAAATTTCTCCAGCAAAGTGTGCATGCACAGTGTATGTGCAGAAGTGCCACCATTGTGTGCAAAGCAGGTAATTGTACTCCCAAATGAACACTATTGTGCAATTAGCCAATCTGCATATACAGATATTCACTGTACGCATTCTGACTTTGTAGGTGGAATGTCAGAAGACGGTATTGAAAAACTAGCCCTTATTCACCACATTGCCTAGTATCATACCTTCTTGGTTAAAATGATGGGGAAATGCTCTTTAAAACACAAAAAGAAAAGGAGTACTTGTGGCACCTTAGAGACTAACAAATTTATTTGAGCATAAGCTTTCGTGAGCTACAGCTCACTTCATCGGATGCATGAAGTGAGCTGTAGCTCACGAAAGCTTATCCTCAAATAAATTTGTTAGTCTCTAAGGTGCCACAAGTACTCCTTTTCTTTTTGCGAATACAGACTAACACAGCTGCTACTCTGAAACCTGTCTTTAAAACACAACTGAATTCATGTTTATAACACTTTGTAACCACATCAAGCCACTACAAAATGGACTGTCTCTGTTGTCTCTGCATGAAAGGGACATATCCAGCTCTGGAGGGTCTCGTAAAGCCTTTATACCTTAAATTCTTCCTGGTTTGTGAAATTGCTTCTTTGTGTGTGCTGTGGTATTCTCCACTGGGTCCATGAATTTTGCACAGGAATATTCAATTGCGTAAGAGAGAGCCTAAACCCTAACACATATGGGTATGTTGCTATTTGAAATCCATATGCAGCAGCTGTCCCCTGTAGCCTAATTGATAATAGTTCCACATAATTGATGTGTCCATGCTTCTCCCAGGCAGGAAATCCCATGGAGTGGAAGCTCGGAAACTTCTAAAGCCTTCCTGGTGGCTGATAAAGCTGCATTGCAGACCTTAAAAAGTATCCATTTAATCTCAGGAAAATGAAGAACTGTCCTTTGCCTCTGGTTTTTGTGTTCACTTTCTACTCCGAGTATGTTTATAAGAGGGTGGTTTAATGGACTGAGCACAGCATTGCGAGCCAGGGACTCTCAAATTCAAATATAGGCTCTGTCACCGAGGCCTGGTGTACACTAAAAAATTAGGTTGAAGGAAGCCGCCTTAAGTTGACCTGTTAATGTATGTGTCTACGCTACCGGGTCCTTTACGCCGACCTAAGTTGCCTCTAATGTCGACTTCTGTAATCCACCTCTGCGAGAGGCGTAGTGCTTAATTTGATGTTCATGGGTCGACTGCGAGGTAGTGCAGACGCAGCATTGTGTAATTCGACTTAATTGGCCTCCAAGTGGTGTCCCACAATGCTCATCTGTGACCACTCTGGAGATCATTCTCTACTCTGCTGCACTGCAGCCAGGTACGCAGGAAACAGCCCCTCCTCTACTAAAGCCCTGGGAATTTTTGATTTCCCATTTCCTGTTTGATCAGCACTGGGAGCATGCCAGCTTGAGCACAGCTGATCATGGAGACTACACGCCCCAGATGTGCTCCAGGAGGTGGTGGATCTCATCGCTTTGTCGGGAGAAGAGTCTGTGTGCAGCAGAGCTCCGATCCAGCAGAAGAAACGCCGACATCTATGCAAAGATCGCTCGTGGAATGGGGGAGAGGGGCTACACGAGGGGGACATAGCAGTGCCGTGTGAAAATAAAATAACTTTGCCAAGCGTACCAGAAGCCAAGGGAGGTGAACAGTCATTCTGGGGCTGAACCCCACACATGCTGGTTCTACAGCAAGCTGCATGCGATTCTCGGTGGTGACCGTAGCAGTACCCCCACAAGCAACATGGACACCTCACAGGTGGTGAGTCTAGGGACAATGAGGAAGACGGTATGGTGGATGAGGAGGAGGAAGAGGAGGAGAATGGGAGACAGGCGAGTGGTGGATCCAGTCTCCCTGAGAGCCAGGAAATATTTTTAACCCTGGAGCCCTGTGGGTTGCAGGACATCACGGTGGCCAAGCGTGATGCTGCGGAAGGCACCTCTGGTAAGTATACAGTTACAATCAAAGTCCAGTTAAACTTTAGTGGGCGCACGCATTCGGTGGTATTGCACGTTTACTGTGAAGAAAAACCGAGGTGCTGTGGTTCTCTGCTTACAAGAGGCTGCTCCAGCTACGCAAAGGGTGGCCCCCGAAAAAGAGTGTTTATGTGGAGTGGGATAGCCCAGGAATCCTCCATGGATATCTCTAGGAAACTTTCATGGAGGTACTCTGCAATCCTTTGCAGAAGGTTTCTGGGCAGGGCAGTCTTATTTCTTCCACCATGGTGACTCATTATTGAAACGGCTTTTCAAAGCCTCGTGGATATGCAGCACCCTTTGCTGTGCTTTTCTTATTGCCCTGGTGTCTGGCTGCTCAAAAATGGCTGCCATGCAATCTGCCTCAACTGCCAACCCCTGCGGAAAATTTCCCCCCTTTTTCCCCACAGGTATTATGGAGCACACAGCAGGCAGCTATAACCATGGGGATGTTCTCTTCACAAAGGTCCAACCTTGTTAGTAAACTTCTACAGCGCCCTTCCAAATGACCAAAGGCGCATTCAACCTCCATTCTGCACTTGCTGAGCCTTTAGTTGAACTGTTCCTTACTGCTGTCCACATGGCGAGAGATTGGCTTCATGAGCCATGGGAGCAAGGGGTAGGCTGGGTCCCCCCAGGATAACTATAGGCATCTCAACATCATCAATGTTCACTTTGTGGTCTGGAAAGAAAATCCCGGATTGCAGCTTTCTAAACAGACCCAAGTTCCTAAAGATGCGCACGTCATGAACCTTTCCTGACCATCCTACTTTGATGTCGGTGAAACGCTCCTGTGATCCACCAGTGCTTGCAACACCATTGAAAAGTATCCCTTTCGGTTTATGTACTCTTTGGCAAGGTGGTCTGGTGCCAAGATGGGGATGCTTGCAGGACATCTCCGTGTTCCACACAGCGACCCTACTTCAGCCCTGGAAATACTGCAGGAGAAGGCACAAGGTGTTTGAGATGCTCACAGCAAGAGTGCACAACTGAGCAGGCTCCATGCTTCTGGGCTTACGGCATATGTGCGGCAGTTTTAAGGCACAAAAACCTCTGGGTTGTTTGCCATTTAGCACAGTGCATCATGCGATGTTGACGCAATGTTCCCATTTTCCCCTGTGACGATGTTTTGATCCCATGAGGCATTGCACAAACTTCCCAAAACACACTGTGGCAAGTTGCACTTTGGGATAGCTACCCACGATGCACTGCTTTGTGCATCGATGCAGGCACTGCTAGTGAGGACACACTCCATCGAGACAATGAGCATGGTGTGGCCATGCACAATCGACTTAATTAATTCGGAGGCTCGAGGTCGAATTAGATAAAGTCAACTTAATTTTGTAGTGTAGACAAACCCTGAACAGCTGTGTGGCCTAGTGCAAGTCACTTAACCTCTGTTGGTTGGATTCTGCTGTCCCTTGCATCTTTGTAACTCCAACAAGTCACTGGAGTTATGCCATCTTAAGTGAGAACAGAAATGGGTCCTTCTTCTTTGCCCTGTCCTACAGGGGTGCTGTCCAAGATAGCAGAAGTAAGGCATTCACTGTGGGTATGTCTACACTGTAGATGGAGGTGTAATTGCGTGGGTTTTGGCATGGGCTGGCAATGCCAGTACGGATGGAGGGTCCCTGGCAGACTTGGATAACGCACACTGAAACCCATGCCACCATGTCTTTACTACTATTTTTAGCCAGTAGGGTAGATTAAAGTTAGCACAGGTATGCCAATCTGTCCTGCAATCAAACCTCCGACTGCAGCATACACATAACCTAAGTGTTGCCATCAGGTACGTGGGTTGTTAAAGTGCTACTGTGTCCATCTGTGTTGTAACAGCAGTTCATGCCCCTTTTCTGTTTCCTTCTTTTTGGCCTTTTAGGGCTGAGCCAGTTCTTTCACGAATCCAAGAAAACCGGAAAAGGGTTATTCTTCCATCCATCGACAATATCAAGCAGGACAACTTTGAGGTGCAGCGTTATGAGAATTCTGCCCATGGGTACAGCTGGGAGTTATGGTGCATGTACATTAGCCCTCCCAAAGACTGGTGGGATGCTGGTGACCCTTCACTGCCAATCAGGTATGTTGTGGAGCCAGGACATGTTCAGTAATCAAAGAGAGCCAGTGAAATGGAATGACTTGTAGAGTAAGGAAGATGGCCCAGAAGTTGTGGCAACGATGTCATAGACTGAGAGTAGAGTGTGTGTTCATATGTTACTGTGGTGAGGGATTTCACTTTTCCAAGTGGAGGACCATCATATTATTTCACATTGCATTCATACTCAGGTAACCGGTAAGGAATCAGGACTCCGTTGCACTATACAAGCAGAGGTTTTAATTGTAGATTTTAAAATGTCACTTTACTAGAAAATAATTCAGGTTATTATATTTATTGTTAACTTTTTAAATTAACATGGGGAATGAGCTGATTTTTCTCATATAATGTAATTTGTCGGACAACGTCTAAGCAGCTACAGGACTGTTTTTACCTGCTACAGTATATTGCTCTTTTATAATGTGCTGCTATGGGCTTGGCTGCTGAGGGAGTGTTACCACCAGGCATATTTTGCCTGCTGATACAAACGTAGGCATGGGAAAACACCTACATTTTCTCTCAACTCCAGGAACACAATATCTAGGCCTATAATCTATTTTCTTTAAAATATGATTTTAAATCCCTGCTGACAACAAAATGATCAGGATATCATCTCACTAAAAAGGTATATCCTGGAAAAATCCGTCTCGGGAAAAATGGTGTAATGGAGATAGAGCTAATGGCTGGAAGCTGAAGCCAGAGAAATCTAAATTAGAAATAAGGCAGTTTTTTTTAACCGTGAGGGTGATTAGCCATTGGAACAAACTACCAGGAGAAACTGTGGATTGTCCGTCTCTTGACTTCAAATCAAGACTTAGAGCCCTTTCTGAAAGTTATGTTTTAGCCAAACACAAGTTATTGGGCACAATACAGGGGTAACTGGGTGAAATTTAATGACTTGTGATACGTGGGGGGTGGGAGGGGTTCAGGTTAGATGATGTAATGTTCCCTTTTGGCCTTCAACTCTTGGACTCTGTGGTCCTAAGGACATGCTAACAGTGTGGTCACCCCTATAATTTCCTATTCCACAGTAACTTTTCAGTGACCGAAATGTTGGACGTGGAAGCACTAGCAATAGAGAAGACCACAGATGTGAATTAGATGTTTAGCTCCCATGGACTTACAGTGGGACCTGAGCACCAAACTCCCATACATACCTTTGAAAGTCTTTCCCAAAGTACTTCCCCAAGAATGCAGTGGGTGGGAATGGAGAACTGTTATTGCTATTGTTCACTTATGTATAGCATTATTGTTACTGATAAATTACTGATCTTATCCTAGTGCCACAAGGTCCCAATATTGATGTTTCTTCATAGTATACAGAGACAAGCGTGGTCCTTCCTCCTAAGAGTTTACTATATAAATAATATGGGACATAGGAAGAGTGAGTGAAAGGGCAATAACCTGTCTAATCTATGTTAATGTACAAATAGACATTTTATTATTTTCCCCCTCCCCTAAGCCTAGCTGTCATTGGTTGATAGATTTCTTATAGGTGTCGAAGGGGATTTGAAGGGTTGGAGCTGAGTACCATGAATAGAGAGCAGCCTGGAAGCACAAAGACATGGGTGAAAGGTGGACAGGAGAAGACTGGCATTGTACACAGCATTGATGAGAAGGGGGGAAATGCAATAAGAGGGAAGAGTGTAGGATTGTCAATTTTATACTCGCACAAAACTGATCACCCTTGCTCCGCTCCTGCCCTCCCCCTTCTCAGAGGCCCCACCCACTCCATCCCCCCTCCCTCTGTCGCTTGCTCTCCCCATCCTCACTCACTCATTTTCACCAGTCTGGCTCAGGGGGTTGGGCTGCAGCATGGAGTGAGGGCTCTGGTTGGGGGTGCAGACTCTGGGGTAGGGCTGGGGATAGAGGTTGCTCCAAGCTGAGATCGAGCATTTGGAGGGTTGGAGGGGGATCAGGGCTGGGTCAGGGCTGCAAGCTCCGGGCAGCACTTACCTCAGGCAGCTGCCGGAAGCAGCCGTATGTCCCCCCTCTGGCTCCTACGTGGAGGCGCGGCCAGGTGTCTCTGCGCACTGCCCCGTCCGCAGGTGCCACCCCTGCAGCTGCCATTGGCCGCAGTTCCTGGCCAATGGGAGCTGTGAGGCTGGTGCTTGGGGCAAGGGCAGCGCGCAGCGCCCCCTGGCTGCCCCTATGCCTAGGAGCCGGAGGAGAGGACATGCCGCTGCTTCCAGGAGTCATGCGGAGCCACTGCAGGCAGAGAGCCTGCCTTAGCCCTGTTGCGCTGTCCACTGGACTTTTAACAGCCCAGTCTGTCGTGCTCACCGAAGCCACCAGGGTATCTCTTCGACCGGGTGTTCTGGTCGAAAACCAGACTCCTGGCAACCCTAGAAGAGTGGCTGATTGAGGAATGGGAGGGCTCTGGAGAGCCAAGGAGTCAGTGGATAGATATGAAAAATGGGGATGATGTGGTCAGAGCAATAGGCAGGGAAACTTAGGCAAATATGACAGGTTTCAGAGTAGCAGCTGTGTTAGTCTGTATTCAGCAAAAGAAAAGGAGTACTAGTGGCACCTTAGAGGCTCACTGTATTTTCCACTGAATGCATCCGATGAAGTGAGCTGTAGCTCACGAAAGCTTATGCTCAAATAAATTGTTTAGTCTCTAAGGTGCCACTAGTCCTCCTTTTCTTTTTGTAGGCAAATAGCAGCTGAATGGTGATTGCATTGGAGTGTGTGTGGGAGGGGTGGCAAAATGGAGAGATTGCAGCAGTTGAGATGTGAGTGACAGGAGCTCTGAGTGAAGTGCAGGCAGAGAAATAAGGCCCAATTTTAGATGCAAGTCAGACATAGTCTGAATGTGTGTGCAAGGGAGAAGGCGGAGTCAAAGATAACACACAGTGTACGGGTCTGAGCAATGGGAAGAATGGTGCTTGTGTCAGTGATGGAGGAGTGGAGCGGGTTTTGGAGGAAAGATAAGGAGTCAGGCTGATCTGTTACCTCTCCCTCCCTCACCCATCACCTAGATGAGCTAGAGAGCTGCTGCCTTCCATATGAGTCAGGAGTCAGTCGTTCACCTGCTTTGTCTCGCCCTATGGCAGCTGATCCGCAGGGTCCCTGCTAAGTAACTCTTGCGCTTCTTTTAAAATAATGTAAGACCAGAACAGGCCTCCTTTGATCCAATTCTGCATTTTCTTGCCGTTGCTGCTGTTTATGGATATGGTGTGGCTCTCCCACGTACTGTAGGGAGCACAGATACTTCCCTGATGATTAAGAGGTTGTCGTTTAAAAAAAAAAATTTCCACAAGAAAACAAATGACTAGCACAGAAGATCATCCAGTAATGACCTCTTGTTAAGAAGCGGGAGCCCCGAGTGGGGGCTCTGCCAGGGGCGGGGGGTTCCCCAACTATAGAACTCACTTCCATAGGAAATCGTTGAGGCCAAGAATGTAACAAGATTAAAAAAGGGTTTGGACGTTTACATGGATATTGAGAATGTCCAGAGGTCATAATTCATTCTATGGATGCAATGGCTCTGTGGAGTAGTGGAAGGCGTTGTGCTTTGTGTGCAAGTGTTCATTGCCATCTAATCTGTCTCGGAGCAGATGAATATTCTCCACAGAATTTAGGGGCTTGATGCAGAAATTATTGGGTCAGGTTCTTTGACCCGTGTTATTCAGGAGGTCAGACTAGATTGTTGTCATGGTCCCTTCTGGCCTTAAAATTTATAAATGATAAAAAAAAATTGTGGAAGTGATATTAAACCCAATTCTTCAGGATTTAAGACAGTCTCAATTATCCGAGATCAGGATAAGCCCTTATGTGGAGGGCAGATGACCCCATATCTGCCTACTGCAGGGTTCTTATGTCTGCCTCTGGAGCATCTAGTTCTGGTAGCTTTTGGAGACAGGATCCTGGACTCAGTGCAACTCAGGGCTCGTCCACTGTGACAATTCCGATGTTCGTGACTGCCACCTTTGCTATTGTGCAAGAAACTTAGGAGGACTAAACAGAAAAGCAGAGATCTGTGAAGACTGATGGAGATACACTACAGACCCACATGAGCAGTAGCAAGAGGTGCCTACATAATCATTTGTCTTCACTTCATTAGAGAGTCTAGTAACATGGACACTGACCCCTCAAGCTGAGAAGAGTTGAATCACTTGAAAGTAAGAGTCAAAGGCTTAGAGAGAATATGGATTGCAGGGCACAATGCTTTCCAATAGCTATATGGAAAAGGAATGACAAAACAGAGACAATAGCCTCAGAGTAATGTTAAATAATTTAACAACTTGCTAATTATTAATATGCATTATTAATATGCAAAAGGAGAAGCATTATGAGGAAGATAAATGTGTAAAATACCACCTCTTTCCATTATAATGGGTAACTGTATACAAACAGAAATGAACTGCTTCAATTATTATTATTAATAAGATTATTTGCTGTATAGTGATCTGCACTTTACATTTTATGGCAATGTTTACTTGAAAGGAATGGCTGTGTTTTACTCTGTAATTATGCAAGGAAACATGGGAAAATTTTAAATTACAATATGCAAAACAAAGTTAAAAACATCTTGCCTATTTCAGATAGTTGACCTTTTAGGATAAAGGAAGGAGAGTGAAGTAAGGAGGTAAGTATTTTTTATTGTTGTTTTTTTCTTCAGTTTTGCATTTTTGACGTGCTTGGTTTTTAACAGTCCTTGAAGAGCCTGATCAAGACTTATGTGTTAAAAGAGGTGGAAAGGAATGGTCTGACTTGCTCCTGGGTATCTGGTTCTACACAATCTTTATTCTAGACCTACAGAATATTCAGCAGCAGAGGCTGGAGACAATGTGTTCGGAGACAATTTTCTCCCCTGTTTAATTCATAAGAGATAATTATCCAGGCAAAGCAAGCTGATGGCAGGCAACTCATCTAAAATATGGCCCAGCCTCAAGATGGCTCCAGGCTCCTGCTTTATATCAAGCAAATATGCTCAGGGCTGGATTTAGGGGCAGGAGACCCAGGCAACTTCCTGGGGTGCCAGGCTGGGGGGCGGCACCAGGCTTGGGGTGTTGGTTTTTGTTGTTAGCGACAAACAGGAAAATAGGATGTTTGAAGTAGAATGATTCAGGTATTCCATATGTGGGTTCATTTTTCATTAACCTCCTAGAATGTTCTGGACCTTTGTAGAATCTTGTGGAACCTTCCAGACTTTCTGAGAACTACCTCAAACCTCCTAGAATGTTGTCAGCCCTGCCCTCGCGGGTATATAAGGGGCAGGGTGTCGCCAGTCCATTTAATATGACAGGGATAAATCATGCAGGCAAATCGTGGGTCAAAGTCGTGAAATGGGCTACAAATTCAATACAAAATAAGGTATTCAAAAGTTATACAAATGAAGGGGGGCAGCGCCATTTAGCCTATGGCCAGCCTGGTATCAGCTCTCTAAATGTTTGTCTAGTCTAAGCTTTAAGGAGACAGTTTCTTCTTTAATTTCACTGGTTTCAATGGCGGTCTTTTGTAGCTCATCTTCCAAGCAAGCCATTCAGGATTTTACATCACCTACACCTTTTGAGATTGAATCCTATCCGTCTGTGAGGAATTCTTTCAGGGCTGAGACAGCTTGGGCTAGGTTTTGCTGTGACCTTGTGGTCTCTTGCTTCATCTGTGTAGGGCAGAGGTGGGCAAACTACAGCCCACGGGCCACATCCGGCCTGCGGGACCATCCTGCCCGGCCCTTGAGCTCCTAGCCGGGGAGGCTCACCCCCGGCCCCTCCCCTGCAACCGTGCCGCCAGCGCTGTGGGTGGCGGGGCTGCGAGCTCCTGCCGGGCAGCACGATGGCGTGGCTGGCTCCGTCTGGGCTGCGCGGCTGCCAGTCCTGCTGCTCTGAGCAGCTTGGTAAGGGGACGGGGAGCAGGGGGATTGGATAAGGAGGTTCCGGGGGGCTGTCAGGGAACAGGGGGCTGTTGGATAGGGCGTGGGAGTCCCGGGGGGGGGGCCTGTCAGGGGGTGGGGGTGTAGATAGGGGTCAGGGAAGTCAGGGGACAGGGAACAGGGGCGTTGGATAGACGTGGGAGTCCTGGGGGGCCTGTCAGGGGGCGGGGGTGTGGATAGGGTTCGGGGCAGTCAGGGAACAGGGGGCGGTTGGATAGGGCGGAGGTTTGGGGAGGGCGGTCAGGGGATGGGGAACAGGGGTGGTTGGATAGGTGGCGTGGAAGTCCCGGGGGGCGTGTCATAGGGTGTGTGGCTAGGGGGTGGGGCAGTCAGGGGACAGGGAGCAGGGGGTTTGGATAGGGGGTGGGATCCCGGGGGTGGTGGTTAGGGGCGGGGGGTCCTGGGAGGGGGCAGTCAGGGGACAAGGAGCAGGGGGGTTGGATGGGTCGGGGATTCTGAGGGCGGCAGTCAGGGGGCAGAAAGTGGGAGGGGGCGGGGGCCAGGCTGTTTGGGGAGGCACAGCCTTCCCTACCCGGCCCTCCATACAGTTTTGAAATCCCGCTGTGGCCCTCGGGCCAAAAAGTCCACCCCCCCGTCCCCGTCCCCCCCCGGCATAGTGGATTCAGGCTTAGATATTTTATTGCCTCTCATTTTTTCATTTGAATCCTTATTCAATCATTTGATTTTTATCCAGGAGATTAATTTAAATGTTTATGACAGAAACTTATTGCCCATTTGCTAGGAAAGTAATTATTAGAGATGAGGAGTCTCTCAATAGGTGAGGAGTCAAGAAGTCTGGAACTAAGTAGCCATCTTCCTCTTGAGTACCATGTGACCCTAAAGTAGGCTTTTTAAATGACTAGGCAGGACAAGGTGTAATTTTTGGATTCCATGAAACATTTCCTCTTTCATGTTTCTTCCTATAATGTGAAAGAATCTGCTATATAAAGATGTCCTGACACTTAGCACTCTTTTATGCATGCAAACGATTTATGAATAGACCTTCCTTGCCAAGCTAACTGAGCTGCTGTTGACCAATTCTGCCAAAAAGATAAAATCATGATTACAATATAATGGATCACATCTAAATTAGAACTCCCACCATGAGAGGTCAGTAAGTGATACTTGAAACAATCATCTTATGATTAGATCATCACCATTGGGCTCTCTTGATTTGCATTTCTTGATGGAGTATTTTTTTTAGTTTGCGTGTGTGTGTATACACAAAATATTGTGTCTGTGTGTATCCAGTTTTTTGTCATTAATGGTTATTGATCAGCATTTACTGGGAGTTCAAAGAAACATAATATTTCAAAGAAAAAGAAAATAACCTAACACGTCCTGTAATGTGCACAATGCACCAAAAGGTCACTTGGAAATGCTGTGAAATCACTGATTGATTATCTTGTCTAAAAACAGCACATTCCAAAGCTGAAATTTATCTTCTCACAATGCTCAAAGAATTATTAATTTCATAGCTGGCAGAGTTTGATTTCCAGGCCTTTTACAGTACAGTGGTGGGACTCTAGACCTTCCTTGCCAAGCTAACTGAGCTGCTGTTGACCAATTCTGCCAAAAAGATAAAATCATGATTACAATATAATGGATCACATCTAAATTAGAACTCCCACCATGAGAGGTCAGTAAGTGATACTTGAAACAATCATCTTATGATTAGATCATCACCATTGGGCTCTCTTGATTTGCATTTCTTGATGGAGTATTTTTTTTAGTTTGCGTGTGTGTGTATACACAAAATATTGTGTCTGTGTGTATCCAGTTTTTTGTCATTAATGGTTATTGATCAGCATTTACTGGGAGTTCAAAGAAACATAATATTTCAAAGAAAAAGAAAATAACCTAACACGTCCTGTATTGTGCACAATGCACCAAAAGGTCACTTGGAAATGCTGTGAAATCACTGATTGATTATCTTGTCTAAAAACAGCACATTCCAAAGCTGAAATTTATCTTCTCACAATGCTCAAAGAATTATTAATTTCATAGCTGGCAGAGTTTGATTTCCAGGCCTTTTACAGTACAGTGGTGGGACTCTCAGCCTCCCACAATTGGGATGCTATTTCAAAAGGTACCAGTTTCTCCTCTCTCACTCTTTCAGTTCACTGAAGTCAAACTCAGTGAAACAGAACCATTATATCAGTTACCAATATTTGGAAGATTTATGGCCAGACACGCTCATCATACTCTATTCAAGACAGCCTCATGGTTTGTTAGGATCTATATATTTGCAGGACATCTCAAACCCTGGGGCTCCAATTCAGAAAAGCAATAAAACACAGGCTTAAATCCTTCCTTATTCAATATAAGAGCACTTCAGCAGATGTGCAAAGTTAAGTGCCCTTCTCAAACAGGGATGCTTGCCTGACTTGGGAGTTGGAGTTGTCATTTTTCTCTGATAGTGGTTGTAGAATATGCTAGCCCCTATGCAGAAGGGAATGTCTTGGAACTCTGCTGTACGGTCTGTGGGTCCATTGACAGTTGTGAACATAACATTCCCAAATGGTTATAATGGGATTTTCTGACATTTTCGGTGTACCTTCTACACTCGACTGGACAGATCAATTCTATCTGACATGCAGAAGCACTGCTGCTGAATACCTTTACTTACTTTGCAAAACACCCACTTAATGTCCTTGAGCTCTGAAAGCGCACTTCTAGGGCTGTCTCAAAGATGACAAGCAAAGGGTCCTGTTTAAACAGCCTGGTGTACATTATGACAGCTCTGAAACAGCTGGTTGATTAAACTGGATAATGCTATATCATTTTGTTGTTGTTTTACATAGTATTTCATTTCTTTGTGTTCAGAGACAGATGACTATTCATTTAAATGTAATTTTTTTAAAATGGAAATCATTGTTGGGAGTTATTGATTGCCAATAACTAGGAATGCAGGATAGATTTCTTTCATGAGAAGAAAAAAAATGGCCAAGGTTCATTCCGAAATAACTCACCTGATTATCCATCACCACAATATCTGAGTGCCTTACAAACATTAATGGCATTATCTTCGCAAAGTACCTACCAGGGAGGAAAATATTATCCCTGTTATACAGATGGCAAAGAGGCCAAGATTTTCAAGAGACCAATGACTCTGGATGCCTCAATTTTTTGTTGCCCAGCATAAGACACCTTGAGAGGACACAATTTCAGAGCATGGGTGCCCAGCACTTAAATCAAGCCCCATTAAGGTGTCTCCAATTGAACTTCTAGTTAATCTTGAAAATTCTGACCAGGGAAATTAAGTGACTTGCCCACAGACATACAGACCCATTGACAGAGCTGGCAATAATAATAATAATAATAATAATTAATACCTACCTGTAATGTAGTGTTTCATCGGTAGATCTTTAAGTGCCATCCCCATTTTATAGATGGGAAAACTGAGGCAAAGAGAGGTGAAGTCATTGTTCAAGGTCACCCAGCAGGCCAAGCCAGGTGTGGAACCCAGGTCTCAGACTGGGCCTGATAATCAAACCCAGATCTCCTGAGTACCAATCTAGTGCCCGCAAGACAATGCAATATTCTATGGTATTATGCACTTTTCTAACACAATTAAGTTTCCCTTTTGGTGCAAGGGAGAAAAATCACACTGTAAAGCACCAATAAGCATATATATATATATAGTTATATCCTGCCCCCACTGAAGTCAATGGGAATTTTGCTTACCAATACTCTGTAAAGCTTGACATGACTAATCCTTCCTCCTTGAAGTTAGTGGAAGCTGCAGCTGCTCAGTACCTATGAGAACCTTGCAACCTCTTTTAGTACATAAGGCTAGTGCAGGTCCCAAAGCCCATTGACTTCCTAATGCTTCTCCCAATCCTGACTTGATGGGTTAATGGGAATTTGCACCCAGACAAGGGTGTATGCTATCAAAGATGCTGATGCAATATTGGGGACTAAGTGTGGATTTAGGTGTCTATCTTTAGCCACCAACCACATTTTAAAAGATGGATTTTGTGTTTATTGTATATTGTTATAGTATCAATCATAGGGCTTAAGTGGCATACAGATCTTGTGATGAACCCCTGCACAATAATGAATTTCACCCAGAATGAGGGGATTATGTGTGTGTTTATTACCTTTACATAATGTTTTATTATAATAAATTTTTCAGCATTTATCTTGTGTTTTTCCCCTATGTTTTCCTCTTAGACTTTGACTTTCAGATTGAATTAATGATAGCGAAAAGGGCCACACTGACAACATAGGAAAGTGGAGTTCTCCATTTTATGCGCCCGTTACACGTAGAAGGTAGGGCAAGCTTTCCTTGAAGTTCTCAGCTAATGTACCACCGTGAAAAGTGCCATCTCCAGGAGTAGAAAGATATTTCAGTCATCATATTCACTCAGTCAGCCTCTTTGCTGAGATGGCCAACAAAGTGGTCAGTGTGCTTATGGTGAGGTGACTGCTTTCCCATTAGGTTCAGCTCTAAATATGTGATCCCAAGTCCACTAAAGTCAATGGAAAGCCAGTTGGTTTTTGGATCAGGCCCCAAGATTCCAGATCCCAAGTCTTTTCTAGTTCTCGAAGCACTCATCTGCTGATGTTGATCTTTACTCTGAACTTGTGCAGATTCAATCCTATTAGTAAATGTTGTGCTTGCTTTATCACCACTCATTGGTGGATTCCGTCTTCTCCCAGTCTAGCCCTTGAGAATCCTTGTAGGCGACACTTCAAGTCTGAAGTATTTGTTTTGCACAGGACAAGCACATATTTTTAGATTGGTCTTACTATCAAGTAGATTTCACAGAGTAACATCTGTAGTCATGCATTTTGATGGCAAATGAGTTTTCAGGCTCAGGGGAGCTCACTTCCATTCTGCCTTGTAAGCTTTACAGGTTAACCTATTATGGCAGCACATCAAAACTGCAATATATTGATTTAGGCAAGCTTGCTTAACTATTATGAATATTTTACCCAGCATTAAACTATTAGTGTGGCATTTTTATCAGAAGACATCTAGTAACTCTGAGTTTATGCAGACCATTAATTGTAGATGACAATGGTAGGACCTCATAAGATTAGGCAGAATTATTGTGATTATTTATTGTTTCTTTGGTGTCAATTATTCTGAACAGTCCCAGAACATCTCTGGAAACTGACTTTAGACAAAACATAGGAGTACTTTATTTTTTGTTCGTTTCTGGCAGGATTACTACTTTTAATGAGATGGTGCAAACTGCAATAAGATTTTTATTCCTTTGTAAACACAGTGAGTGGAATTTTCAGAAGCTTTCAGCACCAGCCTGACGATGCTGTCGTTGAAGTCAATGGTAAAACTCCCCTTGATTTCAGTGTAAGACAGTGATAGACCATCATCGAATGCTTTTGAAAACCCAGCCTGGTCTTTCTGAAGAACACTTTGTGTAGCTTTTTGCTTGTGTAGTATGTGAGACATATGAATGCAGTGACAGCTTCATAACAACTGTTCACATATCATCTGAACTATTTATATAGATTCGTACCCAAAGAGGGGGAGGGGCACCTATCCAAAGCTCTATGTACTCGTGCAATAAATTGCTACAACAAAATCAAGCTGTTCACAAGCCCCCAAAATCCTCTCCTCCCAAAGCCCACCTCTGCAACAGCCTGCGTATATGGCTTGGCCTTGCACCTTGTCCTGAAGGTCAATAAATCTGGGTAATTTCAGACAACAGAAGAAGCCTGTTTTAGACCAAAGGGCCCTTCACTGAGTACACTCTCTTGCCATCTCCCTCTTGTAAACTGAGGCAGGTTTTAAATCTTAGTGCAGTGGCATCATGGGGCAAAGAACTGTTTATTTAATGAAGATGGAAGACTTATACTGGGCTATAGAAAGTGAGGTAACAACTATACCATACCCGTTGCATGGACATTGTTTTAGTGTTTGATCTTGCACCAATTGAAATCAAAGGCAAAATTCCCATTGACTGCAGAGTATGTAGGATCAGAGCCTTAGACCAGGCTGGGAAGAGCACTTGCTTGCAGGCTTATGCTTGATTTCACTGTGATTTACTGTTGCTGGAGAGGCCTTTGGTAATAAGCACCTACACATTTAAACTTTTTAATGAATAAATCATACAAGAGCCTTATTTAATGCAATTTCCAGTTATTCTGGTTTCTAAATGGGCCAGTCATACAGCTAGGTCATTCTTTTTTAATGTATTTCAGAACTTTCCCCTGGCTGGAACGAAGCAGAAAAGAGGTATATGAAAATAAAAAATAACGGAGGGCGGGGAGGAAGAAGTGAACTGATTTATTTTTTTTTAAACTCAGAACAGGTTGGTCTGGTTTCAGCTCACAGGACGGACAGATTTGGGTTAGGATCTTACTTTTTCACCCATCCCAAGGTTAAACCACAATTATACATTTTTTACCACCTTCAAAGTACTTTATTTTACAGGAAGCTTTCACCTCCCTTACCTTGGATTTATCTTTCGGTGATAAGCTTTGCAATGACAATCCAAGCTACGCGAAAAACACAGCCTAGTTGATTTTCTTGATTTTAATTTTAAATTGATTTTTAAATGAGAGAAAATAGCTAACGACTTATTTTGACGAGAGAACTGAGCAAGAATACCCCCCCACACACACACACACCATTTATAAAAGGTGACTTTACTCTGGAGAGGGATACTTTAAGCTCCCAAACTTTGCAGATTCCCTAAGGCATAGGAAATTCTGTGTGAGGTTTGGATAGTTGAAGGCTATCACAGCTTTGGTTGTCTGTCATGCATTTTATAAAGAGTTCTATGTCTGGTCATCTTTAATGTTGCGGAATTTAATGCAAAGTGTCAGGAAAAGGAGCATCTGATCATTTGTAATGTTGTCTGGTTTAATAAGATTAACAGATTTGTCTCATTGCCCGAAGAGCTAAACACCCTTCATCACTGAAGTATCGGGACTGTGACTATGTGTAGCTGTTCCTTTTAATTAATAGAGGGGGATGTTAGTAATAGACCTATGGGATGAAAAACAATACATCCTTTCCAAGAGTATCAATGTTATACCTTTTTCAAAGGTTCTCCTCTTTCCTAAGGCTGCTGTTGTGATTAGGAATGACAGCTGCAGGTGGGTCTACTTGGAAGCCAAGGGCCTGATCCAGTACCCACTGGAGCCAATGGAAAGACTATCAGTGGGCTTTGGTTCAGGGTCTCATAAATTGTCTGTATGTCAGCACAGGTGTAGCAATGACAGAGATTCTGACATAAACTAACCAAGATTAAAAAGCTGCAGAGATAATGGACAACGAGGTCTTCTTAAATGCATCTCAAGAAAGGCATCTCCTCCATGCCTCTTTTGACAAAACATTCCTAGGCGGAGATTTGGGGGGGTGGGGTTGAATTCGTTCTAAGGTGCTGGGTAGGGTGTTAAAAAGCTGGCATGTTCACCCCAGAGGTGGCTGCATTTCTACAGTGAGTGAAGTGATTCCTCTCTCAGGCTGCAATTCAGCATACCAGGCAAGCATATGCTTAAATTCATCCCTATTCAGCAAAGCATTTAATTATATGGTCAATTTCAGACACGTGCTTAAGTTCCATTGAATTCAGTGGGACTTAAGCTTGTGTATAACTGCTTTTTGAATTGGTAGGTCCAAGTCTGGAAGTCGTTACTGAAGCAAAGCTCCCACTGATGTCAGCAGAAACCTTTCTTGAAGGCTTTAAAACTGGGCCCAATACAGGGAACCTTTAGGGCTTGTACCTGGTATAACAGTCCAACCCTTCCAGCATGAACACAGTTATGTTGGTATAAAAGTGCTTCTACCTATATAGTTTATTCCCATTTGGGAAAGGAAATAACTATACTAGTATACGTCACTTTTACACCAGTATAACTACCCAGATTAGGGTTTTTCCTGGTGTAATTATTGCAGTAAAAAATTATTTCCTCCCTAATTTTACCGGTAAAACTTGTAAGTGTAAACCAGGCCTCAGTCACACAAGTAGCCGTACCGAAGTCAAAGTTACTTGGAGAAGTAAGGCAATCAGGACTTGGCCCATAATTTGTAAAGTGTTTGTGGGATAAAAGTTACTAAATAAATGGAAGATAAATAACAATAAATATTCTCAATAATAATTAAACAAACAAACAAAATAACCCAGGGCAAGAGAAATGTACTGAATTTGTGTCATGCTGGAAGAATTGCTTATAAGTTGTCCATAAAGTGGATGTGTAAGTCAAAGTCAAACTGAGCCTTTTCTGTGGTCTGTTCACACTTCCCCTAGGAGAAAAGCTATCTTTGATTGATTATACTAATGTCTTTTAGTTTTAAATCATAAACGAAGGAAAATATACTGGGGGGTGAATTGGCTCTTTGAATTTCTTTTTTATTTGAGCAGATGGCATTTAAATGATTTATTGGCTAAGAATAATGTATTCTTATTAAGAAGCCAAGTATTTAATGACTCCTGAGGTGGGTGTTCAAAACAAAGAAGTGATAATAGAGTCGATTGTACTTAGTGACAAAATATAGCAGCACTTCATCAAAGAGACTTAAAAGGGAATGTTTGAGAGAGAGTGCTGGGGGCTATGATTTCCTTTTATGTGCACTTTAATTCACTGTCTTTTTCACTCAGTGGTGCATAAATAGGTATAGTTTAAATTAAAAGATCCTTATTATCATATCCATAAGTGTTTGCTCCCTGAATGCTCCATGCTGCCTCTATACTGGAATGTTGGAGGCTTTACAAACTGTATTGGCCCAGTTTTGCCCTGTGCACCTAACTCTTCTGATCTCTGTATTTGCCTGTCTAAACTGAGCTAAATTTTGAAACAAGTACCTACATTGTGCCTGCAAAATGTACTCACACAACTTACAGTTTTATGGACAAAATGGGTCACTGGAAGGTAGCAGGAGCTGTCCTTAGAACACAGAGACTGGGATTCAGGAGACTTGAGTTCTAATCCCAGTGCTGCCAATAAATCCATATGTGACTGTGGCAACTCACTAAACCTCTGTCTGCCCTCGTGTCCTCACTGGAAAACAAGGAGAAGTTTTTGTTACCTTGGCCTCTCTACTCAGACTTGTGCTAATAGTGATAGTGGTTTGCAGGGGTTTTTTGTGTGAAGTAACTGAACGGAGACCACCAAATCTTTTCATCAAGGACACCAACACAGTACTTATGACTGTATACATTTTGCCTGCTTTAAAATCTTTAGCATCAAAAACTGACCTAGGATTCTCGGAAACAGAAGCTGCTGTACATGTCACATCTCTGGGCCTCTTGTTCAATAGTTCTCAGCTAGTCAAAGAAAACACTATTTTTTTTCCCAGTGAAAATATGTTCTTTCACCAGTTGGCCTTACTTCATAGCCTTCACCTAGCCACATTGATTCTAGGGAGCTCTCTTTGTTAAACAGTTCTTACTAATGGATGAACCCGTTCAATGAGCAGGTATATGAAGCATACTCCAGTAGAGGTGACAGTGAAGCTATTGGTCTAATCCAAGAGTTAAGCAGTAGCACTTCTGAGTTTATTTATTTAGTTATTTAAAATCCAGATGGTCCCCAATGCTTTCTCCTTCTGAGTTCCCCTCGTGGCTCATTGCAGCTGTAAATCTGAATCTATGCCTGCCTGATTGGTTTGGATCAGCAGTTGAGAAAACAAATATATAGGATCTTGAGCACCTCAGTTATATGGAAAGACAGTTAATAAGCTAAAATTTTGCCCGTTAGCTAGTAAAGGGAGAAGATAACACTGTATAGTTAGATGTCCTTGGGCTGAGTAGTCGTGGTAGTTGACAGAACAGTCTCTCCCCTGACAGGCCAGGTATACATGAAAGATGGTCAAGCTGCAGGCTTTTTCAGAGTAAGTTGCCATCAGTGGAAGATTCAGACATGTCTCTCCTGTTGGGCGCAATGCACTAAATCAAATCAAACTAAAACATTTCATTTTAAAATGAATTTAAGGCTGGATCTAGCAACAGCTATCAAAATTGCTATTATTGAGGGCAAGCGGAGGCTCCTGCAAGGCACTGTTGCTATGCCCTGTGGGCCACGCACTAGTCTCATGGCTGAAAAAGAACTGACCTTTGAAAGAGACAATTTTCGGAACTCTGTAACATAGAGTCCTTGTTGCCAGCATTTTTGCCTATAGGTCACACATCAAAACATTCCAAACGTTTAACAGAATATTGCAAGGAATGCATTTCAGGCTGCACCAGCAGGAGCTGTATTTTGGAAAGACACTGGGAGCAAGTCAGCTCTTTTTTTGTTACAGGGTCATCTTTTTCCCCAAAAAGGAGAGACTGGCATCTGGCTAACTTCTGTGCAATTAGTTGGTACCCTTGAGAAAGCCTGATAAAGCAGAGCACTTAGCATGTCCTTAAAAAAAAAAAATAACTCAGGATTGTAGGATATTTTTGCTGATGGTATCCATTCATATGTAAATGAAAACGTGCTCCAACAAATGCTAACTGCATTTTTGATTATCCAAAGCAAATTTCTTTCTAGTAAATACCACAAAATTATCTCTTCTAGAGGGACAGCATGTAAAGTGCGTTGGCTCTGAAAAGCAAGTATCCGACGAGGCAGTTATGAACTCTGAATCTCCCCCTGCCCATTTAATGCTCCAATGCCACCGTACTGGCTTTAGAGTAACAACATTGCTTTTGATCCTAATTATTTTATTAGGGGGCTGAGTCCTCGTTGCGCTCTCTGTTTTTCCCCTCAAGCATGCTGAATAGCACAGCACTCAACACTGAGTATATTAAGACACGTCCTGCCCCCTCACTGCTCACCATATGTGATTTCAGATGCTATGTTTTGAGCCCTACGCCTATTTAAGTTCCCAAGTGCTCTGGAGACAATCCACTTTTAAGAGAGACAAATTCTTACTAATGAGTGATAGGGTTACAGTTGTTCATATTTGTCTCTAAATAGCACTCACACTGTTCTTCTTAATTCCTGAATACATGCATCATTTGCTTGACTAGTTAAAGCCTGCCACCCCATATTAAAGCCATTAACATATGGGGGGCCACAACACTTAGGAGCTCTGAGGTTCACTCCCATACCATAGCCTTCTCAGACATGTTTGTCTCCAGTTTTTGGTCTGATGAGGCCCTCATCCTGTATTTTGTTCTATAACTTCTTAGTCCCACAGCAGTCAAGCCTCACTGAGCAAAGTATTTACCAGGTATACCATTGCTTGGGGGTCAGAGACTTGCAGCTGACTGGCTGGCTGATTGGCCCCACCCACTGCACCTGAGCTAGAAACCTTTATAAAAGAGGGCAGTAGGACCTGAAGGACCAGAAAGCAATGGGGCCGGGTGCCAGGCTCCGAACGGACTGCTGCTGGAGCTACTGCAGAGATGAATTCTTCCAGGAACCGAACAGATAGAGGGAGACTGCGTGGAGTCTTTTATTGCTGAGGCTCTGAGGTAAGAGCCAGGAAATTTGGGTTACTGAAGTAACTGCAGTGAGGGACAGACTTGGGGAAGGGATTGCTTGGCCTGCATGGACTTTGAGGGAAGAGTCTGCAAGGTTTGGTTGGTTTGTTGAGAAGACTTAAAACAACTAACCCTGCTGGGAACAGCTTCCCTGGATTCCTTGAGAAAGCTCAGGAAGGGAGCTCGTTCAGCAAGAGCAAAACCTGGTCTGGTAGGGGGAGGGTACTGTAAAATAGGTCCCAATCCTTTTACACACATGCTTCAATTTAAGTATGGTGTATACTCCCATTGAAGCCAATGGGATTAGCTATGTGCTGCTTTGTGCTTTGTTGCATCTGGGCATCACTAGGGAGAGAGCTGTCTTGCAGCGGGTTGGACTCAGATGGGCTTTTCCATCTACGTTTCCTGCAGTTCTATAATCCCTTGTGTTTTCACTGAGGTGTCTGGTTGCATGGTATCTCCCTACCCACCCATCTTTCATCCATCTTTACTGCATGCAGTGCAGTCTGCTGGCAGGAGAAGGAAAAAAAAAACATGGTACAACTTCTGAATTTACCCAACACAGTCCTTTTGTGGTGGCATTTACCAGGCACTAGTTGATGACTCAGCAGTTGTAACCTCCAATTTAGTACCCCCTCTTTATCTCTGTTTTCCCTCCAAGTCAAGTAATTCAGAAAGAAATGACATAAACTATTCAAGGAAATGACTGTCAATCTCTTGGATTGGTGCAGCAAGATATGAAAGTTCTGTGTTAATTTTCAACAAGCCCATTTTCCTAGAAAATGAGAATAAAGTCACCAGCTATCAGTGTTTGTAAGTTCTTTCTTTCTTTTCCAAACCAGTGGATTGACATTAGAAAGGGAAATAATCTGTTTCCCCACAACCACCACCACCACTCTGCTTCTATTTTTCCCTTCACTTAGAAAAGCCATCAATCAGTTTCACAAATGGGCACTGTATAATTGTCTTCTATCTCATTTGCTATTTAAAATAGATGTTCTTGTCAGGTCCAGCTTTGGAGAGAAAAGAATGTCTGATAGGTTTCCAGGTGCTCTGCTGAGATTCTTCACAAATATGTTTTCCACATGGGATTTCTGCTTCCTGCTTTTTTTAAAAAAGAGGAAAGAAGTTTGGTGGTTGTCTTTTCTTTTCTTTCTAATAATAAAACTAGTCTCTTATTGACCAAGACACACATCTCCCATGAAGTGTGAAAAGTGAGCTAAGGTAGTGTGTCAGGAAGCCATGTCACGTGCTGCCTGCCCAGAGTGTCAGCTATGACCTTTACAGAGTGCTGAGTGAATGAGAAAATTTGAAAGTCTCTGACTCTACTCAAGTGGCCATTCACCCTTTGGAATTAGAGACTGGTCCTAGGTGCGATGTTAGGATTTGGATCTGAACTGCTCCACAGATCACAAGTGTTTTGGAACAACCCAACACACAGCTAATGGCCTAGAAGTGCGTAAAGTGCTTGGGGATTTGGACCATTATTATTATATTAGCAGTTAATGGAGAATTTTGTTTGGCTGTGATTCAATGGACTGCTTGCATCTGAAGATAGGAAAGGATGGAACTTGACAGAGCAAGCTTGTTCTGAGATACTAATTCAATTGATACAATTAAGTAATTACACACAAACACACATGCACACACACTGCATCCGGGTGCCTGTTGTAGGAAGCTCAAAATGAAAGGTGCCAAATAAATTGGCACCATAGAGTGTTGATAAGTGAGCTTGAAAAGTGTGTGTTGATTCACTCTGAAATGGAGCCTGGGGTGACAGAGCAGTTTTCCTATATGTTTTTTCCCCTCATTTTTCTGTGTATAGTTGCAAACAACTTCTGCATTGACAAAAGAGGTCTTACTGCATTTTCTCTTTCTCGGAAAAGGAAAGGGACACTGTGAAGGAAAGGAATATATTCTCATCTATCAACTCAAGTTCAAGCTGATGCAGTTCTTTTTTTTTTTTTTTTAACCCATCCTTTTTGATTGGTTGACATTTTTGACAAGTATACATGTGTGGGTGTGTATGTATGTAATATATTGTGTATATATAAAAGTGAGGGCACTCTTCTGGAGAAGCGTAGGCGGGGGAAAACTGGGTTTTCCATTTAGCTCTGAATGTGACAAGGTTAGTATTTGTCCATATTTCATGTATCAGTGAGTGCCACGGTCCAGGTCCAGGCCATCTCCTCCCGTTAAAGTTTTGTCTCCTGCAGTTGTGAGGCTCCTCCTCCCTATTGCTCAACAGTTTAATTGTTCCAGTGGAATGTAGCTGTCCTGGGAAGTCCTGATTGTGGAAAGAGTGACAGATGCACACAATATAAAGTATTAGTTAATGTTAAGGAATCAGGCCCTGGGTGAAGGATGATCCAAAACTGAAGGGAGAAGTGGGGGAAGAGAGAGATTCTGGTTGTTATTGAAACATAAATAATGAGATGGGGGAAGCAGATAACTGGTTCACTGCAAGCCAGAAGCTGATTATTCCAGCTGATCTTGGGATGGGTTAGTTCAGTCATCACCAAGAAAAATCACTTGAGCATTCAACAGTGTAAGTGTAGTAAAGGAGTAACAGTTAACTGGACCACAGCACCAGGAAACACTAAACAAGGATAGCATCTACATGTCCAAAATGCACAGACCACCAAAACAATGATCAAAGATAACTCTTAATACTGCATGCAGTAAAATATGTATATGCCAATATCTCCCTGGGAATAGTGACAAAAATCAAGCAGCTTTTGTGGACTGCCTTGTTTGTAGGAACGTATGATAGAAGCATATTTTCCATTTTAGCGAGAAATAGCCTCATTGCAAGACAATGTAATATGACTGCTTTTCCCTGCAAACATTCTTTTCCCCTGCTGATTAATGATTAGCTTTGTCAACGAACTGCAAGATGCCTAGGACCGAATTTTTCTTTTTATACAGCAGCTTTTTTTAATGTCCATGAAATAGAGCCTAGCATAGACATAAACCACTGCAGCATCGTTTTATATATATATATATATATATATATTAAAAGTACAAAATAAGATTATGTTCTAAACAAAATCAGGTCAGGAGATCAGATCACAAGTTCATATCAACCATCCAATCCCCTCTTGACTTGATTTTGTATTTAAATGCAAGTATCTGCACTTAATAACTATTTCAGAGATATTTATATCTAAATGTTTTGGTGAGCTGCTTTAGTCTCTCGATCCTAGTGTCCTTATTTTGGGTCACATGCATCATTGCACTAATATACTATTACTGTACTCCTACATGCCACAGTTTATTTGGATGTAAAAGAATTATGCTTGCTTGGAGCAGATGTTAACAGCAAATTTGGCTCTTTTTTCTTTTCTTTAGACAGATAAGCATTTTCGGTCTATTATCCTTTGCTTTGGCTGATTCTGAATTTCATTTGCTGACAAATTTGCCCAAATTGTTGACTTTTATTGGTGTTGAAAAGTTTGAGTAACAGCATCATGGGAAAGGTTATTTACCAATATCAACACATAATTCATTACTTAATAGTCACCTAGAACTAGATTGACAGAGGTATTTAGGTGCCTAAAGAAGCCACATAGGTTCCTCCTGGGATTTTCAGAAGCACCTACTCACGTTAGGCACCTACCAACCTCTAGATGCCTGATGCCAAAATACCTTTGTAAATCTAGAGTGGTAAGGCAAGTGAGGTAATATGTCTTCTTTGACCAACTTCTGCTGGTGAAAAAGACAAGCTTTTGAGCTTACAAAAAGCTCTTCTTCAGATCTTGGAAAGGTACTCAGAGTGTTACAGATGAAACAGCATCTGTATGGTGCCATGATCCACTAGCACTACAGTATGTGCAATTACTCAATTTCATATGCATGAATGAACAGCACGCCACGATCGTTTATTTTAATGGAAAAATGATTTATTAAAGGCAAACTGCAAAGCTAAAATGAAAATAGAGTTAAGCTTAGAAATATATACTGAGCAGGTTGTGATACCATTGCCTCCATGCAACTCATGGCATGCCATCCAAGAGACTAATCAGTGATGTCACAGGAGGATGGCTCATTAAAATGTAAATACACACCATGGCTCTACAGGTGTTATCTTGCCCCTGTCTGTCTCCCTGGCAGCACTTCAAACTGAGACAGGTTCATTTGACTGAGCCATTTACAAGAAAATTGGACATTATGCTGTGCTGCAAGCATGCATCTAAGGTAAGGCAGCCTGTGTCCTGAGCATTTGATCATACTGTCCAATGACTCAAATCATCCTAAAATGCTAAATTTAAACCAAGGATTATCTGGCTTGAGCATATATAACAAAACTTGGTTCATATGATGATGGATGCAGAAAACCTTATTTTTTTTAGTTTTAATCATACTCTTTCCAAATGGATTTTATTTGTTATTGTGACATCCTCAGAACCCTAATCCTGTGCACCTGTACTTTACAAAGCTTTGAAATGGAGCAGGGCATAAAATATGTCAATTAGAATGTCAAAGAAATAGGTAATGGGTCTAAAAGTTAGAGCAGGGGTTCCCAAACTTGGTTCGTGGCTTGTTCAGGGTAAGCCCCTGGTGGGCCGCGAGACGCTTTGTTTACCTGAGCGTCCGCAGGTACGGCCACATGCAGCTCCCAGTGGCCGCGGTTCGCCGTTCCCGGCCAATGGGAGCTGCGGGAAGCGGCAGCAAGCTGCGAGCAGCCGTACCTGCAGACGCTCAGGTAGACAAAGCATCTCGCGGCCTGCCAGGGGCTTATCCTGAACAAGCCATGAACCAAGTTTGGGAACCCCTGACTTAGACACACAAATCCCAGTTTCACTCCAATTACTTTGATGAGACTTAATTTGGACCAAAATGGACCAACCAGACATGAAAGCGATTTATTCTGTTTCATCTTTATTGACTTGGCTAATAATGCAGAAAATACCATCTACAGGCATCCAGTAAAAGAGATTATCACACACACGTGCAAGTGTGCACACACGCAAAAGTGCCCACAAGCTGAATTTAGATAGAGGTAGATGAAATGTTAAATCATTCTCTTTCAATTATGTTTTATCTTCCCATATGCCAGTTTCCTATCCACCATCATCCTTCATTTGGCTGTTTCACGTAATTCAGGCTCTTTCTGAAGGCTCTTCTCATGCAGGGCACAAGTGTTTCAAAGTTTCCCACAGAACAGTTGCTTTATCGGGAGCTATATGGATCAGTAATTTAAATGTTTTAGAGGATTAAAATCCAGCTCATTCCCAAGGGCTTCTTGGAGGCAGGATTTGGTGGGCCGCTCGGTGCTAGAGAATGTGGAAGAGCAGAATCCCCTGTGCTGGGCGGAGTCATGCGCAGTCTCCCACCTGGCACTGCTGTGGGAGGAGGGGAGTTGGGAATTGGGAGCATATAATTTTCCGCGGAGGCTACTTTATCCATAGGACTGATGATAGAGTGGCTCCTAAATCTGGATTCATGGCTTGGGGGAAGTAATTCCGCTTCTTCCCTACATCTGCTCAGGCTGCTCAGACCAGATGTGGAGGTTGAGATTTAGGCCTCAGTAATTCAGTACTGTTACAGTAGGCCTCACTTTGTCCTTATAGATAAAATTACATCTTTCTCTCTCTCTCCTCACATCTAAGTACTATACAGGAACTATAGGAAAACTATAAGGACTGCCCAGGAAGGATAGGCAATCCTCTGAGCTATTCTTTGGTTTGACTACAGGACAGATGGTACCCTCATTTCCACCTGTACAACTCCATTGTCTTCAGATTGTGTCCTCTGTGACCTGTTCAGACCCACTTAAGGTTAATGGGGTTGCATAGGTATCACTGAAGTCATCACTGGTCCTGCAGCACCATGATTTCTGGTGATGGTCTCTGAGATGGAAAGACTCTCAGAGCCCCAGGTGAATTTGCCAAGCTGGTAGTTAGGAAAACAATCTTTTAATTTGCAAATCACTGGGAGACATGAATATGGGACCCTGCCATGCCTGTTGACATTTGAACCACACATTATTATTGGGAATGGAGGGATTTAAAGTTAAACCCAAAAACATGTTATTTAGCAAAGCAGGTATTTATAAATCACAGTGAATGTCAATAGAGATTGAATAGGGTTTTTTTTTTACTATTGATTAGGATAAATCTTGGAATTAAGTTTTCTTCTTCCTTGCCTCTTAATTGCACTGTCAAGGCCAATATCAAAAGGGCCATGTGCAAGTGCCTACAGCTGCCCAAGATGCTGTTATAATGAGAGTAGTCCAACCCCATCCAAACTTGCAATGTAGCATCAATTCAGGTTAAATTGGGAAACTGAGCAGAAAATTGCTGTCTGGTGTTTTGAATGGTTTTGCATCTTAACATTATCTGATATTGGATCATTATGTACTGATGCAAAATGCCAGCAGATAATGGCACAGCGCTGCAAGTAATGACACTGGGACTCAGGAGAAGGAAACAGTGAGTGTAATTTAATTTCTTATGCAGTTTCATGGACTAGAAGTCAACTCCGCTACACATTTGTTCAGATTAAATATAATGATCTGTATCTGCAACCTAACTCTATAGGGAATGCATGTCTATAACTAGGGAGGGAGAGGGAGAGAGTGTTACCATGGAAATTTGACTGATGTCATAGTTGCAGAGAATTGCAAATGGCTCATGTGTAGTGGCTCATTTTCCAGATGGAATTAGGAGGACTGAAAATTCAAAGAAAAATGTCTCCAGATGTTTGCAGCAAGAAACATCAACAATTGTACAGGGATGTTTTTAATAGGCAAATGTTGTGAGTCTTAAATTCCCTGTTAGGATAAGCAAGGTGAAAATACTTCATAAGGGAGAACTTCACAGCTTTCATACACAATCTAGTGTAATCTAAGCAACAGAATAAATTCTGTGCTCTCCTGAGAATGTCTGACATTCAGGGTCAGTTTCTCTTGGGCTAGTGCAGAAAGAGATAAAACAAAGCCTCTGCCCACTTGTCTCTTTGTATCTCAGCAGGAGATTCAATCTGAGGGAGGGCAGCCACTGCTGTAGTGTCCTCCCTCCCATCAAGTTTCCATTAGGTAGAGGCAGCTTTAAATTCCACTGGGGGTTCCATCCGGAGTGATTGTGATGCTTCCTGGGGATACCCAGGGTTTGGAGGCACCTCGCTACCACTTGCCCTTAGCATGAAGAACCCTTATCTTTGCCTGCTGCGGGTCAAGTCCCCATCTCCACTGGCCATGGGAAACACAAGCACTCCCTCTAGGCCTACGTGGGCCCCACTCTCTCACTACAGGTTAGTGATACGCACACTCCATCACCCAGCCTCTGATTGTCTCCCTGGAATATCCAGTCTTTGGTCCACTGGACGCAGTATTCACAGATTTGCTGCTTCCAAAGAAGCAGGACACCCCAGCTTACCAGTTACAACTCAGTTCCTCTTAATACACAGCACTTAGATATGTCTATAGTGAAAACAAATAAGAGTTTATTTGACAAAGCACAGCAATTCAAGTGATAGCAAATAGAAGTATTGAAACAAATGGTTACATATAAAATAAAATCATAATACGCATCCTGGAAGCTAAACTTACTCAACTAGATACTTTCATGTCTTATACAGCAAAGCTCTCCCAAAGTCCTTCCAGCATTTTACAGCCAGGCTTGGCTGTGATCCATTCAAGACAAATCACACTGTCAGCTTGCCCCCAGGGTGAAAGATTCGGGGTGTCTGTTTGCACCCCCAGATGTATCAGAACAGTCCTTTTGATCTTTTTCATAAACAGGACACCCACTGTGGATTCCCCCTCCCCCCCGCCCCCGTGACTTCCCTCTCTTGTAGATTTTGCATTGTTTTTATCAGTGTCATGTTAAGAATGTAAATAGACATCAGTTGTGAGGCACAATAGCCAGTGCACATGACCAGACAGGGAAATAAGCATCTGTTACCTCCTGCTTGAGAGGAACCTGTCTAGGATGTGTCGCTTCCTGGTTACCAGCCTTAAGAACATAATTTTCAGTATAGATACATAACTCCTTAAATATAATTTTCAGTATAGATACATAACTCCTTAAATATTATCCATACATACATTTCACACTGAGTATGATGATCAGTGAGCTACTGGTCTCAGTAGAGACCTCAGATGACACCCTTGAGTGAATTATTTATGTATATATCCAACCCTGTAAAATTCTGCACACCACCTGTACCCTCTGCCTGTGGGCATCATGAGGTTCCTGGGTCACAGTGATGCATCCACATCTGTGCCTATGGCTAGGTCTGCACTTACAGTGGCATGTAGAGTACAGATCCCGCCTGCCCAGCCAACGTGGGTATAAACAGCAGTGTAGACGATGAGGCTTTGCTTAGGCAAGTAGAGCTCAGACATGCCAGAACCCTAGGATATGTACCCTACATGGCTCTCTACTCACCCAAGCAGTGCTTCCTAAGTGTACACTGCTCTTTTTTACACTGTAGGGTCCTGCTGCTGCCTTGCTGCTGGAGCATTTTCCCAGCTGCCTCCCCCCATTAGAGCCTTTCACTGCCATGGGTAGCTACACATCGCTGTGTGAATGCAGCTTGCCTTTCACTGCGGCATACAATACACGCCACTGCAAGTGTAGACAAGGCCTGCGATGAGTGCTACAATGACCTGTTTCTGTTGCAACAACCTCCCCCAACAGCTCCCATCCAGAGGGTATTCCAGCACTGATGTGTCCTGTGCTTTAGTCCGCAACATCTTCTGCCAGCCTGGACCTTGCAGTGCATCTAGCCCTAAGAGCTCAAGATGTTATTTGCAGTGTGTTTTAAGGCATTTATTTTGCAAAGATGAGTGAGTGCTGCAAAGTTAGAATCCAGCTCCGTTTCTGAATTTCCTCCAATGTCGGGACCTTCAACTTCATTGTACTGGCTAAGCCACTTCTCTAGTTATGCTATTTCTAAATGTAGGGCCCTGGTGGTCTTTCCTATGACTTACTACCTTAGTTTTGAGCCCCCTAACTTTTTGCCAGCCTAATCTCTTTTTAGCTGTAGAATGGCTTTCTGGTCTCTCCATCTGTCTCTATCATTCCCTTTCCGTCTGTAATAAATAACAAGACTCTTTACGGAAATGAAGTTTATTAAAATGGCAAATAGAGCACATTTATCTTTCAAAGTTGCTTGCAGTATGAGAAGTGGTCTGAACCTCTTGTCTGATTTAAGCCTTTAGTTGACAATTAAATAGCTGAATTGTTATGTGATCTAATGTTGTACTCATTTTGCAATTGGATGAGATATCTGGCTTTTCTCTGATTCTTTGGGGAATCGTTTCCTTGCCACTAGAAAAACAGCACAGGTCTTTGCTGCTTTTAAATATGTTTTTATACTAGAGTTCAGGTATCCCGAATGAGCAGCATGCAAATAAAGAAAAGCTCAAGTTCCCTTTATTGTATTGCACTCATCTTCTAGTGCGCTGAGGCTGCATTCACCAAAGTGGTTGGAACAACAAGATTTGCAAGTGTGGCTGAGTGTTTAGAGAGCAAAGGATTCAATATCAGAACTTCTGGGGTTATGGTCTCATCTCTGCTATTGACTAGCTCTGTGAACTTGGGCTAGTCACTTTACATCTCAGTGCCTCAGTTTCTCCTGAGGTATAAGAATACCTACCTCACAGAGGATTAATTTGTGTCTGTAGGGTGCTTTGAGACATGTGGATGAAGGCTGCAGTAGGTAAAAATTTTCCTAAGAGCATCAGTGCCCTTTCTTTGCATCAGCTACACTAAATATATTTAGATAATGATTTTTAATGTATATTAGTGATGAGAAAGGAAAAAAAATCTTTCTCATGTCTTCCGTAGTAAATGAGGAACAAAGAACTACAGCTATGAAGTAAGCATGCAGTCTGGACTAAGGACTAAGAAATAAAGCAATGCATTTCATTAAAAGAACTGTAACTATAGCTTCTAATCAGATTGTCATTTTTCAAGTGTCTTTGTTGTTTAAACTTCTTTTGAAGTCTCACTTTTCCAGCCAAGACAGACCCTGTATTATGGAGCATTACTGCAGGATTGCAGATAGGATTTTGTAATAAAAAAACAAATTCTGCCTTCCTTTTGACCTGTGCAAATTCAGTGGGAGTAGTTCTAGCCTCAGTTAAAAATCGCATAACCTGTATGACTTCAGTGGGGCTGCAACAGTGTAACCGAGGCATGAGTTAGCCCAGAGTTCCTCCAGTGTGAGGCATAGATGTGTGATAGATGAAGCATTTATTGTTTGTACCGTGATTTGCCACACTCCACGTAACTCCATCAGTGTCAGTGGGGTTACATGTGGCATGAGTCACAGCAGAATTTGGTCCCATGTTTCTTAGTCACCTCTTAGCTGTGTGTGTCTGGAGAGAGAGCAATACCTCTTCATAAAATTCCTTAGTAGATGCAATGCCCACCCCACTAATAAACCTGCTGAGCCTAATTCTGCCTTCAGCTTTATGTATGTGTCTGTCTGCCAGTCCCATACTGCCTGCAAACCTCTGCTGACTTCTGAGGAAGTTGTGTCTGCCTGCCCAGGGGTAGCATTGGCCACACAGTACATGTGTTGTGCTCATTATTAACACTAGACAACAAATGTGTCATACAGTCTAATCCCATCTGAGAGTGAAGCTGTGGACGGATAGTCCTAATGCTGGAACCCATGAGTCTAATTTGTTAGTCTCTAAGGTGCCACAAGTACTCCTTTTCTTTTCTCTGAAGCAAAATCTCTCAAGATCATGTACCATTTCTCTTTTCTCACTGATCTATTTTCTCTAGCTACAAATGGAAGCTGTAAGAGAAAATGAAGTGGAATTTCTACCTGGTTCAAATACTCTAGAATAATAAATAAGGCTCAAAACAAACCACCTTGTCTTCACAAATCAATTGATCTATTTTTGTCCCATGCTGTTGCTCCTAAGGATTTACTTTTCCATTGAGCTTTAACTAACTAGCACAGTATGCATGATTCTGCACTTGGGTAAATAAGTAGTGGCATTCTTATTTTAAAATAGGACAGCATAATCTTTCATGCTATGCAGAAGCAAATGAGAAAACAACCTTCATTTTTTTTTCCAATGAAATCGCTCGAGATTTGTGGCACAGGCTATCATAGAGACCATTCACAGCCTAGTCCTGAGAGGAGCTGAGCACCAGCAATGCTCACTGAAGTCAATAGGTGTTGCAGATGGTCAGCACCATTCCAGATCAGACTCTTGGTTTGGAATTGCTCCCTGACTGTTTATGTGCTGTGGTAGGTTTGAACTTTTATGTTAAAGGTCACCGTCATGTTCTTCCCCCCGCTCCGAGTCTGTGGCTTCCTGTGTCTTCTGTAATGTTCTTAAGGAAATTCATGCTTGTCAAAGTGAGGGAAGAGAGAGTGTAAAACTAAGCATAGTGCAGGCAGGTGCCGGATCCTGCACCTTTGTTGGTATATCTCAGACCTGCTGTGTAACCGTGCTGCTATCCCAGTGCTGGGCATCTCCTGAAAGGAGGATTTCAGTCATGCTGAATTGTGTGCGGTTTTTCAAAGATGATCAAATGGCCACCGGGGGCTAATTTTTTTTCATTCATGACATACTGTGATGGGGTGTACCCCCCTTATTGGCACTGCAAAGAGCTGAATTGGGCCAAGTGGGCCCAATCAGCCAATTAGGCTGCAATCTGGGAGAATTAAGCATGGGAGGAAAGCCCTAATTAGGGGTAGCTCACCTGTGTAGGACCAGGGGGCTTATATAATGACAGGAAATTGGAAGCATGGGGGGGTGGGGGGGGCTGAAGGGAAGTAGTCTGCAGTCACTCCCCGGGGGGAGGGAGATGTTTGGGATCTATAGAGACAAGTAGCCCACGGTTATTCCTTGGAAGGAGGGAATTGAGAGGCTGGCAAATCCAGAAGAGTGGGGAGAGCCAAGAGGTAAGGAAGAGGCTCAGGGAAAGGCAGCAAGATGCAGAAGGGAACTGCTATTTAGAGAGTCCCTGAGCCAGAACCCAGACTAGAAGGCAGGCCTGTGTTCCCCTACCAGCAACTGAGGGAGTGGCACCTGGGGCAGTGAATGGGAGGACTGACTGAGACTGCTGGTGAACAAGGGACTTTGACACATATACGTCTCTCCATATCCCACCAAGTATGACATCTGTTAAGAATCCTTCTGGCAAATGAGTACAACAGGCAACTGAATATTTGGTTGGCCTCCTACATTTCGTGATAATCTGTTGCCCCAGACTTGGAGGGCAGATAAAGGGTGAGATAAGTGTAGTCAATTGTGTACACTGCCTTTGAAATGTCACACAAAGCAATTGAGTGATGGTTATTATGAGGAATCTTCTTTGAGGAAAATTGGGTGGGTTAAATCTCTTGCTGGTCAAAACTGTCATAGATCCATTGTTTTTTACACCAGCTGTGGATCTGGCTCATTAGATTTTATCTAGCTTCCACTAGTGAATGCTAATTGCTGAGAACTCTGTCAGGGGCCATGTGTACTTGGGGGAAAAAGCTGTGGACTGTAACAAGAGATGAATCAGGTATGTCATTTATTTCCTAAAGAAGAATAATTTCACTAAAGGCAATGTGAGTCATATGAGCCAACATTAGCTTATAACTACATAAAACACTCCTAAAAACTACAAACATTATCAACTGAAAACATTAGTTGCTTTTATAGCTGATCTAAAATCGTAACAGCTGGTATATAAAAGCATTGTATCTGATGAAAAATGTTCCCATGATCATAGTTTCTTAACTTCCTCATGAGAATCCCAGGCCTTTATTTTCAAGTTCACTGGTTGAGCCTCATTCTGGTCTGTTCACTTTTTCCACAAAAAGATGAAGAATGATGATTGATACATTTAAAAAACCCTCATCCTAGTTGTTCTCTTCTCTGGAATTATTTTTATTTATTATTTAATTTATATCACAGGAATGCCTACAGATCCCAGACAAGATCCCCTTTTGCTAGGCACTATACATAGTGACAGTAATAAGTAAACACAGTGAGGCACAAGGTAGGTCACATCTACATCTTGGCAGTCAAGTGGTGGAATGAGTGAATAGGGTTCCCTGTTTGGGTAGTGTAATAACATCAGAGCGAAGATGTGATGAAGAAATCAAAAGAAGGATGCAGTGAGGAAAAAAATGTATTTTACAACTTCCAAAGACTTCCAGAGCTAAAGCTGCACATCAACACTAGATTGCTGAAGTGCTACATATGGTCCACTCTGCTGTACTCATGTGAGAGCTGGACACCTAAAAAGGACATTGAGAGAAGACCGATAGCATTTGAATTTTGGTGTTACAGAGGAAAGCAAAAAAATAAAAATAAAAAATTGCTGCATACCCAAAACTGTAAACAAAGAGGCGATGAGAAGGATGAATTTAAAAAAAAAACACAATTACTTGAGACCCTAGGTAAAAGAATAACATCTTTTTGTGGACCCATAGCTTGCAGATCACAGAGTGACTAGCTTCCAGCACTCATATGATCAGGCAAGGTTCCAGGCAAACCAGGAAGAGGAAGAAAGAGAACCAGTTATGTTGGAAATGTCGTCAGATGGAATGGTATCCAAAGGAGATTGGATGTTTTACAACTCTGTCATGACTGCATACAACGGTCAACAATCTCTGCATCAGAGATCTCACTTGAAGAAGAAAATTGTACAAACCAATAGGAGGAAACAGTCCTTGTCCCAAAGAGGTTGCACTCTAAATAGACTGAAAAAATAAAGATGTTTATAGATAAAGAACTGAAGCACAAGAAGCTGCAGTGACTAGCTCGAGGTTACACATTAAGTCAATGGAAGAGTTAGGAACTGAGTCCCAGTCCAGTACTTTAATCATAAACCTTTATCGACATCCTTCCTCTCTCGGTGTCCCAGTGCACCCTACGTACTGTGTTCCTCGTGTTTTGTCTGGAAGATCTTTGTGTTCTGCCTTATAAAAGCATCAAGCACTGACTTTCTAAAGGATAGTCTATGGAAAAAACTGTAGTGCATAGTCTACAACCTCAGGAAAAGTCTGCCAGATCTGGATACATCTTCCTGGAAAATTTCTGTTCCCTGTGCCCTCCAACTTTAATGTCAACATGCTTAGATGAAACTAACCAGCATAGAGCAATGCTGTCCTGTGGTAATCCTGGAATAGTTCAGGATACCCGATAAATAATCACAGTCCCACTTGCTGACATACACTCTGACATTACTTTTCAATTAAATGCTGTATATCATAGAATGACATGACCTACTCTTTGTGGAACTGTGCTGACTGAACTAGTATAATGGATTCAAAGAAACATGGCCTGCTTGCCATGTATAATGCATGAGGCTCATTTTGTGACCGTGTACAAGGCATCTTTGTCACTTCTGAACTAAGTCTCTCGGGCCCTGATGCAGTGAGCCAGAGAGACTGTCAGGTGTCCCATAAACAGCTTGTCAAAGCTGTATTCCACACCACCAGCATAACAGGAGTCACAAATGAAACAGTTGGAACATTTTACTTCCATGATAGTAGACTGGCTACACAACACACTTTCGTAATGCACCAGTGAAGACTAGTATTTCTGCCTTTTTGCTCCCATGGTACTAAAGGCATCCTACCTGGTAGGAGACAGATTTAAGAAGTACGGCAAAGCAAAGTGAGTTTTTATTTATTTCATTCAAATGAAAAGCAGTGAGCACTGCCACAACCTCATTTGTGAAGGTTGTGGCAGTGAATGAAGGAAAATCTTATGCTGTGATGCTATCTCCCTATAAAACATCATTCCCCAGGGAAGCTCTGAAATAGTTCTTTCCAATTTGTTGGCCTTGATCTTGGACCCTGCTAAGAGGTCCGATTCTGATTGCAGTTATATGGGAATGTAGCTGGAGGAAGAAATTTGAAATCAGTAGCGTCTGGGTTTGCACTGGTATAACTGAGATCAGAATCTGGCTGAAGGTTGCTTTGTCACACTGACACAGCACAAAGTGTCCTTAAAGATGCCCGAAAAGGGCACCTGAGGATACTCCCAGCAAGGGGAGATCTGGGGTGGCGTAAAGGTGGTGTAGAAGATGTATCAGGGCTTGCTGCGTTAAGCGGAGACAGATCTGTGTTATGAGGGGAGACCAGAGCATGGTGCACTCCACCGATCATTGTCAAGCAGAATGGACCATGAAGGACTTTTCTACTTGTAAGTCAGAGCAGCCATATGGCTGCTTTAATTTGTTCCAGATGTCAATTCAGCACCAACCCCTCACAGCCAGAGCAGGATCATGGGGAAGCATAATGCCTTGATCCCCTCATAGCGCCATGGAGGAAAAAAAATGAAAGAATTGCACATGACAAATGCTATTACCATCACTTAACACACATCTGGAAGGGACTCAGCTCTACAGTGGGGAGAGCAGTATGACAACCAGAATAGAATAGAAGGTGGCTTAAAGATAATAATAGCTGGTTCTTAAGCAGTGTTTTTCCATCCATAAATTCAAAGAGCTTTACAAAAGGAGATTCATTATCCCCATTTTGCAGATGGGGAAACTGAGGCATAGATAATTGACAGAACTTGCCCAAAATCAATTAGACTTAGGTGCCTAACTCACTTTTGAAAATGGAACCTACGCTCCATTGAACATTTTTTCCCCCTCAATAATAAATTAAGGCGTATTTCAGAGTAAAAATATTTTTTGCTGTAAACACTCCATCATTTGTTTCTGGGCCTACAAGCAGTTTTTTTCTTTTTGCTGTACAGAGTTCCCAAGAAGCAGAATTTATTATTTTTTTAAATAAAAATTATACTTTAAAATCAAGCATCTTGATTTTCTTATCGAGAGCAATATATTCTAGAGCCACACGAGAGACCCCTCTTTGATGCATAGTGCTGCATGCTCAGGTACGGAGTGTGCAGCCTCTAAAACAAGAGAGGGGGAAAGAAATTAGGCAGTGAGCTTGAAAACGTACTTTGACAACAGCAAGGAAAGCTAAACTCTCTCAGCTTGCATCAGAAAAGTTGCTATTGGGGAAAAAGGTGCTGAGCAATCTCCTCTCACATTAATTTAAATGGATTTTCAGCTGCTCAGCAGCTCAGATGAGGGGATCATCATCTTGCAGGCTCAGGCCCATAGGTACTGTACTTTCCTGTTCTTTATTGCTGAGGCTTTCTTTTCCCGATGAAATCTTGAGATGGATTGTGAATTATTCACCATATGCTTCCCATGTGGATGTCAAGTCTGGATTCATTTCCCCCTTGCCTTAGGGCACCTGAGAAATAGAACAAGGGCCTATCTCAAACCTCATTACCATATTCTTCCTGCTTTTGCTCACAAGCTTTGTAAGGTTTGTGTTGTGAATGTATTGATTTCCCTTCCTCCTGCCACTATTGCTCCTGGACCCGGGCAGTCAGTACTTTCCATGGCCCCATATGTAGGGCAGGGCTGGCTTTTAATTAAAAACTAAAAACGGGAACTATTTCATGCTCCCCAAAAAGGAGGAAATTTCAAAGGGGGGAGAATAGTGAAAGGAAGGGGATTCTTCTGAGAAATCAAAAGTAACTTCATATAGAGTAAATTTTGTATTTTATTAATCACCATTGCATAATGAAAATGACATTTAAATAATTGAGTCGGGGTGAATCTCTTGGGCTCTTGGTCACCCTGACAATAAAATTCAACTTTCTCTTTTGCCTCCCCCCCACAACTTCACAGAACTTATAGATTGCTGAAGAAAGATAACTAACAAATAATGCCAGTGGAAGAGACATTCAGAGATTATAGAGATTTTTTTTTTAGATGAGATATGAAAAAGCAATAGAGAGTCATTAAGATGGAGGTTTCAGAGTAACAGCCGTGTTAGTCTGTATTCGCAAAAAGAAAAGGAGTACTTGTGGCACCTTAGAGACTAACCAATTTATTTGAGCATGCCGGAATACTGGTCTAGATGGCAAGGGAGAAGGTTCCCCCTTTAATGTGAGCAGTATATAGGGAAGCTTTATTTTGCATTTTGGTACAGCTCTGCCTTGGTGGGAAGGATAGAAATACACTGTCCTGTCTGGATCTCTGTAGTCCAAATCCTGAAGTTGTTACTCATGGATCTGCCCTCATTGGAGATATTGCCACAAACCCAGCGCAGATGTGAACCCCATAAGAGACTGACTCTGCTAGAAAGGACTTCAGGAAGACTGAGATGTTAACAGCTTTCTGTGTGTGATCGTAGCCAGGACAAAGAGAAGCCAGTAATGTATGATCAGTCTGTTGACTTGAACTTGGGGCTGTAGAAGCCCTTTTGCTTATGCTCTTTAGACTGGGCCTCCACACCTACCTCTCCTCTTAGCACTGTTCAAAACATTGGGCCAGACTTTACCCTTGGCATAAGCAAGTGCAATTCCATTGACTTCAGTATATTTAATGCCTATCAGCATTAACAGTCACACGGTAACTGCGCAGAGAATCTGTGCTCTTCAGAATGAGCCATGGTGATTTTGTTGCAGGAATAATGACCTTGGGTTACAACTCCCAGCTCTGTGCTGCAGGATAGGTCTCCCTCCGCCTTCTCTCCTCAACTTGAAACACCAGTGATCCAGGAGCCGTACTGTTTCCGTCTGGTTTGCCTTGTTCCCAACACATTCCTCTGTACTTTTATTTCTCTTTACAAAAAGGGGGTCATGTCAAAACCACAACAAAGGGGATCATTTCACAACCGCTTTCCCAAATGGTCAGTAAAATCATTTCAACAACAGAAGACTGAGGAACCTCTGGGTCTCTTTAGTTCCTGGCATCTTCAGTGCTTTCCCTGAAGACTGACCCGCTAGTTGACCAATATTACTGGAGAAGATGGTTTGGGGGAAGGGGAAAGTTGTGTACATGTTGTTTCAGTTTTTCATGCATAGTGCCCCAAACAAAAAAGTTCCATCGATAAATTAAATCTGAGATCTGTTCAGTCCTATTATTATGATCGTTATTTGAAGGTTTTTAAGTTAACCAAGCACATGTTATGTGCTTCCAACATATGGCTTTAGTAAATAATTGCCCTATTTATATCCCTGGAGTTTTGTAAAGCATCTGCTCTAAGGGAAGAGTGGCAAGCATTAAATCTTTGGTCACACAAATGTAGTGTACTGTACATATTTGCTATGAACACAGATGTGATTTCTAGGTCAAATGTCTGGAGCAAACAGTTTTATTTAGTGATTTTTTTATATATATTCAAGTGTATACTAAATACCTTTCTGCTTATGATAAGACATAAACCTGATTTGCTCTTAGATAAACCCAGGCAACTCACAGTGCAGTCAATGGGAATTATGGGCCAGGTTTTCAGAAGAGAAGAGAAACTGGCCATAAGCATCCCAGTGGGAGCTACTAGGCATTGAGCATCTTTGAAAATATGGCCCTAGTTTAGGTGCCTTAGTGCAGCTGAGATCTTCTGAAAATCTGGCCACAGTGAGAGGTAGTAAACTCTTGGAAATCTGGTCCCAGATGTCCACTGAGGCATAGACCAAGCCATTAATTTGTAAGAAGGCTCTTAGATAACTAATGCTCTTTAGTTATTCCCAACATTTTGCTCCACATGCAGTGCTGTTGCCATCAACTCAAATGGAAAGTAGCAATGATCTGATTGAAATAGAACTGCAATTCTCAATTAAGCTAAGAAAAGTAACAAAAAAATCAGAGCGAAGACTGCCTGTGCATCCTAAACTCACCTGATTGGTGCTGAGCAGAGCTGGTTGAAATTTTACCAAATTTTAATTTTTTCAGCTACTTTTTTTTGTTGAAACTTCATATTTCAACCACAACAAAGGGATTGCTTTTTTCTAAATTCCCCCCAAAATTAATTCTGTTTTCTGACCAGCCCTAGATCTGGTTGAAAAAAGGTAAAAAAGACAACATTTTGACACAATTTTATATTTCTTGAGGGGGAAACGCAACAAGAATGGAATTTCCATGAAAATGTTCATGGAAAATGTTCCCCCCTTTTTGACCAGGTCTAGTGATGAATGACTGGAGTAGGAGCTAAGGGCACTGAAAACATTACGGGACTGTGTCCTTATTCCCTCCCCGGAGGGTGGAGGTCATCCCCTGAAGGGACTGGTCTTAGGTCTGGTTCACTGTGCAGTATTATACTCAATACCTCAGCATAGTGAGTGAGTTAGGCTGAGGTTTACACAGGAACATAAGGAAGTTAGGTGTTCAAATCCCGCTGAAAATAAGCACTTATCTCCCTTGGGCTCATTTATCTTCAATTTCACTTTTATGGCATTGTGGTAGACCCTCACTTTATTCCAGGGCGGTTGGAGAACTTCCTTTAAAAAGCTGGCAGTTGTTGGTTTCCTTTCTGTGGTTGTACCCCAGAAATACAGATGTAGCATCCCATCTTACTAATTAAATTTTACAACTCATTAGACCGGAGTCTACTTGGGCCTTTTTGTTTTTGACACCAGTTGGGGTTGGGGAAGGGTGGCAATAGGAGAGAGAATTAGCTGATAGCAGTAATTTTCCATAAAATTTTTTTAATCATTTTGCATATTTCCTGAGTATATACAGTGCAGAACAGAATGTTAGGATGTTATTTTCTGAAGAAGCAAGTTCCATTGTTACTGTTTGAAGCCCTTAGGTATATCATATACATAATTTACCAGTGGAAGGCTCTTCAGCTATGTGCTAGTATTATAAATCATAGTCTGAGTTCCTTCTTGCCGTTGTCCTTTGGTTGATGGTAGCATCTCGTCTCCGTTTAAGATGTTGCTTTTTAAAAAAGCATCTGATATCACAAAGCAGACTCTTCTCTTTTATATATGTGGTTTAAAAATGCTAAACCAATTTAAAATGAAGACTGCAACTTTGTGTCAGAGTTCAGCCATGGGTCAGTTTTTATGGCCAAGGCATAGAGCCTCTGAAGTATGGGGCTCATGATGAAAATGTTGACACTGTGTGCCTTGATAATACACAAAATAACCTTTATTGTCTTAACAGTGCCTGTAAACTAGGCCCATATATAACAAACGTTCGGATCATAAATCCTCATTCGCCCCATGGGTTCTAAATCTCCATGGAACCAAACAGTGGACTTAAAAAAATCCTGCTTCCAGGTCCACCCAGTAGAGTATGGCAAACAGCTCAGAAAAGTACACAGAAGATAGAATCAAGTAACCTAATAGCATTGATTTAAAAGCCTCTAAACCTGCAGGGGAATTCAATGGCAACAAAAGATCCTTCCTGTTCCTTGAAGTGATGAAAGGAAATGATCAATCACCTTTATCGGTCTTCCCTTTTTTTTGCTAACCTGAGGGAAGGAACAGCTTTCTTTCACTATCAAATTAATCCTCTTTTAAAAGGTTCATTACTGAGTGTTGTGGGGTTTTTTTTCCTGTTTTTGCAAGGTGTGCATCTCTTGTTACCCAGCCAGCCTGATCTTATTTCAGAACCTTGTAGCCTTTATTTACATTTAGAAGTTCCCAGTGTTGTTTAAACACTGGGAAGTCCGTCTGCTCTGTTTGCCCTGATTACATGTAGCACTATAGCTGCAGCAGTGCCAAGCTCTAGTGTAGACAGGGTAAACCAAGTTTTTAATGGCACAAAAGGCAGTTAGGCACCCATCTCCCGTGGATTTTCAGTGAGATTTAGTACAGAAAGTGTCAACTCACCAGATTCCTCTCAGCAGTTGTGTAAGTGTGAGGTAATATCAGCATTGAAGCCAATATCTCTTCTAGATCTGTGTTAAGATCTTGTGACGAGCATGGGTCTATCCCAGACAGGCTTTATCTCCAGGCATATACCATAGCTGGCCACAAGCTGAGTGTTGTGTATGGGCTTATGACTTGCCACTTAGCGTAATCTATCGTGTGTGTTTGTAACATGTTTGTAAAGAGTGTGTCATATTTTCACCCCAAACTCATGTTATGCCTTGTCCACATAGGTGATAAGTCTACCACTACTGACAGCTAATGGAGTTACTCCTTTATGTTAAGTGGTGGAGGTCTGTGCTTCGGTACTGAAAGTCCAGATTTCAAAACCTGATGATGATCTGTGATGGGTCATCACACAGTCACCACAAAAATCCCAACAAATATCAGCATCTGCTTCTTTCCACCAGCGGTCAGGATTCATTTGTGTATCATTTGCCAAGCCTGACATTATACAAAAAACATACATCTGCCAGAAGTACAGATGAAGTCAACAGGGAATTGTTTCAGCCATCCAGTCAGTTTTCTGGAAGAGAAGAAAATCCTTGTTTGTTTCTTGACAATGGCGTATAGGGACTTCAGTACTGCTATTTATTTTACATGGAAGGTACTCATATACTACATCAGTGTCAAACTGATAGGTAGACAGGTAGATGTGATGCCCCAGACATTTTGTATTTGGAAGCAGATCAAATAAAACCTTGCTGAACTGTCTTGAGAAACACCTGAATGTAGATTTGTGTTTCTTCAGTATCCCCATTTTTCTTGCTTTTCAATACCGTCTATAAAAATTAAGTTACATCTATGGTTGTAAATCCATTGTTTTGGTGTTGCTGTTGGCACTTGACTCTATATAGATGGATCATGATTATTTTGCCTCATTCAAACAGCCCCTGATGAAAAAGAGGTGAGCCACGGGACAGTTTGAATCAAATGTTAACATTTATGCCTGTTCAGAACGGAATAAAACAAAACAAAGCACTATTTGTGCCCGCTCCTTCTGATAGCTCACTAGAGGCGACCCAGACTGAAAGAATACCAGAGTGAAATCACTGTATGACAAAGCAGCTGCAGTTCAGAAACAATAGGATAAATCAGCTGCATTCGAGGCCTTTACTGATTTCGTTCTTTTGGTGACTCTGGTTCTAGGACCATCATTCTCAGTGTGGGATGGGCAGAGTGACAGAGACACCTTCTTTGGCCATGACGGAGTCAGGTGGATGAGAGAGTTTTCCAAAGCAAACCCAAAGCTCCTCTAATTCCACCCTCCCTATGTTTTTAAATAGGAATGAGCTGGTGAATGTATTGAATATAAATTCTCTAGGGAGCAAGGACTTAATCTAATCCAAGCCTACTCCCTACTAGGAACTGAAAGTTAGAAGCCCTGCTTTAGGAGCTGCAGAAAACAGCATTCTTCTGTGTGGTTCATGACACTCATAAAGGATCTGTGCAAAACTTTACATCTAAGTGAGTTAGGAGCCTACATCCCACTGAAAGTCAATATCCTGCCTAAGCTATAGAAAATTTTTACATTCCAGTAACAGTTCAGTACTCATTGTTTATATTGTTTGAGTATATAATAAAAGTAATAGGGAATAATGCTGCAGCTATTTTTTTTAATATGTTCCTTATATGGTGATGGGCCAAATGCTGATCTCTTTTATGCTGGTGTAAATTCAGAGTAACTCATTTGTCGGTAATGGCAGTTCTCTGCATTTATGTAACTGAGATCAGGATTTGGTATGATAGGTTTCTGCTTTAATGAAAACATTATGCCACTAATGGAGGTGGAGACATCTGCTTCAGATATGGGGGGCTCAGTTTTCAAATGTGAATACCTATATAAGATGTTGAAATCTGGTATTTAATAAGTGAAATCTTGTCCCCGATTGAAACCAATGGCAAAACTCCCATGGACTTCAGTGTGGCCAAGATTTCACCATAGGTATCTAAATATACACTTAGGCACCTAAAATGGGCATTTGCACTCATAAGCGCTGACTTTAACATCCAAATGCAAAGTTTTGTTGTCCCATTTTCATGTCTGTATCTGACAATTGGGACTCCTGGATCAATTCTCCGCATCGACTGGCAGAGAAATGTACCTGATCATTTTCAAACAACCTCGCAAAGATCAAATCCACACAACCTTCAAGTGTGGGAGCATTTGAGTTCTGGGATTTGGTTCAGCCCATTATAAAGAGAAAGGCAGCCACAAAGTTTGGAAAAGCTGGTATCTAGATATAAACTTTTTTATAGTTCAGAGATGTTCAGGTCTGGGATTTTGGTTTGGACCTGTTTATGCTCTCAAGAAACATTTGTATAGTGGGTGTCAACAACTGGTTTTAAACCTAGTCAACAATTACAGTTAACCACTGGGAAAGTAGCTAAAACTTTCTGCCTCATCTGTGAACTGCCAGTGCCTGAACAGAATATCTGCCTAAACTTATAAACATCAGTAAGAGTAATACAAACAAACAGAAGGATTTAAGAGCTTGTATACAAGAACTACTACTAAATTCACACCGTCCTGGGTGTAAAAAGGTCAGTGTTACAGAGATGCAATTTTTCCATTAAGGAAATATTTGTTGTTGCACTTTTATTTATTTTGAAATAGCAGGATTAGAATTTGGTTTAGACTACTGGTTCTGTGGCGTCAAGAGGAAATGGGGTAGAAGAGTGTGATTACATGATTAGTGACCTACTGCCAAGTCTCCTGTGAATGCGTAATTAGGTAATCTTACAAAAATAGAAAAGTATTTAGAAATGTTGTCACCCTTTTTAGCCTACTCTGAGGAGGAGGGATCCTAGCCAGCAAGCCAGAATCTTGAGCCAGATTCTGTGAATATTAAGTGCATTCTGAATAATTAATAGGCAGTATACAATGTAGTGTGTTAACTTTGCCTTACTAAAAAGTTAAAAAAAATTTTTTCTACTTATATCAAAATCATCTAAACCAAATACCAAGTATAGGTTGAAACAAATGTGCATGCACATGCTAGGTGTAAAAAACAGCCCTATTTTAACATATAAGGCCCAAGAAATTTGATTGGAATAGGAAAAGCTGCTGTGTAGAATAACACAAAAGGATAGCCACAGGCCTCTTACTTTGGCTTAAGTTTCCTTTTGCCTTAAAATATTTCCACTGTGTGTCCACTTGTCCCCATGGGAACCAAAAGCCTTCTTGCTATTTCCTGTTAAATTAAATTATTGGGAAAAACATTTGAGATCCTCTGAATGCCAGTTGAATACCACAGTGTTTGGACCCTTGCAGCTTTTCTGTTTGGTTGAGTAGCATCACTGGAGGATTCTGACACACAAGAAAAAGTAGCAATATTTGCATTATAACTCTGAGTTATAATTTGTATGTGATCCTGGGAGGTGACGTGCTCGTAGGGTTGGACTGTGAGTCCAGAGATGCGGGTTCAAGTCCTGGCTGCAGGGACAGTTTACTGCTATTAACCACTGAACTCCAGTTGTTAATGCAGAGAAAGGCCTCCTTTTCTTCGAATGCATTGGGCACCCTAAAAGCTAGCTCTTTATTTGGGATATTGCAATGAGTCATTTTTCTAAGTAAAAAGAAAATTGAAAAGTAAATAACAGCACAAGTGATAAATTCCAGCCCAGTTTTTGTTTTATTAGGTTATTGCTGTCTTTAGATCTTTGTTAATTCTACATCTACCAGTTTTGCTTAGAATCCTCCTTCAGAGTGTCTCTAATTCTGTCTCTGTGGTTGAGCTCTACCAGAGAAAGTTGTGATTTTCCCTTGGGCTAAGATGAATGTAGCAGAAAGAAGCCACCTGGGAAAGACCAAAGATTGGAATTCCTCTAGTTTCAAAGAGCAGCGAACAGTTATGAGAGGAGAGCCGATGGTTTGGCAATTTTACTGACTGGACCAAGTTTCCAGGAACACTTATAATCTTATCTGTGTCCTGTTACTGTTCACAACTTTCATGAGTGCCATGAAGTGGCTCCAGATCAAATAGCCCCAGTAACAGACATCCATTGGCACGAGCTACTGCAGCTGCATAATGGTGATGCTGTTAATGTATACCATGGACACAAGTGTTATTTCACACAGAAGAAATAATTAAGGCAAAGGTAATGATAGTTGCGTTATGTCACCAAAGCGTCTGTTTGTTTGTTTTAATTTTATTTTTAATTGCAGAGAAAACGGAGGGTGGTGGGGTGAGGGAAAGCAGGAATGGTCTGTTGCTTTGCCATATATAACAAATGAAGAGACTATCATCAGAAAGAGGAAAGCACCCTATACATCCTACAGGAGTGTAGGAATAATTAGGTAAATCCTAATGTGCTTAGATTAATGTCGCAATATGAAAAATAAAGGTAATAAGGGACATAGGATCATTCTGCTGTAAAATCCTATTTTTACTTTGCTCTTGCTACACAGTCTAGACCTTCTCCTGATATATGCATCATCACATCTGTCTGATAGTTCACATTCTTTTGTTTTAATCCTTCTCTTCCTACATTAGCTCTGCAGCACTCATTATGCAGATTACTGTATTGATTGGAGACCCTCTGGATCCAAATTTAGGGTCTGATCCCGCTGGCTTCAGTGGGACTCTTCGCATGAATAAAGTTACATGTGTAAGTGTTTGCAGGACTGGGGTTTTTTTGTTTGGCAGTTTAAAAAAAGCTTTACAAAACTTCATTTGAATGGAAGTGGTTTCATGATTAATTGCAATGAACTGTTTTGTTTAATTTGAATATTCCCTTGTAGACTTTGAAGCTAAACTCTGCAGTACTGTGCTAGGACATGAGAATGACCAGAAACAGGCCAGTGTAACTTAATCAGACAAGCTGCGGCTTAAATTCAGGAAAGCATTTAAACATGTGCTTAACATTAAGCATGTGATTTCTCCCATTTATGTCAATAGAGCTATTCATGTGCTTAATGTTAAGCCTATGCTTTGCTGAATCAGTACCTGAATGAAGAGCAGATGTAAATAAATATCTATACAGTTAAAAATAAATTCAGCATTTAAAATCATCGCACTTTAGACCTTATTTTAATTAACACAATCCATTTTAAAGTAGGAATTTCATTGCAAGATCAGGACCCAAATTTGTCAAATTGTTCACTACTCTTTATTTGCTAACATTTAGGTATTAATGAAAATAAAGAGCCTTTTTGGTTTAAATACAGTGAGCAGCTTTAAAACTGGCTATTGACTAAAATAAGGATCCATACCTCATTTGTGGTGTTTACAATAATTCATGATGCTAAAAACAGAGTACCACAAATTCCATAAATGATGTAAATTGTGTTAAGAGCATTACATGATTGGCTTTTAAGACTCTCACTCTATATGATTTGTAATTTGACAATATCCCATCTTTATTTTCTAGACCAACTTCTAAAGACATATATCAAACCAATCAGTGTGCTTTTTAAACTGTTACCAGAAACACATTTTCTTCTATTGATCTGGCTACCCTAATTACTAGAGTGAATTTTTGTCATATCCGACAATCCTGGATTTGGCCCCTCTAGTTTTAAACTGTCAAATTCTTGCTCTTTATTTCAAACAAATATGGTAATATTAAGAAATGAATAAAGAAGTTTCTTCAGAATAAATTCATACGGTTAATGTACCCATACAAAGTGCCTGGTTTATGTATTGTTTGTATTATCATAGCACCTATGAGCCTTACTCGTGGACTAGGATTCTATTGTGTTAGGTTCTGTACAGAGTTTTGTACGGTTCCTACTTCAATTGCCCCTTCAGTTTCAGTGCGATATGTTTTTGCTATTCACTCTCTGCATTGCTGTCTGTGGTGTTGTGTGCTGTTAAACAGCAGCTGCTTTCCACTCCGAGAAAGTGCTGCATTTCAGCGGTGGGTGAAGTTATTACAGACCTTGCACCCACTGAGTCAAATCTTCCCGAGTTCCTCCTTAGTCCTTACTCGGATAAAACTCGTGTTACGGTCAACAAACATTTGGCCTCATTAAAGACTGAACAAAAACAGACTGAAAGTGCTTTTGAGTCTTTTGGCATGAAAGGCACTATATAAATAGTGGACATAATTCTCATTCCAGGCAATATCTGGCAGTGATTTCTACCATGACTTCTTTTCTCCAACTGTTAACTTTGTCCAAGCAGGAACCTACTGCAAAAAAATTACAAAATAGAATTTAAACCAAATTTCCCCCCCGCCACAGAGAATCAGGAGTAAGTCAGGACTAGAATTTTGGAGTGTGTGTTAACAATATGAATTGGAATCAAAGACAAACCCATCATTTGATTAGACAATCTCTAATTCATCTTAGGTTTGCAGGACTCCTCAGATGATCCTTTGATAAAGGCTTCCCTTTCTAATCAGAACAACTTCTCCTTTTGTACGAGTTCAAACACTTACATCCACCCCCTTCAGTTTTTTCTAGACTGTGGATTCACTCACAAAGTCTTGAGTTGTTTAAAGCCTGCAGCATGCTGGAGTGCTGCCAGGGCAAACTGCAGATTCTCTGTGCCAAGGAATCTGGTATTGCTTAACTTTTAGGCAAAGTACAAATAAAAGATTCAGTCCTTTGGCCATGAATGTATTCTAGTGTGAGACAAAGGATCTGTTAGCAAAACACAAATGGTAAAGCACTTAGGGTTTCCTTTGTAAAACTTTAATCCTTCTTTTGCTGTAAGAAAATATGAATCACTCCCCACTCTGCTCCCTTCAGCAGTTCTTTGTTCCTGATGGCAGGACTAGGAAACCACAATGTTCAAGCCAGGGACTGAGCCATCACACCATGTGTGCCCTTCCTAAAAACTAATCACATTGGGAACCACAAAAGGCTTCACTGTCCCTTCACTTTTCATTTCCAGCCACCGTTCCTCCTTAGAAGGAAAGACAGTGTCACATTTCAGGACAACAGTACCTGTATTTCCCCTCAGTGATCTAGCAAAGGCACCCACTCTGTCTTCCAGCTCCCCAGGAGCTGCCTCTCTTGGGTGGAGACCTGCATCTCACTCCCTTCTGAGTGGTATTTCCAGGCTGCACAGTTCCCTACCTTCACTGTGTTGTTCTGGGCAGAGACAGGCTGCCCAAGCACACCTGCTGTCTTTCTCTTCGGAGACAGTTAACAGCACAGTTGCCCATGGTTATAGATACCAGACAGCTCTTTTTGGTGCAAGCCTATTTTATTCTTGAGGTAAAAGCACTACAGAGAAAACCTACTAAAAACAATAAGAGAACTTACATGCATGTGAATACATTTACCAGACTTCACCCCACCTCCAACATGGCTCTGGCAGGAGCATTCCTTCAAACCCCCACCCAAAAGAAGGGCTTTTCTGTGGACACAGGTTCATAATAACCTCAGTTCAGAATTAGCATCCATCTTATAGGCCTTTGTAGACCAAGTACTTCCAACCATATTCTAAGGAGTGGGGCTCTCCGTGGACCAGAGGTCCTGGCCGTTTCTGGATCAGGAAGAAGGCCATAAGCCAGTTTAAAACTAGGTTATTTATCTAAAAATCCTTTCTTTGTCAGTTGGTCCCTGGAGAATCCAGTTTGAGCTAGTATATCCAAACCTCTAATTCGGCGGTGTTTCTCTGGAGATGTTACCATCTGAGTGAATTTGCCTAATCCCCCTCTGCTGTGCTCCTGTTTACCTTTCCCGTGGACATACATACAATCTCTGAATAACGACAACAATTTCCTTTTTAATACAATGGACCCCAAAGGTATTAACACCTCATTCAGTGAGGGTTAACTTGATTCAGTAAAGTTCATTCAGGATATTGCGGGATATTGTCAATCTGTCACAACAGGGTCCTATCCAAGCCAGGTGTGCACAATACGATGGGGGGCGGGGAGGGAAGAGTGGAGGGGAATGATATTGCCTCAACCTTTCTTTGTCCGTATCATTTTTCATTCTATGAACCTCGGCTAGGGCTGCACACTCCAAAATGTGGCTGCCGATGAAAGATGTGCTGACTTACCCGATTCAGTTTTGTGCAGTCAATAAACAGTTTGTATCCCCTGTGAGATCAACTTGAAAGGGCAAAATGGTCCCTTTTCGCAGATTCATAGAATCATAGAAGATTAGGGTTGGAAGAGACCTCAGGAGGTCATCTAGTCCAACCCCCTGCTCAAAGATTCCTCCGGTTCCTGAGGGTGCTGAGTACAGACTAGCTTCCCCTACACTGTGCTCATATTTAAGCCCACAAATAAAGGGCCTCATTCTGCAACTCTAACTTATGATGATGCCCAGTTCCTCTCTCGCCCAGACCAGTTTTGCACCTGTGTAATTCCATTCACTTCAGTGGAGAGAGTGGCCTGATTTTCAGCAACATGAAAGAAGAATTTGGCGCATAGTGTGTGGTAGTTACTCACATCAGTCTCCCGTAATTACAAGCAATTTTTATTTTGCCATTAACTTCTTTAGGGCCAGAATTTCACCTTCCATTTTAAAATTTTATATATATATATATATATATATATATATATATATATATATATATATATATATATATATATATATGACATAAACAATTGTCTTCAAGTGTGTGTTAGCTCTACCAGGCCACAAACCAAGTGTGGCTCATGCTAATAGAAACACCTCAGATAACTTATCAACCTTGAGCCTGATTCGCCTGGGCTTCTGCAAGCAAGTCGCCCCACTGAAGCCAGTGGGACAGATCTTTAGCTTGTGTAAATCATCATTACTCCATTGTGGTCAATGTTGATGCACACCTAGTTGTGGATCTGGACCATGTAGCTGCTCTTGTGAGCAAAGTCTCCTGCTGTTAGGAAGAGTTCGCAGACTCGGGCCATTTGTTAAGTTTTGTGCAGACAGATCTGTTTTCTCTGTGATGGAAATGAATCCAAATCTGAACCCCTTTCAGTCCCTTCCCCTGCCCCTTACCTGTCAGTGACCACTAAGAGGATCTTTGTTCATTCTTCACTGTATCCTCCATCCATTCCTCCAGGTTCCGGTCTCTCCCCTCCCCCCTCATCTGCCTTAGTCACTGTTTCTCTTTTTAGATTCTCAATACATTCCTTCCCTTGCCCCTTCTTTCTTTTTACAGCTATCAGGGAAAACTTAATTATGCTGTTAAATGTGCATACTTCATGTCTAATTAGAGAGAACTGGTCCTTAAAATTTCAAAAAAGAAAAATGAAAGAATAGGAATATCACTGACAACTGGAGGCCCCAAACATGCCTATTTATGATTTTCCTGATCAGTCCCTCTTGTTCCATGATACCGTAGGTGTGTGAAGGGTAAAATAAACCTGAGTGTTACCCCCTCCCTGTGAACAGAATCACATCCGGTATTTGTCAGAATAAATGCATTACTCAGCTTCTTTCAGGTGCTTACAGAGCTATTTCAGTGCACTCTTATTTCCCCACAAAGTGGGACTGCTCCATCTGTCAATATCCATTACTCATTTTCCTATCCTTAGTAACAGACTATAGCAAACACAAACACAGTGGGCTAAATGCAGTCTTCAGATATACCTAGGAAATTCTCTCCCTGCACTGTTGACTTCTATATCCATTACCTGTACAGATCTGAGAGCAATGCTGGCTTGTATAAGATAAATTAATAATAAAGGGTCAGATTGTCAGCTGTATGTCTGTGTAGCTCCACTAAATTCAGTGTACGTGAGCTGGGGATGTAGCTCAAAATATTTTTAAAAAAGCAGTACCACTTGTTGAAAAGTTACTATGCAAAATAGCACCTTCTTACTCAACAGATCTGTTCCTTGTCTGCGTTCAGAACCCTAGCTACTAATTTAGTGACAACATCAAGCCTAGACTGCTTTTTATTCCTTTTAGTCCTGCAAAGCCAATAAAGCAAACAATGTCAATGCCAGTTTTCAGATTAGTACTACACTTTAAGTGGCATAGGACAAATATAATAAAAGTATTGTTTACTTTCATGGTCAATATGGTTTCCTTGTGAGAGATTTGGACGGTGCAGATGATTGTTAATGGGATATAGAGCCATTGCCTTCTGAGACATTGATTCTGATTCAGTCCTAGTCATTGACTACACAGTGCCGTGTGTGAATATGATAGGTTTATCACTGCTCAGTTATCCAGGGAAGATTTGAAAGGCCATGGAAACTTAACTCACCCCATCTATCTAAGGTACTGATATGGTCCCATTACTACGGGGTGTGAACACCTCACAAACTTTAATGCATTTATCTTCACAGCATTCCTGTGAGATACTGAAGTGCTATTATCCCCATTAAACTAAGGAAGAGAGGCTAAATGACTTACCTAAGGTCACACAGGAAGTCCATGGCAGAGCAAGGAATTGAATACAGATCTCCTGTGATCCATCTACATCCCTAACCACTGGATCACCCTTTCCCCCACTTTGAGTATGGTTGCCCTTCCGGATCACACCGGAAACACACTGTTGGGCAAATGTGAGAAATGGGCTCTGCCATTACCTGGGGTTTGTGTGCTGGGTGGATAAATACAGGCTATCCATTTCCAAGTCTGTCATTCTGGCATCTTTAACAAGAACTAAATTCACATTAAAAAGAGCAAAGTAAATAACACGTTCCTGCAGAGTACGTTAATTACACATATTACATCCAAAAGCAATTATCCTTTAATCAGCAGTCTGGTAATAATATAAGTACAATGAAGTGGAAGTTGCATTAAGTTCATTACCACTACTAAATAAACCGATATGTTCATGATAGATAAAAGTATTTTGGACCAGGTCTTCAACTGGTATAAATCAGCATAGCTCCACTAAAGTCAGTGGAGCTACCTGCTGATTTTGATGGAGCTACGCCAACTGAGGCTTTGTTTTGAGGTGGTAGCAGAATTGCTCTAGTTTAGTGCCAGATGCTAATTTGCTGTATGTGGGGGTTTGCTTCTTCCATAAAAAATTAGGTGCTTTGATTTGAAAAACTCACAGATTAGGACTAGATGATCCCTACCCCAATAACATGTGCCATACACACACACACACACACAAAGATCTCCACCCCAAACATTTCTGAGATTAAAAAAATTTAGATACATATTTTCTCTGCTATTTTCCATTCTCATTTGTTGTGTTCAGTCCAGAAGCAGAAATGATGAAACACCACGACAGAGGTTGTTCTCACTGTACTTCCAATGCAAATGGAAACAGGAAGTGCCAGAAAGCTCACAAGAAGGACTACTTCTCAGTTTTGCAGAACTATGAATGTCAAATAAGCATCCAAGCTTTTGGGTACTTAGCCAAATCTCTGGCATTTTGGGGTTCATCCAACACTAATTCTCATATGGGTTGTGGGAAATTTGGGAAGAAAAAGAAGTACTCCTGAGAAGTATCTGGAAGTGGTGTCCTGTTGTGAAATCTGAAGGGTTTGCTAACTAGGGACATGTACAAATACAGTTATCTTGGAGGTCTATTGTAGCCACTAATTGTTATTTGTGGGAACTGCCTGAAATGATCAGTTTTAGAGCTTGTCTCATGGGGATACTCGGGAAAGTTAACCTGCATTAACTAAGGCTGGTCTATACTTAAAGTTAAGTCAACCCAGCTACATTGCTCGAAGGTGTGAAAAATCCACACCCCGAGCAACATAGCTAAGAATTCTTCCATTGACCTAGCTACTGCCTCTCAGGGAGATGGATTACCTACACCAGTAGGAGAACCCCTCCTGCCACTGAAGTGAGAGTCTACACTGAGGTACTGCTGCAGCGTCTCAAGTGCAGACAAGCCCTAAAGATGTGAATTTAAAGTGGATTAATCAAACTGCATTAAATTATGTGTGGACACTCTCATTCAGAATTAAAGAGGCCTCAACTTGGGTTAGCTTAATTCCCTGTATAGACAAGACCTTAGTCATTGTCACCATTATGAAATTAGCTTTTTAGCCAGATTTTCAAACAGGCCTCAACTCCCTCCCTAAATTTGTGCCCAGGAGTTCTGTTTCTCACAAATCAAATAAATAACCCTGATTTGCATATGCCAACACACTCTTGTGAATGGAAGGTTTGTATGTGTAATAGATCCCCCACCTAAGTAGTCAACAGGGTTTGAACTCATGACATTCTGTACCACAGCATGCACTTCTATCACTTGAGCAGAAGAAGTAATTCCATTAGCTGATGGCAGTAGTTGGCTGTTATCCTACAGGAATGAAGCTTCACTTGGGAAAAGGGTACATTCTTTTCATGTGTTAACAGGTTGAACTAAAGACTATGGAGGACTCCAAGGTTTATCTTGACTATCTACCTCAGGTTAAAACTACTAGCTGACTTGTCTTCACTAGGAATTTATGGTGTTAGTTACCATATGTTAGCAAACACGAAGTGAAAAACACACCTTTAGCCTAGCTCACTCAAGGCTGGTGGACTAGCCAGTGGAGCTAACTGCAGTACACACTTTGCCAATATGTTACACATGCATGTAATATCCAGGAGCAATTTCAGAGGCTGTTTTTCAATGTTTGGTCCTTTAAATCTAATACCAGTTGACATTTGCTGGATTTTTTAGGTGACCAGTGATACAATGGAATTAAAAACAAAAAGGCAAATCACAACTTTCCAAGCACAGGAAAAGTCTCCTTTTAAAGCTCTCTCTTTTCATGATTCTTGCTGTTCAATAACTTCTCAGACAGGAATGTATTTTTCCTGTCATTCTGCATGTATTTTTCAGTGGCTTCCATTGTTATTTGGCATATATATTAAAATGATGCACTATTTATCTCCATCTGAGACTCCAAGACCTCTGTGTAGCCTTCTCCCCTGTAGGAATATCACTAATAAATCACTGCTTATAAGGGCCATATTACTTCCCACAACTCCGCCTTTGAGAACTGGGAGATTGCAAGGAGAAGAAATCTTTCTAGCATGGTGGGAAATTCTACTGCACAGCCCTATTACTGTAGCTTTCAGTGGTTCCTGCATGTTGTCAGTTCTGTCAAAGCAAGCACAGCCTTTCCCTCTATGGTCAGAGGCCAGCGCATAGAATCCCATAACCTCAGGCCAAAGATTCTGTGTTAAATTTAAAAGGATTAGGTTCTCCCTTTTCGTTTATCTTCCCATTGCCGTAAGGAGTCACTTGTATTGAAATAGCCCTGGAACATGGCTTAAAATTAGCTGACGTTGAATAGCATCTTTTAGGTTTATCCTGAGGGAGCTGGGCTTTTAAGAATCAGATAATTGCTGTAAAATTTTCTCAAGACCTTTGCCAAACAGACAGTCTCATTTTAAAGGGTAACTATCCGGTGAGCCTTATCCACTGTGACTTTTCACAGCAGGGCTGCCATACAAATGTCTTGTGATGTCCTCAAACTCATAACAATATCTTTAAATTAATTTGATGCAACATTGCTCCTCTCTTGTCCACATATTAACAAAGCATGGAACTGAAACTATGGGAAAAAGAGAGGTGAAATGCCTTGCTTAATGTTACACAGTGAATTGGCAATAGATCTGGGAATAAAACCCTGGGTCCCTTTGCTCAAACTGCATGATACAAATAATGCCTGCTAAGGGGCTTGCTTTAATCGGCAAAAAGAAAGAAATTCAGAGATAAGGCCAACACACTTTTCGTTCAGCATTGTAGGTCTGATTGTCCCTGGTATGCTAGCGGTGTAAGTGGGTGAAGGAAAGAGAATGGTCCAAATGATCGAGTGGCTGTTAATGGTGACGCAATAAACCTCCATTTATGAAAATCTTGTAACACAAGACTATTTCGGGTTGGTTATTGTAACACTTTTTGGGAAGGAAAGGTCTAGGGAAAGTAGATCTGGGAGTTAGCACTCCATCAAGGGTAAAAGGCCAGCTGGGAAAGGGGTGATGAAGAGGCCGAAGCTGAGAGCATTTGAGACAGCAGTTCTGGATTACAGACAGACAGCCCATTGTTTAGGGTTTAGGATGGGTGTGGGGTCCCCCTAGAGGGCTATCCTGTGCAAAATTCAGATCTGGGAACTCTTTGGATCTAGGTGTTGGTTCAGATTTGTAGTAGGATCTCTCTAAATCTAAGTCGGGTCTCTGCCTCAGTTTCCCCATAGTGTCAATCATTCACCAGCTCCCAGTGCTGCAGGGTCATTGCAGAGATTTAACCCTTTGGCTAAATCTAAAAGAACATCACTTCCAGAGTTTTACTCAAACTCCAACATAAACCCCAAACCAAATCTTCTCCCCGCAACTTTTCCACAGGCCATCTGGAGGTCTATTTTCTTTCACTTTGTCTTCAGCCCTTTTCCTGGGCTCTAATCAAACTTCGTTTTCCCTGTTGTATTCAGGCGCTGCTGCATCTCTTCAAGTGAGGCTCCTCTTTACTCATGAACACCTATAGTTACATCAGTATGTAGGGCTTACTGGCAAATTCCATTAAAAGGGCAAATGGAGTCAGATTTGATTACTCTGTATTTGCATTCTATTGCATTTGAATAGACTTTTGCTAGAAACTGGACCACAGGGTAAAAGTAAGGAGGTGGAAAGAAAGGGAGAAACTACAGGATTAAACAGTAGCCTGTGACGGGTTAGCCAATAGAAAAATTAATTGAGTAAGAATTGGTGCCTGAAAAGTTAAATAAAAGGAAAGTCACAAGAAGCAGTAAGAGTACAAAGCAGTAAGATGAGACAAAGATTTCATGTGTTTTATCACATAAATATGGGCCAGAGTCTAACATCCTCATTCAGAAGTATCTTACTCCACAGAAAGTCTGATTGTTTTCAGTGAGACTTCTTGCTGATTCAGATACTACTCAGCATGAGCAAGGTGCCAGAGACTCTGGCCTTGTGAATTTACAAACCTTTTAAAATAAAGGGTAGATTCCTAGCTGGTGTAAATTGTCATAGCTGCATTGACTTCACTGGGCAAGTTACACCAAATGATGTTCTGGCCAGAGTTTATAAATCTAATTGACTGCAATAGACTGGAATCAGGGACTCTATATAACCTACCATATGATGGCAAGAAGTACTCCGACATTTTGAAGTCTGTTATGGCAAGCATGTCTGCACTAAAACCCTTGCTAAATATCCCTAAAAATATGTTGGTGTGCAAGGAAATTGTGAGTGTTTAAGGGTGTCCTGTCATAGAAAACGCTGGGACTGCTCTGTTGGTTTTTTTTTTTAAATTATAAGGAAAAAAATGCCCTTAGGCTGTGACCTTGGTAGCAGTTGGATGTGAAATTTTATGTTGAAAGCCTGAAGCTTGGAAATTTCATAGAAGATTTGCTACAGCATCAGCTGCTGCACCTTAATACACCATGGGTATAGAAAGTATAAACATGTGGTCCACCATTGTTACTGGTTGGCTAAAGCAGTGCTGGAGTTGGAAGACCAGGAGTGACTCCTCACTCATAAGGTTACAGCTCACACTGTCCGACCTACTGGTTTTTTTCTCGTCACAGAAGTAGTGCATTTGTGTGCGTGGCACATGTAACCATAGTTACAGTTACTGTAACAGCTTTAATCCAAGAATCACAAAAGTGCTTTATAGATGTTGGCTCGCCATAGATGTTACACTCATTTGACAGATGGGAAGGAGAGGCACATAGTGGTTAAATACTTTGCCTAAGGTCCCAAACGGTGTCTGTTGTAGAACTGGGAATAGAACCATTTACACAACACTGACCAGGTCAAATACATAAGTAGAACTGACAGAGACTTTCAAAAATATATAGTTTTCAAGGGTTCCATTTCATGAAAAGTTTCTTTAAGGCTTGTTAAACTCATACAAATTTCAAAAAAGACACTAAATCTAAGCTCTTTAAGCAATAGCTCTTATTTTTAATTTGTTTCTCGGATACTAGCACTTAGCAAGAGTGGGAAAATCAGCCCCTTTGAAACAGACAATTAAGCAAGGTCGTTGGCGCAAGGAAGCTAGGATCATTCAAGAAACAACTATTTTGAATGCTAACCTGGGGATACTATTAACCAAGGTATATTGCCAGCGGCCAAACCGTCATTCCTTCTGTGCACATTTTATTACACTCTTATGAATGAAATCTAGCCAGTGTCTGCCCAAGCCATTATGGAGCGAGGCTCAGAGAAGGTTCTCATCTGTGTAACTGCATACCTTCATGTATGAGGTGGGAGGAATATTTGAGTTTTTCTTGGAGAGATAGCACTCACAAATGACTGTAATGACATAAGTATGCAGACTCCCATGTGATCCAGATCACATCGCACCTGTGGACTACTATGCAATGGTCACACTAAAAGCTTCTTGAATTGCTCGAAGTAATACACTGAAGTTTTGTATGGGCTTCTTGTAAAAGTTGGGACTGGATTCTTTGGAGTGTCTCTTTTCTGTTATTCAGAGTCTTGGTTAGGGAGCTGGAGGGCATCGCCAGAGAACATGAGTCACACTAAATCAAATCCGATTGAAAAGGTAGTTTGAGTCTTTAAAATGCATATAGTAACATTGCAGTGAGACACTCCAACATATCTGATTTTAGAGTAACAGCCGTGTTAGTCTGTATTCGCAAAAAGAAAAGGAGTACTTGTGGCACCTTAGAGACTAACCAATTTATTTGAGCATAAGCTTTCGTGAGCTACAGCTCACTTCCATTTTACAATTTGCTAAATTACAGCAATGAAAACTTACTGTGAAATCTATTTATATACAGTAACCCCTTGTGGGACCTCAATGACCAACATAAATTCCATTATTCTGCTTGTCCACGTGATGATCCCAATGACTGTCCTAAAAATTCTAGCTGTGATTGTGGGATCAGGGGACCGAGAGTTTATATCTGGGAATTACACTAACACAATAGAAGTTCTAAAATTCATTTCACTTCCAACAATGATGATATAGTGACCTGGGAAGATACAGCTTCCGGATCAGGATTTCAGAACAATCAAACAAAAGGCTACCCCTGATGAATCCAGGCCTGGTTTTAAACCAGGCCCAGTGCATGCTGGGATGATCTTTGGAAGAAGTAGTTAGGCTCTGCAGACATATTCAGTAAAGCTGATGGTCTCATCCTGAGCATGAATTCAAGTATTCGTAGCCTGAGACACTGAATTGCCAAATACAAGTCTCCAAGAAGGAAGAGACATCCTTGACATAATTGACATACAAGCAAAGGAAGCCTGAAGCCCATAACTCTGGTTCAGAGTATACCTTCTCTATCTAGAAGCCCTCTCTCCTACAGTCCTTGACATGGCACATTAAATCAGCAAATTGTAATAGAGATAGTACCTAGTTTCTTCTGAACTGGTTTTGACCAACCGCAGAAGTGGATGGACCCTATGAGAGAAGCTGTCCTCTCTGGTATTTGTAGACCAGTGCAATACCAAAAGTACTGAAATCTCATGAGACAGTCTGATCGTGTGATGTTTCCGGAATGACTTCCTCATCAATAGGTTTGGATGGGAAACTGAAGATTGTCAGGTTTCAGAGTAGCAGCTGTGTTGTCTGTATCCGCAAAAAGAAGGTACAGGAGACTTATTTCCACCAATATGCTCTCTCTTTATTTTTAATCTAAGGAGTTTTGTTCAGAAGAAAGTCTGTTGTATTCAGGGGTGATGGATATGCAAGAAAACTGTTATGACTGATCTCTTTTTTTATAGCCTTGCTTTAGGCAAGCAGAAATAGGCAGCTAGATAGCTATTATCAGTTACTGAATAAGCATCTGTGGCCAAGATATTAACCTCGCTATAAACTGAAAAAGGCTTTCTTCAATACCACATGCTGGGATTTGATTTCTGCTATACTGTGTTAAGAGTACACATTCCTGGAACAACCCCCTATGTTATGCATCCAGTTCTTTATTAACTCTACATTCTGTGCACCAGACACCCCGTGAGTAGAAACACACATATACAACAGAAACAAGTCATTTTTGTTTACAAATTAGGTCCTTAATTTTGTCCATGGCTAAAAGAAAATTAAATACTATAAATAAGCATATACTGTGCATATCTACTGAGCAGCAAGAACAGTACATGCGTAGTCTGCAAAGCAGATCAGGAAGGCTTTCAAGTATAGATTACTGTTAGCCACTGATTGAACTGTTTATCCACTCTGCTTTAATACTTAAACTCAAAGGGAAGTTTGTGTTTTCTTGATTTGTTGATTTCTGTTCCCCATGGCTCAGAAAGATCGGAGTTTACAAACAGAGTTTCAATGATGTACAGGAGACTGACCAATGATGTAGTTAATTTAAAATCTGTTTGGTTGTATATAATGCATGCCCATAAATACATGCTCTTTTTTTAAAAAAGCAGTCAAAGATATGACAGAAAGCAAATGAAAATTTGGCCCAAGACCAGCTGTCTATAAAATCTGTTTTTCTTATCTCCAACATAGACTTCCTTTAGGGAGAAGAAAATAATTGGTGGTCCACCACATGGGAGCCACTTTGTTAATACAACCAAGTTAGACAACTTACCTGAAGCTTGCTAGATAAGTAAGCCTGATTCTGTTCTCACTTCAATATAAAGCCAGATGTAATAGCAATGCAGTCACCATAAATCCAACTGTAATCCCAGTGTCCCAATGTAATTGAGAATGGAATTCATATTTACCCAAACCAGCTGAATCTCCTTCTGAGTTTGCAAATTTGGGCCAAAAATTTTGTGAGAACAGGCTTTTTAATGATTTTTCCCAGTCTTTCCTCATTCCATACAAACTTTGCAATACCTCCTGGCCGCAACCCAAAAGTGCAGAGACAGACAAAAATGAAAGATAGTGGGTGCAAATTTCCTATGGTTTTGGAACCTCAAAATCAAAATGCTTGTTTGAGTTTGGTGTGCGGGGATGGGCAAAGGGCAGGGGATGAGGCAGACGCAGGGCAAGAAGATGTGTTTCTAGACAAACTCTCCAGGTTTACCCCCAAATGGAACAGCTGGGAAACAGCCATGGGGCCTGCTGTGGCCTCAGGATTAGAGCACTAAACATGGAGTGATTCCAAGGCTGAAGTATCGTTTTAGTGGAAGCTAGATACAGCAGCTATATTCAATATGTCTCCTTCAGCCCGCCTGTAAGGTGATGAGTCATCCCTGAACTAGAGTTTGAATAAATGAGGCCTTCCTGTGCTAGGCTCCAGCCAATCCACAAGCCAGGACCTGGTCTGGTGACACTTGGGGCGGGTATATAAACCTTGTGGCAGAAATAGTAGCTCATTTTACTCAATGTTCCTTCATGGATTGGAACTCTCCCCTGCCTGTCAGCGGTAACACACTCCGTAAGCCTTAGCCACCTCCTGCCTTGCTCTTGCTTCAGCCCCGTTTCTAGTCCTGCTCCGGCCTTGTTCTTGCTCAGGCCTTGTTCCAGCCCCACTCTGGGCTCCTGATTCCAGCTCTGACACCCTCTGCTCTGCCAACTCGATGTGACTGCCATGGCTCTGACCATGCCCATCGTGGTTTCTTACACTGTCAGCCTTTACTTGTATGGACATGAAAATTTAAAAAAACACAAACCCAACCAAAACCCCTTACTTGCTATATACATATTGTAACTTGTACTTTAAGTGTAGTACTAATTGTACAGGAGAACTAACTAGACTCTATTTCCTCTTCAGTTCAGGAGAATGGTTTAGAAGTCTAGAGTATAACTGTGAACCAGAGAAAGGAAGAATATTAAAGTCACTTAATAGACTAGGATAAATGTTTGCCTCTGTCTTATTTATCTGTATTTAGAGATTCATACTGAGGATCGTTCAGCCAGCTTTTTTTTTGATCTTTTGTCTCTTATTTGTGTATAAGAGCCAAGTGAAATAATAGCAAGAAACTAACAAGCCATGGAATTCAGGATACAAGGCCAATAATTCCACTAAATATGAATCATCTCTGTTAATATTCTTTCTGCCAAATTCTACTTTTTGCTTCACATTAAAGAAAAATTAGCTATCGTTGGGACAGATAAAAAATGCACTGAGTGCGAGTTGATCTGTGTGTTTTCAAAACAAACGGTGCTAATGCTTTTAATTAAGGGGTAGGGAAAATGAAGGGCTTTATCATCCAGTCTCCTCGGGCTATTATTTCATTGTGGATAGGGCTTCTGTTGTTCTAAATGTCGATCTTTTTTGAAGGATTTGCTGTTAAATCTAATGTAGTTTGCATTTAAATTCCAGTGTGCCACATGAGCCCTCATTTATTTGATAAGGAACCATTGTTATGAAGAAGAATGTAGCACTTAATCTGTATTGCTTAAGGGAGCTCAGGAATGCTGCATTTGCTCGTTTTGCATGTTAACGATATCATTCGGTCGGAAATTAATATGCAGCGTGATATAGTTGAGCAAAATTTGGAGGTGAAATTATAAAATCTGTCAGATTATTCACACACAGAGCTTCTAAAAGGACATGTTTTCTGTTGTATATCCAGGAAAAATGCACACAAAGCAGTGCTGACAGCTTCATCACTGTTTCTGAGTCTCAGCTGGCTTTGGAGGGAGTGGCCGTTAGCAGGGATGAGAGGATAATTTCAGTTTTAATGTTCATTTAAGGTCTGATCTAATGCTCAGAAAGATCAGTGGAAAGACTCCCATTGACTTTATTGGATGCTTAGGTTGGACCTTTATGGCTTGATCCAATAAAGTCATTGGAAAGACTGCCCACTAACTTCAGGAATCATTGGATTTGGTCCTGCAAAGATGTGCATGGATGCTTAATGTTGTGCACTGCGAATACTCCCACTGATTTCAGTGGAACTACTCACAGTACATTAAATTAAGCACATGAGTATTAGCGGGATCAGAGCCTTAGTCCTTAAAATATTTGGCTGTCAAAAAGGATAACAATTTGTGCGGGAGGGGGTGTGCACGTGGGCCACTGTTCACTAAGAACTGGTCTGTGGCCACCAGCTGATTTCACTCAAGCCACTCGTGATGAGATTTTAGTATTAGAGCTGGTTAGAAAACTGGGGGTTTTCTTCTGGGAAAAAAATGATTTTTTTTGGTTAAAAGTATTTTAACCAAAAAATAAAATATTTTGAGTTTGAAAAGCTAACTTGGTGCTTCAGGGGAGTTGTAGTTCATGTGCCTCATGCCCCTGTTCTCCTCCATAGGCCGTGCTCCTTGGTCGGACTGCATCTCCCATGATGCACCATGTTTTCTCCTCTTGGTATGGGAAGGTGGTGCATCATGAAGTCCAGTTGGTCAGCCCTGCCCATAGAGGAGAAAGGGAGTATGAGGTATCCGAACTATCCCACGAGTCACTGCAGCAGCATTTCAGAATCCAGATATTTCAGTTATCAGGCTTTCAGTTTTTTGTCAAAAATATTGTTTTGTAAACAACACCATTTTCCATTGATAAAAAGTTTCACTGGAAAATTTTTGACCAGAACTAATTAGTATCTTTCTGTCACTAATGACCTAAACTAAATTTGATGTAGAAGCAAAAGGCCCCAGAGCTCCCATAACTAGATCCCAAAGGGTACATCTACACAGCAACTAGACACCTGCAGCTGGCCCGTGCCCGTCAACTCAGGCTCACCGGGCTCAGGATGAGGACTGTTTCATTGCTGTGCAGATTTCTGGGCTCGGGTTGAGGCCGGGCTCTACGACCCTGCAAGGCGAGAGGCTCACCCGGAAGTCTACACAGCAATGAAACAGACCCACAGCGTAAGCCCAAGTCGGTTGGCCCAGGCCAGCCGCGGGAGTCTAGTTGCTGTGTAGACAGACTCAAAGTGTCCATGCCAGCTTCCCAGGTCAGAAGACAAGAGAGAAAAGAGGTTGTGCACATTCTGTGACAGAAAAAGTGTGACTTCTCCTTTTGTTTAATTCCTGATGCTAATCCAGGATAATGGAGCTATTAGATGTTGGCATCTCTAACGTGGTTATCGTTTCAAAATGAATTGTTTCTGCTAATGGTAGTAATCTTGCTACAACTAAAGCAATGAAATTGAATTCTTAAGTACTAGAGTAGAACAAACCATGAAGTATTATAGTGCTTATTGAAACTAAGGGTCAGACAGCTGTCTGAAAAAGAGTCTATTTAAGGTAGATTATTGATAGTTCCTATATTAACTAATTTAATACGCCAATTGTTCTGTGATTCTATGTTAAATTTTATAATGACTATAAATAATAGAAATAATCTGCACTTAATACATATCACCTTTCATCCAAGGATCTCAGATAATTCACAAAAATGAATTAGACCTCATACCATCTATGAGTCAACGAGTGATACCTTTACTCAGGTAGAGTAGCATTTGCCTCCCATTGACTCCCATAGGATGACTCATGGTGTAAGGTACAACCCAACCTGAGTGTCACTATCTGGCCCTAGACATGGTAGAGAAGTACTGTAAATAGCAACTTTATAGATTGGGAAACCAAGGCACAGGGATTTTCTGTGACTTGCCTCATTTAAAGCATGTTTGTTAAGTATGACCCAGCATATCAGTGGTCAAGCCAGGAATAGAAGCCAGACTTCCTGACTCCTGCTGCCTGGCTTCTACTACAAGACCAGACTGCCTTATAGGAAACAACATGTGCTTATGGGGAAATACAGTGAGTTTTCTAATGATCATATATGATAGAATTTGCATTAAGGGGTGAAATTCTTCCCTGTGCAACCCAAGGCCTATTTGCTTAGTCATGGGCTTAACTGCTGCATAGGCTTGTGCTGTCCCTCTGTTCAAGGGTGAATTTCACCCTAGTGAGGACAATACCACCTCTTAAATACTAGGCTTATTTCCTGACTTCAAAGGATATTGGGGACAGAGCTCTGTTTGTCTGTGGGAATAATTTAAGACTGAGGTGCTTTGGTGACTCTTCTGCACCCCTAAATACTACAGGTATATTTGATTTTTTTTCCTTGCTGATATCCATGAGGGGTTCAGGCTTTGCTTCTACAGCTAGGATAAGAGTCTAGATTAGATGGGGAGGGAGGGGGAGTGTCTTTTATTATTCCATTTTACAGTGGAAAATACCCCAGAGAATTCAACTTTCCATATACCACAACCACAACCACAACAGATTTGCAAACCCCAAAGTAGCAAGAGCATAAAAATCTAATTGTTTTAAGCCACATGCTGTGTGGTAAATCATAATTTTAGGGATGGGGTTCTGTTCAACCATGCCAAAATAATGGGTCAGATCCTCAGTTGGCGTAAATCAGAATAGCTCCCTTGTTTCCAGTGAACCATCTATACCAGCTGAAGATCTGCCCCAATGTTTTCAAACAATATTTACAGTTGTTCTATCCTAGTATTTGAAGAAGAAAGAAAGAAAGAAAACTGGCACCAGTAGTAAATACACCTACCTGTGAATGCCCTTAATGTTTTTTAGTTCTTAAGAATATATCCAGTGGGACTGTATTTCTTTTATTATCTTTTTGTGCATATGTTAATGCCAGCACCTGACACACTCTCATTTTTCTTAATCCTGTTCTCTTAATGGATACCGTGAGCTTGGCTGGCCTTCCACAGGATGAGAGTAATAATTTTGCTTCATCAATTAGAGAGCAAGAACTTTTGCAGCATTCTGGAGTCGAATCTTTCGCACCCACCCACTTGAGAGTAACTCTGACTATTGGTAGAGCTGGGAAAATTGTGCAACAAAATATTGTGTGAATATTTGTCCAATGTTTTTAATGAATTTGCTTCAGCCACATGATTGTCGTCGTTATTCATTAGTGAGGCATATTTCCTTCTCTGGAATTATATTGTTGTTATAATTGACATCACCCTGCAGATCCCACCCACGATCAGAGCGCCATTTGATTAGGCATTGTGCAAATACATAGCAAAAAAACCCAGCCAATTGCTGTCCTGGAGAGCTTATGTTCTAAATAGACAAGAGAAAAAAGGGGGAGTGAAAGGTAGTAGTAGTATTCCTACTCTGCTAGTGGGGAACTGAGGCACAGAGAGATTAAGTAACTTGCCCAAGGTCACCCAGGAAGTGTGTGGCTGAGCCAAGAATTGAACCCAGATCTCTTAAGTTCAGTGCCGTAACCACAGAACTCCCCTTCCTCCCTTTAACGTATATAGGCAGTTGAATTTTGTGCAGTCTTACTTCAGTGGCAAAATAATATCTCCCAAATAATGCTCCAATTCTACAAGCATAGTGCTTACTACTGTGAAGCTGGTGGCCCCACTGAAGTCAAAGACTTTCCAAAGACTCCAATGGCATCAGGATCAGGCCTTATTTTAGGTATTAGGTAACTTCCATTGATTAAATAAACCTATAGTCCTTTAAAAAAAGAAAAAGAAAAATGACAACTAATAATTTTGCATTGCTGATAATGCTGTTTCTATTGTTTTTTTTCTCTTCCTGCAGGACACCTGCTATGATTGGCTGTTCGTTTGTTGTAAACAGGAAGTTCTTTGGAGAAATAGGTCTTCTGGATCCTGGAATGGATGTATATGGAGGAGAGAACATAGAGCTAGGAATCAAGGTTTGTGAAATTGTTGCCATTCTGTGCAATTTTTCTTGAAATTGTATTTTTAAAAAACTCATGCACAAGGATCTTTTTTAAAGACCAAAATCAATTAGAATCTACATTAGAATCAAGCACGATACTTTCAGTGGCACCTTAAAGAAAGAGTCCAGAAAACATTTAGTTACTTCTTGGGAGCATATATTTTCTCCTGTTCCCCAACATTTGCATATGGAGCCTATGCAAGGCCTGCTAAAGCCAAAGGGAGCATTTTCAATTATTTAAGTGGGCTTTGGATCAGGTCTATAGCATCAGTTCATGATAACAAGTTATAGATATGCAAAATATCAAATCCACTGTCAAAGAAAATATCATGCCTGTGTCTCTCACAGAAACAGACTCATGGAAGGTGATGGGGCTACTCGTTGTGAATACCACAAGCATGATTTGAATGCTAAAACATCTTTTACAGACATTTAACAGCCACAACATAAAGTGCATGTATAAATTGGTGTAACCCACTTTAATTATGATATATCAATAGACATATTTTCAGTAACTGCCACCATAAATCTACACAAGAAACTCCTACTTACAATATCTACCAGTGCAACTTCAATTCATTACCATAAAGATATTAGATGTGGTTTAATGATTTGATCGTTTCCATAATTAGGGCCCTACCAAATTCACGGCCATGAAAAATGCATTATGGACTGTGAAATCTGGTCTCCTTCCCCTCCCCATCCCATGAAATCTGGTCATTTGTGTGGTTTTACTCAATAATGTACAGATTTCACGGGGGAGACCAGCGTTTCTCAAATTAGGGGTCCTGACCAAAACGGACATGCAGGGGGGTCCCAAGGTTATTTTAGGGGGGTTGTGGAATTGCCACCCTTATTTCTGCGCTGCCATCAGAGCTGGGTGGCCAGGGAGCAGTGGCTGTTGACCAGGTACCCAGCTCTGAAGGCAGCGCCCCGTCAGCAGCAGCGCTGAAGTAAGGATGGCAATATCATACCATGTCACCCGTACTTCTGCGCTGCTGCCTTCAGAGCTGGGCGGCCAGAGAGTGGCAGCTCCTGACTGAGGGCGCAGCTCTGCAGACAGACGTGCAGAAGTAAGGGTGTCAATACCATACAGTGCCATCCTTACTTCTGCACTGCTGCTAGCCGCAGCTCTGCCTTCAGAGCTGGGCTCCCGGCCAGCAGCCGCCGCTCTCCAGCTGCCCAGCTCTGAAGGCAGCACCGCCGTCAGCAGCAGCGCAGAAGTTAGGGTAGCAGTACCGCAACCCCCTGCTACAATAACCTTGCAACACCCCCACCCTCCTCCTCGCCCCACACACACACATATAATTCCTTTTTGGGTAAGGACCCCTACAATTACAACATCATGAAAATTCAGATTTATGTAGCTGAAATCATGAAATTAACGATTTTTAAAATCCTATGCCCCGTGAAATTGACCAAAATGGACCCTGAATTTGGTAGGGCCCTATCCATAATATATCACAAAGTGGTTCATATACAAAAGATTTCAGTGCTTGCAAAGGCAGAGTCTATGGAGATCCAATCAAGCCTGGGCTTAGAACATACTATTTGTTAGATTAAGGAACTGATAGTGAGAGAGACTTGAGACTTGCTCATAACTGAAAAGTTGAATTAACTGTTTGCTGTTATAAAAAATGAAAAATCATTGTTTATTTCATAGATTTTCCAACTTGTATTTGCTTTGCTAGAAAATCAAAAGCAATTGATAAAATCTATTTTTATTGGGTGTGAGGAATAGTAATCTCATTTAAACAAGAGAATAGAAGATAAAGCCTTTAAATATGCCATGCAATTCCACTCTTTATGGGGTAATTATTGCAATTGACGCTCTTGGTCTAGAGGTATCAAACTCTCTTGTGACCACCTTCATTTGTTTGTTTCGCTTTTTTGTGTTGCTATCATTCAGTGATTGACAGAGATGGTATACTATTTAGTAGAACTATTCTTCTCCTAGTTAATAATTCAACCCGTCTCTTTGGTCTTGGAGGATTTCATGGGAGATTGCTGGAAAAATAAGATAGATGTTCAAGGCACAAGCAATGATCAGAGATGTAATATTTTTTTTGACATTGTGGATCTATTAAAAGGAGAGCTAGAATATCTCTAGTTGAAAGATTTTGAAAATTCCCACCACCCCTATCCTAATCTTTATTTTTCCAATGTGTATACATGTGTGCACACACATTATATATATACACTCTGGCCAAGATTTTCAAAAGTAATTAGTGGTTTTGGGTGTATAAACATGTGGGGCTGAAACTTATGACACTTTTAAAAAGGCCTGCTTTTCAAACGGTGCTGAGCATGTCCCCTCTGAAAATCAGCCTCCTTTAAGGTGTCTCAAGTTGGGCACCCAAAACTGCTGGTAAATAAAATCTCTAGTCACTTTTGAAAATGTTGGCCTTCTTGTAAAGCTTACAGTTACACCATTTGGGCCCAGTCTTGCTCACAGTGAAGTTGATAGGTTTTTGCGTCTAAATTCAATAGAATGGTGGCTCTTGTCATAGTTGGTTTGGTTTGCACTTTATACCAAGATTCCATTTATAAATGGTTTATACAGGGTTAATAAATAATTAATAGGCATTTTAATAAATGGTTCATTAATTATAGATTATTATAGCATCCAACCAACCAATACATTGTTTTAAACTCTGGCTTACAGCCATCTATAATATGCTTATAACACCTATTAACCCTCAGAAACCATTGCTAAAGTTTATCTTAATATAAAATGTTTGATTGGTTGCTGAATAATTTTAAAGTGTGGCAGTTGTCAAAAAGTAATTGTGTGGTTCTTTGTTTACTCTGTCTCAATGCCTCTCAGCTCAAAACTGGCTCAGTTTACAAGTCCAAAGATAATGGTTTTCTCTTTGGTGATGCTGCAAGTTCCACCTTCTTTCTGAAAATCATGCTGTATTTTAATATAGTTTAATATTTATATCACTAAAAACCCCATGATATGTTTCTGGATGCATGTATACATTTGTTTTAAAGTACAAAAATTAGACAATAGACCAAGGGACAAATAAACCCCACCATCTCAGACATCCAGCAAAAACATCAGTTAAACAAATCATGGCAGAGGTTCTCACAACAAATTTTTTGGTGGCCTCTGATTGCGGCCACCAACTCTTGCTGGTGGCCGCTGTTACAATTTTAACTAAGTTTAGGAAAGACAAATAAATATGCAAATACTTGTCCAAATCATTGAAATGTATTTATGTTGGGATTTTTTTGCAGGTTCAATAATAAAAATAATCTACACGTCTCTGTTCTTTACTGGACCTAAACAGAATAGAAAACACAAATAAGGGCATATTCTTGTCTTTTTTGTTGTTTATTTTACTTTTTTGGTTTCTGTTTTAAAGACTTGCTAGCTAGTAAGCTGCTGCTGTGAAAATGATAATAACAAACATACAAATATCACTTTTCACAGCAGCACACTTACTCAGCCCTGGCAAGCCCAGGGACAAATTGAGCTCTGGATGGGGAGGAGGGTAGGAAGACATTGGGTGCCAGAGGCAACGGGGAGAATGGATAGGGGGCTGGGGGAGGCAGTGGGGGCCAAGGGAGAATGGATGAGGGTGAGCCCAGGGCCAGAGTCTGTTGCCCACCACCCCAGGGAAGGTGGGGAACTCACTAGGAGCCTGTTCCTCCAGCATTTGTGTCTCCCCTGCTGGCGGCCTCAGGGGAGGGGGCACTGCTTTAACCCCCTCCCACATCACTGCCCAGGAGGCTGTGGCCTCAAGAAAAGCCCCTGGTGGCATGCAGCCACGGTGGCCACATTTGAGAAACACAAAAATAAGGTTTTATGTTGTCCTATATTTAAAAAGAACATGTACTTTACAAGAATCTGATTTATAAATATGTCCAGATATAGGTACAGTACATATGGCTATAAAATGCAAAAAAGAAAACTATCTATTTAATTGCTGTTACTAATTAGTTCAAATGAGAGCATTGACCGATTAGCTAAGTGGTTCACTTTAACAAAAAAGTTATCCATGGTTAGGGCTGCAGATAATCCTGGCGCTAGGGTTTTTGCTGCCCTCTACAAAGTGGAAAACATCCTCCTACCCTGTAGTCACTAAAATAATAATAAACCCACTAAACATTTTGCTGCCTCTAATTTCTTGCTGCTCTAGGCAATTTTTTGTTCTGCTTGCAGGGTAAACCTGGCCCTGGCATGGAGTACAGATTGTTCTTTGTATTACTGTCGTTCCTTTTATCTCACTACAGTGACTCTAGAAGGAGTTCTCATCTTGTGCTTAGTCTTGCTCCCTGTCCCTAAAGTGGACAACTTCATATCCTGAGGCAGTATTAAAAAAAAAAAGGCGGGGGGGAATAAAATCGCTATCAGCCTGTTCTTGGCAGAGAAAATGGTGATGTCCACTAGGCAAAGGAGTTCAGGGTAATATTTCAACGGAGATATTTTCAACAGCATTCATTTATTTATTCGTTCATTTATGTTAAGCTATTCCTGGACATTGAGTTATCCCAGTGCTAGGTCTTACCACATTTGCCGCATGCCAGGCCTGTATATTTGAACAGCATTCCCTAGAGTTAGCAACAAATACCTTCCACAGCAGGCCATTTTATCAAATTCTACCCTTCACGGTTATTCCACAACCGCAGAGTTGGTCACAAGCTCTACCTGCTGTGGCTGGAGAATATCGAAGCCCTAGATGTCTGAGTGAAGGGCAATTGTAAGAGTGCGTCAGCTTTTGAACTCTGTGGACATTTTCACTTCACTAATATAAAGCCCTTGAATGTGGTCTCAGAATTCCCCTTGACTTCAGAGGTAGATTTGGGCATTTACCAATGTCAAGGTTGTATATTATGCATGCAGTTCCAGCCTCGATGCAGGAAAGGACTTAAGCACATACTTTTCATGAAAAATTTAATCACAAATCCAATTTTCCAACATCAAAAATTTTCTATCAAAACTGTTTTATCAGCCATAGTACTGCTATAGTGGTGAGAGGAACATTTGCTCTAGTAGCTTCTTTCCTGAGGTGGCCAGCAATATGGCAAATTAGTATGCATTTTCCATTCATTGCTTAATGGAGACAGATTTAGTCCAGTGACATGGGCCTGTGAGAATCTATAACGCATTACCCAATTCCCTCAAATAACTGGTCCCCTCAATACGCACAGACTTTTCTCCATGCCAGTGAGGATGTAGGGAATCTGCCTGTATAACTTATGGATTCTGTGTATGATTATGAACGCTTTGCAGCTTTATCAAGCTGCAAACTCCATTTTGAATATGTAGCCCCCTCTGCCTTCTCCGTTGTCTGTTTGCCTCCTTGTTGAATTCAAATTGAAAAGGCTGGTGACAAAGGTATAAGAAAAGAGGATTGCTGACTTAAAGTGCGCTCCTATTGAAATGGAATAGCTCTAAAAATAGACTGGCTCCTAACCAGCAGAATTGGTCTATCAGAGGAGAGGTCGCCTTGGCAATTAAGTCACTTGAGGAGGCTAAAAGCTATAAAAGGACAGGAGCTGTTTTACTCAGGGGACCATTTTTCTCCAGCTCAATATGAGGGAGAAGCAGCCCAGCATGTAGAAGTTTGTTGAGATAGGGAACCGTGCCTACTTGCCCCCAAGGACTCCCAAGGGAATGGTGAGCTAGTGGTGGGCATTGCATTTAGACTGCTTATTGTTTTCTAAATGATCTGTACTTTCTTGTGCTTAGTTAGGTGAAAGAGCAAGGGTGTTAAAATTCTGTGCAAAGTCTGTGTTATAAGCTTTAGGCAAAATGTGAGAGACTTAACCAGTAAACTGGAAGGCTCACCACCTTTGGTGGGGTTCTGGGAGAGTGTGTGTTTACGCTATGGGGATAGGCAGCTGGATAACAGGTACCAGCTTGCACAAGGAGTACTACACACTGCGTCTGGATAGTAGCTGGGCTCCATCCAGGTTCCTGGAGCTGTAACAGTGCCCCTTCTGCTTTTGCAAACTTTGGCAAAAAAATCTATTCAGAAAACTTCCATTCCCACTTTTGTTTTGTTTCTTTTTAAATGAAGATTGTTTGTGGATACGGTTTTTAGTGAATGTTTGAACTGCAAGGAAACCATTTGCTTTTAATATGCATCACGCTGTTTCTTTGTGTGTGAGAGTTGTATGGATTTTCACGGTTGGTCACAGCGAGTTACTGAGATGCCCCAGGAAACTATATATGGTGTTTGTTTTGAACAAAGGTTTATTTTGTGTGTGTTGCCATCATTTCAAGCCCTGGGGATGGGTTACAAGGTTGTTTTCAGCAATGTCATGCATTGCTAATTAAACTCATTTAAGCTGTCTTTTAGAGATTAATTTAATCAATAAGGATATTATTACTCCTTTGATAGTATCATTTGTACAAATCGTCACTTGATGAAGACAATTAACTCAGAATGCTTATTAGCTGATCCATCCCACACCTTATTTGTGTAGTAAGAATCAGTCACAGATTTAATTAAGAAAAGTACAATTCAAGGATTTCTTTGAGGCTCAGTGGATGACTCTGTCTTTGTTTTACGTGAATGTTTAATCGATTGTAGTTTGGGTTTGGTCATTTATTATTATCTATTTCTTTTTTTAGAGGGGAAAAAAGGGTGTTCTCTCATTTCAAACTCCAAGTTTTCCTAACTAGTCACCTAAATGTCTCATGTCAATCTCAGATGTGCGCATCCAAATGAGCAGCTGTGCATGCAAAAGAGGTAACCCAGTGAACCCATTTGAACATTCATATGTGCTAATGGAGGACTGGTCTCAATAAGGGTAGCGAATTCTGAGCAGTTGGCTCCTGGTAAGATATGCACATGCGGGGAATCAAACATTTTGGGGTGGTTGTTATTTTATTAATAATTATTTAGGCTCTAATTCCACAACCATTCATACACATTAGTAACTTTATAATTAGGGGGTGAAATTCACCCCTGTGCAGAGGGCGCAAGGACTGTGCACCCCTTAAGTTAAGTTCCACATAAGTTCTCAAAGTGGCACTTCAGTGGTACATAAGTCCGGGGTGTAAGGTGACCAGATAGCAAATGAGAAAAATCAGGATGGGGATGGGGGTGGGGGGGAATCGGTGCCTATATACGACAAAGCTCCAAATATCGGGACTGTCCTTTTAAAATCGGGACATCTGGTCACCCTACCGGGGTGGGCCCTGTGCACAGGGTGAATTTTACCCACAAATAGTCTCATTGAATTTATATGAGTAAAATTACTCTCAGGCTTAAGTGTTTGCAGAATCAGGGCCTTAGAAACAAAAAAAATGTATTTCATTTCCTTTTTAGCACAGAGGAGCTCATGGATTTCTGTATTTAGAAAATCAAATGTTTTTTTCTCTGTATGTTTTGCATAAAATTAATGTAATCTATCACTCTTTACTAAGAATAAAATAAAGAAGTTTGGCTGGATTTTTGAAAGCAGCTGAATCTTTCGGCTTCCACTGAGTTCCTCTACGCTAGCTTGAGAGTTCATCGATTCCAAGGCCAGAAGGGACAACTGTGATCATCTAGTCTGACCTCCTGTATAACACAAGCCAGAGAACTTCCCCCATATAATTCCTAGAACGAATCTTTTAGGAAAATATCCAATCTTGATTTTAAAATGGTCAGTGATGGAGAATCCACCACCACGACCCTTGGCAAATTGCTCCAATGGTTAATTATCCTCACTGTCAAAAACATAGGTCTTATTTCCAGTTTGAATTTGTATAGCTTCAGCTTCCAGCCACTGGTTTGTGTTAGTTCTTGCTCATCTATATTGAGGAGCCCGTTATTAAATATTTATTCCCCATATAGATATTTATAAACTGTAATCAAGTCACCCCTAAACCTTCTCTTTGGTCAGTGAAATATAATGATAGACTCAAAAACTCAATCTAAGGCAGGTTTTCTAATCCTTTAATCATTCTCAGTTCAATCACTCTCCCTTATTTATCAACATCCTTCTTGAATTGTGGGCACCAGAACCGGACATCGTATTCTAGCAGCGGTTGCACCACTGCCAAATACAGAAATAAAATAACCTCTTTACTCCTATTCAAGATTCCCCTGTTTATGCATCCCAGGATTGCACTAGCTCTTTTGGCCATAGTGTCACATTGGTTGCTCATGTTCAGCTGATTATCCACCATGACCCCCCAATTTTTTTCAGAGTCACTGCTTCCCTGGAGACAGTCCCCCATTCTGTAAGTTCCTAGGTGTATACATTTACATTTAGCCATATTAAAATGAATATTGTTTGTTTGTGCCAAGTTTACCCAGTGACCCAAATTGCTCTGAATCAGTGACCTGTCCTCTTCATTATTTGCCCACTCCCCCAATTTTGTGTCATCTGCAAAGGAGGAGTGTGGTGATTTCATGTTTTGTTCCAGGTCACTGATAAAAATGAGAAATAGCATCGGGCCAAGAACCAACCCCCCCGCAGGATCCCACTGGAAACACATATGCTTGATGACGATTCCCAGTTTACAATTATACATTAAGACCCATCAGTTAGCCAGTTTTTATTCGTTTTAAGATGTGCCACGTTAATTTTATACTGTTCTAAGTTTTTCAATCAAAATTTTATGTGGTACCAAGTTGCAGCAAGTCTCCGGCCATTTGTGCCACATAGGCGGAGCAAAGGGAGAGGAATAGGACAGAGAATTTGCTCCATGATGTTCTGTGCATCAGTGAATAGAGGAAGGATGGTCCCATATTTAAGGTAATAAATAATAAGGGTAGTGAATTCTGAGAGGTTGGCTCCAGGTAATATATGCAAATGGGTGGAATCAAACATTTTGGGGTGGTTTTGTTAGCCCTGTGAGTGAGTGAAGAGACAATAATTAGAATGATGTGCAATTTTTTTACCCACCCAACTCTCACTTTGCCAAAACGAAACTGATCTGCTTGAAATTCCACCTGCAAGATCTTCAATCTAGGGATGAATCAGAGAAAACTTCTGAGAGAGATGGAGGTTCAAATCTTAAGTGGAGTTCACTCTTGGAATATATCCTTAATTTTATTTCTTAGTTTGCTTGGCTGGTTTTTGGTACATCTCAAATGGCTTGGCATATATACCTCAAATTCCATGGATTCAGTTGATCCTGGAAAGGAGATGTACCTTAAATGAGTTTTGCGGGTTGAGGCTGGAATTATGAGATATTAATTACGTACATTATGATGTCTTCATGGCCTAATGCAGTTGGTGTTTGTCTGTCCCGTCTGCCTAATCAGCTGATGTATCTTAGCATTTATACTGAACAGCTATAAACTTTATAAAGTGGGTATAGGCCAGATGCAGATAGTCATGTGAGGAGTGGCAAGCAGGGTACCACATTGGGCTGATGAAGTCTGAGGAGTGGGAGAGCCACAAATGGAGTGGTCTGGTGTGGGGAATAGCGCAAGCTTTATGACAGAACAAGAAGCAATGGTCTCAGTTGCAGTGGGGGAGGTCGAGGTTGGATATCAGGAAACACTATTTCACTTGGAGGGTGGTGAAGCACTGGAATAGGTTACCTAGGGAGGTGGTGGAATCTCCATCCTTAGAGGTTTATAAGGCCTGGCTTGACAAAGCCCTGGTTGGGATGATTTAGTGGGTGTTTGTCCTGCTTTGAGCAGGAGATTGGCTAGATGACCTCCTAAGGTCTCTTCCAACCCTAATATTCTATGATTCTATGAATGGGAAGGAGAAAGCCACATATGAAGATGGGTCCATTTCTTCCCTGCTTTCAAGGAACAAGGAAGCGCCTGCATAACTTGCAGGATCCATAAAAGACCCTGGATGGCTCACACAGTACCACAGAATCTATGTGCAAAAGCCACAGGGACTACTAAAAGTGGGGAATTTTTAAACAAAGGACATTTCCAGATAAAAATATTGTTAACTCAGAGCAAAGGAAGAAATAGAATAAGACTGACCTTGGAAAATGTCTTAGAAGCATAGCTTTAGAAATAAATCAGCACACCAATTCGCATGCGCCCATGTGCTTGGTCACATGCTATTTATATCGGTCGGTCGGTATCCCCATTGTACTAAGATTGATTTTATTCTTCAGCCAGCGTTATTGTTGTATGGTTGAAAAAAATATTTCCACTGTTGACAAATAGCCAATCAGGAAAAGTTTATTTTAACCACAGAAATTGGTACTATTGTGAATTTAGAACGTTTGCTCCACGTTGTTGTCAGCACCGCATTTACTGTAGGTGCTGGAGGATGTTTTATAGCAAATGTCAGTCTAGTTTTCTGATGCATTGTGAGCCAGACATTTATGCTATTTTCTTCTATTAGAGTTGCAGTGGTGTGAGCAATTTAGAGCTGTCTCTTTTAAGAAAGGGAAATTGCAAGCAGGCAGTCGTGTCGCTTATGCTGCTCCCTCGCTGTCTCCTGATAGAAAATGATTTATTGTCCCTGCCCATTATCTCCACTCAAATAAGGAAGGGTGAAAGGAGCATTCTCACCCACTCTGATTCTAGTGTTTTTACCGACAATGTTCTTTTTATGCAGGGAAAAAGTTCATCGTTTTCATCGAAAAATATTAGCTCTTCCCATCCAACCGGCAGTATATTGCAGATGAAATTCACTTCTGTGTACAGAGGTCCTGCTCTCAAGACTATGCACCCCTTAATTTCCGCTTGAGCTTTTGGCACTTATAAGCCTCTTCTTGTGAATACTAATTGAAGAATTGCCAAAGGCCTGACTTAATGCTGGACGTACAGAATCAGACAGACAGCCCCATCTTCCACCACTGTCATTGCAGGCTCCAGGCCGCTCTTACAAATGTTCCAAATGTGGAGAGCAGCCACAGTTTTCCCTCTGCTGAAGGGCCTGTAGGTATGTGGGTCTGCAGAACCCAAAGAGAGTAGAAAACCACAAGGCAGGGTGAAAGCTGCAGCACCATCTCGCCTTCCTGAGTTCAGGGGATTAGATAGCTCAGGCCAGGGATGATTTACGCCTCTCATTACTGGCTCATTTGGGAGAATCTGGCCTCCAAAATGTTTTAACACAATGTTTAATGTGTCTAGGACGGGGTGGGCAAACTACAGCCTGAGGGCAGCATCTGGCCCCCCAGATGTTTTAACCTGGCCCTCGAGTTCTCACCAAGGAGAGGAGTCAGGGGCTTGCCCCACTCAATGCGTGCCATGGCACCGCACGACTCCTGGAAGAGGCGGCATGTCCCCTCTCCAGCTCCAATGCGTAGGTGCAGCCCAGGGGTTCCGCACGCTGCCCCCGCCCCGAGCGCCGCCCCCATTGGCCAGGAACTTGAGGTAAGCACCAGCCGGAGCCTGCACCCCTGACCCCCTCCTGCGCCCCAATCCCCTGCCCCAGCCCTGATCCCCCTCCTGCCCTCCGAACCCCTCGGTTTCAGCCTGGAGCACCCTCCTGCACCCCCAACCCCTCATCCCCAGCGCCACCCCAGAGCTTGCATGCCCAGCCAGAGCCCTCCCCCACACAGCACCCCAACCCTCTGCCCCAGCCCGGAGCTCCCTCCTGCATCCTGAACTCCCCATTTCTGGCCCCACCCCAGAGCCCGCACCCCCAGCCAGAGCCCTCACCCCCTCCTGCAACCCAACCCCCAATTTCATCAGCATTCATGGCCCACCATACTATTTCCATACCCAGGTGTAGCCCTTGGCCCAGAAAGTTTGCCCGCCCCTGGTCTAGGATCTGTACTCTATGCAGTGGTATTTTCAAAAGCACTCAGCACTGGTCTAACTCTGCTCCCATTGAAGCCAATGGTAAATAATTCCCATTAATTTCAATGGAATCAGAGTTAGGCCAACACTGAGCGTGTGTGTATGTGTGTGTAAGTTATTTAACTTGCCCTTTGAAAATGCAGTTATGGTCAGAAAACAATGAGAAAAGTTCAACAGGCCTGGTCCTGCAGTGCATTGTGAGTTAGATCTGCTTGTATTTCTGACTCAGATATGTTTTTACCATTCTGGTTAGCCAGGGGTGAAAGTAACTAAAAGGACCTACCGGTACGCCGGAGTCCTGAGCAGGGGCGTGGCCTCAACCGTGCCTCCCAGCAGAAGCAGCTGGGAGCTCAGGGGCAATTTAAAGGGCCTGGGGCTCCAGCCACTGCTACCGCAGCAGAGCTCCGGGCCCTTTAAAAGCACCGCCTGAGCCCCACTGCCGGAGCCCCGGGGTAGCGGTGGCAGGGCTATGGCGGTGATTTAAAGGGTCCGGGGCTCCCTGCAGTGGCTGGAGCCCTGGGCCCTTTAAATCACCACCAGATCCCTGCCACCGCTACCCCAGGGCTCCGGCAGCGGGGCTCGGGAGGCGATTTAAATGGCCTGGGGCTCCGCCCACTGCAGGGAGCCCTGAGCCCTTTAAATCACCGCCTGGGGAAGCCGGTCTGGTCCAGCACGGCTTACCAACTTACTTTCACCTCTGCTGTTAGCCCTTCTGACTCAATGCAGTCCTGGGAGATTGAGCTGCATTCCTGTCCTGTCATCATCTACAGAATTGTTAAATTTCACTTGCTGAACATTTATTACTGTGGTCATGGTGCATGAGCCAGAATGAACCCAGCTCTCAGAGGACAGGTTAAGATTGTTGGAGATAAACCTCCTTTTATTAGCAATTCAGTCGAGAATTACTGAGCCACCACAAAGATGGAACGCCACAATGTCGTTCTTACAGAATCCCTTTTCAGAGTACAACTGTCCTTTAAAATATCCCTAATGCATGAAACAATAATCCAACTTTCCTCCCTTGTTCACTATTACAATGGGCTAGCAACTCATCTTAAGTTCCTGGAATGTCTGAGAGATAAATTGCCCTATAAAGTGGAAAACAAAACCATTAAAAACTGAATGTTGCCTTCTTATTTAAAAAACAGTGCACGTTGGGAAAGATAAGAGAAAATTTGACATGAGGTTACACTCTGAAAAGTGTAACTATATAAATAGCAATATGGGGTTTCCTATCTGTTCTCTCTCAAGGACTTCCCAAGCAAATCTGTTCATTTTTGTAAGTCAGAACACAGTTTTCTAAGTGCCAGCACTGCAGACATAAACCTGGGCTCTGACAAAAACTCAAGCTGTTCCTTCTGCCTCTTAAATCATCACCCGTAAAGAACAGTTAAAACATTGCTGATAGTTTGGTAGGTGATGCTTCTAGACAGGGTAGAATCAGGCTTCCTTGTCCATAGATGTTGGCTCTGCAATTCTAGCAGGATTAAAATAATATCTGGGTCATATCTGCTTCCCTTTTTTTTTTTTCTTCTAACAAAGAAGCCACGCAAGGAGAGTAGTATGCTGAATAATAAGGTGACATTTCCCTCCAATCAGCTTTCTGAAAATAACTGCACAGTATTATTTTTTAAAGGCTGGGTGCCACCGATGACCAAATATTCTCATTATAGGGCTAGAATGGTAGGCTAGGCTCAGAAGATGGGGTAGCACATACGTGTGCTCTCCCAGGAGGAGTTCTGGGAAGGAACTGTGACTCTGATCACAATTCCTCTCCTGCTCCTCACTTGTTCTGAAGGACTTCATCCCTTTTTGCACGGCTCAGATTAGTCACCTATTATCACTGACCCCTTTTTAATATGTTGGTCTCAACCTTTTATACTGTTGAAAATTTACATTAGAGCGGTAGCGTCTTAATTGGTGCATCTTCTCCCAGAGTTCCTTTGAACATGATAGTCCTTTTCCAGACACACATCTAATTCCCTCTTGAGTGATTTTTGGCACTTGTCTTACAGCGGCTTTCTGCTGCTGAATTCGGCAGGTTGTTCCAAGCTTCTTCTGTGCAAAGAAATTTCGTCTGAAGGGTTCATATGCCAATCTTCTCCTCTCTTTTTGTTTTTCATTTAACTACTGGGCGTGATTCTCTGTTGCCTGACACCAGGTGTTGTTATTTACATCGGTGCACTGTGAGAGCCAAGTGGGTATAAAACACTTAGGCCCAGATTTTTAATGGTATTTAGTGTTGCTGTGCTCAACATTGCAAAGCCTAACGGATTTAGGAGCCTAAGTCTCATTTCCAAAAGAGATTTAGGTCCTTACAAGCATAAATCCAATGAGGCAATTTGGGTTTCAGTCACAACAGAACAGGTCAATGGAGAATCAGGCCCACTATCTCCAGCAGATGGGTGTTGGTTCAGTTAATCTTCAAGATTTCTTTTGTGAAAAGTGGGTTCCTTCACCCATCCACTCACATTTAGTTTGCTCTTACTGTGATACTTATGTATTTTCCATATAGACCAAGCTCTTTGGGGCAGGAATTATGTCATCTTATGTATTTGGAAATGGTCCAGAGAATTTTGGGCACCACCAATAATGACAATAAACTTTTCTTTATTAGTCATCTCTTCAGATTATTTGGTCGCTTTTGCCACCATTCTTACAATCCCAACAATCTCAGGTGAGCTTTTCAAAGGCACAAAGGGCACGTAGGCTCCCATCAGAATTCAGCAGGAGTTGGTTGCTTCACTCCTCAAGCCACCTTTGAGAATCTGTCCTCTCCTTGAGATAGTAAATAACCAGATCAGCATGCGTTATTCTCAATGTAATATAACTTGAGACTTGTTCTGTGTGGTATTTAGAACAATAGAATAATTTCTGAAGGTGTATGTCCTGCATCCCTGTGAATTTATCCTCCACCTTTGTGTGTCCCTGTTATGTTTTGTGGACATCACAAGGGTATTGCTCCTGGGGACTCATTTTTAATCACAGTCGTAGGCAAAGTTCACTATAATATGAAGGTAGCAGAGTGCCACACTAGCTGGCTTCCCATTGGTGTTTTTATTATTCAAGGCAAGGCTTCTAGTTCATACAGAATCAAATCCATGCAGTGCACTTGTTTCCATGATACATGAAAGGTGGTTAACCTCAATAACTCAATGCACTGAGTTCTCATTTGTCTCCTTGCTACTTCAGAGGTCTCTTTCTCATCACTGCTTTCCAAGCAGTTCCAAAGCAGCAGAGAATGCTTACAACCCGGCTATTTCACTGACGAGAGAGTCCTCCGCCTTATTTAATAACTCTGTAAAGATACAAGGCACGCTTTTATATTAGTTTTCACATGTGTAGTGGGTTCATGGTTTTAGTGTGTCAGCCATAACCTCCCTCAGTTCTGTACTGTGGTGTGCATTGTGCTTCCTTTCTTGCTGTCAGCATGAGAATTGTTGCTGTTTTCCAAACGTATGAGTCCATCTCCTCCCTCGCACCTCTTTGGTAGTAGGCTATAAGTCGTTGTCCACCCTTAAGCTCTGTAATGACTCAGGGGCTTGACCAACAGAAGCACCATCCTTTCATTGGCTTTGTTTAAAAACTCAGACATTGTGGTGATGTGTGCAATAGAAGAACCAAAATAGGAAAGAATAAGGACCTCAGGATTTGGCCCAGTATTAGGGCCACACATTTTCTCCCTATGCTTGTTAGAAGCAAAGGAAAAAGAGTTTGGGTGAGCTAGTCCAGAACTCTACCTTTGGCCATATAGGCCGTGATCCAGCCAAATGCTTAACTTTTAAGCACACGAGAAGTCACGCTGACTTCTTTGAGACTAGTCTGTATGCTGTAAATTTAATCACATGCTTAAGTGCATTGTTGGACCGATGCCTTAAAGAGTTAAACTTGAACCAAAGCATTTTAAGAACCGATATTTCATAGAATCATAGAATCATAGAATATCAGGGTTGGAAGGGACCCCAGAAGGTCATCTAGTCCAACCCCCTGCTCGAAGCAGGACCAATTCCCAGTTAAATCATCCCAGCCAGGGCTTTGTCAAGCCTGACCTTAAAAACCTCTAAGGAAGGAGATTCTACCACCTCCCTAGGTAACGCATTCCAGTGTTTCACCACCCCCTTAGTGAAAAAGTTTTTCCTAATATCCAATCTAAACCTCCCCCATTGCAACTTGAGACCATTACTCCTCGTTCTGTCATCGGCTACCATTGAGAACAGTCTAGATCCATCCTCTTTGGAACCCCCTTTCAGGTAGTTGAAAGCAGCTATCAAATCCCCCCTCATTCTTCTCTTCTGCAGACTAAACAATCCCAGCTCCCTCAGCCTCTCTTCATAAGTCATGTGCTCTAGACCCCTAATCATTTTTGTTGCCCTTCGCTGGACTCTCTCCAATTTATCCACATCCTTCTTGTAGTGTGGGGCCCAAAACTGGACACAGTACTCCAGATGAGGCCTCACCAGTGTCGAATAGAGGGGAACGATCACATCCCTCGATCTGCTCGCTATGCCCCTACTTATACATCCCAAAATGCCATTGGCCTTCTTGGCAACAAGGGCACACTGTTGACTCATATCCAGCTTCTCGTCCACTGTCACCCCTAGGTCCTTTTCCGCAGAACTGCTGCCTAGCCATTCGGTCCCTAGTCTGTAGCGGTGCATTGGATTCTTCCATCCTAAGTGCAGGACCCTGCACTTATCCTTATTGAACCTTATTGTAAAACAAAACACTCAACCTTATTTTTCTTAGAAGTGAACATAGGTTTGAACAAGTTTTAAAAGATAAAAAACAATCTTCTGCCTGATGTCCTAATTACCTGGCTCTGGCTTTAAATTATATGTACATCCTTCTTGGATTGGGTCATGTGGCTCTACTTTTGAGAGTTGTTATACATCATTTGCACAGAAAATGCAGGGATAAGACACCAGGAAGCAAGGTAATCTGTATTTTAAATAGATTTATACTTAAAGCCTCAATGCAGTAACTCTTTCACATTCAGCTGAAAACCCAGAACATGTATTAATTAACCCCATTGTTGTGAATGGGCAAATGCAAATGAAGTAGTATAAACCAATATTTCAAGATTAGCATTTCTGGTACATTTTCTACCTTTTAAAGAAGGTTGCTCTGTGCTAGGTATATCAGATCTATGCCTTGCAGCCCAGTGTGGATGGGTATGGAGGGGTCCCATGATTTCACCACTCTGCAGAAATTTCTGGAAACAATACAAGCGTGGCAACAGAATATCCATATGGGATCCCACTTGAGAAATTTCTGTCTGGATTTCCCACAGAATGGAAAACCATGTTTCCTTCTGCAACAGCTGTTTTGCTGTGCCAAAGCCACAGGGTTAAAGTGGGGGAAGACAGCTGAACTTAAGTTCAAGTGTAAACTTTAAACTGACGCCTTTTCTCTTTTTTTTTAAGTCCAATAAGTCCCTACCTTTCCAAGACTTCTCGTGATCACAGTGTCCAAACAGTAGTAAAATAAGGATTTCTCCATGTTGACTTGAGATGTGTTCAGGTTATCTGGGATAATATCCTTTCCCGTTGTGATCCATCCTTACTTATGGGGTAGCTAGAGTGCTGTGATAGCTCAATCTCCAGTGGCTGGCCAGGAGTCCTATTCATACACAAGCACTGTAGATGCTTCAACTGCTAATTTAGCACCTGAATGACATCCTGTCCATTGCCACACTCCTACCGGGGCCTCTGGACACATGGTGTCTCTGGTCTGTTTCTTCCCAGCTCCCATGGACCCTTCACCTTGAGCTCTGGCTCGCTAGCATGGGAAGAAAAGGAGTAGATTCAATGATTGGCAAATTCATCTCAGCATGTTGGATGTAACATTGCTTTTCTGTTAGGTGTTTGCCGTCTCTGCCTCACTCACGCATTGACTGTGTAAAAGAATACCGATATTTTATGTGTTTCTTCCAAGGAATACAACTTATGTTCATTTTCCAATGGGAAGAAATGAGATATGTATAAACCACCATGTTTTATCTATTGTGGGGTCAAACCCGTGTAAAACTACAACGTTCCATTTCAGTTCCGTCCAAAACCTTACATTGGCGGCTTTCATTTGAAACTAGATACCTGTTCGCAGAAAGCTTAGGCTACTGAAAAATCCACACCCCTGAGCAGCGTAGTTAAACTGACCTAAGTCCCTGTGTAGACAGCACTAGTCCAATGGAAGAATTCTTCCATCAACATGGCTACCACTTCTTGGGGAGGTGATTACCTACCCCAATGGGAGAACCCTTCCTGTTGGCATAGGTAAGGTCTAGGCTGTGCTGCTGTAGTGTTTCAGGTGTAGACAAGCCCTTAGTGAATCTTTTCAGGACCTTGAACTGTGTTTTGGGTTGGGCTAAAACATAAAGGGTTCTTTGTGGACTGTTTGCATGGTTCTGGTTAGCAGTAACTCAGCGGAAGGTTCTTTAGCGTCTCATTGTGGGGACTTCCTGGCAAACCTTGAATTTGGCAAGTATTGAAGTGTTGTTCTGTTCCTGCCAGCATCAGCCCACAGTCAGACATGCTGAGTGACAGGTGCTGACACTCTGCGACCCCCTACAGTTTCTCAGGATTATTTTAATGGCAATTACAGATGATTGTATTAAGTAAACATTGAATTAAATAAATTGGCATAAAATAAGAGCCTTCCTGAGATTTTCCCCAAATCTTGAACCAAACTATCTTTAGAAAACTAGAAAACTTCTGCTCATTCAACACCCATTAAGGGCTAAACTTTGGCTTTGCTGTTGTGCAGCCCAGGAAGCAGACTGTGACTGAGAGACTCACATACTGCTTCCAGGTTTCCCTCTGGCTCTGGGGGCATGGAATGATTCTCTCCGGACTTGCCCCAGTATGCTAGCATACTGCTTCCAGGTTTCCCTCTGGCTCTGGGGGATTGGAATGATTCTCTCCTAGCTTGCCCCAGTATGCTAGCATGTGGAGCGAGCAGGGGCTTTGCCCTCTCTCTTCCCCAGTTCACTCCCTCCCCTCACACCCTCTGTAGGCGTGGGAGTAGAAGCTCTGGGAAGGCTGCTTTCTCCCTTGCACTGTCTTGAGACACACGGGCTCAAACCGTAAACATAGTATGTGACCGTATCCTTCCTGAGTGGGTCATACCTGCCCCGACAGACCTGGTATGGGGGTCTACACTTTGGCAACAGTTGCATAGTTTGCCATGGCAATAAAGTCTCATTGAATTGAACTTGAATGGTCCACCTAAGATGCCTGGAGCCCCCTTGCTCCTCTGCCTGAGAACATTAGACAGGCCACAATCGGGTCCAGAATTTCATTTCAATGTATCTCTGCACTTCTGAGAACAAGGAGCAGGAGTTCCAAAATACTGCAATGAAAAAAATCAAGCCCAGCCCATCATTTCTTCATAGTTTATAAGTTATCCAGAGTTGTGAAAAGTTAGTACAGCTAAAGCAATAGTGAATGCACCTTTCTGAGCTGGGACAATGCAACAACAGTGTTGGTGTCAGTGAAAACATAGAGACTGAGCCATTTAACAAAGCCTTTCAAAACTGTTCATTTATATCATCTGCTACTTTTGCCAAATTTAAGGCGGTGTGTCTTGTCAGAGTTATGTTGTCTGCTTAGATTACATAAGAGTAGCAAATGGCTGTTCACTGGGGATTAGCATTTGTACAATATAAAAGCAGCATTTGCGAGCATTAAAAAGAAAACTACCTTTTAAGTTGAAGAACTGCCATTAAATAATAAATGTTGTTTTTTTCCTAGAGCAGAAGCATACTCAGCAATAGCTAAAGCTGCACAGAATGTTAACTCTCTGCTCCCCTTGGGTAGGAGGAGCAATAGGTAGTATTTAATACTCATATTCATTTTCTGGTGGCCTAGACCAGTCACCTGGGGTAGGATGGAAAGGTTTCCTTTCTGTGTGTGTATTATTTGGGGGTAGGGGAGCATGAATTCCCACTCCATGTTTTTTGTTTGTTTTAAATTTTGTGATTGATTTATTTGTATTCTTCAGTGTGGGTGGGAAATGCTTCCAGATGAGGACAAACAACAGGTGAATGGGCTGAGTGAGGGAGCTGAGAGAGTGTGAGAGCGTGTCCTCGCCTGGTGGGCGACCCCTCAACTCTGGTCACAGCATTGCATGGAGTTCTCAACTCTAGCCTCCCCTGCTGAGATCTCTCCTGGATCAGCAATGGCCTTTCTCTGACTGTCTCTTCTCCTGACTCCCCTTCAGAGTATTCTGTGGCTTGACACTCTGGCCAAGTCGCGGAAAAGTCTAAGCCCCTTCCGGCCTGAACAAGTCTAATAAAGATTCAAACAAATCTTCAAATTAATAGCCCTTCCATCCCTCTCAGGCTTCACTATAGTCCCTGGTGTATCCTGCCTGTTAAGCCCTAGGTTGATACCTTTTTTTTTTTTTTAATCAGAGAGACCTGTCTCCCCATTACCTCCCTCAGTCTACCTCTAGCCAAGAGATAATGAGTTCTCACCCCCATACTTCTGCAGAGCATGATTATTGAGTTCTTTCCTTTGCCTTGCAAGTGCTGTGGGGTAAGCCAAATCACAGAGAGTTTTGAAGGGTAGCTTTGAGTAAGAGGAGGTAGCAGCAGGCATTTTGTGTCTAAATCCACAGGGTCCTCCAAAATCTCAACCACTATTGTTAAACATTTTCCTAAATGCCCCCATTGAAAGCAAATTTACTTTCCATTCCATGGGAGTGACACTTAAATGGAGTCCCCTTCTCCCCACCACCACCCTTTTTCAGAATTAAAAGCAAAATTTATGCTCTGAAGGAAAATATGAATAGTTGTAAACCTCGCATAAAAAATTGCCAGATTAGGAATTGGCATTTAAAGTTTGGTCTTTGGTGTGTATCGTTTGTCTCTCCTTAAGCCCCCGCCTCCTTCAGACAGACACAGACAGGTATGAGAGAATAAAACTTGTTGACCATTAGGGCCCAATGAAATATAATACATATCTAGTTTCTGAACCTTAGGAGTCTATGCAAGGTCAAAGGAACCTCTGGTTCTATATTTTCATTAAGTCAGCCCCTCACTTACAAAATAATAAACACATTTCCAGTTCAGGGTGACATGATGTAGATGAGGATGATAAGCTTGTACCAAGTTGCTCCTCACAGCCAAGCTCAGGTTATGAAATGCTATGAATTTCACATGCACTCAAAAACATGAGAAGTGCAAATGCGAGCTAGTTTGATTTAATCAGAATTGTGTTTCCTAGTGTTTGCATAGTAGTACATACATTTATGGGCTTTGCATAGAAGCTTTTTTGTGACATTTTAAAAGTGAAAACAGCTTTTTTGCTAATGGAAAATTCTGAAGACTTGTAACATTTCAGATGTTTTTTAGCCTTTTGTACAAATTCAGTATAAAGGCAGAAATGGTCAGCTTTGCTGTCATTACAAAACTTTCTCACAGTTTTACTGAGCAGAGTTCTGTGACATGGTTATTAGCCAAGCCCTATAAAGCTGAATGCATAATACAATATCTACAACATGTCATTATTTTCAGTTATATTTCCACCACTCTTGTTTATCTAAAACCAGTCATAACTACTGAGTGTCAGGGAAAATATATATTTAAAAAGTAAAGTCGTTTAGATGTTGAAACATCTGCAGGAGAAACAGGAATAGTAATAAGCTGTAAACCACATTCGCTCCTTTGTTTTTTTCATAAAACTAGCTCCCTCTTTTTCCTCTACAACTGATCTGCTTTCCACTGTATAGGTTTAAGAAGAAAAATGATCATTAACAAACCATCATAAGCTATAAGCCCATAAAAATAACCTGTTTTAGAGCAAAATTTAAAGTGATGGTGCATTATACACAGACATAGAGTACATATTGATAGGGTAAAGCTAGAAGAGTCCACAGTGATCATCTGATTTGGCCTCCTTCGTAGGACTTCCCCGTAATAATTCCTGTTTTCACTAGAGCATATCATTTAGAAAAACATCCAGTCTTGCTTTAAAAATTGCCAACGATGAGGAATGCACCACAACTGAAGGTAAGATGTTCCAGTGATTAATTATCCTTACTATGAATGCTTTGTATATTACTTGAAATGCTGATATAGATATACATACATACATCACATCTGTGTAGATACTGATATTTATTTTTATTTATAGGGTCTGATCCTCAGCTGATGTCAATCCGGGTAACTCCATTGAAGTGGAAGGAGCTATGCCCATTTATAGCAGCTGAAGATCTGGCGCATAGCAGCAGATCTCCAGAAACACCAAAATCTTTATGGAACTTGTATTCTGAGCCTGATCCAAAGCCCACTGAAATAAATGGAAAGGCTCCCGTTGATTTTTCTGGGGTTTGAATCAGGCCACTAGCTGTGTAAATGAGGCATTCCTGCGTTTCCATACTTCATTCCCAGCGAGGAATAGTTTAACAAATAGTTCTATGAGAGCAGTGGGTACTGAAGCAGTGCTTACACTCTCTTAAAAAAGAAAAACCCAAAATCCTGCAGAAAGAATATCCTATGGAGAGATTCATACGTCCTGGAAACATTCAGGACTCCCTATCTTCATTATTGCAAAACGTCACTTTAAAGAAATACAGAGGGGTCCCTTCCAAACCAGTAACATGTAATGCATTGTTCTCACTGAAAGCATTTTCCTCTTGGTAAGTGTGCATCATGTAAATAGAACAGACCGAAATGAATAGCTGATAACTTACACCACAGATGCATGAAAAGCCTATTTTGTTAATGGCGAGTGTCTCAAAAGGAACCTGGAAGAGAGTGTGCTGCTTCTTTACAAAAGTTTTCAGATGTCTGTACTGAAGTTACCCTTTAAGCGTTTGATACTGCAAACATGGACGTTGACATTAGAGGGCACCTGGCACATCCACTGCCTGATGCAGGATCAGATGCACCAGTTAGGGTTCTTTCTCCCTCTCAGCTTTTCTGTATGGCTATGCCCTGCGTTAACTTTGCACCCAGTTTCCTTTGTGGGGGAGGAGGACAGAGAGGCCCCTTATTCTTCAAAAAAAAAAAAAAAAAAAGGACTGGAAATAAATAAAAATGGCTCATTTTTACCTACTCGTTTTCCATGGGTTCTAAGTATCTGGGTACGAGATAAAGGTAACAGGAAAGTATCAAGTAACGTGTCAAATCCTTGTGCTATCAGAGGCAACAGGAATCACAGTGCGACCAAGTTTCGGCCCAAAGCAGAGGAAAGACTTGCTTTATCTTGTGCTCTCTTCTTCGTTGCCTTCTTTGCTGCAATCCCTTTCTGTCCCCCGGTTTTAACGCGCACTCATTTTACAGTGAATGCCAAATCTGTGCAACTTGCAGTGTACCTGTGTCCAACTAAGTGACCCCTCTATTTATGTCACTGCTGAATTAAGCTGTTTTAATTTAGGTTTTCTTATTGCGTCTCTCACTGTAGCATCCAAGTGCCAGTCTTTACATTGTCCCAGATTCCAGAACTTTGCTGTATTTACAGAATAACTGCAATCTAGGAAACACATAAAGCACAGAAAATGCCCAAAACTTTACACCAGGTGATTTTCAAGGAGGCTTTGTGCTCTGCCACCAGCAAGTCTTAATATGTATGGGAAGGTGCACACCAGTAAGGATTTCTTCTGACAAAGCAAATAATCTCAAAATTTCTTTGCAGGGCAGGGTAAGCACTCCAGACCCAAATCAAAGCTAAACTCATTTCATCATCGAGGCAGAAATAGTCCTCACATCTGCAACTGGAATTGTGAATTTTTGTTAACCCTTTACCCACATCCTTCCTATAGCTCTGCCCTTCAGTAACCCGCTAATCAGATTAGCGTGCTTGGCTGCACACGACATGTGTTCTCTGCACGGCTGCTCCACCACCTGTCTGTCTGAACCAATAATAAGAGGGCGTCGGCAAACATCGTGGACTTTTTGTTTGACTTTTCTCCTGCTGCTACTCATCATCTTACCTTTCCTCACCAGAGATTCCTCTGTGTGTGTGTGTGTGAGAGAGAGAGAGAGAGAGAGAGAGCGTGTGCACAAAGGGGAAAATACAATTTATAAGCGTATCGCTTATGGGACTCCTGTTCTGCAGCCAGAGATGGTGTGTCAGCCTTTTCATTTTAAACCTCTTTAGCGGGTATTATCTGTGCCATAAAAAATGTGTGCAAATCTGAAGACATGTACATACACACACACAGAAATGTGTTATGGAGAGATTGCAGGCAAAGAGGTCAAAAAGCAAATTTTTTCTGGTACATCATGAGGTCCAGAATTTCAGTTTATCACTTAAAAAATACCATCAATGTGCAGTTTGAGTAAAAATCCAACATATTCTGGGAAATAAATACAGCTGCAATAACACCAATTTGAAGTCTCAACAGCAGCTTCTAGGGAATGTGTCGTCACAAAGAAGAGTTGTGTGATTGAAATGTTGTTAGAAAAAATTAGAAAAAAATCAAGTCAATATGAGAGGTGGAGAAAAACATAGCCCATCTCTAACTCTAATCTCAAATTCAGTTCAAGGAAAAGAGGTCTGAGCAGACTTGTTATTCACAACTCACAACAGACATGCTACCTTGACACTGAACTAAAATATCAATGCAAACTGATTCCAGACTCCCAGGGGAACAACATGACACTTAGGGGTTATCTACATTGGGGAGAGGGGGGTAATGCTCTCTACAGGGGTGTGATTTCTAAAGCTCACTAATGTTCTGTGTTTCAAATAGTAACGTGTTAAAGTGCACTAGGGAACCATTAGTGCACATCAGCAGGGTCTACTGGACCAATTAATGTGTGGCACATTAGTTTAATTTAGAAATCACACTCCCATAAGCACATCACTCCACTGTGTAGGCAAGCATTCACTCTACATATCATATACAAAGAGCTAGGCTTTGTTGTGTATAAGAGTGCTATGCCAAGCTCTGAGTATAGACTTACTCACCTGTGTGTCTGCCTGCTACTTGTTGATTTATTGGTTTAGAGTGCCTCAGACCAGTGTAGTATTTGACTGTGACTATCCCTATGCTATATCTGTTGGGATTCCCTCCAAGACCTCTTTCCATTCAGCTTCCCAAGAACTCAGTTTTACACCAGACTTCATCACTTAGGTATCTTTATTTGGCATACAGCAGTGCTACACTGAATTCATCAGACTCAAACCCAGGAGTGGAGGTGGATGGAGCGTACATCACGGCTCCAAAGTTACACAGAAACTGTCTCTCTTTATATACATTTTCACATCTCATTGCATTTACTATACATTGTATCATACGTTGTAGGATTGGCTTGGTTACTTAGCAGGAACCAGTCCCTGAACTACATACTCTGTCCATGCACTGTCCATGTTTCAACTTCCAGACCTCATCTCTACATTTCTTACTTATTTTGTCCCTTGTTATCTAATTCATAGTAAATAATTCCCTGGGTGTTTCTCCCTCTTATCTTAGTTGGCTCAGACATTCTGTCTTCTTAGCTTACTGACCCTATTTACTTATTTTATTTAGCACAAATGTTCTGTTTTCAACCCAATGATTCATTTATCTCCCTAATTCTATTTTCCAAGGAATGAGGCATCCCTCCATGTGTTAATTTTATTCATGTCAGGCCAGGCCTCAAGTAAAATATCCTGTTTGTATCATTTACCTGATATCTTATATATTCTTTGTACCTCAGGACTTGGGTAGGACCCAGTCCTGCAATGAAATTCACTCAGGTGGACCCTGGCACCTGCATGCAGCTCCACTGAAGTCTGTAGGGCTCCACACAGATACAGAGATCTGCCCATACACTTCTCATTCCGGGAGCAGGACCTTAGTTCCTTAAATGCTTCCCTGTTCCTGTGTATAATGGGGTACGTAAACCTCCCATAAGAACATAAGAATGGCCATACCGGGTCAGAACAAAGGTCCATCCAGCCCAGTATCCTGTCTGCTGACAGTGGCCAATGCCAGGTGCCCCAGAAGGAGTGAACCTAACAGGTAATGATCAAGTGATCTCTCTCCTGCCATCCATCTCCACCCTCTGACAATCAGAGGCTAGGGACACCATTCCTTACCCATCCTGGCTGACAGCCATGAATGGACTTAACCTCCATGAATTTATCCAGTTCTCTTTTAAACCCTGTTATAGTCCTAGCCTTCACAACCTCTTCAGGTTCCACAGGCTGACTGTGCACTGAGTGAAGAAGAACTTCCTTTTATTTGTTTTAAACCTGCTGCCCATTAATTTCATTTGGTGGCCTCTAGTTCTTATGGGAACAAGTAAATAACTTTTCCTTATTCACTTTCTCCACACCACTCATGATTTTATATACCTCTATCATATCCCCCCTTAATCTCCTCTTTTCCAAGCTGAAAAGTCCTGGCCTCTTTAATCTCTCCTCATATGGGACGCGTTCCAAACCCCTAATCATTTTATTTGCCCTTCTCTGAACCTTTTCGAATGCCAGTATATCTTTTTTGAGATGAGGGGCCCACATCTGGACGCAGCATTCAAGATGTGGGCGTACCATGGATTTATATAGGGGCAATAAGAGATTCTCCACCTTATTCTCTATCCCTTTTTTAATGATTCCTAATGTCCCGTTTGCTTTTTTGACTGTCTCTGCACACTGTATGGATGTCTTCAGAGAACTATCCACGATGACGTCAAGATCTTTCTCCTGATTAGTTGTCGCTAAATTAGCCCCCATCATGTTGTATGTATAGTTGGGGTTATTTTTTCCAATGTGCATTACTTTACATTTATCCACATTCAATTTCATTTGCCATTTTGTTGCCCAATCACTTAGTTTTGTGAGATCTTTTTGAAGTTCTTCACAGTCTGCTTTGGTCTTAACTATCTTGAGCAGTTTAGTATCATCTGCAAACTTTGCCACCTCGCTATTTACCCCTTTCTCCAGATCATTTATGAATAGGTTGAATAGGATTGGTCCTAGGACTGACCCTTTGGGAACACCACTAGTTACCCATCTCCGTTCTGAAAATTTACCATTTATTCCTACCCTTTGTTCCCTGTCTTTTAACCAGTTCTCAGTCCATGAAAGGATATTCCCTCTTATCCCATGACAACTTAATTTACATAAGAGCCTTTGGTGAGGGACCTTGTCAAAGGCTTTCTGGAAATCTAAGTACACTATGTCCACTGGATCCCCCTTGTCCACATGTTTGTTGACCCTGTCAAAGAACTCTAATAGATTAGTAAGACATGATCTCCCTTTACAGAAACCATGTTGACTTTTGCACAACAATTTATGTTCTTCTATGTGTCTGACAATTTTATTCTTTACTGTTGTTTCAACTAATTTGCCCGGTACTGACATTCGACTTACCAGTCTGTAATTGCCAGGATCACCTCTAGAGCCCTTCTTAAATATTGGCATTACATTAGTTATCTTCCTGTCATTGGACAGGTAGCTGATTTAAAAGACAGGTTACAAACCATAGTTAATAGTTCTGCAATTTCACATTTGAGTTCTTTCAGAACTCTTGGGTGAATGCCATCTGGTCCCGGTGACTTGTTACTGTTAAGTTTCTCAATTAATTCCAAAACCTCCTCTAGTGTCACTTCAATCTGTGACCATTCCTCAGATTTGTCACCTACAAAAGATGGCACAGGTTTGGGAATCTCCCTAACATCCTCAGCTGTGAAGACTGAAGCAAAGAATTCATTTAGTTTCTCTATGATGACTTTATCGTCTTTAAGTGCTCCTTTTGTATCTCGATTGTCCAGGGGCCCCACTGGTTGTTTAGCAGGCTTCCTGCTTCTGATGTACTTAAAAAACATTTTGTTGTTACCTTTTGAGTTTTTGGCTAGCTGTTCTTCAGACTCCTTTTTGGTTTTCCTTATTACATTTTTACATTTAATTTGGCAGTGTTTATGCTCCTTTCTATTTACCTCACTAGGATTTGACTTCCACTTTTTAAAAGATGCCTTTTTATCTCTCACTGCTTCTTTTACATGGTTGTTAAGCCTCACTGGCTCTTTTTTAGTTCTTTTACTGTGTTTTTTAATTTGGGGTATACATTTAAGTTGAACCTCTATTATGGTGTCTTTGAAAAGTGTCCATGCAGCTTGCAGGGATTTCACTCTAGTCACTGTACCTTTTAATTTCTGTTTAACTAACCTCCTCATTTTTGCATAGTTCCCCTTTCTGAAATTAAATGCCACAGTGTTGGGCTGTTGAGGTGTTCTTCCCACCACAGGAATGTTAAATGTTGTTATATTATGGTCACTATTTCCAAGCAGTACTGTTATAGTTACCTCTTGGACCAGATCCTGCGCTCCACTCAGGACTAGATCGAGAGTTGCCTCTCCCCTTGTGGATTCCTGTACCAGCTGCTCCAAGAAGCAGTCATTTAAAGTATTGAGACATTTTCTCTCTGCATTTCGTCCTGAGGTGACATGTACCCAGTCAATACGGGGATAATTGAAATCCCCCACTATTACTGAGTTTTTTATTTTGACAGCCTCTCTAGTCTCCCTTAGCATTTCATCGTCACTATCACTGTCCTGGTCAGGTGGTTGATAATCGATCCCTACTGTTATATTCTTATTAGAACCTGGAATTACTGTCCATAGAGATTCTATGGAACATGTGGATTCATTTAAGATTTTTATTTCATTTGATTCTACATTTTCTTTCACATGCCATAGTGCCACCCTCCCCCCACCCCCTGGCACGACCTCTTCTGTGCTTCCGATATATTTTGTACCCTGGAATGATTGTGTCCCATTGATTGTCCTCACTCCATCAGGTTTCTGTGATGCCTGTTATATCAATATCCTCCTTTAACATGAGGCACTCTTGTTCACCCATCTTATTATTTAGACTTCTAGCATTTGTGTACAAGCACTTTAAAAACTTGTCACTGTTTATTTGTCCACCCTTTTCTGATGCGTCAGATTCTTTGGTGAATGTTTCTCATCTGATCTGGCCCATACTTTGTCCTCTTTCATCCTCTCCTCCTGACTAAAACCTAGAGAATCTCTATCAATAGACTCTCCTCTAAGAGAAGTCTCTGTCTGATCCACGTGCGCCCCTGCAGCAATTGGCTTTCCGTCTCTTTGTTTAAAAACTGCTCTGCAACCTTTTTAATGTTAAGTGCCAGCAGTCTGGATCCACTTTGGTTTAGATGGAGCCCATCCTTCCTGTATAGGCTCCCCCCATCCCAAAAGTTTCCCCAGTTCCTAATACATCTAACCCCCTCCTCTCTACACCATCGTCTCATCCACGCAGTGAGACTCTGAAGCTCTGGCTGCCTACCTGGCCCTGAGCATGGAACTGGTAGCATTTCTGAGAATGCCACCATAGAGGTCCTGGATTTCAGTCTCTTTCCTAGCAGCCTAAATTTGGCCTCCAGGACGTCTCTCCTACCCTCCCCAACGTCATTGATACCTACATGTACCACGACCACCGGCTCTTCCCCAGCACTACAGATAAGTCTATCTAGATGCCTCGAGAGATCCGCAACCTTTGCACCAGGGAGGCAAGTCACCATACGGTTCTCCCGGTCATCGCAAACCCAGCTATCTATGTTTCTAATGATCGAATCTCCCATTACTAACACCTGCCTTTTCCTAATGACTGGAGTTCCCTCCCCTGGAGAGGTAACCTCAGTGCGAGAGGATACCCCAGCATCATCTGGAAGGAGGGTCGCAACTATGGGAAGGTTTCCCTCTGTTCCCGTTGACTGCTCTCCTTTTCTGGGCCTTTCATCCTCCTTAACAGCGCAGGGGGTGTCTGACCAGAGGTGGGACAAATCTACAGTGTCCCGGAAAGCCTCATCAGCATACCTCTCTGCCTCCCTTAGCTCCTCTAGTTCTGCCACCCTGGCCTCCTAAGCCCGTACACAGTCTCTGAGGGCCCAGAGCTCCTTGCACCGAATGCACACATACGCCACCCACCCATAGGGCAGGTAATCATACATGCTACACTGAGTGCAATAAACAGGATAGCCCCCACTCTGTTGCTGGGCTTCTGCCTGCATTTTCTCCTACAGCTACCTAGGTTAATGATAGGGGTTTTGTTTAAATCAAGAAGTTTTGATAATAGTTTAGTGTAAAGGTTTTAAAGAATGGCAGGTGTACCTTGCCCCCTTCCCAATCCCCTTCCCAACTGCCTCTCGAAACTCCTTATTAGCGGCCCCTGTTTGCAAAGCTCCCTGGTTGCTTGCTCACTGCTTTATAAAGCCCTGGCTTCCTTGATAGCCCCGTCCCCTGCCTAAGGCTCAGCCAATGAACAGAGGCTTCTAGATTTCAAATCTTGTTTAGAAGCTCACAGCTTCCAACTGCTGCCCACAGCACATGGTCCTTCAAACAAACAGGGCAGAGAAAGAGTTAAGGAGCCTAGGAGCTCACATGGTACAGCTGGGGTGGGTGTGGTCAGGTTGAGGTAGGAATCTGAATAAGTGCATGTCATGAGGAATCATAGAATCATAGAATACCAGGGTTGGAAGGGACCTCAGGAGGTCATCTAGTCCAACCTCCTGCTCAAAGCAGGGCCAATCCCCAACTAAATCATCCCAGCCAGGCCTTTGTCAAGCCTGACCTTAAAAACTTCTAAGGAAGGAGATTCCACCACCTCCCTAGGTAACGCATTCCAGTGCTTCATCACCCTCCTAGTGAAAAAGTTTTTTCTAATATCCAACCTAAACCTCCCCCCACTGCAACTTGAGACCACTGCAACTTGAGACCATTACTCCTCGTTCTGTCATCTGCTACCACTGAGAACAGTCTAGATCCATCCTCTTTGGAACCCCCTTTCAAGTAGTTGAAAGCAGCTATCAAATCCCCCCTCATTCTTCTCTTCCGCAGACTAAACAATCCCAGTTCCCTCAGCCTCTCCTCATAAGTCATGTGTTCCAGTCCCCTAATCATTTTTGTTGCCCTCTGCTGGACGTGTTCCAATTTTTCCATATCCTGCTTGTAGTGTGGGGCCCAAAACTGGACACAGTACTCCAGATGAGGCCTCACCAACGTCGAATAGAGGGGAACAATCACGTCCCTCGATCTGCTGGCAATGCCCCTGCTTATACATCCCAAAATGCCATTGGCCTTCTTGGCAACAAGGGCACACTGTTCACTTATATCCAGCTTCTCGTCCACTGTCACCCCTAGGTCCTTTTCTGCAGAACTGCTGCCTAGCCATTCGGTCCCTAGTCTGTAGAGGTGCATGGGATTCTTCCATCCTAAGTGCAGGACTCTGCACTTGTCCTTGTTGAACCTCATCAGATTTCTTTTGGCCCAATCCTCTAATTTGCCTAGGTCCCTCTGTATCCTATCCCTACCCTCCAGCATATCTACATCTCCTCCCAGTTTAGTGTCATCTGCAAACTTGATGGAGGGTGCAATCCACACCATCCTCCAGATCATTTATGAAGATATTGAACAAAACCGGCCCGAGGACTGACCCTTGGGGCACTCCACTTGATACCGGCTGCCAACTAGACATGGAGCCATTAATCACTACGCGTTGAGCCCGACAATCTAGCCAACTTTCTGTCCACCTTATAGTCCATTCATCCAGCCCATACTTCTTTAACTTGCTGGCAAGAATACTGTGGGAGACCGTGTCAAAAGCTTTGCTAAAGTCAAGGAACAACACGTCCACTGCTTTCCCCTCATCCACAGAGCCAGTTATCTCGTCATAGAAAGCAATTAGATTAGTCAGGCATGACTTGCCCTTGGTGAATCCATGCTGACTGTTCCTGGTCACTTTCCTCTCCTCTAAGTGCTTCAGAATTGATTCCTTGAGGACCTGCTCCATGATTTTTCCAGGGACAGGATGGTGAGGCTGAAACCTCAAACTCAAGAGGGGTCAAAGAGGTGCAGGGGTATTTATTGTTTGGACTCTAGTTTGGTTGGAGAGGGGAAGTCCCAGAAGAGGTAGAAGACCTTTGGAGGATTGCTATATTTGCTTTAATGCTGGTGGAGGACATTTTTTGGAACTTGAAGGACATTATTGCCCTGAAAGAGGTGTGAATCTGTCTGGAGTCCCAGGGCCTGAATGCAGGAGATCACTGGGAAAGGTCACAAGCGGGACCTCTTGGATGGTAAAGTTGTTACACATCTCAAGCTCATCATCGGAACCAAGCTCCCCACAGACCAGGACACGCCAGCTCAAAGTAGCACCAGATCCTGCCAGAACAACGGATGCAAAACCTGCAGACCTATCTCCACTGCTAGGATGATCAATACCCCCCACAACACACCTTTCAAGATCCATGGGTCCTACACATGCCTCTCATAACATAGGGTGTAACCTCCAGTGCACTAAATGCCACAATAGCAACTATGTGAGTGAAACCAGACAATCACTGCACTCTCAAATATACTGACACTGCAAAACGATAAAAGACAAAAATACCATATCACCTGTGGGTGGACACTTTTAACAAAGCAATCACTCTATACCTGACCTCCCGATCATCGTCCTCACGGGAAACCTGCATGACACCATCAAAAGACAAGCCTGGGAGGTTAAATTCATAACTTTGCTAGACCCTAGAAATCATGGCCTGAACAGACACACTAGATTTAAGGCTTATTATAGCAATATGTAACCCACTAAACCTCACTCCCCCCAGCTTTTTCCCCCCCCCCTCCCTTCCCCACTATGACTGGAGAGGTGTTAACAGGCCACTTCACCTTGAATGGTCCCTTGAATTATGTGTTAACTCCTTATGCTAAACAATCTGTTCTGTCTTGTAGTTAGCTGTGACACTCTTAAGTACCTTTCCCAGACCTGAAGAAGAGCTCTGTGTAAGCTGGAAAGCTTGACTCTCTCACCAACAGAAATTGGTCCAATAAAAGATATTACCTCACCCACTTCCACCTGCTCCCTTTGAAAGACAAAAAAGGTTTTTAAAAAATAGGGATGCATTGATGTAAGGATCCTCCTCTTCACCCTGAACAGCTAAGTTTCTGAGGCAAAAATGTCTTCGATATTTTGTCCTGAAGTTGCTGTATATTGTCGATTTACTACAATTGCAATGAGTAAAGAGTTATAGTAATGAAATATTTCTACATTAAAGAATAAGCTAACTTATTTTACTATGAACATGTACACAGTTTTATGTTTTTGCAGGCACAGTAAGTGAGCAGTAAGTGACCACTGTCATTAAAGTTAAAATATAACTTTCGTTACAATTCTGCTTTTTCAGCTGCTCACTACAACTTTTTTTTGGAGTAAAATTGCCCCATTTCCTGGTCTCAGCCAAGAGGAAATTTTGTTGTTGTTGATAGATTCAGTAAAATCTATCCAGCTGTGTGCTTTTGAGTTATGCACGTGTAAAAAGCAGGAGGAAGAACGTTTTTCCCAAGGCTCCAGTTAGATATGTTGTACACAGAAAACCATGGAAACAGTTTTTCCCCAGCTTGGTTTGTTTTGTGGATCTCATTGAGGAACAATCCTTCGAATTTTTATTGAGCCAAATCCTGAAGCCTAAGGCAGCTTTTATTCAGCAAAATTCTTGTTCCCTTCAGTTACTATTGCCTTCAGTGGAATTTTCCCAAGGAAAGACAGACAGTAAAGGTTTAAATATTTGGCTCCCTAGGATTGTTCTTAAACCCTTAATTATTAGAGAGCTCCCACATCAAATAGCTAGAGGAAGTAAACAAATAAAATGCCACATCTGGGTGCCACAGAACTTAGGGAAAGTTCAGATCCAGAACCAAACTTTACAGCCCAGGCCCATTTCTTCAAGAGTGATAAAGAATTTCTAGGCAATGGAAAGTAAGGACCCACTCCTGCTCTGGGAACCATACACACAGATCCCTGTTTAACTTTTAGAGGGGCTTAGCATGAGTTTGGGACCTAAGTGTGTGAATAGGAAGGCCTGCTTTTTCATTTTGCTCTGTTACTCTCTTTTCAGCCCTCCCCTGCAGATAGGCTAACGGATGCTAAGGGCTGGCCCACACAGTGCTTTAGTGCACACCAGCTGGGAGGGGGGGTAAATGCTCAAGTGCACAAGTGTGTCACACACTAAAGGGACCCTGCTGACGCACACTAAAAGTTCCCCCCAGGCACATTAATGTAGTATTGTGGGACTATGTCAGCGCATGCTAAGGAACTTTTAGTGTGCATCAACAAGGTCCACACGGATCAGTTAGTGTGTGACTTGCTGGTGGGCACTAGACTTTACACCCCTGCTGGTGCACACGAGGACACCATGTGGGCAAGGCCTAAGCAAGGACTGGATGGTATGTGGATGTATAATCATGTCATCATTCTTTTATCATCTGGTCAGTGAGCCATAGTGACACTGTTTCATTGGTAAAACAGGACTGTGCTCTAATTGCTAAAGCACAGATATTAAAATAAAATAAAATTAAGATGTTGGCATTAGAGCATTCCATTCTCAAAGTCTCAGTCAGATGCTTGAGGCTGCCTACCTGTGACAATAATAACAACCCTCTTGGGTGGTACTGATTTAATAAAGTGTCTAAAGCTATATTTTCCCTTAACATTTGAGCAGTCTTTAAGCCTCTGTTTTCATATTTGCTTGTTCTTTCAATTAATTTTCACGGATGGTGATAAAATTAAATCATCAGTCCTAGTGGAATTGGATGCTCCTGTTGGTCTTGAGATTGATGATGATGATGATAATAATAGGTTGAACCTCCACAGGTACGACTTTGCATCAGATAATGTTCTAGTTCTTTACAAAGCTGTGAGGTAGCCACAGTAAAAGAGAGCGTGAGCCTAATCCAGTTTCCACTGAAGTGAATAGGAATCTTTCCACTGGCTTTGGTGGTGATGAGATTGGGCCATTATTCCCATTTTACAGTTGTGGAAACTGAGGTACACAGAAGTTCAGTTATGTCCTCCGGTTCACATGCATAGCCAGGATTTGATAAAACCCATGATTCTAAACACTTAGATGGTCCTTCCCTCCCACCCCACCCCCACCTTCCACAGGTGTGACCTTGAGATCTTTTCTTGTTTCTTTGCAGTGTTAGCTATTCAAGTGTGTGTGGCGTAACTTTGATCTCCAACATGTTAGTTTGCATTAAGGATTTCAAGTGCGGAAGATACTGAGGTGAGTTAGGCTGATTTAGGAATTTTTCCTAAAAGCAACTCAGTTTATCCAGCGGTGTCTCAATTTGTTCTTGTGGCTAGCCCCACCTCACTGATCTTTCAGCCATACCTCTGTAGGATTCACTACTTTAACAAGTGGAAGTTGACTTGTTGTGTTAGCCAACTGACGACTGGGCACTAGAAGCAGACTTAATCAGTTAGTGGAACCTCCCCAGTTGGATATCTGGGCTTTCTGGGTGAGGTCAGCTGAGTTAAAAGGCCAAAGAGGAATAAAAGCTCCAGATTCAGCCAGAGGAAGATTTCCCTGGTGGAGGCACTGCAGAGGACAGACTCTTATAGCCAAGGTCGCTTCCCTTCTCCCTGGGCTCTGAGTTCCAATCTTGTGCCTCTGTGTATGCATCCCACACATGACCATAAAGACTTCCATCAGGTCTCTCCTTATCTTTCCACCAGACCTGTCAGCTGAGCCAAATGCCAGTAGGAGCTCTGCTAAACTTTTCACAACTGGACAGCTCTTGTCACTTTTTCCAGAAAATGTACAAAGCCCATACAATGATCTCTTATCCTACCCAATCATGGGCCTGTGGTCTGGGACAGTCTATGGATTAGTGGTCTGTGCAGTGTTGATATTGTAAATGTATATGATTGGAAGGTCTAATAGAAAAGTAACAAAACATTTTGCTCTGAAAGCGTGCCATACTTCAGGAATATTCATATTCCAACAATGTATTTGGCTCCTCTCTTCCTGCTAATGAGGCAGCCAGCAGTGTTTTCTAACACGATCTATGGGGAAGCGAGGGTGCTAGATGCAGCATCATGTTGCTGTATGTTTACCCAGCACTCTGATTTATACAGTGGGATGCTGGGGAAATACAGTCACGAAAATTATTTGTGTGCAATGTTTAAAAAATTATTGTTGTGAAAAATAAAAAGTAAGCTCAACTGAATTCAATATTAATTTTCCCTAAAAGCACAAGAATCTATTAAATCCATTCTCTCCCTATATGTCTACTGCGGCTGTAATGGAACTCTAGGTGAGAAACTCATTTTTATATTATCACAATAGCATATTTTATAGTTAGTTTCCATTTATAAATGATGTATGAAGGAATAATGAATGCTTAGTAGATCTTTTAGTCAACGGGTGATTGTTTGTTATAGACTTCAACCGGTTGGTTACAACCATCTCTAACACCTTCTACGGATGTGCTTATAACTTTCTAATAGAAAGAGTCATCACTAGGCATAAGGAGACTAAACACTTGCTTAGGCCCCCGAGCAGCTGAAGAAGGCCACCTATTAATTATTAGTGTGCGGCCGGGAGGGGGACACAAAAATATTCCTGCTTGGGGCCCCCGATGGGCTAGCACCAGCCTGCTTTCTGTGACACATACTGCTTGTGTCTATAACTTGCTTATAACATGTATTCATAATTTATTAACCCTTTATGCATGTGAACCTAATACAAAATGTGACCAGGAGAACTGTGGGAGATTGTCTCTAGTACAGTTCCACCATACCACAATGTCTCAATGCACATTTGCTTCCTATTTTATGTAACTTGCACTCGCTCAGTGTGACACTCTATCCCCCTCTAGTGGTGGGAGGTCTTCATATAGAGGTTGATGGGCCTACTTACAGCCTCGTCTAACTGAGCATTTAGAATCAGAGATCCCAGAGTCAGTCCATGCTGATGATGACCCACCTGCGGGTGCAATGTTACATTTCCTTTTACTGTTAATAATCTACCAGCATACAACTGAATCTTTTTATAAAATGACTACCATGTGTATACAAATCCAGCTAGAACTTGGTGAATACTGCAAAATAATGTTCAATATTCAGATATTCATGCTGGGTTTTTCAAAGCTGCCTAAGGAATTTGGTTTCCCAATTCCCCTTAAAATTAAAGGGAATTGTGCATCGAAATCCCTTAGGCAGTTTTTGAAAATCTCTTCCTTGAATTACAAAAAACGGCTTAGATTACGGTAGTTTTTCCACTAACATTTGTGCTCCTGGGCTCTCATTCAGATGAGTAACATTGGGGAACCGCTACTTTTCATGCAAATACCACTATTTGCTGGTGATCCAGGGTATCCATTAGCAAATATTATTTGCACCAACGGTGTTCATCCTCATTTTATGCAGTTTTAGTCATCAGTTCAAGGAGCTGAGATAATACCATGTAATTGAAGCAACCAATCACAGACCACAAATAATGAACAGTAGAATACATAGTTGAAATGAATAGTTCAATAATTGCCCTATGGTTAGCTACTATTATTACTTAGCTTGTAAACTGTATGGAGCAGGGTCATCTTATTGTTCTGATTATGTACAGTGCCTAGCATAATGAATCCTGGCCTATGATTGGCACTCCTAAGTACAACTGCAATACAGTGCATGCTAATACCCCTGGGTTACAGTATGTTAACATAAAGAGCTCATAAAACAATTATATGTATCTGTTCGCTGAAAATTCATAAGCAGAAAAATGGGGCTAAATACATTGGATAAGTTATTCCCTACGAATAGCTTGCCCAGCTCTATTACTCGCCAATGTGGCATTTAAGATTAGTTAATGTGTTTTGCATTAACTTGCACTACCTGCATATAAATAAAGGACCTTCATAAGCATGTGGAAATCAGTTAAATCAAAGGAGCGAGAGAAGGTGCCATTGTTCAGCAAGCCGTGGTGCTGATTTTCTGATTAAATGTAAGCTTTTTAACATACTATGTAGATGAGATGCGCTGTCAAATTAATAAACTGTGAACTCTAAATAATTACTTGAAAGAATGAGGAGTTTGGAATGATGGATTACTTACTAGAAGACAGATTATTTCCAGAATGGAAGGCAGACTGTTGTTTTTCACTATATTATTTCTCCTTGAAAGTAAAAGATTTTTTTAAAGACTGTCTATTGACTGCACACAGTAGTGCAGATTCAGTTATGTCTTCTTCTTTTTTTAAGTATTTGTTTAAACTATTTTAAACAAAATTTGATAACCTATAGAAGGATGGTTTAATTATTTAGCACATTTTTCTCCCTGCAGTTTTCTTATCTGCAGTGGTGCTGGAGCAATTTTTATAGTGTGTGTGTGTGGCGGGAGGGTGCTGAAGGAGGAAATCATGTATTTGAGTTGTTATTACTAGTTCAGGCCAGGGGGGTGCGGTAGCACACCTAATTCCACCACCTGTGCTTATCTGTTCCTGATCTGCAGAACAAATTATCTGGCTTATCCATTGCTAAACAGAGAAATCTGATTCTGAGGCACCTCATCGGAACAAAGGATGCTTTTAGTCATTGCATCTTCCAAATTTCACATCTTTTGTGGGGTATCATGTTAGGCTACCCCTAATTTCAGATCATAAGGGGATATTTTTATGCCATATGTTTACAATACAGTAGGCATAAACAACCCAGAACTAACACTGTCTGTTTTACCCAATTTAGGGCAATTGCATTACCAGAGATCAAATTCCCTGCCAGAATAAGTGTTTCTGATATATAGGAAACCGTTTCAAGTGGCAATCACTGTCTAACAGACCAGATGCAGTGAGTGATCATTAATGGCAAAAATTAGCATACTGAAATGATTAGGAAGCAAAAGAAAAATCCCTCAAAGTGGGGTCTTCCTTTAGAGATTGCTTTGCAGTAGAACTGTTTTCCATATCACAGTGCGAGCTTATTAGGAGAAGTGAAAAAACAGACTTTCTTTCTGACATCTCAAAACCTCTCTCTAACACTAAAACCAGGAAAGAAAATCTCAAACAGTAAAAAGTAATGTGAGTCTGAGAACTCTGGAGAAATGCCATTTAGAAAAGTTGCAGTTCGGGGAATAAGCATGTCTGATCTAAGAATCAGATTCTGGTCTCCGTTAAATTGGGGTAATGTAGATGATCGTGATCTGTGAAAATGGTGTCGCCTGGTCAATAGGCCAGAATAAATGAGATCATACTCTGGCCCTAAAATTCTAATTTCAGACACCTGGAACAAAACAAGGAAAAATGAACTTTATGGCCTATTGAAGTCACTGAGAGAATCAGATCACTTCCTGAGCAGCTTCAGCTAAAAGGTGTTTTATTCTGTGACAATAGTGAGAATCAGAGATAAAGGCACTTTCTTCTAACTCTGAATGGTGTCCCCCCCCCCCATAACTATTGTCTGTCTCTCCTTTCTTCACTGGAGAACTTTTGCTCAGAACCTTCCTCAGACCCACCTCCTGCCTGCTGTCCACAACAGACGTAAAGGAAGAACATCCCCATAGGGTCATACAAGTGGGGCTTGTACCGAAAACCTTGAAGCAAAACTCACTCTAAACGTCTGAATTTTCCCTTACTTCAGTTTTGCACTGCTGAATTTCATGTATTTTCCTGCCTATACGAGCAAAAGATAACACATTGTTAGGTTCCTTGGGTGTTTTTCGTCTTGGTTCTGTAGTACTGGAGATAGGTTGATTTCAGGTGAGCTGTGTAACTTCTCAGTGCCTGAAGAGGTTGAAATAAGATTCTGCATCTGAAGAAGTGGGTTTTTTACACAAGAAAACTTAAGCTCAAATAAATCTGTTAGTCTTTAAGGTGCCACCGGACTCCTTGTTGTTTTTTCCGATTCTGAGAGCTCTCATGAAGCTTCTCTAGAAGTTAAAAACACATTGCAACCTCCTAAACCCACTTTAAATGATGTGCCTCACCTGGACTATGAAATCTGTTTGGCAAAGCCAGATATGACATTCCTGAAAGGGAACTGGAGGCTTAACTCTTAGAAATGTGTGAACTATTTGCAATGAAAGTAGAAGATACGTGGAATTTGATTTTACTTTTTTGCTGTTGTTGTGCACTAGAAAATGGACCCAATTTTACCTAAAAATAAACCATGATCTGCGAACTCTTCACTTGGGAGGAAAAAGGACCCATTACTGAGTGAAAATGAGCTCATTCCAATTTTTCCATTTTCGTTGAACTAGCTGCAAAATTGCCTGGAATAAAACAATGAAACTATTATTTTTCAATATGGAAACTTTTTCATGAGTTTCACACAGTGCTTCAGGAGGTGGAAAAACTGTGCCAGTAACAGACTCCTTCCTGTGTCAAAAGAAAAACTGGTGCAGACTTTCTGTAAAACTTTTCAGCTCTGTTTTATACAATCAGAACCTCTGTCCCAACAAGCAATGCCGCCTACCATTTGAAGTACAGAAGAGTTTCCAGCAGCTGTAGGCTCTATGACACAAAGGTGAGAACTTCTGATTCTACCCAATAGAGGGCAGTGGTGCATGCGTACACACACACAAAATGATGTTTGTTTGTTTGTTTTTTTATTGGGGTAGCACAGTCATGGACTGATTGTGCTAGGCGCTGTACATGTACAGAACATAAGGATGGTCCCCTACTCCAAAGAGCTATCTAAATATAAAACAAGAAACAACGGGTGGATCTAGAGAGAAATGGAGCAAAAGGAAACTACAAGACAATATGGGTCAGCATGACAGCCAGTGGTGTCAGCACTCCAACTGCCTGTTAAGTTTTTTTGTAGGCAGCACAGCAAATGAGAGTTTTAAAGAGGGATTTGAAGGAGGACAATGACGCAGCTTTGGGATTTTTATAGGGAGCTCCTCCCAAGTATGAGGAATGCCATGTGGAGGAAACACAAAAGCACTTGTTTGAAAACCATAGCCATTTCTGGAAATATATTAAGTATTTCCCTCCTTGCCTCTCCCACTCTATGCCCACAAAATGAAAATCTCAAAGATGGCAGCTGTCCCATCTCTTCTTCTGTTCACAGTTTCACCCAGCACTGGCTTTTCAATGAATCAATCTGAAAAAAATCCATCACCCCAACATTGCATGCAAAAGCAAAACTTTGGAGCTGAAAAATTACCTCAAAGAAATATTTTTGCAGAAAACTTGGCACACACACAAAAAAAGTCCCAACTTGGCACAGCTCTAGTTAATATAAAAATTATTAGACTATAATTAAAGTATAGAACAGCAATTAGGAAATGAAATTTAATTTTACATTCAGTCTTTAGCCTAATTATTCTAATGTGAATGCGGTAATAAACATGGAATATGCAGGTGAATAACATGCAAGTTAAGGTGAGAATGAAATGTTTTCTAATTTTATCTGGGAAAACAGCTTAATGATTACAACCAGTATGTAATATTAATCACTGGCAACGTTCCTTTGCAACCCTGCTGGTCGTGATTTTGGGGCATTTGAACAGTTGCCAACACTATCAGGGAAAATGACAGACACACACCACTGTTCAAGGCATTTTGCCTAGCAAAAACAAAAGGTGTAATTAAATGGAAGCTTGTGTATATTTTCTCAAAGTTTGGTTTCTTGTAATACTTTTTTATGGAAACTTTTATATATATTTAAAATAACTAGAGTAAAATGCTAAAATGTTTGCAGTTTGATTATTCCTTGTAGTCTTTATGGAGTTCAAGCTGATACAGAAAAATATCCAACTCTTACACCCAACTAGCTTAAGCCATCCCCCACCCCCATTATTATAACAGCCAAAAGTTAGCTCCTTGGCTGTCTCTGACACCATTTTTCTCTGTCGTTGTTGCAGAGAGTATGAACTCCAGTTGACTCTCAGACTTTATATTTGCCAGCAGAAGAACAGACACATTTATTTTGAGTTCTGTAAGCAACTGATCTTTTACAAAGAGTGGTCAGTAACGACGACACCTGGCTTCAACTCTGGATCTGTTGCATAAAACACTTCTTTGTACAGAAGGATGGGTGAAGGGCTGGTTTAATAAATCAAAGAACTTACTTCACAGAGTAAGCAATCTGGTTTGGGATAAAATAAGAAATCTACAGTATATCATGGCAGTAGCCAACTATGAGTGGACCTGGAAACTCCTATTAATCTGCTTAACACCATGTTTCTTTGGGAAAGTGATCCATGACTGGTGTGTTAATTGTCTGCTCATCCAGAGAGAGAGAGAGTGTGAGTGGACAGGGCACTGGAATATGAGTCAAGGGACCTGGCTGACTGTGTGACAAGTCACCTCGTTTCTCTGTGTCTCAGGCTCATCATCAGTAAAATGAGAGTAATAATATTTTATGTGTTAATCACTTTGAAATCATTGGCTGAGATATGCTAACAAAGAAGACTGGTTCACCAGCTAGGGCATTAGTCTTGGATTCAGGGGACCCAGGTTCATTCTCTGCTACACCAAAGACTCCCTTTGTGACTGTGGGCAAGTCATTGGGTGTCCCTGTGCTTCAGTTTCCCATCTGTATATGGGGGTAATAGCACCTACCTGTCTCACAAGGGTGTTGTGAAGATAAACACATTAAAAATAGTAAGTACCTTAGAAATACCTTAGAAATAAAAACTAGGTATGTTACTATCACTTTCACAGCGTTCTTCGGGGTCCTGCCCTGCTCTTTGCACAGAGGAAAGATGCTTCTCCACTGTGGCTTTTTTCCCCCCAAAGCATCATTTCTCCTTCTAACAGCCATCACAATGTATCCAGCAGTCAGTTAAAGTAGTCAGATAGATTGCACAGAGTACACAGCATCGTCCTGTTCATATTTAAACTCCTCCTGAGTTGCAGCAGAGGTGCTGATGCCCTGGGTCTATGTGGTTTCCATCACATACCTGAGAACTGCTTGGAGCTGGTGGATTGCCGGGAAAGAAAAAAAAAATCATCTCGCTTTGGGACTTGCCTGAAGCCCTGAATAAAATAAGCTTCATGGCCACAGTTAAATCTTTAATGAACAAACGTCAACTGGGCCTCATAGAAAGTCACCACACATCTGAAAGGACATTCTGATTAGCAGTCTCAGTTCTAGAGAAGTCTCAGAAGTGAAACACAAAGCAGAATAAATGAACCCTGTCACCCTGCTTCACCTTTCTCATAATATTGAGCTTGAAGCTTTAAGTATTAGGAGTTAAAAAAAAAAAAGCATTTGTCGCAGAAGAATTTACTTTATGGAAAACTACAAGGGCTTCAGTTCCTTCACTCTCATTAGCAGGTTCATCATCATTAACATGTTCCAAAAGCCTCCGCTAATGTCAGGATTACTCATTAAAAGGGCTTTTTTTAAATAAATGGAGTGAAAATACGTGAAGAGAGATGAAAATGCAGGTAACCAAATTCAAGCTAGAGCACATTGCAAAGACGATCGCTTGACTTCAAGGTTATTTAGATTATGTTGTTCTTTCTGTGCAGTTCCATAACCTCCCATTGCTAAACGCGCCTGTTTCCTTCCCCCTCCAGCTGCCCGCTCTTGTCATTTTCAAGTTTTCACCAGGTTCAGCATCTTGCACTTTAAACACTTGTTCAGGCTGGTTTGGCTAATGCTGACAGATAGGCTGATTGATTGGCAATGGCCTTTGTCTGGAAGCCGAATATGAATTTTGGTCAGTAGAGAATGAGGCTTTCTTTCACGAGCCTCGATTTCAATATATATTTTTTCTCCACTCAGCTAATTGTGGGCAGAAATGGATGGGCCTGTCTGCGTGCAGCTTTGTGAGAGGGAGCATTCCAGGGCTGAACTGAATTTTTCTGTGCAAGGAACCGTTTGTTCTGTTAAAAATCTACGGTCTGGTGTTGGCAGCGAATGGAGGTGACGGTGCTCAGCACCTTGCAGGACTGGCCTCTTCGCACTACAGAACCAGAGCTTTCAACATCTGTCTCTGTCTGCCTCTGTTGCTTTCCTAATCCTGGTTTCTGATGCATGCAAAGAATCATTAACAATTACTGCAAAAGCCACAGCTGCTTTGGTGTGTGTGTGTGGAGTGGGGACACAGGATTAGGGAGGAATGGCAGTTAAAATACAGGGGGAAAGCATATGCTATGATTCACTGTTAGCCTGGCCAGATCTATGGACCTACAGTAATTTACACCAGCTGAGGATCTGTCGTGTGTGTGTGTGTGTGTGTGTGCGCGCGCGCGCGCTGAAAAGCAGCGAAGCTTATCTAAGCTGTAAATACTGAACCAGCATGACAAATCACTTTCTCTGCCTTTTCTCCTGTCAGAGCGTAATAGCCTCTGAGGGTAAATGTTGGTTTTTGCTAATCCATTGAACCAACTTGAAAGGACTTTTTCTCCCCCCTCCCCCCCCCCGTCACCCCCAGGTGATATTCAATACAGTCTAACTTCTTGGCCAAGTCCAAGTCTATATCCCATTCCAGGGACATCATAAATTTCCTGAAACAAAACAGTCGCATCACATTTCCACTGTAGGACAAACTGAACATTGTCTGTGAGCCTCATGATAGAAATGGCTGTTTTTCTGATGGGGAAGGGAATGGGGAAAGGAATCCTCCCCAAGATTTCTCTGTCCCTCCCCTCTTCGACTCCCCACCAGCCCCCTTCTAGAGGGTCGTCCCTCTATCGGGGAAGCTGGCTGGCTGGCTCTTGCTGGGACCCACCAATGGCCAGACTCACCCGCTCCTTTGTTCCAGAGGAGGGGGGCAGGAAAGTAATGCAAGGCTTGTCCCAACTCCCCTCCCACCAAGGGATCAAACATACCATCTCCTGGTGATGGGTCTTCACTGTGATTAAAACTATGCACTTCTTGGAAAATACATGAGATATATCACTCTTTGGACTAGTGGTAGGGTGGCCTATGGTCTAGTTACTGAACTGGCACTCAAGCTCTGGGTTCAGTTGCTGGCTCTGCACAGGTCTTCCTCTGTGACCTCACGCAAGTCACTTCTTATCACTGTGCCTCATTTGCTCCTCTGTCAAATGGGCATGTCAATGCTTCCTTTTTCCCACCTTGAGTTTGTGTTTTCTTTTTCAACTGTGAGCTCTTTGTGTCTCTCAGTGTGTGTCTGTACTGCACTTAGCACCCTGGGGTCTCCAGTCTCAGTTGGGATTTTGAGGCACTACTGCAATACAAATAATAAAAATAATAATATGCATTTGCTATTAATACAAACCATGTGGCTTCCTGAGCCCTAGCGAATGATTACAAATAAGGTTGTCTTAGCATACTGACTGTCATCCTTGCAGGCTTACCAACACTGCATATATAATATTATGGGCACTACCGAGGGGCTTCCAGTGCAAATACCCAAAATAGCCTTCAGGCAGGTTATATGTTGTACTCTTGGCAAGTTAAATTCTGTCCCGTGCAGCAGAACCTTCCTAATTCTCACTTCACTTCTCAGCCAATTAGATTCCACAAAAATTAATCCAGCCTCACCCACTCCTCAGCAAACACTGCAACAGAGGAATGCCACAGTGAGGTCTCAGATGACTAAGAATTTATTGTTCTTAGAAGTTATTCTGTACGGTGTGTTTACCATGATCGAGTGAAATATTCCTGTAAATAAGATATTGCTCTTCTCTAGTACCTTCACCTCAAAGGTCTTACAATGTTTTACTCCACTAATAGCTCCCCAGGGTGCAAATAAGGAAAACTGAGGTGCACTCAGGTTAAGTGTCTTGCCCAGGGTCAAGCAGGAGGTCCGTTGCAAAGTCAGGAAGATGACCCTCACTCTCTACATAATCTGTAACTGCTAGACAGTGCTCTCCTTCTCCTAAATGAAAACGAAACACATGTCAAGATAAACCAGCACAGTACCTTTTGTGAGGTGCTATCCTGGACCTGGTCTTTGTATGACCACATGAGACCAAGTTTTCAGAAGGACTTGGTAGAAAAATCACCTAATGTAGAAGGAGACACTCCTTTTTTTAAATGAGACTTGTGTTGTTTGGAATGCCTATTACGTCAGGAAGATCCTGCCATCCTCCTCCTCTTTAATCTGTTCAGGATGCATTCATATGGTGTTTGGCTATTGACAGAGAAACCTCTGTAAAGGAGGAGGATGGGGGCTGTGTAAAAATCAAACATATAAATACCCTTCAGTTTGGGAAACGTGCTCCCCACACCAGCCTTGCCAGAGCTGAATTAGGGCAGGTGAATTAGGCCAATTAAGCTGTAAATGGGGGAGATTTAGGCTGTGTGGAGGGAGCTAATTAGAAGGAAGCTTACCTGTGAGGTATAGGCGGGGCTTCTATAAAGCCAGGAGGACAAGAAGCAGGGAGGAAGTATGTGGTCCTTCTCCTTAGGTAAGGGGGAAGGAGTCTAGGGTTCTGAACAGTGATGTTCACATATTAAGTGTTCATTAATATATGTGTTCATGACGATATTAAGATATTAAGTGCAGATATTAAGTGTTCATGACGAGGCTGTGCAGTAGAGCTCATGACAGAGAGAGGCCCTGGGTTCCCCCACCAGCCACTGGAGAGCGCTACTGCTAAGGGCAGCGAATAGGAAGACAGCAGGAGTGACATAGGGCAGTGGGTATGAGGATTGTCAGATGTTGCTTGTGGAGAGAGACTTTGAAAGACCGCCGCAGAAGGGGAAACCACTTCATGGCCTGGCTAGAAGGCTGAGTCGTGAAGAGGAGGCTGCGGCTCCTGAAAGGAGAGGAACCGCAGAGAGAGGGAAGGGGTATTGGCCTGGCCGAGCTAAACCCCAGAACTTCCAAGAGGAGGAGCTGTCCAATGGTAAGTAAACACTCCCCTGTCACAGAACTCATTTTCAGATTGCCTTTAATTTGAGGGTTTGGGTTTTTTTAAAGTCTTTAAAGAGCTTATTTGCAGAACCAGGCAGCGGCAGAATGCTTAATTACAGGCTCTCTCATCGCCGTAGCTTCACTTATTAATGTTTGCAATACCTCATCAAGGGCTAATTAAGCAACTCACTTTATAAAGCAGGCATGAGGGAATTGGGGCTGCAGAACACTTGTTTAAAAAGTACAAAGCAACTCTTTATTTTAGCTGACCAACTGTTATGATTTTCCCTGTACTTTTGGCAGTAGCAGTAGGCCTAATAAATGTATGTGTTGGTAGTGTGGGTGCTCCGACTATAATTGAGTTTCAGATAACAAATGCTTCTAAATGATTTATTGTGCCTTTGATAACTGAAGGAATTTATTTTCAAAGTGATGTGTGGATAACACTCGCTTAAGTTAATACAGAGCCTTTCATCCTGACGGATACCAGTGTTGTGTTACAGACTATATGCAGGGATCATTTCACCCACCATGAAAATGCAGCCTTCTGTTTTGAACACAGTAACTGTTGAGCAGCATATAGCAATCCTGCCCAGTAGTTTAGGAGAGGAAGTTAAGAAGAACTGAATTGAGTTTAGCCAGGCTGACTATTCACATGAGCTTGTGTTCGGCCAGCCCACCGATGGTTAACATCCCTTTTCTTATAAAAATTGTCACAGGAACACTAATGATCACAAGTGGTCGGAACATCACTTTTTAAATCTCATCCAACAGACACACGGCCATATATTCAACTGGTGTAAATCAGGGCCAATTTACATGAGCTGAGGATCTGGACCAGTAGGTGCACAAATCTTCCATTTAATTTTGGGGGCTTTTAATTGTCTCTCTCTGATACTGGGTGAGAGAAGAGTAGCAGGGAAGAGAGTCTGACATGAAATTCTCCAGGGAAGGATAACAAGGAAATGGGGCCTCTTTCTAACTTCTCCTCCACCCCAAACTGTGCCAGATCCCTGTGAAAACTGCCAAGACACCGAGATAAGCAGCACTCACATCCAGCTATGCTGTAGATACTTGTGCAGCGAGAGGTGCCTCTGAAGATTAGTCAAAGCCAAATGTTAGAATTTGGGCTAAAATTCTGCCACATACTTATTCCCAGTAAGATTTCACTGCTGCACTAGTATCTGGTGTACTATTTGGAAACCATACCCCAAACTGTCTAGGTATTCTGAATCTATCTAGTAGTTTCCATTCTGGCTGATTCATCTGGTATGTAGTCTCTCACATGCATTATGTGGGCGTCCTGTTGGAAATGCATTTTGTTTACCCGCCTGTAATAGACAATTAGAATCAAGTGTTTCCATGGAATGAATAAAGGAGTTCACAAGTAAGAATGTGAGATATTCCAGATGTCTCTGCTAGTAAGTGATAATTGGCAACCATAAGTGTACACGAGTACTGAACACGTAAAATATTTTGACTACTCAGACTTGGAAAAACAGGCTAAATTTTTTTAACAATGATTTTATAAGAGCCATGATGGTGGGGGGGTTGTTTCGATGCTCTAATGCAATCCAGAGTGCTCATTAATGTTTAGTTTTTGGATTAAAAAAAATAAAATAGCCTCTAGGAGTGTAGTCTTAGGCTCAAGAAAAACAAATCAAACATCTGTCTGCAGTATTTAATCCATTTGTAGTATGCCCATTACTGGTGGCCTGTAAGTGTGGTAGAATTGGTAATCCCATAGACATTAGTGTCGCTGTACTTGTCTAGGTGGTTTTGTTCATGAATGAACTGTTTCAAGAGGTTCTGGGAAATGGGTGTGGAATATGCAGTTTTTCACTACTAGGTCACTGCGTTTTAGAATCATGGAAATGTAAGACTAGAAAGTACCTGGAGGTCATCTAGCCCTGTGCTGAGACAGGACCAAGATACCTAGACCATAATACTCAAGTTGGAAGTGAGTCAAATACATATTCATGGTAAAAATTCATTTGTGTTTGTTAAAAGTTTCAGGTTTTCTGAAATAAAAAATATTTTAGACTTAGGGTTTTTGTTGAAAAACTGAAATATTTGCAGGAAATTTTGAACATTTCCTGTGAAAAATAACTGCCATTTTTTAACCAGCTTTAGAAGTGAGTGACCAAAAGCCAGTGTCTGTTTTTCATACGTCCACTCATCAGTATCTGAGGTCTTTCACAATGGCTTTTATCTCAAGGACTCCCTCCTTTGATTCTATCTACCTACTTAGCTGCTGTTTCAGTCGATCCTCTTCCTCCTTTTCTTTCCTCCTACTCTACTCCTTTGTCTGTTCTCGTAATTTCCAGTGTTTGTCCAAGTTGCATGTTTTGTGAGGCAGGAACCTATTTCTGCAGACATATGGGGCTATGGGAATAATTGCTGGCCTATGTGGAATGAATTTTTGGTCTCCGTCAAATTCCTAGTGGACAACATCTGTGTCATGGAAAGCACTTTCATCACAACTTCGTCCCTTGTCCCCAGCCTCAACAAGGTCCAGGAACCGAATGGTCATGGACGATTGAGTTGGTTGCTCTAGTAGAGTTTGGTGTACGTTGTCAATGTGTGGTATGGGTGGGGTGACCAGAAAGCAAGTGTGAAAAATTGGGATGGAGTGGGGGGTAATAGGCATCTATATTAGACACAGCCCCAAGTATTGTGATAGTCCCTATAAAATTGGGACACCTGGTCACCTTCCCCCAGGTATAGGGAAGTTTGCACTGTCTTTGCCTGCGCTGCATCTGTTCTATAGGTATGTGTGGCCACCATTTTCAGGATCACTAAATAAATGTCTTTGTTTGTTTTTGGTTGGTTGGTTTTTTTTAGAGACAGTGCTCCTTCTCTCAGATCCGCAAACTGAGGCAATAGGAAACTTCAAAGGCTATGACATTTAAATAGATTAGCTTAGTGAATAAATATTAATGTAGTTTTGAGAATCAAGCTTCAAAATCCTCCATTTGGTCCCTTTAGACACTGTGGCTGATGGTTTTCTATACGACATTCAGCAAGAAGCATTGTTCACTCAAACTGAGCCGAGTGCCTTCATCCAGTTGAACAACAAAAGTTAATCTTTCTCCTTTCATCTGTTACCACTTTGGTTCTAAGCAATAGCTTTGTAGGCCACCACGCTTTTTAGCATGCCAGGCATTTTCCCCATCTCTTTATCTTCCTATTTTCCTTTACGTCCTTATCCTTCTTCTTTAGACAGAATCATTTACGATGACCACTGTGCTGGGGATGCAGAGCAGCCAGACCAGGGAGTTTTAAGAACACAGTTATCTGAAGATTAAGCAGGGATGGCAGACTGTGCGCCTTGGCTTTATCTGCCTTTGCTCCCTGTTAATCACCATTGCAGAGAAAAGGGGGCTTTATGTTCCCAGTGATGGTAGGATAAAGCAAGTTATCAGCACTCCATCTCACTTATTCCAGTCTCATGATTCACATTGGAAGTGTGAAAGTTAGTCCAAAAGATCGCACTAGATACCAGCCCAGCAAATTCTTTCACTAGGCTAATCCCCTCACTTCGCAAAATTGAGCAAAAGAAATAAGACACCACACCAGCGCCAAGGGGCCCAAATCATACTTGGGTGTGGACCAAGAAATCCACCAAAGTGTTCACTGGTCCTTTTTTATCTTCAGCACAGTCACAAAGCTTAAACACTTCAGTGAACACATGCTCACCTGCAGTGCTAAGGGAGGTGTGGATGAGACTTCAAGCAGGACTGGCACAGGGAAATGGCTTTAAACAGATGGCGAACAAGACTGTGACCTCGCCCAAATCCTTGTATTCCCTTTAACCACTGCTTTGGAGGTCCTACTCCAGCATCATGATATATATCGTTCGATGGTCTTCTCACTTCACTTACAGTATAACTGCATTGGCTTGAGTGGAATTACTCCTGATACACCCTGGTCTGAGTGAGTGGCGAATCAGGCCCAGAAACCTGCACTAGGGACCCTATTTCTCATGGAGAAACCCCTTTCTTAAGCAGTGCCCTTAAAGTATCCCATTGTGCTCTCCAGAATAATTTGGTGCAACCTTTGGTTAAAGACCAATCAGGCAGCCAGTTTGTCCTGAGTCTTGATTTGGTCATTTTAATCTAAGTTCCACTGTATTACCTGTTCTGGGACAGAGTCATAAACAAACCTCTTCCCCTTATTTATAGGGGTACATTCCTTCTGCACTGGGGTTCTTGCAACCTGTTTGTTGGAGGGAAATGCTAGTTTAACTAGACCTGAAGAAGAGCTCTGTGGTCTTTCACTGACGGAAGTTGGTACAGTAAAAGATTACCTCATCCACCTTGTGTCTCTCTGATTAATCAAATGTGTGTATCAGCATACTGTAAAGGTGGCAAGATCTGGGCATATAAGTTTCTTTGGTGCTCATTACTGTAGTAGCTGAGCATTTAATAATATTAAACGTGCAGCAAATTGCCTCTGCAGTACAGCTTTTCTCCATTTGCCCTTAAGCTGGTCCCGTACAGCAAGATGGTGATTCTTTCTCTGTTGGGTGTCTCATGCCAGCTGCTAGTTTAGGCAGATAAATCCTGTGGCTAATGCTAAAAGGGGCAAGATCCGGGGCACAAAATCCTGTTGTGTGCACTGAAGAAAAGTTGTGAGGTGAAATTTCCTATCAATAGGTACACGTGGGTAATTGCTATACCTGGAATCTTTTTCCTTCACATAGGCCTCTAATAAGTCTAGTTAAAAGACTTTGCCTAAAGTATGTTTGCCCCCTCTTACCATTTGCACTTAATTATTTTTAGGACTGCTAGGTAATTATTTGCAGATGGCAATGGAGGACCAGGAATGTCTTTCATGCTTTTTTTTATGGTCTGCAGCCAATAGATTTAAGAGTTGGAATGAAATCACCAGGGACTGAGCTGAGACTGCCAAACTCATTCCACTTAGATCCAGATTGTATCTCCTTTTTACTTTGGTGGGTGGTTACTCATGAGGAGCCCCACTGCATACCAGATGACCAGTGGCAATTAAGGGTTCACAGTCAGGCCCTAAATTGGTCATTCTCAGCTCATTGCTATAAAACTACACCACTAAACTTCAGTGGAATCGCTTATGTGAGTAACTACTCACCGGTGTGAGCTGTGGGTTCGCCATTCAGCCCTTATAGAAAGCTTTTATTCACTGAGTAACCCAGTTCCCACTTTTTCTGCCATCTTCCAGTTTCTGCGAACTGACATGTCTGAAAACTTTTAAAAACCAAGAAGTTTTACTCTGCACTCTGTCAGTTTTCTTTTACTGTGTTCTGTATGCTGTATATAACCGACTGTATACATGAGGTCAGAAAATCTGTAAGCATTAGGACAGCCACAGTTGTGGCTGTGTGATTCTGATTATGCATGTATTTGCAGCTTGTTTTGTTTCTGTAGTTACGGCAAATACAGTAATATCTGGGAGGGGGCTGTGTGAAATTACCACTGCCCTAAAATGCATTCTTCTTCTTCTTTTTTAGAGGCAGAGAACAGAAACAGAACTTTTTTCCTCCTTTCACAAAGCCTGACTCCTAAGTGAATCGGAACTGTTGTGCACTATACTGTGGGATTATTATCCTGCATATTTATCACTTAAATGAACACACAGAACGAAATAAAAAATTTAATTTTGAAAGTGGGCTTCAGATAATTAGCATGTACCAGACAAGGGTCATTATTTTGCTGAGATCTGAAATCTAGCTCTTTGTTAACCATCTGTCAATGAAGACAGTCTTTTTTTTTCTTTGAATTATTTCTTGTTTACAGTATTGTTCATATCTTCAGTAGGATCTCTTGAACTCTCCTATTTATTTACTCTACTTTGCTGGTCTGATCACCATGTTTCAAATTTTGATGTGGTAATGATCATATTAATCAACATTTTGTCGAGGGATAATTGCCCATGAGAATTGTTCCCGCCCCCCCCATTTTTATACCAATTTCTGTATATTTCAGTGAGAATCTTAAAAGGATTTGGAAGTCTCTTCCATTGATTGGACATCTTAGTCCTTATTCAGTGCTTATTGAAGTCATTTCACTGGGGATTGCCTCAGGCCTAAAATGTGCTATTTGTTGTATAGGCACATGGTAAACCACACTTACTACCTCAAAGAGCTTATAATGTAGAAGACAAGCCCTCACATGTGTAAATCACTGCAAATTGAGGGCTGGTCTACACTACAAAACTCGGGAGATTTCACTGCTTCACTCAGGGCTGTGAAAAATTTCATGCCTTAGGTTGTCTGAATTTCATCACACAAGCCATGGTGGAGATGGCACTAGGTTGATGTAAGAATTCTTCCGTTGACCTACCTGATGCCTCTCAGAGGTGGATTTACTACAATGACAGAAGAACCCCTTCCCTTGCAGTGATGTGTCTATGCTATAGCGAGCAGGTGCAGCCATGCTGCTGTAGCATTTCTGTTGTGGAGATATCCTAAGATAGGGTGTGAATTTAAGGCAGTATAGCCAGTCCCGAGTAACTCCATGTGGTCATTCTTATTCTGGAATAAGAGTGTCTTTTTACAGTTGAATCTATTTAAAAATGGATTCAACTACATTCAGGGCATCTATCACAGTTATTCAGGAATAAGTCTGTGGGCAGACACCAGAAATATAGGCGAAGGGTGGTGTGGGTGTGTGGGCGGAGGGGGAACTGGGATTCAACATACAAGTAGAGTGGTCAGGTTGATGAACGCACGCATTACAAACCCAAACTCTCAGGTGTAAGGCTCTAGATTGATTTTTTTTTTTCATAGGTATCAACATAGTGCAATACAATATCTTTAAAGATATTTGAAAAATGCTATATTTCCATGGAAAATGTCAAACTAGATAAAGAAAATTATGTTCAGTATTTCTGTTTTTTGACAACTTGGAAATAAAACCTTCAGTTTTCTTTTCCTTTTCTCCTTTAAGAAGAAAAGGGGCAGAAAAGTGAAGGGTATCAAAAACAACCAAACTCTGAAGACAAGTTTTTCCATTTTCATCCAAAAATAGAAAAACTGACTAAAATGAAAAATTTAACTTTGGTCAAAAAGCCATCTTTTGGCTAGACATTTGTATTGGTTTTTGAAATAAAACAACCAACCTTTAACCAGCTGTAATTGTCTTAAATAATATTTTATAGCTAGGTATACTCAATCCTGCCTCAGCATGGAGGGGTGGACTAGAGGAACCTCTGAGGTCCCTTCCGGCCCTGTGTTTCTATGACTTCATGATTTGGGAGCTATGTAAATTCAGATTAATTTAATATTACTCTGTGTGGGCCCAGGTGCCTGCCCATACAGAGCTTTGTGCAGGACCAAAGTCCCAGACCAGTGATTCTCAGACCTCAATGGTTCAGGAGCCAAATTAGTGTTCAGCATTACCCAAAAGAGCATCAGTCGTGTGAATTAATTTTCATTCACTACAGTACTACAGTAGAACCTGTTTCGAACACCAGAGTTACGAACTGACCAGTCAATCACACACCTCATTTGGAACCGGAAGTACACAATGAGACAGCAGAAGAGAAGGGGCCGGGGGGGGGGGGAGAAGCAAGTACAGTACTGTTAAACATAAACTACTTTAAAAAAAAAAAAGAAAAGCAGCATTTTTCTTCTGCATAGTAAAGTTTCAAAGCTGAATCAAGTCAATGTTCAGTGGTCAACTTTTGAAAGAACTATAACGTTTTGTTCAGAGTTACAAATGTTTCCGTTACGAAGAACCTTCATTCCCAATGTGCTCATAACTGAGGTTCTACTGTATTCATGTTTAAACAGTATGATAGGAAATATTGTATGTATATATTCTCTCAGCAAATAAGTTAACTTAATTGGATAATAACACAGAAAAAGCGTCCTGACCCATTGTTAATTAAATCACATCATTTTAATATTCTGTGCTGCAAAGAGCCGCAGGAGACACATTAGAGGGCCGCTTGTGGCTCACTAGCCACAGTCTGAGTATCACTGCCGTAGACAAAGACAATGGTTCTGGCCCCAAAGAGCTTAGTCCTGCAAACAAGGTTGCTAGTGCACCTCAAAGAGTGTCTGAGGCATATAAAGAGCATTAGTCTTTGAAAGCTGAATCATCTTTCCATGTTAAGGGTATCTATCTCCAAGTAATTATACAGAGATCAACACAGTCCGTGACAACCAATGTGCTAGCAATTCAGGTTCACCTTCTCATTTCAGGGTAGCATGGGGATGAGTAATTCTAAATAGCTCTAAAGACATTTAAAAGCACCCAAACCATGACAGACGGAATACAGCAAATGAGAACAAGGTAAGTAGTTATATGCTTTGTGAACATGTAAAAAAACCTATTATCCTTGGTACAATGTGTAATGTTAATAACCGCAAATTCTGTGTGTGCACCTGCACACACGCTTGTAATGCACTGCTTTGCCTCAGAGACTTTTGCTTGGTGGTAACAAGTCTGATCTTTTCTTTTCCTTCAAATGTTAAAGGCTTTGGCTGCCTTATCAGGAGATGGGCCAGCTCAGGAATGATGAAAATAGACACATGGAAGCACAGTGACTAGTTTAGGGAATTAGGCATTTGAAAATATTTTTTGAACCACTTCATTATTGGAAGGAGATTCCTTCTCTCTAACTTCAGAAAGAAGGCTTGAAATTAAGAGAGAGACTGTGGAGAAATAATGACAGGTTTCAGAGTAGCAGCCGTGTTAGTCTGTATTCGCAAAAAAGAACAGGAGTACTTGTGGCACCTTAGAGACTAACCAATTTATTTGAGCGTAAGCTTAGTCTCTAAGGTGCCACAAATACTCCTGTTCTTTTTGTGGAGAAATAGTCAACACCCACAGGCATGTCTGCCAAAGCCAGAGCAATGGCAAGCACACAGATAGCCTCTTCCTCTGCCCCCTGTGTGGCATGCATAACTCTGCTTAAATTCTGTTGATTGCTAACTTACCGGGAAGGTCAGTGTGCGTGCTTCTAGTTAAACTAATGAAAGAGAAGTTCACAAATTACACCTCAGACCCAAAGCAGTGTGTCCCTCTATGGATCTCCAGACCTGAAGAACTCTGTGACGCTCGAAAGATTTTCTTCTGCCAACAGAAGTTGGTCCAGTAAAGATATTACTTGTTATCACGTTGCGATTTAAATCTTGTTACTGTGATCCACGCTTTTGTCACCTCTAGACTGAAGTGCTGCAGTGTGCCATATCTGCAGCTACAGCTTAGGGGCCTGATCCAAAGCCCACTGAAGTCAATCGGAGTGTTTCTATCGATTCTGACAAGCTGTGGCTCAGGCTGGAAGGCTTTCTAGAGGCTGGTGCAGAATGTGGCCGCCTGTTTAAGGGCTAGTCTACACGAGAAGCGCTACAGTGGTGCAGCTGCACCCAATGCAGCTGTGTCACTGTAGCAGCTCTGGTGAAGACGCTCTATGCCGACAGAGCTCTCCCATTGGCGTAATAAAACCACCTCCGAGAGGCAGTAGCTATGTCTGCAGGAGAAGCTCCCCACAGACATAGCACAGTCCTCACCGGTGCTTAGGTCAGTGTAACTCTAAGTCGCTCGGGGGGGGGGGGAGGTGGCTTATTCACACCCCTGAGGGGGGACAAGTTATAGTGACGTAACCTGTAGTGTAGGGAATCCCATGGTGGGCATATGACATCCTGCGGTATGCTGTGATAGGCATTGTGATGGGGTATAAAAACCCTACACTGGGCAACAAGGGGTTAGGGAGCAGCCAGCCCTGCCCCACCACAACTGCAAGAGATGCACGGAGCGGATGAGGAGTTAAAAGGGAGCAGAACAGCTCCTATGTGAGCAGGCAAGGGAAGGGACCTCTACCTTGCAGCTCCTGAGAAAAGGGCTGAGGGAAGGCAGGATCTCTCCCTCACACTTGCCTGAAGGCCCTTCCCTGATGGAAGGTTGTACCTGGAGAGGGAGGCATTTCCCCCTCCCCTACTAACCCAGTTTTGGTGTTGATTCCCCATATTTATGGACTACCCCTGAAGGGGAAGGCCTGGAACTGACCTGGCCAGAGGGCCAAGCTGCATTCCTCAGAAGGGGGAGAGCTACCATACCATGCTCGGCTGTGAAGAGATGCCAAGTGGTGAGCTGACGCCCTTCACTGCCTCCTGTGATCGACTTCAAACTTCGGACAATGGTGAAGTGATAGGAGGTGACCCAGGGAGGGCAGCCTTAAGGCACTCTTGAGCGTCAGACCTTGTGTGGCCTTCACAAGGCCCTGGGCCAGAGCCCTGTAGAGTGGGAGGGCCTCGGCTTCCCTACCAAACCCTCTCACTGCATGTTGAAGGGCCTAAGCTCAGACCACTAGGCAATGCTTCCCATGACCAAAGACCATCACAGACATGCAATTCTATACTTGCATGCAAATGCCATGCTCCATCTCTGGAGCCCTGCATGAATACAAATGTATATCCACAGATGCAGATATAAATCAGTATCCACGGAACTGCAGGGCTCTCTCGGGAACCACAGCAGGGAAAGGAGCAGAACCTGGGGCTGCCACTCCCAGGAGCCAGTGCCCCGCGCTGGCAGCTCCTACAGCACAGCTGTACCCCAGCCCCACCCACTGGGGCGGGCACTATGCTCATTGGCAGCCGTCCCTGGTCACACTCTTGTGTTCAAGCAGCTTGCACGCCCCCAGACAGGAGACAAACATCCATGTGGAAGGGACGGGGGCGGCGTTAGGGCAGTACCACGCTGGAGGAGCTGCCGGCTTGGGGCGCTGGCTCCTGGGAGTGGCAGCCCCACGTTGTTCTCCTTTCACCTGTATGGTTCCCAGGAGAGCCCTGCGGTTCCGCGGATATAAAGTTGTATCTGTGCAGGGGTCCAGTGATCTCACACGGACAGTGTGTGCTTCGTGATCTGCAGCGGCTGCCCACTGGCCTCCAGGTGGCATGTAAGGTGATGTGTTTGACCTAAAAGTCCCTGAATGGCCTAGGACTGTCTTACCTAAGAGACTATCCTTGTCCTGTTCAACACCACTACAGCAGAGCTCAGGGGAGGTACTTGAGTTGGGGCCTTTTTGCTGTATGTAAGTGGGGGAATAGTCCTGCTATTGTGGGGAACTTTCCTGGCTTCTGCACTATCCCGGTGAAGTGGGCTAGTGAAAGGATCTGAGTCCTCACTCCCACTTCCTTTACCCAGTAGCCTTGCTGCCCTTGAGGACTCCCCTTCCACTCTCCTGTCTGGCAGAGTCCTTGTAACCCCAACAAGGCTGGGCCCAGGATTCCTGGGGGGCTCGACCCCCCCCCCCCAACCCTGCTGTGGTCACCTAGGACAGGGGCTAGGGTGTCCCCACTCCGGGTTACTCTCTGCACTGGGCACTTCTCTGACCCACTGACCATTACGTACAATTTAAAGCAAATGCAAGTTATTTAATCAACAATTACTTTTAAAAAGAATAAGGAAAAAATGGAAAAGGTTAAAGGAAACACATCACCCCGCTCTGTGGGAGGGAACATCACAAACAGCATCTCTGGAACGTCAGGGCAGTTCACAGTCTGCTCCTTGTAAGTCCCAGGCCTCCTGCTCAGGCCCAGGCTGTGCTGCAGGGATGCTGTGGGTTGGACACTTGCTCTGGTGGTGGCCACACGTTCTCAGGCTCTAAGCGGTAGGACCCTTCTTCCCAGTGTCGCCCCCGCCCTGTCGGGGTTACGATGCCGAGCCCCTTGGCTGAGGCGTCTCCCTGTGCTGGGCCCGCTGACCAGGGTCCCCCTCGCTCTCCTCAGCTGCTCACGCACCCAGCTCTGGACTGCTCCAGCCGCAGCTCCACCATTCTGTCTCTGCACTGCTGCTCTTCCTCCAGCTCCCTGGGCCGCTTCTCTGGCCCCTCTGGCTCTGGTTGCTGCAGCTCTGCTCCCAGGGCAAGTCTGCTCTCTCTGGGCTGTGCCTCTGGCTTTGGGGCTGCAGCTCTGCTCCCAGGACTGGGTCTGCTCTCTCTGGATCTGGCACAGCTCTGCTCCCCAGCTCAGCTTGGGCCCCTGCTTTCTCCTTAGCTCGGCCCCACTCTGTCTGACCCAGGCAAATCCAGCTCACACTGGAGCACAGGACCTCCCTGGCCTCCTAACTCCCTGATTAGCCTGCCCATCCTGTCATTCAGGCTGACCTGGAGCATTGGCCTCTCCCCATTGTTCCTGGGGACTGTCAGTCTCAGAGTCCTGATTTCCCATTGACCCTTCCCCTTTTGGTACTGGGAGCTAGCAACTAAAAAACCCCCACTGAATGTTAGTAAGGGGGCAACAGTCCCCTTACATGTAGAAGAGTAGGTGCTGCTCTGGCAGGGAACTTTCGCTGAGCACCTCTCAACTTTGGACTTCACTTTCTCGCTCTGAAATAGCTCTAGGCCTGCTTCAAAGTGCATCTTTTCTAACAGGGCCCTGGAATGGTCTTGAGAGGGGTTTCCAGTTGCATTTAGGAGGAAATATTTTAATTTTGTTTTCCCTCCCCTGTTGATTGTATGGATTTGCAGGGGTGGGGAGGGAAAGCATGTGCTGCTGTTTTGGATCTCAGTGACTGGGTTATGAGTAGCAAAAATGCTTAGAGCCTGGAATAGCCGTCACTCATTGTCCAGTTATTTAAATATGAACACATGACAGCCAACTAAAAAGGAATCAGATCTCATAATAGCTGGAGATAATAGGGTTTACTTGTTGTTTTTCATCTTTTTCTCCAAAGTGATTTACTGATAGAGTTCCAGTTTCCAAGCAGAGATGGTTAAAACTCAGAATTGCTGCTTCTGTTCCAAATCAGAAAAAAAAACCAAAAAAACAAAATCTGTTTCTGATTAAATGAAATTGAAATTTTTTTTTGCTAGGTTAAGCAAAACTTTCGGCTGGAATAATATTGAAATAGATTTTGAAACAGTCATTTCAAAATGAAAAATCTAAACGTTACATACCAACAAGGTCAAAGCACAACATTACTGACCTTATCCAAAGAGTTCATTTTTACAAAATCTGAAATGAAATTTTATTGACAGTCCTGTAGAAAGGTTCAGTTTTGACACAGTAACTCTTTTCTGACATCGGAAAATTTTAAACCAGCTCAATCTTCAAGCTTTTTCCAGGATTTCACAAGCCAAGTGCCTGACAAATATCCAGAAGTACTGAAACGATACACTGTCCATTTGTGTCGTGTGTATTGGTTGTGCAGCAGAGTCTCCTAGTGGGAAAATGAGCACTGACACTGCCACACTATTGCTGCTGTTAAAAACTGTTTTAACCAGCAGCCTCCATTTTTCAGCACTCTTTAAAATGCATTTAAAAGGAGTTAAGTCCTGTTAGCCCTTAAGCAGAATTTTGATTTAGTACTGCTAGGCACAGGAAGAGAGAATGGAGTATTAAGAGACGGAAGGTTGAAATGAGGGTCCTTCATTTTGCAATTCTGGCTCAGGAGAATTTTCTTTTGGTCTTTAACTACAGATAGCTCAAAATTCATGAGCTGGCAGTCAGTGCTTGGAAGAGGCCAGAGTAAAAGCTTGAACTGGATTCTAAAGCTGGACAGAGCTTCTGTTTGGGCACAGACAGTAGTTGGAATGGAGCTGGGAAACCCACACATGCTCTGGTTACTCCAGCCTAATTATGTCTATAAGTCATCTTCATAAAAATATCTGATATTTCATTCATAATAAAATATGGCTTGGAAAATGTTCTGTACACACCAAACAAAATGCTGTGGACTAAGTCTATTAGAGGTGGTTGAAATTTTTATGGCGGAGTTGGAAAGTGGATCTGTTTTATCTAAATGAGAATTTCCTTTGGAAGTGACTGGTTTTGTTTGTTTGTTTGTTTGTGTTTTATTTACTATTAAATTTTTCAGGTTTCCCTTGAAAAACTGAACTCCAGATATTTACTGGAAAACTGACATTTCCCATGGAAATTTGCATTGAGACATAATAGCTATTTTCAAACTCTTTGTGGTTTTTGGTTTTCAGTCACTTGAAAATTGAACCATTTTGCAGGGTTGCATTTAAAAAACTGAGCTTTTTTTTTTTCTTTTTAAAGAAATCCAATGGAAAAATACTCCTTTCCTGACCAACTCTATTTGCTACTCAGTAGTCTACATGGAATCAATTCTTAATAATTATTAACACAAAGAAATGCAATATAAAAAAATAGGAATTTAAATGCTGGTGTCTTCTCAGTGATTACTGTGCATTTGGGAACTTGGAAGAAATTTAAAAAAAAAAAATCTATGAAATGCCTAGTGGGACCTTTAGAGTAATGTTGTAAGGGAAAGTGCATGCTTGCATGATAAGCAGAATGCTATTAAGGGAGTAAACAATACATTCTCACCTTCACAGATATGGAGGCTTTAGCACATATTTTTGCCACTGCTTCTCTTCTGCATATTTCATGCAAGGAAAATAATGTTAGCCCCAAAAAACTTTTCAAATAAATGAGCTTAATCTTGGAATGGGCCAACCGAATAAAATAAAACACCTGAATCTGGAAGCACTGGAAATCTTTTAGGAAAAGACTGCTTTCACAGATTTCTAACACAGGTTCACCCAAGAAATTTGAATACCTCTGACAAACACCAAGACATTTTTGGTGCAGATCTGATCACCTTTTTTAAAAAAGGTTTGCCCATCGATTGCTTTGACACATGCCCATATTTCATCACTCTCCCTGCAAAGTAGTTGAACCAAATTCTCTATTGGTGTAACTTCTATTGAAGATCTGTGTTCTGTTGAAATAAGGGGTAGAGATTTGTCTAACCTTTAAAAGGGAACCTTTCCATTTATATTCCCCTCTGAACTGTTGTACCTATAGACCCCAGTCACAGCTCAGACCCTCTTATACTAGGCTGTGTGTGTGTACACACACACACACACACACACACACACACACACACACACACACACACACACACACACACAGAAAACCCAATACCTATCTGAAATTGTTTGTATACAGTAGCATCATGAGGCCCTATCAAGATGAGAGCTCCATTGTTCTAGGCATTATCCATACCTGTAATAAGAGGTAGCTCCTGCCCCAAAGAGCTTTGACTTTTAATTAGACAAGACCGATAATGCATGGAAGGGGAAACAGATACACAGCACTGAAATGACCTGTCCAAAGGCACATGACTGGCTACTGGCAGAGCTGAGGATGGAGGCTAGATCTCTAAGATCCTAGTCCAATATCTACTGGACCACACTATATCTCACTTACTGCCTGTGTACACCTAGCCACATCAGTGCTGTAATCGGTCTTCACCATTCTCCATTCCCATGGCTTTTATAAGTTGAGCTTCGTATGGATCATTTAAAAAGCAAAATGCTGGAGCAGACCCATATCTAGAAGAGTAATACTTCGCTACTCTATAGGATGTATGTTACACACACCAATGCAGAGAAAAGATTCTTGTAGATATTCTATATTAGTCTGACTATTGAGACTAGATCAAAAATAGGTGTTTTTTATATTTTTAATCTTTTTTTATATCCCTGTGACTCCACCAAGGGTAGGAAAGTATTAAAAATAGTTATTCTAAATATTACTTGCTGTAAATTAGTTTCTTGTCTAGTTTAACCTTCAGCCAGACATCTCGACAAGGGCCAGACATTGTGACAGCATGGAGACCAAGCTAGCAACCTCGTCTGAGACAGACAGATACAAGTGGCATCCTAACATAGTAGAATGTTTAACTGGGCAGACTAATAACAAGAAGTCATCTAGGGAGAATGCAGAGAACATTTCCTTTGGATCTCAATGCCATTAAATTCCACTGAAAAGATCTGGCATAATGAGCACAACAGTGTCCCAGCATTTGCTACACAAAAAATCATTAGTGATGATGCTCAACCAAGTAGGGTCCATGCTGTGACCATACCCCAAGGTAAATAGAAATATATTCAGTAAGCCCCTGTTGGCTGAGGTTTCTGGAGTGAGATAGCAGGCAAACAGCTTTCGAACATGTTACTGAAGAGTAGGGGGTCAGCTGTAAAAAGCTAATGAAGTCAGCCAGTGGGAAAGATAATGTTTAAAAATAATTTTGATCTCTACCATGGCAATTTGGTCCCGGAGATCAAAGGAACAATTTGCAACGTAGGTTATAACGGGGCCTAACAAAGCAGCATGATTTCTGTGCAGTCATGAAAGCAATTTTATACAAGAAGCAGTCTGCCCCACCTTCTCAATCTCGGGCAGTGTAATGGGCTGTCATTTAGTAGGTCATGTATCCATTGACTTCTTTAACTAGCGAAGGATCATAGTATCCAAAATATCAGACCTTAAGAAGGTCAAACTTTCCAGCAAAAAAGCTACAAACAAATGGAACCCTTGACCCTAACCCAAGGAAGTATCCCTGTTCAGGAAGGATGTACACATAATTTTAAGAATATCTTCAAGTCCCATTTAAGTCAGATTCAGTTTTCAACAATGTTTTACTGAAAGCCCAAAAAGTATTGGGTTTGGGAGGCAGGTACTCACACCATTGTGAGAAATTAAAGACATTTCCTGCAAGAAACAATTGGCATTTTCCAACCAGCTACAATTATTATAAGTTATCATTACCCATATGAAAATTCAATGTGGATGGAGATCCAAAATCATCTTGGTGAAGAAGATGTGGCTCTGGAGCTCAATGTCCTGCAAGATCAAGATGAACTTGTCTTTTGTTTCTAGAGAATGCAACCCAAGACTCCCTGTTTACACTGACCTTCCCACAGTAATAGGGAAGTCAGTCTCTCTCTCTCTCCTGCCACCCCAAGTCCTAACTAGGACCATGCTGATTCTTAAACACATTGTATTTGGCAAACGTACCATGGTTATTGGCATTATAGAAACAGGAGGACATCCTGATCTCCCTTAAGTCAATCGGAGTTTTTCTGTTGACTTCAATGCAGCCAGGATTTCACCCTCAGAATCTAAACAAGCCTTAATTCGGAACTAGATTTGACAGAAAGTGTTGAATATTGCTCTTAATAAAAATGAGTGCTCTTTAGCCAATAAGCCAAAAGGTGGAAAACCCACTATGCTAATATATGTTGTTTGTCTGGAACAGACACATTTTTATGTCCACAGACAAAGTTAAAACTCATTCCAAATGCCCCTCACAGCCTTCAGACTTCTTTTCTGTTGCTTGTGTGATGTTCGAAGGCCAGGGGCCAAATTCTTAGCAGCTGTAAACAAGTGAGAGGCCCCTGAAGTCAGACTTGCATTCAGTCCATCAGGTCTGAGTTGGGCACCAAGCAATTCAGAATCCAGTGAATAATAGGGACTCCATCAAACAGACATGTATCAATAAATACTGAACTAGCTCATGAGCCACAAGCTTTGGAAACCTTTCAAGACAACAGAATCTAGATGGCCTATCACCAAAGGTAATTTGTAGGCCGTGGAGAGGACCATCAGTACATCCACCGGCTGCATCATCTTCATTGCACTAAGCGCTCCCCTGAAGATAGTACTTCCATATTTAAAATCACAGTTCCAGCTTAACTGCTTTTCCAGTGCTAATTCTGGAGGTAAATGCTGTCTGGGTTGGCTGTACTTGAAGGAGTGGTCAACATATGACCGTGTCTACTACTATTTTTAAAAGTGCCGCTGGTGGTTTATTAATCTTACGAGCCTCTGGATACTACTTGATCACATGTGCTTGAATTTTTGAGAAGTTTTTTGGTTGAGCTCTAATACTCAGCGGAAGTGTAAGAAATTAACATTATTTCCATAGCTGATAACCTCAGAACCACAGTGATTGCCCATGCTGTGTGTTTGAGGAGTCATCTTGTACTTAATGACTCGCTTAAAATGGAAGTTTTTTTAGCCTGCTATAGAAGACGGGCAGAATGAATGGCAAAAATATGACAGAACTGCTACAGTCCCTGGCCATCTGTTTAGGACCTTTATAGAGTCCTGATTTTAAAACTGCACACATCTGAGGTCTCTAGCAGACTTTTTGCTTTGCAGAAGGCCGTGTATTAGGCTGTGCCGTCCATACTACCGTCACTACAAACTGGTATTTTTTACATACCGTTGTGAGCAGATGCCTTTCTCAACCCGCTCTTAAACAAAGACAGATGTGCAGTGCTGAAACTCATCCATTTCTTGTTACAAAAATGCTCGATACCTGTGCATATGTAAGAGGGGCGTTAATAGATATAGTGTCAGTAGATGGTGCTCATGAATATGTAGGATAGTTTCTGGGTTTTAGACAATCGGAAGAACTTGTTGTGTACTGCAAATAGCCATTCTTAATACTTCCTACGGTTTGTCTTTATTAACAAAGATGTTAACAATAACACATGCTTGGGTCTGAACTTTGCACTTCTTCCAAGGTGCTTCAGCACCTAGGGTTCCTAGTTCAGATTTCTCAGCTCACACTTCAGAGCCTCTTTCCTCTAGAGCACCATTGCCTCCTCCTTTGTAGTCTGTTACACCACTCGGATACATGCTTCACTGAGCAGGCAGAACCCACTTAAACCTTTCCAAATAGGAACAGCACCTACAAGCAAGGTGGGTTGTTCCAGGGGAAACAGTTTAACAACCTGCTAAACCCTGACTGAAACTAATAATCAAGGGAGATGGTAGAAAACTTGTAAGAGCCTACGGAGCATTATTGTCAGTTGTGCTTTAAAGTGTTTGGAAGCCTTAAGTATACGTACATGCTAATCCCATTATCTGTCCTTCATGGTGAGTTACCTGAGCAAGTTTTCTGTTTTAGTTTTCCGTTAGAAAGAATAGATCTGAATCACTTACATGAAAACAGAGAGCCTATCATCCGATCTGAACAGAGAATGTGTTGAACGGAAGCTACTGAATGATTTCATAGGCTATCTATAATTACAGCTAGCAAAAGCCACTTTAATGATGATGCGCAGAAGTTGAGAGGAATAATAATAGGCTGAAGGATGTGGGCACACTGTCCGCACGGGAGCTGCTATATCACACTTGGTGCCTGTCTCTGCATAAATAATTCTGTTTCAGAACTGCCTCTTCTGATTAAAACTTAATCTGACATGTGCACACACAACGTTGAGTCCTGCTATCCTAAAGAACAGGTTATGGCTAATTTGCTCTGCAGACTCTTTGCATCAAAAATACATCAAAATTCTGTTAAACATCTTCTGCCATTTTTACTGATATCACTATGTGACTGGATATACTTACTGGATACAATAATGGAAAAATAAGATCAAGGTTATTTTGGTGTGTGACCTACAATAAAATTGCTGTGTAGATTAGGATCAATTTCTGGAGACTATTTTCTATCCTGGTAACACACAGGGTTTGGCTATTTCTGTCTGTTCCCTAGGGGATAGTGATTATGGTTTACAGTGGCTTTTTGAATACTTATCTTTTTTTATAAGCCTCTAATGTTTGTATTGTACTGTTAAAACATAATAAGGTCCTTGTTATGATGACGAGACTGGTCATGTAACCTCAATGTGTTGGGGAATTTAAGTACTGTGCATATCTGTGGTAGATTTTATACCACAATAGCTAGGAATAACTTATGCACACAAATATAGTTTTGCTCATTCAAGGACCATAGAACTTGGCCATATATTAGTGGGCTTGTCTAACTAGTTAGTGCACAGCAAGCCAGGATGTAGATCTACAGCACGCTTATGTGCCGCACGCTAAGTGGTCATGTTGGCCACCCTACCATATACTAAAATGTCCACAGTGTCTTTCACATACTCACGATAGCTCAATGAGACCTTTGAACAGCAGTATGTGTACTCAAGCTGGGAGTCACACCACTGGCTCATAGTGTAGACGTAGCCTTAGTGTGCAGCAGGCTAGCACGTTGCACACTCATACCATGGCTTGCTGCACACTACGTTACTGGGTGGACAAGGCCAGAGATGTGCTGAGGAGATGGGTTTTTGGATGCAGTTTAGGTTTCAGGCAGAATTTGGGATTCCGGTTTCAGGCTGAATTTATAGTTTATATCTTCAGGTTAGATAAATTTGATACCTCCCCAAGATGCCTGCTTAGAAATAGTCTAATGTAAAAGAGGGATAAACTATTAGAGTTAAGATTACAAAATTCTGGTCTGATCATGCAGTTGTTCTAGATGCCAGTAGTTTAACTGTGTAACAATTTTTAAGTATCAACCCCAAAGGGATTAAGAAGTGGTACGTTCTTTTTCTATAGTTTTTTCAGAGCTGAGAGTACAGAAATTCATCATAGCAACTAGTGCAGTGTATCTGCGATTGGGAGTCTCTTAAATATAGACTTCCGCCAAAGGTCATTCTTTAATATTTTATCTTTTGCTGATGCAGTCAAATCCAATGCACGTGGTAGCTGGCAATGGTGCACTTTTTAAAACTGCTTGTTTTGGGGATTATTGGAGAAACACAACATTAATTCTTAATTTTGTACAAACCCAATTACCAAGTGTATGTATCATTCTGATTGGACAGGGGGTGGCACAGAGCAATAATTGCTTCAGCTCCACCAACTGTAGAATGCATAGACCTAAAAAGTTTTGTTGTAATATTCTCCAGTATGTCAAATGTTAAGCTGGTTATATTCCTTGCACAGTTTCAGCGATAAAATATACTTTATATTAAAATACTGTGGGCTTTGTATAGGGAGTTGCTGGTCCCAATCCAGTTCCCACTGGATAGGTGGTTACATCAAATGGCCACCACAGATGGCTTTAATATGGTAGTCTCATCAGTAAGGCCAAGAATTATATGGGCATTACTGTTGTTTACATGGCACCAGAAGAGACCCATAATATAAAAGTCTCCAGCCCCATAGAGCACGCAGCTTAAGGATAGGGGAGAGAAGCGGGAAAGCATCACAAGAATATATTATTTTGTCTGTTTAGTATATTTCCCTTTTTTCCCCCCTGCCAGCCCTTTAAATGGCCCCTTCAAGTGAGGATTTGAGACATACTAGTTTGGCATGAGTTGGCTGAATCTGACACTACCATTGCCCACCCTGTACTTTTTTTATAGATAAACAAAAGCCCTTTGTCATCCAGGTTTTCAATCTGGCACCTTTCAGAAACATTAAATAAAAATTAATAATCCCTGTCACACAACTCATGTCTCTGTTTTGGGCCTTATACTTCACCCTGAGCATGTGCCTGGCATAGCCTTTGCAACACCTCTCACTTGGCGAGGGACACATGTTTGACTAAGAATAGGCATAGAGGCTCAGGCCTCAGATCCCACCTTTTGCCTTCTCTGCTTTTCCTTGGAGGTTGAAGGGCTTTGCATTTTCCAGGGAAATCTCTGCGCAATACCAACCCGCTAGCACCCTTCTTAAAAAACAGGATTTGTTTTGAAAACAGAGAATCTGATTAAAAGAAATGGTTTACATATCAGTATATTTGACTAAAGCCCAGTGAGACAGGCTTTCCTTAGCTTAATTACAGAAAGGGAAGAAAATCTACATCTCTAGAAAGGAAGGCCTTTTCTGACTCTTCCACTGTTAAGTCCAGAGAGCATTTCTCTCCCCCATCCACCCTACCTCCCCTCCGCTTAACAACCAGAACTGAGTACATAATGGATTTTTTTTTTTTTTTTGCTGCTTCAGGAGCCAAACCAAAAGGTTGGGGGTGGGGGGGGATTGTTTTTAAATAAAATAAAATAAAATTTAGTTCAAATCGGAACCAATATTTCCAAAAATTTTCATTGACTTGAAAAACTCAAAAGTGCATTTAGAATCAAACAAAACATTTCAGTTGACTTGAAAAGAAACTCTTAGACTTTTTTTTCATTTTGATTCATGTTATTTTAAATATTGGCCAAATGAAAAAAATGAAATGCTGTTTCTAAGTCCAGTCAAAATAACATGTTTTGACTTTAAAAAAAATCAATTAAAGCTATTCGTGAAATTCAACCTGAATTTGCAAATAATTTCAGAGACCCCCTGCATTTTTTTGGCAAAACATCTATTTGCCAAAAAAAAGATTTCACCCAGCTCATTATCAAGCCCTGGTGTTAGAGTTCATTAGCTAATCAGGGAGAAGCTCCATCACTGTTTCCACAAGGAGTGTTTTCTGTCCCATTTTCTTCTCCCTTCTTCCTCCTCCCCCCACCCTAGTATTGTCCCCTATTTATCTCTGGGAAATTCCCCCAGTTTCTTGTTTCCAAATCCAGCATTCCAAAAGTTACGTTAATTTCCACTTTTGTAGACACTTCTAACTAGCCAAGGAATTGACTTTTGATTTGTCTGCCTGGTGTTGAGACCAGGCTTCTCTTGACCTACTTGTGGGCATTATGCTAGTTGCCATTTTCCTTGGGGGGCTGGGAACAACTTTTTCACTCATCACCATATTGGCAGGGATGGGGTGGTTTTTTTTTTTGTTTTTGTTTTGTTTTTGCCTCCCAACAGCAGGTCTGGCTGTCAGTGGGGTGGAGTAGGATTTTACCCATGTTAGAACTAGTATTGTTTTCTTGTGAATTGCTTGGGAGATTGCTTTCTATAAGCCAGACTCTTTTAATTAGTTCACTTCCTAACTTTTTTGATAGGGCTGGGGAAATATCCCTTCCGTCTGCCATAAAATCATTGTTTGAGAGAATCAAAACCACTCACCTTTTCATCTTGCCTGTGATGGGGTAGACTCAGTGTGCAGGACCTCTCTTGGAGGCCTCAAGGGTCTGCGTTACCCCACCCCAGACTAGAGTAGAGGAGAAGTCCTCCAGGCAGCCTAGAGTGGCTACAGAGAAGCAACCAATTGGAGGGGCTGCTGGAGTGACCAATCAGGTGTCAGAAGGGCCATATAAAAGGCAAGCAGGTGAGCAGAGAGTTCAGTTTCTTCCTGGAGCTCCAAGAGGACCAGGTGCCTGGCTGGTTGAGCAACAGGATTGCAGACAGGTCAGTGTGGGCAGGCTGAGCCCACAACCTGGCAAGAGCACTGAGATGGGGTCTGGTTGCAGATTGAGCCCAGGGAGGACTGCTGAAAGGACACCAGCTGCAGGTATAGAGATGAGCCTGGGTTGGGTTGTTGAAGACAGGGCATCTGGGAAGAAACCTTAGAGCTATGGCCCCATACCAAGGCTGGGGAAAGAACCTGAGACTGTATACCCTGGAACGGGGGATAGTGAATGCAGCTCACTCAGAGGGCTGAGTCACTGAAGACCTGCTCAAAAGAACTGTGATTTCAGGCATTATTGGCCAGGGAAGGGGGTGCTCACGAGAGGCAGGTGCTGACCCCGTTACATTGCCGTTTATGCTTCGGCACAGTCCAGCGAAGTACTTGAGCATGTGCTTAACTTGAAGCACAGGAGCAGTAAAGCACGTGCTTTGTAGGATTAGGGCTCAGTTGACCTACATACCACACAAGTTGTGTATTAAAGTATAAAATCACTTCAATAATATGCGCAAAACAAACCTGTCTGTCTCTTTCCACAAAGACCACATTTGTAACAGTAAGAATCTTTTGCACTTTCAGTGCGTCTTTCTTCATGGATCTCAAAGGATGAGCTTAGCTAGTAAATCAAGCACACGTTGGCCCCATTTTACAGATGAGGAAATTAATGTACAGGGATTCAGCTAGGGTGAATCAGTGGCAGAACAGGCATTAGAGTCCCAGTACAGGGAGTTCACACAATCTAGCAGAGAGTACTGAAAAGATGTACAAACCCTGTACTCCAGTGCTTGTGCAGAGGGATGTTCCCACTGAGCTTGGAATTTTACCTACTTCATGAGAGCAGGATCAGCCCTGATCACTAGACCTGGATTATGCTTTTTGCTTGAAGTTATTTTGACGTTAGACTGATTGTGAAGGGTCATTTTGTTTAAAGAACATTCCTTTTAGGGTGATTGCTTTGCTACTGTCGGACAGCAGCAGCAAATTGATGGCTACGGCATTTCTTTGAGGGCAAAGGGAACAGGAAAGGTAATTGTTCTTAACACTGTGAAAAATATTTCTGTGGCTGTAGAGATGAGGTGGTCTAGTTAACCTGACATCTCCCTGGGTCTCTCTCGCTCGCGCACCATTTGTGTATCGCATTTCCTAAAGTCATCAGCCATTCTCTTTCTATTAAAGTGAGTGCAGTAATCTTAGCAGGTGGCAATCAGACAGCACAGAGTCTTTTTCTCTAACAGGCTACAGAGTGCTTCATCTTCCGGTCCCATCTCAATCCTGAGGGCATAGACCTTACACTCATGTGAATATCCTGAAACATAAAGATACTGACAAGCACAGTGAATGATTCCTAGCTGTCATTTGAGAGAAATAAATGCAAATGTCTTCCCTTTCCAGGAAGAGCAATGTAAAAATGCCTCTCCTATTTTGAAAATGCGAACTGGAACGATTGCATGGAGCCTTTCCAGATGCACACTACCTGCTTGTCAGGATGAATTCCATTGAAAAACGCTGAGGTCTGGCATAACACAAAACAAAAAAACCCCATCACAACCAATCGTGCAAGTGCACATATAGTGCAAGTATTTTAACTCTGGAAAGAACCTGCCTGACATTTCCCATAGAGTGATTCTTTCATGCTTGTGGGCTTCTTCCCGCAAGCTGTTTTCTCTGCTGGTGCCTCCCTGCTCATACTGCTGGCAGTATGTTTCCTCCCCCCCCCCCCCCTTACAGTCTATGTGCTCAGGATAACACATGCTTTTCCTGAAGCTTGATCCAACACCTTCTGAAACCCGTGGGAGTTGAAACAAGCCCCTGATTCCTGGCACCTCAGGCCTGCAGAGTAAGGTGGCTTACTTGATAGGAAGGTAGCCTCCATGAATCTAGAGACCCTAACTCCATATTGCAGTGTCCAGAATCAGTTCTCCTTCCTACTTTAGCCCTCCACAATGGCCTACCTATAGCCTCAAGGAAACTGAGATGCCAAAAAACTCCTGAATTTATTACCACACCAGTGACGTTTTCCTGCTTGAAAAGGGTGATTGGAAGGGAAAGTTAAATAGCCCCTGTACTAGTGAAATTATGTCAAACTTGGTTCTTCATGTATTTACCCACCCCCCACTTTTTTTCCTTCTCACATATGACAAAAATGTCTAGAGAAGAGATCACTGATATTTCAACATCACTAGTAAATTTCAGTACACAAGACAAATCATTATATATTCTTTTCTCATTAATTCCTAAGGCAATAAATTTTTGTTTGGAAGATAATTGGAAATGCATCACCCACCGCTCTTTTGTTGTGTATTTCAAAGGTTTGTGGGTGAAAGATTTATTTTTTGATTTGTTTCTTTGAGATTCACTCTATAGAGCTTAGTTCAAAAAATTATTTATGTATTCTAGTATCCCCATGACCTGGCTTTCTATGCTTGATAGACAAGAGGTTACATAGTCACCATTATCAACTAGTGGAGGGACATGCATCCAGTTTTACTTCTTTCTGGATGGATGAATGGTTGGCTAATAGCTGTTGCATATTTGAGTCTTATGCTGAAAAATAATGACTTTCATGATTCTTTTTCCCTCCAGGAAATATACCATAGTAAACTTTTGAAACATGCATTCTATCCTAAGCATGCATATTTTTAACACACAATTTGCTCCTTTTGTAACTATATGTATAAAGGACACTGCCAAGTTAAATGGCCAAACATGGCTTAATTTAAAAGTGGATTTTTTCCCCTCATTGATCTAAGTGTTGTGATTTGGTTTATGTTCTCCCTTTCAGTGGATCAAACATTAGCTGTGAGTAATGGAAAAATCTTCCATACAGTCAACGTAACTGTGTGGGACACATTAACTAGTTAATGAGTTATTGTAGCAAACAATGCCTCATGGTGGCACAGGGTTTTTTGCTATGATCTAGATTTCTATACACTTAACTGGGAAATCCACTTAAACTGGTTCCCTGGGGACCATCCCCATTTATTTGAAAGCTTAACTGAGACACACTGAACAGGGATATAAGTGAAGAGTAAATGAAACACAGCCCTTTCCAATGAACTTCTCAATTACATGTGCAAAGATGTCTAAAGACTTAAGGCAGGTTAAGACACGGCAACATACAGGTAGCTTTAAGTACTAATGTGTGTTAAAGGCTTATTGGCATTTCAAGCACTTGCGTCACTTTAAGACCCACATTAAGTGGCTCTTGGGATCATTGGGAAGATGGCTTAATTGGAAGGTTAGTCCTGTACTTCTCAGTAGGAAGATGTCCAGATATTGTTCTCTTTGCTCCAGTAACACCTATATGGAAACTCCATGTTCAAAGTAAGTTACTGTTAGTCCTTTGTAAACAGGGTATAGATATGCATGAAATAGATCAATTTGAACTTACTGAAAGAAGTATATCTAATGCTTAGTGTACAAGAAGGGAAGGCAAGACACTTGGATTCTATTCCCTGCATAGTCCCTCTGGGCCACTTCAGTGCAGCCACTTCACTACCCACCAGTGTCAGTAAGGGAAACCTAATCTGGCTTTGTGTGAGCAAGTACAAGTGACAGCTGCTCTGTGCCTTGTCCTCATTGTTCAGATGGGAAGACTAATAATATTTGCCTACTTCACAGGAGTTTGGTAAGACTTAGATACGAGTGTTTCTAGGATGAAAAGTTCTATAAAAATACAAGTAGTTAAACAAATTTTGGTTTTAAATCACATTGGAATTATTTCTCTCTGCTACCGTTCTCATCAGGTAGGAAATATCTGGTAGAGATGTGTCAATTTTTATTTATTTTATTATGACAGCTTGATCTATTTGTGCATAGAGCATGGTCATCCATATTATAATTCCTTTTTAAAATTAAACCCTTATTGATCTTACTGCAACAGACTTGTGTGTATACATACACACATCAGTGCCCTTCAAATGATACCTGAGACATTATCCCTTAGTTTACTACCATATGTTTGTGCATTTTTTTTGTACATTTATTCCTGAAACATAAACTTTTTGTCCCCTATGAAAACTTTGTGATTGTGAGTAAAACACAAGACCATAATAGTTGCATCCCAAGCCTACTAAGTAGTAGTGTTTTGGGGGAAAGAATTTTAGTTCTGTGAACACTTTCATGTTGTCAGAATTATTCTCTGTCCTCAATCAGGATGAAAAGCCAAAATCTGAATTTGTCTTGAAACTGAAATCCCATAATATTTCCTTTTGGAAACACTGAAATGTGGTGGTTCTGAAATAAAATATGCTCGCAGGGATGCTCAGATGCATGAAAAGTGACACAATTCTGAATTCTGTCTTTGTTTTGGTGGTGTTTGAAGTCAAGGGCAAACCTCAGGATCAGGGTATATTTGGGGTGTGTTGGGGGGTTGTTTTGTTTTGTGCAGCACCTAGCACAGTGGGACCCTAATACGTGAATTGGGCTCCTGGGAACTACTGGAATACAAATAATACACAGGGTGTATGTGCTGCTGAGAGCAAGGAAGGTACAGCACTAGCTACAGGGTGTTCCTGGAAGATGCGCACTTGCTCACTGTACTTCTGCATTTGTGCATGTAAACAGGCTTTTGAACCTATCCATTTGAATAAACAGCAGAGGTTCTTAAAAACTGGCTAATTGCCTTGGATAACTAAATATTTATTTTCAGTTTGGGCATTATTAACATAGGAAAGTGCAAGGGAATAACTCCTAGAGCAGCTTACCGTAGTATCTCCTAGATACAAGTGGTGAGCTCTTAAGGGCCACCTCTGTGTAGCCATAGAGTTCTGAATGGATACACATATGTGCTCTTTTTGTGTGTCTCCTAGAATTGTGTGCCTTTCGGGCCAATGCAATTAATCTCGATTTTTACTGCAGGGTAATGGAGATCAGAATCTGACCCAGCAGGGCTGGCATGGCACATCTGGTATCCCAGCACTATCTAGAGCCATACAGAAAGAGGCCAATGTAAATTGGAGAACACAGATGGAATAAAAAGTGGTGGGTGTGGAAATAATATCAAACTGTGGGTGCTGTAATAATTATGCAAAACATTAATGAATAACACCACAAAATAGGCCCAACCATGATCATTAGGCATCCCTGGCATGTGTTTGTGCCATAACTGTCCAGTGCCTAGAGCCCTGGGTATGATCCGTTATCAATTTAAGATGGAGAAAAACAATGGGGGAAAAAGCAGGGATTGTAGAGTACAGGTATGCTAAGACTTTACATAAAGGTTTCTGGGAAGAATATATTGTTTGTTGTATGCCTCAGTCCATTTCTGTGTGGGAGAAAAGACTTGAAGTTATTGTAATAAAATATAAACTGTGATTTAAAGAACTTTAAACCATTAGGTGGGGGTAGGGTGACCAGACAGGAAGTGTGGAAAAACTGGGACAGGGGTGGGGAGTAATAGGAGCCTATATTTAAAAAAAAAAAAAAAAAAAAAAGACCCAAAAATCAGGACTGTCCCTATAAAATTGGGACATCTGGTCACCCTAGGCAGGGCGGGGGAAGCATGAGCAAATGTTTCCTAGAGAAATCTCTCCCTACAATCTGTTTCACTGAGTTACCTTTCTTGTAGATTCAAACATTGCCGATATTCCATTGGTCACCCAGAAAGCCCTAGGCACTTACAGCTGTGGAAAAGGCTTAGGGCTTTGCTTCCTTCCCAACAGATTCCCAGGTTTGGACATGGCTAAGAATTGAATTCAAGGCCTGATCCAAACCAATGGAAAGTCTCCAGTTGAAGTCAGTGAGCTTGGATTGGGGCCTTTCCAGAACTCTGGTGCCGTTGACAGCATCAATAATGCTGATACATCACACACCACTATGACTTGAATAAAAAGTGGTGTGTACACTCTATTGGTCAAGAGTAACAGCCATGTAAACTAAGGGCCCAATCCTGCAGGCACTTACCAAATGTAGTGCAAAATCTTGGCCCCACTGAAGTCCATTGGGAGTTTTGCCATTGATTTTAAATAGGGCCCAGATTTCTCCCTGCAGAGTGCTTGCTACGATGAGTAGTTTAATTAGGATTTACAGTGGTGAGCACTACGCTGACAGTATTTGCAAGGATTGGGCTCCAAGGTATTACAGAGCCTTTTCAGTTTATTAGACGACGCTGCCATCCACACTGGTCAACAGACTGTGGTAGTTCATGGGGTGGGGGAGTGGAGGGGGAGAGAAACAGCCCTTCTTTCTCCTTCTCTTCCATTTTTGGATGATTGAACTCTGAGAGCAGCAGAGACTAACGTGCTGGATTCTGATCTGAAAACTCGGTCCTTAAACCAATGTGTTGCGTGTCTTATTCTGGTCTGTTTCAGGTGTGGCTGTGTGGTGGCAGCATGGAAGTCCTGCCGTGCTCCAGAGTCGCTCACATTGAACGCAAGAAGAAGCCCTACAACAATAACATTGGTTTCTACACCAAGCGGAACGCTTTGCGAGTGGCCGAAGTGTGGATGGACGATTACAAGTCTCACGTTTACATTGCGTGGAACTTGCCACTGGAGGTGCAGCCTGTCCCTCGATTCATGTAGTCTTACCTCTTATCTTTTTAAGATCTTACATAAACAGTACAGAGCTGTCTTTTTGCATCAGGACACTGATGGTGTAAATAAACATAGCTCCGTTGACTTCGCTGGAGGGTATTACTGGAGGACATAGGAGTCCGTGGAGCTATGCCGATTAACACCAGCTGAGGGTCTGGCTTGTTGTTTCTGAAGATTAAACACGCAATTTTTTTGCCTCACGCTTCAATTCATATTTACTGTGTATTCATATCACTGACGTTACCCAGTAAATTTAGTCTTTCTGTGGGGTTAAAGACAGCAAATGATCAAATCTTTCTGCACAGTCAGTAAATGTCTTTTTAACACACTGTTTCATGTGGTGAATGTACATTGCATGCCTTGCTCCACAGACCCATAGTAACAAGAAACCATCACTTCCATAATAACACCATTGTAAATTCTCCAACTTGTAGCCCAAGCTCATTCTGTTGAGAATGTATTCTACAAAAATTGTTGGAAAAACCATTTCTATTCCAAGTTCCCAGCCTTGAACACAGTGCTTCACAAACATAGGCTAAGCAGGGTCTCTGCCCTGAAGACCTTACAGTTTAGAGACAAATAGCATTTAGAAACCATGTTTACAGATGCCTTAGATACACAAACATCCAAGACAATGGAACAGCTATTCATGAAATGGGCTCCAATTCCAACAGATTAGTGTTTGTGTAGCTGCTCTAAATAGTACAATACATTGTGATATCCTTGATGGCTATGTTTATTTCGCATAAATGCTTGAACACTGAGTTTTAGCAAAAACTTCTTTCTTGTGACAACTTCCTGTGGCTTCCCTGCAGAAGCCAGGAGCTTCCTCAAACTCTGCTTTGCAGCAGTTTTGTTACTCACAAAGGCTACATTCCTGCAATCTGATCTGTGTGGGTCAACCTCTGCTTCTGTGCAGAACCCCATTAACTTCAGCAGGACTTTGCACAGGCATAAGGGTCTGCCTCTGTGGGCCAGTTTACAGGATTGGGGCCTCAGCTTGTAGTACTTCATGTCTCCAGTAGCAGTTGTGGGTGAATGTTAGATAGGGCCTGATCCAACTCCCATAGAAATACATGGGAAGACTATTGACTTGAGTGGCCTTTTCACCAGTGAACAGAGTTGTTTACCTATGCCCTTATTAAAGTTTAGTTTCAAGGAGCCACTCTGGCTATCCATATCCAGGCAAAACTCCTTTTGACTTCAACAGGAGCGTCTACCTGCAGAGGGATTGCCAAATATATGCTTGGGCTTTATAGGGCACATCCAAATAAAGAATTCCATTTGGTACAGCAGCCTTTGGTCCTGTAACAGTACAGTGTGCCTGTAAGAAAACACCATCCTTGAGGGATGAGCGTGCTGCCACTGTAGTCTGAAGAAAGGTTAAGTCTGAGGAGATTTACTGGCATTTGGACACGCAGTAACATAGCCTTTGTTCTTTGTCAGAGAACAAAGAGTATTTCCTCGGTGCAGTTGATTAGGTACTAACCTTTTCTGAAAGGGTTTCCTGATTTGATGTGCTGGGGACTGCAGATGGTCCCTAATTAAAATGCTGTTGTGAAACAGATGAGCTGGGGCTTATATGATCTGAGTGTTGAGTACTCCAAGTGCCTGTGATGAAGAAGGAAAGATATCGGGAGTCTGACTGCTTTCTGGCTTTTCTTTGGCTGTATCTGCAGTCATTCCTGTCTAACTTGGGACAGGGTTCTAAGCAAGTTGAGTGGGCTCAGACCCAAGCCTTAGACCTTTCTGTGTAAGAGGCAAGTGAATAAAAGTTTCTTTGGGGGGCTTGCATTTGGGTTGAGTGGTTTTGGTTTTTGGAGCACACCAGGGAGAGTAGATCCCAAGTTTTGAGGGCAGTAGGGTTCTATGCTTAAGGAGCAGAGGGAATCTCACTAGAAATGGTCTTAAAAGAGCAGCTGAGTCTTTTTCAAATGGTTCAGGAATTTTCTATGGGCATTATTAAAGTAACTTGTTCATAACCATTACAAAACTTCCTCAGTGCAAACATGTATTGACCCCTTCTTTTTGTTTTTATATAAAATGTGGAACATGTTTGCTCCGTGTAAAACGCCATGCTCTGAATATTTCAGTCTGACTGGTTTATGGGCCTGCTTAGCACATCATCCCAGCTCACTTCATCCAGATTTTATACTAAATTGAATCCTATTTAGTTTTACTTATTGGTACCATTTTAAAATGCTCTCTTCTGAAAAGCAGAGTGAACAATTCCTTAGAAGATCATTACAAGTGTTGTCCTAGAAAATTGCTTTCCTGACTGAATCTAATGAACTTTGAAAATACAAAAGTATAAAAGACTCCTGTTTAAAGGAATAAGGATGGTTGTATCATGCCTCTAATTTCTCAGACCAAACTATTACTCTAGTTCTTGAAATTACTTAAAGAAGTTAAAGATGGGAATAATCTGAGTCATTTTTCCTGGCCACTGTAGGATTGTTCACATTGGGACATATACAATAGCTTTATTCATTTTCAAATCAACACAAGTAATGGGGCTTCTACTGTTTCCCTTGGGAGACTATTTCAAGTATAATAGTTGAAATTGTCAGGAGGTTTTCCTGAGGTTTAACCTAAACTTAATTGTCTCCGTAATTTTATTCTATTACTCTTGGTTATTTTCCCCCCCCATGATGCCCTGAGTCTGTCTTTTACACCTTCCTAAACATGCTCGCTCTTCAGCCATCTGTTAGCAAAGTTTCACAAATTTCATTCTTTTAGGAGGGACAGCTTTTTAAGCGTACAGCCCTCACAACTGGGGCCTGATTTTCACGAGAGCTCAACACTCAGTCCCTCCCACTCTAATAACCTATGGCCAGATTATCAGCACGTTGGTCACTCAGCTCTTTTGGAAAGACGGACTCTTACTTGGGTGCCTAAATGGGAACTAAGTTCTTCTGAACACTTTGGGCACTGATCCAAAGCCCACTGACTTTAATAGTCTCTTAATCTTTCCTCAAAATCAGTTCTTCCAGCTTCCTAAATCTTATTTGTCTTCTCTGAATTCCTGCCCACTTCGCCTCAATCTGTCGAGTACTGAGGTGTTGACAATTGAAAGAATGATTTTAAACATGTTTTTTAAAATGTATATTTCTTCCTGTTTGTGGCTATGAGATACTTGCCTTTCTATTAACCTGCTTGGACAAGAGTTTTTTAGAAATGGGTGGGGTGGGGGATTGAAAATAGCATAGTTCACCTGTATGTAGAGCGGCGCTTGGAAATCTTCAAGCTGTTCAGCAACCATATCAAAACTCAAGGAAATCCAATCCCTTAAATAACATGGCAAGAATAAACTCTTACCTAAGGTGCCACGTGTGTCTGTCTTTTTCAGAATCCAGGCATTGACATTGGGGATGTCTCGGAGAGAAAAGCATTAAGAAAAAGCTTAAAGTGTAAGAATTTCCAGTGGTACCTGGACCACGTTTACCCAGAAATGAGGAGATACAATAATACTATTGCCTATGGGGAGGTAATTAAGACTAAGCATGTTCTTAACGCACACTGATAAGTATCGTACTGTATAAAGATATGACACATGAGCATGCCAATGTGTATCTAATCAGAAACCTCTTTCAAGATGAACTTAAAGAGCTGCATTTTAGAATCTGTTCACCGTTCCCTGTAATGTTTTGAGCTTTAGGTTCATTCCCAATTTTGGGGTCCCATATATATTCTAAAATGTAAATAGTTACCACAGTATTGTGCATGGTCCCGTCTAACTCCATTGGATAAGCGCGTGTGTGTGTGTGTGTAAAAATATTTTTTGGAATGTGCTGTCCTATTGTAGTAATTTCTTAACTTACACTTGACCTAACTTTTGCCAGTTTGCAGGGGCCTGGACATATGTGCTCTATAGGGTGTAATCCTTTGCCCCAAAGCCATACCTTTGTGCCATGTAAAGAGATGGAATTCAGTATTGACTGGCATTGGGATCACATGAGAATTATAAAAACAGCTATTCACAGTAATTAAATTGCAATACGTTTCCCATGGAATACGTGACTGCCTGGGCAGAGTTGCCAAAACTGCCCAGGGATCCCAGCTGGTCATGAATCCCAAGAACATGTCCCGCTCCAATGTTATGTCTTTTAAGCTGAAAATAGAGACAAGAATTTTTAATGTGTGATATAACTTCACTTGGTCTATATGGGGAGATTCTGGAGAACCAAATGACTACATGAGCAAATCTCATTGCTTGACTCATGTCTCAACACTTTATTCAGTTTACACTATAAATTTAACACGATGTCTGTATTAGTATGTGCAAGCTTCTCCTTGACCTTAAAAGCTCTTTTCAGTTTCCTCAATTTCTCTTCTTCCTCCCCCCACCCCCTCAGGCCAGTAGCATATGTGTACATAATTTCTCACCTCTCCGTTACCACCCTTCTCCTAAGTTCCTTAAAAATGCCTGACTAATGGCAAGACTGCACCAGTTTCACTCACAGCCACAGCTTAGGTGAGCATTATGATCTGGATGATTTAAAAGCTATAAACACTCTGCAGTCTTGCCCACAAGAAGCCCTGCATTGACCCCTATGCCCTCTATTACTCTTCCGAAAAGGGGTGTTGCCAGTGCTTGCTGCCAGCTGCAACATGGGCACAAGAGCGGAGAGCTCTGACCATGTATCCAAGATGGCTGACTGCATCCTCTGGGCCCCTGGGCAAAGGAGTTGGGACTTTTGCCTAATCGCTAGGCCTGGGTCCCATCCTGCTCTCTCATGGTAGCATGAAAAGGGTTCCTGGTGTCCTTTTTCCCCCACACTCCATCATTGCACCCACATAAGACACTCTGAATTTTATTTCAGGGCTTCTAGAGAACTTCAGCATAAGGAATAAAGAGTGCTACCCAGACCCCCACACCATACCGTGGAAGACTTGAAAACATATCACCACACATGTCTAATATCCTAAATACAGAGGCAACTGAAATCATTGCAACTGTCAGTAAACAATAGTTTTTAGTGGTGGCTATTGTATAAATGCAAGTTATTATTAAAACTATCGTGTATGCAGCACACAAACCTATCGCCAACGATGTGTAAAGCATCTTCTTTTCCATAACACTAAAGGCCAGGGACTTCACTGTGATCATGAGTTCCAGTCTTCCCTCCTGTAAGGGACGGATACGTAAATATGCAATGTTTGTTTCTACAGCTTCGTAACAACAAAGCGAAAGAGGTATGCCTTGACCAGGGTCCGCAGGAGAACCACACAGCAATACTGTATCCGTGCCACGGCTGGGGACCTCAGGTTAGGATTTATTTTCTGTTGTACAGTCTGCACAAGTAACAGAGAATCGGCCGAGATTGCTGCAAAGCATAATAAAGACGTGAGGTGGGGTCTGGTCCGTTTAGACTTTCAAATGACAAGGCTGGTCTTCCTGTTAAGAATGAAGAGGGCGGGGGGGGGGTATGTGTTTTTTTCCATTTACTTAGAGCAGTTTTCCAAATTAAATTACCGTAATCTTGAGAGAGCTAGGCAAAGCAAATAGCCAATCGGCAAAATCGAACATGCCTCAAGCAACACATTTTAAGGCATTTTATTTTTTTGTTCATATGCCAGCAAGACGAAGAGACCCCTGGAAAAACAAAGCAAATGGTGGTGGGATTTTTTTTCTGATGGCATAACTAGAATGTTTTTTTTTTTTTCAACTAGGTAAGGACTTAAGGTGAAGCCTTACTAGACCTTAGCCTCATGCTTGTAGGACACCTCTTACTTGCCCAAGAAAGTATGGGCCAACCAAAAGACTCTTTGGACCATTGTCTTAATTCAAATCACCTTCTGGGCTAAAGATCAGTTCCCTAACTTTTGTTGTTGTCATGGTGTGCGTTTGTGATATGATGGCTTATCTTAGGCTGTGATATAATTTTATCCTTCGATACTTTAAAAAGAAACCTAGTAAATTCACTACACTTGAATAGTCCTGGCTGGACAGCCTTGGAGTTGGAAATCCTATGTTTTGCCATAGAACAGGTACTGCACAAACAGTGCCATTGCATCCATCCTTAAAACTGGGGGATTATGCTGTGCTTCCAAGATCTGCAAGCCTCCAAGAATAACTTGCCAAGGCTCCTTTGTCACTTTGCATCCTTCTCTCATTCTGACCTGTGTGTCTACTTTTGTGCTTCCTCTTAACCGGGGATCGCAGTCCTGGTCACATGTGCCAGGTAGTCATCACCTTCCTTCATCTCCATGGAAGAAGGGCATTTTGAGGTGGGATATGAATGAAGAGTCCTAAGCAAGTTCATGATACTTCTGGAAGTAAGAGCCATAATACAATAGGCCACTTGTTTCATTTTTTTCCTGCTTGACCAAAAGCAGGAGAAACCAGAAATCATGAAATTCCTGCCTGACCAAACCCAGGGACTATTGGAGCTTATTCTCATGGGATCTGCAGCCCAATCTCGATATATACACCCAAGAGGTTTTTCAGATAATTTAGCTAAAGATCCAAGTTTTTGGGTGTGTATCAAACTTCAGCCTCCGGAAGTGCTTGAGATTTACGCATCGTTATATGAGCATAATCAAGTGAGAGGTGAGGTGGAAAGGATACAGATCACATGTTCCACAGTCAATGTGCTCAGAGAATGAATGCACCAGTAGATACTGGCTACAGCTAGAATTGGGAAGGCAAACCTGCCGGCATCTCATCTGTCATAATTCTCTTTTCTTCTGTTGCTCCCCTTTTTACCTTACTAAAAATTTGTGCATAGCACTGAACAATCAGGTCAGGCATTACTCACCCTACCTCCTCTGGCTCAACATCTGAACTGAAGGAATTACATCATTTGCCTTTTGCTAGAAAAACTTTTCCTGGACCATAAGTGTGCCAAGATCCACTCTATTGAGGCATATTTAACATCCAGGTAGAGTTTTATTTATTAGAAGGCAAGTCATTTGCCTTTGAGTGGGGTTTTTTGGAGAGGAAGGACTGACTATCATTCCAGAGGCTCTGGGAACTTTATTGCATGTGTTGTATATTATTTCCCTTGCTCTACTATGTTGGTTTTAGTTTTTTGATTCCCTCTGTCTTCCAGATGGACAGTATCATGTATATCACCCTATACATGACCATGTCTTCTAATGGTAGATTTAAAAACAACTCTACCCAAGCAAAGCACTACACTGCCACACAGTTCTTGCCCTGGGCAGAGGATGAGCAACAAAATTAGCCACACATGACACCTTGATTAATGCATCACAGAAAAGCATTCCAATATGACAGGAATAAGGGGGTATAAAAAACTATGCAGAATAGAATCTGAGATCCAAGGTGCCTTTATAAACTGCCACTGTTTGACAAGTTCACTCTACCTACAAAGTAAGTTCCCTATCAAGCCTTCTTCATCTCAAAAGAAAAGTGCATAAGCATCCCACAAGGACTCAGGGTGAAGTCTTAATTCCTGGTCCCAGTTGTTCTGTAAGCCAGCATCTCTATTCTCTGGTCAATGAGGTTCTCATTAGAAGTTGTGAGAAAGGGAGGCTCTAAGGTTTATTCTGCTGTTTCTTCCATCAGTGTTACCTGAGAGCGCTCAGGGCTGCAATTGCATTCATTAAGATCAAAACTCTGAAATATAACACAATAAAGACCATCACAGTAAGTGCTCACCAGATATTTGCATAATAAGAAGCTTGCCTAAGGAAATCAATTTCTCACATACACCAGAAAGGAGTGCGAGGGGGGAAAAAGGTCTCCTGCAAGACCAAAAGGTTCCTAAACTTGTTTGAGGTAATTAATTCACTGAAAAGATTTGCAGCTAAAGCAGTAGTTTTCTGGCTGAGCAAAAGGCTGTTCCAGCCCATTTAACTGATTCCAGCCATGCTCTGGCTCCATATTGTAGCTTTAGCAGTGGTAGGATAGACTACCAGAGATGTTTGTCAAACTCATGTTTGAAAATGGTCTCTCTTCCTCTTGCTTGTGGTAGCAGTTGCATATAATAATCAAGCTCTTTTATAGTATTTTCCCCATCTGTCCATCATAAAGCTCTTTACAAAGGAAGTATTGTTGTTCCCATTTTATGAAAGGGGAGATGATTATGGTAGCATTCGAGTTTACAGAAAGGCCCTGGTGTCAGGTAGACTTGATCCAGTGACTGGTAACTTGCCCAAAGAATGGGCCTGATATTGGCCCTCGTGGCGTGACCAGCAATGGGCTCGGCTGCTCAGCTCACCTTTCAGGGCACATGGTTCACCAACACTATTCCCATAGAGATGGTACTCGAGTTAGGGCACTAACCTAGGACTTGGGGGAACTTGAGTTCAAGTCCCAGCTCCAGGACAGATTTCAGATGTGACCTTGGGCAAATCACTTAGTCTCTCTCTGCCTCAGCTCCCCATCTGTAAAATTGGGATAGCAGCACTGAGCTACCTCAAAGGGGTCTTGGGAAGATAAATATATTCAAGGTTATGCAGCGATTGGACAGTATGATGAAAGGGGCCATATAAATACACAAGAAAATGAATCAATAGAAGCCTCCCTTGCTGTAAAGGCCCTGGTTAATCTCAGGGGCTCTGATGTGTTCGGATACAAGTAGTCTTCCCTTCTGGCTTTCAGCTGGAACATTTGCCCGTGTGCCAGAAATGCCCTAAGAGAGCCATCCTCAAAATATTTCCAGCCTGACCTTTGAAGATTCACCAGGGTAGAATAGTTCCGATCAACATCTCCGTGATGGGATACTAGCTCGCACTGAAGCTGAACTGAAAACTTTTGTAGGGCCACCTGTACCTAGCATGGGATCAATTCACAGTTAAGCCTTAAGGCGAAGATGGATATCCTATTCTTTGTACAAAGGGAAGGATAAACTAGATCACCCAATGATGTAGCTCTCTTTACTAAGTATAACTTAGCCACTGTTGTGAATGTGCCATTTAATAACAAATTATGCACAAACTGCATATTGCACTTTGTAGACGGAAGCTTATGCCTTTAAGTTTGACTATGAGAAACTAAACTGATACTGCCTGCTAACCTTGGACTTTGAGATGAATGACTAAAAGCAGGTTATTTCTTCCTTCCAGTGGGTGTTTTTTTTTTTTATTAAGCTTAATGATGTTTTCTTTTCCTATGTGGTGATCTGCATTAAAATGTTGCATTACTGTTTTGTTTGACTGGCAGGCTCAAGGAAACCAGCTCAAAGCAGATTTTTCTTTCTGATCCACGTTGTTCCTTTCCTCTCCAAACCATGAAAGAAACAATGATCCCCAATTAATGTGGGCATCTAATGGTATGCCCAACTGCTCAAAAAAAGAGAATGGCATTTGGGCACATAAAACAAACATTTACAAGCCAAAGCATTAGATAGATTTGTCTGGTCAGTGATTTTGGTGTTCTGGTAAAATGCAATCTGGCTTCAGAGCCTTGCGGTCAGACGCATAGTGCAGCTTGTATTGCCGATAAGATTTTTTTGCTTTTGCTCAAAGTATCTCTATGGCCGCATTTGTCTCCCTTTTTGTTGTTTGTTTCCTCTGTTTATCTTCCCTTTAGCGTTCCTTCCTCTCTTCTTTCATATAAGGCGTTCATTCATTTCTAGGTTAATTCATCACCAAGAGTGAATGATGAAGAATCCCTTTATCCTGTAATTAAATTGAATCTGTTCTTGGACTCACTTTCTGTTAGCTGCATCTTTTAAGTGATATATCATTACTGCAAAGTATTTTTGATGGTGTATTACAGTAATGTCATTGGAGTGACAGAACTGTGGTGATATACTGGCATAATAGAAGGCACTATAAAACAAGATAAGTCCATCCAGCAGTGCCTTCCTTCCCTTTTAATTATAGGATAAAATGTTTTCCTCAAACAAATTTGTTAAGCAGCAGGACCCTGGGACAAAGCCACTAATACTGAAATAATCCAGAAGAATGGTGTATCATTGGGGGACAAGTAGCATTTAGATTGAGTTGTTTAAAAAAGAAAATACTGTACTCTTATGTATTGTGGCTAGTTGAGAAGCTGGCCTCTGCAGAAAAAGCTAAACAACTCTATATTATTTTTTGATAGTCAAGGAACATCATCACGACTTATTTCCCAGGTCCGAAGAAGTCTAATTAAGTTTCTTCCATCACTGAGGAGCAATCAGCCAGAAATAGTAATCAGAGTGTATATTGTTAATGTCAGGTTTACAAATGAGGAGATCAAACTGAATGATGCAACAGTGCATTTGTAGAGTGTGAGGCTTACCCAACTGTGTTTAAATTTGCAGAAGCTACAGGTTAGCTAAATTATGTAATCTTTACTTTACCCCTCCTTCTCTCTTAAAAACACAGGCAGCTGCCACCTCCTTTGAACAGAGGCATGGTTACACCATCCCCTTCTGGATTGGAAAGAGATTTTAGAATAGTGATACTTGGAGGTTCTAGGGCCAGGCCCTTAGCACATCCTCACTTATTAATCTGAGGGTTAGGTTGTGCAACCCTTACATTGGTGAGCATTTGCTGAGAGGTACATGTTCAACCTTACCCAAAGTCAGCAGTGAGCCTGAGGCAGTGTCACTCCATATTAATTTCCTTTAACGGTTTGGTCACTAGACCGTTTTTTTTAAGGGTTCCTCTTGGATTCCTTCCCTTTTCCCCTGTTTTTCTCTCTCTCCCCCTTTCTAGAACTCCTCACATCCTAGTGGCCTGATAGGGTAGTGCAGGCTAAGTGCAGGCTCAGGTCTGAGTTCAAGCCCCCCTTCTGTCCACATGATCAGTCTCACTCAGGTCAGCGTACACTCAAGTCCTAGGTTCTCAGACCCTGCTGAGGGGGTTGATCAGCGCCCCCAAAATCCCACTGAGACGCCGGTCCAAGCTCTGTTTTACAATGTGAACGCAGGTCAAGCCATGGACTCAAGTCAGAAGGGACACATGAACATGACTGAGAGATTCGGGTTCAGCAATTTGAAACCCAGGCTTTCAGTGCTGTATAGATGCTCGAGCACTAGCTTAGAAACACCAAGTCCACAAGCCTGGGTCTCACTCAGGTCTGTAATGCAGTGTAGACCTACTCATAGAGGTCTATATGGTAATTCCTATGGCTTTGCTTCCTCTCCTTTTCCCCAATCCCTAGAGATGTCCATACTCCTCTGCAACATGGTCAGTCCTTGCCAGTGGGGGACCCATTCAAGAATATGAACAACGTGGCCTGTAGAAGTTAGCAGTGTAGAGTACAGCCGTTAGAAGTAACATCTCACACCCTGCCATTTTGATCTGTGGAAAGTGTGACTTCCCACACTCCCCATGACTTCTATGCAACCTCACTTGTTGAAATGTGGGCTGGTGCATATAGTCGGGGCGGGGGGGGGGAGAGGAGGAGGAGGAGGGGCGGTGGTGGAGGCAGATGAGATGGAGAATGGGGCCAGGCTCCCTGTGAGAGTCAGGCCTAGGCTCTGCATGCAAGTTGCAGCCAGGTTCCCTGGGGGACTTGCTGCCCTGGCTCAGGGGCAAGCTCTGCTGCCACCTGCAGGTGGCCCTGGCCTTGAATGGTTCCTCTCTGCCAGCTGGTGTGGGCCAGGCCCCCCAAGCAACACCAGCTCCTGCATGACCACAGGGCCTTCATCTTCCACTTCTGCAGGTGAATGGGGCCTGGGAAGAGCAGAGGGCTGGGACAAGGGAGCCCTGGTGGTGCCAGCCCCCCACAATGCCTCCAGGGGTCTTGGAGCCACGGCTGGCTTTGGGACTACAGGAGTCAGGCCCCCCGCACCTTGCTGTGGGGATTGGAGGAAGGCGGAGGGTGTCCAACCCCTGTTGCAAGCAAAAGGACCCTGCTGCCAACTTGCCATGTAGTTAGTTATAAAATAGATTTTAGGTCCTGCATCCCCTCCCCCCAATTTGCCCATATACACTTGTCTCCTTCCCCCCTACCCACACCTCTACGCTGAAGGCAGAGTATGTTACTTCAGCTGAGGGCACCAAAACTGCAACTTCAACAATGGTGGCCCTAACTTTAGAACCAAAACATCACACCTTTCGTGCATCCTTCATTCAGAACACAAGGGGATTTGTACTCCTCAATCACTTAAGCTTATTTGAAAATCACATCCTTAAACTTATTTAACTCATCAGTGCACGTGCACAACGTTAAGTCTCCGAAACAGCCTTTTCCAGCAGTGATACTTTCCAGGAATAACTGTCCTCCGCTTTGAGCTGATGAAAAAGACTGAAGAGTAAAGCAATTGCAAGTTCTGTTTTGGTTGACAGTGAGGTAGATCAAATAGTATGCAATATGCTGAAGTCAATCCAGAAATACAATCTGGGCTTTATTTATCTGGCTATTATACCAAATAGGTTGCACATGTAATATATCCACTGTGATCGATTTCTCATAAGATCCATGTTTGTTCGTCAGATTATTTCATTTTCCCATTGCCCCTTGCCTTCAGGACCTGATCTGATTTTTGCTCTAGTTGCTTTTCCCACCACAAAAGGAGATAACATCTAAGCACAGAAATTTTATTGCCTTGTGGGCACTAGGCCAACAGGCTAAAGAGAAGCTGCCAAACGTAATGAAAGGAAAGATGCCTAATACAATAATTGTATACGTGGTCACTAAGGTTTTAAAAGCGGCATAAAGAAAAATACTTGCACTGCATGCATGCGCTTGCAGATGGATTTTTTTAGTTCTTGAAAAATTTGTGAGCTACTGTTCAAATACTAATTCAGTTTGGTTGCTTTACTAAAAACACAAACTGTCAGTCAAGAATTTCACTGCTGAGGATTTGAAACATAAAAACATCAGCGCCAATAAAAACAGATAATCCAGAATTTCACCATTCTGCAATACTTGATTTGCTCTTAGAGTAATTCTACTGCTCTGTTCATATGGTAGCCCTCTTGCCAGACAGTCTCATCACACTTTGCAGAGTTGAAGTAATTAAGCTTCTGTGATGCAGGTGAGCATTATACCTGTTTTGCAAATGAATAAACTGAGGCACAGAGAGGTTAAGTGTCTTGCCCAGGGCCCATTCAATGAGTCAGTGGCAGAGTGGGGAATAGACCCCAGCAGTCCTGATGTATATGGTGCTGCATTAATCTCTAGAAGGCACTCCCTCCTGTTCCACAGACCCAACCCTAACATAACTGAGGGCTCTGGCCAAAACCACAGGGAAAAAGAACTTGTCAATGCACAGTCAGAGGAAGTTTGATCACGATGTTACAGCTAAAGGGTCATGTGTTCTACTGTATCAGAGCTTTCTTCAGTGCAAGGAGAGCATGGTGGGCAGAATGGTGGGGGACAGTGGATTTTGTTGTGAGTTATAGCTTAGGTCTTGCTTAGATTTACGACACTAGTATAATGTTCTTAAGGAATCATACAGCAGTGGCGGCTTGGCGTTGCGTAGCCTTCTCCTGTCCTCAGCCAGTTCTAGTCAGAATCCAGCCCCCTTTGTCCCAGCTGGAGAGCGAACCTGGGAACTTCAGCACCAAACACACCACAACGCTGCCAAATGATCTGAAGGAGTCGATGAGCTGTCGATAAATAGCATGCTGTTATAGTCACAAGCCTCTAGAGACACAATCATGCATGCCAACCCAGAGCAATGCGCTTGAATGTCTAAATCCAACATAGTGAAGTAAAGATGAAATTAGAAACAAATACCTTAATCATCGGGATCTGCTTTTATTGGTTCAAGTCAAACCCCATTACATCGTTTTTAACTTGATTTTGGATGTTTAATTATTCCAACAAAGATAACCACAACTCCCAGTGTGATGTACTGCCTCTCTTTAAGCATCTGGGTCACAGATATATTCAGTTAATTAATGTGCTGAATACTTCTCATTTGTCTGCTGGATAATAGATTGATTCATAATTTAAATAAGCAGCTGTGTATATCTTTCCCCTGAATTATAAAAGGCAGGCTGCTGTCATTCATCTTTTTTCACTCTGTGAATTTAAATACGTCTAAGGAAATATTTTTTTTAAACTTTGCAAATATCAGCCTTTTCTTAAACAACCATGCAGATCGTTGGACAATAAACAACAGGAAGGGACGTGAGGGGGGCAGTCGTCTTCCTATAGCTAATTTCCGACCAGTAGCAAGACTTCACTCTTTCCATGGCTGAGGACAAGACAGCTCTGATGCCTTCCTCTGATGCTATCATTCAACATTTCCTCCAGAACAGACAGAATTTTCAGGGTGCATGGGGGAAGCGAGATATACAGTTATGCATTAGCAGGATACTGACGGATACTCCAGTGTGTTGGAAATGGTCACACCAAGAGGCTTTTATATCATCTATAGCTATACACACATATGGTGAACAATATGGGGGATCTAAGATTGGATCAGTTCGTGAGGGACGTGATCACAAATCAAATCCTTCACTTGGCTAGCCTTACCTATTGGCTGCTATTTTCTACCTATGCCTAGCATAGCTGGAGGGCTGCTCTGGACACACCGACAATGGCATTTAGTTGTCAGAAGAAGAACCCACAGCTAAGCATCTCAGAATCAGTAGAATGGTCCAGCATGACCCAAACTGGCTACAATCTAAAACCACCATGACTAGGATAGTATCAACACCAAATAAAGGCCAAAGGATCCCACCCCGGGGGGTTATTAGTTATTAAAGCTCAGATCCATAAGGGTATTTAGGTATCAAACAACCCCCCGCCCCCGGTCACCTGCATGTGTCTGCAAAACTGAGCTAGAAATCTCCTGAGTACAGGCTTTTGCATGTCATGCTCATCTCCTGTACTCACTAGCTCAGTCCCCTCTGCATCTCTTCTCTAATCACATTCGAGAAACGTTAACAGTCTTTTTCTTCCCATCCCCTCAGCTTGCCCGCTACACCAAGGAGGGATTCCTTCACTTAGGGGCCCTTGGGACCACAACTCTCTTGCCAGATACCCGCTGCCTGGTGGATAACATGAAAAGCCGGCTCCCTCAGCTCCTTGATTGTGAAAAGGTCAAGAGCAGCCTCCATAAACGCTGGAATTTCATACAGGTTTGTGAGGATGGGGCTTTCGCCTGCTTCTCCTCCCTTTACCTATGCCTCTTCTTTATAGCAAGGAGGAAGCATTTCTTCAGCGGTAGGGGCTACGAGCCAACATGCTGCGAGAGGAGATGTTTTCATGCCCCCTTTGCTACTTTTACTCTCACAGAAATTGCTCAGCCTAAGAACAATTTAACGTTGGTGAGATTAAGGATGTTTCTCCTTTTTCCTAAGTCATGTACTGCTGGCGCATAAGGCCCAGAAATCGATATTCACGCCATGCAACCATAGATTCGTCACAAAATGGCATCCCAGAATAGGATCAGGCAGACCTCAGAAACTGAAAATTGCCTTTGTCTATGTCGGGAGTGTGTAATATATTGGCTAAATGTGTGTGATCATGTCTCCCTCACGCAGAGGTTAAGACCCTGCTACTTGCAGATTACAGATTTTCTCAGTTAGCTGAAGTGGCAGGGATATATGCACTGAGGGCTGAAGGATTTCATGGATTATTTTAATGGACATTATTTCTTAGTTTGCCTTAGTGCCCGCCCACCAAGTGCTAAGCACTTACCAGGCCCAGAGGAAGACATAGTCCCTGTCCCAGCGATGGCATGCAGTCACCTGTTGGCTACACAGAAAGTTCTTACCTATATCTTTGATTTTAGAATGGTGCGATCCTGAATAAGGGGACTGGGCGCTGCTTGGAAGTGGAGAGCAAAGGAATGTCCGGCATTGATCTAATTCTTCGCAGCTGCACGGGACAAAGATGGACAATTAAAAACTTCATCAAGTAAAGGTGTAAGGGCCAGAGCAGTCTGAAGAGCTTCACTCACAACACAAGTGACTTGGACCAGTGAGACAGGGATCCTTTTCGCAGCTTTGGAAATAAATATAAAAACAGAGCTTTATTCACGGTATCAGGAGAGGACCTTGGGGGAAGTGGGCATTTGTGGAGTTTTTTTTATTGTATATTAGTCTCTCACAGCTGATTCCAACTGGGTGAAATTGGGTCAGAACTGTTAGTTTCGTCTAGCAAGAGCTCTCAAGGTATCACTTATTTCTGCTGGAATGAAGCCTGTGCAGTCTTATGGATGGTTTATTGACGGGGAAGTGCTGCTTTCACAAATGACTTGAAGCTCTTAGCAAGGGCCATCAAGGTTTATACTAGGACCAGAGTTAAGAGACCTTGGACAAACCCACTTGTCAAGCAAGAGCATTTGTCTGTCTAAAACAGAAAAAGATTGCCAAGTTTGGAAGCCTAAAGTGAGCTGAGTTAAAGTCATTAGGTGTTTTTAAATGTCTCCTCTCTCCTATTCACCTTCTTCTTCAGCCTGGGACAGGCATGCTTTAAAGTGACAGGTCTCAAAGGCATCTCCAAATAGCCCATTGATTTCCCTCTCCCAACAGCAGGATACCAACTATACATACAAAATGATGGGGTCTCAAGTAGTTGTTACAACTCAAGAAAGAGATTTTGGCATCATCATGGATAGTTCTCTGAAAACATCTGTTCAGTGTACTGGGGCAGTCAAAACAGCTAACAGGAGGTCAGGAACCATTAAGGAAGGGATAGATAATAAGACAGTAAATATCATAATGCCAATACAGAAATCCCTGGTGCACCCACTTCTTGAATACTGTGTCCAGTTCTGCCCCCACATCTCAAAAAAGATACATTAGAATTGGAAAAGGTACCAAGAAAGGCAACAAAATATAAGGGGTATAGAACAGCTTGCATATGAGGAAAGATTAAACAGACAGAGACTGCTCAGCTTAGGAAAGAGACGAGTAAGGGAGGACGTGGAGAAAGTGAGTGAGGAAGTGTTATTGACCCCTTCTCATAACACAAGAACCAGGGGGGTCACCCAATGAAATTAATAAGCAGCAGGTTTAAAACAAACATAAGGAAGTACTTCTTCACACAATGCAGCCAACCTGTGGAACTCGTTGTCGGGGGATGTTGTGAAGGCCAAAAGTATAAGTGGGTTCAAATAAGAATTAAAGAAGTTCCTGGAGGATAGGTCCAACAATGGCTGTTAGCCACAAGGGTCAGGGATGTAACCCTGTGTTCTAAGTGTCCCCTATATTCTGTTTGCAAGAAGCTGGCACTGAATGACAGGGATGGCTTACTTGATAAGTGCCCTGTTCGGTTCATTCCCTCTGAAGCACCTGGCACCGGCCACTGTTGGAAGACAGGGTACTGGACTAGATGGAGCATTGGTCTGACCCAGTGTGGCCATTCATATATTCTTAGCTCATGCCAATTCTTTCATTACACTAAATCAGCTGAAATAAAAAAAATATGATCTTCTGTTGCTTCCCCCTCCACTTAACACGCATGCCTCCTCCAGCAACAGCAAAACCCTGCTTCAGTCTATAAGGCTGTTTAAAGTAGTTATCTCCTGTACCTTCCACCTTCTAACAATTGCACTAACCCACCACATGCAGAATGGATCTCCTTTTCCCACGCCTTTGCCAAATGGCAGCCAAATCCTACCACCACCCTCCTGAATGCGTTCTCCTCTAAAAACGCCTTCCAGTTTTCCCCCCAAAGTGATTGCTGCTCCTTCACACTGATTTCAAATGACTACCCCATTGCAGGACCAGTCCAGTGTGCTCTTAGTGAGGAGGGCCAACGGACATCTTCTTGCCCAATGGGCAGCCAATCAGCTGAACAGCAAGATGCTGACCAGCCAACAGCATGCTGAGCAGCTGACTTGCTTTGCTCCACACTGGAGTGACAGCACCAGAACTGCCTCTCCTGCAATTCTTCTTTATCCTATTGCTGTTCTTTTGAAAGTGAGGATAATTATGCTCGTTTGCAGGTCATGCCAAGAACAAGTAAGAGGAGAGAAGATCCTACCAAGGCAATCCTCTGAGTGAAGCAGTGGGATTAATTTTAAAAATACACTCGTGACAAATGAAGACAAAATAATAATAAAAACCCCTGATCTTTATAGTGCTTTAGTTCTACTCCCTGTGGTGGGTGTTTGAGCACATTCATTGTACCATGTCTGGTGTATCTCTGTCGTTATGGCCTGCTTGCCACAATCCTGGCCTCTGTGATTCTTCATGAGCTTTGGCTAAGTCAGGGGAGGGAGTTAAACAGATAAATGAATGTAGTTTGTTTCAATGCTGATTTGCCACAAGTTCCTGCCCTGGCAGCCATCAAGGCTAATTACAGCAACACAGTGAAGGTGGCACTGTCACGTTCTCAATTTTCAACCACAAGAATATTCACTACCCAATTTATTCAGCCATGATAGGTGACCCCCAGATATTGCGTTTGGGTCCCGGTGTCAGGGTAATTGAGAAGGGGGAATAATGACAAACCAAGTTACCAGTGTTCACATGAACGTTAAAAGAATTCATTTCACATCAAGCTGTGTCTGTTGTGGGGAGGGGGGAAACCTCTTTTCTTTGTCTTTCTCACAGAATAATAATTTTTCTGGTTGCCCTCTGGTCAGGGTAAGTATAAAATATATTAATATATGAGAAGTACATGTAAATATCATTCCCAAAGACTGGATGTACCCAGAGTTGTTTGCTGCAGAGCACTCGTGCCTGTCTTCCATTCGGGTCATGATGAAGCTACCTTGATGTTTAATGAGTTTCATTTTCAATGCCATGCAACAGGTTTATAGCTGATGTTTTAGTAATTTATTGAACAGAAGCAGATGTATTTCATTGTTCCTTCTACAGCAATGAACATCATTGTTCAATCATGCTTGACAAGACTCCCCATTGGCATTTCTCTGATTTTTTCACCCTCGCTGTCCTTAATGAAGTGAAATCTTTCAGTTATCCTGAATTGCACAGTACGGAGTCATTGTAAAACTTTGCTCTCTTGTTAGCTGTTGCATCATCTCTTGTGTAATAAATTTTAGCACTTACAAAACCAGCATGATGTGTATGTTTTAAAATGTCTGTAAGTTTCCCCCTCTTGTTCATTGCCATCTGGTAACGAAAATAATTTGCCAAGAAACTTTTCACTGAAAAAACTTGCGGGGGTGGCGGGGGAGGGTTATGCGACAAAATTAATGATAAATGCAGTACAATTATCTCTAAATGGGCAATTCACTTGCTAAAGGTCAGCCGTGGAAATCATGTATTGCTTAGTGTTGGGAGAACTCAAAATGTTTCAGCATAACCACCCCAAAAGTTCGCATGTTTATCTGAAACTTTTATGACTATTCCAAACCCAGAGGCCAGTCCTGCCACACTTAGGCATATAGAATGCTTTACTCACACATGTAAAGTTACTTATGTAATTGAGTCAGTGTTTGCAGGACTGGGTTCCGAGTGAGTCTTGATATTTGGACGGCTGATCTCCTGGTGAAGACAGTTCTCTGTGAGAGTTCTGGTACTTCTTGTTGACCAGAAACAGCTTGAGAAGAACCTGTTGTTTTATCGCTTCTGCTTCCAGTTCTGGATAGAACCAGGAAGTAATACAGTCAGCCAGTAAGACCCATCTCTTTGCATCAGGCTTTGTCTGAAAGAGATGACTCTGGGGAAGAAACGGGACTTATTTTGTAGTGGGATTCCATTTAAGAAGAGATTGTCAATGAGTATTTTGAAGCTCTTTGATATTATCATTTTATAAATCATCATATAAGTAAATGTAAGAAAATGAAAAGTGAAGAGGATTTTGGAAGTGAACAAGGCATTTCTGATTTGGTATTCAAATGGATATAGGTTTGGGAAGAAGGAAGAAATTCCCCTAAATTGGTTTCCAATCAGCATACATAGAAGGCTTTAAAAAGATCAAGAAGAAAACTTCAGCAGACAAGCACCTGGGTGCAATCCTGGCTCTACTGAAGTCAACAGGAGTTTTACCACTGACTTAAATGGAGCCAGGATTTTACCTCTTGTATTCATTTAAAGTTCTTACATTTAAGATTGTAAAATGCAGAGACAGGCCAAAAACAAAACCTGAGATTCAAACTTTGGTGCTTTTACAGATCTGGATCTAAATGTTGCATCTTGCATCTCTCTCTCTAGTTAATTGCTTCAACAAGCAGTGTCCAGGTGGCTTGCTTCTCAAGTAATTTAGAAAGGATTGGATGCCACTGAAATGTGGAGGGACTCATTATCCTCTGCTCCCTATTTAACACAAAGGTGGGTTGTTTTTTTTATAGAAATGGAACTTAAATTTTAGAAAAAGAAGAATGAAAGGGAGATTGCTTATACAGATTAATTTGCCATTCTATCCCTCCATATGGTCTGTCAGTCACAAAGAAATTATATACTGAGGAGATGAAAAATCACCTGGTCAGAGGTATTGTTTGTGAGTAAGTCATCACACACACAGGGGAGGGGCTTTTGGGGTTATGCTAAAAGCTCTTTTTAAGGGATATTACAAGACTAATGGAAGAACACCTGCATTGTCATTGCTATATAGTTTTGTAAGTTACTAATTTTATGATGGACCAGTCTATACAATCCAACCTATTTTGTGGAACTTCAAAGTCAAAAATGGGCATTTATTCCTACAGTCAAAACTCTTTAGCAGTAACTTTTTTGCCACTGCGCTGGGCAGATAGCCAAGCTTTCAGAAACTTCACTGTTAGACTGCTTTCAAAGTCAGGTTTGACTCATGAACTCCCAATAGAAAAGCCTCTTTGCTTGACCACTAAGTAATTTGGGCATTCATCCACTGCTAATGGGTATGGAGTTAAGCACTCCGTTATGCAGTGTGAAATTAAGCATTGTGAAATCCCTATACCGAGCGCTCGGAAGCAACTATGAAACTGCAGGTGAGACTTTGGTCTTGCTTTTGTATGCAACGTACAGAAAGTTCATGTGACCATTAGGAATCCCAGCTGAAATTCCAAACCTAGCTGAATAATCCACTGAGGGCCAGACCTCCCTCATTTGAACCAAAGTGTTTTATAAATTTACATAAACAATCAAATTACATTTTTGTCAGGTTCGCTGATCTGAATTTCTCCCCCTTGTAGCCCCATCCACCTGACAAGTGAAGAAAGGCAAGGTTTTGAGATATTCCCCAGCTTTCCAGAATTTTCAGCTTTGGTAGAAAATTGAAAGTTGGGTTGAGCACTTTGGAGGTATTTATTTGGGGGAGATGGTTGCCAAAATCAGTCCTACAAACATTTACAGGGAAGAGTTACACAACACTGTAAAGTCAATGGGGCTACTCAGGTGCATAAAGATACTAATGTGTGTAAATGTTTGGGGGACTGGGGTCTACAATGGAAGCGAAATAATTACGTTGCTTCAGAAACAGAATGACTAAATAACTTCTAACAAAAAATAGACTCAGTTGCTCTAACTATTTGTGCTCATTAAAAATCCTATGGTTCTTTTTCAAGAACACAGGTGTTAACTGCAGTATCCTGGATGGATTCCTTCACAAATTCCCATTATAGTTTCAACTGGATGGAGGTCCCTTTACTGTCTGTCTGAACTATGGTATGGCATTGCTGAACATTGTTAAACTCTGTGCTCTGGACCTTGGTGACCACGCTTTTTTCTCCAGAGGTGGGAGCACGGATAAATGTTTCTCTCCAAAAAGTGGTTGCACTTCAGTGGTGGTTAAAGTGACTTCTATATTGATTGGGACCAAGCCTTCAGGCCTAAAACAGGCAAAACTTCTATTACCCCCAAAGGGAGTTTTGCCTAAGGACTGGACTGTTTGGTCTGTAGATTATAAGCATGAATGGACTTGATTCACATTTACCCTCTGGCTGCTTTCCACCCACGTAAAGCCCCTTTACAATGCCAAATTGGTGTAAAGTGGGGACCCTAATATAAATGAGAATCAGACTCTATAAATCCAATGTAGCTATGCTTACTTATGCCAGCTGTGGATCTGGCCCATCTTCCAGGCCGAGATCTTTGGTATTTCATTGTCTGCCATATATTATATGTACTGTCAACAAATTAACAGTAGGGGCACTAGCTCTTATATCTCCTAATATGCTAAATGTTTGGTTGGAAGGAATGTAAGAATTGTTAACCCAGAAGAGACTAATGGTCCTTCTACTTCAGTGCAATATCTTCGGCAAGGGCCTATGTCAGATGTTCAGAGAGAGGCAAAATAATAATAATAATAAAAGATAACGCATATGAGTAACTCCCTAGGGATTTCTTTTTTAATCCCACTTGGTGATCATTTTATGTTCTGAGACATGATGGATAATAGCCTGAAAACTTGTTTCCTAGCTATTCTAACTAGGTTTTATTGTTATGTTTAAGTGTCTTATAGGTAGCCGAGAAACTCTGCGGGAACCAATTCCTTTTTACGCTCTTCAGACAGGGTGAATATGGGAATACCAGCATGTTTTGCAATACTAACATTCAACTGGGTGGAATCCTGCAATGAACCTCAAACAACTCTGCATTTTGAGCGGCAATCTCTGAGGGTACCATAGCTACACTGAAAAAAGAAAAGGAGTACTAGTAGCACCTTATACACTAACAAATTTATTTGAGCATAAGCTTTCGTGAGCTACATCCGATGAAGTGAGCTGTAGCTCACGAAAGCTTATGCTCAAATAAATTTGTTAGTCTCTAAGGTGCCACAAGTCCTCCTTTTCTTTTTGCAGATACAGACTAACACGGCTGCTACTCTGAAACATAGCTACACTGAGAATTTTATAAGCCCTCCAAGCTTTGTCTGTGTTTCGGGGCCATTTTTCACTACTCCTCTGATACAAAGGGACCCTACTGCTGAGAAGCCATGAGACGATCAACCCAGTGTAGGGGAGATCATCTGATGGAACAGAGCTAGTATGGCTGCTCTTCCTCTAAGCCCCCTCCCTGCAGTTAGCGGGGATGTGGCCAGGACAAAGTACAGCTGGCAGAGGGCATCTCTGTGACCTGATGAGTCCCAGGAAGCCATAACAAGCCCCTTTGGAGGCTCTGTCATTGACTGAGCAAAGGCCTGCAGGATAGGACCTCAGGAGAAGAGAGTCTGACATCTGGGCTGGCATACTGGCTGGTTCAACCTGGGCATGACTAATACACACCTGTACTTTCTGATTTACAGAAGTAAATTATGTGGGCTGTGACAAGTTTATTATCTGACAGTGATTTGTTTTTCTTAACTGTGGCTGGCAATAGAGGAGTCTCTTTGTCGCTCCATTCATTGCTTTATGGTTCTACTGATTTTCTTTTTAGAATGGCATGAGGCAAAAGGTACATAAAATAGCAAGAGGAAATCCCCTTCTGCTGAGACAAAAATGCTTCTAAATTCAGGTCAGAAATGAGTCATCTGCTGTGAAGATGACAGAGAAAAACTTTAAGCCCTGAGAATTTTATAAGTCCTCCAAGCTTTGTCTGTGCATCGGGGTTATTTTTCACTACTCCTCTGGTACAAAGGGACCCTACTGCTGAGAAGCCATGAGACGATCAACCCAGTGTAGGGGGGAATCATCTGATGGAACAGATGGGCCTGGGATGTAAAAATGCACCACTCCTGAGAGAACTCCTTGCATACACCTTTTGTGGCCCTATTTATGGGACAACCCTTTCTCACTGCAGCCTATGGCTCACAGACTCAGTTAGAACTAATAATGTTATTCCAGCAGTGCCCACCCCTGCTGCTAGCACCCAGAGAGCTGTCTCAACTCTCAGTAATAAAACGTGAGGGCACGTGTGGAGAACAACCCTTGCATTTTCTTGGGAGCGGGGTGTTAACGTGACTTGGGTCTGGTCCTGAGCTGGTGTAAATCAGCACAGCCCTATTAGCTTCAGTAGAACTACACCAGATCACACCAGCTGATGATTTTGTATATATTCACAGGGATTGTGCTTTGTTCTGTTGTTTGGGTTTTCTTGCGGGGGGCGGGGGGGGGAAGAGATTCCCCCCTTGTCTTTAAGGCTATATCATTTTTACCTTCTCTCCTGTCATGTCTTCAGCTTTAGTGCTATTTTTGTCCTCCTCTCCCTTTGCCTTTAGCTGTCTTGTTTTATTTTTAGTGACTCTGGCTGCCTGAGATTTGGCTCTTTGTTCTCAGCATGGATTTGTTCCATCTACATCCTCTTCAGTCCCTTTATTCTCCATGTATCTTTCTTTGTTCAGTCTTTTTTCTCTTGCCATTTCTCTTAATTGCTTATTTCCACTCATCCCCTTCTGGTTATTTTGTTCCTCTATGTCTTGTCTCCTCTCTCTTATTTTTCTGTTGCTTTGTTTTCTTTGTAATGAGGTTCTCTAGTCTAGTTGCTTTGTTCTTTATACGTCATCATTTTGCTGTTTAGATTTCTCCTCTACTGCCTCTAAGTAACTATGCCTCTGTTTTTCCTCTTAAGTTTCCCTTTGGAGGTTTGCATCCAACCTAGGTATAATGGTTAAATATTTTTCTCTCTCTAAATTTTAATCATTAGTGTCTGTATTCCAAATGCATTGACTTTCTAATGCTGATCAATGGGTATCCACATAGCTACTGCTGTTCTCAGAGTTACACAAAACCGGCCTTACATCAACGTTGAATTGCTCTCATGCAGTATGCGTTGGGTTTTTAGCTTATTTCAGTACTCCTTCTTCCCACACTGGGGTTTCTCTAGAATGCTGATGAATGTAGCAGAAGCTCTGAGAGAACGGGTGTCTGCCCAGCTCTGATGAGCCAGCACCATTTGAGATCAAGATATATTGCAGAGTAGGGAGGTACCAATGAGCATATTCTTATTGTATTTAGTCCCACTTTGGCAGTGTACTGGGCACCCACTTTACGGTCCCTTTAAACTGTCAGCATGGAAAAGAGCCTTAGTGTAACTGAGAATCAGCCTCTAAAAGATTTTAAAAGCTGCTTCCTTTTGCAGGGTGTTAGACTCTCTTCCCTACAGTGCTGCCCCAAATGTTTACTACCGGTGACAATTGACTGCACTAGAGCAGGGCGTGATATCATGGAATACAACACTGCTTCCTGAGAAGAAAAAACAAATGCTTTCGAAAGGGTAAGTCCACACCTAGCAATCCAGGCCATTATTATGGAGGTCAAACTTTCCAGGATCTCCCAGCTCTAATAAAATATAGGCCATAATATCAAGGTCTGTGTCTACAATGAACAAAATAATTCCCAACAGTGCTCTCATGGGGTTAATAGGCAAGGCTCCTAAAGTCAGTCTCGGTTTTACCACCACTTTAGTTAATCCTATTATGCATGTAATTTAATGGTAAAACCAAGCCAGTCTTTGTATCGACATCACAGCTCCTGCCAGCACTAACACCAGTAGCAACCACTGTAATTTGTTTGTTAATTTCCCCAGTGTAGACAAAGCCAAGAAGAGACAGACCCATGATATTACACCATAGTGGGGGGGGGGGGGGGTGGAAAATAAGGTGGCATTTTATTTGGCTATCTTAGAGTGAGAACACTTATTTCAATTGGAGCCATCAAAAACCTCATTTGTCCTGCACTTGGCAACTCAAGGGAAAAGACTTTCAAGCTTTACAAAGCACTGAGTTTGAAGACAAGTCTCTCTCCAGAGAAACTGCTCTCTGTTGCTTTTCATTACACTGATAGATTCTAAGGCCAAAGGGACCATTGTGATCATCTGCTCTGACCCTCTTGCACCAAGACAAGCCATGGACCTTCCCCCAAATAATTCCTTTTTGAACTTGAAGATTAGAACTATTGGTCACCCACAGAAGAAATACCTAGAGTCTGATTTCCAGAAGCACTGGGAACTCTTAGCTGCGGTTGTTGCCAGCAGAGCTGCAGAAAAATGAGGTTCCCCTCACCTCCCAGAAGCTGCATGTGGGAAGAGGATGGAGATGCACACAGGGGAGAAGGAAATTCAGAAAAGGTAGAACTTAGTCTGCAGTGCTGACCCCAGTTTCCAAGAGAGGGGAAATCACAAGCTGAATGAAATGTGTGTTTGGTTGTGAGGCTCACTTCTGAGAAGGGGAAGGTGGGAGAACTTGAATCTAGTCACGTCGTCTCTAAAAGCTCTGTGGACCAAATTCTGTGGTCATGTATAGAACGGCCCTGCAATAGGGTATGCCGTGCACAGTTTCCCCACGTCAGTTTTACAGCAGCATTTCCTGATGCAAGAGCAGCAGTGTTTCTCTTTGTTCATCGGTGACCACTTAGGGGCCCTATCCTGATGTCAGCCAGAAAGGAGCGACTGATCTGGGATCCGGAGTAGGAGCATGGAGGGATAGAGAGGAACATCAATCTTGTGATGGAGCTGCCGGGGACTCAGCTGAGAAAGTCAAGCCTTTGGCCCTAATTCTCAGCAGTGCTTAAGATGAGTTTGGCACCTCATAGGAGGAGCAAGGTAAATATAGGCCACCACTGTGGCCCCTTGGATCCTAGGAATCACTGAGAAATGGAAGAGTCACTAACATAAGTTTGAGCATGTTCAGAATAGCTGGAGCAAAGAATGCGTCAGACACACTTTGCTCCCCAGCTGTCTCCCCTATGCCAGGGATTGGGGGGGAGGTAGAAGAAGGACTAACAGCAGTATGGCATAGAGCTGTTCACCAACCCTCCTCCCCCTGAGCGGCCCTTCACAGGAGCAGCGTGAAAAGCCGAATTAGGCCCTCTGTGTTTTTAGGAATTGTCCTAATGTCAGAACTCTAGTGCCTTGGGCCACGAGTCCTTAGAGTGGAGGCAACCAAGAAAGGGAATCACCCCCTGTGATAGCTTTCCGCTGGAAGTTGTTCTGTGTTTGTTCAGCACCTCGCACAATGGGGTGGTCGCCCATGACTCCTAGGGACTACCGCCACCCAGATAACAAAGATAATGTAGACCATGCCGGGCAATGAGCCTCGTGATAGTCTCATAGTCTCGTGGTACATTTCCCACGAGTGTAATTTTGGTGACTTCCGCAGCTGAAGTGCAGCAGCTCATGGTGAGCGGCTTTGTTGCAGTTGATAGCAAGATAATTATAATCCCATCAGTGGGTAAACTGTGTTTCAATAGGCAAGAGAGGCGCTCTTCAGGCCTTTGATGGATATCTAACAGCTCCTAGAGGTCTGATATTAATCAGCTGCTATCTCTTGACTGCCGCCAGGCTAGTGATCACTAACAATAGCAATTGAGGGAAAACTCAGTTTTTCTGAGACGCACACTTTTTAAAAAATCAGGCTGATTTCTGAAGCTAATTATTAACTGTTCTAGCCCCAGTCGTTGCGAAAGTGGTCTTGGTGTGCCGGGAAAACTTGTGGCCTTGACACCACCTCTGGTGATGAGATTTAGCACCAGTTTTCTTTGACCAAAGTGTAGGCTGTCGGTGAATTGATGTAAATTACAGTTGCCACCCATCCTAATCAGAAGAGAAGGGGTTTTCTCTTTAGCCTCTCATAAATTATTTAAGTGCTGCAATTGCAAGGGGAAGAGTGGAAAGTGCCTGCTAAAATGTTACTTAATATTTAATTCCGTACAAAGTCAAGGTTAGTATTTCTAGGTATTTGATTTCTTCCTAGATACGTGACAGGTAAAATACATTCATTATTCACAGCCTATCCTTAGTCCTTAAGATCAAACAAGCTTCCCTCTGTATTTTAATGAACAATTTCTTCCACATTGCAAATTTATTTGTAAAATTAATGAAAGTAATAGGTTCATCCAGTTCTCTTCAGTTATGCCATGAAATTGCAATAAGACAGACGTTCTAGTCAACAATGCTAATAGTCATCACCCAAGAAGCCAATTGTGATTAGGAGTGAGACTATTTCTGGCATTGTCCTTTATAGTAATAGGATAAAGTTACTGATGGAATAGTTTGGCGACCAAACTACGTGATACCCTGTAACACCCACATTTCATTAAAATGTTGGACTTTCGTGAGGCCTGGGATAGAAGTACAATACAGACAAAGTGTAATTATATTTTGGGAGTGATTTTACCTTGTTAAAAGTGCAAGATATTTGGCGGCTTTGGTTTGTTTTTTTTGTGAAGATTTATAGGGCCCATGGTTGATACTATCTAAAAAGAACACTGGTTAGAATGTAGGATGTATGCTGATGAACGTAGCTCTTGCTGCAGTGTTTAAAGTTACATGACAATTACCTTCAAGAGTAAAGGTACACCGTATCCTGAGACTTACTATTATCACAGTATCATCTATAGTCCCTAATTAGGATTGTGCAAGGTGCTGTACAAACACAAAGGAAGAGCTAGTCCTTGCCCAGAGGAGCTTATAATATAGACAGACAAGACAAAGGCGAAACAGAGATAAAACCACTTGCCAATGGTCATACAACAGAGCCAGTTTTTCTCAATCCCAGACCAATTCCCTACACGTGTAGCACAGGGATACCCGAAAGATAAGGATGAGGCTAGATAGAACAGGGTTTGTGGCATACTTTAGTGTGTAAGATGTTATTTCTCTCTCGTTCTGCGATGCTAAGCCCATGAGCCAAAGGGCTCTCACTGCCCCAGACTAATACAGCCACAAAGCGGGGGCTGGTCTGAGACTTTCCGCATCCTGCGTGTAGTTCTTTTCATCTGTTCCTCTCCCTCCCATAAGAACGCCCGCAGGGTGAATCACTGTCATCATCTTATGCTGCTCTCTGGGCTTGCTGCAGGGAAGATTAAAGGCAGTGCAGGCACTGTGTGTCTTCCTGCCCACTCTCTCTTCTCCCAAAGGAGAGGGACTGCGCTCCGCAGGGTTCTAAAAGCATCTCTTCCTGCCCCCTCTACTGATGCAGGGACGGTAACGTCACAGCTCTTCTCCTACAAAGGGCTGAATAAGCAGCTCCGCCAGAAGCCCTCCATTCACCCACAGGGCAGGGTACAAAACAGGGGGGCTTGACCCAGAGCTCACTGAAGCCAATGGGAGATTTACCACTGACTTGAATAGACTTTGAATCAGGCCCTTCGTGCGTACTTCCCCATTTCTTTCCTCAGCCTCAGAAAAGTAATTGCCATCCTATCCGTTCGATCCTCAGGCTCTCTGCAGAGGCAGCTAAGCGTCCATGATGAGGAGGGTGGCTTTTGATGTAGATCCCTATCCAGTGAGGACTGGACTAGGACCACCAGCTCAGCTTGCTCCAGCCTCTAAACAGCCAGATGGCAACAGCTTCTCTGTTGAGGGAAACGAAAGTAGCCGCCGTGCTAGAGGAGTGTGCCGAGGATGTTGGTGGAGTGTCTGCCTTTCTTGGATGATGCTCCATCGATGAGCTGCGTGCTCAGCCTGTGGGATGTGTCATATCTCTAGCATTAGCTCTGGTTGTTGCCTCTTCTGGGAGTACTCTGAGAGGGGAAATGGGAATCAGGACGCTTGGATTCTAATCTTGGGTCTGGCAGTGCATGCTAATGGTTAGAGCAGGGGTGGCCAACCTGTGGCTCCAGAGCTGCATACGGCTCTTCAGAAGTTAATATGCGGCTCCTTGTATAGGCACCGACTCCAGGGCTGGAGCTACAGGCGCCACCTTTCCGATGTGCCGGAGGCCTAGGGGGCTGCTCACTGCTCAACCCCTGACTCTGCCACAGGCCCTGCCCCCACTCCACCCTTTCCCCCAAGACCCCTACTCCTTCCTGCCCCCTTCCCTGAGCCTGCCACGCCCTCGCTCCTCAGGCACTGATCAGCAGGGCTGCTGGCAGGCGAGCGGGGAGCTGATGGGGGGCTGCTGACACATTACTGGGGCTCTTTGGCAAAGTACATAGGTAAATTTTGGCTCCTTCTCAGGCGCAGGTTGGCCACCCCTGAGTTAGAGCATGGGCGCTAGGTGCCAGATCTCCCGGGTTTTAATTCTGGCTCTGGGTGTGTGAGGGTTGCTGTGAGTCAGGACTTCTGGATTACATTGGTCCAACTCTTGCAGAGAGTGTTTTCTAGTGGTTAGAGCATGGGGGTGGATGAGTGTCAGAACATCTGGTTTCTATTCCTGGCTCTGCTACTGACTTGCTGGGCAACCGTCAGCTAATGACATTGCAACAACAGCTGTGGCGGAGTTGACATCTGCAGGGGATTGAACTCTGGATATAAAAGCTCCTAATGATTTAATGATGGGATGAGTGTGTCTCAGGAAGGGCAGCTAGATAGCTTTAAATATTTTTTTCTTTAGATGGCAGGGGGAAACTTACCCCCACGAGACTGCCCATAAAACTGTGCCATCGAGCATGTTTGAGAACAGCCTGAATTCCCCCACTCTGTTTAAATTAGAGCCTAATCCGGTTGCAGGGATGGAGAGATGAGATGTTTTGAAATGAAGTGAGGACATAAAGGGAGGCTAGTCCAGATGAGGGAAGCTGCAGAGGAGGTGGGTCTCTCACCCACAGTGGAGAAAGCAGGGATGGAAGGGTCCAGTGCCCAGGCAGGGCAATTGGCAAGCCATGATTCAGTCTGAGAAGATCCATTCTGTTGGTGGTGCTGCTCTCCTATATACTAGGGAGCAATTGTGTCCCTCTTCCTTACTGCCCTTGGAGACTGTTCTGTGTTCCCTCCCAGCCCAGGGGCATGGTGCCCTCTCTGCACTTGAATTTCTCCCCCACAGCACATGCCATCTGGATCTACCTGCTGGTGCGTGTGCAACAACCAAGCTATGGAACCCCCATTCATCTTCACCCTCCTCCCGCCCACTTTGCTCCTTTAATTTCTCACACTCACTTATTGAACCCTTCAGCAATTCTGGCCCCGATTCTGAAAGCTGCCCCATGTGGGAAGATATGTGCAGCCCTCTGGGGCTCTGTGAGGGTGCAGAAGTCTGCTTGCATGCATCATATTGCAGGATTGGGCCTTAGATTATAAACTCTTCCGGGCAGGTGCTGGGTCTTTCTGCGCATTTGCACAGCACCTTGTGCACTGGAGCCCCCCAGTGCTGACTGAGGCCTCTGAATGCTACTCCAGTTCAAATAATAAATATTAATAATCAAATAAGTACTACTAATAAGTACTAATAAATTCACTGCCATTCTGGACTGCCTTTGACCTGAGTAAATAACCTCTAAACTGCAGCTTTATTGCTCAGCTCTGAACTGCTCTGGGAATTGTATGCACAGCATTGCTTTAAATCCATGCTAATTCCAAGGGCATGAATTTCAAGCCCTAAGTAAATCACTTCAGACTAGAATTTAGAATCTATTCTGGTTTTATGGCAACTTCTAGCGTTGTCCCAAAGGGACCCCCAATAAATAATCATACACTATCAGCGATGGTGCAGGGACTATGCATGCAAAGGCAGCAAGATTATAACTGTGCATTCACTAAAAGGTTTCACACACGGCACTGGACCTTAGAACCTATTTTACTAACAGAGAAGCGTTGAGCAGAATGCAGAACCTATTCCTTGACCTCTTCCAAAAGAGGTCGTGAGTTCAGGTTCCGCAGTTCTTTCAGTGACCTTTAGAGGGGGCTGTGTGCTCTGTTACTCCCACCCCCTCTGACCCTGCAGGGAATCCTCACCAAGCCAGACACAGATGTGGGTTTTGTTTTGTTTGAATCCCAGCAGTGGGGGAGGAGGGTTGCTTGCAAAGTCAGCTCAGGGAGATGACTGCCAGCTGGCAGTAATCAAGGGCAGCTGAGCCTCCTTAGGCTCAGAACCTTGAAGAGCAGCTCAGCTCAGTCAAGGCAGAGAAGGGACATTCTGCTTGTTGGAGACCAGGACAGGGTGCTTTAGAGATGAATATTGTTTATAGTACTGTGTAAGGATTCCCGCTGCAGGAAGAAAATGTGGCTAGAAGTAGCATTGTGGTTTGGTTTCTTTGGCTGTGCAAGACCTGAAGTCTCAGAGCGAGTAGTTCAACCTGGACTTCCTGGGAAACTTCTCTCCAGCTATGTAGTCCCAGACTCTGCCCTGTGTGGGATTTTTCATGGGATGCTCACCAGAGATGAGTAGAAAGGATTCCATTTAAATGTGCCTTCTACCTGAGCACCCCTCTAAACATGCAGTGATCCTCCTCCCAGCTGTGACCCAGCATTGTTGGCAGCAGGTAGGAGCTTAAGTACTATTAACAGTATGCTAATGTGAGATTTGTTGGCTCCTTCAATCTGAACTGCTAATAACATCCTCAGTGCAATTTATCCTTTGCTTTTTCATGCTTCCTGTTAACAGTTCAAGTGTGTATGTCTGAGTCTCTTCCTTGTCAGGGCCTTGACTGTGCCATAGGCAATTGTTTGAGTCAGTGGCCATGAGACTTTGAGACCCCTGAGAGAGGCCAGTGGTGTCCCTAGATCTCCATACACCTGTGGGCAGAGAGAAATTAACTTTTCTTTTTGTGCCAGTTTAACTGTTTGTTTTTCTAGTTGTTGGGTTTTTTAAAATATGATTGGCTTGAATAGTTCTGCTTGTGAAGAAGTGTTGCTCCATCACAACCCATTGTCTGAAGTAGCCTTTGGGTTGTGTAGCTCCTGGCATTGTTTGTGTGGGAAAGGGAATGGTTCTTGGAATTTGCTTTGTGAAATTCAGTAGTTGACTCCAGGCCATTTTCATAGTGCCACCATGTGGCCAAAAATCAAATCATCACAGATGGGCCTCAAAGTAAAAAAATAAAATGGTCCAGCTGAGAAGAAGTCAGCATCTGTGAATTCTCCTAAGGAGCCCTGCAGATCCAGAGTCTGGGCAGAAACTGAGCTGCTTTGAAAATCCATGTTTAATGTTTTAGCCATATTAAACAGGGCATTCAGAATTTGGCCAGAGACTGTGTATGTGCACGCACAGTGGGTTTGATCACTAGCGTGGGACTTGGGAGACCCAGGTTCAGTTCCTGCTCTGCCACAGGCTTTCTGCATGGCCTTGAGCAAGTCACTTAGCCTCTCTTTGTCTATGTGTAAAATGGGGATAAAAGCTGGGTAATTACCCACTCAGACGCTTTCTGTCTGGCTGCAAACATGAAGCTAACTTGAAGCTTTCACTACAATTAATCTCATATCTCTCAGAGGGCACTCAAGTGTAGTTTGAGCGACAGGGTGTATAAAATGGGCAGGCCAGCCACTGTTTCAGCTTTTTCAAACCTTCACCCTATGGAGTCTCTTTTTTGTTGTTGTTGTTGTTGTTTGTTTAATTCTGACAAACATTCCCAAAAGTGGCATTGGTCTCTAGCGCCAAGTTTCTGCTCCATTCTTAACCATGCTTGGAGCAGCGCTTCCTTATCGTCGGAGCATGCCTCCAATCTGTGCTCATTCCTTATGGCAATGACAAGTAACCCTCTGGACGGGATCTAGCAAGAAGCTGTGTGCGGATGGGCCCTGAATGGAACTCCAGTAAAGCCAATGGAGCTTGCCACAGGTGTCCATTTCAGTGCCAGAGAGGGGCTTTTATTAGTAACCCTGCTGTGATGCTCACAAGAAAGGGTTCTGTGAGGGTGGGTGGGAATTTAGGCTACTACTTCCTCTGGGTCAGTCTGCATTGTTTCCTCTGTTTCTTGTCTTCTAGGGATTTCACTGTTTCATGCCTCTTACAAAAGGAGGCAGAGTGCCTAGTGATTAGAGCACTGGACGGGGACTCAGGCAGCCCTTGGGTAAGTCATGTCAGCTCTCTTCCTCAGTTTCCCATCTGTGTATCTGTTTAAAAAAAATACTGACCTCCATTTGTGAAGTACTTTGAGACTTACTGAGGAAGAGTGCCATGTAAGAGCTGGGTGGTGGTATTATTACAGTGGCAAGCGCAGAATCTGTGTTTAGTAATGAATATCCCTGGGATCTTGCTCAAGTCCCTGAGGTGATCTGCCTCCTAGTCTATTCAGAGCCAGAAGTGTATGTCGGTCACATTCTGAGAGCATTAGACTGTGATTTACCCCCGCCCTTTCCCCATTAATTCAGGAACTGCTCTTAGTCTTGTGACTAAACTTTTCTCTGAAAACTGCCCTTCTCTCTCTCTCTCTCTCTCTCTCTCATGCCCTACATGCAGAACAGGTTTTGCTTTGTCTCACATAGCTGTATATTGCTTGCAGGCATGCTGCCCTGTCAGCTTGGTGTTGGATTGAGATGGTAATGGGGGGGGGGGGTGTGAGAGAGAGAGAGAACACCTCACCTGTGTAATGCTGCTGCCCTCTCATCACACCAGTTGTTCTTATCCAGTTTCTGCCATAACAGCACCCAAGTGAGGCACAGCTGCCATTTTGCAGTCGCAGATGTTGCTCGTTGCACAGCCAAACGTATTTTGAAGTTTGTTTGTTTTTTTTTAAATGTCTAGCTTTTTAATTGGATTTCTTGAATGCGGCTTCCCTGTGGCATCACCATCTCATGCCCACTAATGTTAGTGAATGAAAGTCCCGTTATTGTGGCAGAACAATGGCGATGCAAAGTCTTGGAGAGCTGTCTATTTTTAATCCAGGAATGATCTTCATCCTAACCTAGGGAGCACTTCATAATGCCAAATGATATGGCAAAACCCCATAGGGGGTATCCTCAAACAATTACAAAGCATACTTGATGGGGGGCTCTATCCTGAAAGAAATCTTTCCTGAACCCCCCTCTTCTGGCCTTCAAACAATCCCCAACCTAGCCAAATTCATCATCAGAAGTAAGCTCTCCACAGACCAGGACCCTCCAATTCAAAGTGGCACCAGACCTGCCGTAACCAATGCAAACCCTGCAGATATATCTCCACTGCTATGGTGAGCAATCACCCCACAACACATCTTTCAAGATACAGGAGTTCTACCCATGCCTATCAGAACCAGTGGTGTACTTCATCCAGTGCACTAAATGCCCCCAGTAACAACTAGGTGAGTGAAACGAGACAATTGCTACACTCTCAAATGAACTCGCACAGAAAAATTCTAAAAGCAAAAAACACCATATCCCCTGTGGGCAAACACTTTTCACAGAGACATCACTCCATATCTGACTTCCCAGTCTTCTTCCTCAAAGAAAACCTGCCCAACACCATCAATACATGAGCCTGGGAGCTTAAATTCATAACTTTGCTAGGCACTAAAAATCAAGGTCTTAATAAAAACACTGGATTTACGACCTTTTGTCTGTAATCCACTAACCCCCTTCTTCTGACCTATGACTGCAGAGGTGTTAACAGGCCACATCCCCTTGAACAGTGTCTTATGATGTATGTTAACTTCTTCTGCTGAACAATCTGTTCCACCTTCAGTTTAGCTGTGACACTCTGAGTACATTTCCCAGACCTAAAGAAGAGCTCTGTGTAAGCTCGAAAGCTTGTCTCTTTCACCAACAGAAGTTGGTCCAATAAAACATATTACCTCACCCACCTTGTCTCGCTGAGGTGTTGTTGCCTCTTTGTAAAAGTGGCAGAAGCCTCTGGAGAGAAAGGTTGACTTGTTTTGAGTAATATAAGTACACGCTGGTTCTGGATTATTGAAGAGGAATGAGGCGTGGTAATGGCAGATGTGTTGTCACAGCACGGTTGGGGGACTGCATCAGCTAAATTGCATGAACGCAGCTAAAATGACAGTAAATGTTTTTCTAATATTAACTTCCTTTTTATTTGCTGTAACACGAGGATAGCATTTGATTGCAAGAGAGGTGATCCATGGGATCAAAAAATGGGAGGAGAGAAGTCTTGAGTGCATCTCTCTATTAAGATGCAGTTCACACCATGAAAACTTGCTGCAAGCCTACCTGAATTCACATTCAAATGAGCTTTTATTCAAATGAAGAGGGTGCGGGTGCGGGGGGAGAGAAATTGCAGATGATGCCTAGGGCAGGTCTACACTTGGTGCAGCTGTGCCACTATAGCGATTTCTTAATATTTATTTTGGCTGTCTTCTGATGGGACCAAGAGCTTCGCATCAGCATATCCGATAAAACCAATGATCGGAGATTGCTCTGGTGACAAATCTTACGTTTGTTTCTGTCTTGTTAAAGCAATGTAAAATCTTCAAGAAGTAAAATGGAAGTTGACCTTTCACAGTGTTTTAATTATTAATCAATCTTGCTCTAGCCCTGTGATGCAATTTAAATATTTATTATTACACCTGTTTGACAGGCAGCTTCTCCATAATCAAGTTTTTCCTAAGATCTAGATTTTTTTTTTTTTCCAGGAATGCTGAGCACTCTCACCTCCCAACTAAAGCCAATGGGAACGGCTGGCACTCGGTACCCATAAAAATTGGTCCTCATGTGACTTGCCAGAGGTTGCATAGCCTATCTGGTCTGGGGCAGAGCTGGGAATCCCTTCACTCCATTCCTGAGTCCTAGGCTTGTTCTTTACCCACTAGAGGTAAGAACATAAGAAGGGCCATGCTGGGTCAGACCAAAAGTCCATCTAGCCCAATATCCTGTCTCCTGACAGTGGCCAGTGCCAGGTGCTTCAGAGGGAATGAACAGAATGGGTCATCATCAAGTGATCCATCCCATGTTGCCCAGTCTCAGCTTCTGGCAGACAGACTAGGGATACCGTTCTTGCCCTCACCATGCTAAAGGAGACATGACACAAGGCTATACTGGGAGTATTTTCTACTGGGTAGTTTCCTGAGTGACTGCTCAGAGTAGGATTGGGGACACTAGCATAAAGAGCTGAGCAAAAATCTGAATTTCCCTCCCCTCTGCATATGGGTGGGGGTGCAGCTTTGTACATGGGAGGGTGGGAAGGTGTATGTGCATTGGGAAGAAGGGCGGTGTCGCTGTGTTCATAAGTCTGTGGGGGGGGGGGGGCGCACCTGAAATCAGTGGAGGGTTTGTGTGGAAAAACATGGTCTGGGGGGGGGGGCTATGTTTGAGGCGGGGATGGTATCTGCACGGTTGGGGGCCTGTGGCTGTGTTCAGGGGGCTGGTGTCCGGGGGGGACTCTGTTCATGGGGGGCGGGGGGGGGGCTGATGTCTGTGGTGTGGGTAGCTGTGTTTGCAAATGGGCACTTTCTGCATGCTTGTCCTATAGGGCGAAGGCTCTGTTCATATTGGGGAGGTGGGGGGGGATATATTCATGCATGTCTGTGGGTGGAGGGAGGACAGTGGCTGTGTTAGGGGGCTGGTGCCTGCATGGGGAGGCTGTGTTCATGGGGAGGGTGGAGGGAGGACATTGGCTGTATTAGGGGGCTGGTGCCTGCATGGGGAGGGCGGGGGGAGGCTGAGGTAGGTGTAGGGCGATTTTTCTATCACCCCTCTGTGTCTTGTCTAGGGGGGGCAGCTGTGTTCACATTGGTCAATGGTCACAAGTCTGGGGTGGGGGGCAGTCTCTGAGCGTGTTTGGGGCTGCTGTGTTTGTACTGGCCACTGTCAGTCTCTGCATGTCTTTCTTCTTCTCCCCAAAGGCTGTGAGCACGCACTGCTGCGCGGGAGGGTCATAGTAAACAGCATGTAGTACAGTAATAAGTCTTTGAAACTGTTGGCCTGAGAAGCGATGAAATCCACCACAGGGACGGGAAGCTAAACCAGACATTTCTTGTGAGGAGTTAGAATCATAGAATATCAGGGTTGGAAGGGACCTCAGGAGGTCATCTAGTCCAACCTCCTGCTCAAAGCAGGACCAATCCCCAATTTTTGCTCCAGATCCCTAAATGGCCCCCTCAAGGATTGAACTCACAATCCTGGGTTTAGCAGGCCAATGCTCAAACTCCTGAGCTAGCCCTCCCCCCAGTTCAGCATCTTAGAATGAATTCAGCCCTTTGTGGATCAGCATTTCTGTTTGTGACTTGATAAATATTGGACCTGAGGAATATTGCCTATTCAACTCTGTGAAAGTTAATGAGGTGACACTGGAAGAGCGGACAAGTTGTAGAACCTCAACCTTATTGAAAGAGGCCCAAATGTTGAGGGGTTTAAGCTCTGAATCTAATCTTGATGCTCTAAGTGCTATTTGTGTGAGGTAACGATGCTCCCATATGCCTACCCCGCTCCCATGGGGCCATTACAATGGACACTGTATATTATACACTGCTTAGATGGACTGTGGTGGTGCTCCTGGACAGCTTCCTTCCTTAGGGTTTGTTTACGTACAGTTTTTGGAATTCTATAGAAACAAATGTAAAGTGGTACGACCACTTTAGAGTGGATACAGTTTACTGGTATTTTATTATTTGGATTGTGGTAGCTTCCAGGACTGCCAGTCCTGGACCAGAACCCCATTGTGCTGGGCACTGTACAAACACAAGACAAAAAGGCTGTCCCTACCCCAACCCAGTACAAGACCAGAGACAACAGCACAAGGGAAGTATGAGACCATATCAGTCAGTACCATGGGCAGCAGTCTTAAAAATCCACCAGTTGCCTAACTGTTTCACTCTTTGGAGGCATCCAGTCTATTTCTTCCCTCAACAGAGTAAGCAATACCAATGTGACCACTTTTATACTAGTAGAAGTTTATCCACATTAGGCAGTTACATCACCTTAACTATCTTGCTTTCTAAACTTGTGTAATGGTACAAAAATTGCTGGTAGACCTAAGCTGCTTCATTCTGGCACCATGTCGGATTATGCTGCCATCTCCCAGTACGTACCCAAGATGAAGAACTGCAATGTCATAAATAGAATCAAACTTCATTGCTTGCTGCAAACGTAGCCTGGTCTTTTATCATCATCATCAAGATCTACATCATCAAGAAGAGAACAACTCACTGCAAAAGGACTCTTCTGAAGACATTCTGTACAGAGGTAATGTTAATAGCCAAAGACAAGTTATTTAAGCAGCCATCGACCGAAAGGATAGGTAGATAAGCGTGATATTTTAAACAGGAGCGATACATTGTCTGACTTCCCAACAAAGAGAGCTTGTTAGATAGTGATCAGTGTTTAATTGTAGCTGTAAACAAAAACTTCTTTCTTGGGTTTAAAAAAATTGCTTTGAGGAGAGAGGAGTTTGCTCTGAATGAAAAAACAGATTCTAAAGAATAGGCTAATGGCTTTCTTTTTGAAGAAGTTTCTGCAATAGAAAGACTGCTGTAGGAGCAGAATCAAACCCAAATTTCTTATGTATGGGACTTGTCCTTTTATTTCTACCACTTATTTTATGTGCTGCACAGGGTGCATATTAGAAGGACTCACTTAAGAGGTTAACACACAACTATGTGAACAAGCCAACTGTATGCATACGTAAGTTTTATGTGTAGGAATGTGGACCTCTATTTCATCATGCATGGGCTGATGTCAGTTTCCTGCTTGTGATATGCAGGACTACTTCCATCCTATCGCAGTTAGAGTAATAGTATTTTAGAAAGTCCAGAGAGAGAGAACCTGGAAAAATTACTAGCTATATTACTCGTGTTTGCAGTATTGCCTGGGAACTCCAGCCAGCACTGGGCATTAACTCCATGGGGGCTGAGGATTTTCATCACCTTGCAGGACTGGGCCTGGCTGTGAGGCTTAGCTCCAGATCCATGCTGCTCCAGAGTTTGTGGGGTGGGACAGGGGAGTTTCAGGTGTAAGGTTTTGGTTCCAGCCTCCAGGTCAATGCCACAAATATATATATATGACTCATAACCGGGATGAAAATGACTGTCATGGTTACAGGGCTAGCTGCACCTCTGTCCCCTTCCTGGTCTCTCTCAATGCAACCCTCAGGGGTCAGGCCTCATGCCTTTGCTTCTCCTGGGTGGAATGCAACAGATCTCCCACTTGTGAAGGGTGCTGTGGCCCAGTCCCAGTCTATCAACTGTGCTACCCAGCAGGTGTCACTGAGCATAGACACCATAGACATTTTTTCTCTGTGGGAGTCTGTGATCATTGCTATCTAGTGATAAACCAGCCGTCTTACAAGCAAGGGGTGTGTGTATAGTTTTCACAATAGAAACAAACCCGTTAGCCATGGGTGTAGATTGTTCTAACATCCTCTCTATCTTGCCAACTGGCTTACCATTGCCTGATGGCAGCCTAGGCAGGCCTAACTTCTTCAGAAACCCCAATGGTGCCTTCCTCTTAGTGCTCCTCTTGAAGGACACCCTTTTTAAACTGCTAGAGTCCTTTTGTTCTCACGTGTTCCTTTGGTCCTTCTGAACTAAACTAGTTTAGCAGGTTGGCTGGGAAGTTGGAAATATCGTCAAAGCTAAAGGTTCAGGCAATGTCCCTTAGTAACTCTTAGTCTTTGCTGAAAGAAGACCTATCTTTGAGCTCTTCCGCTGCCTTATTTGTATCCTTGTTCTTTAGACCTGAAGTATAACACATTGGTTTGCCAACTAAAGGCCACCCTAGTCTACAGCACATAACTTCCCTCCAATTCTTATAAAGCTTCAGTTGGTTAACATATTTCAAAAGTGGTATCTCAATTAAATCTTGGTATAGAAAAGATGAGTAAATGTGATTTACTGGTGCATATAGAATTAGAGGGGTATTTTTAATTAAAAAAAAAAAGGTAGAGAAATCTAAGAACTTCTTTAAAGAATGATCCAAGCTAAGTAGCCAGGAAAGGCAAACAATTCAACCGGAGCAGGCCTCTGACTGCAATGTGTAGGATAGTATCATAGCAATGGCATGTACTGCTCCTAATCTGTATACACCTACTATGCAACCCTTAATCTGGGTACAGATTCCTTTGTCTACGTGGAGAGAGAGTCCATGCTGTAGCCAAAGCCACTCGTTAGTAATTCAATCTGCCCCTTGTATGGAGACAAATGATGATGGCCTCATGTCTTTACCAAAGTGAGAGTTACAGAGCTACAAGCTTTACTAATTTGCCCTGTGAAGTAAGACAGTATCTTGCTCACTAGGACCCAGATTTTTAAAGGTATTTAGGTGTTGCTGTGCTCTGCATTTGGGAGCCTAAATCTGATTTTTTTCACAAGGGATTTAGGCACTTAGCCTAAATCCCATTGCAATGCTGAGTTCAACAATGGCAAAATACCTTTTAAAAATCTGACATTACTCCTTTTATCTCCTTATCAAACACTTTTTTTTTTTTTTTTTTTTTTTTTTTTTTTTAACACCACCAACCCTGTACTGTGTTTCCATCCATCTGTAGTGGTGATAGGGCGTATAAGGAGAGGTTTTGATGTCTATAAGCCAATGCTAATGATAAATGCCATTTTTCACCACAAGAGGTCCCCAGGTTCCTAAACAGAAGAATAAGTCAACTAGGCATAGCTCAACCATTTGAGGACTGTTCTGAAAATCAGCATTGGGAACGGCAAAAGCTCAAAAATTTGTTCAGTTGCAATAACAAATTTTTAAAGACTTAATTTTTAATGCTTTTTGTTTGCCTTCTGTTGGGTGTTTGTGGTGGTTGTTTTGTTTAAAGCAATCATGAGGGCTGTTTTTTAAATGAAAGCTGAGATTCTTAATCACAACTCTCTGGGAGCTGGGGTGTTTAAGAGAAGCACCAAATATTGCAAGCCTCATGATAAAATCATGAGTTTGCAACACTGGGAAAACATAGTGTGGAAATACTTAATGTAAATGTTTTTTTTATTTTTTTTAGCTGTGCTGTAGTAATGAGGGGGGGTCTCCTGTTGTTGAGAAATGGTGGGAGGTTTTTCTTTCTGCAGTTGCCCTTAACTAGGGAGTGAAGTTTGGTCCCTGCAGTTGACTTTACCTGATTATTTTAAAAGCCATGTAGAATAGATCTCTTCTGTCTTTTCACACAACCTCGTTGATATTAGTGTGTCTGAGACTCTTCTCCTCTGTAGTTCAGACTGTGTGGAGTGAGTTGAAGGTTCATGGCCAGAGATTCTTGTAACTTCCTTTTTGTATTAAAGATTTATTTCTGTACGAGCATGGACAGTGTGTGGTGTGTTGGTAAAGGGCAGGGTTTGTAATTAAGTGTTCTAAGTGGTTCCGTCTCTCCGACCTTGGGTGAGTTACTGAGACAGGGATTTTTCAAAGGAACCAAAGGGAGTTGGATGCGCTGGCCGTACAGTTTGAACCAATGGAATTTCGTAAAAGCAATCCGATGGGCACTGCTAACGTTTTCCGTGTCGTCGCTGCTCTGAAGATTCAGAGGTAGCCGCTATAAAAGGGGGCATGATGCACCAGTCACCTCAAATCTTCCACTGCCCGCTCATATCCAACGCTGGAACTAAGACTCAAGGGAAAGTGTGTGGTGAGTGTGAATGTGCAGAGTCCATCCTGAAGACCTCTGTTTACAGAGGAGTGACCTTCATTTCTTCTTCAAATGGCCTTGGCACATTCCTAGGTATGAATTTTTTAAAAAAGGAGACCTTAACAGAGGGCTGAATATTGGAAAGATGCGGGGGGAGGGAGAAAGAGAGCTGGAAAATAAGTGCAACAGGGGGATATCAGTGTAGGAATTTGCTCAACGTCTTAGAGGTCTATATACAAATGCAAGGAGTATGGGGAATAAACAGGGAGAACTGGAAGTATTACGTCGTAATTTAGCTTATGTATTAACTGGTGATGGGGCGGGGAAGTAGGGATGTAAATACTACTTAAAAATTTAACTGTTTGAACAATTTAAGAATATTTTGTTTAAATGGTTAATTGATTAAAGGGACATCCTGCTGGGACAGCTGGGGCTGATCTGGCCAGGCGGGGTCGCTGGGGCCAGCGGCTGGCTGGCATGGGGCCGCTGGGGCCGGCCAGTCCAGGGGTAAACATTTTACATCCCTAGTGGGAGAAACCTCATGATTAGAATATTGGTATAGGGAGAATAGCTTGCTTAGGGAGGTGGTGGTGCATTATACATTAAAATATATACACTTGTTTTGAGGTCCAGAAGGAGGTGGGAGGCAGACAGTTGAGTCTCTGGATAAAGATAAAAGGAGTTTAAAAAAAAAAAAAATTCAGGAAGAGGAGGTGGATGAATTAATAACAGAAATAGCCAAAATCCAAGACCTGGTAGTAAGGGGGGACTTTAACTATCCAGACCTCTGTTGGAAAAGTAAAATGGCAGAACACAAATTTCTAACAAGGTCTTGGAAAGTACTGGGGGCAACTCTTTTTGTTTTTTAACACTATTAACCTTTTTAGTGACATACTCAACAGAGTAAATATGAATGACAAGGGGAAAAGAATGGAAGACAAAGTAGGGAAATAACAGACTAAAGAATATTTAGATAAGTTAGGTGTATTCAAGTTGGTACAGCCTAATGAAATTCATCCTAGGGTACTTAAGGAACTATCTGAAGCAATCTCAAAACCATTTGCAATTATCTTTGAGAATTCCTGGAGGACGGGGAAGGTCCTGGAGCGGGGCAAACACATAGTATCTATCTTTGAAAAGCAGGAAGAGGAGGACCCGGGGAATTATAGACCAGTCATCCTAACTCTGATATCTGGAAAGATACTGAGACAAATTATTAAACAATCAATTTTGTGAACGCTAGGAGGATAATAGGTTTACAAGAAACAGCTAGCATGGATTTGTGAAGAACAAGTCATGCAAAACCAACCTAATTTCCTTCTTTGACAGAGTACTGGCCTACTGGGTGGGGGGAAGCAGTAGATGCCCTATATCTTGATTTTTTTAATAAGGCTTTTGACACACTTCCACATCACATTTCCCTAGTTTACTTATAATGTCGTCTAGCTGTAACTAGTAAAAGGTGTGTGCGCAACTGGTTGAAAGACCTTACTCAAAGAGTAGTCGTCAATGGTTCGCTGTCAAACTAGGTGGGTATATCCGTGGAGTTCTTCGGGGTCAGTCCAGGGTCTGGTAATACTCAATATTTTCATTAATCACTTGGATAATGGAGTAGAGAATGTGCTTATAAAATTTGCCAATTACATGTGACAGGTTGCCCCCTGCGTCCGGGGTGCCACCTGATGTATTGGGGTCCCGCTGAGCCCGCCTGTTCCACCAGCCTGGGCTCCCTCACCCTGTCCTGCTGTGTCAGACCCTCAAGCCTCCTCTAGCACACATCCAAGTATGGACACACCCAGCTGCAGAAAGACAGACACTGAAATCAGCTCTACAGGGGAAGAATCAGCTAGGGGATTGCCCAGTTCTCAAGTGCACACTCCTTCTGGGGTGCAAACCCAAAATTGTATTGTCTTGTGTGTCACAGAAATCTGACAAGGGTCAGTTCATGAAAATCTCCCCCTCTGTCAATGTGGAGGAAGATATGCACAGCTTTTTGCGCCCCCCCCCCCCCGTGATGAATTTCACAAACTGGGTTTTATAATAAAACAAGTTTATTAACTACAACGGATAGATTGTAAGTGATTATAAGGGATTGCTGAGCAAATAAAACAAACATGCAAACTAAGCTCAATACACTAAAGAAACTCGTTACAAGTAGTAATTTCTCACCCTACATGTTGTCTAGGGCATTTCTTTCACAGGCCAGACACCTTTTCCAGCCTGGTCTTCTCTCCCCTCCTCAGTCCTTGTTCCCTAGATGTTCTCAGCAGTCATCCTGGGCGGGGATTCAGTGAAGAAAGAGCCCTGATTGACTCACTTCCCTGCCTTACATAAGACTTGCATATGGTGGGAATGGTTTGTTTCCCAGTTTGGTCCCTATGAGTGGAAAAACACTAGTAGGACAAGATGGGGTCCAGTACCAGGTGACATGATCATGTGACCTTGCAGCGTCAAAGCAAAGTCCCAGGAAGCTTCTCAGGAAGGTGGGAGCTTAGTATTTTCAAAGCCCTGTTGTTCTCCCTAATGGTTCATTGCCTAACCGGCCAGACTGATTATATTTAGTCTGGTGGGCGTTCCCCAGGTGCAAACACTTTTGTAATTGATATATAGTTAATATTCCTCATTTGATACAGAAATGATACATGCATACAAATAGGATAATCGCATTCAGTAAATCATAACCTTTCCAATGATACCTCACGTGACCCACCTTGGATAAAATACATCTTAGTTATGCCATATTCATATTAGAAGCATATTTCTGTGAAGACGATGGGGTGTCGTGTCACATACTCCAAGCTGGGAGAGGTCGCAAGTACTTTGGAGGACAGATGGAGAATTCTAAAGGACCTTGACCAATTGGAGAATTAGTCTGAATTCATCAAGATGACAGTCAAGAAAGATAAGGGCAAAGTACTTCACTTGAGAAGGAAAACTCAAATGCACAACTACAAAATGAGGAATAACTGGCAAGGCCAGAGGTGGGCAAACTGTGGCACGCGGGCCACATCCGGCCTGCGGGACAGTCCTGCCCGGATCTTGAGCTCTCTGCCAGGGAGCCTAGCCCCTGGCCCCTCCCCCGCAGCTACACTACCACGCGGTGGGGCTGCGAGCTCCTGCTGCTCAGAGCTGCATGGTAAGGGGGTGGGGAGCAGGGGAGTTGGATGGGGGGCAGTTAGGGAGCAGGGGGTGGTTGGATGGGGTGGAGGTTCTGTGGGGGGTGGTTGGATAGGGCGGAGTCCCTGGGGGCCTGTCAGGGGGTGGGGTTGTGGATAGGGGTCAGGGAGCAGGGGGGGGCTGGAGAGGGAGTGGAGTTCCGGGGGTGGGGGGTGGTTAGGGGCAGGGGGTGGTCAGGGGACAAGGAGCAGGGGGTGTTGGATGGGTCGGGGACTCTGAGGGGAGTAGTCAGGGGGTGGGAAGTGGGAGGGGGCAGGGGCCAGGGCCAGTTTGTTTGGGGAGGTACAGCCTTCCCTACCCGGCCTTCCATACAGTTTCACACCCTGTCAAGGTTCCTTCCCCACTCTGAACTCTAGGGTACAGATGTGGGGACCTGCATGAAAAACCCCCAAGCTTATTTTTACCAGCTTAGGTTAAAACTTCCCCAAAGTACAAACTATTTTACCTTTTGTCCCTGGACTTTATTGCTGCTACCACCAAGCGTCTAACAAATATAACTGGGAAAGAGCCCACTTGGAAACATCTTTCTCCCCTCCCCCCCAAACCCTACACCCCCTTTCCTGGGGAAGGCTTGATAAAAATCCTCACCAATTTGCATAGGTGAACACAGACCCAAACCCTTGGATCTTAAGAACAATGAAAAAGCAATCAGGTTCTTAAAAGAAGAATTGTAATTGAAGAAAAAGTAAGAGAATCACCTCTGTAAAATCAGGATGGTAAATACCTTACAGGGTAATCAGATTCAAAACATAGAGAATCCCTCCAGGCAAAACCTTAAGTTACAAAAAGATACATTCCATTCAGCACAACTTATTTTATCAGCCATTTAAACAAAACCGAATCTAACGCATATCTAACTAGATTGCTTACTGACTCTTTACAGGAGTTCTGACCTGCATTCCTGCTCTGGTCCCGGCAAAAGTATCACACAGACAGAGAGAACCCTTTGTTTCCCGCCCCGCTCCAGCTTTGAAAGTATCTTGTCTCCTCATTGGTCATTTTGGTCAGGTGCCTGCAAGGTTGTCTTTAGCGTCTTAATCCTTTACCGGTGAAAGGGTTTCTCCTCTGGCCAGGAGGGATTTAAAGGTGGTTAGCCTTCCCTTTATATTTATGACACACCCCGATGTGGACCCTCGGGCCAAAAAGTTTGCCCACCCCTGGGCTAGGTGGTAGTATTGGTGAGAAGGATCTGGGGGTTACAGTGGATCACAAATTAAATATGAGTCAACAATGTGATGCAGTTGTGAAAAAGGCTAATATTCTGAGATGTATTAACAGGAGTGATGTATGTGAGAAACAGGAGGTAATTGTCCCACTCTGCTCGGCACTGATTAGATCTCTGCAGGAGTACTGCCCCCTGTAAAGAGATGTAGACAAATTGGAGATAGTCCAGAGGAAAGCAACAAAAACGATAAAAGGTTTCGACAACCTGACCTCTGAGGAAAGGTTAAAAAAACTGGGCATGTTTCGCCTTGAGAACAGAGAGACTGAGAGAGGACCCGATAGCAGCCTTCAAATATTTTTAGGGCTGTTTATAAAAAGGGCAGTGATCCGTTGTTTTCCATGTCCTCTGAAAGTAGGATAAGAAGTAATGAGCTTACCCTGCAGCAAGGGAGATTTTAGGTTAGATATTTGGAAAATCTTTCTAACTATAGGGGTAGGTAAGCTCTGGAACAGGCTTTTGAGGGAGTTTGTGGAATTCCCATCATTGGAAATTTCTAAGGACAGGTGTTTGTCCAACCTGTTAGGGATGGTCTAGGTTTTCTTGGTCCTGAATCCATGCAGGGGGCTGCACTCGATGACGTCTCAAGGTCCCTTCCAGTCCGACATTTCTGTGATTTTTATGATTCACGCTCTTGGCATCTGCCGGCATGCAGTTGAGAGTTACGTGTCCAAATCCTAGCCTAGCAGTAAGGCTCCCAGGTTTTCTGAGATGCATAAATATGTGATTTACTGTAGCGAGGCCAGACTGAGTTCAGTTCAGAATATTTTTTTGGTGCTGAAATGTAGGTCACATTCATGCACAACCAATAAGACTGGACTAGAAAGTGTTACTGGAATACATTTAACTCCAAAACTGGCTACAGGATAGAGGGCAGCATATGTCATTAACTAGAAACAGTGGACAGAGGCCTGATGCCCTTGCAGCATGTCTTCATTTCCCTTGTATAATAATAGGAAGTTGTGGGTAGCAAAGATGGAGCCAGCTAATTTGCAGTGCATTTCGCAGATTTGGTTTGCTGGCAGATAAATGGCTCATACAATTTAATGTCATAAAGTAACGAGGCAGAGACTGGACAAAAGAGAACCTAATACAATAATAACTCTCCTGGAGTCTGACTGTGGATACCACATTTAAACTAACAGCAGCAAGAAAAGGGCAAGCAAGGGCTGTGAGGATATTGTGGCGGCTTCTTACTGGAACTCCAGCGTGAGCAATTCTGGTTACCAGCAATAAGAGGAGACGGCTTGTGTGATCAGTTCTTGACCAACCGCAAGTCGGTGAGAACATCTATTCTATTCTGCTCCGCTACCGCATGAGACTGCTTAGGGATGAGTTTTAAACCTGCTGCCTATTACAAATGCATAAATGACCTCAAAAGGCCCCAGAAGTAGACTTGTGTGTGCGTTTAAACTCTGCCGTACTTGTCTCTCTTCATCTTGTTCTCCGTGAAAACCTTTTTGCATCCCCTTGAAGTCCCCTGTTTTGAATCATATTCATTATGATCTTTAGTTGCTTCTGTAAATTGACTCAGTCTGTGTCAATTTTGCCTACCTACTGTCACTATCCTCCACTGCTTCATCTCCCTCCAGACTCTCTCTCCTTTGTGTCCCGAAAGTAACCTCTTCCTCCAAATTACTTAACCAGTGTTTCAGTTTGTAAAGAAGACTCTTATCTCTAGCTTCGAACACCAGACTTCTTGAAGGAGCTCCTGGATTATCCCATTATCAAAGGTAAACCTCCATCTCTTTTTACATTATTTATCAGAATTCTTCATACCTCTCTTGTATTAAACCCCATAATCCACCATGACAGCCTGGTTTGTCGGTGCAGCAAATCCGTGACACAAGAGGTGCACCTAGGGGCTCATTCTACACATATTGAAATCAATAGCAACAATCAGTCAAGCTGTTTGGTGAGGAAAAAATTGATTTATTACTAGGCTAATTGGTTGCAACTATAGTAAAGAACAGAATTATCAGACAGAGAAGAACATGATTTGTTAGAGAGGAGACAACACAGCTATTTTAAAGACCAATCATGCCTTGCCAGTCTAGTAGAATTCTTCGAACGGGTCCACAAATGTGGACAAGGGTGATCTGCTGGATAGTGTGCTTGGACTTTCAGAAAGCCTTTGACAAGGTCCATCACCTACAGCTCTTAAGTAACCTAAGCCTTTAGGGCATAAGAGGGAAGGTCCTCTCATGGATCAGAACAGGTTAAAAGACAGGAAACGAAGGGTAGGAACAAATGGTCCGTTTTCAGAATGGAGAAAGAGAAACGGTGGTGTCACCCAGGGACCTGTACTGGGACCAACCTATTTATAAAAGATCTGGGAAAAGGGGAAAGTTTGCAGATGATGCAAAGTTACTCAAGATAGTTAAGTCCAAAGCGGACTGCGAAGAGTTACACAGGGATCTGACAAAACTGTGCAACTGGGCACAAAATGGCAGATGAAATTCACTGTTGATAAATCCATATTGGAAAATACAATCCAAACTATACATACAAAATGAGGGGATCTAAATTAACTGTTACCACTAAAGATCTCTTTCTTGGAGTCATTGCGGATAGTTCTCTGAAAACATCCACTCAATGTGCAGCGGTAGTCAAAAAGGCTAACAATGTTAGGAGCCATTAGGAAAGAGAGAGAATAAGACAGTAAATATCATAATGCCACTATATAAATCTATGGTTTGTCCACACCTTGAATACTGCATACAGTTTTGGTCACCCAGGGGTGAAAGTAACTTAAAGGACTTACCGGTACTTCGGAGTCCTTATGAGGGGGCAGGGCCTCAACTGGAAGAGGGGGGGCTTTACATCCCTGGGCCCTTTAAATCAAGATTTAAAGGGCCTGGGGCTGCTACTGTGGTAGCAGCAGATGGGAGCCCTGGGCCTTTTAAATCACCCCAGAGCTACCAGCTGCAGAGGTGGCTGGGAGCCCCAAGGCTCAGGGGTGATTTAAAGGGCCTGGGGCTCCAGCTCCCGCAGCGGAGGTCCGGGCCCTTTAAATAGCCATCGGAGCCCCAGGGGCTCCCAGCTGCCACCGCTACCGAGGGGCCCTGGGCTCTGGCGGAGCTTTAAAGGGCCCAGGGCTCTGCTGCAGTAGCAGCAGCTGGGAGCCCCTGGCCCTTTAAATACCGCTGGAGCCCCACTGCCACTACCCCAGGGCTTGGGTGGCGATTTAAAGGGCTCCGGAGGGTAGCGGCAGTGGGAGCCCTGGGCCCTTTAAATCACCACCCGAGCCCCCTGCCGGAGCCCCGGGGCAGCAGCGGTAGCGGGGCTCGGGCAGCAATTTAAAGGGTCTGGGGCTCCCAGCCGCCAATACCGCCCCGGGTCCTTTAAATCGTCCCCGGAGCCCTGGGGTAGCGGCGGCGGGGCTCTGGCAGCGATTTAAAGGGCCCTGGGCGGTAACGGTGGCCAGAGCCCTGGGGAGGCAGTGGCGGGGCTCCGGTGGTGATTCAAAGGGCCCATGGCTCTGGCTGCCCTTACCGCCCCAGGCCCTTTAAATAGCCACCAGAGCCCCGCCGCCGCTACCCCAGGGCTCCGGCAGGCTCCAGGGATGATTTAAAGGACCTGGGGCGGTAGCGGCTACCGGAGCCCTGGACTCTTTAAATCGTCCCCGGAGCCCTGCTGCCGCTCCGGCGGCTATTTAAAGGGCCCTGGTCAGTAGCTGCGTCAGGAGCCCCGGGCCCTTTAAATCACTGCCCGAGCCCCACTGCCGCTTCCCCAGGGCTCTGGCAGCAATTTAAAGGGCCCGGGGCTCCAGCCACTGCTGGGAGTCCCAGGCCTCTTAAATTGCCACCTGGGGAAGCCGATCCGCCCCGCTATGGCACACGGGCTCTTGCTGGTATGCCGTACCATGGCGGTACCGACTTATTTTCACCTCTGTGGTCACCCCATCTCAAAAAAGATGTATGTAATGGAGGAGAAATTAAAAAGACAGACTTTTCATCTTGGACGAGAAACAACTAAAGGGGGATATGATAGAGATCTATAAAATCATGAATGGTGTGCAGAAAGTGAATAAGGAAGTGTTGTTTGTTTCTTCACATAACACCAGAACAAGGTGAAATTTAATGGACGGCAGGTTTAAAACAAACGGGGAGTACTTCTTCACACAATGCACAGTCAACTTGTGGAACTTATTGCGAGGGGATGTTGTGAAGGCCAAAAGTATGATTAGATTAGTTCATGGAGGATAGGTCCATCAGTTGCTATTGCCCAAGATGGTCAGGGACACAACCCCAAGAACTGGGTATCCCTAGCCTCTGACTTCCAGAAGCAGGGAGTGGACAACAGGGGGTGGCTCGCTTGATTGCCATGTTCTGTACCTTCCCTGGCATTGGCCACTGTCGGAAGACCGGCTATTGAGCTAGATGGACCTTTGGTCTGACCCAGTATGGCGTTCTTTTATTCGTTTGTTTCTAACTGGCCCTGGATCAGATAGGCTTTGCACTTGCTAATTGGGTTATCTTCCTGGTCTCCAGCTCTCCTTTGTAAAGGTTAGCGTGGATACTCCTTTACAAAGGTGTTAACTACCTTGCGTTCACTCCAAGTTAATTGATTGGCAATTAAAGTATCTCTGGTGTAGTCAAACCCTATTATTACTGTTGACTAGTATTACCAGAGCACCTAGGAGTACAGCTGGATAAACGTTTTTCAGTTACAGTAAATTTACGGAAAAATACTTTTGGTGGTGGTGGTGTTTCAGGGCACTGAAACAATTTGCAGATTTGTGTTGAATTCGATGAATAGTCTTGGCCGAAAAAAACCAACATCACACTGTTTTTTGATATTTTGCTTTGGCTCAAACATATTGTTTTGGAAATGTCCATTTGAATCCATCTCGAAGTGTTATTTCAAATGGACATTTCTTTAAAAAATGAAATTTTTTTTCTTTGGTTCAGGGAGAAATTTTTGTTTTCTTGTGTTTGAAACTTTTTTTCAGTTCAGCTACCAAATCAAAAACTAAATTATGTGCTCAGCTTTACCTCGGAGAACCCACAAGCCCATTGTGCTGTATAAACACGGAACAAAAAGATGCCCCTTTCCCCCAAGCAGCTTACAATCAAAGTCAACCTGAAGTGTCATGCTTCTTTCCAACTCAGAGCGAGTGAAATGGGGATGTAAGTTATTTAAATTGTCGAAATTGTTAGAAAACACTTCGTGTGTGTTTAAGGGCTTTGGTAACAAGCAAAGTGGTTTATGTGCTGCTTGGTTTTCTCTGGTTTGTCTTGGATGTTGCCATTGGCTCTCACTGTGTTTAGTGCATGATTTTGAGGCCAACATAATTCAGCTCTGAGGACACACTGTGACTGATTACAAATGGAGCCCTTGGCTATTAACCCTGAAGACCTTTCAAGTTGTTTGACTGCCTGAGGCATTTGTTCACATTTTAAAACCTAAGAGCTTTGAATGTTTGAAAGGGTCCATGGCCAGAATTGGGAGTTTTGAATTCATGATCTCTTCTGTGCTGTCTTTTCGCTCGTTTGCCAGTGTAAGTAATACCACAACGGGAATGCTATTTGTGTGTGAAGTGCTGGGTTGGGGATATCAGCACAAAGGCTGTTCTCTTGGTGTAGCTCTTGGGAATGCCCTAGAATTTATTTTAGTTTTCTTTGCCCCAGAGCAAGTATCTTCCTCCTCCTTGCTCCCCAAGCTTGACTGTCATGGCCGTCTTCTCAGTCCCTTCTCTCAAACTAGCCAGTGCAGGTGTGAGAGTCTTCTCTGGCATCCCAAACCACCTCTGTGCTTCTCCACCTCATCACTCAATCTTTCTTCAAAGCTTATTGGAAAACTTCCGCTTCTCCCTTTTGGATACCACTTAATTTCTCTGTGTAGGTTACAACTATGTTTAACGCTGTACATTTTTCCGGAATGCTACTGTATGAAAATGGTAGAGGGTGGCTACATTTTTGTTTCTGGCTGTAAGATGAACCTATCGTCTTAGGCCATGTCTCCAGTACACAGTCAGGTTGACACAAACTGCCTTATGTTGACTTTGCCGTGTGTACACCTCCACAGGTATGCGCCTCTCACCACTAACTCTCCTGCTTCGCCACCGTAACAAAATCGCCTAGTCGAGAGGCATAGCGCATATGGGGCCGGCGTTAGAGCAATGCAGTGTCAGTGTGGACGCCACATTGCTTATGTCGCCCTAGGTGGTGTCCCACAATGCCCGTTGTGACACTCTGATCACCAGTTTGAACTCCACTGCCCTGCAGCCAGGTACACAGGCATGCGCCCCTCCCCACTTTTTATCCCCGGGATTTTTAAAAATTCCTCTTCCGGTTTGCTCAGCCTGGAGAGCTCACATAGCATCTTCCCAGCTGACCATTAGATTCCATTTTCTTTATATACTGAGCTGAAGTTTACATTGTATATTGAATGGGAATATATAGCTTTCTGTCAATATAGGACTGAGGCCCATTGTTCTTACTCTATTTAAGTGCCAAAATAAATCTGATTTAACACTGACTCTCCCATTGCTTTCATGGATCAATTCTTGATCATTTTGCAAATCTCCTGTATGCCTTTCATTTCTAGTCCACAGAGACGAATTTCATTCATCAGCCATCTAAAAAACCCTAAGTTTCCACAATCTACTCATTGCCTGAAGTCTTTTTTAAATTTTCAAATATCTCCTTGCATTGTCATCACAAATTAGAGAGAGTAATTTTAAACATAGCCTTAATATCCTTTTCCTACCCACCTCTCCCCACACCACCACCCGCGGTTCCACCCAGCAGTTGCTTTTACACTGTTGCCATGTGGCATGCTAACAGATTAGCAGCAGAGGAAGATCTCCCATCATTCTAAGTCACGACTACAGTGTCTCCAGCAATAACTTCTCAGGAAGTGAAAGATGCCAAATCGACAGACTTGCAGAGTGCCGGGCTACGTCTTCCCTGCATCGATGTGCTGTTGGAAACAGCAGCGCTAATTCCCTTAAGATCCCTTGCAAAGATTCCTTGGAAGTCTGGAAGGATAATATCAATTTGAGGAGCCATACCCCTCCTGAATTTCATTTTTAATAATGTATTGGGCGTTACTTTAAAATTAATCACAAGAATGCTAATATGGATTTCATTCTGGCTATGATTGGCTTCACCTCATCAGTAGGCAAGACTGAAACAACTTTCCCTTTTAAATGTTAATCGGGGTTCTTTTGAGTTCTTATCTTGCAGGTAGACTTAGTGATGTGTAATTTATTCCCTTTACCGTTGCTTTTTTCTATAGTGTGGTCTGAATACTGTATTTATTAGTTTCTTTTCTTTGAGTTCTCCACTTTCATTCTTGTTCTCCAGAGCTGATCTGGAAGTAAACCAGATACATAGAGACTGATGAATACTCAGGAGGGTAGCTCACGAAAGCTTATGCTCAGATAAATTGGTTAGTCTCTAAGGTGCAACAAGTACTCCTTTTCTTTTTGCAAATGCAGACTAACACGGCTGCTACTCTGAAACCTCTCAGGAGGGTTAGTTAGTTTTTGAGACACTTTTAAAATTGTAGGTACTTGCTAGACCTTTATGAGGTCAACCCACATATTGCTTGTTCAAAAACTATCCACCTTCAGTACTTACTTGGCCACTATTACTGTACTATCTGAATGCCTCACAATTTTGTATGTATTTTTCCTCACAACACCCCTCTGAGACATGGCAGTGCTATTTGCCTCCATTTCCTATATGTAAAATAAGGATCAGAGAGATGAAGGGACAGATTTTTAAAGGTATTTTGTGTGGAGTATAGGAAACAGCTAAAACCTGACAAGCTATCACCTTCAGAGTGAGGGATTTTCCAGTCCTGCTTGCAGGCTAAGGGGCTCTGAGGGAAACCATGTCATCTGAGTTAGTCAGCAGAGCCACCTTAACATAAGTGAGGGTGTTATACCTCGCTGCCTTATGAAGCAGCCTGTTTTTGCCTCTGTTTTTGGATTCTGTGTGTTTATCGTTCTGAATTCTAAGAAATGAAGTAGCTTTACATTGCAACCTTCCAGCAAGAATAATTATGTTTTATCTCTAACTTCTCTGTGGGTAAGCCTACACTACAAGCTAGGGGTGTGATCACCCCACTTACATACACATACTTGCACGTGCTCTCATCGAGTTAGTACCGTGGCTACACTGGTATTTATATGTGTACTCTGTTCCTACTGGTTTCAGGTCGGTCGGTTTGTGCTAAGCTGTGCCTTGCCTGCCCATGCTACCATGGCTACACTGCTATTTATACTCGCACAGGCTCGATTAAAAGCTAGCGCGAGCGTGTATACGCAAGCAAGGGAAACACAACCCTAGCTTGTCGTGTAGATGTAGCCTGTGTGTATGCTGTGAACATAATATTTAGGTGACTTGTAGGTTCCTAGAGGCACCTGCAACTCATTGTTCTCAATAGCTATTAGAAGTCTAAATACCTTTAAAAATCTTGCCCCAAGTGATTTGCCCAAAGTCACATAGGAAGTCTTTGGCAGAGCAGAGAATTGAACCCGAGTGTCCTGAGCCCCAGGCTACCGCTCTAACTACAGGGCCTTAACAGGGGTCACTTTTGGGCGATGTCGCATTAGATACCTCCATCACATCCAAAGCCAAGACCTCACTTCAGCCAGTACTTTGCAGCGATTGTTGAGTGTGTAGTTTCCCTTCAGATTTGTAGGTCAGCTGTCTTTATATCTGACAGTTGTGCTCTGTGACATATAGAGGTCAATAATTCATAGCTGATAAAAAATTCCCTCATAACTTGATTCTGCTTTTTAAGAAAATATAAGCCGTACCTCTCCAGAAAGATGGGTTGGATTCAGATCAACAAGGACATTTTAGCAGATAAAAGCATCCCTGCTAAATCAAAAAGCAGACCGCTCTTGGAGGGGAAAACTTGTTTGGAAATACAATGCAAAGTTGGCCTTGAAGTGACTGGGTGGGTGGGTGGGGGTGTGTGTGTGTGTGTGCGCGCACACCTTCAAAAGGATTCGATTTAGGATCTGCAAACAGACCTCCAGTCGTGTAGATGCTTCAGGCTGGCAAGGCAGGTCCAAACTGCCAGCTGAAAAACTGGAGAAAAAATTCTAGAGCCAGCTAGTAAGACAGCCAATAGCCCTTGAACAGAGATGTTTTATCTGCACAGCAAATATAACGGAGTGGCACTGGAGCTTGTAATCTAGACCTCGATGCCATATAGAATGGGTTCTGTCTTACCCTCGAGAGCCACAAAGGGGTCACAGACTATAAAGAACTGGGATCCAAGGGAGCCATGAGAGGGTAGCATACGGCACCCAATACCAGATGCTGGAACTGAATATACTGTCCAGATAAAGTGTGTGGTGTGGGGAAATGGAGAAGGAGGAGCTTTATTTAAAAAAGCAAAAAGTCTGGAGATGCAAAGGCATTGCCTATTGAGAGGCGCTTTTGCAGAGTTTCAGACTAGATATTCTGTGCAGGCACTTTTTCGTTGTCTAATCCCCCTCCTCTCCCCAATCTAGTCTCAATCGTATTTTAATTCAGAATTCAAATTTTCATTGTTCGGAGACAGTCGTTGTGGTAGGTTCTGGGAGGGAAAATAATCTTGTAACCTCTTGTGGGGACCAGTCAGGGAGGAAATGGTATTTATCCTGGAGAACTTGCTGGAGGCAGCATGCTATGAAGTGCCCTCTGGACACAGTTGTGGCTAGTAGCTACAGGGACAGCCAATAACCCTCCAGGTGATGGGGCCAAGGGTCACATCTGTGGCCATTATGTGCCCTGACTAAGTTATGGAGACTCCTGCACTGCACATTGGATGTCTCATGCTGCACTCATTCACTGTTGCTTTCCTGCTGTGATGGTCGTCATGCCAAACCTATAAATATTTTTATGCTCCAGTGAGGCTAGGAGACGCTAGCTCTGCCACAGCAGCAAAACAACCTGGGGGGGAAATGGCTGCAGCGGGAGGCTTCAGGCCCTGGGAATGCCACTCATCACATGCTCAGATGGCTCGTGGCATAACGGAAAGCTGTGCTTGACTGTGTGGGTACATAGAGAATAAGTAAGGCCGATACCATCCTGACCTCTGCTCCCTGGAATCTGCCAGTTCGGCCTTTCCACTACCTCCTCTTTTTCATCTTCAAGCAGTTAGTTTTGCTCATCAGGAGGGATAGGTGAGCCATGTGGGATAAGATGAAGTGAAGTAAAACTCTTCTGAAGTACAAGGAGCTTTGGGTTACTCTATTTTTCTCTTGACCCCCTTCCCCACCTTACCTTCACTCTCATACACCTTTGTGCATCCAGTGTGTGCTGAGAATGGAAGTTATATTGGTTTGTCTCCTGGAATTCTGACACGGCAACGCTTCCAGTGAGTGTGGACTTCCTTTGTCATATATCGGAGGGGTAGCCGTGTTAGTCTGTATCCACAAAAACAACAAGGAGTCCAGTGACACCTTAAAGACTAACAGATTTATTTGGGCATAAGCTTTCATGGGTAAAAAACCCACTTCTTCAGATGCATGCAGTGAAATTACAGATACAGGCATAAATATATATTGGCACATGAAAAGAATGGAGTTGCCTTACAAGTGGAGAACAAATGTTGAAGGCTACTTCCTGGACACTACAGTGCAAATAAGTGATGATCACATAATCACCTCCCTATACAGGAAACCTACTGACCGCTATACTTACCTACATATCTCTAGCTTCCATCCAGGACACATCACATGATCCATTGTCTACAGTCAAGCCTTAAGATACAACTGCATTTGCTTCAATCCCTCAGACAGAGGCAAACACCTACAAGGCCTCTATCAAGCATTCTTAAAAACTTAAATTCTCACCCGGGGAAGTGAGAAAACAGATTGTCAGAGCAAGATGGGTACCCATAAATCACCTACTACAGGACAGGCCCAACAAGGAAAACAACAGAAGACCACTGGCCATCACATATAGCCCCCAGCTAAAACCTCTCCAGCGTATCAACAATCTACAACCTATCCTAGAAAATGATCCCCCACTTTCACAAGCCTTGGGAGGCAGGCCAATCCTCACTTACAGACAGCTCCCAACCTGAAGCAAAGACTCACCATCAGCTACACACCACACCAGAGAGACACTAACCCAGGAACCAATCCCTGTACCAAACCCTGTTGCCTTCTCTGTCCCCATATCTACTTTAGCGACACCATCATAGGACCCAACCACACCATCAGAGGCTCATTCACTTGCACATTTACTACTGTGATATATACCATCATGTGCCAGCAATGCCCCTCTGCCATGTACATTGGCCAAACCGGCCAGTCTCTATGTAAAAGGATAAATGGACATAAATCGGACATCAGGAAAGGTAACCTACAAAAGCCAGTAGGAGAACACTTCAAACTCCCTGTGGACACTCAATAGCAGTTTTAAAAGTAGCCATTCTTCAACAAAAACAACCTTCAGAAACAGACTTCAAAGAGAAACTGCAGAGCTACAATTCATTTGCAACTTAACACTATTAATTTGGGTTTGAATGGGGACTGGGAGTCGCTGGCTCACTATAAAAGCAAATTTTCCCTCCCTTGGTATTGACACCTCCTCATCAATTATTGGGAGTGGACCACATCCACCGTTTGGCCTTCAACATTGGTTCTCCACTTGTAAGGTAGCTCCCTTCTCTTCATGTGCCAATATATATTTATGCCTGTATCTGTAATTTTCACTCCATGCATCTGAAGAAGTGGGTTTTTTACCCATGAAAGCTTATGTCCAAATTATTAGTCTTTAAGGTGCCACCGGACTCCTCGTTCCTTTTTCATACCACTTAACAGGGTAGGTGGCTCGTTAGCAATAAGCATAAAGTCATTCACCACAGCATGCGGTATACTGTGGGGAAAATCTTTTTGGTCCTATTGTATTACCTTAGGATTTCTTTCCCCCTATTTCCTTCTCCAGAAGGAGCTCTGTGTAACAATATAGAAAACAGCGACACATGTTGTCTGGAGACTTTGTGGGTTTCCTTGACTTCTCTCCCACTTGCTTCATAACATCTGTTCCTTTTTAGTACGAAAAGTTCCTATACTGAAATGCTGCCATGTAGCACCGTGGAAGTTGTTAGCAACCATAAAATCCCTGTTGTCTGCAGGTAAATTGTGAATTGGAAGGTTATTAGAGTGGGGGTGGGTGGAGAAAGACCATTTTTAAAAGTAGTCTCCTGCTGGCACACTACACTCATGTAAATACTGTATATTGAAGCCATATGATTCCATTTAATGGGACTACTGTCTCAGACTCAATAGTTATAGGAAATGCCACATCTCCGTAAAATAATATATACAAGTGAACACTGGCAAAAAACTGCAAACCATTTCAAGAGGGAACTGAGGTCAATCATTCTATTAAAGACAGCATTTCTACTGAGCCCTTGAAGTTAAACTCCTCATCAGCTTAATCAATAGTTTTAAGTTTGAGCTTGCCTGCAAAGAAGAATTCCGAGTTAGACATCGGAGATTATTTCACGCAAGGTGAGGCATCCAGAGAATATAAAATAAAATAGTTGAGCCATTACCTGCAATTTCTATGTGAAATCTGATGCTAAAGACTTCTTAAAATTCTCAGCTGAGGAATTCCAACAGAATATTGATATGTGCCTCTTTCTTTTGCGTTACGAACCTTTTCCATATCTTTGCGCCATCATTTTAATATGAAGGTCCAAACTGAACTCCTCTAATCACAAGACTGAAATCCTCTTTTGAGGATTTTGTTCCCATTATATATGGGCAAAGACTTGTCTAAACCATTACCCATAACGTCAGTGTTTATGATACCTACTTTAGTACACAATCTTGTTTGTTTGTTTGTTTTTTGTTTTGTTTTAGAGCCTCACAAAGCAAAGATTCCTGTTTATCTCCTAGCAAGCTAGGCAGACACTGTTCACCACAGTGTGTTATTGCTGGAACACATGGGCAAGGTTGCTAAGCATCTGATGGTTCTATCAGCAAAGCACTGGCACCCCCCTCTCTTTGACAGATACAAGAGTTGAAGTGCTTTCTTCACAAAGGGTGAACCTCACCCCCTGCAGCCAACCCTCCACAATGCCAATGCACTAAGTAAGCCTTTTTGAGCCCTATTTTTGAGGGCTTAAGTTGTGTGTAGACTTGGGGAAGAGATGAACTTCATGGAAGACCCCATCCTGTGGGAGGCTGAGTAACCTCAATCCCCGTTGATTTTATCTGTGCTGCTCCATTGGCCTCGTAGGAGTAGGGTTGCAGACCTGGATTCTTACAGTGCTGAGCACTTGCAAGCTTTTATGGAAGTTGGCAGCTCTGGGATCTGGCTTGAAGCCCCCCCACTCAGGCAAAACTCCCTTTGATGTGAACATGTGGTTGTGACTAATAATGGAGGAAAGATTTCGGCTCAGAGCTGGTATGAAGGAGCCCAAGGACTGCACTGTACCTCCAGGTTTCATAGTCTAGAAGCATGTGGGTGCGACTGCAAATGGAAAGCATAGCTCCAGCACAGAGAATACCTCTTCCTCACCTAAATTATGCTTGTCACCCTTTCCAGAAGGCTCTCTTACACTGGGGCAGTGGTTTTCAAACTGGGGTATGCCTACCGCTAGGGGTACAAGAGCTCTTCTTGCGGGGGCATGCAACAAAAATTGCATGTAATGGCAGACAATGCATTTTATTTAGTAAGTATTTTATTTATTTTATTTTATTTGGCACTCTAATCCTAGGTATGTTATGACCCTATAGGTGGGGGTACACAGTAGACTACATTATTTGGAAAGGGATGTGCAGTCTTAAAAGTTTGAAAACCACTGTGCTGGAGCTTACCACTATAAGAACTGATGGGGCCCCTGCAAGGGCGTCTGAACTGTTTTTATATTGGGGGTGCTGAGAGTCCTTGAACAAAACGGTAAACCCTTTCTAGGATGGAGACCATGTATTTGGTTATCAGTGCTTAACTTGTGCCAAGGCTTGCCAGGGCTAAGCGTAGACTTGGCAGTTCATAGCCCCAGCACCTCTGGATTGTCCCTATCAGTTATGAAAGTAAAAATATTGCTTGAGCCCCTGCACCTCTTTCATTACATTTTAAGCACTGGTTGTTATGACCACTTCAAGCTAGGGGGTGCTGCCACACCCCCAGCACCCTTAATTCCAGCACCCCGGCCCTCAGTCCCTTCTTCCACTGAAGTCAGTGGGTATTTATCGCTGCCTACACTGAGATGAGGATCTGGTACCAGCTTTCTAGCAGCACTTGAATCTTCCTTTCTGCATTTACCCTGCTACAAAACATTGTCCTTGGCAATAATACTGAGTATCTATGGAAATCGAGCAATGCACAACTTTCGTGTTACTAACCTGCTCAGTTTAACAACTACACGAAGACCATCGGGATTAAAGATCCAGAGTAATTATCAAAAAGCCCACTTTCAAGCAGCCCTCTCAAAAAATCACTGCAGCGAACAATAATCCTTGCATTAATACGTAGGAGAAGAGCAAATGAAGGTTACATTAGTTTTTCACTGTGTGGTTGGTTTTTTCAAATGGGGTGGAAACGTATTTCTTAGCTACTAAATATTTTTGTCCTATTTAACTATTATGGAAATGGAAAATGCAGAGTCTGGGACTAGAGTGACATACTTAACAATGCGCTAACAGAACCATTCATAGACCCGAGACTGAGCTGGGGCTGTCCAGACTGGTTCACTTGGCCTTCTCTTGCAACAACTAATATTCAGTGGCTAGATGCGAAGCTAGGAAGCATGTTACTCCAGCAGCAGTTTCCACCTCCCTTTTTCTGATGGCTCAGGCAGCTATGGAGTTGCCTCTGTATCAGTCATGTGTTTAGATTGCTGATGCTCCTTGTGGGGCTATTCTCTTTTTCCCTTATGTATGATAGAAGGAAATGTAAGAGTTTGGGTTTTTTCCCCCCCCCAGCCTGTAAACAAGGAACTAGGAGATGAATGGCCTGCACAGTTGGATCCAGTGGTGAGCTGGAGCCAGTTCACAGTGGTTCGCATGAACCGGTTGTTAAATTTTGAAGCCGGTTTAGAACCGGTTGTTTAAGGGGGGGCAAACTCCAGCCCACAGGACCGTCCTGTCCTGCCTGCCTGAGCTCCAGCTGTGGAGGCTCCCCTGGCTGAGAATCCCTTTTTTTAAAATTTTCACTCACCCGGCGGCGCTCCGGGTCTTTGGCGGCACTTCAGTGGCAGGTACTTCAGTGCCACCGAAGACCCAGAGCGACTGACGGAACTGGTTTTTCAGATTTTGGCAGCTCATCTCTGGTTGGATCCTATGCTGATGATCAGGCCCATCAGTCTTTGGGGAAGTTAATGACTCTGAACTCCTTGGCTCAGGCCCAGCACTACAGGGAGCTTTTCTGAATGTCGTTCCAGCAGCAGGTAGTGGTACATTTTAGGGGCAGAAAGTGCCCCTGCCCCTCCCAAAATACTTGCTTTTCCACCACCACGTTCTGTACCAATACAGGAGCTGTTTACAGCTCACAGGTAGTATGCAATTTACCGCAGAGTAGAAATAGACTGCCTTTTCTCACACCCCAGGAAAAAGGACTCATGATGCTGATTACCGATGATCATTCAGACTAATCTCAGCCAGAATGCAAAAAGTGTTGTTGATCTGCCAAGTTTGTACCGCAAGCTCATTTATTTCATCTAAATGCATTATCCCATTTGCTGCACAGCTGCATTTGAGTCCATTTAGTTACAAAAGCTTATTTATTTATTCGGTTTTATTTTATACGGACAGTATGGCTGGTGAGAGGGGTGATGAACTAGAATTTTGGACCGAACCTGGCACATCCAGAACTCTGAATCATATCCTACATTGCATCTTTCCCCACTGGCATTTTCCTTTAGATATTTGGAGACACATTGCTTCAGACCTGAGTTGAAAGAGAATTCCGTGGACTCAGCCCTGTTATCAGTGTAAACCATCGCTTTGGGGAAGCATGGGATATGATGGTCATGCTGCTGTACCCAACCACCCAGGGTAATGGAAATTGGCCTGGATTTAAGTTTGATCTGTTCACAAACCATTCATTGCAACTTGTACATGTGTTCAGTGATGGAGATCTCTGCAGACGTATTTGTTCTGTTAGGTTATCTGAACTCCTGAGTCCCTAACCAGTGCATTTCAAGTGGGGCTCTTTAGATGATCTCACTGTGTCCAGATCTGGCATCAGAAGGAGTGGTCCAACTCAGAAATTCTTTCCAGCGGCCTTCTGATGGTTTAGTTGCATCTACTGGGAAAATGAGGGCAGGGTGGGGAAAAGCCTTCTACAGTTGCTCTTGTGCTTTTCTGACTATGCAAACATTGCCAGAAGATAATGAGTAAATAATTGGTCATTGCTCACAGATTTCTAAAATGGGGGAAGGCGGGGTAGGGAATCCATGTTCCCAGAAGCTCATAGTCTAGAGCAGAGGTGGGCAAACTACAGCCCGAGGGCTGCATCCGGCCCTCTGGATGTTTTAATCCGGTCCTCCTGCTCCAGCTGGGGAGCAGGGTCTGGTCTTGCCCCGCTCCATGCGGCTCCCGGAAACAGCAGCATGTCCCCTCTCCAGCCTCCTTTGCATAGGGGCAGCCGGGGGCTCCGTATGCTGCCCCCACCCCAAGCGCTGCTCCCGCAGCTCCCATTGGCTGGAAACCACTGACAGTGGGAGCTGCAGGGGTGGTGCCTGCAGACGGGGCAGCACGTGGAGCTGCCTGGCTGCACCTCTGTGTAAGAACCAGAAGGGGGACACGTTACTGCTTTTGGGAGCTGCTTGAGGTTAGCATGCCCCTGCACCCCCAACTCCAAAGCCTGCACCCCAACTCCCAATTTTGTGAGCATTCATGGCCTGCCGTACAATTTCCATACCCAGATGTGGCCCTCAGGCCAAAAGGTTTGCCCACCCCTAGTCTAGAGGAACTTGTACATTGTAACCTTCAGTAAATTTTCCCATTATTGAACTTTCCCATCTTTTTATTTTTTTTATATTAGCATCATAAGTATTTCTGTGTTTTTGTTTTTTTTTGGTTTGGTTTGGTTTCCCCTCCTCCCCCAGGCAGTGTTTTCCCCCTCTAATCTGATTTAGGTTGTTGTATCGATGCCAAGCCTAGTGCAGGGGTAATCCAATTATTTTTGTCAAGGTCTAGGCAAGGTCCAGACTCCAGAGAAAATAATACCAATAGTGATGATAATTTTGTATTAAGTAAATTAAAAAATATTTCACAGTCCATTCAAAAGCATCGAGTGGTCCAGATTTTGCCCAGGGTCTGCCTATTGACTATTCCTGCTCTCGTTCCACTTCTGGGTCTAGGAATTCTCTCCGAATCCATTCAGAAGCACATGAACCCAAAAGTTGTCTCTGGTCTGGCAAGGGGGAAACCCAAATTCCTGCAAACGTCAAGTCCCATGAAACCATGAGAATTCTGGGGAGAAATGTCTTGAACCCACTGTAAGCCCCTCTTGGAAGGGTTGGTACAACTCTAGCTCTGCTTAGTGTCGGGGATGGAAGCTTGGGTTCGCTCACATTGTCAAAGTGAATAGGGGAAACCTAACAATGCCAATTAACTCACTTTCTGTGTCATGAGTTACCAGTGAGTGCTCAAGGTAAAGCTAGAGAGAGAGATTTGGCATTACAGATACCCAGCGTGATATTGGGGGATGCTGCTTTGGGAGAATGCTTTCTCTCTGACAAGAGAAAAATGAGGTCACAACTGCTTGTATTCACTCATGCAATAGGAGAGTTGTTAGCTCGAGTGCCTTGGCCAGATGCTTGCTTGGGAACTAGTATTCTGTCTACATATGTTCCCCCATTTGACAGGCTACAATATGTCTGCTTCTTGTGCTAAAATAATTGCTAAAAGCTGTTCAACTGCCATGCTCCACTTTAAGCCTTCATTTACACTAGCTCCTAAAATCCCAGTGTATCTGCATCAGTGCAGTCCTCAACGCATCCGTGTTTACACCAATGCAGCCTGATTTGAATCCGTGAAGCTTTATCAGTTCTTCTGCACTGCAAATCACATTCCACTGGTTAAATGGTATCTTTGTTAGCTTCATTGAGCCAAATCCCTATCTCCATAAGTAAAATTCCTGTGTTGACCCAGGCCTTAGTGATGGCTGCATGTCAGTGGTGAGTTTAGCCATTTGTATAAAGAAAAGGAGGACTTGTGGCACCTTAGAGACTAACCAATTTATTTGAGCATAAGCTTTCGTGAGCTACAGCTCACTTCATCGGATGCATACTGTGGAAAATACAGAAGATGGTTTTTATACACACAGACCATGAAAAAATGGGTGTTCTATCACTACAAAAGGTTTTCTCTCCTCCCACCCCACTCTCCTGCTGGTAATAGCTTGTCTAAAGTGATTACTCTCCTTACAATGTGTATGATAATCAAGGTGGGCCATTTCCAGCACAAATCCAGGTTTTCTCCATAATTGTGTAAAATGGATATTTTGTTATGGTGGGAGACACCAGATGGCGTTGTTGCAGTCTAGAAGGTTTTTTTGTTGGCATACAAGCGGCGGAGAGTTTTTGAAGAAATGCTGTATTGTTGTTTCTGAGACGTGTAGGGTGTTTTGGAGATGCTGTTACAAACAGCAAAAGCCTCTGTGCTCTCCATTAATCTCTAGAGTTAATTGTTGGTTTGGCGTTGCCTCCTAGAAACCAGGCGTAGGTATTTGGGCTGAGATTTCTGAAAGGGGCGGGAGGGCGGGGTGGTTTGCGTGTTGCGTGTGATCACCTGTGTTCAAGAACTGGGGTGTCTATTGCTTTTTTTTTGTAGTTCAACTTGTTTTATTTACAGTATATAAAGCAAAGACTCCATGTCACTGATTCCTCCTCCAACAGGAAACTGTTCTGCAAAACCCCAACCTCCTCTACTTCAGCAGAGGGGCAAAAATATTTTGTGTGAGTGTGGATTAATTTTTCTCAATACGGTAAAAACTACACAGCAAAGGTTGTCTTCATTTTCTCTTTTTGTTCAGCTCAGAACACAGTGTTAGTGCTCAAGGTGGATAAATAACAATGATTTATAAAAATCAAAATAGTTTTCTCATGAAATGTTTAATGTAAATAATTTTACTAGATTATACTATGTTCTGGCCTTAACATAGATTGTAATAATTTCAAATTGGATTTTTTTATTTTATTTTTTTTTTTAAATCCAGCAGTACATGCCTGCTGCCAAAGTTTTAAAGAAAGTCAAACCACTGAAGTGGTGGATATCATTAGCTAAGTACCTGCAACAGAGTTTGTTCACGGGCTAAAACCAGCTTTTGATAGCTGTAGCCTCTTGTGCGGGTGCAGAGAGACAGTATTTTCTTCATTTCAGTTTATTTAACTAGTTCAGTGCAATGACTAACTAGTTCAGTCAAAGTTGACAAATTGATTAGAAGTTGAAAATGCAGGAAGGCTTGTTTTCCACTGGATCAATAAAAACAGGCATGCAAGGATGAGACTTACTAGTCCAGAAATCTTGAAAGAAATGGATGATGAGAACCACAAACAGTCAGTTCAGCTCACCAACTATAGCCTCTACTTCCATTGTTTAATACAATCAGTTTAAAAAGCAAAACTTGTGATAAATGTCCTTTTTTTGTTTGTTTTTGTTTGCTTGTTTTTCTTGTATATCAACCATTTAAGCTAGTTTTACCTAACTAGTAAATGTTTTTAAATGTTTGTTTTGTATATTTTTAATTGAATTCCAATTTCTATCCCAGTGCATCTTGACACACATTTCAAGTAAATACCCTAATAAAAAAGAAATGTACCATCAACCATTTTCTAACCCATTTGATTTTTGATTTTTACTTTTATTGTATGTCAAAGTATATACTTGCTTAAATGTATACAGATACACTATACCTTGTGATTGGCAAAAAAGTACCAAACTTTGTATAAAGGCTTGTTGCAAATCAACATGTTTTAATGGTTACCAGCCAGTGAGAATAACCTTTGCTTTAGAAAAAGAACTAAAAAGTACGAGTGCAATACAAGGTTGGAAATAAATTATTTAAATCGGGTTTCTCGCTTGCTAATTTAAATGATCAAATTTAATCATGGTTTAAATCAGTTTGCTTTAAATCAATCCACCCTGTCTGCAGTTACCAAATAGTGTTGAGATCCTTGATGATGAGCCATGTTATAAATGCATCCAATTGCCATTTTATGATATAAATATTCTACATGGCATAAGCTCTGGATCATTTGAACTTGTTCTTTCTCTAAACTCTGGTGTGGGCTCAGGAAAAACATTGCAGTTACAAAAAGAAAAGGAGTACTTGTGGCACCTTAGAGACTAACCAATTTATTTGAGCATGAGCTTTCGTGAGCTACAGCTCACTTCATCGGATGCATCCGATGAAGTGAGCTGTAGCTCACGAAAGCTCATGCTCAAATAAATTGGTTAGTCTCTAAGGTGCCACAAGTACTCCTTTTCTTTTTGCAAATACCAGACTAACACGGCTGTTACTCTGAAACATTGCAGTTACACTAAGTCTGAGCCCTAAGTATAGCAGATGGGACTTCCTAGATAAAAAGATTTCTAGCAATAAAAAAAAACCCAGGTATTTCATGGCTTTTTAATGGTACTTTTTATAGCACGAAGAATGGTTTGAAAAGCACCTAGGGACCTAGATTTATCTATGTAAACATTAATATCCTTCTAAATTGGTCCCATGTAATTCACTGTGAACAAGTCTTAATTCAATATTATTTTATTTGTACAGAGCTATTCCACTTTCAAATGCACTCCTTCCTCTTGTCTGACAGGGTGGCTTCTCTCTGGTAGCTGCCTTTTGTACCTACAATCCAACTGTGGGCATATATTGGGTAGTTTAACGGAGTGACGATTTAGATTTGCCCCACTTTTGAAGGGCACAGACTGTGTCAGCTTTTTGATACCATGACTCGTAACTCAAAAAGGTTATTTTTCATTCTGAGTTGTTACTAGTGCTAGGAACTGCGGCGGTCCTTAACCAAAACCCCAGGTAATGAAGTATCATGTGTATGTATTGAAACATGTACTATAGCCCTGTACTGGATATGGTGAGTGCTGTGTGTGTCAGAGACCATATATTGCTGGGCATAGTGGAGATTCTCTCTTGCCTCTGGTGGCAGAGTGAATTCTATCCTCCCTGCTACCTTTTTAAAGTTCTGAATGGGCCAGCAGCACAGTGGCATCTAAGCAGCACTAGAGGGCCAGTGGTTTAATATGCAGGGATATGAATACACCTAAAACTTGGGAGTAAGACCATCTCTAATAACTGGAGCATCATGGACATGCATAGTGCTATATAAATGCAGAAGACAAGGTTCCTACCCTGAATAGCTTGCTATCTAAATGAGAGAAATGACGATGACCCCTAGCTGGAGAGTGGATGAATACTACTTAGAGTAATACAAGAGGGTATTACTATGAAGTATGATCTATCTTAAATAAACAAATAAATAACTCACAAATTTTGAGTGAGAAGAGGGTGGATGCTTCAAGCCTAGAGAGCAAGATTTATGAGCAGCAGTACAGTAATGCCTTAAGGGCCCGACCAAGATCAGGGCTCCATTGTGCAAGGTGCTGTACATACAGAGTAAGAGACCGCCTCTACCCCAAAAAGTTTAGGTTGGAATTTTCAAAGGAGCCCAAGGGATTTAAACACACACTCCCATTTGCATCCTATGGGAGTTGGGCACTCTACTCTTAGGAGTGTTTTGAAAAGCCTCGCCTAAGTAAATGAGGCAGAAAGGATGGGAGGACAATTATGTGCTCAAGTGAGGGAAAGAAGCCAAAGGTGACTTAGGAAAAATTGACCAATCTAATATGTATTTTAGGCCTCTGTACATGCTAAGCACCAGCCTGTTCCAGATGTTTCCCAGAAGCCTGAGCAGAATACTTGAGCACGTAACAGAATGAGCTGTGGCTTCTGTCCAGCCAGTCCGGCTCCTGGGCATATTAAAGATCACATTCCTTGTTGCATTTGAATGCTTTGGATTGCAGTCCTAGCTGGAATCAGGAACGAGAAAAGGGGAAAAACTTTTTTTTTTTTTTTTTTTTTAAGATCATGAGTACTTAAGCCTCATTGGTTGCTTTTAAGCAAAAGTTCTGATTTTTATGCATCTAGGGAGAAATTCAGCCCTGCAGCAAAAGACCTATTGCACCCTCTCAATGGGGCTTCGGGATATCTCTCCTGTGGTGAATATCACTAGTGCTGGCTTCTTTGTAGTGGTGAGGAGTGAATGTCATAACCTCATCTCCAATGCCTAGTTCAAAACTTCCTCCAAACAACCCCTTACCCTATACCCAGCTTCTACTTTCCATGTGGTCTTTATGGATGAAGTGAGGCTTCAGTGAGAAAACTATAAATACTGCTTACCAGATTTTCGAGTGTTTCTCTAGCTCTGATCTCTTACAAGGTGTTTTGTACTGAGGCTGCTATTTCATACCTGTAATGACACACTCAGTCTTACAGTGGCTTAGCTCTGCTTGCAGGCTAAATCATACAGTTTAGCTGTTTATCATAAAGAACTTTTAATGATGATATTTGGCAGATAGTATTGTAAAGTCTCCTGGCCTTCTCAAAAGTACCAAGGGCACAAATAAATCAGCATCTGCTTGTGTTATGTATGGTGCTGTCGTCCTATCAATTACCACCTTCTACAATTCCATTAAAAGAGTAGGATGACCAGAGCCGTAGTGGGAATTTGCCTGATTTTGTATCTTGTTACCATCTCCGAACTGTGCTCAGGTTCACTTAAAATTGGATGAACCTCTATCCTGTTTTGCAGGGTTATGGTTTCTGAGTTGTTTAGTACTTAAAACTCTTGAATTCACAGGAAGATGCAGGTGTCTGGTTCCTGAAAAATCAGATCTTATATTTACAATATGATATCCCTCAGGTTTTCTCTTGGGCTGAAAGGTATTTGTAAATATAACCTCCTCCTACTTTAAGTTAGCGTTGATTCCTGCTTTGTCTGTTTGGTTCTATGTGCAATATTTTTGCTAGTGCAGTAAAAATGTTCATCAAACTGAACACACTAACCAATTGCATGCAGGATGTTGAATTTCAACAGATGAGTTCAGTTAAGAAACTGCCCACAATTTGCATATGGCCTATTGTCAAGTGGGATAGAGGTCAATTCAGCATATTTATTGTCATCAGGAAAAAGTCCTAGCTTTCTCCTGGCTGAAATCCCAGTGTGATTCCTGTAATAAATTTCATCCTGATTGCTTGCACTATGAAAACCTAAATCTTCCTTTCCACCACTAGATGTCACACACTTGATTCTCATTTTATTTTTATATATAATTTTTTTTTTTAAAGGTGCATTCAGTTCAGAATATTACTTGGTCAGCCTCTGCAATTCCTCTCTGAAAACTTCATTTGAGGAAGATAATAAGGTAAGTCTGTTGATCAGCCAATACTAATTGCTGGATACAGGGTTAATTCTTTGAGTGGGTTGCCTAAAAATAAACTTTGTCATTTTACACCACACACACACTTCCCTCATCTCAAAAAGTTTGATAATTTTTACTCTTATCTCACCTTCCTAAAGAGAAGAAATATGTTTTGAAATGTGCTGGAACCTCAAGAAAAGTCCATTTCAAGTTTCAGAGTAGCAGCCGTGTTTATCTGTATTCACAAAAAGAAAAGGAATATTTGTGGCACCTTAGAGACTAACCAATTTATTTGAGCATAAGCTTACGTGAGCTACATCTGATGAAGTGAGCTGTAGCTCACAAAAGCTGATGCTCAAATAAATTTGTTAGTCTCTAAGGTGCCACAAGTCCTCCTTTTCATTTCAAGTTTAAGGTTCATTTTTCTTTTTCCTTTTTTTTTTTTTTTAATCTTTGCCAGACTAGTTCACCAGTTTCCATAAATAAGATGGCTAAAAACAATAACTACTGAAGAGTTCATGCACCAAAGGATGTCTGAATCTTTAGTTCCAGTTGACAGTGTCCACTCTACATCCCAAAGAAAACATTTCTGCTGTATTAGCTCTCCTGGTGGCAGGCCTCGCAGGAAGGCTAAGTGACTAAACCATGGAGACTGCATTTCCCACCTCTTTTTCGATCTGTCCCCTTGTACACAGAGTTAACATATGTTAGTAATCTGCTGTGCTTACAGTAGGGTGACCAGATGTCCCGATTTTATGGGGACAGTCCCGATATTTGGGGCTTTTTCTTATATAGGTGCCTATTACCCCCCTAGCCCCGTCCCGATTTTTCACACTTTCTATCTGGTCACCCTAGCTTACAGTGACACAGTTTACACTTAAAGTCAATGTAATGTTTGTGAAATGATTAGGGTTATTTAAAGCAATACACTGTTGCTGCAGTGTTTGGAATTATACAGATTTGTATAAATACAAAGTCCAGGCAGGTGTACCATGCTTTATACAGGTACGTTAATGGGAGAGAATGAACAGCTGTTAATAATTCAATAGGGAGAGACTGCTAGAATCCTTATTTCCTGTGAAAATGTTTGCAATGTTAAGATTTGTTTTAGAAAGGGTTTGCATAGTCTATAAGTGTGTGGAGAGAAAGAGAGAGACACACACACTTGGCAGGGATCAGAGACATTCCTGCAGAACCAATTAAGAAGCCAGTGCAAATAAGTGAGGAGGTAAGTAGCGCTTTCTGTAGGTGTTCCAGCTTCATCATTTTTATCTTCACCCGCGCAGAGTAGCTGTTTTATTTCTCTAGGTAGAAGGAAGTTGAGTATATCAAAGAAACATGGGAGGGGGGAAGGCGTCTTTATGCTATTTCAAGATATTTCCATTGCATATAGTGGGCAAGAACATAAAATGCAAGACTAATTGTTTCCCACTGAAATAAGCATATATCTTACATCCAGCTGCATGGACTGTACTGAAAATGGCTTAGAAACCTCTTGACAATCTCAAGAATATGCTCACTTGTTTCATTTGAAGCAGTGGGCAAGGTTATTCAGACTTTCTGATCTTCACAGAAACACTTGAGTGGTGAGCACCAAAAAGTGATCGGAATGATGCCTTGTGTAGGAAGGTCTACTTCTGCCCCTTCCCAAAGGTAGTCACATCAGCATGTCCTGCTGCTACTGAAAGGAAAACACACATCTGCTGTAACCAGCACAATGCTAGGCTGATAAAGCAATAGGAACCATTTTTCTATGGGCTGTATTTTCCTGTGATTTTTCCGGAACATGCTATACAGTAGAAACGTGTATGGTAACACATAGTGTAGCCCTATCCAGTAGGACTGCTAGAGGTACTGTATGGCATTATTTTGTCTGCTCCACTAGGGTTCCATCTTTGGGGAGGCCCTGTGTGCATGGAGTTAAAATAAAATTTAGCTGTATTTTTTTTGTTTGGTTTTTTTTAGAGGAGGGGGGTAAGCTGAAATTGGATTGTACAGATGGAGTTTACTTCTGCTTTAAACCAAACTATATTTCACCAGTGCCAGCAATGACTTTGCCTCTCGATACTATGTGTAACATCCATTCATTTCCCATGATGTGGCCAACAATGGCTATAAATAGGGACACATTTTCAGTCTTGACAAATCCAGTGTATGTATGTTTATGTAAATGTAAGCAAATTAAGTTGCTCTTTTGGGGGGGAGATGAGAGATTCTTTTAAATATAAGTTCCAAAGAAACTCAGTTAACAGACTTCATTATTGATAAATTAACTTAATTACACTGAATGTGTTTTCCCTGGGATCAGTAGAGCCACTGTGTCAAAAATTTAAGATATAGCAAAAGAGAAGGCTGACAAGCAACAAAGAAAGGGGAAAAAAACTAATCTAATTAGGTCCCCAGAGATGTGTATTCCCAGCTCCATCTGGCAATTAATATTACCATTCAGTCAATATTTAAGAGTTCAATTGTATTGACTTAATTAAAACCTTGATTAAAAAGCCAATAAACCAACCAGCTAAACCTCTCTTTAAAAAAGGGGGACCAATCTAATTAATACTTGATTGTGTGGTGCTCTAATTTAATAATAAGCTTGCATTAATTAAGGTAGATCTTGCATATGCCAAGTGTAATTGGAAAAGTAAAGCAAACCAAAAAAGTTTTTCCCATCCTCAGAAAAGATATATGGACTGTACGATACATGAATTTATTTATTCTGGTTAGCAAGGAAAAAAATATATCTGGATTTTGGCTTCTCTGACCATTACAATCTTGAATTCTTCATTCATCCCTTAGATCAGCTCTCCCTCTGACATCGGGGGAGTTTTAGGTCAATAGTGTATTTAAATCTCAGACATCAGCATTTGAAACAAACATGACCTGAAAGTAATGGAAGATAAGTAGGGGTCAGTGAGAACCAAGATGCCCAAAACTTTAAGGAACTGGAATCCAAATGCTACTATTTAGTCCAACCAGCCTTTGAGAACTTGTTTACTATCATACCATCCTAAATCAACATACCAGCCCACATGCTGGGGCAAAGTTTACATGGATCTCTGGCACAAGGAACCTTGAGCTGTTGTTACATTAAGAAATTTACCTAAGTGCTGTTGCTTTTATAAACATGGGTTAACAATTTATATAGGCTAGTGTGACGGGGTGTGCATACCCCACACTAGGCAAGAAAGGGTTAACCCAACAATGGGCGGCGGAAGTCCCACCCCTAAGACCGTGCTGGGCATGCTCCAACTGCTGCCTCAGTATAAAAGGGAGCAGCCCAGCTCATTCTAAGCTGACCACCAAGGAGGGAGGACCCTTGGTGGAGGCTCCTGCCTAGAAGTTGCTTCAGCACTTGACTGTGGGAACCAGAGAACCCAAAGACCAGACTAGAGGCCTGTTGCCTATGGCCAGCCAACTGGAGTCAGAATCCCAGGGACCTATCTACACCAAGGGGTTTGGAGGCCCTGACGACATACAGACCTCTGCTTCAGGAGACATGGTAGGAAGTGGCTCAGAGAGGCGGCGTGAGTGGTATCTCCCACCCAAGGAAGGTCAGCATGTAGCCGTAGGATCCAGGCAGACTGCATGATGACCACACTCATCACTAACAAGGCCCTGGGCCGGGACCCAGTGAAGAAGGGAGGGACCAGGTTCCCCTATGCTGGCCTTCCCGCCCCCCACCCCCCAGATGGTGGCCCCTTGTTCTGGCCATTGAACTGCACAGCCCCGATCCGCAGGGCAGTCTTACTGGCTCTAGTTATTAAGCTGCACAGCCTGGATCCCTGAGGGCAGCCATCTTGGCTTTGACCATGAGGCCATACAGCCCTGATTCCCAGGTCAGCCATACAGACTCCGGTCATGGGGCCGAACTGCTCTCAGGCCAGGGATAGTCGGGTAGACTGTAACCGCAGTAATATCACAACCCCGACATGCCCCCAAAGGGGACGGGGTGTGCATACCCCGCGACTGCTAGTCAATATTAAGCTTTCTGTACCATTGATATCTATTAAAGAAACTTCCTCCTGCAGTCTAAAGAAATTAAAAACACCAAGGTCTTTTTTTCTAATTTGTGGTGGTATTTTTTTCAATGGCATTGATTTATATTAGAGTGAAATAAGCATTTGACCAATGCATCTTAATAAATAGGCAAGATGCAATTGGACATCTAGTAAAGTAGCACTTACACAGTACATCCTTTTAGGTGCTTTTGATAGATGGTATTTGTGGCAGTGCTAATCAAAGCCTGCCTTGGGAATGGCACCAGAAGGGTTAAATTTCAGAACTTCTGAATTCTCTAAACTCCTCCAGCGTCCTTCTCCTAAATTGTTGTGGTTTTGGTTTTGACTTGTTTTAACCCTGTAAATGCTCTGTTAGAGATTATGTATCTTAACTGGACACTCTAGACGCTATGATTAGGCAATTGTAGTGAGCAAAATCTTTCTCTCATTTAAACCCACTGAGGTAGAATAGGTGTAATCAAATGTAGAATTTAACGACAACATGGAAGATAATAAATCTAACAAAAGTATTTTAATCCAGTGGGTAGAAAGTCGCAGATTGACTATAGACAGGAAAAAGCTTTTACACCAGTCAGTAACCAGTCCATCTCTCTCTAGCCTTTAAATGTAGTTGTATTGCTTAGTTACCAAGGTGATGGATGCCTTCTGTTAGTCCCTTGCGTTTATAGTTGTTCACCTTTTGATATAGCTTTGTCCCACTTCATTGCGACTCTATAAGACCACCGAATATCTCTTAAGCTTTAAACTTGAGTTATAAAAACAAATCCACTTTAATTTTCAGGGACCATTTTCTGCAATATTACTGCATGCACAACTTGTAGACCAGTGGAGTCTAAAGAAATCCTGAAGTGATAAGTGTTTAAGAATGATCTTTAACAACATAGAGATTTGCAATTATGTAAATAAATGCAGCAAATTATAATTGCTATTGACAAGCCATCATGTGTATGCAATTGTTGCATTTAAAGTGTCTAATGAATACTTACTGTGCAAGGCGTATCAAGAGGTTATTTATCCGAAATAAAGATGGATTATTTTGCTGTAGTTTATAGTTCCATTTTACCTTAATGTACAGTAGAACCTCAGAGTTACAAACCACTTGGGAATGGAGGCTGTTTGTAACTCTAAACAAAGCAATTATGGTTGTTTTTTCAAAATTTTACAGCTGAACATTGTCTTAATACAGCTTTGAAACTTTACTCTGCAGAAGAAAAATGCTGCTTTTAATCATCTCAATTTAAATGAACAAGAACAGAAACAGTTTTCTTACTGTGTCAAATCTTTATTTATTTTTTTTTAAACTTTACTTCTGGTTCCAAATGAAGTGCATGGTTGACCGGTCAGTTTGTAACTCTGGGGTTCTACTGTACTAATGCTTTGCCCCTCTTTACAAACCGGAAACCAGGAAAGGGAAGATTTGGTACACTTTTGTAGCAAACAGGCACTCCAAAGGTTTTCAGCTAAAGTAAAAACTAAACTAAATATCAGTCCATAACATTTGAAGTTGCTTCTGGCTTTATTAGCTTGGGGAGATGCCATACTTTTTGACAGAACGTGTACTTTTTTTACTTATAAATGCAACGGATCCTTAAATTCTTATTTTGTGCCTTCCATTTTAACTTAAGCCTCTGTAGACAGACAGACATGCACATGCATACGTGCAAACTCTGTTCTATCCACTAATCTCAGTTATCATGAAATTCAGTCCAGTAAACTCTTCATATGGATTTCACATTTTGACAGAAATCACATACCCTTTCCAATAAAAAGTACTATTCCATAGTATACAAATTATTCTGTAGTTGAAATTTACTCTTTTATGTAATTGTGGCACTGAGCAGCATTGTTGTAATTTGCTAAAAGGGGTGTTCTGGATTTGAATAGGATTGGATGACTGGTTTACTCCCAGGGATTTAAAGCAAAACCCATAAGAATCTGTAGCAGTTCTTTATAATTATAGCTGGTCTTCATATCCTCTCTCATGTGACCCATTAGTACCATTAAGCAAAGAGAGTCTAGGTGTGAGAGAGAGCTGTAAGTGCTTTGAGGTGTACAGGGCAAAGTATTATAGGTGGACAGTATCAGTACATTGATGATTGGATCATATTGAGGTACTACTCCAGCTTTGATTACTTTAGGTCACTGGCAGTTAGGAGGAACAGGTGTACTAGGGGGTGTTGTAAATATAGTATACTACGGTAGCACCCCGAAGCTTTCTTTGGGATTGAGACCCCATTGTGCTGGGACACTGTACAAATAGAGAAAGGAATCTCTGCCTCAGAAGGTGTACCATGTGAAGGCACAGGCAAAAAGAGCAGGAGGGAAGGATAAGCCATTCAAGCAAATGACTACGGTGAGGAATTGATACTTCTGGATAGCAGTAGTTTTTTGTTTTGAGAGTGGTGGTGTTTTTGTAAGATTTTCTTTCTTTTTTTTTTTTTTTTTTTTTTTTTTTATAAATTTTGGTTTAAACTTGGGCCAGAGGTAGGGGTTAGAAAGAGAACCTGGCTAGCCGTGATCATCAGGCTAGGTTTTGTAGGGATTGCATAGGATTCTCAGCTTGCCAGTTTTTATGCCACCTTGCTGGTTAAAAGATTTTAATGTGCCAGGTTTCTCTCTTTCTTCCCCCCCCCCCCCCACCGCCCCACTTGGGATATGTCTACAATTTACGCTCCAGTTAGCCTGCGTTGCAGCACCATGTTAGGGTAAGGTAAGGAAGTGATAAACTAACCTCTCATACACAGACTGTTTTCGTTTTTAAATGGTTCTCTATAGCTAATTACTGAAAAGTTTGTCGACATTAGGACCCCTTTTCTTAGTGGCAGGGGGGTGGCCATTGACCAGTTTTTCTGCATCTTGGAGGTGGCAACCCCTGCATCCCACCACAGGAGTCTTAAGGAGGTTAAGACAGAGACTCTTTGGATGTTATCTGTGCTTTTCTCATGTGTAAGAAGAAAATGTCTGAAAAAGCAGGGAGATGTTTAAGACAGAAGCTTGCTGATGGAGCCAAGGCATGGATCAGTACTGCATTAGGTTATAGACCAGCTAGATCGAGTGGAGCTGAACTCTTCAGTCCCTGAAAGGTGAAACCAAGAAGTTTGTGGTTGATGTGGGAGTGAAGGAGGAAGCTCATGGTGGGTGGGGGCTGTTACTCTGTGAAGATGATCACCACCTTAGCTCAGCAGCGGCACTTTTGCTGGAGTGGAGCAAAGCCAGAACTGAGGCAGTTGCCGTATTCAAGATGTGAAATGATGAGGAGGGGAAAGGCTGGATTTTAGAGAGATTGTGGAAGAGAAAAGCAGAAAGAATTAGCAATGGCCTGACCAAGTGGGTCAAATGAGCGAATGAGGTCAAAGGTAACTGCCCAGTGACAGGCCTGAGTGGTAGGAGGATGGTTGTAGCATCCGAGTTGATAGAGAAAGGAATAGTCAAGGATGGGGGTGGTAGATTGAACATAGTGGTTTCATTTTTTTTCAGGTGAATTTAAAATATGGGGAAAGAATTCTATGAAATCAAGGTAGGAACACTGAACTTAGAGCTGTATGAGGAAAGCGTGTGTGTGTGTGTGTGTGTGTGTGTGTGTGTGAGAGAAAGTTTTAGTGCACTGGGGATGGACATAATCCTTCTCTTCCCCCCAGCCCACAAAGTAACTAGGCCAACAGACATAGGATAGATCAAGATGGGAATCTGAGTCTGATCTTATGAAGTCCCACTGACTTTAATAATTGCATGCAAATCATGTGTGTAGGTACCTAAGATATGTAATTGCATTTACAATTGTAATAGTACATGGAAGATAAGGCATACAGGTGTGGGTACTGTTAGCATTGGATATGGGTATACACTTAAGTTTTGGCCCTTATATATATATGGCAGACCCAGCTTAATGGAATCACTTATGCCTACTGTCCATGACTTATTAAAATAATCAAGCCCAGGTAGACTAGTATTATAGTGACTTTCCTCTTCAAACTCCAAAGCATTTGAATTACAGTCTGCACAACAGCCCTGTGAGGCTTGTATGGCTTGGTCTATTTTTTCAAAGTGATCAACTTATACTGAGAGGTTAAAGTCCTGTCTATTGTAGGATTTTATACTGCCACCCATCATTTTAGTATCTGAGTGTCTTCCACATCAGATTGATACAGTAGTCCCTAGTGGACTGCATAGAATCTCTGGCATGTCTTCCTTTTTGGGGTAAAACCTCTGCCTAGGGGAGGGATTTCTCAATTATTATTTAATTTCCCTCTTTCGTTAAGGGTGATTTGTTTCAGTGTTTGGTTGGTTAGAGTTTTTTGGGGCATAAGGGGGTGCCAATGAAAAAATGACATGTCGTTGGAAGAGTTGGCTGTACAAGCCAAGAATCCAGACTCTCTCTCCCAAACGTGTTCCCTCTGCCTATGTTCTTATGATGTCTGCCCAGTTAATACAAACTGTATGGTCTATTTAATTTGTAAAATTCAGTTTCTGAAATCAATTTATAGCCGTTAAAGTATTTGGGATCAGGGACTCTCAGACTTTTCACGAAGTAGCTCAGACTTTTGGAGCTGTTGCAGTAACAATGAGGCTTTCCTGCAAAGCAGGTTAATGACTAATAGTTCTGTTGAATGTGAAGGCTGCTTCCCTGCTACTGTACCCATTCACGATTTTTGTCAGTGCCATTCCCGACTCTTTACTAAAGGATGCTCCAGATTTGGAAATGGCTGTTTTTCATACAAATAAAACTGAGTGGATACTGATGCTGCTTCCCTCCTAACCAGGAATAGAATGTTTGGGGATGCACTTCAAGGAAAGTACAGGACTGGGTCTCTGAGCAGGAATGGGCTTGTATGTTCACTTTATGGTAGGGGTGTGGACAGCTATGAATCTGAATCAGTTATGCAAGAAATCAGGATCACAAAGACACACACATGAGCCGAAGCAAACAAAATTAGATGGCAATGCAGCAATGGAAGTACAAAAAGTTACACTCTGACCACCATGAACAACATGGGACTAACAAAAATAATAATTTCTTCATACTCCATCTAAACTCATCATTATGCATGTGAACATGTCTTTTTTTTAATTCTGATAATAAGCAGATGCCCAGGTTGTTGGCATCATTCCAGAATTCCTACAGCAGGCTCCCTCTGTCCTGTTATGCCCAGTCATTAGACGATCTTCGCCAAACGTTTAGCGGTACTGAGTGGAGCTGATGGGGAGAGATGCCTTAGCAATTCCATTCACGTCTCTTGCTGAGCATGCAGATGAGTTTAATTTATACTTAATCAGCCTCTGCAAACAGCAATCACTTGAGAGCCTTTCCATGTAATGTGCAGTGATTACCCTTATTATAGTAGTACAGTTCGTACCACTATAGTTAAGGGTCTCTCAGCCTTTCCATTATAAATCCTTATTTTGGGGAGTTTTGCAGCCTAACTGTAAAAATGCTTTTGCAGGCTGGCACGTGACATAGTGCGTACAAGGGCAAAAGCTTTTTTAGACTCATCAGGAGGTGGCTCGTTAGCAGCTACTTACCTTGTTTTCCTGTAGCCGTACTGCGCAGTCTCCTTTCTGAGCGCGCCAAAACTCACGGGCTTCCTGTTCTGTGATCTGTAGGATTTTTGCCTAAGGAGTCGAATCTCACTTAGGCTAGGAACGAATATGGCCCATAGAAATTTAATCCTTGAAAAATCCCCGAGACAGAGATTTTTAAGTGATTTACCCACAGCCACAGAGCGAGAGTCAGTGTTGACGCTCGGAGATGAACTCTGGAGTTCCTGTCTGCAGGCTGCTCAGCAGTAGCAGTTGCCAACCATGTAATTACAAAATATACTTGTGGTTTTTAAGGCTATACACGCATCTTGTAAATATTTGGAATACTAAAGATTTTTCCAGCTATCTTTTTGTTAACCTTCAACTCTCCCGTTCTATTAATAAGCTTCTGTTTTTAAAAAGTGAATAATGTGATCTGCTAATGGCTAACATCTTAAAATTTGCCAACTGTTCTTACCCTGTGCTATTAGCGAAATACTGTAGCATCTCCGTTGGAGTACGAAATGCTTTATCATGGAATGATTACTTTTCTTCCTTAGTTGCTGTTGTCAAGTGAGCAAGTTAACGGATGCAGCGATTATAAATGTTGCAATACTGACTTGCTGTGTGTCAGATAAAGGACGACGACATTTTCAATTAATTGTGCATTTTCCTTTCCTTGGAGCTACTTTACCAGATTTGGGGGGATTTAACTGAATGAATACCCTTTTTTGGGGGGGGAGGGGTGTAAGTGGCTGCGGGATTTTTGTTCCACATCCATCTAAATGGTAATATAGCTATTTATTATTGGTCATCTTTATAGCCACTTGTAAAGCTAGGCTCAAATGATCTCCGCTTTCACTCATTATACATGAGATGTATTTTGAGTATGTATTTTCAAAGCCACTCATGATGGACAAGTAGCAGTTTAAATAGCTCTTGGGGTTAAGAGGCATTTATTCTAGTTCGGCCCCAGCACGAAGGCTGAAAAGGCTGACTATGCATAATTACCAATAAATTGACATTGTAGAGTATATTTCCCAGTGCTGTGTGCCAGTTTAGGTTGGATTTATCATATTGCACTACAATAACCACCCCCGCCCCTCCAGGCCAGTATTATGATGTTCATTGTAAATCTGGTGTAATACTAGGGATTAAATAGGACATACAGCATTTTTAGCCATTCTTGAAGGAGCAAGCTCGAATATTTTAGTAGAAATCCATAAATAAATGGTCTTAACACTGTGACTGCCTGAATGTTTCCTAAAGGTGGTTATCCCAACTGTGGCAACAGAACACTGATTCACTGGAGAATGTAAAATTTGGCTCGAGTTCTGCCTAAATATCTGGGTACCACTTGTGATAAACTGTAAAGACCAAATCTGCATCCTGTTGAAATCAACCGGAGTCTTGCTATTTATTTTAGTGGGAACAGGACTTGAACAGAAGTATTATTCTCTGCTATGTTGTAAAGGTGCGTTTGATATGTCGCAAATTGATAGTAAATTAATACATTTAATTTAAACTGCAGACAATCCCATGTACCACTCCTAGAGGAGTTTCATTTTGATTCCAGATTTCCACTTTCAAACTTTTTTTGTTGTAGCCTGTTCAAATGACTAATGGTATTTTTTCCCCCTACGCACACATTTTCTAACTCAAATAACTGGAGGGAATTTGTTCCGAGTCCAGCACACACACACATCACATTTGGGTGAGTGTGAGAAACGTTCAGTCCAAAGGGGAGATGCTGCAGCAAGTTCTGAGCAAGTGAAAATAAGAAGGCTAATGAAAACTGTTCAACAACAATAAGGTATAAAAGCTGTGCTCAACATCTCCTGTAATTACTTGCTTAGAAAATTACAAATGTTTTGATAACTTCTGTGGGTGGAAGAATAATTGGAAAAAGATATGGAAGGTAAATCAAAAACATTTTAATTAAAAATCTTATCAAGAGTAAGAAACAAAGAGCCAATTTAAAATGGAGGACTTGAAACTGCACTTAGTACAACAAAGAAAACTTTCCAGTATTAACTAGCCTTTACCAAAAAATAAAAAAAAACACTACATCTGGATTAGCATTAGCAAATGAATGCTATAGATGTAAATCAGGTGGAGGAAGAGGGGGGTGATGGACAGAGTATACATGGGTATGTGGAAGTGTCATCTCTAACTAAGTTCTATTCATATTGAGATTTGCTATTTGTGTAGTGTAATAGGCAAACCAAATCGTGGTGGTGTTTATAAAGTTTTGGTCATCCAACAGAAACAAAAGTAAAATGAATTAGTGGATGGATAATCATTCATGGTAAAACTGATGAACCTTCTAAGTTTAAGGAACATCATCTGAAACAGCAGACTTTTGTCCAAATAGTTGTGTAATAAATATATGAACCTGAGTCGGAGAGAGACTAATTCTGCAACTTTCTTGAAGTTTTCCCGCCTGTTGTTCCTTCTTTTAATCCATGGAAAGCACTTTCCATAAGTTTTTTCAATAAGGGTTTTTTCTTTTTCTATACCAGGTGTAGTGCTTTTATTCAAAAAAATCCTTTCCGACTCAATTGTAGTTGCAAGATAGATGTGAGCGAACAGCAAAACACAACTTTGTCATAAGACGTGGGTAAGCAACTTCAGAAACTTGTCAAATTCTAATTTTGACAGCACAAATCAAGCAGTCAGGTGTCACTCCAGATAGCTGTAGTCTCATTTCAGACTTTCTGATCTGTCTTTGGTAAAGAGTTAACTTGAACACTGTTCTAATAGCTCTGGGGATATTAAACACTTCCATACGGCCCTTCATCCAAAGATCTCGAAGCACACTGTAGATGTGAGTCGGGAGGTAGGTGAAGAAGAATATCTGTAAAACTGATCAGAGTAAAATGAAGAGCAGGTTACGTGACTTCACGCACCAAAGCTCCATTCCTACAAGCTGCTCAATGGCTGCATAGAACTTTGCTGGAGTCAGTGGCCCCCTCCAGAATACAGGGGTTTTCCCGCCTGGTGCGGCTTTCAGTATTGAAGCCTATGTAGCAGCAGAGTCAGGAGCAGAACTGATGTCTCGGGTACGCTCTCTGTTCTTACTGCTAGTATATACATTCCTACACAGTAATGATCTGATCTGGACCTGCACTGAATTCAGTGGTAGTCATTCCATTGATTTTGGTAGGTGTCAGATCAGGCCATTAAGTGTTCAGGAAAGTACTGCAGTGCAACAAAGTCGGGGCCTCATTGTCCATTTGCTTGCATCACTAACACTACTGATGGCAGGGAAATTATTTCTGACCTCTACAAAGGGAGTTGAGCCCCGTCTTTTAGTACCCTACTGAGCTCTATGTAATGTTGTCGCATGCTGCTTATCTCGATCCTAGCATTAAACTGACAGTGCCAGTATTCAGCCCAAAGCACTGTTTGTAATAACAAGCTTTATAATATGTAAATCTCTTTTCAAAGCCAAAAACAAATCTTTTTTTTAATCTTCATGTGTTCCTCAGAAGAAAGAAAGGGTCTCAGTCTGTATATTTTATGCAAATCTTGCTTTCTTTCTCATTCTTGGGCATGAATGACTATCAATGGCTCTGCTTCAAAATGAGAACAAAAAAGAAATTTCATCCCTCGTCAAAAGAAACGAAAACTTTATTTCTATTGCATAAATAATGGTAAAATTAAAATCTTTTTATACACATTATATATTTACAGTGGTGTTTGGTTAGAGGAAACAACCGGTACATATGGCAGTCTGTGTTTTTCTTTATACACTTCTTTATACACTCAGATAACATTGTAATAACATAGAATTTATTTAAGTTGCATGCCAAGTTCATTTATATTAATATTTACATTGGTTTGTACAAAGGTTTTTTTAATTTTTTTAACCATTATGGTTTTGAATGTGTGGGCGATGATTGTTCTTAATTAAAATACCATGTCTTCAGTTAATGAGCAAAAATGACTTTTTTTTTTTTAAAAAAAAAAACTGAATGAGAAATGGAGCAGAAATAATGACGGATGCAACGCTGAGGTATATAAATTAAACTAGTAATGTTGGATTTCATATGGCTGAGCCAGTAGGCATCAATTACTCAGGTCCTACAATAAAATGAATGTCAGCGTGGCTGATTCTGGTCTCACTCCAGTTTAACTCCATTGACTTCAATGGATTTACTCCTGATTTCACCCGTGTATGTGAGAAAAGAATCACACCCCATATGTTTCCTGTAGTTGATGGGGATTTGTGAGAACAGGAGCCACTGAATGAAGCAGGAACAGTTTGGCATGTCTAGACAAGGATGGCAGGAATGCTAATACTGTGTGTTAGTCTGGAAGAATATGAAAATAGAAGCTCTTGTTCACAAGTAAAATCAAAACAGATGTATAATATGAGGGTCCTGATCTCTTAGGCCCCAATTCTGCAAACATGAGCATGCCTAATTTTGAAATCAGTGGGCTAATCACAGTAGTAAAGTGAAGCATATGCATAATTGTTCGCAGGGTCAGGGATTTAGTCACAGGAGCCATGTGAGGAAGGGTTTGCTGTTTCAGACACAGGACTAGCAGATGTGAGTCCATTTTGATAGGAATGCAGTTTAAAAGAAGAAAGAACAGTCCTTGGGGCAGGCTATTGGTGATAACAAAGCAAAGACAGACTTCTCTTTAGGATCCTGTTAATGATCACTCTTGAATAGGACTGGACAGAAAACAACAATACCAGCCTGTGAAAACTTTCAAGGCTTCAAACTCTGGGTTTGTTCTGCATTGGAACGAAACCGAAATGTTCTGAAAGTTTTTGTGAAACAATTGTCGAAACATCTGTTTTCAGATCAAAAAGGTCAGGTTATGCTCTCACGTCCGCCCTGTAGCTGGAAAAGTTCTTCAAAATCTGTGTCTTTCTGAAACGGTTCATTTTTGACAACGGCATGTTTTGACAATACTTTACTGAACGAGTAGAGCTGGTCAGAAAATTTTCAACAAATAAAAATGCGACACTAATATAATGCTCTCTGGTTGCTGCTGCATCTTCCTGGAATGACCTTGGTATTTCAAATCTCTCCTTGGATGGCTCAGAAGAAACTCACCACTCCAACTCTTCCCATTATCTCTTCCCCCACAATCACTCATGTTACTTCCCGAAAAAGGGGAATTTTCAGTGTAGCTGACCATAGGGCAGGGAGGGGAAGTCATGCATTCCCAATTCTGTTCAACCGCAAGCAAAGTCGCCATGGATTTTAGCTGAATACTAGGGTTTAACTTGCCCCTCTTCCTTCCAAATGAGAGCGCATTCGAATCTGCAGACTTAAATTGGCAAGTCCATTCAGAGATGCTGAATATTCCTGAGATTTATAGGAAAGATTTCTGCCAGAAATCGGAGTGTTGCCTTTGACCCAGAAAGTTAAAATTCATGTACGTGAATAATAGAATCAATGATAGTCCTCATGAAAGTGGCAGCCAAAATAGAGATGAAAGTGAATGTTCAATATTAAATTCTTAGAATGAAGCCCATTACTTTCCTAGAAACTGACAGCTCTGCCACTAGATTTCCTGACATCAATTAGAGTATAATCTCTTATTTCACTAAGATATGGCTGCTATAAGACGTGTTGTTCCTCCATTTAAGCATGAATATATATGAATCAAGACACTTGGTCAGACTTAAGATGACCAATTTTTTAAAAGACCTGAAACTCAATAATTCATTGTATCTGGTGGTAAAGTAGAGAGCCTCATTCTTATTAATTGTAACTCCTTTCTGTGAATGATCAAATACCATTTCTCCTGTCGCAGACCTACAGCTAAATTGGGACTATTAATTTCTTGCTTCTGAGGGACAACAGTTCTTGACAGCTCTGTGTGTTTGTGTGTGTGTGTACACAAGTGCATAAAAGTTGCAGTTGAGTATAAAATCTTGAATGGATAAGGGAGAGAGACTGGCATAAAGCTCCTTGTATTATGTGAGCACTTCAAAATGGAATTTCATCTATAGGATTGGAACTGTGGACAGGGCTCACAGTCCTGTATCGAGTTCCATCAGGTATTCTTTGAGTTCTTCATAGGAAGCCAGAAACACACTTTAAGCACAGAAAGATTCTCTCTAATTACTGTACAGTCTTTGTTCTGGGCTTTCTGCATTCATTCAGATCAATAACATAAGCAGATAGATGAGAGCTCACTAGGATGCTGTGACTGATAATCTTAGGATGACATATTCTTGAAACCATCTAAACCCCTTGGTTAATGTGGAGTTTAGGTTGTGATTGCATCACCTTTTTGATACAGTCACTAGAATTCAAGGACATTGCCAGTAAAAGCCACACCAACTTCCTGACCAACCAATTCAGACATCTAAACATCAGTGTGCAAGTACACACCTAGAATACTCAATGTGGTCTGTCTGTACCCAGTCCCTCAAAATCACAACTTTAACCCTGGCCTCAGCAAGATTAGACTAAGGTTATCTTGTGGGAGGAGTAAGGGGTGGGCTGAGAAGAAAGTGTCCTCTTCCATGTTCTGTCCCCATCTATTCTGCCACCCCAGGTCAAAGGCTCTTGGGGAGATTCTGTGGGGTGCAGAGCTGAGGAGGCAGGCTAGGTAGCAGGGCCATGGAGGTGGCATTAGAGACCAGAGCTAATAAATGGGTTCAGACAGAATTCTCAATGCACAACTCTTGATGGGGATAAAATTTGTGGTGCTGAACTCTCTCTGTATTAGCCTAGACAACTTGAGACATTTCAGTGTGTGTTGGGGTGTGGTTTAGAGTTTTCTTTGACCCTGGGATTGTGTAGCTACAGTGAAGTGTAAAGGAAAGTGAGACACTAGTGGCTAATTTTCCTAACAAGATAACTATTCCAGAGAGTCAATTTTCTAAGATATGGCTGGGCAAAATGCTCATTATTTCCTGACTGGTAATTGAATTCAGACCCTAATTTACTGCAACCATTCTCTTGTGGAAAATCTTGCTGTAACCTTAACAATGGTGTGAGTACCAACTCGGTAGCAGACAATTGTTCCCACTTATGCTGCATGGTAACATTTTGTAACTTCATCTCAGTCTGCACAGATACTGGATCTGACTTAGATTCTCCTTTGGCAGTGGTTAAAGGTGTAAGCTACATGAAGGTCAATTCTGGTGCTTTTGGACAGAGAGCCTACCATGTTCAATTTGCTCGGCTGACGATTATGTAAATTGCTACTTCTGATGTTGTTTTTGACCCACTCGCTTATTCCCTAGCTGCAGCTTCATTCATCCACCACTTCAACTTGAGGCTGCCCAGAGATTCTCTGCTCCCGTAGGGCAAAAGGTTAAAGAAACAAAGCTGTCTTGCTTACTGATCCAAGACTGTACCATAAATAAACCCCTACGAAAGCCTCAAAAGATTTTCAGAGGTGCTGAGTGCCTAGAATTCCAACTGAAGTGACCACGTGCTCCACATCTTTTGAAAACCAGGATCTACCTTTTTAAATGTAAAGCATCAGGATGAAAAATATTCCTGAACCAGCCTAAAATGTCATCTTGGATCATGTAAGACCGAGCCAGAATCCTCCTTACATGGATTCTTACCCAGCTCTATACAGGTTTGGCAAGCTGGCACTGTAACAAACAAACCAACAACCTCCTATTCAGCTTTTTGGGAGGCTCATATGCTTAACTGCTCATGAATTTCCAGATTCGGTCCATGTTCGCAGTAATATTGGCAAATATCAAATGCCTCTCCAATTATTATCAGATGGGCTCTTTCTTGTTGTTCAGTAGTCGCCTGTTTTTAAAAAGTTTGTCCTTCCAATAGGAAGCATTAAAATCCATATGATCAATCCCACACTGCAGATGCCTGTAGCTGTCCATTCACCAACTGACATAAGAACCGTCCAATCAGTAACAAAACCGTAGGGCTTTTCTACATGCAGACTTACACTGGTTTGATCAAACTGATGCAATCCAAATGCGTGGACACACACTCATTGTTTTAGTTTGGTTTAGCTAAACCAGAGTACTACACTTAAACTGAAATAAGTGTGTCCACTCAGAGGTTTTCCACCAGTTTAAATCAATCTGTTGAATTTCACATAGTTAGACAAACCAGTGCAACCCTCCACCTAGACAAGCCCTTAGATACAAGTGTATTTTCAGAATCTGGGAATGATGCATGAACCAAAAGGCAGGCTAAGTTTATCAGTTCTTGGCTTGAATACTGTTTGACCAACACTAATGAAATTGGGCGGTGTTCTCTTTAAGAAACTGTTGCATGTTTCTGTGACACTGTGCACGTCTTGTATAGCCAGGGTTGCCTTAGCGATTGCCATTTGGGATGAAAAGGCAATGTGGAGCACCCCCTGAAATTCCCATGGAACTTGTAGTGTCGCTATGCAAGGTGCGGAGTGAGTTACCGATGTGCAAGACATGCCCACGTGCAGTAGTTAATATTACTAAACATGCAGTACTGTGTGCCTGTATTTTGGAGGGCGGGATTTATCCCACTCCTGATGCATGCCAGGCTCCCCTCCACGCGGGGAATGAGAACAGAGCTTTTTAACTGTGGTCAAGGATCAGTTTTCAAAGTCTAATTCCTATTTATGAATCCAGCATCACGTGGCTTTGGAGTTCTCGTATTCTGAGTAACTGACTAAGAACGGGAACATGTTTTTGAGTCCTTCTATGTAACCTAATAACATTCTAGTAGTATCAATTTAATATTTATGCTGAACAATATGAAATTACAATCCTGTTTTTTGTATAAACTAAAACATTAAACACAAACACCTACTGAAATCCATGCGTTGTTTTCAGGGAATGGGGATGATTAAAGTAATTGAGACTTTCATTTACTATTACGATACTGATCAACACACCCATGTTGATCTGTTAATGTACCCAGAGCCAAGTTTTCTCAGGCAAAACTCGCACTGATGTCAATGGGAGTTTTGTGCCCGAGGGAAGGGTCTTGGGATTGGCCCCAGTGATCTGATCCAGCTCCCCAGAAAGTGAACCAGGGGGGCTGGGTCAGACCATAACTTAACGCTTGTCTCCGGCTTCGGTTGCTCTCCATGTGGAATGTTGGTTTCTAACTTTCAAAAGGCACCAATATGGTCCATCAACCAGGCAACTAGGAATATTAAGCAAGTGTTAAGCCTCCAGGCAATAACTGCAAATTGTTAATAAACATCACCCAGTGATAAGTAGTGTTGATGCTGTGTTCCAGTGATGCCACTTTCATCGTGCCCCTGAGATGTGAAACTGTCATCCACATTTACAGCATCAAGGTCTCAATGCTCATTAGTCGACTAGATCTGCCGGGTCCCTTGCAGAAAGCCTTTAACTCTATCTCTGTTCCCTAGTGACGAGAAGCATGTGTTTAGAACTCTCCAAGGATCTGGTTTTGTTTTGAAGTCCGTTCCTGTCCCATACCGTATGTAAATCTCTCCTTCTGGGAGAAGGAATGTTTCTCGGAGAATATTCTACCCATTGATCCAGTTTTGGCCACAGTAGAACAGAAATGAAGGGGGGGGGGTGTGTGTGCACGCACGCCATGTCCTGAAACCTAAGCAGAAAAATTGCATGGTTGCTTTGAAAACTAAAGTTGTCTTGCTCAAACAGGGAAAAGATGGATGATGAAAAGATTGTGGATTTAGGGGGGGGGGGGGAAGAAGAGGAATGCAAATCCATGACGGATACTGAACACATCCATTGTGAATGGCTGAAGTGTCTGTAGATGGAGGAGGAGGCAGAAGAAGAGGAAGGAATGGTTCCATCGTGATCACTTTCGAATCAGACCAAATAAAAATACGCATTACATGTAACAGACCAACCTGGTAGCCAAACAAAAAGACTGTTAGTTTTCAGGACAGATCAGGGTTTAAGATGCTTGGCTGCACTGTGTGTCTCTGCAGTGATTGTGGCCGGCGCACTCAAAGTTCCACTGACAATCCGGGGGAAGTGCGTGTTGGAGACTAAGCTCTGCCTCCCTTTAAAAAGGTGAAGCATCTGCTCCTTGGCCCCACTTTTCACAGTGACGCTTTCCACCCCCTTGGGGGCATCTAACGTAGCTGGCAGCACTCGACTCCTGCAGCTCTTAGGGCTCTAACCCTGCACTCGGGTATCTAAAGAAATACAGCCAACACCTTCTCTCCTCCCCGGACACACGCTGTCCATTTGACGATAGCAGGTGACTTTCACCCCTACCTCGTACCCAGATCACGCGAGGATCGTTCAAAGCTAAATGCAAGGATCATGCCTTGTTTAAAAAAATAAAAATTCCATATTTGATCCTGGCATCAAGCATGCGTAGTTCTTGTGCTCGTCCCAGTACATGTTGTACCTTTTGTCTACATAACTCCCTGATCTTGTTTGTGCCGCTCGTGAAAATCTCTTCCAGGAAAAATGAGTAACTCTCAGGATCTGAACGGCTGACGTGCTATGTAACATATGGCAGTATTTTCTACTCTGAGCTCTTCCGCTGCTTGTTGCTTTCTGCTTTTCAGTTTTCTCTCCCATGAGCCTACGCACGAGGGGAAAAACTGCCCCTGATAAAAGACAGAACAGTCGAATGATCAAAAACGAACACCACCAAAAAGTCAAAGGTGTGAGCTACTTTATATATATATTTTTTAATAGAAGGTACCTAGCATAGAGACTTCTGACACCTCATTTCCATAACAAAGCGTGTAATTGGAGCCAGGACTCAAAAAATATTGTTTTTATTGGAAGAGTTCTCCTAGGATTTTTGGTGTCTGAGAAGCTTGTGCAAGACCAATTTAGAGCAAGGGCAAAAGCGAGTTTGCTGAAAACCAGTGAGTGACCTCTGATGCACAGATGGAGCCAAACATGATGATCTTTAATTGATAGCGCTGGTTGCAGACTCAGTAGGAAGACTGTGCACAGATTTTTAAAATGCCCATGTGCTAAAGCAAGCTTTTTTTTTTCCTTTTCTTTTAAAAGCCCTGATTGAGACAGGAAAAAAAAGCACAGAGTGCTTCCCCCACAATCTTGTGTCAAAGGTGGGTTTAAAACCAAAAAAATAAAAATTTGCGCAATACTAGCAAATTTTCCTTTTTGAAATTTGAAAATACTATACAAGGACTTTCTAGCTCCCCTCCAATGCCATAGACTTGAGCGCACAGTCATAAGGGAAAACACAGCGAAGTAGGTGAAGTAAAACAAACTGTATTTGCTTGTGGCTACACTATGATCGACTTCCTGGGAACGTGGGACTCCAGGAAAGCTACTCAAAATAGTCTGTTGGCCCCCTAGGTTAAAAGACAGTCCCACAAAAATAGCTCGTAAGGCTGCGCTTCTTCAGAATCACAAAATATAACTCTGGATGAAAGTGAGTCCTCCTTCAAGTTACCGCTGCCGTTTTGAAGCAATAATTCAGGACTCCTGTATGTTTATTGCATTAGGAAACTAAACCATTAAAGCATTAAGACAGCCCTTTTATGTCCCTGCCAAGAGGATGTAGTTGATTCACAAGACGTATTACACTGCTGGCCTCGGGTTTCTTGTCGACTGGTTCTTTATCTGCCCACCTCTTTCTTTATTTCCCTTTTCAAAGTTGATTGAGGAAAAAGTTCACCCGTTGGCATGCGCATGCATGGTGAGTTTGGTTCACAGTGTTATGTTGAAAGGCTATTCCATGCCGCTCCGGAGGATCTGGTTGGCTGCAATCAGCATGACGCTTATAATAAAGGCCATGGCAAATGCACATATAAGGCTCTTCCGTACACAGGTCTGTCTGTTCTGTTTCTGGGAGTGAACTAAAGTGGGAGGAAAAAAATAGAGGAGTATTACAACTGGAAGTATTTAGTCTTTCACCAGTTTTTCTTTGTATCATAATACGCACTTAACATCTCTTGCATCTGTAGCCTCTCTGCAAAAAAAATCCATATCAATTGAATTTTACCCCACCCTTTTCACTGGTCTGACTTTTGAATGGTTAAACCTCTAGTCTATTACTTTGAGATTCCCCCAGACTCCAGCCAGCCCCAGTTGTTTGACTTCTGATTAAGAAGAAGTTACATTTCCATACCAGTAATTTAAATTCTCCACTGTGCACTTCAAAGGGAGACTGTCTAGCCGCATGTTGCCCAGTCCTGGCACATGCTAAATTCAAAGGGTAAATTCAAGCCCTTTTATTCTCAATACAGACTGATACGCCAGGTATCCTCGCACAACCCCAGATCAGTTTTTTCTTTTATAGTCCTTAGAGCAACATTGGAAACTTCGCTTGGATTCTATATTGATGACACATGTATTATGGTCCTCTAGTGCATCTTTCTGCCAATGCAGGATTTGCTCTCTTGCAGTGTATTTTCTAATGCTTTGTCCAAAAGGCCTGTAAAACAATCAAGTGATCAATTCTCATCGTATTCATCCTGCATGTTCACTAACTTCACCCATTGCTCCTAGTTAAAACTCCTAACCCATTGCTGTCTCCTCTTGGCATTGAAACACTGTTTACAAGTATTAGAAGGGTTTACATTTACTGCTGTTTAATCCACGAACTGACCATCTCTTCAGTCCTTTAGATATAGCTCCATTAATCTTTCCTTATAAATCATTTATGTTGGTCTTGACTGAAAAGATGTAGCCAAATTGGAAGGAATTCAGAAATGCGGTGCTCAGAACTGAGCAGAGAGTATTCCAGATCGGGGGGTCTCATCAGACAACTCGCTCTAAATATTGTGCCCAATTGCCGTGGTTAAATATGGTTACATCACTTCCTGGAAGCGCATTCAGAGTTTTCAGTGTACAGGCAAAAGGAGACCTATTAAAAATGACTTTTACAGAATAGCGGGCAAACTTTTTTCTCTAAATATCCTGTAGAAAACAGGTGTATCGTCTACTAGTCAAAATACAATATTCGAAGTCAGGAGTTATGGTTGTTTTTGTTTTTTTTAATCTCTACCATTGGCTCACACCATGACCTTGTACAAGCCAGTTTACCCCTCCAGGTCTCCATCTCCCCATCTTGCAGGGTTATTGTAACGATTTAGTATTTGGCAAGTGCTTAGGGAGCCTCTGCTACAGTACTAAAGTGCTATAGCAACTCGGCGTATCATTAAGTTTGCTGTTACAGGAAGTATGAAATCTGTCTTATCTGTATTTGCTAGGCAGCAAATAGCTTTCTTATTTTGGTGTGTGTAGGGGAGGGGGAGAGGGCATAGCTGATTGATTTATGGCAAGCACTGACTTACTGCTAGTGATTATAAACCTTCTCCAAACAAGCATGGTAATCGCTAAATTTTGATATGGCTCCCCCGTATCCTAGTTATAACATGGACATGAAGTTGCCGCCTCCATGGTCAGTCAGACTACTAATGAGAGAACCTCAAATGACTGATGTTTGAGGTAATATTCCAGTTTTGACAGACTTTCAGATGAGCAGAAGAGATTCTGAACTTCTCAAGTGTGGAAAGCTTGGGCTGGTGGTTTCATGAGAATGGGTTTTCCTCTCATGATACCCTGCCCTTCTGGTTCTGATGCCAGCTGGAACCTGAATATCCAAAGGCATGCAGAAAGTGTGTGTGTTGGGGGGGGGGGCGCGGAAGCTGTTCATAACTGTCGGAAAGCTCCAGATATTCAGTTCTGAGTGTGTTACTGTTTGTTCCTCTCATAAGGGGGTAAGGAAATTTGAATTGTAATGCCCACTCCCATATGAATGTTAGTTGCCCTGCAATAACACTTCAGTACATCCTTACTCCTTCTCAAAAGGTGGTATTTTGATGGAAATGGCTGTTTCTTTAGCATCCTTTTTTTCCCCGAGGTCAGAGAAACCAATAGGGGAGTCAATTTCCATGCACAGAGAGTGTAAAAATCCCCATTGTGGCAGTTGTATACTGTTTCCTCTTCTGGGGAATTAATAATAATAATAATAATAAAAAATCCTGAACTCCAGCCTGTACCTTTTTCCTATTCTATCCTCTCACTGTTGCTTTCTTCCTTGGTTTGTTTGGTTTTTTTCTTTCATCCAACACTGATTCATTATTTTATGCTAGAAGTTACATGGAAATAACTAAGATCAGAATCAGGCCTAGGATATCTAGTATTCTGTTATTTTTCCTGTCTGCCTACTTCTCTTGTCTTGGTTCTTATATTGTGCATCACTGTATTGATCAGTCCCTTGTATTCATTTTAATAGAAGATCATGACATACTGAATTTATATTCTACAAATGAACAAGATTATTTCATGCGTCTCACTGATATGATGAGGCAGTATTTGGGTGGTCAGAAATAAGAAATCCTCTGCACCCCAGCACACTCTATACTCGGCCAGCTGCATTTCTCTTTAGAAAGGAAGACAATCAACAGGACTGTGTTACCTAGAACACTGGTAAATGGAAAAATTGGTTCAGCAATAAGTTTGCAATGTCCTTAAAATGTTCCACAGGTTTTATTTGAGATTTGAGTAGCCGGAACTTAGAAGTCTGTTTGTTTTGTTTGATTTTTGAACTTATTAGGGCACAAACAAATCTTCCATTTCTATCTCCAAAGAATAAATCATTGGTGATTCACTGTGGGCCTAAATTATTCCTGCCAGTCTTAGTCTTATTCTGCACTGCCTACTGTACCTGGTGTTGATGGGGGTGGAAGCAGAGGGAGGAAGGAAGAGAGACAGTTTTATGAATCATGCACAAGCCCCTTCACTAATCACAAGGGATCTGATCCTGAGAGGTGCTGAGTCAAATGGAGTTGTGTGTGCTCAAACTTTTCATCTGATCAGGGCCAGATCCTGAATTCAGCTAGCAGGAGAAACCTGTCAGTCCCAGGGCCCCACTTTTCCTTATGGCAGGCTCCTCTGTGCTAAGGGTGTGAATTCCTGCCCTGCCTACGAAAAGGAAAGCTGCCACCTTGAACAAAATTGCTCTCGGAGACCACTCATTACAATATAATCTTCCTGTAGCCCTGATCTGTCTACTCGCAAGAGTTGTGTAATGCAACAGAACCCACTTTGAGCTACAGTTCCTATAGCTGTAATGCAGTCTGGTTAAACAAGGATTTTGAATGAGGCTGTAGCAGCCACAGAGCTGGCCAATGGCATTCTAGAGGAAGATGGTGGTTTTTTTTTTTTGGTGAGAGGTGCACCTATATACACACAAATAAGTGTCTGGTGGTATTGAGCAAAGTAGACCGATGGAGTGGGCCGAGAGCTTGATTTTTTTTTAAAGACCGCCTCATGGGCTTTGTCCTCCCAGAGTTCAGCTCTCTGCAGCTGTATTAAAAAATATTTTGTCTTGCCTTTATTCCACTGGGAAAGGTCTGAGAAAAGACAACTACCATGAATATCTAGGCACACTGCACAGGATGCTAGGTAGAGCCAGGATAGATTCAGCTAATATGGGTCATAACTAGCCAAGCTCTAATGCTGGCCCTCCCTGATAAGATAAGGCTGGGGTTTTTGGAATGAGGAAAGTCAGCATTTTACAGCAGAGACCTGTCTGTAGTGGGGTCTAGGCTCTGTACCATTATGGCTGTGGATTGTGTTTTCCTATTTGGAAGGACTGGGAGTAATGAAATCCTTTAAGCATAACACTTAGGTCTTCCTCTAGGTTTATTTGACTGGAGTTCTCCCAGAGGCTAGCCACTTTTTCTCCTCAAAACAGGAGATGAACACAATCTTAGCAGTGGTTGGGTGTGTTCGGAGTAAGCACAGCAGTCGGATGTGAGCTTTCTTCTGAAACTGGTCAGGGTCAGGAATCCCTCTGGGATGTGAGAGGCTGAGTAGCAGGTTTACCCAAAGAAGGCAATCTATGAGATTGAGCTACATAAAGGCATTCCCAGGAAGCAAGTGTTATCTGCAAGAAGATTGTCACATCAAAGCAGGAGAATCTTATTAAAGCGGGGGGAGGAGAGGGTCGCGTCGCCAAGTGGGAATAGCCCCTGGTGGAGTTCACTGAGTGTGTAACTCGTTCATGTACGATAACTAGATACAAGGGGCTGGTCCCAGTGGGCTCAGCAGAGAGCAAGCACAGCAAAGGAAATGAGCTATGCAGCAGCACCAATGAACATCTGAATAATGTCGGGTGACCACTAACGAAGACGTGTGCATATATAACAGGTGCCAGGCAAGATATGGCCCAGGGTCTATGCTGGACCTCTGTGGAGGAAGAGCTGTTGGAGGTTGCAGGGGCAGAGAGTGGCTGCAGTTTTTCTTCTGTTGGGTTGGGGAAGAGGCCACAAAGAGCTAACATTGACCAAAATAAAGCCATAGTATCTGAGGGATGCCCTGAGTCAGCAACCTCTACCATAAAGCTACCATGTCCGATCTGGCCAGTGTTATCATGGGTAAGCTATTGCTAGAAGTAAAGGATGAGCCTTCTTCAAATGCAGGTGCTATAGGACCTGGTCAGTATCCAGCAAATTCAAATTACGTGCTACAAAATATTTACAGTGAACATTGTCATAATTCCTGCACGCAGCGAACAACACTAGGAGCGTGGCTGTACAAACACTGAGTTTGCAGCAAGTCACGGTGTAAATCTTATAGCATGCTAACTTGCTGCACACTAACTGTGCATGTGGACCATGCTGCCATACATTAAAGCCTCGCCTACAGTGAGAGCAACACGTAGGGCACGTGTAGCTACGTGCCATAGTACAAAACAGGCTGCATCCACAATGCAGCGTGTCGCTGTCCCTGACTCTGAAAGGCTCTGGTAGGGACAAGCAGTGGGGAAGCCGCAGGATGCTACACCACTAAAAACAGCAGTGAGATGGGGGAGGCACTGCTCGGGCATGTAGTTGAGCGTGCCCTAAGGTTTTGGCATGTTACGCTACTAAGCAGTGCCTCCCCATCAATGCTGCTATTTATACCTGTGCAAGTGGGCCGTGCAGCACGTGTCCTCTGTGTGCTGCTGTGAGTGTAGACCTGTCCTAACAGTTCCACAGTGCACTTTGATCCACTCTTTGCAGTGCACTAAGGAGCTGTTACTGTCCATGTGGACCCTGCGATCACACACTTCATGTGCAGCAAGCTAGTGTGCTGTAAATTTACACCCTAGCTTGCCACGCTCTAAATGTTGGTATGGACAAGTCCCAGGTTTCTTTCCCTTTGTCTGGGAATAGAGTTAGGAAAATAACGGGAGGAAGTCAGCTCCGCATTTTCACACTGTGGGCAAGGAGCAGAGACTCGTGGCATTTGGCTGCAGCTGCTCCATTGTATCCTGTTAATTTCAATGTCACATTTGAGGATGAAATATGTGTGTGCAGTCATCAGCATATAGACATTCTAGTTTTCCTGTGATATCACGTGCAGTTTGATTTAAGGCACTGCCAGGCAAGAGGCTTTAGTGTAATTGTGAACGGCTGTCTCATTTTTGCTGACTGCTTGTTTCTTTGCCATAAATTATATATACTGATTCCTGGTTCTTGCCTCCATTCCCCTGGCCTGCTCATTAATTTCTTTTGCCCAATGACACTGTGTTCTTTTATTACAGTGTGTATCCTTCTGTTTGTTAGGTATTTCTATGGAGCTCTCAGGACTTTGTGGTGCCTTGGAAAATCTGAATGAAAAAGGGGAAAAATGTGTGTGTTAATTTGGGTGGGGGGTGATTCCATTTTTTTCCTCTACCAGAGCAGAGACTTTGTCATTGGATAGGTGGCAATTTTGGTCTCAGATGCAGATTTGGGTTCCAAGAGTCATTCAGTTTACTCTAAATATAGAAGCCAAACACTCCAGGTGTGTAGGGTTGGACATCTGGATATGTGTATGTAACTTTCACTAGACAGGGACTGACGCACACAATTTAAAGTGTAATCCTGAAAGTCTGTACCCAGACAAGGGAATCTCAGGCCACAAAATAGAGAAAATGGTTTGCTAAGGCCTGGCATGGACAGAGGTTTTGAAGCAATAGTTATATTTAACAGAGGTAGTTATGCTGGTATATCCTTGTGAGGATGCAGTTACACCAATATAAAAGGTGCCTTATAGTAGCATAGTTTCTTTACAAGAATACGCTATAAAGTGCAATGGTGGTACAAGAACCTTCTATACTGCTGTAAGTGCATCCACACTAGGGGGTCGTACCAGTATAGTGAGTGGTACAACTTTTGCGTGTAGACTAGCCCTGAGATTCTCTGGGGTAATTATCCCTTCTGACCCACTGAGCGTCTGTGTCCGTGGAAAGAGCATGCAGTGTCCTTCTGTTGGGAAGAATGTTTCAATGGTGCTAGTTAGTGTTGATTTTGCAGAAGGCTTAAACTAGCTGGGGGGAACCCCAAACAAGTCTTGCTAAAATCCAGCGGGGCACTCCAACATGCCTTACCTGCAAAGGTACTGCTTAATTAAGGCATGTCGACTCCATGAAGTCCCACCTTCTTGCTTTGGAGCCAAGCACTGAAGTTTGGCACCTGTGTAATAGGTATAGTTGGGGCAGCAGAGTATATACTTAAGTGAACAGCTACGCATGGGGGAAAGATGCACATTGTCTTTGGGCCTGAAAGCACTTTGAAAAGTGCCAGTGTCACAGCTAAACTTTTGAAGAATTCAGCTATTTTTGAACCAAAAAACTGGATAAAAGCTAATATTTTTTCCTCATGATTTTTTTTAATGGGCCCATATGCTTCTGGGTTCTGTCTGGCACCAGCAGCGCCAACATCCCATGAGAAAAAGCTGTTCCCGCTGTACTTTCAGAAGCAGGAAGTACCAACGTGCTGACACTGAGCATATGACACTTCCAGCCCAATTTTAGCAGATCCAGGGTGAGAGAGTTCAGGCCCAGCTCTGTGCTGATCTCGGAACCTCCCGAAATTCCCCCGTTGAGTCACATTAGTGGGTTATCAGCAGGTAATGACGATTTTAAGCGCTTTGCTTTACATCAACTTTCCATTTTTAATCAAGATTTAAATCAGCAAGCAGGAAACCTTGATTTTAAGTAATGGATGTTGATCTTATTTTGCATTTGCGCTTTTTATTGTTCCTAAAGACAGGTCGATTGTCATTGGTTGGTGTGATTTGGTGGTACTTTTTTGCTAACCAAGAGGATGCACTAGATCTATACGCATTTATTCCAATTTCTAAGTGTTGCACATTTATTGAACTTTTGCTTTTTTTATATTAGAAAATGGTGAATGGAGGATCTCATTTAATAACTGCAAGTAAAAAAATGTCAGACTCCATTTGGCTAGAAATTGGAAATCAATTCAAAATGCACAAACTGCATTGTTTTTAGTAAATGAAACTACCTTAAATATGGTGGGCACAAAAGAAGTGTTCTTAGTAAATAAATCGCGGGCAATACTTCATTTATCAAATCAGTGTGGTGGTAAAACTAGTGCCCTTCACAATCAAGCTTGTTCTGCATTTAAATTGGTTCCAGTCCTGAAGGATATGGTGACATCTAAATCAGGGTATGGGGCTGCTATAGTAGCCCAGATGTCTATACTACTGCACCACCATGCATTTCCTACAGTGAGAGGAGTGGTTTTCCCGTCAGTGTAGGGAATCCACCTCTCTGAGAGGCTATAGCTAGGTCGACAGCAGAATTCTTTGTTGATCTACAGTAGTGGTTAGGTCAACCTAACTACGTTGCAGAGGGCAGGAAATTTTTCCAAGCCCTAAGTGATGTAAACTAAATAAACCTTGAGCTACAGCTGAGGCCCAGTCTATACCTAAAAATGTCTGCTCTTCTAGATTAGTATCCTTTTATTTTTCTCTCACTCTGAACTTATTGTGGGAAACTATCTACACTCAGTGAAGCCCAGGAAGGCCAAATCACACTTGGAGTTGCAGCTAGCAAGAGATGTTAAGAGTAACAAGAAGGGTTTCTTCAGATATGTTAGCAACAAGAAGAAAGTCAAGGAAAGTGTGGGCCCCTTACTGAATGAGGGAGGCAACCTCGTGACAGAGGATGTGGAAAAAGCTAATGTACTCAATGCTTTTTTTGCCTCTGTCTTCACGAACAAGGTCAGCTCCCAGACTACTGCACTGGGCAGCACAGCATGGGGAGGAGGTGACCAGCCCTCTGTGGAGAAAGAAGTGGTTCGGGACTATTTAGAAAAGCTGGACGAGCACAAGTCCATGGGGCCGGATGCGCTGCATCCGAGAGTGCTAAAGGAGTTGGCGGATGTGATTGCAGAGCCATTGGCCATTATCTTTGAAAACTCATGGCAATCGGGGGAGGTCCCAAATGACTGGAAAAAGGCTAAGGTAGTGCCCATCTTTTAAAAAAGGGAAGGAGGATCCTGGGAACTACAGGCCAGTCAGCCTCACCTCAGTCCCTGGAAAAATCATGGACCAGGTCCTCAAGGAATCAATTCTGAAGCACTTAGAGGAGAGGAAAGTGATCAGGAACAGTCAGCATGGATTCACCAAGGGCAAGTCATGCCTGACTAATCTAATTGCCTTCTACGACAAGATAATCGGCTCTGCGAATGAGGGGAAAGCGGTGGATGTGGTGTTCCTTGACTTTAGCAAAGCTTTTGATACAGTCTCCCACAGTATTCTTGCCAGCAAGTTAAAGAAGTATGGGCTATAAGGTGGATAGAAAGCTGGCTGGATCGTCTGGCTCAACGGCTCCATGTCTAGTTGGCAGCGGAGTGCCTCAAGGGTTGGTCCTGGGGCCGGCTTTGTTCAATATCTTCATAAATGATCTGGAGAATGGCGTGGACTGCACCCTCAGCAAGTTTGCAGATGATGCTAAACTGGGAGGAGAGGTAGATGCGCTGGAGGGTAGGGATAGGATACAGAGGGACCTAGACAAATTAGAGGATTGGGTCAAAAGAAATCTGAGGTTCAAGTGCAGAGTCCTGCACTTAGGATGGAAGAATCCCATGCACTGCTACAGACTAGGGACCGACTGACTAGGCAGCAGTTCTGCAGAAAAGGACCTAGGGTTACAGTGGACGAGAAGCTGGATATGAGTCAACAGTGTGCCGTTGTTGCCAAGAAGGCCAATGGCATTTTGGGATGTATAAGTAGGGGCACTGTCAGCAGATGGAGGGATGTGATCGTTCCCCTCTATTCAACATTGGTGAGGCCTCATCTGGAGTACTGTGTCCAGTTTTGGGCCCCACACTACAAGAAGGATGTGGAAAAATTGGAACACGTCCAGCGGAGGGCAACAAAAATGATTAGGGGACTGGAACACATGAGTTATGAGGAGAGGCTGAGGGAACTGGGATTGTTTAGTTTGCAGAAGAGAAGAATGAGGAGTGATTTGATAGCTGCTTTCAACTACCTGAAAGGGGGTTCCAAAGAGGATGGATCTAGACTGTTCTCAGTGGTAGCAGATGACAGAACAAGGAGTAATGGTCTCAAGTTGCAGCAGGGGAGGTTTAGGTTAGGAAAAACTTTCACTAGAAGGGTGGTGAAGAACTGGAATGCGTTACCTAGGGAGGTGGAGGAATCTCCTTCCTTTGAGGTTTTTAAGGTCAGGCTTGACAAAGCCCTGGCTGGGATGATTTAGTTGGGGACTGGCCCTGCTTTGAGCAGGGGGTTGGACTAGATGACCTCCTGAGGTCCCTTCCAACCCTGATATTCTATGATAAGCATTCTTAAACTTGAAATGAAAGATTAGATGGGATTTTTTTTTTTTAAACTTTGGTTCATTTTTCCCATTGGAATCTTACGCTGGGTAAAGTATAAAAGCGGCTGTGACTATTAAAGCCAAAATTGCATGTGACACCATCCGTCAAGCACTTCAGTTAACGTTGCTTGTGGAATCACTGAACTAACTTTTTTTAACCCCAATTTTGCGAATACAAAGCTAGTCATTCTTAATGTGGTCCAATAAAAGAGATCACCTCACCCACCTTGTCTCTTTCAAATCATCCAGAGACTTACCGTAATTAGTTCCAGAATGCTAGGTTAAGCCCATGTGTATGTGTCAATCTTTGCAGGATCGGGACCTTAAGGGGCCAAACTTTTTTAGTAGATTAATATCACAAAGCAGAATTTGACTGTCTTTTGTGCTAATGGGTTGGCTTGCCTAGGTAACATTCTCTCTTTTGCAGAGAAAGAACTATGCCAGGTTTCAAGTGCTAGGTGATTTCAGGACGATCAATAGTAATTAACCAGTGTCAGAGAGATGACTCCAGAGCTCAGTTGTAATTCATTGTGCTAATTCTATTACAAGGATTAAAACTTGCCTCTCACAAGGATATGAGCCAACTAAAGAGATTCCTGTCTCCCTGAGAAGCTCTCTGGCTCGCGCACACTCTCATCATTTTATACCAACCATTGTGCAGTCCCCAGAAATGCTATCAGTGAGAAGTAGCTACTCTTGAGAGAATCACCATTTCCTCCTCCGTTGACCTCTCACTGAGCTATCCTATTTTTCTTTATTATTAACTTTCCTGTTCCAAAGAGCCTTTCGTCAGAGACTCTCAGAACACTTTGCAGGGTTTTCTGCTTGTAATAACCTTCTAACCATTTTTTTTAAGAGGTGGCTCACTTTGGTGAACACCTTTTCAGTTCCTTGACAGTTTTCACCGATATTGGTTTGGGGGAGGGAGGGGTTTTTGGTTTTTGCACCACCTGACTCTTCTTGGGTTCATGCCAAGGGACTGAAACTATTCCCAATGGAGCATGAAAACTCATATCAATTCGTGCATGGGCTCACACTCACGGATGTTGAAAAAGCTGGAGTCTGCATGAAGAGCAGGTTGGGGTGGTGCTCCGAAAGCCAGATGGGCAGCCTATGAAACAGTGAGCTGGAAGGCAAGAGGTTCTAATGCTAGGCATTCACTCCCCACTAAATAATGTAAGAAAATGGTTTTGTTCCACAGCTCTAGTAAAGGAAGGCTATTTAGGGAGGGGGTTGTGATGGTTGATTAGTATGCTTTAAACAAATCTACTAACAGCCATTCTTCCTCCCCTTTAAGCAATTTGTTGACTTCAAATCCGGACTAAGTTTAAATGTAGGTTTGCTACTGTGTTATAAGTGATGAAAAGGGAAGAGAGTGTAGGGGAAACTGGTGGGGAAGACTTACCTTGCTTGTGGAAGGATACCAAGAAATTGACCCCAAAATGGTTCATGATTTTGGTACTGAGCCTGACAAATTTGTCACAAGATCCATCTTATATAAAGATGGGGGTTAGTCATATAGAGCACGTGTTCTCAAAGTGGGGGTCTTGACCCCTCCAGGGGTTGCGAGATTATTTCGGGGGGGGGGGAGGGTCATGAGCTGTCAGACTCCACCCCAAACCCTGCTTTGCCTCCTACATTTTACACTGGTATTAAACACTTTAAATATGAAAAAAAATAAGGGGGGTTCACACTCAGCAAGCCTCTGTGTGAAAGGGGCCACCAGTACAAAAGTTTGAGAACCACTGATATAGAGTAAAGGATCCCTAAGTGTTTTATAGTCTCTTTAAGTGATACTATGAGGTAGTCATAAAATCTAGTTAGTAGATGACCTTTTCAATCCTTGTAAATGTACTGCAAACCATATAAGGTATCAGTTTGATACTTAAAACACTTCAGCCCCCCGTCCCCAATTTTCATGGATACAGAGTAAAGAAGATTAAGGCTCAAATTCTGAGGTCCATAGTCAGTTTTCACCGTGCTTTTAAGCAGACCAGTGCTCACTGGTACTAATCAGGTCAGTTCCCATTAAAACCGTCGGAGAGGACCTCAGGATCCAGCTAGAGTTTCATAACAAAGAAAACCTTAGAGAGAAAAGGCATAACAACTTTTCACCACCTTCAAACTCTGGTTGGCAGTTGCCAGAGTTTTCATTCAAACTCTCCTCTTCATTGATGATGATGTTTTCAATGTCCTTCATTGTTAAATGATCCTGGAATGCATGATACAGAATATGTTTGAGCTCTTCCAGCGTTATCCTTTGCATGTCAAACTGTGGGAATAGGAGAAAGCATTTCAGTTAGTTTGCGGAAGTGGTAACAAACCATAAATGCTTTAGGGACCCTCTCTCCACATCCCAATGTGCTGCACGCTCGTTGTGGAAGAAAAGGCCTCAGAGGTTATTTTGCAAATTCTTTTCCATACTTCTAAAGAATGCACTAGAAGTGGTGGATATCCATCACTTCCCCTATGAGGTCTGTATTGCCTATTAGCCTTTCCAGGCATGCATGCGCCCGAGAAGCCAAACCCAGGATGGGTTCAATGAGCCTCGCTCATTTTTGGTAGAATCTTTATACACTGGGCTGCCTAGCAGCTTTTTGCAGTGCAGCAGCACCCTGCCCTAACCCCTCCCTCTTAACATAATACAGGGCGCTGACATGTTCAGCTTCAAGTATTCATGAGCATATGTCACAGGCAAGGTAGGTAGGTGCTGCTCCCACACAATGTCAGTGCCCAGCCTGAAACGGTCACTGCTGCAGAAATATGCTTCTCATTGGAACACAGGCCCCCGCCCCTCTCCAGAGGGTACATCTTTGCTTTGGGGTATCTGGCTGTACAATTGCACAGACAGACCTATATATATAGTATGTATAAAATTAAATAAAAAGAGAATGTGTTCTTTTTTTTTATCATATACAAATAGAGAACTCGTTGCTTGATTTATTTATTTAACAAAAACCCTCGACATTTACATGCAACCTCCGTAGTCTTCTCAACCCTTCAAAAGAAATGCCCACCTCCTGAAATGAGAGAGGAATCCAAATTGCACCTCTGGCCTAATGTGGTGATTGAGAAAAATAAATTACCACTTGTGTCTGCTTCTTCTATTAAACACATACTGACAGCAAGTAATTAGATTTCTTATCCAACAATTTCATAAACCATAGGAGCAAAAAGAGAACCCCCTCCCCAAAGCAATTAGATAAGCTTATCTATTCTTAGTTAACAGGAAAACAAAGAAGTTTAGCATGGAAAACAGCTAAGGCCCTCTTCCCTGACCACCTTCTCCTTCACTGATGAAAAATCATTTGCCTATGTGGGGAAAATAAGCTTTCAGAAGCTGTTCTTGATACCTTTAAAATATTTTTGCATATAAATGAATACGGACTCATTGATCTCTAAAATTCTAATTTAGTTCTTTTTCCTGTGACCTGTAAAATCTGATGCCAACAATGTTATCGCGCAGAGAGCAGGAGACAGCACGGGAAATGGTGAACACTGTAAACTCCTCATGTAGCTCCAAACAGACCCCATCTACTGGGGTTGGTTGTTTCTCTGCTGGATTTGGGACACCGCTGACCTACTAAAAATATCACCAAAAGCACAGTCGCCACCAGCAAGCTATAGACTTTGCTTGCGCTAGAAGAAAGACAGACACACACACACACACAGTGACAAATTGCCCACTCATTGTGTTGTAAGCACAGAAATCTGTATACTCCTCTTCTGATTTCTTTCAGAACTGGTATGAATAGGAAAAATGTTTCTCCTGGCAACTAGAGCTCTGTAAACATAGGCTAACAGACACTTGGCTACCTCACAGGGGTGTCGGAAGCATTAATTACTTGATGTTTTATACGCTGCTTTGCATTTTCAAAGCATGTTACAGAGCCAAGTGTCGTTTGATCATTTTTACCCCCTTCTGAGGCAGTGTTTTCAGGCTGGCACAGTGCTAAGGTGAACGGAGTTGCTCTGGCTTTACACCAGATTTACCTCTTGTATCTCTTGTGCAAAATATGGGCCAAACTGAGCTTTGTTAAAGTGCAGGGGGTTATCGTGGTTCTGTGAAACACCCAGAGCCCAGCAGTCTCTCCCACATACTGAGAGTATGCTTTCTCACCCACCCTGTAGTTTTGCTTTCCTCTTTGGCCCTTTTGGTGTGGACCAGACTTACGTTAGGGGTCACAGTTGAGTTAACTCTGCAGTGAAGCCATGGCCTTATTGGCCAAAGGGGGTGTGGTGGTTGGTCAGCTGATGCTATAATTGTGCTTGTTTTATATCTTTGTCTCAAAGGGAGATCTCTGAAGCCTGTGTGTGAACTTTTGCACAGGAGTTCATAGCTCCACCCTAGAGAGATTTTTTTTTTTTCCTTCTACCATCTGCCCAATAGCTAGCTTTACCAGTAATCGGGGGTGCTTGCACATGCGAGAAAGCACAGCGTGTGACTTTCTGGCAGATGTATTTAGAGGCACAGATCATGGTCTCTGTGCTCTGTAAGCTAACTCACATGGTATATTTGAAAGTGCCCCAACATGTGTGGAAATCCCATCTTCTCGGGCATCCACCGATCACTGGTGTTCTGACTCCTCAGACATTTCTGTAACTGCTAGCAGATTGTGCTTTTGATATTCCGCCTGTGTGGTTTTCTACAAGGAGTACGTTTGTCCCTCTGCCTCTTGGGACATTCTAGGGAGAGGGGATTTGGATGGGCTAGTTTCAGGGACAGTGCTTGTCAACTTCACGGGCAGCGGGTATCGAAAGTAGTAGTGGGACTCCCCTCACTCCATCACAGAAATACTGAAACATAGGACTAGCCCCAGTGGATCTGACCTCTGGTCCATCTAGCCCAGTATCAGCTGCTTCGGAGGAAGGTGCAGGAAACCGCCCAGCAGGCAGCTAAGTATGTTCAGATAGCAACACACTTCAACTACAGTATGATTGTATCCCACGTCAAAGGGCAATTGGCAACGGACTCTCTCTTGAGGTTCTTTGGAAGAAATCCTTGGTGGAAGGATTCTGCAATGGCTCTTTTAGTGACAATTTACCAAAGTATTCCTCAGCAGCAGAACTGCTGCCTTATGATCATCTGGCATGGGCGTGCTCTCTCCTATGAGCCCCCCTGCACCAAGCAGCACCCCTGCCCCTTGTCAGACCAGTTCCCTGAGGTTGAGCCAGCAGCCGATTGGGCACATCCAACTTATTTTCACTAAGACGTGGAGCCACTGACTGTGTCAAACAGTAGAAGGGGTTTATAATTTGATGCAGAGAGATCCTGTCTTGTGTCACACACGTTACCTAGATTACTCTTCAGGCTGGGGGGGCCCATGCAGCACTTGCTCACTCCATCCGTGAGCCTGTATGCAGAGTTCTTCTGCCTGGGCATTACTCTTCCCAAGAAGAGGCAGAGGATAAAGAAGAAAGGGCTCAGCACCAATCCCTGACTCAGTCCCGCCTGTAGCAATCGTCCATCTGTAATGAGCACGGCGCTTGGTAATAAAGTGTTTGCGGGATCAGACCTGCGGTTTGTGAAGTGTTTTGTCATCTTTGGGGATGAAAACCGTTAGAGCTATGAACAGCACCTAGAAACTCAGCAGCCTGAAATAGTTTCCAGTTTGAGCCCACACCTTCTCGCCCAGTCAGTGTGTTAGTCAGAAATGTCCTTTTGCCATTAATGTGTGTTAATAACACAGTCATTAGCTTTGGTGAAAAGAGCAGTGGTGGAAACTGATTTTATGAGCCTATTTTTCATTCACAGGCTGTAAATTAAGGTTCATACAGAGATGGTAACTTTCCTGAAATAAGCACAAAGGAATAAATTAAATTCAGTGAATTTTAAAAAGAAGTGTTAAATTCTCCAAGTGAATCTCAAACTATAAAACCCTGGCTGTTGCTAAAGATCAAGGTGGAAGAGCATTTATAGACAGGGAAGAGCCCTGTCAATGGACGAATTCCATACAAGAATCTCCCAGTATTATGCTGTAGAAGACAAGCGAGTCAGCTTGATAAACTCTCTGTTCTTCACAAATGAATGTACAGAACTTTATCAGAACTCTGACTACTGCCTCTTGGGGATGTATGAAAGAGATGATTATGATTCTGAGGCAGGGTGGTACTTCAATAAGCTCAGCTCCTGTGCTGATAATTTTCAGGGACAGCACTTCCCTCAAGCATGCCTCAGTATTTACCTGCTAGCAGGATTTTAGTCCTGGTAGCAGGTAAATACTAACAGGTAGAGAACTGTTTGTTAGTTAAAGAAACTCACATCTGCGTGCTGAAAGCCAGAACTAGTTAGAACTCTTCTTAAAGTATGCACTTAGATCATGGCTAAGGGACTTAGCAAGCTCACCATTATCTATGGTATATGAAAAATCTTGCCATTAACATGTTAGACTTGACTTAACCTGCACTGAAATTTAAGGGCCTGTATATTCAGGCGGTCAGACAAGGGGAAAGGAGTTTAAGGTTCTAAGAGCCCATTAGATCATCTTATCTATTCTCCCTGTAGATTAAAAAAAGGAATGTTCCTCTCAGCCATGAAGTGGACATTTGAACTTGTCCCAAACATATGGCTGTTCAGTGCCAGGGTTCTGGCTTGGCCTTTCATGGAGGGTGGAGCTAGAGTCAAATTGCCTAGCGATAAGGGGTGCTGGGAACCTGAGGGTTCGTAGTGTAACTCTAACCCGTAATTGCAGGGAAAGTTGTGCTAAATGCTGCACAGCAGCACAATGACAGTACCAAAATTGAGCAGGTGAGCGCTTCTGCTTATCAAGGCTACACTGGGCTGTGCAGGGGCTCAAGGCTCTGCCTGTAGGATCAGGTCCATGCTGATGCTCCCTTTTTATATAAAAAGGAGAGAGCACCACCACTCAAAATGGAGAGGACTATTTGGCCTTGGGGATTTTACACCTATCTGATAGCTTTCTATTCGACTTAGTCCATCCCTGTGCTGATGCAACTCTTGTGGTAGGTTTTAACACACTCCGACAATCTTCCGGCATTTCTAATGATGTGTCCAACCCAGATATAAAATCACAGCTTGTAAAAGAAGGGCATGATTTCATCTGCTATATAGCATGTAGGCTCAGCTTCGGGGGAGAGAACTTAGTTTTTATAACTGAACTGTAGCCACCAACTTGCATGAGCTATGGAAAAAAAACCTCTTCAGTAGGTGAGTGAGCCTCCTGTCTCTTAGCAATTAGAGCAACGTTAAAAGCTTGTCAACAGGAACCAGCTCTAGGCACCAGCAAAGCAAGCACGTGCTTGGGGTGACACTCTGGCTCTCCCTTTTTTTGGGGGGCTTGGGACGACAAAAAATCTAGAGCTGGCCCTGCTTGTCAACAGCCGTATGGAGTTCCAGGAAGTGTTGGAATCAGTCATGCTATCGCTTTAGAAATCATGTTGTATAATTGGTAAATTTGCACCTGTAGACAAGCTCTTAGGCAAGGCATGCTTTGAACAGAGACCAAGATGATCCCTGGTGTGTCACTCCATTGACTGGGTAAATTAGACTCCCTGTTCTCCCAGATAACTAACTCTGACTATAAATTTTTGGGCATATAGTTGGAAACTCGTTTCAATTATTTACTCCATAAACTGCTCTCAAATGTTTATACTTTGCATCCAACAATGCATTCTATTTGGCTACTGACTGCAGTATATTACAGTTTCATTTCCCTGATCAGCTCATGTTTCTTAATACACCACTCAAAGGCATAGAATGGCCATTTTAACATATGCTACACTTACGATGCTTTTGTAGAAAGGAGACAAAACATGGTTGCTCCCATTTTATGGGTCCTTATATGCCCGCTGTGGTCGATGCAGTGATCCAGTTAGATGTGGGTGTATTACCCCGGAAGTGATTGCCCACTTCACATCATCTTAACAAACCAGTGTGAAAATGTATTTGGGCAGGGGCAAAACCCTGACATAAGTAGATCTCAGGCTTTGTTATGAAGTGATTAGACTTTGACTTGCATTGACAGTGTTCCTGATGCAAAAGCCTCATTATGCCTTGTACCTGCTTTCACATCTCCAGTCTGATTAAAAACAAAAATCAGTACCCCTGTTGTCAAAGATATATGAAAAAAATACCCTTGGTAGGGCTCTTGAGCCAGTAGTCGTAGTTTAGCCCCAAACTAAGCTTAGGAGAGTTAGTTCCTTTTGAGCTAAAATTATAGCTCAGGAAAAAGCCCAGAACTGTACAGTGCTGGATCAATGGTAATCTAGATGGATATCATGAATCATGCAAATGATGATGATCTGAGTGCGGCAGAGAGCAATATCAGATGAACTGTCCAATCTATCACCAGCACAATGGGTATGCGGGCTGGGGCGGTGGGAGGAAATGAAGGACAAAGTAATAACCAACCTTTGGTTGCAACTTTAATAAAAATACCTGGGCTCTTGGCCAAGCTGAGAAATTATTCTGCCCATAAAGCACTGCCAAAGTATAGCAAACTTTGATCACTATGGACTGCCCTTAGATCTTAAAAAAACAAAGTATTTGTTTTATGCTCTTTATAAAATCACCCACAATCTAAAATGCCATTTTTCGTAGATTATTTTTTCCCCACAAACATGATCAGTAACTACCTTCTAGACAATCTTCTATCCCTCCCTCTTTAGGCTTGTCAGATGAAATGGCAGGGAGCTCTTAGAACTCCCATACAGAACTTTTGTGGAAAGAGACAAGGCAGAAGCATGCAGATCAGTGACTCATTTGCCTGCACTGAACACCAGCTCCTTTCCATTCCGATGTCAACTTAGAACTACCAGATAAGTTCACTGAACACATTGGGATAAATGATTGGCCCTGGGAGCCAGCGAAGCACGGGGTTAGCATCCAAGTGTATTGGGTGGTGGGACATTACGCCTGCATGTGACACACAGTAAGTAGGGATCTGTCCCAAAGCACCCCTGCAGCTTGCTATGGAGGCATTCGTGCCAACACTGGAACACCCCCTCTGGGGCGTGCTGAGTGAAAGCAGCAGTGCTAATCATGCTCCCTAGCTCTCTGAGCCAAAATTATGTGGGTGTGCTGGAGGCAGCAGAGGTCTCTCTGCATCTGCACCCCTCTAGCATACACAGTTACCTAAGAGGCCAAAGCACGGCCATGACTGTATATGCAATCAGAGCAGTTTGAAACAGAGTATCTTCGAGGCTGTTTAACGACTGTCATCGGGGTAACTGGTTTTATTCACGTGTGAGTTCCCCTAATGGGTAATTACTTCAGAACTGTAGTGGAAGATTAGTGTGAGCAAGTGCATATTTAGGAAGAGAAATAGTCTAGGGAAGGTCTTGTTTAGCTCAGTTCCTTTTTTGCTCTTGGGAGTACACTGTGTTCAAACACGTCACTGCTTGTTAACCACAGTTCACACTAGGCATGGGCGAGCAAATTTCTATCACTGCTCCCAGTGTGAACTAAGGCTTGAAAATGTTGGCTTAGTTTAAAGGGTACAGTGAGCTGGGAATTACAGAGATCCAGAAGCATAAAGATGCCCAGTTAGAAAACAGCCAGTATTTACTTATTAACTGTATTGAGAGACTTCACTGAGAGCCAGTCTCCTCCTGTGATCAGCTATGGACAGGAAACTGTGGGGGTGACAACTCAATGAGGAATGAAGTCCAGATGACTGGTCTTGCTTCATATGTTCCCTGCTGGGTGTGAAGAAACGGCCTTCCAGAGGTCCCATAGATACTACCCAACTCTTAGTAAATACTCCCCCCTCCCTGGCTGAGGATGCCTGCTACAAGGCAGATGATTGTTGTGGTTCTGAGTTCCATTAGCATGTGTTTCTCTGCCCTATATGGTATCCTCTCTCAACCGTTCCACTTTTCTTATGCGATCATTTACATGGGTAGATTTCTCTGTCACATACACACTTATTATTTCTGTTACTTTCTTTTAATGTCATCTTGTCTTTTCCCAATTTCTAATACAGTGGAGCCAATTTCTGATTCATGTAAAATGTCCTCCCACTATTTTGTAAATGTCAGAATTATAGCCGTGATGGCTCTGAAAGTTAAAGAAAGCTGAGACTATTATATGTTTCCGGGTGCTAAAGGAGAATGAATTTTATAAAACTGGATATTAAAGTTCCATCCATTCATCAGCTCGCCCCGGTCTGTGCATCAGCCTACATAGAGAGGATGCGGGGACTTGCCACAGAACTCTAGACCAATCACTAAAGGGTGCAAATGAAGGCAGACAGTGGGCTCAGGGGTAGCCCTCAGGTTTAGAAATGTGTTCTTCTTAAGAGATATGTGGAGTTGCCTGAAGATAACTAGGAGGTAGATAACAGCCCTCAGGAAGTATTGGTGGTCATAACATGTTTGTAAACCTGCATGCTTTATAAGAGCCATTTCTGAAATTTTTACAATGTACTGTGGGCTCATGGAAGAAATGAGGTAGTGCTTGTTCCTATAACATTCAGCAACACTAAATGCAAGCCTGAGACATAGTACCAGAGGGAAGGATGGGCGACTGTTGCAGAGCTAAAGTTTAATCTCATGAAATTAAGAGGAACAAAAGGCCCGCTAACCAGCTAAAACATGAGGATGCAGACTAAACCGAGGACATAGAAGCACACAGAAAACAGGCTTAAAAGGAGCCATGCTCCTCAGCTGCAGTCATGTCTGAATGAACGCTGCACACACAGTCATGCCACAGAACTGAGGAAAAGGTTGTAGTGGACAGATGTGCTCAATAAGAATTGTTCCAGCCCAGTCCTGATCTACGGGGATATCGTGTTGTTACTAAGTGATGAAGCTTGACAGAGGGATGGAGTTTACAGACTGATCGTTTAAAAAAAGAAATAAATAGCCACCCTGCTCTCCCAAATGTACCCAGAACTCTGCCATAGAACAAACTGGGCTGGAAATAAAGTTAAATTCTGTCTGAAACCTTTTATTATTCCTCCCCCTCCTCTCCTTAGCTCATCAGTGGAGCTCAAACTTCAACAGGTTCAATGGTTCAGTTTCTTCATCTGAACTTTAACAGAATATAGAAAAGTTGGCAGTCCCTGGCAGAAGTCAAAGCATATGCCATTATTGGCTGTCAACTAAAAGATTTACAATGCTTTCCAGGAGAGGGGGATTAGCCAAATCATAGATCAATAACAAGTTGTGTTTTCAACAGGTCTAGTTGTTAGGAAAGTTTTAGTTGAGTCTGGGCCAATGATTATATTTTCTTTGTTTGCTCCTAGACTGAAAGGGCACTTTGCTTCAGTCCCCCCTCGTGGGGTCTTGTAGTAAGTTTTGTTGTCAGAAAGGGGTCACCGTACAATCAAGTTTGAGAACCCCTGAGCTAGAGGGATAGGCAGAGAGAAAACTAGCGCACAATGGACTGGATTATCCATGGAGCACTGTTTCTGCAAGGAGGTTTGCAAACAAACAGTGTGCCCATCTTCTTTCATCAGCATAGAGCACAAGGGGTGGTAGAAAGATTACATTTTCAAAAGGCAAGAATGGTTAAGTGTACCATGTGATCAGACCCCTTAGGGCCTAAATCTGCTCCCTGCAAAGTCTTAGGCTCCATGTGAGTTCTGCCCAATCCCACTCCTCTTCAAGTCAAGGCATTGCCTTTGGGTTGAAAGATGACCTTTTCCCTCTATCGCTGCCCCCATCCCTGGATTTGATTGTCAGTACATTCTCTAGGTCTATAAGGATCCAGAGACCATGAGTGCCAGATTCTGCATGTAATCTTGCAAATATGCTTCAAACTTGACTTGGAAAGACCTTTCCTCCCCTCTTTTGGTGGAAAAGGGCATTCGTTAGTGTCAACCAGCCCTGTAATATTCATGTCACATTTTCAACCCCTCCCCTCCACTGGTCCATCTCATCAGTGGCATGCTGTTTGTGTGGGCAAGACATGGTCCAGGACCAGCTGTGCCCATGGGACGATTCGGTCTGATCCCTCAATGCATGAACAAAATGGCATTCTATGCACAGCATGACCTCACACGTATGGTGCGTGCTAAGGATGCCATTTTGCACACCTGACTGAACATGGGGATGATGCAGTGGCATCCCCGGACATTTTTATTTTCTGACATGTAAAGGAAACCCTCTCAAAAACACCTGCCTGTGAGCTAAAACCAAATGAACGGCTCCTTAATCTTCAGCGTCTTAGAGCTATCATGCAACTCACTGCTGTTATAGTGCACTGTGCCATAGTTTGTCAGAACCCTTGTGCTTCAGATAATTGCCAGCTCTAGTCAAACTTTAATGCAAAGGTTCTTCCTAGTCTTCCAGGCTCATGAGCTTAAGCAACCTCAATTAAACTCAGCTGAGCACTTGAGCATACACTGACTGGGACATTCACAAACCTGAATAAATCCAAATATGAAACAGTCAATTGTTTGTGGGATTTCATTCATGAACACACATTGCTCAGATCCTGCCCCAGCACTCGAAGTGCTCCTTTCCTTCCAAAACGAGAGTGCTATTTTGAGATTCAGTCCTCTCTCTCCGCCTCGGCAGGTCACAGCTGGAAAGTTTTAAATTCATCTCCTTAAAATCACTGAACCATGGGGCACTGAAGCAGAAACACTGCCAGCAACATTACACTTTTCTTGCCAGTGTAATTATATTACACACAGAAGAAATACCAGATTTTATTTATATATATATGCTCCATGCAGAATACTGTCAATTTCATACTGTATACAAGGAAAGAGCAGGTACCTAACAAATGGGCAGTTGTGTAATGCAAATTGGCACCATCAGAGGCATTTGCTCTCGCAAATGAAATGATGGGCTAAAGTAGATTATCATTCTGCAGGATTAACTAACTGGCATGCAAGTGTGGATTCTTGTAATTTTGCAATGCCTACTAGGGCACGAAAATGCAACTCTCCCTTGCGGCTGGCAATACAGTAACTTTCAAGTATGCAAACATCCTGACATTTAAAAACCAACATGTGGCATCTCTTTGTTTTGCCTTCTTTGTTTTCTTTTTCCCATGCTTTTCGCTGCAATTCTCATAATGCTGAAGACTTAAGGAAAACACCAGTGACGATTTGGGAACATTTTGCTCCTTTGGTGTAGTCGCACATATTGAATAAAGGTGCCTCTAGGAAACAAAGGTACGTTGGACCAAATCTTGGTTCTAATACAAATCAGTAGCAAAAAGTGTAAAGTCAAAGCTAGAGGAGAAACCTGAGGGAGTGAACACCACTAGGCTAGTAGCAAGCCTGTGTGTACTTACTGCATTTGCCTTCAGAATGCTGAGTTGGAAAGTATCGGAGCTGCTACAGTTTTACACAAGAGCAATTGAAAAGTTGCTTCTCAAAGAGACGCGCACCAAGCGAAAGTCTGAGGGTCACGCATTGTGAACAGAACAATCTCCCTGGCCCCAGAGTCATCTGGCAACAAGAGTGGGAATTAGTTGCTTCCACTACTCAGTGCAGGGGCCACAAAGCTCACTTGCACCAGTGCCGCTGTTAGCACGGCTCACCATGCTGTGTTAGAGGAAACAAACCTCAGAGAAGAGCTGATCTCGGTGGAGCGGAGGCAAGTCTAAATGTCTTTCCTCACAGGATGGAGTCTCAAAAGGACATGGCTAGATTTGGGGACAGAGTGTGTGCACACAACTTATGTCTGCATGTTAATAAAAGAGCATATAGATGTGGGCAAGTGACTATTATGAGGGTATGGGTATCTATACAGGGCTGTTGTTAGGGCTAGGAAATGATGCCTGTTTCTATCCGTAAGAATACATAGGGGGCTGCCTAGAGATATGCATAGACACCAGGTCCTATCCCTATATACTGGGGTAGCCTCCTACCCATAAGAATACAGAGGAAGAGGTGGCTATTCCTGTCCATAGCTGGAAGTAGAGGAACGTTCTTATAGCTTGCTATCTATGGCTGGCTGTCCCTGGGTGTTCCCAGCTATGGACCCCTGCTCTTATGTGTAAGCTATAGCTGGGATAGGCAGAGGAGTCTGTATACCTGTTCTTGGGTGCAGAGAGCTGTCCCCAGCTTCTATCTCCAAGTATAGATGGGGCTAGATATGTGTAGGCATTTATGCCCAGCAGTAGGCAGTTAGCCCTAAGAATATATAGGAACAGGCATCCATCTCTGCTCAAGTTTGCAGAATACACAAAAATTAGGGGAGCGGGTAAGTAAGCCACATCACTGATTCAGAATGATCCCGATCACTCGGTAAACGGGCTAGAAGCAAACACTGTATGGCTACATTTAAATGTGTACACCTAGGAACAAAGACTGCGGGTCAGACATCCTTATAGGATGGAGAATGCGATCCTGGGAAGTAGGATCATCCATCATGATAATCAGCTGAATAGGAACTCCCAAAGAGGTAATGTGATCCTGCGATGCATATCTGAGACTCTCGAGTAGCGGTAGAGAGGTTATTTGGCACTACTGTGACAGCTGCTGGAATAGTGTGTCCAATTCTGGGGCCCACAATTCAAGGAGGAGGTTGATAAATTTGGAGAGGATTCGAGCCAGAAGACTAAAGGAGCTTATCACTGATTACAAAAATGCCTTAGAGTCTAACAAAGAGAAGGTTAAGGGGCGACTTGATTACGATCTATAAGCATCTATATGGGGAACAAATATCCAATTTAGCCAATAAAAAGCCCATTAGAAAAGAGCCAACATGATCCCATGGCTAGAAGTTGAAGCTAGACAAATGCAGACCAGAAATAGGGCATTTCACGATGAGACCATTGGAACAATTTACCAAGGGTCTTTGTGGTGGATTCTCTATCACTAACAATTTTTAAACCAAGATCTGGTCTAGGAATTATTTTGGAGACATTTGTATGGGGTTGTGTTACAGAGGAGATCATCTGGTCTAATAGTCCCTTCTGGCCTTAGAATCTGTGCATGGATGCCTATTAGTAAATACATAAGTCTAGGCACCTAGGCTTATGTATAGGTGTCCATCTGTGTGTGTGTCTCTATAGAGAGACAAACTCTGTTCCTAGGTTTAGAGGTCTGAGATGCACGTACGCATCAGTATGTGTATATTTATTAGGCCTGGTCAAAAATTTAGGGAACATTTCTATGAAAGTGTTTTTAAACATAATGAAAAAGTGACCCCTCTCTCTGGAAAATTGAAATTTTGTGGAAAAAACCCAAAACCCGATAAGGGGGTAAAAAAAATTTTGACCTAAAAGTCTTAATTTTTTTTAAACTAGTGTGTGTGTGTGTTAGGGGAGAGGGAACTGTAACATACTGTCTAGAACACTTCTGCCAAAACCTGCATGCCCTTTGCACTGCACTATCCGTTCCATAAGGACAAGTGATGTTTCATTGTCCACATCCGCTCAAAGATCTTGTTCCTTTGAAGAAAAGAAAAATGAATAGTTTCTTTTCTTCCAAGTCCTCCTCCTTCAATTGTTTAGAATAATTAAAGGACAGGTACTTTTGTTCCTCTGTTGCTAGTGACAAATAGCTCACAAAAGCTTATGCTCAAATAAATTTGTTAGTCTCTAAGGTGCCACAAGTACTCCCTTTTTTTTTTTTTTTTACCAAACACAGAGAAGATTAACATACTCCCCACTATTCCTGTGCATGGAAACAGTAAGGACTGCATTTTTGGTGCATTCCAAGTTTTTCGGTCAGTTTGATTCATTCCTTGAAGTCAGGCTTAATGTATCAGGACTTGAGCCATTTTGACAGATGACCACTACTGGTCCAGGTTCAATGATGTCATGATCTAGAATAAAAGCCAGATGTTTTTTCTACCACCAATGAGAAACTGGCTCTCATCCCTGCAATGTTTTCATAGGTTGGTGGTTGTTTTTTTTAATCACACAGAGCAATGGAGCATGATTTCACTGCTGGTAATCCTAGCAAGATCTCTGCACTATTCCATTAATTGTAAAGCAGAGTAAATTGTTTAATTTATTACTTCCACTGAAACATGGCCCAAGGAATGTGTTGAAGGCGTGTATATTTAGGGGATGGGTGTAAGAATAATCATTACTTTCAATCAGATATTTTCACCTTTTATTTCATACAATCAACTATTTAGCTGGGTGGTCTGGGCACCCCTCAGTGGCTACAGTCAAGGAAAAAATGTTTTCACTAACTATTCAAGTATTGTAACTCTAGATTAGCATGTGTGTGAAGCTATGCTCTTTTATACTAGAGCTGAGCAGAAACCAGATTTTCTATTTCACGGGAAATTCCAAACAATTTTCTGTTCCGAAATGGAATGAGAAAGGAAAAAAAATTTCCCAGTAAATGGGAAATTCTTATTGATTCAATCAAAATCTTTGACTGAAATGGAAATCTTTAACTTTTTTCACATAACACCTGACATTTTCTGAAAAACGTTTTTTGGGACAAAATGACATTTGTCCAAAATAGACACGTTTTGATGCTTGTTGCAATAATGCTGGTTTTAGAAATAAAAAATCAGCCTTTGGCTCTTTCATTTTTGAAAGGAAAAAGCAGAAAGCTACAAAAAGGTAGGAACAGGAATGACTGGATCAGTTGGTCTTACCATGACTTTTTCCTTTCTCATGACTCTGAACTGATGTGGCAGAGTGAGGATATGATATTTATTTATGCAGCATATCGTCAGTAACACAACTGTCACCAGTGAAGGAAGAAATAATTTATGGGTCAGACTAGAGGCCCTCATGATCAGTCATCTGCAGCAGATACCACACAATCATGTGCCTGGCCCCAAATTGCTCTAGGTTTGCAGTTAACCAGTTTCTTTTTATGATTATGCCTACCACCAAAGTCTGTGGGCACTACAGAAGATATTAAAACTGTTCAGTGGAGTAAAATGGCTCATAGTTTCTTGAACCATCTGATCACATCCCCACCACCCACCTGCAACTAGCCATGATGAGCCTGATTCTCTGTTAACTTATACTTTCTTTTGTCCCTCTCAAAATGGCTGGTACTCCAACTTATTTGCTTGTGTAAATGATTACACGTTAAAATTCCTCTATGCCTTCCTCTCTGTACCTTTAGCTAGGACATGATATTTCAACTCACATCTCTATGAAGCCTTATTTTTGGTCATTCTTCGGAGCAATTATGGAGAGAGACTAAGGCCCAAAACTCAGCACGGATGAGTGGGCATCTCCGAGATGAAGTACTTAGACGTCCCTCTATGGCTCACATGGCATCTTTTAGTTTGCCAGGCAGACTTTCTGGTGTAAAATGAAGGGCTCATTGGCACGTTACTCAAGATGCATCTCCTTCTGGAACTCTGCCATTGGTAACAACAGATACAAGGATCTGAACTCACTGCTCAATCTTTTCCATACGTACTGCAGTATCATAGAGAAATAGGCCACTACCGATAGTAATGTACCATGCGTAAGTCAAGGAAAGTCGTTCAGAGATATCATAGAGTGGATATACAAAAATTATTAGTAATGGTCAGAATGCTGATCAAGAAAAGTACCCCTACTGTTGCATGTCCTTAATAATAAAATAATTATTACCCAGTGCTTTGCATCTTCAAAGCAACACAACTCCACCTAAGAGATTTCTTCACATGGGGAAACTTAACCTATTGGCCTAAGTGTGGATTTGCCCAAAGGCTGCAGAATGTGTCAAGGCTAGAATTCTAATTCTATGCCTGTACTGCGAGATCCATGCCTCAAAATAACACTGACACAAAACCCTACCTCTGTCGGGAACACACAGACATGCATATAAGAAAAGCAAACCCAGGGGAATAAAGCAAAGCCCATTTGAAAAGGCTGTCCTCTGTACGAGTAACTTGGAGCCTTCCTCCATAATTACTCTAGCATTATCACATTGAGGCAACGGAAGTGTGAAATTTAATTTCAGATTTTACAGTGTTCCTCTCATTGATGTTATTTCCCATGAGCCTCAGTCTGGAATTCACACGGATTCCCAGGATGAAGTTAAAAGGGATGCATAAGGGGCAGGGGCCTGCAGCTTTTTCCAGCCAGGAATTGCCACAAAATTATTAAGATTTGGTGACGTTTGTAAGATTACCTCCTAGCGGATGTGTCCAACTGGATTGCTATCCCACTGGGCGGGGGGGCAGATTGCCTCTATACTGTTAATGCGGTGTCTCTGAGCTCAGATGGTAGATAGAAGCATTTGCTCGTATTACAGTAACAGTGGGCCTATAGCTCAGATGTTCCTTCACCATGAGAAGTGGGCACGGTGTAACAAATGGTTAGCTGGCCATGGGTTTGTTATGATATTAAATAGGACATATTCATGGTTACAGTAATTCCTACTCTTCCATTTTCCCTCCTGAAGGTCTCAAACAGAGTCTAATGGTTCTTTGCAGTGATTCTGTATAATGCTAAACTAAGGGACTTTATCCATTTGCTAATTGCCAAGATTCCCCACCCACAAGTTTCGGTAATGGAGGGACAATAACCCAAATAAGCACAATTCATGAACAGCTTTTCCGAAACTGAAAAGCAGCTCAAAAAAATCAGTCAGGAGCCAGCAAAGAGTAATGATCTCATTTCCATAGTAACGGGCTCATTATTATGCTGGCTGCTGCTAATACAAGATTGCTGAAAAGAATCAAGCAGACTTGTCTGCAGGAAATGGTACATAATATATTCAAATTTTTAATTTTAAAATTTTTAAAATATTTCTGAAAATAATATATGCACTGTGCCTATCTTAACCTTAGGCACATCATCAAGTATTGAATACGATAAGAAGCATTCAAAATAAAAACAAGTCAACACCCATAGGTCATAAAAGCAGAGAGACCTCTAGTTACTACTTTCCAGCCACTCACAATATTACCCAAATCTGTCAACTTTCCCCTCACTGGGGAAAGCATTATCCTGTTAGAATGCCCCAAGAGTCATGAAAACCCAGGGTCTGGTGGACTGATATATGGTTTAGCTTAGCCAGCATCTTGTACTATCAATTGCTATTATGTGCAGGGTTAGGGTCTCTTTCCGGAACTGCAGAGAGCAGCTGGATCTTAAATATAAACATCTAGACTGCCATCATCATCGTGTCTTAAAATCCTACCTACAGTCAGGAAGAAGCGATGGCTTGAGGAGCGACAAGGCTGCACAAAGCACTTAGGAGAAGGACTCTGACAATCAACGCAGGAGAGATTTCCAGTTTCAAAAAAGTGGCGACAAAATATCCACTCCATCCCTCCGTGAGAAAAGTACCCTGCTGGAGATTTGTCAGCACCACTTGTGTTGAAGAAGAAACTCCATGAGCTGTAAGCATTGACTCAAGCCATACAGCAGTGCCCACGTTTGCATTCAGATTGAAGCCTGAAGTCTTCCTCAGAAGAGCCTTTTCATTGAAACCTTTGTTTACGTAAGTGGTCCCGGTGAATTCAAGAGGGCCATTTGCCTGAATAAGCATTACACAACAGGAGTAAGGGTCACAGAATCAGGCACCCAATTCCAATTCTGAAGCATGATACAGAAGAACTGGCAGATTGCATGGTCCGTTTTTATGACCATTTTTAGGACCGTGGAGGCTCAGCACTACATGTGACTGTGTCTGGGGACAATGAGACCTTTTCAGAAGGGCCACAGAGAGGGTTGGAACGGGATGGCAAAGCAGCACAGGGAAACAAGATGTTTATACAAATGAGTTCCCCATCTCCAAGGTCAATAACTCCTGCAAAACAGCCACAGGAATAGCAAAATAGGAGGAAAAACTGAAATCGCTAGAGCTGGCTGGAAACTAGAATTCCCTTTCCATGGGGAACTTTGCAGGACAACGCAACCAAGAAAAACAATTTCAATGGGAAGAAAAAGAAAATTTCCCCAGAACAAGTATTCCAAAATTTTGTTTGAACCTTTTGGAAAAGACATGGATGGGGGCGTTCCTTCATGGCTGCGCTGTTTACCTAGAAGGTGCTACACTGTTACCACTGATGAGGGGGATTCCTCCCTCAGAATTCAATTAGCACTTTATGGAGACGGAATTGGGCTTAGCCCCAGTGCTCTGGCGTGTTAGGGTCTGGGCCATTTACTGTATTACTCTAAATGCACTACTGCTATTTAGCATAGGATGCGGCTTTGTTCCTCCACACATTACATAGACAGAATCCACATGTCAGCAGGTTCCTGAGATGAGACCATCAACAACTGAAACCTGACTTCTGCTGCCTACACTTTTTTCACTCTAGCTGGACTGGAATAGAACTCCAAAGGCATATTCCGGTGTTGCAACTGCTGTGTAACAAAGTTCGTGGCCGTTTTAAGTTCATCCTTTGCCCAGTGCTAGACCTGATTCTAAAGCATTGTGCATAATGCTTTAGAGAGTAGCAGTATATTGTCTTGCAGATTCAAGACAAAGCACCCCAGTGGGGCAGAGATCTTTATGCCATGCTGAATTCTCCAGTTCAAGGCCAGGGCATAACCATTATTGAAGCAGGTTAAAAGAAATAGGCCCCTTGGCATTAAAATTCGTACTGTCTTCTCTTTCAATAATGCTGTTCGTTTAAAAGGAGAAGAAAGAGGGGAAATCATTGCTAAGGTTAATTGATAGTTTTCATGTGTCATGTCAAATCAAACTAATTAATCCTAAATAAACGTAGAACTTTCAACTGAGTTTAACAACTCAGATCTACGATTAGGATCCGTTTGTCAGAGTCCATTTCAGTTACATGGAAATCCAAAGTGAATGGATATTTAGTTTAGATTTCAGACCCTCAGGAGAAAACTTGCATCTTCAGATGCTGCAGGCGTCCTCACCGATAGTCTTTTTACATTTACGATGTTTCCTAGGATAGTTCGCTTTATGTATTCATTTCTCAAAGTGTAATGTAGTCACTTTAATTTTCCAGACAAATATATGTTACTTATTTCAAGACTATCCTGAGCATTGTCATTTTTAGATCCTTTCAGCCTAGTTATTCACGTATAAAGAGAGAAGCTAACAAGATCATTTAATTATTTATGTTACTGCCTGAGCGCTCTGCAAATCACCATTTTTCACTAGCTGCGTGCATCGCTTTGGATGCTTATCCAAGCCTTCTCCAAGTGATGCACGCTTAAGTGACCTGAACTTTTTGAGATTTACTCGAACTTATTCTGGATTTAAACTAAAGTGAAAAGAGAACTGGGACCATGAACTCCAGATTCACAGATATTATACAAATATAATGGAAGATATAGAGTGACTTAATACCTCCATCAAAGTCAATGAAGTTTTGTTTACACTGGTGGGCCTGACTCTTCTCAAAACTCTGGTACCTTTTCAGTTAAAAAAAAAAAATGGGAGACCACTAGACTAAGATGCAGTAATTTTTAAAATCCATTTACTGTGAATTCTGGTTCAGTTGAACTGAACCAACCCCTTACATTGGAATAATCCATACAGGGGAGAGGAAAATCCAGAAGGTTCAACTTGAATTCCTAGGAAGCGCTACTTCTACCATAGGGCTTCTACCCCATAGGAAGGTTCCACTTCTTTACATGTGCATCCCCCACTCAGCCTCACCAGCTACAACTCGTCTAGCAACTGTACTTCCAGAAGTTTCCCACACGAAAGTTGCCTCCAGAATCCAACTTCCTCCAAGGTTTTTAAGGTGGGTTGGGGAGGGGAAAGACAGGGGATACCATCCACCATGGTAAGATATATGGGGTCCAATAATTAGCTACTGTCCAGGATACATCTGACAAATGGATCCTAATCTAGTATGTAAATTCTATCCTTTCCAGATGCCCCTGGTTGTGCCACAAAAATATCACCTTAGGTGAATGAAGAAAAAATATAGCATACACTCTAATGAAGGCTGTTGAGCAACTTAGAAAAGATAAATGTGTGCTCTGTCCCCAGGATGGACAAGAGAAAAGCCTAGCCCTAAGAGAGGGGGGAAACCCACTCAAAGAAAGTGAGCTGCTTAAGATGCTACTGTAGTTACCAAATTCCGTGAAGTCTGTACCTTTCCTTCCAAGTGGAGGTTAACACCTTCTACAGCAAAAGGATGAATACTTCATCACCATTTGAGCTGCATGTCTCTCTGGGAAGACCAGGTACTAATCCATTTGCAGCTACAGTGTAAGCTATGGGTGATTAGGATCTAGAAGAACATGATGCAGGATAAAGAGGCCTGTGTCCCACAACAAGGAACACAAGGTGGTAACACTACCTGTAATTAGATAAGAGTGGTAATTCAAGCTATCTGCCCCCATTATCAATACAAATGTGTTTCCTCTCACCCCCCCCCCCCGCACCCAACTTTGCCAACAGAGTTTGTTAGAATTAGATAACATTACTAACCGTCTTTAGATCACTACAGAAAAACATCTGCACACCTTGGGAAAGTAAAGAAAGCATAGTGTGTTGGAGGTGTGGTTTTAATTTATGGGTCTAATAAATACAGACTTTGGCAAGCTTCCTTGTTTATATAATTCCTTGCCTGAGATTGGCTGTATCTGCTCGACTGCTGGGTGTCGGCCTTGCACAAAGAATGTTCATTAACCTCTGTTTTCTTTCGAAGCATAAAATCACAAGTGGCCTTGTAAATAACATGTAGTTAATGGATAAAGAAAAATTAAGAAGAGTGATGTGTGATAAGTTACAGCTGCAAGCGTTGTTTACTAGCATACTTTGGGTACATAAACTAGTAGACCAATCCCTGTACAGAGCAGGAGTTATGCACAAGCACTAATCATCCAGTGCGTGATACGAGGTATTAACCAATAGTATTAAAATGTGAGTTTAAGCAGATTCGTGATTACGTTCATTGATTTAATGGGCTGTATACCCTGTACCCACCTCTACAGTTGAGTTGATTTGGCTCAACTGTAGGTTGACATAGGGCACTAATGAAACCTCCGTGAAGAGTCTGGAGTTGAACTGATTTCTTGGGTTTCAGAGAACTGGCTGACGTGGTCTGGATAAACTGAGTGGAAAAGGTTTTGGAGGGAATCCTAACACTGGGGAGAAAAGGGAGCAACTAAAGGTACTACAGAGAAAGATACTACAGAGACACTAAGTGGCTGATTTGCATTTGTCATCACTACAGAGGATGTTAAAAAGAAGAAATACGCCCTAGGTAATATAAGGGCAAGGGGTCTACACTGGCAGAAAATGATATATTAAGGAGCAGTTTGGTCACTAGAGACGAGACTTCAGAAGGAACTCAAGATGAACAAAGTGGCTGATATGCCAACACACGCGTGCAGTCGCTCACTAAAATCGGCAGAAGAATGGAAGGCAGCAGATGTTCTTTTAAAAGGTGCTAGGGCATTCCTGTGATTTACAGACCAGCAAGGGTTGTTTTAGTACCAGGAAAATTGTTTCAAACTAGCACAGCTTCTGAAAACCACTAGATCACCACTATTTTATAGTGACAACCAGTTACTCTACTAAAATTCTTTGCGTAGATCAGTAAAACCACAGATGAAGGAGAAGCAGCTGACAATGTATTTGGATTTTCAGAAAGTCTCTTGTGAGAACTGCTTAGTTGCCTCTCACCTCACTCCATGACAGGACATTAACTCAGTCACCACTCCGGCACCTCTTTGTGGGAATTAGCTCTGGTAGCCAGCGCGCCCTCTTTTGGGGGTGTCTCACCTCCATCACCTCTCCTCCTGGACCCATGTCCCTCCAAGGACCGCAGTGTCCTCTTCAGTGACAAAGCCAATCTCTGCAATCCCCATCCAGCCACTTCTCTCAGGGTGACTGCAGTCTACCGTCTAACCACCCCCTGTGCGGCGAGGGGAGGGACCCTGTAGAAGGCTGCTGCTTGCCGCCCTTCCAACTGCTCCATAGAGTTCCCTGGGCTACTTCCCCGTGACCCCATCACCCTCGCCTCAGCCTGCCGATCCCTGCAGCCTCCCAGGAGATGCCATTACCTCTCTAGGTCTCTGCCTGAAGCACTGCTCTGTCCAGCGGACCAGCTGCCTTCAGCCTGCAAGGCAGCCAGTTCTTCTCCCTCGTCGAGCTCCAGAGATTGACAAACTGCTCTGCCCTGCAGCTCTTCTTATAAGGGACCTGCTGGGCCTCGATTGGCTGCTTCCCTCAGCCCTTCTCTGATTGGCTGCCTCCCACGCAGCCTGCCTAGGGCTCAAGGAGCCCAGTGTGGGGCAGGTGCCCTATCCCTAAGGGGTTAATATTGTTTTCTGTTTGCCGGTTCCTACTTGTAAGAATAAAGTGCCAAAGATCAACAAGAGGATGCCCCAAGAATTTGTTCCCAGACCATTGGTTATTTACCAATGACTGGAAAAGGGAATAGCCAGCTGGCACTGGCAAGGCTCCCTCACATTGGAAACAGGTGGCAATGAGGTAACTTACAGGCCTGGGTGACCCAAGAAGCATCAGAATGTGTCATAGAAAGATTCTTTAATGCATTTTAATTTTAGAAAGAGGAAGGTCTTGTGGTTTTGGCCCAAGCCTGGGAGAAATCCTGGAGCTTTGCCCTTGACTTCAGTAGGGCCAGATTTTCACCTGGGATTTTATTATTGGCTCTGCCACAAAAGTGACATAACGCACCTTGCCTTAGTTTCTAGGCATCTATCTCCTCATCTGTGAAATGGAGATAATATTTAGCCTATTACCTCACAGGGAGGTAGAGAAGCTTAGTAGGTAATAGAAAGTGCTTTGACATCCTTGGGAAAGGAGACCCCTTCAACAGTCATTCACTGGGTAAAAAAATACCTAAAGTATCTTTGAAACTACAAAGTATCACCATCATTACTGCCTAGATACTGTACTGAGAAAATAGTATCCACGTAATACACTTATGTGTACTGCAAGGACAATCACCAATTGCATCTTTTGTCTACTGCTGCCCACGTTCACTCTTTTCCATTGACAAGTTCCTTATGCCGTGATGCTGGTTTATTGGTTGCAGAGATGCTTGGCTTCTTCAGCAATCCCCAGTATTGGCATACTCCTGGAAAATGCAGCCATGAAGCGCTACATCCTCCCAGCAGTGAGAAATGAATTTCCTGAAAGCAAACAGTAGGAAAACATCAGGGACTGACATCTGTTACCCTTCCCCTCTTACCGAATCACTACCTCGAGCATAAAACTTCATTTAATGTACTTCGGGCTTTTTAAAAAAACTTCAGAGGAAGTATGATCAATTTCCCTGCTGAATCTTTTTTGAAAGCCTTGGGCAACAATGACCCCATTTTTACAAGAGATTTAGGGATGATGGGAGACCCAGATAACACAGTGATGTGCAGTACAGAAATGCATGAATACCTAGTAATATAAAGTTTTCTTAAACAGCTTCTGAACTGAGAGTCCATAGGGAGTCAAAGGATTTAGTGGTTTTACTGAACCTCCAAGGCTGCCACTACAAATCCCACAAGAACACGTTCTCTTGCAACCCTCTGGCACTGCCATCGCTAAGCTCAGCTGGAAGCTGGAAAAGCAAACAAGCTTAGAAATTTAGATATTGTATTCAACTTAGGGTCATTTCCAAGGTCTTTGACCTGAAAATTTGCCCTTTTATTTTATCCTAGTCAATTCATTCATCCCTGAAGAGGATTCTAGGTCTGTAAAAAGGTGCTTTCAAGTTGTGATTTCTAGAAGTTCTCCAAGACTAAATTATTTACATGTGTGTGCTCAATGAGTCTAGATATATTAGATCCTCTGCATGGGAAATACATTGACACTAGCTGCTTGCATCTTGGTTCTCCTTGTTCAGCATCTCAGATAAACTCTATGTAAGAGACTCCTGCAGTCACCACAAAGGAACAGTCTCTTAAGGCAGGTAAATTATAGGAAAATGAACTCCTCACTCAAAAACTGGACTTTGTACAAGGCAACCTTCACAACACTAAAGAAAAGCAAATGGAAAAATATGGCTGTGAAATACGACACTAGGCTACTACACTCATTTCTAGTTTGCTACATAGGAATGTGGATTACAGACAATTAGGAATGTTCTCACATGTGATTGGATCAGGGACATTGGGTTCAGAACCAATTGACTAATCTTTGGCCCCTCTCCTGTGAATCCCAATGAAAAGTCCCAATTGTGATGGCGATTTTTACAATTCAGGAAAACCTTTAGGGATGATGGATTATAAAAAAAAACAAAACATGCATTTATTCAGCAAAGCGCTTAACAACGTGCTCCAGTCCTGAAGTGTGCTGAATCGCTGCTTGGGAACTGACCTGATATTACCAAATTTCACACAAAACAATAAACGTCCAACAATTTGAGCCCATTCCCAACCTGACATAGAGAAGAGTCCTTGACCTAGTGGAGAAAGAACTCAATACCCTATTATCCCTCACAGTCCCACCCCACTCCTCCTAGTCCCCCAGATTCTTTGATGAGGAAAAACCCAGGATAGCTGGTGTTTATAGCTGTGCACCTGTCTTTATTTTTTCCTAACACATGTTATGGGGAGAGTTTCAGGGTTTTTTTTAAAACAATCTCTCCCCAAGTTAAAGGGGTGTTAGGTGCCTTTGAAAATCTCACCCCTTAGCTACAAGATCTGTGACAGCACATCATGCAGGCAACTCTTACTTATTGATCTCAGTTCTATCATACTGACTGTGTTCATACACTGCCTAATATGGTCTCACTCTTTCCTTGTGCTCCCCCTTCTGACTGTATCCACCTGTTCTCTCTTGTCTTTAAGTATAAATCTTTGTTCTATGTCTATACAGCACAGTGCTGTCTTGATCCAAGAACGATGCTCCTAAGTGCTACCACAATAGGTAAGTGACTAAATCCCATATGTCATCACCGATTCCTCCTTAATCTCCCTGCCTGTCTTGCGAAGGAACGTAATAGAAATGAGAACATTCATTGTTGACACAGGCACTTTGAGGTGAACTTCCCCTTATTGAGTTTGTCAGTCCCAGCGCTGATGGTTCAGTCTTCCGCATCTCCATTACCATGGATGAGATGTTGAAAAAACTACTTTCCTCTGGTGGAACATGTGTTTGCCAGTTGCGATACTGTGTGTGTGTGTATGTGTGTGCTTACAATGTTTGTAAAACAACTGTGTACAATGCTAGCAGTAGATGAGGTAAATGACTCCATCAGCTGCTATATATGGTCTGCTTGATCCGCAGCTTAAACAGAACATTCATCAATAATTGTATTGCCTATTCTGATTCATTTTTATGATGTATATTGTTCAGATTCCATTTTTACAGAAGGGATGCTGCACACAAAATATTTTGTTTTCAAACTGTAAAGCCCCAGTAATGCATAGAAATCTATTTACACCAATATGCCGTTCATGGAAATGCATCTTGGCTGCATGTCAGATATATACCGTAGTTACTCATATGCAGATGACAAATCCCTTACAGTCTGTGGAGTAAAATTGGGAGCAATATTATTTATAGACACCTGAGATTATCTGCATTAAATGTGGCTCTTTGATAATACATCAAGATGAAGGCCAAAAACCTTTGTTGGGAGTTCCTAATATTATTTCAGTTGATTTATAGAGCACTGCAACTGGGCACGCTCACCTCTCGTGAGTGCTCCCTTGGCCGACTGCATGTACCTGCACACACTCTCTCTCTGTTTGTCCAGAGCAGTGCCCCAGGACTCCTCCCTGGTGACAATGTCTTCGCCCTCTTGGGCTTTCTGGCCCCAGCTCTCCAGCTGGGCCACCATAATATAATATTTATTACATGTCTCTGTAATAGCTAATAAGATCCTTTCACTTTCTCTAGAATACTGTTAGCTGCATTAAGGGCTTGTCTACATGCTTCTCCACATTCATTCCCACCATCTCCCAACAGCAGCGAAGAGTCCTCTACAGAACGGTGACCCAGCATTCCCCATAATACCCTGTCCTGGATTGTAGGAACTCACTCTGTGACAGAGGATGTGGGAGGCAGCGCTGCCATTCCTCAGAGCAGGATTTGTCCCTCAATAGATACAATGCTCCTCCAAAATCTAATAGAGCAATTCCCGCCCCCCGTAACCTGAGGATAAATGGAGAATCAAAATGTCACCCTTTCTTTTTCCTTATCTATATCCAGTAAGCAAGAATTTAACACTTCCCCAAGCAACCTCTCACCTTATTACACACTAATGATTGGAATTTCAGAAATCATACTCCCAAGATTATGCCTGTATGACAAGATTAGTTGCAATTGTTTAGAGACCTTCAATATGATCTGCAAAGACCTTGCATTGTAATTTTAATATTCCCCTTTTGAGATTTTTAAACTTTTAATTCTAGTTTAAAAATAGGAAAGAGCAGCGCTGGTGCCCACTGTACAGAAATTTGCTCTCCTGAATAGAGTGCTATTTCTCGCAGCCCTCTCATGGCAAACAGGAATGCACCAGAGGTGACAAATTGAATCCAAAGTGATAACTACTAAATAAAGGTTATCCTCTCACTGACCACAGACAGCATGCATGCAGGAATTTTTGTATACATTGATTTGAAATCTCGCTTATCAGCCATAAAATCAGTGTTAGTCAACCTGAGCAACACTTGGATGCTTTGGGGAGGCACAAAAGCAAAATGAGAGAGAAGCCACCCAAACAAAGGAGTTTTGGGGGTTATTAACTAGTGTAATTTATGCCTCCAGACTAGTCTTGATTGGTGTCGATAACTACGGTAAGTTATGCAGCTAGCACTCATTGAAGCAGATTGCCTCTGGTATTGCCAAAGTCAATGATAACCCAAGATAGTGTAACACTGACAGACTCTCGTTGTCAGCGGGTGGGATCGAACCTGGGACTTCTGAAGCTTAGAGCATGAGCCTCTACTGCATGAGCTAAAAGCCATATGGCTCTTAGTGTAACCCACACACCTCCTGGGTGTGGTGTTCTGTCCCATCTAGTGGCACCAAGACCACTTAGACTGAGTCTGCTGTACAGCCTTAGCTAAGTATTTTGGTAGAGACAAAAACTTCCTGAAATGCTAGTTCAATAACTCCTGGAAGCACCAGCTCTAGGGATTCAACTACCCTGCCTGCAGTCACTAACCGGCCTGTAGACGTTCTCATGATCACCAAACATTATGCTGTACCAAAACCAGCTTGTGCTCACCAGTTTTTTTTAGCAGTGAGAGCTCGGAGCACAAGCACAGTTTTATTTAAGATTAAAACCAAAAGCCACATCTGTCTTTATCCACAACATTTTGTGTTAGAGAGGGAAAGGAAGTTGCTGGGTTTAGTGAGGGTGCGGTGTTAATGGCCTGTGATATACAAGAGGTCAGACTTGATCTAATGGGCCCTTCTACGTTGCTGTGACTCTAAATCCTGGCCTCAATGAAGCCTGTCTCAAAAATCCTGTTGTTCTCAGTGGGGCCAAGATGTCACCCTTTTTGACTAACATAATCCAAACCCCACTGTATGGGTGTGCTCTGTCCCTCTTGTATTCCAAGGTGTTGATGGAGCAGAACTTGCCTTAAATAGCCAAGCCAAGTTTTTGTAGGATCCTTTTCCAGACTTCAGTTACAGGGAACAACTACTGATGTCCAGAGACCAGCAAAGAATTTCATGATTTATATTAAAAAGAACAGAAGTACTTCTGGCACTTTAGAAGTCCTGCAAATTTATTAGAGCATAAGCTTTCGTGAGCTACAGCCCACTTCATCAGATGCATAGAATGGAACATATAGTAAGAAGAGATATATATATACATACACAAAAAGGTGGAGTAAGAGGCTAACTAATTAAGATGAGCTACTATCAGCAGGAGAAAAAAACTTTTGTAGTGATAATCAAGAAATGGACTGTAGCTCACGAAAGCTTATGCTCAAATAAATTTGTTCGTCTCTAAGGTGCCACAAGTACTCCTGTTCTTTTTGCGGATACAGACTAACACGGCTGCTACTCTGAAACCTGTGATTTGTATTGTTTTCCCTGTCCTGGACTGTGAAAACAAGCATGTCCTCTAGACCATGAACAGCAAGAGCTGTTAAAAGCAGCAGCTTTTAGGGCATCAGAAGTGATAACATTAAAAGGGACAACTGTTAAAACAGCTCTCCCATCATATGCAACAAAAAAGCCTGCTTCTGACCACTCAGTGCTGTCTTTACTGGAGACAGAAAAAGAAGGTAACCCATTCCTTGTCCGAAACCTGAGCTGAAATGAATTTTAAAATTCACAATTATAAAGCTGATTTAAATATAAAGCAGGTTTAAATCAAAGATAGGAGACAAATATTGTTAATGTGAGGGACTGTATTTCTGTTATATAAAATATGAAAAATGTGTGTCTGAACTGCGTACTGGGCTACAGCCATGATAGATTTCCTTGCGGTGTGTTTGGAACCAGTTTTTGTGACCCTTGGATCTCAGTTTACACATGTAAGGGGCTTAGGCAGGTTGGGTGCTTATCTGAACCAAACCTCTTGAGGACTCCCTAAGGACTGATGTTTCCCTATCTCTGTGTTTGGATATGAAGACTTGTACTATGATCTTATACAGTCATTTTTTAAAAAAAAGACATTTTCCTGCACACATCTGGTGACACACACTAAAATATGCAGCTTAATAACTGACCCACACCATGTGGACATGATTTTAATATAAAACTCAACCATAAGTAATGCAGATTTACCACAACCATCCTGCCAATGAAAACTCTAACATTCAGCTCCTTATTAATCATGGCCTGTTACTGGTCTGATTGATGTCAATGACAAAACAGCCACTGAAATAAATGTTGATTTGAAGGTGTGATGATGCTCGCTAGTTCACAGTAAATTAGGGCTAGAACTTCCTATAAAATTTGGTTTTCTTACGTTGGTTGACAACACTCATAAGCATAATTCTGGTAATATACATTTGGTTTTTCTTAATAGCAAACCTATTTCCCTCTCAAATAGTTGATAACATACAAAAAAGTGTTTACCATCAAGTGAATTGTCATGCGGCAGGCACAGCGGGTCTAAAAATGCAACTGTACTTGAATCTTAAAATATTCAAGATCACCTGGCCAAAGTGCTTATTCAGTTAAGAATCTTGTACAGTGTAATGCAATGTGACATGCTCACAATGTCAGTTCAATGATCGATATTATCTATTCACACAGGAGGCAACTAATCCAAATTCCAGTGGATAATTAATGAGAAGGGAAGCAGGTGGCGGTGAGGAATGTTACTCGTCAGCAATAAAAATAATTTTCACTGAGCATTAAGATGAGTTTTCACTCCACCAAGCCTAAAAAGAGCAGAGAGGTCTCAAAAATCTAAACGTAGGCACCAAACTTCCAGCTTCAAGAGAAAATTAAACCAATAGTTTTCCTCTGACATACAGAAGAGATCCGTGAATGTAAAACAGATAAAACCTGAAACCTGAGGCCTGGCTTCTAGGGCGGTCAGTCTGGCACCTTTGTAGACTATTACACATTTACATTAATATATCTTTAAAGGCTGCTCGCTGTTGGAAACTGATCACAGCAGATGCAATGTGCGAGTGACAACATAACCCATGGGAGGCTCTGGGCCAGATTCCGCAGTAATGTACATGGCAGGGTAAGCGACACATCTCGTATAAACGCAGGAAAATGGGTCTTGCTAAACAGCACTGACTGGGAGTAGGGAGACCTGGGTTCTATTAGTAATTCTGACGCTGCCTCACTGGGATTCTGAGCCTGTCACATGGGCCAACATTTTCAGAAGTGGACTCTGATTTTGGGTGCCTAACATGGGACATCGCGGGCCTGATTTTCAGAGCACCCATCGTTCCTTCTGACAGCGAGAGGGAGCTCAACACCTGATACAAATCAGGCCCAATGTGTATCAAACACCCTACATCACTGACTGCTTTTGGAAAGTTTTGTTTTTAGGACCCACTCCTGCTCTTTTTTTTAATGCCAACGGCAAAACACTCATTGATTTAAATGGACACCATCGCCATCTGTTTCACTACCAAATACAAAGATGGGGATTGTACTCAATTATCCCAAAGTCCTTAACTGATGGTAACAAAGTGCAAGACAAGAACAGCGTACATTCTGCAAGACCTTCCTGTGCCTTGAATAAATCCTCAAACACACATTCACTGTACCAACAAGCCAAAGCCTAAGTGAGGCCTGTATTCTAATTCATTATTGCAAACATGATCCAACCAACTTAAATAACATTCTTGTGCTACTCTACATCAATTGCGAGTACAGTAGCGAACAGGTTTTTAGGCATGCTTCCTATATCACTGGTCCCAGATGCACCTTAGGTGATGAATCACATCAATGCTGCCTTGGCCATTATTCAGTGGTGTCTCAGTCTATTGATTGCTTAATAAAGATAAAAGCTTAGTGTAAATACAAGAAGGGGAGAGAGAATACCTGAGAATTAGTGTTCAAGTCTTACTGAGTGCTTGATTAAAATCACAAGGTTATCACGGGGCAGGCTATTGAAATGTAAAGTTGTACAGCACACTAGTGACCCTCAGATGGTACAGAGATTTGATTCAGTACCCAAAGTTTCTGATGTTTATCCAAAGTCTGAATACATTGGGCCAAATTCTGCTCACACTTACACCAAGCAAAGCCTATGTTTGTGACACACACACCCATCCACCCATCTGGGTTGTTACTCACCGGGTTCAGAAGCCCTACTCTAAGCAAAACTTTATACCGGTTTCTTTTATTCTCCTAGGTTGCATTCTCACTTATCACAACGTCACCTTCATCTCGTGCACTGGAAAGTAGTGCTGACTGGGGGTTATAACTGGAGACTGGACGTCAGGAACCCTGGATTCTGTTCCCAAGTCTACTGTGGACCACTTTAAGTCCTACTCACTTATCCAAAGATATCAAAGCATACTGGAAAGGTAGAGAGGTTAAAGAGGTGTGATGTAAAGTAAGCCTGATTCTCAGCTATGCTGGGAACATACAGCTCACACTGTCTTCATCTGCAGATCTGAGTGCTCAGCATCACTGAAAGTCAGGTCCTGGATATTTTATCAACAACTTATTTCATATAAACCTCCCAAAAAAGCCATCAGACAATGACGACTTTTGGTCACCCCTGACCCGGGATGATATTGTAGGGTTGAAAACCGTTATTAAATTCCAGACACGGTGAAAAGAAAACAATAAATCTTCCACCACACAGCAGAAATCTCCAGTTGACACATTTGCGGTATGTTTGCACAATCCATTACAAGTAGGGCTACAACCATACCAGGATTTCTTACACTTTTTCTGGGTTCTGTATCTTAGTGAACTCTGCTGGTTGGAACAAGTCTACGGTAGTGTGTTAAGGAGGTGCAATCTCAGCCAAGAATGAAATGAAATGAAATGAAATAGGGAATTTCATTTATTAAATTGCTCTGTTTCATTTTTTTTAGCCACACCAGTTGCTCTCAGTTGCTTCATTCCCATAGCTCCCCCCAGGCTGCAGATCATCAACCACAGTGGTGGCACATGTGAACCGCATATTTAAGCAGAGATGATGGGCAGTTGTTACAAATGTCTCTGTGTTGACCCCTTGCAACATCACCCAGCAATATGAGTGATGACTAAGGTAGGATGGAAAACGCCAGTATTCAAAGTGTTAAGTAGCTCAGTTGGCGAGCCACTGGTTCCACAGAACTGGGGCATCACCTTTTTAGGTAACAGTGACGTGTCATCTACAATTAGCACCAGCAACAAGCCTGTCTAAACTGATATCTCCTTGACGGCTATTCCCGGTATTGCTAGATATTGTGCACTAAATAAAAAATGGTGGTATTAAGGCTCAATTTCATCTTAAAAACACAAATAACTATTTCAGAGTAGCAGCCGTGTTAGTTTGTATTCGCAAAAAGAAAAGGAGGACTTGTGGCACCTTAGAGACTAACCAGTTTATTTGAGCATAAGCTTTCGTGAGCTACAGCTCACTTCATTGGATGCTGTAGCTCACGAAAGCTTATGCTCAAATAAATTGGTTAGTCTCTAAGGTGCCACAAGTACTCCTTTTCTTTTTGCAAATAACTATTTGTTTAGCTACTTCAAGAGCTTACTGCAGGAGATTTTTTTGTAGGCAAGTGTCTGTGTTCCTATGTTCAAATCCATATCTTTAGGGGATCCAGAAGTACTCGAATCCAAGCTCTGAGCTAGCCCATTAGACAGGCTGGACGCAAACTCACATTTGATCTAACTAGAGCAAAAAAGACTTAACTAGATGTTTGTATTTGTTTCCGTGTTAGTTCTAGTGTAGATCACTAGACTGACTTCTCTCTGTCTTCCTCCTCCTGGGATTTCACCCTTTGGAAATAAGATCAGGACAGCTTCCTTGGAAGCTCCATACTTTCTAGGTGCAAAGGGCTTTAGATTGGTCCCTAAATTGGTCCCTGGCATTTTACTGATTAGAGCTTAGGCTTTACAGGCACAGCAAGAATACATCAAGTCAAAAATCTCAGGAGATCTCACAAGTGAAACCCAGAGTTAGAGAGAGACTGTGTATGGCTTCAGGAGCTGAGATCTAAAGCAAAAGATCCAGCAGATGACTAAACATAAGCAGAGACTTCTATGTAGATAGTCATGCTTCCAAGGGGTGAAGCAGCCAATATCTGAAGACCAGCAAGCATTTCTGATGAAGAGAAAAATGAACAAAATCTAGAGTTTGGCACTGTCAAGGGGAGAAAGAAAGGAGAAAATATTAAGACAACAACTAACTGGTGGCTCAGAAGAAGGCAAAATGCATTACGGAAAATCTGCATGCCTATATGAAGTGAAGTAAGGGGCTCCCCCTTCTAATGAAAGCCTGCAGTTGAGAGACACAAGATAGCACTTCACCTGGTTCAGACGAGACTCTATCCACGCCATTGCTATGAACGGAGTCATGGGCAGTTTAGCAGCATGAATGTGATTTAAAGAACTGAAGAAGTGTCTGGGGAGGTGTTTGACGTTCTAGCAAAAATATTTGCCAGATGTCACCCATTCTACTCATATAGAGTTGAGGAAGAAAGCAGTTCATGCAGCAAATGCCAAGTCTCAGGAAGCGTGGGGTCTGCCAGGGGGAGTGCTCATATTGAAATCATATACCTGCAGTGTCTGGAGCAAGTCAGACACACAGATTCACATTCACACATATCGTATTTTATTGCAAATAGCTGTTTTAATGTCTGCCTTGCAGTGTGTTGCAGGAAGAGGAAGTCTGCCTCTTTGATCATAGGGATTTGGTTGCAGTCAAGCTGTGGAATAGCTTGTAAACATCTGATGGTCTGGAATACATTATAACCAATGGTAAGCAAGCAGTCGGAGGAAATGTTCAGATAACAGAGTGATGGGTACCAGTACAAGAACCCAGACAGACAAAAACACTAGTCACGAAAATCTGAAAGCAAATTTTAGTTCAACCATATTTTCTACCCTACTGTATTTGCTTTCTGTGAATGTTTGTGCCTTCAAGCTTTACTAGCACAAATACGTCCAAAAGCCTAATTGTGAGCTTGACTGTAATATTCTTGGAAAGGAAATTTAAATGTGTGTGTTCACTGGTAAAGTTCACAATTTCCAATCTTGTGTTGGTTATTTACCAGAGTCATCCAATCAGAGATCAGAAAGAGCACAGTTTGACTTTTGTAACTAAGCAACACAGCACAAATTGCAAATTGTGAATATTCACCATTTGACAAAATATTTTATTTGTTGTCTATTCATTTCTTTCAGAAAAAATGTGAGGTTTCACTGTTTGTTCGTGGGACAAGTTGCAAATGAGATTTAAAAAAATCCCATCAAATAAATTATGTATGGACAAATTATTTGCTCACCTCTATTTACAACACTATGGCTGGCCTCTGGTATTAACGGAAACATGACTTCCCAAGTGCTGTTTAGTTGCAGTAATAAAACAGCATGTAGTTGAAGCCAGTGACTACTATTATCGTAAACACAGAGTGACTGATTCAATGGCACCTTCCGTCTTGGTGAACTTGTCCTCTGTAGAATTAGCAAGCACAAAGGGTTGCTTAAAACCAGAACTGTGCAGAAGGGAGCATGCATTTAATACAGAAGGTGGCTTTTGCTGTAAACTTGTACAGGTTAAAGTTGAAAAATATTCTGCATGTTTATTTTGCGTTGGTTTTTTCTTAATTAGATCAAAGGATGCTGTTCATAAAAAGTTCGGCCCAAAACATAACCTCGCTGTGCTAGCCATAAATGGGATTCATTTAGCAAAGCAACCTAGAGCAATCACATTTCCACCCACACACCTTGAAGAGGACACAGTTTATGTTGAAAATGAATAATTAACTATGAGTTAGTGTACCAATGTTTTCCACTTTCAGGAAAAACAGTGGTCTTTCTCCTGGCTCCAATTACCATGGAATGATCAACATTTATAGAAATCGAGGAGGAGACGTGCCATAATTGACTCCTGCACTCAATGAAAATTCCAAACCTGAGTGTGGCAGAGTAATAAACAGCAGGTAACAGTGGGTGACTTCACATCACTGTTTCCCCACCTAAAAAACTGATGCAAAAGGAAATAGACCAATTAGAGGCAGACCCAATCCAAACATTTGGATTCCAACAATCACAAACACTGCAGCTCAGATCCTCCTCTGGTTCTAACTGAACTAGTACCTTCACGGCTCCAACTGAAAACAAACCCTTTGGAAATCTCCTTCCACTTTTAGTCACTGAAGAACCCATTATGACTGTAGTCTAATGCTTAAAGGATGGATGGGACTGGGTGTTAAGTCTGTTACAGAGAAGGCAATACAGTTTAGGAGTTTTACGTGATATTGGCACTTAGACCCTGATCTACAAAGGGACTTGGGCAACTTTAGCCCAGATTTGGAATCCACAAAACTCCTGCTCAGCTCCATCTAATCTTAAATTCACTTGGCACCTAAATTTTCACCTAATCCTCAATTCCCTTAGGAACCTAGGTTTCTGCCTCCAGATATGCCCACCACTTCCTCGGACAGGCATCCAGAATGCTCATCTCACATCTCAGCCCCAGCATGACCCTCAAACCAGGTGAAGCTCGGTGGAACAGCGCCTATCTTGCCTGTGGGCCCAGATCCAGTAGGTGTTCTCCAAGCACACCTACCTCTGCACAAAATGGCCAAGGAGTGGCAGGAAGGAGGAGGCAGTCTCTCTTATAAACTTTAGTCCACTGGTTAGGGCAGCGGTTTTCAACCTTTTTCTATTTGCGGACCCCTACAAATTTTCGAATTGAGATGTGAATCCCATTGGAAATCTTAGATATAGTCTGCAGATCCCCAGGGGTATGCGGATCACAGATTGAAAACCACTGGGTAAGGGAACTCACCCAAGATGTGGAAGACCCTGGTTCAAATTTCCCCCTCTGACTAAAGAGGAGACAAGTGAGTGCCCTAACCACTGGACTATAGTCAATCTCACATTCTGTCTCTAGGCCCAGTAACTATTGAAGCCATTCCACTTTATATGAATAATTCAACAAGAGAGCATGAGAGACCCACATCAGAATATCCCATATTCCAGTGGTTAGGTGACTTGAGATTAATTATCCTAATCCTATAGAATGTAAAATAGAACGACCCATTGATTGCTCAAACCAACATCCAACTATGCTAGATTTTTAGGGTTGTTGCTCAAAATCCAAACCCTTACCTGAATTCTGCAAATGTCCCCAATCTTTATAATGGGCCAAATTCCTACACCAAACTTCTGGGTGTTTAACTCATGCTGCAAAATTAAGACCCAGGTATCAATCTCTAACATTAATGCCATATTTAATAAGTTAAAACTGTTTTTAGTACCTTAAAGCCTGCCTCTAGCCACAGTTTTTAGAAAGCTGCAGAGTCTTCAGTTCTTGGATTATTTCTGGGACTGACTAATAACCTCTCGATAGCTATCATCTAAACAACATAGCGATGTATCAGCTAGAGAGGCCAGCCATGAGGAAACCTAGTGACAGCCTTGCTAGCATGAACTTTTCACTTTGGCTTGAGCTATGGTATCAGAGCAGCTTTAACCCAGTCTCTGTTATTATGTTATACCATCAATGGCAAACCCGAAGACAAGGGATTACAGGAGAAATGGAAAATGTAATTACCTTAACCGACCACCCTCAGAGCCATCATGTGCCACCATCCATTGCCATTGATGGAAAGACCACATTATTGCAATTCCTCTTTAGGGGCTGACCTGCGCACAACCTACCCCTGTCAATTACATTCACATTTCCCTACTTGAGGCAATCCCATTGTATACAGTGACTAAGTCTTTAACAAAGAAAAATGGCTTTCAGGAGTTCATTCAGAAAACTTGGGGAGGTCTGAAAACAGTTCCATGAAATGCAGCACTACCTGAAATTCAAGGAGATGTCTGCATTTCCTTAAAAACCTTTGCACTGTAAAGGATAGGGAGAAAATAAATAGCCTGATTTCCAGTGAAGACAGGCCCACTTCTGTATTGTCAGTTTGGATTGCACCATCACTGTGTAAAAATATAGGTGAAGTTAACACAGTAGAGTACATGTACAATATTTCTGGCCCTCACTGCTATATTTAATTGCATGAAATAAAATAGTGCTGTGCATTAATACACTTACTGTTAATTAATAATTAGAGTAAAATTTTATAAAAATGCACAAAAAAAGAAATGTAAAATCCATATAGCAGGGGGTCACCAGAGAGTGTGATGACCCAATACATTAAGTGACCACAAGCCAGACAATGCAGAGGGATCCCCAGGATAACGATTCACCAGTTTGTGGGATTGCCCACCTCTCTTCCCGATATGCACCGTATCTGAAGTGTAATAAAGTCAGGAAACGAGCTCTTTAAAACCTGGCCAAACACCGAGCTTTCTCCCCATATATATCAATATATTTAACAGAGATGTAATACCAGATACAGCAGTCTGAGCTGACCTGGTGACGGTTTGCCATCAGCTGACTGCTTAGTAGATCTGGTCAGGAAACCAGAATTTCCGTTCCGTAGGAAATCCCAATATTTTGACATTTCCTTCTGTTCCAAATTGGAATAAAAAGCTAAATTTTCCAGCAAAATGACAATGCTGGGGAAAAAATTGATTTTGAAATATTTATCAAAACAAAGCATTTTTACCTTATTTCAACATGAAACAAAATGTTTATGAAACACTGAATCATGTATGATATAGTAATTTTATTAAATGTATATTAAAATGTGAAAGTCAAAGTGAAATAATATACATAATATAAAATAAAGTCTAAGCAAAAGGAATCAATGTTATCCAAATTAAATTAGGAAGTTGAAATGATTCATTTTGACTTTTTCCTGTCAAAACTTTAGCTCTTGAAAAACATACTCTTGAAAAACAGTTAAGATTTTGATGAAAATGCATTTTTCGACAGAAAACTATTCCATCACATGTTTTTACCAGATCAACTAATTAGTTTTGAGCAGCAGTGGATACAGTACAAACACCGAGATATTTGATTCACTCACTTAACAAAAGCAATTTAAACCTTAGGATGCTGTCGGTGAAATGACAAACTTAATCATTTCCCTTAGTGATAGATCTGATGGTTCCCTTTTTTCACATAGGACAGCTTGCTGCTTATAGAGCGCTGCCTGTCGATAACAGCTAGGCAGTTGCAAGCTGCACTGTATACCCCGTTAGCCTACAGGAAAGCATGCTCATATCACCATTATCTTGTGCTATCACCTGACACAATTTGTTTGTCCCTACCACTTGGTTAATGATGAGATGCAACAAGATCATGGGCTCTTTGGGGCAGAGACTGTCTTGTTACTACAAACTTAACAGAGCCCACTGTGCCATGTGCTGGATAACAGCTGCATGTAAAGAGCTATGCAGAATCAGACATCTCTCCTATACAGAGCGCTCCTATAACACACCCCTGTTCCTAACCAGTGCCTCTAAGTGCTATTGCAATCTAAATCAATAACAACAACAACAACAGTGATATGCACATGATAAATCCATGGATAGATCACATTAGATGGAGCCAGCAGTCAAGTTACAATGTTCTGGTTTTTGTATGTATGATGCTATGTGTTGGGCCAGTGCCAAATTAATATGAATTGCTATGACTGATATTAATGAATATGGTAAGCATGAGTTTGGTATGGCTTGGGATATCTGAATCTGCTAGAGGATTCTGGGAGCAGGATTCTCTTAGCATTATATAAATGGTGTGGAAAATTACTGGCGGTGCTAAAACGGCACCTGAATGGTTAATAAAGGCTCAATCTGTGTGTATGTTTCAACATCGAATTTTGGAATATCAGCAGGGGAACCAGCTCATGTAAAATCATGCAATCAGTGGGCTTAGTACAAGCTGACCTGGGTCAAAATGGTATCACATTAAGAGCTTAAGTGAATAATTGATAAGAGGGTAAACGATGATTGAGTTTTGGTCTATGTCTGCTTTGCAGTCCCTCCCAAAATATTAATTAAAGAAAATCAGGAATAAGACACCCACAAGGCACATTTCTGGGACAAGTGACTCCTTTGAGAATAAAAAGTATAAATGCTAAGCAAAGTAAATTAGTTAATTGGGGAACTAACTTAACATCTGAAGAGGTTCAAGACTGTGAGACAGAAGTCCTCAGGGTGACCTAGACCCCGCTTCCGGGGACACTTGACGGACCAAGTAGCTGAGAGGGGAAAGGAAAAGAAGAGCAGATGTCTCCATCTAGAATTGGTAGATAAACCTGCTTTGTTTGCCAATCAGGATACTGTGTAAGGCTAACATAGTTATTGAGGCTTTATGTTTGAGGAACTGAGGCTTATTGGGAAAGATGTGTACTGTGTAACCTTAACTACTTGTGTGAGTCTTTGTCAAATACATTACTATGCATTAAGCATATTGGTTTCCGAATTCTCACTGGTACCGGTAACAATGTGCCCAGCTGTGGGCCATTAAAGATCCGTTTCAACACTGTGTATGTTCTCTTTTATGAGAACTCAGAACAAAGGATACTGTGAATTATTGTCCGCCAAATTGGAGAGGTAGGAGAGCTTCATAGAGGCAGTGTTGCAGCAAACAAATTAAGCATGTGTTTAAGTTTAAGACATTGAGATCAGTAGGACATCTTACATGCTTGGCTGAATAGAGATGGAATTATCATGTGCTTATCAATTTTGCTGAATCAGGGCCAGAATAGATCTGGCTTCAGACGACTATATAAGTCTTCAAACTGAGTTTGTGTTCTTAATGCACTAAAGGAAACAATACCTAAGAGTTTGACTATAAACCAGCATAGTTAGTTTTTGCTTACACACAAATCAAAACTGATTATAGTTACATCAGTGCAACCCCTACTCTGGATGCAGTAATACCAGCATAAACTAGCTTTATGTAAAAATCAGCCCTTTTATTTTGGTAATTAAGTGATACAAACACTTTGATAACACTATAACTGCGTTCACACCAGGGACTTTCATTAAATGTAACTATATCTGTTTTTAAATCAGTATCATTTGGATAAAACGATGTGTAGATCAGCCCTAACAGGAAAATCTAGCAGTGGCTACTTTCAACTTGAAGATGTGTTTGTTTTGTTTAAAAACAACCCAACATGGTTTTAATGGAAGCATCTGAATAACTGACATTGAAATGTTGTAAAGGCAAAGGGGGAATAACATATTCACAACTCCAAAATGCTCTCCTTTCTTTCCACTGGGGAGTGGTGATTCAGTTAAGGAAACAGTTCTCATTTTTTGGGTGTGTGGCCCAGGGGCACAATTAAACCTGCGTGCTGAAGTGGTATGTATAGCCCTGCTCTGAGAGGGTGTGTTCCCCAAGTTGATTAGAAGTCAAAGTTAACGGCTGTTGCAGCAGCTCTGAGTCATAAAACATGGTCCCCCCCGCATGCTGGATAGACAGACGTTTGGAGGTTCCAAAATATGCCCTGCATAAGCATGCTAATGTTTAAGCCCATAGACACTATCCACCCACCAGACACTCTCCCCACATTTGACATACTTCAGTAGGAGGATATGTCACTCTCTCCTGCCTCCTTACCCTCTCCAATTGCATGGTTTAGTGTGGGAACCTGCGAGGCCCCACATGCTCCCTGAGATAATGGCAGGATCCCTTAACTGCACCTCTTGATTCAGAATCTCTCTCTTACATTTAGCAGCATTTGGAGTTTCTCCATGACCTGCAGCCAAGAAGGCAATACAGCAGCTGAAATGTTACCACAGCCAAGGTTTTAAATAGCTCCAGGATTTCAGAAGCCCCAGAGAATAGCTGAGTGTAGGAAGCAGTGCAGCAGTAGGACACAGCAAAAGGGAGTGCTGAGGTCAAGCAACAGCTGGAGAGGAAAAGGGCTCTCCCAGCCACTCACCAAGCCATGACCCTAACCAAAGGAAGGCACAGGAGTCACGTGGCCTTCCCAAGACAAGTCCTACAGGAAGAAGTTGGGAAAGAGGGTAGATCATCTGGTCTCTCCTAAATAAGCAACCAGCTTCTCTCCAATGTATGTAAGTGGGAATGGTTATTATGCAGCAGGACTCACTGCACAAACATATGCATTCCATTTGGCAGTGGGCAAAAGTTACAGAAAACTCTTAAAAAGAAAAGGAGTACTTGTGGCACCTTAGAGACTAACCAATTTATTTGAGCATAAGCTTTCATGAGCTACAGCTCACTTCATCGGATGTAGCTCACGAAAGCTTATGCTCAAATAAATTTGCTAGTCTCTAAGGTGCCACAATTTTTGCGAATACAGGCTAACACGGCTGCTACTCTGAAACCAGGAAATTCTTAGGCTACGGCTATACGAGAGATCTTACAGCAGTACAGCATTTTGATTTATGCATCTATTAGCAAAATGATCAGTTACATTTTGATTGCAAGCATCTTATTTATGGCTAATAAAAGGCTGCTCTATTTTGTGGGCCAAGGTGGAGACTTCTAACCACCATCCTTGCAAAGTCAACATCTGATCTGTACATGATACAAAAATGTTAGTGTGAGAGGACAGAGACGGAACTATGTAAAGTCACTATGTGCAGGTAGTATTCTTGCTCAACTGTTAACACAGTAAACCTACTTGCACATTAGATGCATTTAAATTTACTTGCGTCCTGGGTTGCTATTCAGTGTGAAATTAAAACTAAACAAATCTCAGCCTAAGTTTCCTATTACAGGCGCCTTTTCCTCGGGTTTCTCACTGCAGGACCCCTCTGGCCAAGGGAAACATTCAAATCTCCATAAGCAAAACTCCTGTGTTGGAACTAAGAGGACCTACCTAGTGTGGGTGCCAAGATGAGTCAGGAAAGCAGCTCTACATCTCTGAGCAAGGTCCTAGAATCTGACACCCTCTTTCAGCCATTCTTACAAAGCTGCTTTGTCTTTCAAGTGTAGAATTTTGTAAAAAAAAAAAAAGGGGGGGGGCTACACTAACACACAACATAACTGATCATACCACTGTTGCCTTTCAGATTCCTTATGAAGACTTTTTTTTTAATTGCCCATATGCCTCGGACTAATTCAGTCAATGGATCCATTAACACTAGGTCTGAATTGTTGGCCACCTCTTGGAATGTAGTCACAGTTGGCATTCCAAATTCCCCAGGATTGTGGCTCTGTTTCTCTCTCATACTGCTATTTTCTTAGATAGTAGTTTTGCTTCCCTATGAACTCCAGATCCATCAATCAATTGCCAAACCAATTGCTGAGGTCACAAGATCCAAAACAAAAACAATCCCAGGAACACAAAGGAACTGGCTGGATTGATGAACGGCAAGACCAGCAGTGTACTCCTATTGGGCAGATTAGTGAACTGATCTGTCATATGACCTACTTAAGTCATATGACGTACTGCAAAGAATTCACGAGCCTCACTCAGCTGTATATTTCTATAATGAATGTATAACTTAATAGAACTCATTGAGTTCAACTTAGAATCCCAGCTCTGTCAAGACTCCCATTGACTTCACGTTAACAGATATCAATGGGTGCTTTGCCTAACGATTGCAAGATCGGGCATCCCTGTCCCACTGAGCTTCAGCCATGCTTTCGGCAACTTTACTGAAAACAGTCCACACGAGTGTTCCGACTGCTTCCAGCACTGGCTCCTGGGACCATTACTAAAATTGATGTGAAAAACAATTCTCAGCAATCTGTTGTGTGTGCGAAAATCAATGCCACACGAGACCGCACAGAGATTGAAACAAGCACAGATCATGAACTTGACACGACAGTATTCAAAAAGCCTAATTCTGCCCTCAGATACACCTGTGCAACCCCCAGTCACTTCAGTGGGCTGTAAAGAGATTCACAGGATGTAACTGAGGGAAGAACATGCCCTGAGGTGTCCTAATGCATGGCTACATTGTTGCATGGCACATAGAAATCCAAAGATTAAGCAGTTCAGACAACTTCATTTAGGATCGTACATTCGACCAATTGAGTCTCTCATGCCCTGCGAACTCAGGATGGATGTCCTCCTCTTCCATTCAAGTAAAGAATGAGACCTGGCTTGAGTTCCTGAGTGTACATCTCAGGAGGTTTAGAGATCAAGAAAAGCAGTTGGACCTTCTGAGGGGTTCTCAGTGGTTATGTTTCCAAGGTCACACTGGGGATCCTAAAATGTAAGGAAGTTTGAAGCTTCACAAACTCCTTATCAATTGTCAAAATGAGGCACAATCCAATTTAGGCTCAAACCTGGGTTTACTGCAAGGCTATGATTCACTTTCACCTAAGCAATTGTGTGCCTCTTCTCATGCTAGCGTGTATTGTAGGCAACACACTGAATATACATCAGATTTGATTTCTAAGATGATTGCACAGTACTGTTTCAGTACTGTGCAATCTGCATTATGGTATTAGATAACAGATGATAACCTCATTTTTCCTTAGACCTAAAATGCAAAATCTCCTTGTCTGCCTGTTGGTCACAGGCTGACTGATCCAACATATCCATTAAAATTACTTCCTTGACTCGTTCTTTTTTTTCTTTTGCTGTGACAGCTGATTTTGTTTCCCTCCCTCACTACTCTAGAATATCAGTAGCTGGCAAGAGCCAGCAAATGCAAAGTGAACTGCTGGAGGGGACTTGAGAATTGATCACCTTGTTTTTACCAAGGCAAAAAACTGTACTCATAGCAACAGAGTAACCAGCCGTTTCTGTAGGCTTCAACTGAACTTTCTACCTTGTCAGTAGTAAAGAGCTTTCGGAGTTGATTTTTATTCTAGGGAGGAGGAATAAGGAACCTCAGTGTCAGACTTATGGTCTAACATAGTATATACTGTCTTGCCTCCAGAAATGTACTTTACACTATTTACAGAAAGGAAATGTTACCAAAAAAAAAAATTGCGCATGAAGCAAAACACAAATCACAAACAACAAAATTATAGGGACACTCCATAGTAGAAATAAGACAGACCGCAACATCTGAAAAACTTATTCACTAAACCTTTCATTCACACACTGGATCTTCTTCTGATGCCTTTGACATACGAACATCACTGTATTTCATACAATGTTCTCTTTAAGTTGATCACAAAAATGCAGGGGTTGGGGGAAGGAGGTTAAGTTACACGTTCCTTGTCTTCAGCTGAAGTGAAGTACCCGTCTATTTTTTTCAGGCCTGAGATTTTTCCTGAAAATACCATCGGCAATCAGAAGTGGATGTTAGTGAAACCACAGTGGAATTAATCCAGGCTTTTCCATTGCAAAGTCAAGCAATGATGAGCCAGTGATGTTCTTTGCTAAATACTAAAGGCCAATGTTTTCAAAAGTAGGTGTTGGGTGCCCAACTTGAGACACCTTTAAAGAAGCCTGGTTTTCAGAATACTGGTGACTCAGCACTTTCTGAAAATCAGACTTCTTTATGCTGTCTCAAGTTACGCACCCAACAAAAAGCACCCAAAAATCATGTCACTTCTAGAGCTGAGGAGGAATTTTCAATAAAACAATTTTTTTTCCGTTAGAAAATACCGATTCATCAAACCTGAAACTGTTCACAGGAAAGGGTTGGTTTTGATACATTTCCCATTTTGAAAAAAAAAAAATCAAAAATTTCAAAATTGTCAAAACATCTTGGTTCAATATTATCAAAACAAAAACTTTCTGGCTTTTGGGTTGAAACAACTTTTGGTTTTGAAATTAAGTTTTTACTATACATTTTTGATAAGGTGAACATGGAAACAAAATATTCCAACTTTATCAAAATAAAATGTTTCAATTTTTTTTCTGTTGGGTTTACGAAAATTTTCAAAACCTTGAAACTTCTCACAGGAGAGGAAAACTGCATCCTGTCCAGCCCTATTAATTTCATTAAGGGAGGTATGTCTCCTTGGAACCATCAGAATCTTCTTAGCCACAAAGCATCCTATCTTTTAAAGTACTATTTGATCTAAACTATAAGCTTGATCCCAGTTCCCGTCGCAGTACAAATCTAATACATGCACAAAGGAGAAAGTTGCCAAGTGAAGCTGATGACACTAGAATGAACTGATAAGCTAATCCAGGGTATATCCTCAGGCACCTTTGGACTGTCATTTTTTCTTATTAAATACTGGAGCAGTAGTGAGCACGTATTAAATATTGCCATCTACATGTGAGGCATTGCACTGATTAGGCATGTAGAAGTCCTAAAAGTTGCAGAACTGAACCCTTAATGTATGTGCCACGAAAGATGCCAGAGCATTTCTTGTAACAGCAGCAGCATTAATCTGCAGTCCTGGCCAAATTCCAGTTCTGATCATTACATTCTGCCATTCCCTATTTCTTCTGTGGTTTCACTCGTACAAGGTATTCCTCTTCTGAACGGTTTTGTTGTATTTGTTCTTCACCCCCAAGGTAGCTGAGTTTTAGTGCTGGAGTAAGTTAGGTCTGTAGACAGTGTGTATCAGTTTACATTTGGTAAATGTTTTGGTATGCTTTAGGGTGAACGATATTGCAAGATATAAATGTAGGACATTACTACAACTGGATTCATGGGTGTAGTGTACAAGTCTCTACATATTCAACTAATCATTTATTGGTATTTCCATTATCCCACACAAATATATCAGTCCCATCTGCTTGACATACCATTGCATTTTGGCCCAAGCTTTCCAAACCTGGGTGACTAAAGTTAGGTATCTAAATATGAATCACTATATTGTCAGAGGTCCTGGGCACTCTACATCTCCCACAGCCTATAAAAAAAAAGTAGAGAAATTCTTAGTGAACCAGTTGCAGGAGCACGGACTAAAAGCGGAATCACTCTAGATTTACACCCCTGAAAGTTAAAGCAGGGTTTAGCCTAGAAATTTTGGCTGCAATTGGATGATCACCCAAAAAAAAAAGGGAAGAAACAATGAAATATTTTCATAATCAAGCAGTGAAACCTCACCTTGCAGAATGTATCACTTCTTCTCACAATATCCAAGATGTCAACCTACTTTCTGTCTGCATCTGTCCAAGTCACACACTCCAAACTGATTTTTTCCCCCAGTTTAATTTACTAGATTTTGGTCTGACTTTTTTTCCCATTAGAAACATACCAACATTCTATCCAATTAAGTCCTTTGAGATAGGGACAGTGTTTTTCTCTATGTGCTGTGCAACACAAAACATACTGATGGAACTTAGTAACTGTAATATTTACAGTGCATTATCATCAAGTAATAGATTTTCTTAGAGGTATACTCTTCTCTTTGAACCATATGGACTAAATAACTGAAGAACAGCCTGAAACTTTTTCATCAACTCACTCACTCTACCCCACACAAAGACAGTGGACAATGTGATGCTCAAAAATGTAACCAAGAAACTGGACTTCAGTGAAGATATCCTTTTGAGAGCAATTCACAAGAACCGTTTTCTGAACATAGCCCACTTTCCTGGTGTATAATTATTTGTTGTCTTGTACTACAGTACAATTCAATCTCTTACATAATTATATCTATTTGTTCTGTGTAATAATAAATAAGTAGTGCTTAGAGGCCTCAAGCATGATCAGGATCCCATTGTGCTAGACACTTACAGAAACACAGTAAGATACAAATCCCTGCCCTGAAGAATCTACAATCTAAATAGACAAAGTTTGGGTGGGGAAACAAAAGCACAGACTCGTGAAATGACTTGACCCAAGGCCATATGGGAACTCAGTGAGAGAGCTGAGAAGAAATCAAATTTTCTGACTCCCAAACGAGTGCCTCTGGTCTTTGGACTACGCTGCTTATCAAAGACAAGACGTTTTCTCAAACTATGGTCACTCTTGTATACAAGCCTTAATGTATTTGCTTTGACGTAGGCAAAGACCTTTCAGGGCTAGAACACTATAACCCATCTGATATTTTATACTTTGGCCATTAACACATTTCTTAACCCATCTGCTCTTGACCTTCATTTAAAAAAAAGTTAATATCCCATTGCAGGGCACAATCCAGTGAGCATTTATTCACATAAATAGTCCTTAGTTATGCAATAATCTCATTGAAGTCAATGGGACTACAGTGAGAACTATTTATGTAGGACTGGTCCAGCAATGCTATTTGCTGTAAATGATGATTACATGATTGATAAAGATGAATACATAAAAGTAATTATTGATTTAGAGCCTGACGCAAGACCACTGGAGTCACAGGTAGGAGTTCTGTCAGGAAAAACAGTGTAAGATCATGCAATTTAAGACTGTATCATAATGTACACGCACAAGGGCACCAAATTAAGGTTACACAGGCAGCTTTGATTAGTACATCCTCACTTTTGAGTGCTTGACTTTGCAACCTTAATAGTGTTCTTTTAACGTGCTTTTTGTGTGTAACTTATATATGTGCATGTGCATCTATACGTGTGTATCTGTGTGTTCCCCTTCACCTGAAGAAATTAAATTGCATTTATACTTATGTGCTTGAGATTTGACCTCATAAAAACAGTGACAGGCTCTGGAGTGGGCATCAGCTGCTCAAAGACGTTATCAGAAGAAATGGCAGAAGCCTAGCTGAAAATGAGCATCAACGGAAGGTGAAACTGACAACCACCATCCTGATAGCCACATGTGAACTGATCAGACACTTGCAAAGTGCATAGAGGGCGAGGCACCCACTGACCAGAAACGAGAAGCGAACCATGGAAGAGTCACAGCATGATTGCATAAGAGGTGCTACAAGAACCTTCTTGAAAAGATACAATTAGTGAGATCAGACCAGCAGGGAAAAGACATGCGGCATTAAACCCAACAGCAACAGGGAGGCAAATTGACAGTACTCTATCCTCTTCTATATCAACATCAAGGCCACGGATCACTCACAGAACAAGAAAGAAAAACAGCCTAGGATTGCAAGAGGGCACATAACTCCCAACACTAAGGCCTGTTTTTCTGTGGTTCATGCAGCCTGCAGCTCCCACAGATGCTTATGAGAGCTAGAGGTGTTCTGACACCTCTGGAATACCAGGCATTACGCCCATGTCAAAATATAGTGCCTAACGGTTTTGACCCCAGTTTTGGAAAAAGACCTCAAACCAGCTTTTGATTTTGCAAGCACCGATAACTGGATCTTCAATTACTTATGGGTGTAATTCAGATGATTTAGACATCTAACTGTCGGATTTCACATGCAAATCAGGCAGGTAAGCTTTGAAGGTCATATGAACCACAGCCCCTCCTAATAATTGTGCATGCAATTATTTGACAGTGCAATCTGAGACATTTTCTCATTATGTCAAAGTACCAATGACGTGTGTGTCATTTCCACCTTTTATGGAGGTGCCTTGCATGCCATTCTGAATCACTTTGATATTGAGATAAAATTGGGGAAAACCTATCTCACAGGAGGATACTCTTGGCTTAAATTTAGAACAGGCACATATATAGTAAGATGACAGGTGCTTTAGAAATAACACAGCATATTAATCACAGGGCATTTCTGAAACTATGGAGTTTCAGTACAGTTAGATCTCTATCTTTATTTTTTAAGGTTTATGGTCTATACTGGAAAACATGAAACCCTTTGAGACCTATTGCAACTGGTTCCAAGGTTTGTAAATTTTAAATGAAAACATTCCTACTTTTCTCTTTCTTCCTGCCTCTAGGACTGGATGTATCTCCATAATCTATGTGTGAGTACAATTGTATACCCTGACTTTTACTATGCCTTCAGTAGCGTGTCCATCTCTGGCGCATTTTGCCACAGAAAATAAAGAAAGTCAGATGTGGTTTGTCAGACAGACAGGATTGAGAAGGTGCAGAAGTAGAGAGAGGGGATTTTCAACTTGACAATTTTAATGGACTTAATTAGCCACTTTACCTTGATTACCATAAAGCTTTTGATTCTATGTCTCAGATGCAAGTGTGCCTGAGGGTGATTGATATGGGTTTTTAACTCACCTAATTTGATTCCTGTACAGCAATCAACAGTCAGCTGTTTGAACTGCAATCAGAACAGACTGTTTCGGGAAGTGAGAAGAATACAACAGGATTCTAGTCTCTCTTGTCCTTTCCCCAATACCCTTTTACTGTGGGTAAACAGAAGAGTAACTTGAAAAACAAAGAGCTGGTTTCTGGTAGACAAATGGAACTAGGGGAATTTTGTGAAGACAGCATTTCCCAATTCCACTGGACCAACAGCATTCATAGAAAGAATGATCATTACAATAGGCTACAATAGGTAAATTTGTCTCAGTAATTATCATAAGTGACTGAGATGCCCTGTCTGAACAAGGTGCATTCTTCAGACTCTACTGTAAACAGCTAGAAAAGCTTGATAAAGTACACTGCACATGCTTCTTCAAGCTAGTTAGAAAATGGGGAAATGATTTCACAAATATTTTTGATGTTGTTACCATTTTGCCGTTCGAAATGGACCCATTTTCTGTTTTTCATGAAAGTTTCCATGATTTTTTTACCGATTTTTTTTTCATTTAGCAAACACCTGGTTTGCTGTAAGAAACCGTGGTTTTGGGGTAAATAAAACACTTTAATAAGGATTTCAAGAAAAAAAATTATCAAAATTTCTGGGAAAAGGTTGGTAAAAATAGACATTTTCGATTATTCTCAAAATTTTCTCCATTAATTCTTTCATGAAAAGTTTCATGGGGTGTGGGTGGGGATTTTTCAACTAAAAAACAACAACCTTTTTCATACAAAAAGTTTTGATCATCTTTAATTATTATTATTTACTCTTTACAGGGCTCTCTGGAGGCCATAATAAAAATGGGCCCTCAATGTGATAGGGTCTGGACAAATGTATAAAAAGAGACAAGTCCAGCCCCAGAGAGCTTACATTTAAGGCACTGATCCTGCAAAGCTGTAGGCATGTGCTTAACTTCATGCACTGCGAGTAGACCCGTTAGCTTAAATGAGACAACTTGAAGTGCGCAAAGTTAAATACGTGTATAAGTTGTTGCAGAATTGGGGACTAAATTAAGCCAGGACTCAGCAAGGTAGTGTTCCAGCCAAGCAGAAGAAATGGAGAGAAGATGAGGGTAATGAAAGTTCGAAACATGCACTTTGAGCCAATGACAGATAAGGAAGAAAACACAAGATATCTAAGGAGTGGCCCCCACACTCCACCAACCTCAACCCAGAAATAAGTCTGTCACCTAGAGAGAGAGATTTTAATATGCCCAGTATATACATTATAAAAATAAATAGAAAAAATAAAATCCTCTGAGAGCAACGTAGTTACTTGTGCATTCCAGTCTGCAGAGAAGAGAATAGTGCTCCCTTCAAGACTCAGTCTGCCTGACTTTCCAGACATCTCATCACAGCTGGCATTCAACAGAGCCTCAAAAACGTCCCCATTCTCAACTGGTGTAAAGCAGCATAGCTCCATTGAAGTAATGAAGCTGTGCTGATTTTACACACTCTGAGGATCTGCAGCTGTATCTATAGAATAGATTGTTCTTGTCCCCTCTGACCACATCTCTGGAACACTACACTAATTTGCTTGGTAAATGTACACCATTGTAAAAAGAATGGTCTTCCCCACCAGATCAGTGCCTGGATTGAAATATCACACACACAGTGATGGTCAAAGAATGTGCTGTGTTGACTGACCTAGGTATCCTGCTTTCTTACATACACACAAAATCTCTACAGGTGATAACAATTCAGTTGGTAGATTCCTATTGGAATGTAACACTGAAGAAGCAATTTAAAAAAGAAATCTTTGCTAGACATAGTATGGCTGGAAGGATCAAATCCTCGTCATATTTGCCATGCTTGGGTTCAGAAACCCTGACATTTCAATGAATCATTAGTTTTGAAACTCATTAGAATTGTGTAGCTCAGCTGCATTCTATTCCCTACACACCAATGCAGCAGTATGAAAGATTAGAGATGGGTCCAAACCAGAATACAAACTTCACACTTCCACAAACTTTCAGGGGCCAGTGTGGGGAAGGTGTGTGTGTGCGACGGTGTAGAAGGGTTAAATCCAGACCCAACCTCAGATAAAGATTTTATGACTTGTGCCCTTCAATACAAAAGACCTATAACACAGTGATTTGATTTAGGCTGCTCAGATTCAGCCTTTATATAGATGTGGAAAAAATTAATCTGGTTTTTCAAACCTATTTACTTTGGAGTCACCAACCATCAGCTGAAAATATTCTTGCTATGCAATCTACCCTGATGGTTTTAACTCTGTGATGAAAACATAGATGCAGAGCGTTCTAAGAGCTTACTAAGGAATACTGGTGGTTAAGAGGAACATTGGCAGTGGATTCATTCTGTCTTTGCGTCCATTCTCAATCTGACCCCGCTCATACCAGCCAGGACCCTGCAAGCTCTCTCCTGTACACAAAGCCCTATATCCCCATTTCCAACCTAGGGGTCTAATCGCATAAACAGTTATTACCAGGCAAAGTGCTTTCTTCAGCAGACTAGTCATGGACAGAAGCAATATGCTCTGGAATATTTGCAGGATTAGACCCTAAATCCTGAACAAAAAATATTTCATTTGACCCAAAACAACTTTTTTTAAAAACTAAAAAAAAAAATTCATTTCAGATCAAACTGAAACAGTTTAATTTTTCCAGTTTAGCCACCAAACCAAAAAATTAACTGTTCACCTGTTTCTAGATTTAAGTGGTGTGTGGGGTGAATGTCACCCTGTGTACTTCAGTTTGCCAGCAAAAGTAAAGCACTGGGGATCCAATTTATAACAAGCCCAGAATGTTCAGGAATATAAAGAAACATGATGATGATGGTAAAATACCTCACTCTTACATAGTGCTTTTCATCAGTGAATTGCAGAGTGCTTTGCAAACATCAGTATCATTACCTCCATTTCACAGATGGGGAAATTGAAGTACAGAGAGACTAAGAAACTTACCTAAAGTCATCCAGCAGACCAGTGGCAGAGCTGTATATAGAACTCAAGTCTCCTGAGTTCCAAGTCCAGTGTTCTAACCATTAGGTCACACTAATTTTATTTTATTTTTAAATCTCTAATTTTCTAGTATGAAACATCTTTGTTTTAAAACAATTATGCACAAATTGAAGACTTGGAGAAAAAATTCCATCTTTCCCATTTCTTTTTACTATATACTTTTGTGTTTTACAGAGTTAAAAAAAAATTAAGGAAAATAAATTCCCTTTCTGTACAATTCCAGTTCATGTACTTCCTAAGTGAATGTATTTTCACTGGAGGATTACCTCATCATTTGATTTTAGGATCATTATATGTTCTACCCTTAGACTTAAAACTGCCCTTGGGATTCAAGCATTTTTGAATGTCAGAATAAAATACATAGTTTGCGGAAAGCTATTTGAGTAACTGCAAGAGCATTTCAGAGCCAGGAGTTCGTAGCTTTTGTATTGGAGGCAGTAATAAAGAGGTGGAGTTATGAGAAAACATGAGGATGTTTGGCTTGAACCAGTAAGTAGAAAGAAGAATTTCTAATCCTGGGGGAACGGGACACATTGTAACACACTGGCTAAGCACATGGTATTATGTCACCCCCTACTGGTTAGCTCACAAAGAATATGTAACATTAATAATACCAAAGCTTTTGTCCTTTTAACTTCAGTGTTTTGAGACCTGTGTTTTGAGAGCTAAGATTCCTGGGTTCTATCTACACTGAGTCCCACAATTTCTGTAGGTATACAACACATGCTTCATTGAAGATTGGCACTATCTAAGAAGTATTGTGTCATTTCTTTTCCACCCCGAGTGATGCGTCTCTACAATGTATCCACTTAAACTTTGGAAAGAGAGAGATCGATGAAAAGAAAAGTAAATTGAGTGAATTTTAGGGCTGGTGAAAGTTGCAGGACTGATAACTCTGGAGAAAGCTAATGGATTGACACCCTCTGTATCTTATTTGCAATTCCCTGAGCTATCCAGTCCCCAAGGGAAAGGTATCTAAAACAACACACACAGCAATGACCAAAAGAGAACAGAAATCAAAATAATCTTTGTAAGATTTTTTTTGTCTCTTCTTAGCTGAGGTGAAGGCATCTCCATATTCTGCATAACAATATCTAGACTAATTGCTTTGTTCTTGATATCAGAGCTTATCAACCTGTATAATTTGATAGAGAATCTTCTGAATTCTGCCTTTCTTTGCCCTCAGTGTACAAAACCTTGAAAAATGAACATGCCTCATGACAGAACTCTTGATCTATGTAAGACCTCCATGGAAACACTGGACAGATATCTTGCTCATTTCACAACAGGGGAAATTACACATAGAAAGTACCGTAAATATCAATATATAAAGAGGGAAACCAGGAAAGGTTTTGATCATTTAATATCATAGAATCATTGGACTGGAAGGGACCTCAAGAGGTCATCTACTCCAGTTCCCTGCACTCATGGCAGGACTAAGTATTATCTAGACCATCCCTGACAGTTGTTGTCTAACCTGCTCTTAAAAATCTCCAATGATGGAGATTCCACAACCTCCCAGGACAATTTATTCCAGTGCTTACCCACCCTGACAGTTAGGAAGTTTTTCCTAATGTCCAAGCTAAACCACCCTTGCTGCAAGTTAAGCCCATTGCTTCTTGTCCTATCCTCAGAGGTTAAGGAGAATATCTAATTGACAGATATATCCTTGTATATTTCTAGTGTTTCCATGGACTTCAATGGTGTTATTCCGGATTTATGCCATAGTAAGTGGTGCTAGAATCTGTTCCAACATATTTCTTCAGTCCTACTTGTGACTTATATATACTTCTTTTTAAAAAATGACGACTGTATAATACCGTGTAGAATTCAATTATATACAGTAGTAAATCTTTCCCGGCCACTAGAAAATGCATTAAGACAATCAATTCTAGAGAATCCTGTGCATTACAAGGCATAACGTATTTCTTCTCTTGCTGGCACAGAAATATATTTCTAACTTCACAAACAGTAAAATGAAGGGGGGGAGAGAGACAGGCAGAAAGGTACTTTGTCTGGATAACAGTGGATTCATTAAAAGAGAGAGACCTCTGGCATTTCATCAGCTTTCTCTTCACGTTCAGCATCTTTCCACCCACTCGGAAATGGTAAATCATGTCTCTGCTAGAAATTTTTATTTAACAAAGCAACGCTTTTTTTTTGGAAGGAGAGAGGACTAAGCCCGTCCTTCTTTGCCAGTGCAAAGTTCGCAGTGGGTGAGGCAAAGTTCACAGCTAAGTGGGCACAATTTTTGCCCCAACACACTAGACAGTAACCTATTCTACTCTTGCCAGACAATCAATTTCAAACCTTTACAGTGCCTATTTGTAAAATTCATCTCAAAAACACTTGAAAACCAGGGCTTATGTTTTTTTTTCTTTTTCAAGTGCCAGCTGGACCAGAAACGATGGGCTAAAATTCAGGGCCAGTGATCCATGGACTGTCATCCAAACAAAAGATGGTGGTTCACCGCTAGGGAGATGTGTGATGGAAGAACTAAGCTGTACTATGGCTTATCCTGGAAGAGACTGGTAAGGGACTGGTGGAGAGGCTGAGAAAGGCATTGAACGAGATCAGAGGATGTGATTTGTCAAGGCCACTTAGGACAGAGCTGGAGAGCTAGCACAAGAGAAAGTCATGACTTGAAAGGGGTGGCATAACAAAGTTTGATGGGACTCTTTAAGGAGAAAGATTGGGGTTTTCAAAGGGAGGTAAACACCCAAATCCTATTGACTTCCAGTGGAAGCTGGGTGCCTAACTTCATGAGGCTTTTTTGAACATCCTAGCCCAGGGCGAGGGGCAGTGCCCAGGAGGAAGCAAGGGATGCAACTGAGATCAAATAGTGGTCTCATGATTGGGAATGCTAGGGCCACAGAGTTATCCATCAGCAGTGGAGGGTCAGGATTCCTCCCCTTCCTGCCAATGGGGAATCCCCAGCACCCAGAGCAGTTACTCGACCTGGGTGCTGGGGAGAGCAAAGAGCTATGAAGCACTCATTCGCAGCAGCCAGCATGGTCAGCCTGGCCCTATTAGACCAAAACAATAAAGGCATTTTACAAAGACAGGTGAGCGTGTGCCACTGGGATGGCACAGCTCTAGGTGTTACGATAGAAAAGCTGTCCAACACGCATCTACGCTCATCACTGGTGGCCTGGTAAAGGTGCATGGCTTACTTTTTCAAACCCTATTGCCATCTGCAGATGCTAACTGCTTCAAGTCGGTCATCTGCACATGGTTTAACATTGCTGTTTTGCTGATATCACTGGTGCATACAGTGCACAACCAATATACCATTTAGGGCCTGATCCACACTCCCTTGAAAAGTCAATGCAAGTCTTTCCATTGAATTCAGTAGTCTTCAGATCAGGCTTTAACCAGCAGACTGCAACTGAAAATCCTGATTTCGCACCAGGGCACCACAATGCTACCACTTGGGTGTACGTTTAGGGTATGTCTACACTGCACATTGACCCAAGCTCTGTGGGACATGGGCCTGTACAGGGCTGTCCTTACCCATACGCAAAGCATACAGCTGCGTGGGGCACCAAATTTCCTGGTGCCCTGCGCAGCTGCATGCTGCTCCAGCCCCTGCTCCGGCTCTTCCCTAGGCCCCCGCCCCTGCTCTGCCCCAGCCCCGCCCCACCCCACCCCCACTCCTCTAAAGCCTGCTCCACTTCCCTGGCTCCCAGCCGCGCCAAGCCTGGGAGCCAGGAGAGCACAGCAGCCTGGGGCCCCAGGCCTCCGCAGGGGGGCTGTGTGGGGCCCCAGGCTTCCATGGGGGACGGGGTGGGGCTGGCCACTTCCTGTGGGAAGTGGAGTGACCTGGCCCCAGCCTGCTCCACTTCCCCGGCTCCCAGGCAAAAAAATTCATTTACTGAAAAATCAAGTTGTTGGTAAACAAAAAATTTTGGTGACGTTTTCAACCTTTTTGGGGAAAAATTTTGAAAAAACAACAAATGGGTCTGTTTTGAACACTTCAGACTGAAAATCACTTCAACATTCAGCAATTCTTTGTGAAAATAGGTTTTTATTTCTCCATCGGCTCTAGTGTTCACATACCTCATTAGGAAATTGTTTTTTTTCTGCATTGTTATTGTTCTGTTAAGCAAACCGAAAGACACAAGCATATTACAAGAGCCTGATAACAACCACAACAACCGAAAGGTGGTGGTCTAGGCAAGGTTTGTTCTTTAGCAAAATTTCCCAGCATTCCAAATCCCTAATGAGCCATTTCTTAGATACCTCTGAAGAGAGGAAAGATGGTCCAGTGGTTAGGGTGCTGGCCTGGGACTTGGGAAACCTGAGCTCAGTTCCCTGCTTTAACAAAGACCCCCAGTGCACCCTGGAGCAAGACACTTAGGCTATGTCCACACTACAAGCACTGCAGCAGTGTAGAGACTTGCTACAGCAGCAGAAGTGGGTTTTCTATTGCTGTAGTCAACCACTCCTTCAAGAGACAGTGGCTAGGTTGATGGAAGAAGTCTATACTGGAAGAAGTCTATACTGGAACTAGGTTGCCTTAACTACATCTCTCGGGGCGGGGAGAGGAGCTGAATTTTTGACACCCCTGAGTAACATAGCTAGGTCGCCCTAAATTTTAGGTGTAGACCAGACCTTAGTGTCTCTGTGCCTTAATTCCCCCTCTGTAGAATGATGGTAATAGCACTGGCCTACCTGACAGGGGTGATATGGGGGGGAATACATTCATTAAAGATTATTGGAGCTTAGATACTCTGGTAATGGGGGCCACATAAGTTCCTAAAATAGATTATTTGAAACTGTTTGGAGAAGCTAAATCAAAAACAAGGGCTCTTTGGGCCTGAACCAGAAGGGTGCTGGACATCTGCAAGTCCTATTGATTTAAATTAGTTTTGGGTGTGTAGTCTGTGCTTAGCCTCTGGCCAGAACGGTACTATGGAAAACCCTTGCTCAAAGAACATAAGAACGGTCATACAGGGTCAGACCAAAGGTCCACCTAGCTCAGTATCCTGTCTTCCGACAGTGGCCAATGCCAGGTAGCCCAGAGGGAATGAACAGAACAGGTAATCAGTCATCAAGTGATCCACCCCCTGTCGCCCATTCCCAGCTTCTGGCAAACAGAGGCGAGGGACAGCATCCCTGCCCATCCTGGCTAATAGCCATTATCTAGTTATCTAGTTCTTTTTTGAACCCTGTTATAGTCTTGGCCTTCACAACATCCTCTGGCAAGGAGTTCCACAGATTGACTGTGCGTGGTGTGAAGAAATACTTCCTTTTGTTTGTTTTAAACCTGCTGCGTATTAATTTGATTTGACCCCTAGTTCTTGTGTTATGAGAATAAATAACACTCTTATTAACTTTCCCCACACCAGTCATGATTTTATAGACCTCTATCATATCCCCCTTAGTTATCTCTTTTCCAAGCTGAAAAGTCACCGTCTTATTAATCTCTCCTCATATGGAAGCCGTTCCATACCCCTATTCGTTTTTGTTGCCCTTTTCTGAATCTTTTCCAATTCCAATATATCTTTTTTGCATTTATCAACATTGAATTTCATCTGCCATTTTGTTGCCCAGTCACCCAGTTTTGAGAGATCCCTTTGTAGCTCTTCACAGTCTGCTGGGGGCTTACAAAACTACTCAAGATAGTTATCATCTGAAAATTTTGCCACCTCACTGTTTACCCTGTTTTCCCGATCATTTATGAATATGTTGAATAGGACTGGTCCCAGTACAGACCCCTGGGGACACCACTATTTATCTCTCTCCATTCTGAAAACTGACCATTTATTCCTACCCTTTGTTTCCTATCTTTTAACCAGTTACCAATCCATGAGAGGACCTTCCTTCTTTTCCCATGACAGCTTACTTTGCTTGTGCTTTGCTCAAGATGGAAGGCATGAGTCCTGCATGCATTCCTCCATTGCCTTTGTTGTTGTACTTGAAACTTAACATAAGGACTATATCTAAATAAAAGACATTTCTCCCAACAAACCCAGCAAAGAAACTTCAAAAGAGCACGCAATATGTATTGAAGAATTTCCACCACTGAATCTATCCAAAGCAGATCTCATAGGGAGCAATGGAGCCCCATGCCAGTTCAAATTCCAGACACGCCATCAACACAGAGACCTACAGCCACGTGCATTTACTTTTGGCACTCACAGCTCCATTCATTTAAAAAAAAAAAAAAAGGAGGACTTGTGGCGCCTTAGAGACTAACAAATTTATTTGAGCATAAGCTTTCGTGAGCTACAGCTCACTTCATCGGATGCATTCAGTGGAAAATACAGTGGGGAGATTTATATACACAGAGAACATGGAACAATGGGTGTTACCATACACACTGTAACGAGAATTATCAGGTAAGGTGAGCTATTACCAGCAGGAGAGTGGGGGGGAAAAAACCTTTTGTAGGTTTTCAAAAGTGACTTGAGATTCTGGATGCTCCACTAAAGACGCTATAAAAATGTCTGATTTTCAGAAAGTTCTGAGCACCTGCCCTATGAAAATCATTCCCCTTTCAATATATGTCAAGCTGGGCGCCCGAAAGTGGAGGTACCCAAAATTGCAGATCACTTTTGAAAATGTTGGCTTGTTTGGGTAATCCACTGGTGAGTGCACGTTATAGGTACGCCTCTGTGCTTGATCTCCAAAAGATATGAGTGGGACAGCCCCAGCTAGAGACTTTTTAGGTTAAGCTGTAGAAATTCATGCTTCTAGCTCTGGAGGTTCCTGGGTCAATCCCTGGAGCATGCGCCAATATGGTGGCCATCACATGTGCACTAGACTTACAAACATTACTAAAAAAGAAAAGGAGGACGTGTGGCACCTTAGAGACTAACCAATTTATTTGAGCATAAGCTTTTGTGAGCTACAGCTCACTTCATCGGAATGCATTCCGATGAAGTGAGCTGTCGCTCACGAAAGCTTATGCTCAAATAAATTGGTTAGTCTCTAAGGTGCCACACGTCCTCCTTTTCTTTTTGCGAATACAGACTAACACGGCTGCTACTCTGAAGCATTGCTAGGCTTTCCTCCATGGACCACAGCACATGCAGCAGTCTATGAGCCAAGCACCTCATACAGCTCATTCTCTGATTCAGTAGTCAACAGACAGATAAGACTCCGACAGCTGAGCCAACCACCAAACATTGTGCATCATCTGGAGCTTTGACCTACAAACTTAGCGTTACACAGTTTCGAGCATCTGCCATTATTTAGAACCACAGCAAATGTTGGCTGGAGTCCTCGGTAAAAACTGTGAATGAATGGGGCTGCTGCCATACTGCAAAGGCTGAAACACCACCACTTAAAGTCCATACTTGGAAAATTTGTATCAATGTAGCTACACGAGTTTGCAAACTCCCAGTGTAGATGTGTTGCACTGATGTAAAATGGGGCTTACTCCGGTTTCACCGCATATTACACAAGTGTAATGCATCTGTGCTGAGGGCTTGGAATCGTGTAACTGCTTGGTTTATCAGCTGATTGCAAAAGTAAGGGGAGTTGACGAAAGACAATTAATGAAGTATTGGCTAAGCCAGATCCCAGACAAAAAATGGGAAGACCAGCATTAGAGTAGAACAAAATAAAGGATGCACCGGAATCTACATACTCCCAAGCCCTCTCCAGCCCAGCCCAGCCCAGCCGGGGAGAAGGAAATCCATTATTTAGAAATACACTTTTCCGATGCTGGTGAAGAAGTGCCGGGTTTCTTACCTGGCTAAATTACATACTATTTTCAGAGAGACAAAATACATCCTCAGGGATTATAACAATGCTAAAAAACGTGCAGGCTCCAAACTAATTCCTGTGCAGGGACTAGGGGAGGAACTAACTGTTCCTCAGGTTTTCAGAGGAAGAAATTTTGTTAAATTTATCTACTAGACGTAGAAAAAAAACCAGCGCCCTTCCCCAACCACCTTATATCTTTCAGAGTCTCAGCCCTCCCTCCCTCACGCTTGCACTGGGCTTTTGTTGATGTCAATGAGATTTCCAAATATTTCCTTCCTCATTTCATTCTATTAAACCACTGATTGATTGAGTGGCTTAATACAGCATAGAACTATCCCATGGGAGAGTCATTCCATTAGTAATGACAACTGACAATAGATTATGAACAGGCAGCTCCTCACATAAATTCATTAAAGCGTCAGCAACAGAAGCCAGGCTGTGGAAATGCAACTGTTCTATCCCCTTCCTCACTGCATCCTTATTGCTCACCACATAGAAAGGGAACTGGGGTCCTTGCCCTCAGTAATGAGTTTTCTGTAGAGGCCAGCAGAAGACAGAATCCTGCCCTCCGCTGGCCTAATAAAAATCAGCACAGCCATCTGAGGCCAATACTGGAAGCTGTTGTAGCCTTCTCAGTCCCTGGATATAGTCATGAATAGAGCTGAGCGAATAATAGATGGTGGTACGGAGAAATCCAGGAAAAAAAAAATAGTTTGGAACCAAAACTGAAATGTTTTCCTTTGGGTTTATTTTTCTTGACAAAACAAAAAAGGAATTTGTGCAGGTTAAAAAAATGTCATTTTGAAAATGCCAATATCAAAATGAGGACTTGTGGCACCTTAGAGACTAACCAATTTATTTGAGCATAAGCTTTCGTGAGCTACGTTCTTCTTAACTGCTGGAAATGGCCCAGCTTGATTATCGCTACAAAAGGTTTTTCCCCCCCACACTCTCCTGCGGGTAATAGCTCACCTTACCTGATCACTCTCGTTACAGTTTGTATGGTAACAACCATTGTTTCATGTTCTCTGTGTATATAAATCTCCCCGCTGTATTTTCCACTGAATGCATCTGATGAAGTGGGCTGTAGCTCACGAAAGCTTATGCTCAAATAAATTGGTTAGTCTCTAAGGTGCCACGAGTCCTCCTTTTCTTTTTGCGGATACAGACTAACACGGCTGCTACTCTGAAAAATATCAAAATGGTTCATTTCTATCTTTTTAATTTTTTCCCCTCTGCTTTTCATTCAGCCAAAACTATTCGCCAAACTCAACCTGAATTCGCAAAGAGTTTTGTTCGCCCCCAAACTGCATTTTTGTGTGTGGCAAATTTACTATTCACTAAAATAAATTCACCCAGCAGTAGTCACGAATCTACTGGGCTTGTGTCTCACCCTGTCCTCAGCACATCCATGACCACCTGGTGGTGAGAAGAGAAAACCCATTCTCCTCTACATGGCTGGAACCAGCCTTCCTTCCCTTCTTGCATCACAAAAGCTCCCATGTTAGCAGAACATGCTTGGCTGGCCTGATGGCCCATGGCTGCATAATGCCCTGCTACGTAAATCAGTGTGCTTTGCTAAGTTTGCTATGCCACTGCAGAACGTGTGATGAAGACACTCTAGAAGAAAGCTCTCCCATCGGCAAAATAACACCACCTCTGTGATTGGCACAAGCTCTCCAGCCAACACGGTGCTGCCCACACCGACGCTTTTGTCGATGTGACTTATGTCGCTCGGGGGGGGGGGCGTGGTTTAATCCCATCCCTGAGTGACATAGGTTATGCCAACATAAGATGTAGTATAGACATAGCCTTAGACACTTTTCAAATTTTTACACTTATTCTTACTTTAAATAAAAAAAAAAGCTGACACTCTGGTGATCAGTGGAATGGTCTATTTGCACCACCCTAGCTCATCCATCAGCCCCACTAGAGGCATGCCCCCCACACACACACTATGGAAAACACTACACTACAAATCCTTTTGTCCTTCAAACCATACACCATAATCGCCCAAACAAAGCGCTCATAAAAAGCTTCTGGTATCAGAGAACTTTTGTTTGTAAGAAAAACAAGTTCCGGGAAAGTTTAAGACATCTACCCAAGGTTAAATTTTATATTCACTTGTAAACTGAAAGCATCAGTAAAAACCGCATCTGGGCAAATGGGGCTGAGACGGAGAACTAGGGACTGAAATATGTAACTGACAACATTCTCTGCAAAACTGTATTCCATTTGTACAAGCTCTAGCTCGAAATTCTACAGAGGCAGCGCTACAGAGATAGATATTAACGTTCCCTCGGCTTTATTGATACAATTGTTCAACACTACGTTGAACTGAAATACTCTTTACAGTGTTACCTGCCCCCCATCCCCACCCTACAACCTCTTGAACAATCATGCAAGAACATGGAAAGCCTTTCTTTCCGGAGTGGAACTGATCTTGGCTACCGTAGAAAGAGTGAGCAAGCTGCCTTGACAGGAACTGATAGAATGCAATTTAAAGCTCACGTGGGAAGGAAAACAGGAAACATACATTTGAAAAACCCTTCATTCTCCCAATCTGTGCCACTGTACAGCCCTCAGCAGAGATTAACTATTTTCTGAATGTCCATTACACTTTACCTAATATTTGCAACAGGAAGAATGCCCCAGTTTGATATTATTTCAGGTCCGTTTCTTACACACCCTGTTCCCATCTTTGCTCTCTCTACTCTTCTACCATTGGCATCCTCTCTCTGTCTTCCCGCAGTCCTGCTAGTGTTGTTGCAAGATCCTTCCCCTCTCCAGCTCATGCCATCTGGAGCAGCCTTCCTGTATCACACCAACACACTCCCAGTTTCATTTGAACACGCATCTCTCATCCCTCGCCGGTTCCTTCGAATTTCTCTCTCCTTCTGCTGCTGTTTATTATTTAACTCTGTCATTGTATTATTTAAACTGTGCTGGGAACAGAATCTGGATGAAAGCGCCATTAATATAGGAAGCTGGGCCTTCGGCAAAAATATCATGCAAGCCAAAATCGTGACAGTTGGAGAATGAGAGATTGGATGGATAGTGGCAAAGCAGTTTCTGGAAGCCAAAAACGTATCTTCTGCCTCCGCACCTGATATAAAAAACTTCTTAGAGGTGCCTCTTGACATGCTGATTCTATGGTCTGGTGCACCAGGCCTTCAGCTAACAACCTACACAAGATAACCTTCTAGTGGCTATGTTAACACCTTCAGCTGCCTTGGCCCACTTATAGCTTTTGAATGGACATAAGGCTGCAGCTACTCTCAACTTTCTTTAGATGCTTGAGGGGATTTTCCAAAAATGTCAACATGCAAAAATCGCTACACATCTCCACATCTTTCCCTTTTGTGAGAAAGTTAAAAGTCTGCATTAGTGGGATGTTGAGAGTGCATTTAGACCCCAGTTCAGCAAGGCACTTCATCATGTGCATTACTTTAAGCATGTGCTTAAGGCCCACTGAACTTCAACATGTACTTAAATACTTTGTTGTACTGGGATGGGACTTTAATACTGCTTAAATATTTTGATAAATCAAGGCTCTGATATCTGAGTAGGTAAAAGGAAACATGCCACACATGTGAGTTTCCCTCTCCTACATTCTTCTGCTGGTTTACTCTTCTGAGGACAAGCAGTCAAATTGCTGAGGCACATTTTAGACAAATGTTACCTGCTCAGAAAGAAGAGGGATACATTTTTGTATGCAAAATGAAAATGTGTGTGCGCCAGTCTTAGATGTAGCCTCATGGATAGGTCAATGAACTAGAACTGAGGAGACCAGGGTTCAATTTGTGGGTCTGCCATTGCTTTGCTGGGTGAGTCATGGCCCCTCCCCGTGCCTCAGTTTCCCCATCTAATAAAGATATTACCCTCTTTTGCAAAGTGCTTGCAGATCTATGAATGAAAAGCATTATGTAAGAGCTAGGAATTGTTATTATAAGCTTTAACAATACATACAATGTTTTACATGCTCGGAAGCACACATGCAATTCAGTCAAATCTTTGTTGCCCTTAGATAACCCCCCAGACTATTTCTCACAGCTTGTATAGCATCTGTCACCTGAGAATCACAAAACTCTTAATTAATTCTCACAGGAGTCCTGTGAGGAAGAGAAGCATTATTATTTTCCTCATTGTACAAGCAAAGTAAACCACAGCACAAAAGAATTAAAGTCAGTGGCAAATATAGAGTCCACAGCAGTGCCAGACATAGAACCCAGAATTCCCCTGCTCCGTCTCATGAGGCAAGGCTAGCCACAGGCATATACTGTTTGGTAAGAAGAGCTAGAGCTTTTTCCCCTTTGTACTAGTCAAGCTCTTTGATAAGTGACTCACCTGTGGGGCTCGGTGGAGGCTGCAGAAGAACAATAATGATTTTCTGCAAAGTCCCGGAACTTCTTAATGTTTCTTCAAACACTGTTTCCCTCCCAGATATGTCATAATTCATTGCTGGTTCATCAACACTGAGTACTTACTCTGATGAATGAATGGTGGAAATACAGAGCTAACATTTTCAAGCTTGTTCCTGTCATCCCACCATGTATCATAAACAAGTTTTAAACCACTCAAATATGGCAGACCGAATGTCTGCAGGAACTAGTAACAGGAGTCAGAGCCTTTTAGAGTTAGGGTGTCAGTTTCCACAAGGACTAGGCTTGATAGTGACCAAAAGCTGTTAGGCCACCCAAAAGCACTCAGTTGCTATGTGAAATCACTGCTTATCTCATAGTAGCGGAGAAATACTGGATACAGTGGTCCATCTAGTCCAATAGTCCTGTCTCAAACAGCAGGCCTGGGGAAGGGGCAAGAAACCCTGCAGGAGGCAGTTATGAAATAATATGTCCACAGGGAAAGTTTATATCTAACTCCCAATGGTTAGAGGATTGCTTATGTCCTGAAGCACTAACATTTATATCCCCTCCAAAATTTGGGGTGGGCGTGTGTGTGGGGGGGGGGAGGGGGCGGGAAGGGAAGTAATCCTTACTATAACAACTCAGCATAACCTTGTCATCATACAAAAATCCAATCCTTTTTGGAAGCCTGCACAGCTCAGTACAGTTATCAAGTTTACAGGCACTGGTTGACACCTTAGACAGGAGTCTCAGCACCAAGGACTGAATTCACATGGAACGTGAGCTATCATCTTACCCTGGTAGGGCAGGGTTGAGGCACATTGATGGGTCAGCGTGGGAGCGGCTTGCAAATGGCACTGCCAGTCTACTTGTTCTGTGATAAACAGAGGGTTTCATTATCCCCAGACTTGGATCCCAAATTGTTCGATCTATTGTATCTCATAGAACACACATAAGCTCCAATACGATATGATCAGCATTCTGCACATTTGATTAACTTCAGCTCGCCAGCTCCACCAATACACTATGGTCTTATCTGGCTCATCAACAGAACTGAATAACCTTTACACAATTGTTCAATTTCAGCAAAATATTTCATGCTTCAAACCATTTCATTGTTTCTTGAGATAATGATATTTGCTCACTGATGTTGCTTTAAAAAGAAAAAAGCTCACTTACCTGCCAGAATATGCTGTCTATCGTATTTCCAAGAAAACCATCTCTCCCTTCTGAAGATACCAGCTTAGGTCCAAGAATGGTCATAAATTCATCAAAATCAACCTGGCCATCCCCTAGAATGAGAGGGAAACTATCAATCAATCTTAGTTGATTGGTATCTCAAAGGTCGTTCAAAAGTCCATGTGCCACCCTGGATTGCTCTGCCCCCTGGAAAGAAAACAAGTTATGAACCAGTGAGTGCATACATCTAGACACCATGATCACCAGCAAAATCACATCTATGGTGCATGGGGAACAGCTCTCATTTCCATTCTTATTAATGGTTTAATATTATATTACTAGCCAAAGAGCAGTCAAGATCAGGGCCCCATTGTGGTAGGTGCTGTACAAAAAAAGATGAAAAGGCTGTCCCCATGCCCTGCTGAGGTTACAAGCAAGTCACTTCTAAAAACCAGAGGCTCTCAAGCATTTCAGCAAGATAGCAACCTCCATTAGCTGTAGGAGGGAGGCATCGTGGCAGCACTGGACTGGGACTCAGGAGACTTGGGTTCTGTTTCTAGTTCTGCCACTGGTTGGCTAGGTGACTTTGGTCCCATCACATCATCTCCCTGTGCCACAAATTCCCCATCTGTAAAAAGTGGGGATAATTATACTGATCTCCCTTGTAAAGTGCTTTGAGATCTGCAAAGGAAAGAGCTCTGTGTAAGAGCTAGGTATTTATTTATTTATTATTATTATCATCCTGTTTGTAGATCAGCCTGCAGAGAGTGAAATCTTCCCAAACTCTTAGGCAGGTCCAATTACATCCTGCACTGGAGGTTACCATACAAAGAACAGCCAGGCAATAAAGTAACCACAAGGCAATTCTTATCCGCTTTCATCAATGTGTATCTCCTGAAAGTCCTGTGTAGTCTGCGTGCAGAGAAGACAGCATAGACACAGATCCAGTGTCGTTAGCAGAAAGAGGAGACTACTCGTGCCACTAATGAACTCAGCCTGTGCGGTCCCATGACCCTGCAGTATATTGTCTGTTTTGTAAAGGATGTGGCACTTGGCGCTGTTTGTCATGCATCCAAGTATTAATTATCTCCTCAGAGGACTTTACAGAAGGATTAATAAAAAATGACAAGAAAGAAAGAGAGCGCTTCTGTAGTGGTTAAGGAATCTTTCCAATACTTTGCTTTTCCAGGCTTTAAAAAGGTGAGTACAATGCACATCTGCCTTTTCGTGCTTTTCTGCCCCCTATCACCACAGTACCAGAGCACCTCGCAGTCTTTTAATGCATTTATTCTCACATCACCTCTCTGAGGGAAGAGCTGTTGTCATTTGACAGTTTGGGAATGGAGGCATAGAAAGATTAAGAGACTTGCCTAGGGCCACATATTGAGACCAGGTCCACATTAGAAACATTTGCGGATATAGCAGTGTCATGTAATGGGTGTGATTTTTATGACAAGCCCTAATATAGGTGCAGTTACGCCAGCAAGAAACTGTTTTTGCCCGTATAGCTTATGTTATCCAGGGAGCTGATACAGGTACTCTACGAGCAAAAAGCACTCTTTTGCCAGTATAAACTGGCTACATCAGGAGGGGTTCCTAGTGCTGTTCTAGTGTAGACGTGGCATTAGCTGAACCAGGTCTCCCATGTCTCAAGCTAGCACCCTGATCATTGGGACCTTCTTGCTTCTCTCCCCAATCCTGCGCCCATTTGCACCCTGCACACAATGGGAACAGACTGGCCCCACAGGAGCTTGTGTGGGTGTTGTTCTTAAATTATAAAGAATTAATCACTACTAAAAGATCAGACTAGAGCAGCTCCAGACAGTGGTCATTAGCAAAAAGCCAGCGTTAACCAGGGTATCTTAGATACTGCGGTGTGTGGTTACTTCTGAGTAAATACTGATTAATGGTAACACCTCCATTTGCAGGTACGCGTGTGTTTTGTGGGCTGTAGGTATTTGCCCTTTTCAGTGTAACTAAGATAATTGTTTGCTGTTCTCCATTTGTACATACGCCTCATTTGTTGAAATCTATATAAACTAAATTCTTATCCGAGCATAAAAACTGTGTCAAATAAGCTGAGCAGAGATTATTCCCTTTCCAGAATGATGATCTTTACCCACTCAAGAGTGCAGTCAATAATTTTCAGGAAGACACGCAGAGATGGAAAGAACATTCTGAGGGGGAAGCAACAAGCATTGCTCTGAAGAACGTAGCAGGGATCCAGAACAGGCTCAATCCTGCCAGCTGCTGAGCAGTCTTGCCCCAAACCAGCAAGGCACTTCAGTTTGCGCGTAGCTTCATTCATATTATTGGGAATGATCCTCACACACTTACAGCTAAGCACGTGCTTAATGCTTGGCTGGATCAGGGCCAGAGCACTCAGCAACTTATAGGATTCAGTCCCATGATAGAAGAGTCAATGCCAACATTCATTTTATGGATAGTCTGGTAAGGGCGAGGCAGGGGTGAGGGGCATAGGGACCCCACATCTTTGAGAGCAGATTTTTAAAATATTCATAGGCAGAGAGACGGCGCTTTTTTTGCTTCCCTGTGGGAGACAGAAGCTTGTGACATTAAGTCAGACTGTCTCGATCACATCACACTGGACCATGCTGTGGAATGCAATGCAAGGTGACAGTGAATTCAAGATGATGTACACTGCAGTGCCTTGCGTAGAAGGAAAGGCAGGAATGGAAACACACGCTACCTTACAAACTGGGTTAAAGATATTAGCCTGATTATCAAGAAAACAATTTGCATTTTAAATAGCTACTAGTACCTGACCACACATATATTTGCTTCTGGACGTCTGACCCCAATATATTGAATTATCCACATGACATTGTCTACCAGAGACAGTGTCATTTCATTTACTAAGAAGAGAAGCAGGGAGTGCCACATAATAGAACAAGTGTCAGGACTCCTGGGCTCACTTTCTGACTTACTAGAACTTTGGCCAAGTCATTTATAGTCACAACTCTGTGCCTCAGTTTACCCATCTAAACATTACTACTACGTCAACAAGGCTGTTCTGGGGCTGAATTAATTGACGTTTGTATACTGTTTTGAAAGCCTCCAATGAAAGATGCCACAAAAGTACAAAGATATTTTATTTTCTTATTTGCTGCACTTTCAGTTAAAACTGGTGACTAGCATATGACCTGAGCAGAACCAGGATTTTACATAACAGAAAAGGTCCCTTTGACATTTATTTTAAGTATAACAAAATAAACACTTCCCACCATCAGACTCACCAGAGATTCTGTATCAGAGATAGAAATTACAATTTAAACCAAGAACTCCTTTTACGGTATTCAACAGTCAACAGAAAAATCCTTAAATACCAGTGTACGGATCATGGGAAAACGAACATAAAGGGCTACTTTCTGTCCTCAGGTATACCCCATGTAATACCGCTGTAATTGCGAAATTAAAATCAATGGGGTTTCTCTCAGGTATAAGACGCTGTAAAGGGATGATGCTGAATGAATTTAGCTCCCCCTCAGATCAGCAGGAGTTAAGATCAGCTCAGAGGACCGCTCAGCATCTTGAAGGATCAGGCCTTAACTGAAGGCAGAATTTGATCCACAGTTGCTCTTTCCTCACACCCTTAACAATCTCAGCTAGGCACATATCTCATTCAATTATAATCTATGATGCATTCAATCACAGTCAGTACCTATACCATGTCTATAGAAATCCTTGTTGGCAGAGATTATTAGATATTCAGAGCAATCGAATGCCATCTTATTCAGAAATTTTAGGTTTTAGCAGAGATGGGGCCAAGATGCGAAGTTTGGGACAATCCCAGGCATTTGGGGGTGTTTGGATTTGATGGCACTCTTCAGCCATTAGACAGATAGACCTGAGTCACACAAATATGAAGCCAAACTTCTTCAGGGTTTGGGTGGGCTTGAATCCCATGTTCTGGTCTAAGCCCATCTCCAGCTTTATTAGCACATATTGTGTGTGTCATGCCCAATTCCTGCAGTTCTCTCTATGACAAGAGATTTCCAATGTGTGCACCGTCCACCTTCTACAGTCTCCCCTTCCTTCAACGTGCAAGTTTACGTTAATTACATTAGCAAATCCTCTTCGCATTCAAGGAACTACCGTCAAGGGCAATTTGACCAGGGAGGCAATCGAACACAAATTTAACAGCAGGCATAGGGAGTGAGAAGATGCAAATCTGTTGCTTGTTCAGCTCAGATATTCCATTTCCCTTGTAGTGATGTAGAGCCGGTATTCTCTCTTCCCTGCTCTCATCGGGTATAAATGAGGAATAGGTTTATAAACCTGACCCATACTGTGCTCACTGCCCCGACTGATTATGACAATCAAACCCAACTATGACTTATTGATAAACCCAGGGTGCCTGGATACTAGTGCAGCCGCAAAAAGCTCCGAACTAGTCGGTCAGACTGCAGGACTGCAACCACGGCCATGTGAGAAGCAGAGTTGAAATAAGGTAATACGCAACATGGAAGGTCCTCACTGTATAATATTCCTCCCTAGAGCCAGTCCACTGGCTTCCCTTTGTCTACCTAATAGAGGATTTTTCGAAGAGTTGCTCTGAGGATTTTTCTGGCCAATCCCCTATAATACAACCCACTAACTGTCTTCCATTAAGGTCAAAGTGGAAGATGGGCTGGAAACCGTATAGCTAAAACCTTCCATAACAATGAAAATACACCCCTGAACACGTCGTTGCAGTGTAAAATTAATGGGATGAACTAGACCCTGTTGTTGTTATGGGCTCTCCTCAATGCACAGGAGACACTATTCTAGCAAACAGATGTATCAAGTTCCTTGCTTTCTTCCTTGCTGCTTAGTTCCCCCACAGCCCTAGGCAGTCTTGCCCTGCTTTAAGAAGACCAAACATAGCACATGGCCATTATCCTTTCATTGCTTGGGTTTGGTTGAGCCCTAATGACAACGAAGAACCTGGTTTACTCCCATTTCCTGGAGTGGGATCACAAAAGGGAGACCAATTCTCTAGCAGTGAGAAATCACTCAAGGACAGTGAACTTTGCAAATGTAAATACATTTTCAGGCACAGATTTTGATGCTAAATTAGCGTGCAGGGGAACACTTCCTGAAAAACCCTGGCCATGGCACAAAGGATAAGGCACATTAATAAATGGCTATAAGAATCTGGTGTATGTGACTGATAAATACCCACATTTTTCTTGTGTTTGACCTCCAGAATGCGGCTAGCTGGATATATTTGAATTAATGAGGGAGTCACTTGCAGCTTGGGTCACAAGCATAAAAAACAAACAATAAAAAAATTCATTTTTATTCTCTTAATACATCGCAGCCGTGACTCACTATCCTGCTCTGTGTCACTCTTTGCAGCCATATAGTAACTGTGTGTGAAAATTATGGAATTTTGGGATTGCCACCCTGCTCTGCTCTAAAATTATACAGAGGAAAGGTGCAGAACAGCTACAACCACGGAACTATTTCCAAGAAAAGTTGTGTGCCTGTTTCATAGACTTTAAAGCCAGAAGGGACCATTGTGATCATCTAGCCTGACCTACAGCATGACACAGGCCAAAGAACTTCATCCAGTAGTTACTTCATTGCATATGTAACTTTGGTTTGAGCTATAGCATCGCTTTTAGAAACTATCCAATCTTGACTTAAAGATTGCAAGTGACGGACAATCTGCCACATCCCTAGATAGGTTGTTCCATAATGAATTACCTTCACTATAAAAACAGTGCCATATTTTTAACATACATGTGTCTCTGAGCATTTGTCTTCAGCATGTGGGTTTTTGACTCCCTCAGGGAACTGATGGGCAAGATCCCCTGGGAGAATAACATGGGGGGGAAAAGAGTCCAGGAGAGCTGGCTGTATTTTAAAGAATCCTTATTGAGGTTACAGGGACAATCCATCCCGATGTGTAGAAAGACTAGTAAATATGGCAGGCAACCAGCTTGGCTTAACAGTGAAATCCTTGCTGATCTTAAATACAAAAAAGAAGCTTACAAGAAGTGGAAGATTGGACAAATGACCAGGGATGAGTATAAAAATATTGCTCGGGCATGCAGGAGTGAACTCAGGAAGGCCAAATCACACCTGGAGTTGCAGCTAACAAGAGATGTTAAGAGTAAAAGAAGGGTTCCTTCAGGTGTGTTAGCAACAAGAAGAAAGTCAAGGAAAGTGTGGGCCCCTTACTGAATGAGGGAGGCAACCTAATGACAGAGGATGTGGAAAAAGCTAATGTACTCAATGCTTTTTTTGCCTCTGTCTTCACGAACAAGGTCAGCTCCCAGACTGCTGCACTGGGCAGCACAGTATGGGGAGGAGGTGACCAGCCCTCTGTGGAGAAAGAAGTGGTTCGGGACTATTTAGAAAAGCTGGACGTGCACAAGTCCATGGGGCCGGATGCGTTGCATCCGAGAGTGCTAAAGGAGTTGGCGGATGTGATTGCAGAGCCATTGGCCATTTTGAAAACTCATGGCGATCGGGGGAAGTCCCAGATGACTGGAAAAAGGCTAATGTAGTGCCCAACTTTAAAAAAGGGAAGGAGGAGGATCCTGGGAATTACAGGCCAGTCAGCCTCACCTCAGTCCCTGGAAAAATCATGGAGCAGGTACTCAAGGAATCAATTCTGAAGCACTGAGACGAGAGGAAAGTGGTCAGGAACAGTCAGCATGGATTCACCAAGGGCAAGTCATGCTTGACTAATCTAATTGCCTTCTATGACGAGATAACTGGCTCTGTGGATGAAGGGAAAGCAGTGGACGTGTTGTTCCTTGACTTTAGCAAAGCGTTTGACACGGTCTCCCACAGTATTCTTGTCAGCAAGTTAAAGAAGTATGGGCTGGATGAATGGACTATAAGGTGGATAGAAAGCGGGCTAGATTGTCGGGCTCAACGGGTAGTGATCAATGGCTCCATGTCTAGTTGGCAGCCTGTATCAAGTGGAGTGCCCCAAGGGTCGGTCCTGGGGCCGGTTTTGTTCAATATCTTCATAAATGATCTGGAGGATGGTGTGGACTGCACCCTCAGCAAGTTTGCAGATGACACTAAACTGGGAGGAGAGGTAGATACGCTGGAGGGTAGGGATAGGATACAGAGGGACCTACACAAATTGGAGGATTGGGCCAAAAGAAATCTGATGATGTTCAATAAGGACAAGTGCAGAGTCCTGCACTTAGGACGGAAGAATCCAATGCACCGCTACAGACTAGGGACCGAACGGCTCGGCAGCAGTTCTGCAGAAAAGGACCTAGGGGTTACAGTGGACGAGAAGCTGGATATGAGTCAACAGCGTGCCCTTGTTGCCAAGAAGGCCAATGGCATTTTGGGATGTATAAGTAGGGGGATTGCAGCAGATCGAGGGACGTGATTGTTCCCTTCTATTCGACACTGGTGAGGCCTCATCTGGAGTACTGTGTCCAGTTTTGGGCCCCACACTACAAGAAGGATGTGGAAAAATTGGAACACGTCCAGCGGAGGGCAACAAAAATGATTAGGGGACTGGAACACATGAGTTATGAGGAGAGGCTGAGGGAACTGGGGATGTTTAGTCTACGGAAGAGAAGAATGAGGGGGGATTTGATAGCTGCTTTCAACTACCTGAAAGGGGGTTCCAAAGAGGATGGCTCTAGACTGTTCTCAGTGGTAGCAGATGACAGAACAAGGAGTAATGGTCTCAAGTTGCAGTGGGAGAGGTTCAGGTTGGATATGAGGAAAAACTTTTTCACTAGGAGGGTGGTGAAACACTGGAATGCGTTACCTAGGGAGGTGGTGGAATCTCCTTCCTTAGAAGTTTTTAAGGTCAGGCTTGACAAAGCCCTGGCTGGGATGATTTAATTGGGGATCGGTCCTGCTTTGAACAGCGGGTTGGACTAGATGACCTCCTGAGGTCCCTTCCAACCCTGATATTCTATGATTCTATACTGTGGGGGAAAAACTCCATTTCACAAATAAACTAATTACACTTGGGGTGGGAGTGTTTGTTTTGGAGGGGTTTGGAAGGGCAATTGGAGGATGGGAAGGACAGTGAAGTGGCCAGCTATATACAAAATACTAAAGATATTTTAAACTTATTGTATAAATTGTTCTAAGATCTCCAAGCACTTTGCAAAGATTAATGAAAAGCCCCACAATAATAATAATATCCACTTTTCACAGTTGGGGAAATTGAGGCACAGAAAGCTGCAAAGTCACTTGTCCAAGGGTAACATAAGAAGTAAGAGGCAGTCAGGAAGAGAACCCAGGTCTCTGTCCTATCCGAGCTAATGCCCACATACACACTAAGTCCCCCCAGACAATAATGCACGAGCATTCTAGCATGAACTCAGATAATACACCTTTTCCATTGTAAAAGATCCTGGTGGCCTTTACTTTGTGAAGCTCTGACGCCTCCGTTCTTTGCAGCAGGGCTTTAACAGTGGGCGTTGGGAAACACCAGCAGGCTGCACAAGTGCCTTTAGTTTGTCCCATGAAATTCTGTTCAGATTTTGCTGAGACACAAACTGTTAAAAGCACCATGCCCTTTCTCCCTTGCTTCTCCTGAACAAATTACAAAAACCTGCTATTATTGAAGATACGTGAACTCTCCAAAGCTCACTGTAGGATTAAAGACACATTTCTACAAACGGGATAAATAGAAATTATCAGACCCCCTTCAGGACATACCCTTCTAGACAATTTGGCTGTGAGGCATTGTATATACCCCAAACGTAACTGGGCCTCAGAAAGGTGGCTAAATACCTCCATGAGAAGCCTATCTTTTTGGGTTTCTGGTGTGAGTTGGCAGCTGTGGATCATAGAGGGGTAAACATAAAAGCCGCATGATTTGGTTGGACTGGGGTTCCTAGCTGAGGGAAAAGGCAGATTTGCATCCACCCTGCAAAGGGATCAGCTGGAGACCAAAGAATTACTCAGTTTTACCCTGGCCTAGGATCTGCCTACAAGAACCAGAGAGCTGAACTGACCACCAAGTCTTTGCGTCTAATGATTATATTATCTATCCACACTGCAAGTAGGATAATCTGAGAACTTCCCATTTGCACCTTGTTTCAAGCGACTGGCATTTGTTCATTGCCCTTTCAAGGAAAAGGAGTTCAGAACTCTTCCAAGGACTGAATGACTGTCTCCCCATTAGAAGATCCTCTTAGCCTACTCATATGAGCCAGTAGGACCCTCTCTAGCTGTTGACCCTGCAAGACAGTGATCAAAGACTAGGGCTATAACTTCAGCTCAGATGCTTCCACCTGGGAACGAGTGATAGAAGCTTGTTCTGCAACACCAGAGATCAAGTTACCCTGATGAGTATCCATTTAAACCTCAGCCTGGTAACCAGACCTTGGAGATGCAGATGTGACAGCTGCCATCTTGGCCAACATACCAGGGACTGAACAGGGACTGTCTGAGCTAAAACCATGAGCTGCTACAGTTTGAGCTGAAGAGCTAAAGCTCTGGAGCTGGGTGCTGTAAAAATTCATACCCTCTGTGGAGCCTCATGGCGTGGGATCTGTAACATACACGCACCAATAGGTTAAATCAGGGGTTCTCAGACTTCATTGCACCGTGACCCCCTTCTGACAACAAAAATTACTACATGAGCCCAGGAGTGGGGACCGAAGCCTGAGCCCCGGGCCCTGCTGCCCTGAGTGGCGGGGCCAAAGCCCAAGCCCCTCCCCCCAGGCTGGGGGGGGCACAGCCCCAAGGGCTTCAACCCCAGTCAGGGAGCCTATAACCTGAGCCCCCCCATCCAGGGCTGAAGCCCTTGGGCTTTGGCTTCAGCCCTGGGCGGTGGAACTTGGGTTTCAGCTTTGGCCCCGGACCCCAGCAAGTCTACGCCAGCCCTGGCAACCCCATTAAAATGGAATCATGACCTACTTTGGGGTCCCAACCCACAGTCTGAGAATCGCTGGGTTAAACAAACACAGAGACCGGTGCTTCCTCTCCACAACATCTATTACCAGTCAAAAATGAGCAGGGTGCTTTTTAGCACTTGGGTAGAGAAGAGCAGTCCAATGATAACAGCAACTTACATTGCAGTAAAAATTCACCAGGCATCTGTCAAGTGATACGTCAGCTCCACACAATCCCTTGGAAACCATATAACCTCAAAATTACCTCTCTCTCTCAATGACTGCACTGCAGGTAAACAGACTACAGGGCCAGCTGTCCCTGGCTTGCCTCCATCTCCTTTGGCTTGGCCAGTAGGCCATCGGGCCAACCTGCTGCAAGCTATCAATGCCTCTTCTGCAGAAATAGCCTCATTCGCACTGCGGAGGCTATCATCAGGAGATGAGAGAGCAATGGCTATCAGGCAATGTGTTAAAGTGAAAGGATTATTGCAGTTCCCTGAAGATTTCAGGAAGTCTCACATGTTGCAGTAGATGAACAGTTTGCCAAATGATCAGCTAAAGCAAAAACAAGCCAAGCTGGGTGAGACCCTAATCATTTTTGCCTAAGAGGTTCCCAGAATGGCAAGAAACTCTGCAATCATCATTGTAGTTACCAGAGAGCTCTGCAACATTTGAAACAATTGGGAAGCTGATAATTAAGTCGGCGGAACTACAGACATAGTCCATACAAACTGCACACACACACACACACAAAACCCCTAAGGTTTTTTTTTAAAAAAAAACCATTGAGGTTGCAAAGTCAAAGATAGAAGTGCGAGAATTTAAAGATGCAATTCCCAGGTCCCAGTCTTCAGGTAATGAGAGAGCTGTTCACTCTTTCTTCTTATCCTCCTCACTCGTATGTGGCCCCAAGCACACCTGCCAGTCCCTGCACTTAACAGGGAATTTGTTATTGCTCATTGCCTTTTTTTCCAAAAATGGTGCTCATCAATGTAGTATCCTACTTGCCTTACAAACAATCATTCAACTCCACAACACCTCTCTGAGGTGGGGTGGGGGGGAGAGTATCATCTCCATTTTACAGTTGGGAACTGAGGCAAAGAAAGATTGGGGCCAACTTTTGTACAAATTTCCACTCATTTTCAATGCCCAACTTGAGACACTATGGGACAACTTGAGACACTGATATTTCAGGGGTACTGAGCGACCACAGCTCCCAACTGTACTTGTGAATGCTCAACACTCGGATTCAAGAAGCTGGACAATAATCAACAATTAGTGGCTGCCTGTAAAAGCGCCGCTCGAAGTGCGCTCTCCAGCATGTGAGAAGTCCCGTAGAGGTAACGCTTTCCAAACGTCCTAATTAATATGCAAAAGCCATATCCCATTTCCCCCCCTCACATTTGGTTTAAAGCGTGGGAGAGAAACTCATCCTAAGAGAGTTAAACTATGAAATTGCACGTTGAGAAGCTTATGAGCCACCTCTGAAGTCAAAAAAGGGAGAGAGAAGCATCTAACATCTGGTTGTCAATTCAGCAATCACTTAGTTTACCAGACCAAGCTATGCTTATTTAGATCAGATGATTAGAATGAATTAAAATATAATATTGATGGTAATATGGTTTAATCTTCACAGCACTGTGAGAGAGAGAGAGAAAGAAAGAAAGAAACTTTTCTGTAACATGTATCCAAGATGCTACAGGTTTCTCCTATTCAACAATGATGGAGTAAAAGGAGGAGAGCTCTAAAAATACTGGTCATCCGTGAAAGGTGAACAAAGATCCAACACTGGACCCCATTTCCTATTGCACTGGAAAGCACATTCCAAAATCTATTATTGTACAGAAGAGAGGTATCTTGCCCCCACCCCAAGAACAAATAAGAGCAGCTGTAAGTGGTTTTTACTGAAATAAAAAAAACAGCTGGACTTGATAAAGTTCTTTAGCCAGAATGAAAGGTTTGCCATATGCCTGTAAGGGGTGAGAGTTCCTTAGGGTCATCCAAGTCAGTGCCACATAAATAAAGGCTAGTCTGATTAAACCAGTTTTGTAGTTAAGCTATTCCATTTGTCAGGTGGATGAGTCTCCCAGCTAAGCAATGTGGTTTAAGCTAGCAGAACTTTGTATCTGAGCAAGGTCATTTTTCACGGACAAGGAACAAGTGAAGCGCTTGTGTCAAGCAATGTGTTCTCTTCGTGTTGACTTCTTAGGGCAGATCTACACTCAAAACACTGAATCAGTGCAGCTACACCAACAGTGCTTTGATGAAGACGTTCTGTGCCGACAGGAGACAGCTCTCCTGTCAGCATAGTTAGACAGTAGTTTTGTCTGTGGGAGAAGCTCTCCTGCCAACACACAGCTGTCTACACCGGCACTTAGGTCGGTACAACTATGTCGCTCAGTGGTGTGGATTATTCAAAGTAATTATATTCAAATTATACCAAATTAATTCTGTAGTGTAGGTCAGGGCAGGAGGCTTTTTTTGTTTTATGTTATTTTAATTTTTTTTTCCAGTTTAGGATCCACTCATCTTTTTTCAGAGTTTCCCGTCGAAACACAATGAATTATCCATTCTGCTAAAGCCAAAAAAAAAAAAAAAAAGTATTAAGATACAAGAAAATGTTTTCAGCCAGTATTGGATGTGGGTTTCATGGTTGTTCCACACAGCACAGCAAAAAGGAAAGCTCCTAATAAAGGATCTAATATTCTGCAACCTGGTGTTTTATGGCAATCTGTTAGTTGAGTTCAGCGGGCACAGCTGCCCAAGAAAACTCAGTGTTTAATTTCTAAAGGAGAAATTTATTTTTCCCCTCGAACTTTCAGTGCAATTGGTACTTCCACACAGCTTCCATCCTTGCACAAAATGCTGTTGATACCAAATACGCTGGAGTTCATGAAACAGATACTGTTCTGTTCTCACTCACCAGGTTTGATCTACTGTATTCAGTGTAATCAGTCTAATTCTGCCCTACATGATTTTGGCCAATAATGCTTGGTCTACACACAGATTTTGTACCAATATAACTCTTCTAGTTAAGGGTGTGATTTTTTAACCAAAATAATTATACCAACACAATCCCTCACGTGATGCACCTATAACAATATCAAGATGCCTTATATGGGTATAACTTTTCCCATTTGGGAATAGCAAAATTGGTATAACTGTGTAGGGTCGTATTGCTTTAACTCTACTGGTATTGCTTCAAAGATGGGTTGGTCAGAAGTGCCCTGAACTAGGATAGATCACTTTGTATAGTATAGAAAAGAGTATTAACCCAGAGAAATTGTCGAGTCATGACTACGGTGCACCATATGAAGGGATGCTTGGTAAGGTTCTGTCTACGCTACAAATACAACCAGATATTTATGACTGTGTTGTGACATTTTCATCTGAACCAGTTATATCAGAGAGACAAGGCGGGTGAGATAATTTTTATTGGACCAACTTCTGTTGATGAGAAAGAAGCTTTCGGCTTATACAGAGCTCTTCGTCAGTTCCAGTTATATGATACAGTTTAAAGGCTGCTGTGTGGACACATCTAAACAACACATTCATGCCTCATATGTATTTGACAGTCCACATTACTCATGCTGCCTAACTACTTAATGCTATTCTTTTGCTTTTATTCATTCCTCTTTAAGTCAAATGCCCTAATCATACAAAAAGATAATTCCTCCCAAATGTTTAAAGATTCAATTGAAAGCAAAACAAATTCCCATTCCAGTTCTCCGGTCCTCCTTGGAAACCTCCAGCAAAAACAAGGAAGACTAGACTTGATACAAAGCCTTTGTTATACACTTTTCTTTTCAGATCACCTTTTTAAAAAAATGTATCAGCAAAGGCTGGCTATCAGAACACAAGAGTGCATCCTTTCAATCTAGGGTTGCCAACTGTCTAATCACACAAACCCAAACATCCTTGTCCCACCCCCTTCCCTGCCCCACCCCTGAGGCCCGGGCCATGCCCCGCCCCTTCTCCAAGGTCCTGCCTCACTGATGCCATCCTCCCTCCCTCCATCACTAGCTCTCCCCCACCCTCACTCATTTTCACTGGCCTGGGGCAGAGGGTTGGGTGTGGGAGAAGATGTGGGTTCTGGGCTAGGGGGTGGGGCCGAGGGGTTTGGCATGTGGGAGAAGGCTCCAGGCTGAGCCTGGGGTAGGAGTGCAGGAGGGGGCTCAGGGCTGTGGCAGGGGGTTGGGGTGTGGGAGGGGATGAGGGCTCCAGCCGGCCAGAGCTTACCTCAGGCGGCTCCCGGGTGGCAGTGCAGGGGGGCTAAGGCAGGCTCCCTGTCTGCCCTGGCCCCACACTGCTCCCGGAAGTGGCCGGCCAAGGCAAGTGGGGCCAGGGAGCTCCACGCGCTGCTCCCAGAAGCGGCCAGAACCTCCCTGCTGCCCCTGGTGGGGGGTTAGGGAGCTCCACACGCTGCCCCTGCCTGCAGGCACTGCCCCCGCAGCTCCCATTGACTCCCAATGGGAGCTGTGGAGCGGGCGCTCGATGCGCGGGCAGGGCGCAGAGACCCCTGCCCCCTCCAGGGGCCACAGGGACATGCCGGCAGCTTCTGGGAGCGTCGCAGGGCCTGGGCAGGCAGGGAGCCTGCCTTAGCCCCGCTGTGCTGCCGGACTTTTAGCAGCCTAAAATCTCCTGGTTTGGCTTCAGTTGCCTCCAGGAGATAGAGCCCGATACCAGGAGGGCTGGCAACTGTATTTCAATATTGTAACAGCTCAACCTGAGTGTACCCCAAAAGTAAGATCAGAAAAGGGAGTGCTGGAAGAATCTCTAACTATGGGGGAAGTTTACACAATGGGGCCAACTTCTCTGGATTGTGGGTATACAGCTCCATTGATTTCAGTGGAGTTTTATCTACATATACCATGGAGCATATAGCCCTAACAGTTAAATTCAAGCATAGTGAGTCACAGATTCATCTTTTTTATTTCTAGAGGCCAGTTTAAATGGTGGGCTCACTACATAGGACAATGCAGTAGTTAATATGCTGTTTTTCAATATCTTTATTAGTTTTCCTGCTAATTGGCAAATCGTACAAACTATTCCTTTTTTTGCACAGAAAATACATTTTAAATACTTTACATCCCAAGGCTCTAAAGACAGAGCATCCCAACTTGCTAACAAGACGTCAGAAAGATAGGTAGGTATTCAACATTGTAGCAACATGCATGGGACTTGGAGGGAGGGGCACAGGTTGTAGAATGGAAGAGAGTTTGAAGAAGGCACCAGGAAGTCAGTCCGTATGCACATGGCTAGGATACTAGCTGCCATCACAGCATCTCTATAAATAGTTCTCTTAATAAAGAGCTGGTTTAATGTTATAAACATGGAGTCCTTCATGTTATTACCCAGTACACGATACATGAAACACCCATGATCTGTAATGTTCACGTTAATGTTATGCAGTTCAGCATATAGGTAAGAACACAGGCCTAAATTACCTCAATTGCACCCCATGCAATGGAAAAGTGAATATGTTGCTCTCCCCCAATGGCATCAGTGGGCCCTGGGGTGTAAGTCAGGCAGAACATGGTCCATGGTGTCAGAGCACATATCTCAGATCTGAGGAATAACATCCAGTAGGTTCATATATGGCCATTGTGCATCTGGTGAATATTCAGGTGTATTGAACAGCCCTCTCCTGTGTTAGTGTGAAATTCATCCCAGTGCAGAGAGCCCCCCCCCACAATCTAAGAACGGCTTGTACCCTCAAAACAGGGCATAAGCACCGCATACCCTGCACAGGATGCATCCCTTACAGGGATGAAAGCATTGCTCTCCCCCCAACACACACACAGTAATGAGAAGCAGTTTTTCCACACTCTATTCAATCCTATTCTGCTTGGCTTACTATACCACCTTCATTACAGTAGTAGCTCAGCCCCTTTTGATAGCAAGTAAAGCAATATGACTGGTAATTTATTAGGTTTCCTTAGAGACCTGAAATATTCCCAATATATTATTTTCCCCCGAGCTTTATTTTTAACAGTAAAAACAACAACAACAACAAAAAGACTAAAATATTTCCCTCTGCAGCAGCCACCCTTCTCGTTGGCTGAAATACCCCTTTGAAAACGGTAAGGAGACTTTAAACATTAAAAAAATAAGCAGCAGCTTATATTATAAGAGCTGCGGAGTTTGGTATTCAGGGGAAGTATTTTGCATTCAGTCAGGCTGTGCTCGGGATAACGTAGCTGGATGCTTACTCCTTTGCAAATATACGAGAGGAGACACACAGGGCAGGGAACGGAACATGCTGCTATCATAATATGCTAAATTGTGTTGTTTTCTACCTGACCCAGATCATGAGGGGAGGGAGGGCAGCAGAGAGGCTGCAACTCTATGGAGCTTCCTTTAGCCATTCTATCTGCATAAGGCTGGTGCGGGGAAAATGGCTCAGTTAGCCCAGGGGGAAGCAAATGCACCAATGTTCCTGATGGCTGATGCAGACATTAGCAGGGTCACGTACCCCCAGCATCTGCTTCCAGATGCTACCACCTGGTGCACAGGAGGGCAGATCCAGGCAGTGGGGCTCAGGCTTCAGCTTCAGCCCCAGACGGCGGGACTCAGGCTTTGTCCCCAAGCCCCAGAAAGTCCAACGCCAGCCCTGGCGATCCAATTAAATTGGGGTCCTGACCCCCAGTTTCAGAACCGCTGCTCTAGCCCTTCCTGTGCTGCCTGGCCCCTGCTTGGATGCACTGGGGGAGAAGAGGGCTCAGCGTCTGCCCCCACACAGCACGCCCACCCAAGGGAAGGCAGAATTTAGCCTCATGTGAAACGCGAATATGCTGCTCTCCCCGACACATCTATAATCTCACACACACCCCTTAAGGTCAGGGGGCAGATGGTGCCCAACAAACTTTCACTTGTTGGGTAAAGGGGTAGCCTTTACTTAACGTGCACAACAAAAAATTGTACTGGAAGCCTCCTGGGGACACTTCAACGTGGTCAGTTGCTAAGGGGGAGCTGCCAGCTGTTGGAAGTGGGTTCCTTAGTGCAGACTTCACTATAAGCGTGCACATCCCTGTCCGCAGGTGCCTTCTTTCATTTGCTAGACCCAGACCTGCAGCACCAGCACAGAGAGCAGGATTCAAACCCACTCGCTTCCCAGCTCAGGCCAGTCTTCTAGCCCGTGTCCCTTTTCCCCGGTGAGGCTCACTTCGCCTGTTCCATATAAAACAACAGGGCCCACAGCATAACAGGCAGAACTATAGCATATAACTACCATGACGTGAAGTACTAACCACACCATGATAATAAACGTGTGGCCACTTAGAACGTCACGGTGGTCACCATAGGCACACCGTGACAGCTTGAATCTTTGTCATCCCAGCAGGGACAGAACTCAGATCTTATAGCTCTGAACGCACATGTCTCTACCACTTGAGTTAAGAACATCTCTGTCTGCGCTACAGGGTTTATGACACTCAAATGAGCAATTCCAATGCCATCTATAAGAGGGCAGAAGCACAGATACACATAATCCAGTTTGTTTCACTACAATAGAATACAAATCCATTCTAAATAATGTTCATTCAGAATCATCAGCCTATATAAGCCCAAAGGACACCAACTTTTCAGCTCAAACTGCTTTCATTGGGATTATGGGTTTGTGAATCAGTTCAAGTTTTCTACTTTACCAACCACCATCCCTTTATCTTAATCTCATCCCAAAGACGTTCCCATCTCCTGTCAACTGTGCCCACTGCTCTGACAAATTATTCGTGTCCATCCCTGGTCTTGCCATCATCGCATCTGTGGCATCCAAATCTCCATAACTACACACTTTATACTTAAAAACAGTTCCACCATGAGGTTTTTGTGTCATCATCTTTTTAATGAATTAACTAGATGCTTACATTTTTCTACAATGCAGTCATTTTGTGGGATAATATGCTCATAAGAACCAAAAGGAAAATAAAAAGCTTTTTTTTCCGCCAGAGAAAGTGGCAAGAACACCCAGGACATAATCACTCCCAATAAAACAAAATGCAATTCAAAATAAATCATTACACTGTGGCCAAACTGAATGATTCACAACTGAAAGCCAATTTCAAGAGAGAATCAGATATTTGAGAAACTTCTCTCTCTGTTCCAACTGTCCTAAGAATCCTTCTGAGAAAGTACAATACAATATATGCTTTGATGAACCACTGCAGATGATTCTAAACTGGGGTTAGGATTGGATCATACAAGCTGGAAGAGTCAGCATTGGTCAGCACTTGGATGGGAAAACTCCAGAGACAAATCTGCAAGTTCTTTTGGTGGCTCTCTTTTCTTTATCTCAATAATGAATGAATGCCCCAACATGGTGTTACGGGGCACAGGGCTGCTGGCATTACCATTTTGCAGAGGAAACATGGTGTTCCTGAAAACTCATGAGCATTAAAGACTGCATGGCACTTTTACTGAGGTGCTGGTCAAATTCCAGTTTGGGCAATTACCACTTCTACTTAGAATTCTACCAGCATTTTCTACCTAACCTAACTTCCGCCTGCTTTTCCAATGGGATAGAAAATTCTCCTTTATTTCTGTCCTAACCTGGTATGTGGTTACGCTTCACATTGCTAAACAACTGCCACATTACAACCCCAGAAGTAGCTGCTTTTCAGTGGGATAGGAAGTGATTCCTGTATAATTTTTCAATAGGGTGACCAGATAGCAAGAGTGAAAAATCAGGACACCTCCCTTGTTTGGGGGGCGGGGGGAGGGTGTACAGTTGCATATATAAAACAAAGCCCCTAATATTGGGATGGCCCCGACAATATCAGGACACCTGGGCACCCTATCTGTTAAGCACTTTGAGATCCTTCAGGACAATGGTGACTACGTAGATGAAACATGCTGTTATGGTTTTAGTTTAGGGTGAGTGCCAAGCCATCAAAACCTGTCCACATTATTCATGCGGGTGGCTCTTTATAAACACAAATTCATCCAATCTGGGGAAGACAAACTTGCTCCCAGGCTAAGGCTTCTATTCATTCTCAACCTGAAAATGATTTTTAATAGCCGCATTCTCACTCTCAACCCTCTTACAAAATGGGCTTCATACGGGAATGGAAAGGCCAACTGATTCTGGTCGTGTCACTATAATCAATCTGTCAGCTAAATAAGGCAAGGCAGATACAGTTCCTCTGCCATCTTGCAACGCAAATATACTCCCAAGGTATTATCTGACAATAATGTTAAATTTGTACTAGGTCCATGCAGACTGGTTCAGATTACACATAAACCACTGCCAATTTTATTACCTTACTATTAGCAGCCACTGTCATCAGCCTCCTGGGGGGAAGCACACATCTGGCTAGCATATCCGCTTGCACATTATATCTTTATCAGTCATATACCCCCAAATGCACAGAGGGTTTATTGTCTTTTCCGTAGCTCTCACATACTGTGGGGGTCTTATGATTGCACACTGTACATAATGATTTATCACGCAACCTGGCATCCCAACTGAGATAAATGCAGGCAAAGCACTGCCAAGAGCTTCCGTTTTTTGGCTTTATCCTGACAAAGTGCTGCATCCCTCATCAGGAATATATGACAGAGAGAAACTTGGCTGGGTAGGTCTATATCTGCAAGTACAGGGCCTGATTCAAAGCCCAGAGAAGTCAATTTCCATTGACTTCATTGGACTTTGGATCAGGCCCAGAGTACCGAACAATCCCCATTCACACAGCAAGAGAAAGAAAGGGAAGCTAGTTATACGGTTTCACGTTCTCATTACGTTTCAAGATAAGCTGCAGAAAAGAGCAATCCATTAAAGAAAAGAAAACCTTGAGCTGCATTGTGTTAGCTCAGTTTGTAGCCTAAATAAATTCTTCTCATAATATCCGCCCCCAGCTCCTGCACTGCCTAAAGAATTTTCCCTACTGATCTTTCTGTTTTGTTTTTGTCTTTTTATACTCTGGGTCCACTTATCCTTTATGCACATTGGAAAGCATAATCCCAACTATACATATAAATTGATGGGGTCTAAATTAGCTGTTACCACTCAAGGAAGAGATCTTGGAGTCATTGTGGATAGTTCTCTGAAAACATCCACTCAATGTGCAGCGGCAGTTAAACAAGCGAACAGAATGCTGGGAATAATTAAGCAAGAGATAGATAATAGGACAGAAAATATCATGTTGCTGCTATATAAATCCATGGTACGTCCACATCTTGAATACTGTGTGCAAATGTGGTCTCCCATCTCAAAAAAGATATATTGGAATTGGAAAAGATTCAGAAAAGGGCAACAAAAATGATTAGGGGTATGGAACGGTTTCCATATGAGGAGAGATTAATAAGACTGGGACTTTTCAGCTTGGAAAAGAGATGGCTAAGGGGAGATATGATTAGGTCTATAAAATCATGACTTGTGTAGAGAAAGTAGATAAGAAAGTGTTGTTTACTACTTCTCATAACACAAGAACTAGGGGTCACTAAATGAAATTAATAGGCAGCAGGTTTAACACAAATAAAAGGAAGTATTTCTTCACACAACGCACAACCTGTGGAACTCCTTGCCAGAGGATGTTGTGAAGGCCAAGACTATAACAGGGTTCAAAAAAGAACTAGATAAATTAATGGAGGATAAGTCCATCAATGGCTATTAGCCAGGATAGGCAGGAATGGTGTCCCTATTCTCTGTTTGCCAGAAGCTGGGAATGAGCGACAGGGGATGGATCACTTGATGATGACCTGTTCTGTTCATTCCCTCTGGGGCACCTGGCATTGGCCACTGTCAGAAGACAGGATACCGGGCTAGATGGACCTTTGGTCTGACCCAGTAGGGCCGTTCTTATGTTCTTTACATCACATGCATGTGTCTTTTAGTCCAGAAACCCTTCAGTCAAAATACTATGAAAATAGGCACCTTAGAAACATGAATAATTAATAATAAACAACACAGCTAGAAAAGCTAGATACGGTTGGATGAATTGGCTCAGATACAAGACTCACCTCACAATCTTTATGCAAAACTCACATTGAAACTTTGTCAAAGGTCTCAGAAGTTCATTTAATTTATTCCCCTTTTTTACCTTTTCATGCCACCTCTGCACTTACAGGTCCCAGCTGTACTAGAAGTGGAAATGATAGCACGCCAGAGATCTCCAGAGCTTCCAGAAATCAGGAATGAGAGAATAACAGGAGATGGACCAGAGTTGGAGTCATTATCCAAATCATTCTTTGTCCTAAAAACTTGAGGTTCAGTTAAAATAATGTAGGAATCTGTACCACATCGTTTTGTAAAACCTAAAGCAAAATCACCCTGAAGGAACAATCCAGTAGAATGTAATAGGATGAACATAATAGTGCTCTATAGAAACTACTCTTAAAACCTATCGAATTTTTTTTTAAAAGAATGAGATACTTTCCACCATTTTTTAAATCCACCCTATGGAATCCATTTTCTATTGATTTCTATCCCTGCTATAGAATTCTGTGGGATACTTTGAACATTCTATAGAAAGGTTATCATGCTCTTTCACATTCCATAGAGGTGTTTTTCCCCTCTTTAATCACAAGAGAATGAGAGAGCCTGTGATCATGGTATATCTGTCCTAACTGGAAACAGAAAGTACCAAAAATCATGTGAGAAATTCTGTATCCATTAGATTCCAAGCCCAATTTCTAAAACAAAGCAGCATATGAACTAAACCTAGGAAACATCTGAAGTTTGCACTTCACTCACACATTTGTAACAAGGAGCAAATTTTATTTAAAAGCAGCATGTATTAGCTACACTCCATAGTGCATCTGTTGCCCACTGAGAATATCCACACTCTCAACTTAACATTTGCAGATTTATAATACTCTTCATTTGTAAAACTTCTTTAGATGACCAGAAAGATTTTACAATAAAAAACAAACACTAAAACCAAAAACCCACCAAATTTTCTGCAGCCTGACATGATTAATGTATTTGTACTGAATACACAATAATGTTTTCCATTTGGCTTTGCACCATTTTGTATAATTTTTCAACGCTGTTATGTGCCTTTGCAGAAACAGGAGAGAAGAGCTGCTCATTAGTCCAGCATCTATGCACATTTTAGCTGTTAGAAAAGCATTTACCTTTCTGACCTATAATTCTAAGGACATTTTAAAGATGGCTCCTTATTCTGAGCTAGTATGATTGCAGATGTACATCAGCTAAGAGAGTCCCCCATGGTTCCAAAAGCCTTGATGTCCTGTTCCTCTATTCACTTTAATAATGGGTTCCTTTTCTTTGATTATACGCTAGTAACTATTTGAAGGAAATCTCTCCACAGGGCCTTGTTCCATCCTTTTCAAAGCCTTGCCCATCAAAACTTCCAAAGCTTCCACATTTCAGACACAGCATGAGAAAGCCCCACCTATAGCAACTTTCACTTGCAAGTTATGCATGATGCAGCAGAATTACATCATGGCTTATAAAGGACTGGATTGCTCAGAGAAGTGGACCATTCAAGACACGGATAACGAGCTACAAAGCCTTCCAACGCAAGGTCACTGGTTCAAAGGCAGCCCAGAAATAACCAAAAACGCGTCACAATTGATATCTGTTTAGTGACTTAATCAAAGGTGTTTAGTGGTTTCAGGCTAACTCTCAGTGAACAAGCATCCACAAAACCACTGCCATGAATACCTCTAGTTGGCACAGCAGAGAAGCCAAGCGGTATATTTGAATGGGTTATGGAAACTGAGCTACCCTCTCATTCCTAGAGGCGGTCAGGATAGAGTCATATAGAAGGGACAGTGTGGGGAAGCTTGCACCACGGTTGTACCTGCTAGGTGAATGAATAAAGGACTTCAGTTTCCTGGGTTATCAGCTGACACCTTTCATGAGCACAGTATTCACAATAAATATCTGAAAACTAAACTAAGGAGGAAATGGTTTAGTGGGATACTTTGAAAGGCACTATTTTGCCACTTCCACCTGGACATTGCTTGGAAATTATAGGACAGTCCTATCTGCAAGTGAAAATCTGTTTGTAAAGGTTTCATCTGGGGAATTTTATAAGGTGAGACAGTATGGTCTAACGAATAGGGCATAGGACAGGGAGTCAGGAGTCCTGCGTTCTATTTCTGTCTCTGCTATTGATCTCATGTGTGACCTTGGACCTGCCACTCCACCTTTCTGTGCCTCTGTTTCCCCTCCAGCCCTTTGCCTGTCATGTTATTTAGATGGTAAGTTCTTTGAGGCAGCGACTGCCTCTCACTATGTATTTGTACAGCACCCAGCACTACTATAATTCAAAGAATAATAACGACTTACCATCCATATCAAGACGCTGCATGATAATTGCCAGTTCTACCTCACTAGGCATGTATCCCAAAGAACGCATAGCCATGCCCAGCTCCTGCTTGGAGATAAAGCCATTCCCGTCCCTGTCCAGTACCCGAAAGGCTTCACGGATTTCTGCAATAATGAAGAAAAGAAGAAGGGTGAAATAGTATCATGGTGCATTAATCTCTCCATGCAAAGAATACACATCTCTCTTTATTAGATCAATTAGATGTTTGTTGATGTTCCAGTAATAGTAACCAGGATATATATAGATAAAAAAAATCTCCTGGTTACTATTACTGGCATATATATATTATGCCAGAAAACTTGAGGGTTGTGTGTGTGTATACACACACACACACACACACACACACACACACACACGACCCTCAAGTTTTCAGGCATAAGACAACCACTAGGAATCCAAAAGTAATTTGTCCTTAGGCAAACTATTGCACAAATATTTATCTGAGGTGTTTCTGAATCTCTCTGCAGCATCTGCTGTTGAGCTGCGTGTGAAATGGGATGGACTGATCTGGGTGGACTGTTCTGATCTAGTATGGCTATTCCTATGGTTCTACAATTTTAATCATCACACCAACCCTGGGATACTATAGACTATTTCATCAAATAGACTCAGAATGCTTTTCAGAAAAAGTAACGAATTAAGCCTGTCAGCACACTTGTAGGACAGATAAGTTTTGTCCATCATACAAGGAGGGTAATAAAACCATGACCTTGTTGCAGGGTAAGAGAACCTAGGCACACTCCCCTGCTACATGCAGATTCATATAACCTAAGTATGACCCTCTAATGAGGTCACCCACATCACCACATCAGGACAACGTCTCTCCACTATTAAACGAAGTCACACCAATTTAAATAGGAGATTTTCGCCTGCAGCCAGTAACATGTTTGGCCCAAAAAACTGCTTTTGGAAGTTGAGTCTCTCTCATAGAAGACTCTTATCTTCCAAATGAAGCCCTAAATACTCATTTTCTTTCTTGTCTGATAAATCGTGATGTATACCTTTTAAACCACCTCCAGGCAATTTCCACCCCCCACTACTTTTCATGGCATTCCTCTAATTTATAACTGGTTTGCTGCTATAAGCAGCCACAGATCTATAAAAATGCTGTGAGAACCAGAGAAATCATCCATCATTCTTCCCAACCCTGGCTCAGTTTTTGACATCTGATATTGTTTTTGTTTTAAATCTGACATTCACACCTCAAGCCTTTCATAGCCGCTTTAAACTCCATACTGCTCAGTCATTCCCTATCCTGGAGTGTCCATGTTCTGCCAATGTGTTGAGGGCACTGATGGTTATCCAAGTTTGACGTACTTCAGGGCTTTCTTAACATTGAAATTTCGACATCAAATTCCTCAGGTGAAGTGGTCATGGCTGCTTAAAATGCAGGACATTTTGGTTCATGTCAATTCTGGAGTCTCAGCCAGCTGGGAAGCCTTCCTACTTTAAGGGATTTGGGGTTGTGGGGTTTGTTTTGTTTTGTTAAATAGGTTTATCTTTTCGACATGCATTTGGAAAGAAAACATAGGATGTTTTATTAAACACCTTTCAGGGAGATAATCAGCTATTAACAGGTTCAGTAATCTCACATCAGTCAGCTCTTTATAATCTCTGCTAGGATACGAACACATTCCTTATTTAACATGTCATCAGTTATGTTTATCTTACTTGTGCATTGTTTGCAAGGATGTTGACTGATCATTTTCAGTTTACCCAGGGCCATAATGTACCTTTCAGTAGTAAAACCTACAAGAAGGCAGAGGACTCTGGGAAACTCTGTCAGGTGAACCACAGATTTTCTGATGAATATTCTCCTGAAGGGGGATCATAGAATATCAGAGTTGGAAGGGACTTCAGGAGATCATCTGGTCCAAACCCCTGCTCAAAGCAGGCACAATTCCCAATTTTTTTCCCCCCCTCAGATGGCCCCCTCAGGGATTGAACGCACAACCCTGGGTTTGGCAGGCCAATGCTCAAAGCACTGAGCTATCCCTCCCCCTCAAAATTTTTTAGAATATCAGGGTTGGAAGGGACCTCAGGAGGTCATCTAGTCCAACCCCCTGCTCAAAGCAGGACCAATCCTCAATTTTTGCCCCATATCCCTAAATGGCCCCCTCAAGGATTGAACTCACAACCCTGGGTTTAGCAGGCCAATGCTCAAACCACTGAGCTATCTCCCCCCCTCCAAAAGGCACGAAACGATTGTTGGCCATTGCTTTCACAGAGGGAGGGGGGAGCAAGGGGTAGGCTGGCAGCAGACGGTGCAGTACGACTGCTAGCCATCATCTCCTGGGTGCTCACCAGCAGACATGATGATGATTCAGGGAAACCCAGAGGAGCCCAGTGCCCACTCCCATAATAAGAGGCATGGAGCAGAAGTCAATATTGCTAGTACCCACACTATATTCACCCACAGGGGTCCCAGAGGGAGCATTCCAAGGTGGATGGCAACATGCTACTTCCAACTGCACAAGGTAGGATTCTGAAGATTACTGGGAAAGTAGGAACATGTCTTAGAGGTGAGTTCTCTTCATCTGCTTTCACTGCCCAGTCTCCATCCACTTTGCTCCCCTTTGCCCAGGGAGCTGGGGATGTGCAATGAGCCACTTATCTGCAGAGATTTTTTTTTGTAGTATAACTGTCTCCTGCAGAACTTACTGATCATGTTGCATGGCTGGTGCCTCTGTGGCCTTTGCTTTTACAAAGTTAATAAAAAGTATATACTTAAACAGATAAAAAAATGGGCTGGGGACTGGTTGGAAAATAGGGCTCTTTTCCCTGCAGAAAATTTCATCTTCACCAAAAACTGAAAAATAAAATATTTGTAAAATACTGTTGCAGGGCCTCATGCTCCCATTCTCCCAGAGACTGGACTCCCTGGTCAGACTACATTTCCCATGATCCACCATGATTCCCCCAGGGGAGGAGAGGTTGTATACCATGTGAGTTCCGTGGCCCCAGTGCATCATGGCAGATGAAAACCAGTTGGGGAGCCCAGTCCACAGACGATAATGTGGACCAAGGGCACCAAACAACAACTCCTACGAGGTATCATGGCAGCATGTCTGATTCAAGATATTTTGGTTTCAGCTGAAAAATTAAATTTTCATTTTCAGGTGTTTGGTTTTCAATTCAAAATTCAATTTTCTGCCATAAAACAGTTTCATCAGAAAATTTTCAACCAGCCCAAGCTGGCTTGGGCACTAGCCTAGGACTCAGAAGATCGATATTCCATTCCCTCCTTCACCACAGACTCCCTGAGTAACCTTGGGCAAGTGTCTTACTTTCTTGTGCCTCAGTTCCCCATCTGGCTAGTGGGAATACTAGTGCTCTGCAGGGAATCAGTTACCATAATAATGGATCTTCCATCCAAGGAAGAGCTGATGATATCCTAGTTCATAGTGGCATGCTGCAGTGACTTAATTATTTTCTAATAATTCTTTTAAAGCCCAAAGACAGCTTCTAAATCACAATAAATCAAAGTTCACACATACACCACTGTTGCTTTGACAAAATCTATTGTGCATTTATCATTTCACTATAAATATGCTCTCTTATACTACAGAATAATTCCATGTTTGCTTCGTTGGTTTTTAAATCGACTTTTATAGGTCACCCATATAAGGCCTGATCCAAAACCCACTGAAGTCAAAGGAAAGGTTCCTGTTAATTTCAGTGGGCACTGGATCAGACCCATAACAACTATATTTTCAGTTCCTACCGGCATTAACTATGGCCTCTTTATACATAAGTGAAAGATAGATGCTACCTTGTATCCACCTTCACCCCTTGCACTGGAATCACAATAATGTAAAGCGATGACGAGTCTGTTCAAATCAAGAACACCTGGAAGTTTCAGTACATAATGCCTGTGGAGTAGCAATGAATCCCATTAGCCACTGCCATCTCGAGTGATAGCTATTTTCGTATGTCGGGCTGAAAGCTGAAGCGCAATAAATATCACAGTGGAATCCATCCATTTAAAAAATAATCTTTTGACGTCTTAAAAAGAAGCAATCAGAACTACAAATATGGTAGGGAACTAAAAATGTTTTTTAAAGGAAAATATCAGGCGTTAACTTCAGAAAACTTTACAAGCTGCAATGCGAAAGCACTTAAACGTGTGAATAATCTACATTTATATATCGACTTCAATGTAGGATTTCTTAATCCCAACATATGGCAGGTTTCATTGATTTCATTGGGAGTACTCATATGCTTAAGTGCTTTGCTGGATCAGGGTCAGAATCCTGACAAACTTCAGTTCAAGCCCCGTTCCACAGCCTTCAGAAAAATAAACTGTTAACCAAGTCTGAAACATCAACTTCTGACCCCAAATGTACCTATTTGCACTCATGTCTATAAACACCACTTCCTAGTGTAAATCTATTTGAGGAGCTATGAATAGGTTGTACTCAAAGTCCAAAAAGCAGCTACTACCTCAGCAAGTGCCTCCTTTGTATACTTGTATGTAACTCCACCTCTTAAACATTTTTTTCTTTGTAGCACTCTTTGATTCTGCTCTCCAACAGACTCCGTGCTACTGTTCGACACATCACCTAACTTAAAAGTCACACGGCTCTGGTTCCTTTTCAGGTATAGTCAAGCCAACTCTATTAGCTAACAGGTACAAAACCACAGGTCCCAAACTGTGGTCTCTGAACCTGTGGATCACATGGTTCTGGCTCCCCCTTTTTGTTACCAGCCGTTAAATGTCATTACCAGAAGCTAAAAATACATCAGTATTTTCCTAATATCACTTTTCCAAGTGATCATGGTGGTTGCAATGACGACTGATGCTGCTGGATCACAAGTGGGACAGGAGGTGCCCATGAAGCAATCACTCAGGAAAGAAGCTGTCCACTATGAAAAGTCTGAGAACTCCTTTATTTAGACCAGTGGTTTTCAACTTTTTCCTCATGTGCGGAACCCTAAAAAATTTAAAATTGAAGTGCCCGGACCCCTTTGGAAATCTTAGGCACAGTCTGCAGACTCCCTGAGGTCCGCAGACCACCGGTTGAAAATGACTGATTTAGACTACAGGCCCTTTGGGGGCAGGGACTGTTTTATTAGAGCACGGCAAAAAAAGTTCAACAAATAGGTTTTTTTTGTTGAAAAATGCATCTTTCCATGCCACAAAGCTCTCTGCAAATTTGGGCCCAATTCAATGAATAATCTCCATACAGAAAAAAACAGGAACAAAATTTCAAAGAAGTCAAAACATTTAGTTTCAACCATTTCAAAATGTTTTGTTTTGACTTTTTCATTTTGAAATGTTGTGTTCTGAAAATTTCAAAATGTTGACGTTGACTTCAAATTTGGCCAGATTAAAAAGAAAACACACACAAAAAAAGTAAAAAATCCAAACCAAAACACAAATTATTTCAGGTAAACCAAAATGTTTTAATTGACACTAAATAAATAAATAAAAAACAAACATTTTCATTCAAATCAACCCAAAATGTTTGAGTTGATTCAAAACAAATTTGTTTCAGCAAAAAATTTCAGTTTGATTCCATTTGAACCAGACTCTTTTTTCAGAGTTTTTAGTTTGGCGCTCAAATTGAAAATCCCATTATTTGCTCAGCTCTACTCTCTACTACGCTGGGTTTGTACAGTGCCTACCACAGTGTAGCCCCAATTTTGGCTAGTCCCCAGGCACAACCATAATAAACATAGTCATAATAATAGCATAGAAGAATAACGGCCAGATTGTGACCAGAGGGCAGCACAGATGGACACTGCTCCAGAAGGGTGAAGCCTCTTACCCAATCCTTCTGGAGAAGCGACCGGTGGGGGTGCGCTAGTTCCAAGCAGTCCTGTGCAGGGGCTGGCCACACAGTAGCAAGTGACAGGTCTCTTCAAGTTCTACTGGTTTCCACTAGGGATTTAGTATATTCCCACTCCTATGTATATTATTTGGCATCACTTTGTACCGCTGTCGCCCTCCAATCCAACATATGTAGTCTACTCCCAAACGCAGAAAACACAAATAGAACTACACATGAAGAGAAAATGGTAGATTAAGTATCTGCGGATTTTAATATTGGGTGACTGTGTGTGAGATACATGCGAGAGCTTAGAAACATGGACACTTCAAAAGACTATTATATTGAAATGGGCCAGATGCTATAGGCTCAGGGATTAGTCATACACTTTTCTATCTATAAATGTTATATGTATCATTGTGAGCTAGGGATAGTATTCTAGGTTTATGGGGGAGGATAACCGAGCTTCCACCAAGAACTAAAATCAGTGCGGGGTAATTATGCAGATCCTGGGGCAGGTAAAGAACTCCAGAGAAGTGCCACTGAATTGCAATTAATTGCATTGAATTCACTGAATTCAGACCAGGTTCACGTGGCCAAGACAAGGAGAGAGCCAGTAGTAGAAGGGTCAGCGTGAACTGGCTGACTGAACCTTCTTTTTGATTCAACAATTGACATGAGATTGTAACCAAGAGGGCAAAACACTGCCGGAAGGGTTTGAAGACTGGCATCTGCCAGGGCCTCCATGTGGAAAATGGGTGACACCTGGTAACCTTCGCGTGCATGGAGGCGGATAACTGTCTTCAATGTCCTTTCTGTAATGCCTTTGGCCTAAAATAAATGTGTTGTGCTTTATGAAAGCTGCCTGGTCACTGGTAACCCTCATTTCCCCTGAGACGGGGACAGACCTTCTGGGATCAGTACAGTGGATTGCATGGGGACTGAAAGCTTAAATTCCTCATCCGCAGGCTGAAACACATGTTCTTGCCCACAGAGAGGTGATGGCTGGAGTCCGAGACTCTCAGGGGTGTCCTTGAGCAGATCTGTAGAGGCCAGAGGTGCAGTTAACCCCTGAACCATGACAGTGAGTTCCAGCAGTAACAGCACTGGACTGAGACTCAGGAAACTTCAGTTCTTCCGGGTGATATTGGGAAGTCACTGCCCCAACTTGTGCCTTTGTTTCCCCTTCTATAAAATGGGGATAATGACCTTGGATCTTCCTTGAAAAGAGCTTTAAGATCTAAGGATGAAAAGTGCATCGCTCTTCTGCCACTCAGTCCAAGGACAGAGAAATAACACTGTGCACAAGAGATTAGACTGAATGGCAGAAAACAACAAAAATGAGATTCACCTGGAAAAATGCAAAATCACCGAACTAGGGAACAAACAACATGAAAAGGGTAAGTCAAGAGAGGGAAGGACTAGAGAAGTACTAATGCAGAAAGAACTCTAGGGTAATAATCATTATTTATTTTATTGACTGATTTCAATGTATAATTCTAGGATTCATTTCCAAGTGCAGCTTCTGTAGTGACTTATCCAAGAAGCATCTCCATTTCAGAAGAAAACCAATGAATCTGTCTCAAAGAGCAACCTGTACAGAAAGTCAAAACTTTTCAACCTGCTCTATCATCCAGAGGTCACAGGGTTTGTGGATGTCTGCTTCAGCTTCTGTTTGTTGCTTTTAAAACACATTTCTCATGATGTTTAGCCTGCTATTTTTCCCCTGCTGATGATTTATGTTCTACAAGTGCTAAAGGGTACAGTACTCATTTCTCAGAGTTATTTGAGCACGCAAGGGGTTTTGTTTTTAATTAATTTCCACTCTCTGATTGTGTTTAACATCTGCACCTTCTCGTTTTAGCTATTAGGCAGCACATGGCAATTCTATTAAGTCCCAAATTCCTCTGGGATGAAGGAAAGAACGATCAGGTGAAATAGGCATTTTTTAATTTTCTTTGTGTGGGTTCGAAAGTAGACAGCTATCATAGTCCTGACCTGACATCCAGTCCAGCAAGTAATTAATTCTCTTCATCTACATCTGGCTATATGAAGATTCAAAGGCTACTTCCCCACGTACATGAGTTACTCTGAATTGGTTTCTTTCGGTGCATTTCATTTCAGAAAAGCCATTCACAGACGGAGTTGTTTTGGTGGTGTTTGATATTGTTTTTCCTTTAAAACTTCCTGAGCTTTCTTACCTACAGTTCAGCAGTCCATTTATTTACAGGAAATCCCTATATGACTGGGAACTAGCGGCAATCCTCATTATTTTTTGTTGCATATACTGATCCAGAATGAATCACAACTCTCTGTGAAACAAATTCTACTTGGGAAATCCCTGCCTGCTAGCTAGCCTCAGGCCCTGCAGATGGTTTCAATATATTTGATAGGTTATAAATAGCCATGTAATACATTTGTAATTACACTGCAACTGTTGACCACGTTAAGTGCTATGTAATCACTATCCGATTATTTCTATCATTGTAACATGGGTAGCAGTCCTATATCCCTTATGTTTGCCAGTAGCTAGTTTCCTTGGCGTCAATGCAGCTTTGGGTTCTAAAGTATAAATAAGTGATCTAAAAGCTGCAAATTTTATATCCTTAGTTGCCTAGTAAATAAGTTTAACAATTACTAGAGCTGGTCAAAAATTGGAATTTCCATCCCTTGGGAAATTCTGATAGTACCACATTTGTTTTCATCCCAAATCAGGATGAAGTGTCAAAATATCTAAAAAGAAAAAAATTGGTAGAATGGAAAGTTCTGAAAAATTTTGATTTGGAAATGTCAAAATGTTTTATTTTGAGAGTTTCGATAGAAATGAAACATGACAACATTATTGGATGAAAACATTTGTTTTTGACACTGAACTGTGTTTGTCAGAGCTGTCACAGTGTCTCATGAGAACTGTAGTTCAGGTATCTCACACCCCCATTCTCCTTTATGGACTGGGCTCCCTGGAGGGACTACGTCTCCCAGGATGCACTGTGATGGTTCAACCAGAGGATAGACTGCTGTGCACCATGGAAATGTACTCCAGCCAGGGACACAGCTCATACAGGAGAATGGGGGCACACAGTAATGTCAAATTGACCCAAACTAAATGTTTTCATTCGTTTCACAAACGGAAATATTTTAATTTGGGTCAATCCAACCCAATACATTTCAGTTCGATTTTCCTAGTGGAAAATAGGGGGGTGGAGGAAATGGCAAAACTGAAATTTCCCCATGAAAATTCTGATTTTGTGGGAAACTGCATTTTCCATTGAAAAAACATTTAGATGGAAAATTCCCAGCCATTCTACTAATTACCAGGTAATCTTCAGGAACATGTTACTAGCATATAAATGCACCGAATGTGCCGATACTAAGTAATTTTTTAAAATGATAATAAATGTCACAGTTTCAGGGTAACTTCCCCTGTATTCCCCATCCGTCATTCCTTGACAGCACCCACAGAAAGGTTTCCAGCTCACAGCTGTCACCTTTTCTGGGCAGTGAGTTTTACTCGCTCCTGATCAGGGCTTTTAAGGTTGCACAGGGTCCTGTCTTCTACGGCAATATCGCCAGCAAGCCAGTCTGCCTAAAAAGATGCTTGTGCTCTGTTCTCTCTCCCAGGACTATGAACAGTACAATTGTCAGCAGTTACAAGTTACCACACAGCTCTTTCTAAGCAAGTACATGTATTCTCCAGGTGAAAGCATTACAGAGAAAACAAAACAAAAAAAAAACCAACCAATAAACATTCCCATATGCATGCTGACAGCTTACCAAAGGTTACCCATCGGTTTTATGGGGCCTCAGTTAGTCCAACGTTCCCTAAAGGTGGACCACAGATCTTGTCCATTTCCTGGATCAGAAAGAAGTCCCCAAATCAATTTAAACTCAGGCTAATGAATCCAAAAATCCGTTATCTGTCTTTTGGTCTCTGGAGAATCCAGTTTGAAGTAGCATATGTGAGCTTTCCCACATATCTCTGTGGGGGTATTACAATCTGGGTGATTTGTCCTAATCACCACCCACAGTTTTTAGTTCCTGAAGAAGCTGGGGCACCCCTCCCTGAGGAAGCAGAATACAATCATACGTAAACCATTCAGTTAATACAATGGACCCAAAAGATATTTAAACTTAATTCAGTAAGGTCTCCCAAGTATATGGCAGGAAGTTGCCATATCTGTCACAGTAAATATTTAATGCCAGTTATAGGTGCTATCTTGACAGTCCTTAAGGATGTTTATGCATAACAGTGCAGACAGCAACACTGCAAACTTCCCATTACCCACCTATTGCCAGGCAAATATGCCTTAACCCTGATCTGGAGGGAACGTACAGAGCATATAGAGTAGCTTATAATTTTATGAACCTTGCAATGTCTTGAGTTTCAGCGTTCTTCAGGAGAATATGACTGTGAAAGCCAGCTGTCAAAAGTGTTTGGAACAGTAGTAACTTGTTTTACATCATTTTATGTCATTCCCATTAGAATTGGCAATCTACAAGTCTAGTTTTAGCAATTCTCTTAGTAGCATCCTGGACACCTTGGGTCTGTCTCTGCCTCTGTTGAAAAGTAAACGGGTGTTTTCCACTGATTTCAACAGGAACAGGACTGGTCCCCTTGTTGACACAGAGGATGTAATCCGGAGCCCACTGAAGTCAATGGCAAAACTCCCATCAATTTAACCGGGGTCAGGATTTCACCCAGAATGTAACTGCAGGCCTGAACCTGCTTCCACTCAAATCAAGTGGACTCCTTGTCTCTCAATGATAGCAGAATCTGGCCCTCAATTGGTGAATGAAATAATGCAGAATAATTCAGTGAGCAGTGATTTTAAATGGTGCATATTTTCCCCTTTATTTTCAGCTGATCAGGAATAACTTTGCTTTACTTCCCTGCATCTGAAATAAGCTTAAAAAATAAAACACCCATTGATGAACTGCCACAAAAAATATGTTTAATTCCCAAAGGGCACAGTGCAAATTTATACTGGCTCTGTGGACCACTGCACACAGGTCACAGTAGTATTGATTGCTCAGTCAATTAAAGTAGGTGTGAGGGAAATGTTGGTTAGTCTACCTCAACGTGTTGTTTTTTACACCTCAAGAGACCAAACATATACATCTGTGCTGAGAAAAATAGCAAGCAAGGGAGGGCTTGTCAACAAAGAGGTAACAAGAGAGAAGTGTAAATCTGTGTTTGCTCCCAGCATATCAAGGCTCATTGCAAGCATCAGTGCAAAGATGATGCAACATTACACAGGTGAAAACCATGATAGGCAATAAAGTTCTCTACTAAGAGAGGAACATTCTTCCTTGACAACTTACAGCCCAACATGCATCAGAGCTGTCGTATGGCTCCTGAATGACCTGCACTTTGGACCTCACTAATGCACCCTCGGCCATTTCCAATTCTTCTCAGCCTTACCAGCTTCTTCCTCTCTTCTCCCTAAAGCTCACCCGCTGTTCCCAGCCTGGCATTCTTCTCCCAGCTGTTCTATCTCCTGCTCCCTGCAGCTCAACCAGTCCATTCCATCTGTGATCATTTCAGGGCTGATCCTATTGCCTGCCAATCACTATTATCTCTTCTTCTTCTTCGCTGTTTGACAACTTAGTCCAAAGAGCTTCAGCAAGGGTGACAGATTGTCTCTTTCCCAGTTTAAGTGTCAGAAAGGCTCAGCTTTGCATTCCCGTTCTCTCAGCCAAATGGCTCACAAAATGAGTCTCTTCTTGGGCACCGGCAACCAAACAGATTATTTATAAATATCAGCATTTGAGATGGATATTGGCTACATAAGCAAATATCTCATTTTTGTTGATTGAGCAAAGAGCTTATTGTTACAGGTCTCAGCATTTTACACAAGACCCTCCCAGTACACCATTGTCACTGTGCAATCTCTGAGCTGGAAGTGTTGCCAGTGCTGCATTTAATGCTGTTTGCAGAACGGTTCTGTGGTCTCTCCGCACAAGCCAGGAGGCCCCCATCCACCCTGACACATGTATAGTGGCTTGTGTCTTAAATGGAAGAGTCGTCTGACCTCTTTCTTTCAACTGTTGAACCATCCCACAAAGAGCTCTGCATAGAACAGGAGAAATACCAATTGACTTTTAAACCTGCAGATGGATCCCAAATAGACAATGCCAGGGACTTGAAAAAGATCTGCATAGAGAGTGACAGTTTCACTTCTTTTGTTTTGTACTGTGAATTACTGTGCTGCTGAAAAGTGCCATGTTGCCAGACCCGGAGGTCCTAGTTCTCTGTTTATCCACGCAGAAGGTAAAACACAAGCAGTGGCATCATAAGCCCCCCAAGTCCCTCATCTCTGTGATCTGGAGAGACCACAAGAGTAGGTCACAATCTCTAGGACTCATTCAGCCCTCTCTGATGAGACTGCCAACAACAAGGACAGCTGTGTTGGGGGCCTTTTGTGATGTTCACCTGGAAGCAGAGGTGAAAGTAAGCCGGTACGCCCCGGTACAGCGTACTGGCAAGAGCCCGTGCACCATACCAGGGCGGATCGGCTTCCCCGGGGGCAATTTAAAGGGCCTGGGGCTCCCAGCTGCACCCCGGGCCCTTTAAATTGCCGCAAGAGCCCTGCTGCCAGAGCCCTGGGGAAGCGGCGGTGGGGCTCGGGCGACGATTTAAAGGGCCCAGGGCTCCGGCCACCGTTACCGCCCCGGGCCCTTTAAATAGCTGCCAGAGCCCTGCCGCCGCTACCCCAGGGCTCCGGCAGGCTCCGGGGATGATTTAAAGGACACGGGGCAGTAGCGGCAACCGGACCCCCGGACACTTTAAATCGCCGCCCGAGCCCTGCTGCTGGAGCCCCAGGGGTTGCGGCAGCAATTTAAAGGGCCCGGGGCTCGGCTGCGGTAGCGGCGGCTGGGAGCCCCTGGCCCTTTAAATCGCCGCCAGAGCCCCCAGCTGCCATGGCTACCCCGGGGCTCCGGTGGCGATTTAAAGGGCCCAGGGCTCCCAGCTGCTGCTACCACAGTCCCAGCCCGGGGCCCTTTAAATCTTGATTTAAAGGGCCTGGGGATGTAAAGGTCCTGCCTCTTCCGGTTGAGGCCCTGCCCCCTCCTAAGGGCTCTGGAGTACCGGTAAGTCCTTTAAAGTTACTTTCATCCCTGCCTGGAAGTGGACTGAGACTGCAAGGGTAATATTTTCAAAACACAACTGGGAAAGGAACTCCCAACGCTACTTATTATTGGTAATGAAAAAGAATTCACAGCCATGAAAACATATGGCCCCTCCCCCACTACAAGTGTCCAAATTAAATGGACAGCCCATAATATTTCCTGTACAGTTTAAAAAACTGCTGTTCAGAAAGCTGAATAAGGAGACAGCTATTCTTCATTGTTTTCCAAAGAAACTCCTCTCTTTCCTTTCCATCATCCTCCTATTCCCATTCCTTTAGTGTGAATTGGTGATAGAAAGCCCTTACGCCCTATTTTACAAACCCATTGAGAAGTCCATAAACCTGAACATCTCAAAATTACAGTAGCTGCACAACAAACCTGCATTAGTTGGAGTACCATCATCCACAAAAACCAGGGTTCCACTGTACCACCGTTTATGGACAATGAGGAAAGGCCTATTTTCCCTCCCATGACATCACTCCAGTTTTTTGCCATGAGTATTCAATCCACGCTCACAAAAATGAAAATATTTGCTGGATATAATCGACGTTTAAGATCCTGCTCACGAGCATTTCAAAGACTGATGGTAATTTGACTCAAGATTATTTACCCATGACTCTCATTAATGTCAAAGAGATAATGGTTGGCCATCATTTATTAATTTGCATCTTCTTCTGATTTCCCAAAGAAACTGTTTATGTACAGTTCTTAGTAAAATGACAGATTCGGTCGGCAATCTTCAAGGCAATAATTGTTTGGGAAATATGACCTCTGTCTTCATTTACAGCTATTTTCCTTCCCTTCATAAAAGGAGATTATTTAGATATGGAAAACTTTCTTTTATAAATTTACTTCCCAATTTTCAAACTTGGGTGCCTAACTCAGGGCATTAAATTCCACATTTAGGACAACATCCTTAAAACAGCTAAGCAGGGACTGATTTGCTATGGGAATGCCTCAAAGTCACCTGGCATTTGGTTCTGACGCGTATAAGGACTTGGGCTTCTTTCTTTTTTTGGAACCAATTTTGTGGGGGCAATTAATTGTTGGCAAAAATGATTGAAGTTCGACAGCCTTCTCACCCACCACAGCACCTTTAAGTAAATCTCCACATGGTTCAGTTAACTCGATCAGTTGCCTCATTAAGGACCCTATCATGGGAGCTGCTGAGTGTCCATCCAGCGCCTTGTATGATCGGGCCCTAAACTGATCACACTACAACATCTAGATATTGCATATTATTATTCTATACACTCCTCCATCATAAACCTGCCCACTTCAAAGACCAATTTCAACCATCCCCATGTTTCCTTTTCAATCAGCAAATTTTACCCCTTGGGCCCCGGATTCACTTCCACTAACTTTGGCCCAAGGCAACAGACTGTCTTGTAAAGACTATAATGTACCTTTGATTTAAGGTTTTTCATTATTAAGTTACTTTTCCCCCGGGCATTTTCTATTCCCCAACCCTCAGCAGCTACGGATTTCTCTCTCTACAAAATAATATTCATTATAACATGTAAATTGCTATACTGGCAGCATGTCTTGTGAAAAGGAGCATAGAGAGTCTGTTGACAAAACCCAATCTAACTCGAACGTGCCCTTTCCGGCTCTCACTCATTACCATCTCTCTTTACTGTGTCAAAGTGAAAGGAAATGAGCTTCTCTTTACTCTCTCTCTATTTTTTTTTTTAAAGACTACACAGAGCCAGCTACACTGAATCAAAACTTCCCACGTAGGCTAGACCTACACCACTTTTGGCGGCATGTAGCGTATGTGTAGCTATACACTGCAGTGAAAAGGCTGCGTCCACACTGCAGGGTGTAGCTACACGTAGCAGTGAAAGGCTCCGGTAGGCGGGAGTTGCTGGAGTCTTTGCCCACTGCTGGAGCCTTTCCCCGATGCCAGAGTCTTTCCCTCTGGTGGAGAAAGGCTCTAGCAGCAGGAGTCCTTACCTACAGCGGGAAAAGGCACCAGCGGTGAGGAGCTGCTAGAATCTTTTCCTGAGACAGGGAAGGCTCCAGCAGTTTTCCCTCTGGCAAGGAAAGGGTCTAGTCTTCAGGGGTGAGCAAACTACAGCCCATGGGCCAGATCTGCACCCCAAGCCCCTCATCCGCAGTCCCCCCCCCACAGCCCGCCCTGCCCCCCTCAGCCGGAACTCGCACCCCACTCCCCCGCCCCAGCTCAGAGCTCTCTCCCGAACCCTGAACTCCTCATTTCTGGCCCCACCCCAGAGCCCTCACCCCCTCCCGTACCCCAACCCCAATTTTCTGAGCGTTCACGGCCTTCCATACAATTTCTGTTCCCAGATGTGGCCCTCGGGCCAAAACGTCTGTCCACCCCTGCTCTAGTCACAGGGAGCTGGCAGAGCCTTTCCCCTGTGCCCCAGCCTTTGTCCTATGGTGAGGAAAGGCTGCAGCAGCTGGCAGGCCGCGGGACACAACACAGCTAACAGCAGCAGTGCAGACAGCGAGGCACAGCCTGGGTGATTGGAGAGCTATGTAGGGTATGTCCTCGGGTACATACCCGCAGCCTTCAGGCAGACCTATACTCTGTTCGCCTAAGCCAGGCCTTACCGTCTACTTTGCTACTTAAACTTACGATGTGGGGACTCCCCAAGTACATACTCTACTTGCTGCTGAAAGAAGTGTGCAGTGTTCAATTAATTCAGCCACTGTGGTCTTTGTCGAAGTGCTGGAGATGAATTATAAATGTGGTGGTTTAACTACAGAAGTTCATGTTAGAATTCATGCTGTCAGTAGATTTATGACTTTTCTGGTAAGCCCAACTTTTCTTCTGTTACCTTCTACTACAGAGATATTCGCTGCACAGTAAAAATGGGGCTCTACTAACGTTTTCTGCCCGGTGACTAGTGACTACATTCTCTTAACTCCACTGAACACTTTCATATTAAGGTGACCTTCATATGAAAGCAAATTCTTTGCAAACCTAGTAATGACCTCACTGGACAGAAGGGCTCTACAATTCTTCATTATCTGAACCTCAGTTTTCTGCAACTCAATCATCTCCTCCTGCAATTACAGTGGAAAGGTCCTTGATCACCTGACTCCTCAATTATATATCTGATGGAGAATTCCCAGTGACATTCAGATCAATAAGGATATTCAGAAGTCCAAACAAGACGAAACCAAAGTGGTGATGAAAGCACAGTAAAAACTTCAGGCAGTAGGAGAACAGGAGTGTAACTCTTCGTTGTATTTTAAAGGGGACATAAAGAGGATACCAAAAATAGCTGGGGAAGCAAGGAGGGGCGGCGGAGATGCAGCACGATGTGTTTGAACATGACCTACCTTATGTGCAGGTGAGTAAGCAGGCATAACCTTGTGCAGGCTACCTGTGTCACCAGACCGTGTGTAGCAGAGAGGCCAGCTGCCATAAAGCTGCTGATCCCACTCCCGCACAAGGTTCCCTCACCCATGGTCCACCCTCCATATGCCAACACAGCAAAGCTGAGCCAGTGTACAGTGGGAAATAAACTGCACCATGTACAGGATTCGCTCTAAGTTACAGTTCAGTGCCTGGCCTTCTTCTGGAGCAGCAGCATCCCTTCATTCAGGGCTTTTGGCAACTCCATGGTCTAGCCTCGGAACCCTTCTGTCTCACCTGTAAAAAGAAGTTAATTTCAAAGATTACAGTTGGAGGCAGGCTGGGGAGAGCATGGTACAGTTATTTATGGTAGGGTTTGTTTTGTTTTCCACTAAATCTTTCAGGCTGCCACAATTAAACCAAATAAATCATTCTTTTCCAGAAGTAATTTCAGATGAGAAATGGAAGTTTTCTAATAAATCTTTGTACCTGGGGACATTTGGAAAAAAATAAAATGCTCTCTCCAGAAAATACACTAAGAATCTAGACTGGGGAGTTTCAATAATATATTTTATTTATAATGTTTTTAATGGCCATCTGTCTTTTCCGCTTTTTGTTGATGCTGGTAATTTTATAGTGCAAAGAAGGTAACATGTTGTATATGAAGGTATCTGATTTGCCTCAGAGTATATGGAAAATTAATAAGAATTGGAAATAAAACAACATCTACTGACCTATGGTGGACTGGAACCCGGAATTCTCATTCCATGGGAAATTCCAGAATTTCCAAAAGACTAACATCTAAATCAAAACAAAAATTCAAAGTTTCATTTAAAAATATCAAAACATCATTTTGTTTTGACCTTATCAAAATTGTTTCATTTCCACTTTAGCAACTCAATTATATTATGTTGTAGTCAAAATTAATCATTTTGATAATTTTCTGTTGAAAATTCCTGCAGAATGTTTTGATTTAATCCAATCAGCGTTTTCCAACAGATAACCATTCTGTTGGAAAAATTACAAAGAGCTCTAATCCCCCCTACTTCCTCCATATGCCTTTGATCTGGCTTTATTTATGGCTTTACATAGTGTAAGACCATTTGAGAAGGCTCTTCATATCCCTGATCGTGAAGCAGCACTGAGAGGTCCACTCAACAAGATGTACAAGTTCAGAGACACTCAACACTGCAATGCACCCAGTGCAGCAAAGCTGATACAATATTCTCTACTGCCTTGTGTCATAATTTGCACCAGTGTAAAGTGAGAATAATTATGCACCAATGCAAAGGATCCAATGCAATGTAATGTAAAGCATAAGCTTTCGTGAGCTACATGCATCCGATGAAGTGAGCTGTAGCTCACGAAAGCTTATGCTCAAATAAATTTGTTAGTCTCTAAGGTGCCACAAGTCCTCCCTTTCTTTTTTCTATTTTTAAAAGTTACTCTTTTCCATTTGCTGCCAAGTCTGAAAGTCCAATTTGCCAAGATAACATATCCAGTGTGGATGAAGATTTCCAAACTTGAAGTATCAGTCTCTTAGCAACCATAGTACCCTTTGTATTAAAATGGAGCACAGTGAAAATGTCATCTTCTGCAGACTTTCATGCACCTAATCAGTGAATTCCCATTAAAGACAGGCAAGCAGGTGAAAATGGTACTTTGAAAATCTCTCTCTCTCTCTCCCCATCCCCCTCCATGAAATAGGCTGCTGATCATAATGAAAGGTGCAGCAAGCCCAGGTCAAAAAGCTGGTATGATTCATGGAAAGATTAAGACCCTTTCCTTCCACTTGCCCAGGAGTTCTGGGTTTAGTGGCAGAAGCAGGATCGATAAAGCCCTGCTCAGTTTTGTGTCCATCTGTAGAACAAACATTTGATAGCTCCCTCTCTCCAAACCTACAAGAGTTCCTAAAAGGGTTTTCAATTCCCACATTCCCATCTGTGGTCTCCAATCGAGTCCTTCGCAGAAGCTCACACTCCTGATACGCTGTCCTTTGTAAAATAACATTCTGGGATCCTCGGGGTGTTCCTCTCCATTCTGGGGTCCTCGGGAGTTTAGGGTGCTATATAAATGCACAACAATACTGTAAACATACAGAAGGCCATAATAAGCCCTGTAATTCTCATGGTTGCATCAACTCTCTGAGCTCAGATGTGGCCGCCTGCACTTTCAATTCATTTGATACCTCAAAAATACAGGAAACGCAAGGCAACTAAAGCTGCAACCCATGTCCCCTGGTCTCTCTCCACTTACCAAACATGAGGAGTTCAATTACACAGAGAGGTCTCATCTTCTCTCTTCTCTCTCTGGGCTGATTTCTGACCTCTGCTTCCAGCATGTGCATGCATGACAGGTGTGGTGTGGCATAGCTGGCTGACCCCAGAGCAACTCCTTAGCCCCTTGTTGTCCAGTGTGGGGTTTGTATGCCCCATCACACCCACTCCTCCTGAAGATGGCACTGGGGACCCAGACCAGCAGATTGTCCTCCGCTCCCTGCCCCGCCCAGAAAAAAATGACATTTTGGTGAGCTTTTCCCACTGTATGCTGAATTTGGAAGGTGTACAGCTGGAGGGCATAAGCTGGAGGGGTTGTGTCTTTGCTGATGTTTAACCACAATAAGGGACATGATCGGTGACAAGCTTGAACAGATTTTCCGGGTGGTAGTAGTGGAGGGAGTCTACGGCCCATTTCACAGCCACACCTTCCTTTTCCATTACAGAATATGCCCACTCCCAAGAGAACAGTTTGCGGCTCAGGTAGAGTACAGGATGTTCCTCTCCATTTGCTTCCTGGGACAACACTGTGCCTCGTCCCACTTCTGAGGCGTCAGTTTGCAAAATGAATTCTTTGGAGAAGTCAGGACTGAACAGGACAGGCTCTTTGCACAAGTGTTCTTTCAACTTCTAAAAGGCCTTTTCGCAGGCCTCAGAACCGTGAACCTTCTTGGGGCTACTATTCCGCATTAGCTCTGTGCGGGGGCTGCTGTGGTTGAAAACCCAGGCACAAATCAGTACTAGTAATCTGAGAGGCCTAATAAACTTTGGACTTGTTTCTTCGTGGTTGGGATAGGGCATGCTTTGAGGGCCTGAACTTTGCCCACAAGAAGCCAGTCCTGGCCCTTCCCCAAACTACATCCCAGAAAGGTGGTCTCTTCTTTTCCAATCTTACACTTTGCTGAGTTTCCAACTGGCCCAGCCTCCCACAGGGACCAAAGTACGGTGGCGACTTGTGCTTTATGTTCATCTGAATCTCAGCTGTGGATGACTGTATCATCTAAATAGCATGCTGCATGCGATGGAATGTCACTGTGGCACCAAGGAGGCCAAAGGGCGTAGTCCTAAATGACAGCGGCCAAAGTCTTGGCAAAGGTGGTTTTTTCCCTTGATTCCGGTGTGAGTGGGATCTGCAGGTGTGACAGGTCAGAGCTGTCTGAGCCCAGAGCAGTTTCTTAACCCCTGGTTGTCCAGTGTGAGGTTTGTATACCTCATCACAGTAGACTGAGAATGCTTTGTAGTTAAGGCAATGAGCTGGGACTCAGGAGATCAGGGTCCAGTTCCAGACTTCCTGAGAGACTTTGAGCTAGTCACACTTGGGGCTAGATCCTGCAGGTGGTTCCCCCAGAACACATCCATTTGCAGGATCTAGCCCTTAATCATTCAGCATCTCAGGTTCCCAGTTGTACATTGAAGATAATCACATCTCCTTTTTTCCACCTTTTTCCAGTTAGATTTTAAGCTTTTTAATATAGGGACTATCCCTTATAATGTCTACGTACAGTGCCTAGCACGAAGAGTCCCTGAATTCAGTTGGCACCTCTAGGTGCTCCTGTAATATTAATAAAAAATAAAAATGATCTGGAAGCAAACATTTCTGTTTAGCACGGTGCCCATCCTCCCCATACTTCTCAGCGGTAGAGAGAGAAGCACTCAAAAAATGTGAGTCTCTCTCTCTCGTTCTGTAGCCCAGCAGCGTGGGGAGTTTGAGTACTTTTTTGAGCAAAAGGAGAGTTTGCTTCCCAGCTGGGATTGTCTTTGCTCCCACAGCAGTAATGATCAGAGTCCATCAAGACTGCACGATCAGCAGTTTATTTCTTACGAAGTATAACAGTTGCCCAGGAGAGGACAGGATCAATAGCATGAGGAAATGCCCATACGTGGATGCCTGCAGCTCCTGTATCACACAAACAGGCAAAGAAAAATCCTTAAAGCTTTTACAAACACTGCTGGGCTTATTTTCGTTTTCCTGCATCTCTGATGGATAAAAAAAAAAAAAATCAATGCAAGCTCAACTCTATTTTAGCTGTGACCTTAACTCTTCCATGTATTTTCTGCGTTATTTCTGTAGATTACTAAAACCAACAGTTATGATGATAATAATAATGCCATGGTCACTATTTGGAGCTCCAGGGAAGGAGACAGAGGCTAAGTAATTTAGATTTAAGAGGGAATAGTCTCGCCATTTACAATCAGATGTATCCAGCCCGCCATGTTTTTTACTGCTGCAAGGTGATCAAAGATTCTGAAATGAAATAAAATGGAATGAACAGTATTTTGGCTTCAAATGCTCTTTAAATAATCAATTTGGCATTTGGCTATTGGAACTTTCAAGCCGTGTACATTACTTGCACGCTTTATTTGTTGTCTGAAGTCAGAGGGGAACACACCATCTGTAATCCTACCTGTTTGTGAAATAAATTAAATGGATAAAGTTTTCCCTAATTAAAGACTTGACAATGTATATATATTTTACATTGGAGCTAATACTTACAAAGCACAAACAAACATAGTTTGACACCATAGAGACTTGTCTTATTATATAGCATGTCAAATTTTGAGAGCAGCTGTTTCACACTTGATGCAGGGAATAGGGGATTTTACTCACATTATTATAATTATTTATTAAACACATTCAGTGTATTCAGTGCCCTACGCAATATGCACAGAATCATTGTATACACACAGACACAACAAATAGACAATCTATATATAGTCACAGTGTATGCATAGACACGATATACAGGCACTTTACATACATAGATAATACACACACACACACACGCACACACACAGTCACAGTATGCAAACAGAAAATATACATGCAGTCTCTGCCGCCAAGGTCTTACAGTCTAGATAATGTTGCACATCAGGTGGAATTGCCCCTAAATTAAACCACACTGCAACAGCTAATTAGGGATGTTGTTTGATAAATGTACTATGGCATTTCTCCTTCACCACAATTAAAGATACTATCAAGTGAAAAGGAAAGCCAGCAGGTACTCCACACCCACAAGCAAAAAGTAACCGTCAGAGTACAAAGCAAACCCAGCAATACTCCTGTCGCTAACACAAATATCAACCACCTGTCATGTCTCTCCCTCTCTAAAAGTCTGGATAAACAGACAGGCTTGCAGTGTGACTGAATGTCAACAGATGTCCGGGTAGGTGGGGAGAGTAGGTTCGAAAGCTAAGGACCCCTCATCACAAAGAGCACACAACTGTCAGCTCCCACTGTTTTACAACACTCCATGGGACTACTCACATGCTTCAAGTTAAGCACCTGGTTGAATCTATACAGCATTTATTCCACAATACCTGTGAATGTTTGGAAAGGTATCTGTTCTAAAAACATGTGTGTAAATGTTTGCCAAGTACCACTGAACTTTATTTAAAGGATGAGACACTAACTGTGCCTTGCTGTATACTGTACGATACTTGACATGTTTTCTTATCACAGAAATAGCCTTGTAGCCTTCGCCAACTCAGTCTAAGAATACACAGCTTTAACAAAACTCTGAAATCAGCCAAATTAGAACTTTGCTGGGAAGCCGCAGCAGGAGCAGAAGTGCATCTTTCTCGGTGAGCCGTGGAGAAGATAAGGGAACATAACTTCCAATACAACATACAGAAGATTACATTTAAAAAAAAAAACAAAATTCTGAGAGAAGGAAAAACTCACAGCAGAGGAGAAGTAAAATCTGTGACATTCACCTCTTAAATTAAACTATATGCGAAAGGAGAGTGAAGGAATTCTCCACTGCCTCGTGCAGTCATTTACACCTGCAATGGCATTTTGTACCCACCGTGCACAGGTGTAAACGAAGGTAAAAGGCAGTAGAAAAATCAGGTCCCACTCCCAACACCCTTTTTATGTAAGGTCTCAACACAGTTTTTTGTAGCACTATAACTTATAAGTTAAAGTGGTATGATTCCTTCACGTTGACACAATTATACTGGTATAAAGGTGCATAGCTCTTTGCAGCTGCACTCAAGGGTTTCTAAACTGATATAGTTATAACAGTATAAAAACTGAGTGTAAAACCAGCCCTAAGCAGAGGGTCTTTTGAAATGTGACTCTCCCATATATTACCTCCCATCTCTGCTGAAAGTCACTTCTCTCTCAAATGGAAAAGCTCATTTCCGATTGCAAGCTCAGGCCCAAGACTACAATCCAAATTCTACCCTTAGAGACTCAGTGACTTCCACACAATCCAGTCACATGCAAAGGACAAAATCGGGCCCAGTTCATTCTCCTGGAAGAAGCATTATATTAAAATAATAACTGGAGCTATTAAATTATGCCAGCTGTCAGTAGCCCCAAGGGGCTATTATAACAGCCAAGAGTCGCTAGATAAAAGGAATTCACAGCCATGACACTCATACCTCTTGGCCATGTCCCTTATGCCACGTGAATGGAGAGGAGATGTAAGGGCCATTACACCAGCTCTGTGGCATGTGAGGTTCCCCTTACACAAGGGGGATCCTTGACTGTCCAGCTTTAGGGCAACTTTGCGTTGGCAACAAAGCACAAAATGGTCCCATGGCAGGCGAGAAGAATCAAGCCAAGTACTGTTGCTTTAGTCTGTGTTCCACTCCCTCTCTTCCTAAGACATTTAAGTTCCTCCAGACCACACAAAACATATGAGAAGAGAGAGACGGGAAATGCCAGGTGTGTCATCTAGACCCTCCCCTTTTAAGGAGGGACTCCTCCCTATATTATATGTTCTGTCCAATCAGGCATTATATATCTCAAGCAATGGGGTTTCCATCACTTCCCTTGACAGATCATTGCTCAGTTGATTAAGTGTCCTGGAAGTTTCCCCGTTATTCAGACACAATTTTGTTCTCCGGCTCTTTTCACAAGGCCCTACGCTGAATTATAAAGCTTTGAGTGGTTCCAAAGAGAAACCACTTTCTCTGCCATGGAAATACAGCCCTGTAGCAGGGGGGAGTTCTGTATACAGGAATGCTACAATAAATATATAGCCCCTATTACTGTAATATCTGAGCACCTGACAGTTTTTAATGTGTTTTTCCTCACAACACCCATGTGAGGTAGAGAAGTATTGTTCTGATCTCCTTCCCACAGAGAGGGAACCGACACACAGAGAAACTAAGTGACTTGCTCACGGTCACACAGAGGGAGTGTTTGGCAGAGCAGAACCTTGAACCCAGGTTTTGCAAGTCCTAGGCCACAATCCGGTGGGAGTAAAGCCACCAGTCCCTAACTCCTGCAAGAATTGCTAATGGCTAAGGAGACTGTATGCCTCTGACATGGAATTCTGCAATGCCACCTGCCTCCCTCCACAGCTTCCCATGACAACAACTCACAGAACCCCAACTAAAGAAGGGTCTGATAGTGTAGTGACAGGGCACACAAAAGTTAACCCAGCCCTGGGCTACGTTCATTATCTACAGGCTTGTTCCTATATGTATAGCACACTTGGTCCTCCCATTCCTACCCATGGGCCTGTTTCCTCCTCTCATGTAGATCCCATTCATCACAGAGCACTTTCTCCATGGTTCAGGAAGGTGGAATTATGATGACAAAGAGGCAAGTGACCTCCCCACCAACCCCCAGCTAGGAGCATACCAATCCCCAGTCTTCCCACGGAGACGGAGGTAACAATTTGGCCTCCAGTGTTTTTTTTTAAATTCTCAAACTGGCCGAGAATGGATGGAATTTGCCTTTTGCTTCATAGCACAAAGGCGCAATGAATTTCAGTAAAGAAGCACAAGTAGTCAGTAATAGGCACTGTCTGTCTTTTTTTGCCTCACCATCTCTGTTTGAATAGAAGAATTGCAGAACCATTCATGGTTATTTATATAAACCCTGTACACTGCCCCAACTGCAGACCTTAGCTAATCTATATCATTTTAGAAAAGCAGTGTTGCATATTTTCTGTCAAGCAATTAACGCACACCGTAGCACGCCAAGCAGAGAGTTTTAGTAGCACTAAACAAGGTTGGTACATTTGTAAACAGCTTGCTATGGTGTAATATTTTTTTCTGCTCATATGGCCTAAATATACCTTGGGAGGATTTTCTCCAGTACAAATGGCTCTGCTTGAAGGAATTTAAAACCACAAAAGACCTTATGATAATTTCTTCTGCTATCTGCCTAGTGCGCTCTTTCTCTCTTTGTTTTCTGGTTGGCCAAGTTACCAACTGAAGTTCAAGTTCCACCAATTATCCAAATGAGAGCTTGGTTTTAATGGAGCATCCAGTTTAAATAGAGATGAGGTAGAACACACACATTGGCCACCTGAGTTCTAACCTAAGCGCCACAGACTACCCATATGACCTGCCCTGGCAAGACAGTTGGGACAAATCTCATCCCTTGTAAAGAGGGATTACACAACGCCCAAGTAAGGGCTTAAGTTATCCGTAAGACCTGGCACTAACACCCCTTAAAGTGCGCATTCTACTCTCCATAAATGGCATTGTAGAAATCCAGGCTTCTCATTTGCTAGTGACTTCCAGATCAAATGTGATCAGTTTAGAAGCAACACTATGTTATTTCTGTCTTTCATAACACTCCAAACTTATAACCTGTGTTCTGGGAGTCAAACTGAGTTCTTGCTTCCTCCGTGCATGGCCTTCAATAAGAAGAAGAAACAGCTCTGCAGAGACAAGGTGAGTGAGGCAATCCGTCTTTTATTGGATTCACTTCTGCTGGGGAGAGAGACAAGCTTTTGAGTTTACACAGAGTTCTTCAGGTCTGGGAAACTTATGTAGCGGTGACGCTTTGAGTTAAATAAATAAAACAACGCTGCATAAAAGCTCTGCAGCTCCTTTTATGCCTACGGTGACTCTCAAGCAAACCCATCACAGTCAATGGCCTCCACAGGTAATAGGGACTGGAATTCAAGTCAGACATTTGGGTGACCATGCATAAGCAGGAGTGGAATCCAACCACTTCGTCGTAGCTCAATTGGCTCTTCAGACTTAAGCAACAGCTAAAAAATATTTTTGTCCCTCAAGTCAGCAGATATGACTCCGGATATGCAAGGTGAACCGATCTGCTCAGAAGAAGATGCCATTTTCAGATAGTCACAGCTCAGAGCAGTGCCACATGTTAATCTCTCCGTGTCTCAGCTCACCTATCTTTACAGTTGGAGGGACAGTAATATTGACCTACCTCACAGGGGCTTTGTGAGGTTAAATATATTTTTTATACAGAGCTTTGGGACCTGAGACAAAATGTGCTATAAAAGTGCAATACATTTATTTTTATTACTCACTTGAGGCTAGATAAAACCGGCTCAAGAGGCTGGACTGGGATTCAGAAGACCTGGGTTCTGTCCTTGGTTCTGCCACTCACTTGCAACGTGATCTTAGGTAAATCACTTCCCCTCTCGATTTCCCCTTCCGTCCTTTGTCTTTCTCGTCTACTTAAGCTATCGGCTCTTAATCTCTTATTCATACACTCCCTATTATTACTATTGGTTATTTGCATTGCAGTAGCATCTGGGACCCCTAGTCCTGGACTAAGTTCCTGTTGTGCTAGGTGTTGTTGGGACACAGAACACTAAGATGGGACAATGGGACCCCAGTCTTGCTTATGGCTTCTCGGTGCATTGGTAACACAAATAATACTTCTTAATTTAATATCTTTAAGAGCATCTAACTTCCCGCTAGATCTGCCGCACATTCTGCCTTTTAAATAGTTAACTCCATAAGCTTCTTTGATGGGCCAACATCCTGTTTGATATTCCATCCATGCTTGTTGTGAGGAGGCTGTTAATGAAATGGCAAAGACCTCCCGATCCTTGCGTATGTCTAAAAGATGTCTACAAAGCAGTATACTTTGTACACTTCATTTAAAAGCTCTAGAAACTAATTGGAGTACAAAGTCAGGTCTAATTGATGTTTGTATTGATTGAACTGCTTCAAGGCTTAATTTCGGTTGCAAACCTCACTTTAAAATAAAGCCATTCATAATTAAGACAGGATCTGTAATTAATGGATTTTTATAGTCATAACAAAATTCCTCTCTCATCAATCTAAATTAAACTCTGCATCAAAGTTAGTGCAAATTAACTACCGTGGGTGACAAATTTGGTCTCTGCAAAGCTTTCACTGTTTTTATTAACATCAAAAACTAATTTCTGAACCTACACAGTTGTTGAAAGTTCATGTTAATAAACATGTTGTATCAGAGATGGAATGTCCTTATTTCTCAATGTTTGGGGCATACACACACGAACGAGACAAATATTTTATGCCTTTTGCTGTAAATTGTGCAAAATAATCAACATACTGTAACACCAGGCTTCTAAAAATATCTTGGCACCATATTTTATAAATATATTATATGGTGGCAAAGTAGTTTATGGTGCCATTGGAGTATTTAACCCTTTCCTCCTAAAATATCAATTGATAAAATATCAATCTGTGTTTAGACAAATGAAGTATTAAATTCCTATTTGCACCCAGTCTCTTTATTGGTTAGACCCGTTGGTGAAATGATCAGATTCCTTAAACTTCGGCTGACTGTACAACTCTGCTCAGATTCATCTTATTGGAAAGCTTTACAGTCATGACCCACAATATGTAGAGAGAACAGGATGTTTTAGGTTCATGGCAAAAAAAAAAAAAAAGTGACTTGGGGCTTGTATACACGGGAGGGTAATGCGCTCTACTGGGGTGCGATTTCTAAAGCGCACGAAGGTGCTGTGCAATAATTTGAATAGACCTTGCTGGTGCGCTTTAATGTAGTATTATTTGAAACAGTGTTAAAAGTGCACTGGGGAATCTGTGCAGAGCTACAGGGACCAATTAATGGGCAACGTGTTAGTATGCTTTAGAAATCACACCCCTGTAGAGTATTACCTTACCATGCAAACAAGCCCTTAGGACATGTGTTCAGAATTTTAAGCTTTCTAATAAATAATCTTCTATTGCTGCCAGTTCCTACATGCATCCGATGAAGTGAGCTGTAGCTCACGAAAGCTTATGCTCAGATAAATTTGTTAGTCTCTAAGGTGCCACAAGTACTCCTTTTGTTTTCCTCCTGTTTTTGTCTGGCCGCCTCACCACAATTAAAAGGGACACTGCAGAGAAAGCCAACTATTTATTACTCTAGCACACCTAGATATACTTAAATACATTTTCAAAATAGTCTTTAGAAGTACTTGTCACTGTGTCTGAACATTAGCAGTGCTTCTACCATTGAATGTTGCCATTTTGACTTTTCCTGCATTAGCCTGCTGGGAATTTGGGGCCCAATCCTGTTCCCGGTTAACAGTTTTGCTAGTAGTATCAGTGGGGGCAGAATTGGGGCCTAAGATTAAGGCACAGGAAAAACATCTCAGTACTGGAAAGCATGGGCACGGCAGAGAATTTCAAAGCTGTTATCAGACAAATTTGACTAAACGCATCCAAAGTTTGTTTCAAAAGTGGTTCCCAGTTTTCCTTTGACAGAACCAATTCACATGTAGTATGAAAAGTGGGACTGGAGAAAGGGTCAGTTGCTAAAGAAACACATGGGTTTTCTTACCATGTATTTCAAAAAGACCCAATGTTCAGAGCAATCAGGGGTGAAAGTAACTTAAAGGACTTACCGGTACTCCGGAGTCCTTAGGAGGGGACAGGGCCTCAACCGGAAGAGGCGGGACCTTTACATCCCCGGGCCCTTTAAATCAAGATTTAAAGGGCCCTGGACTGGGACTGTGGTAGCAGCAGCTGGGAGCCCCGGGCCCTTTAAATCATCCCCAGAGCCCTGCTGCCGGAACCCGGGGGTAGCGGCAGCGGGGCTCCAGCGGTGATTTAAAGGGCCTGCGGCTCAGGCTTCCCTTACCACCCCGGGCCCTTTAAATAGCCACCAGAGCCCCGCCGCCGCTACCCCAGGGCTCCGGCAGGCTCCAGGGATGATTTAAAGGACCCGGGGCGGTAGCGGCTACTGGAGCCCCGGACTCTTTAAATCGTCCCCTGAGCCCTGCTGCCGCTCTGGCGGCTATTTAAAGGGCCCAGGTCGGTAGCTGCGGCAGGAGCCCCGGGCCCTTTAAATCACCGCCCGAGCCCCACTGCCGCTTCCCCAGGGCTCTGGCAGCAGGGCTCTGGCAGCAATTTAAAGGGCCCGGTGTGCTTCTGGGAGCCCCAGGCCCTTTAAATTGCTGCCTGGGGAAGCCAATCCGCCCTGGTACGGTGCACGGGCTCTTGCCAGTACGCTGTACCAGGGCATACCGGCTTACTTTCACCTCTGAGAGCAACCCATTTTGCCCATAGTCAAATCTCAATGTAAGCCTCTAAGAAAGCCTTAGGTGTGATAATTCACACTCTTTCACAGGTTTGCACATGTTCATTGGCAAAAATGATGAGGCTGGTGACCATATTGTAAAATACCATGTGACTGACTTTGTTTTGTTAAAAGCTGGATGCATATTCTTATCTGCCAGCAAATGGTGCTCCTTATATTAACTATTTAGATATAGTATACACAAATATATTGTAATTCTTTTATATAGCACTCAGACTTTTCTTGGCAAGCACCATTCACGCTCAAACAGCATTGGCACACAGCCACCTCAGACAGAGAACGATTCATATGTTTGCAGACACGAAGACAATTCAACCAAGTTATTGGTGACCCCAGGTCAAATTTCCCAACGTTTGTTTTGAATTTGTTTGCACATGTCCATCTTCATCCTGCCTTCCCAACTGTCTGGTAAGCGGGCAGTGTATTAAAATATATATTAATCCAACTGTCCAGGAGCGCTGTATATTTCAGCACACATTTGGACACGTTCTTTCTCTACCATCACTGTCAAAAGACCTGACAAAGTCAGAGCTTCCAGTTTATGAAAATAAAGTTACTATGGAAAAATGCTCTGACACATTCATATCAGACCAAGAAACTAAAATGGGAACCGAAAGGCAGAGATGGATCTGAGCTGTGCCAAACTTCCCTATGTGGCATATTCTGATCTGGGGTTTTGATTCACCCTGCTGCAGAACTTAGTTACAGCATTTGGATCCAAACTTCCTCAGAGTTCAAGGAGTTGAAATTTTGATTAATTCCCATGTGTACTAAAAAGCGTTTCTTTACAAATGAAGCAAAGCTAAGAAGATTAGCCAACTATTTAAATCTCAAATGACTAAGGGCCAGATCCTGGTCCCATTAACATCAATGGCAGTTTTGGTATTGAAATCAATGGGGTCAGAATTTTACCTTTTCAGAATGTGCATTTGGACTTTTAAAACAACAAACTCATTCTAAAGCTAACTGGCTGGAATCAGTGCCTCCATCATCTGGGGAAGTAGATTCACTGTTTCTCTGCAGCTTTATCTCATGAAGTAACATGGAAATGCTCTGACTGGGTGCTAGTGATGTCGCCAGTCATTGCTGGAGGAACACAAAGCCCTGAACTCAAAAAGCTTAAAGTTGGCCCAAAAGCTTTTTATGTGCCAAGACTCAAAATAAATATTATATATATAATAGGGGCCCAATCCTGTAGTTCTTGGACACTCAAAATCCCCTTGGAAGTCAAGAGGGATTTGGAATACACAGGGAGGATGACCCTGAAACAACAACAACAACAACATGGGGTTGCTGTTATTATTAGCCAAGAACAGGGGAAACTTTAGGGAGGAAAAAAAAACCCTGTACAATACTAAGTCATCAGTTTTAGACATCAAAGCTGCTCCTTCTGTGCCATGTCAACAGCCACAAAGCCTTTAGTGTCAATGAATAATTAAAAAGAAAGCCAAAGCTTTGCCACTATCAGGTTTAAATTTTTTTTTCAAATGTGGACAAAAAATCTCAACAGCCACTTGTTCGAAAGGGTTAACGATGGGACCACTGCACAAATGGGACAGCATTTATCTAATACACTTTATTTCTGAATTGGTATCGATCTCATCTCCTCCTCCTAAGGAGCAAAATTAATCTTATCAATGCAACTGAAAGAAAATGACTGGTGACTACTGCACGCGGTAGCCATGAGGAGGTACGGTAAAGACCTTAACACCAGCTTTTGTTGTAGGAAAGCAGAAAGGCACATGGCCGGCTTTGAACATGGGAGTTGTCAATAAGTGCTTCCCTCCCACAAGAAATATTCTCATCTGGTCTCACAGCTTTCTACTTCTACTGGTTGGTTTGTTTTTATCTATTCTTTATAAAAGGCGAGATAGGTACATGAGCACACAGAAACTACCGCAAAATAAAAACCACAAAGAAAGAGACAGTAAAATCTATCAAGCTATTGTCCTGCTCCCCACCATCCGTACTAAAGTCCTGATCCAGACACCACTTAAGAGGATGCACAAATGCCTTCCTGAATCAGGTCTAGAAGCATAGGACTCTGCTATTCAAACTAAAGGAGTAATTCCATTAGCTGGAAGCAGTAATAGGCTCTTATCCTCTGATTCTGGACCAGACACAAGAATGGGACATGTAATGTGAACTGAGCCAGTGGATTACAGTACTGAGAAGAGTTATTAGGCAGATATTTTCTATGCTTATACTATACAGGCAGAAACAATGGACCACATACTATCCTGATTTATACCACAAGTCATCAGAGGTGCACAGGCTAGTGGTCAGAGTTTTGCCCAATCTGACTGCTTTCTATCTTTCATAATGGGTTTGATCCAAAGCCCACGGACGTCAGTGGGAAGACGCCTATTGATTTCAATGGACTTTTAATCAGTCCCGGTGTGCATAAACTATAGCCAGTGATTACACAACACCCCTTCTCCATGAAGATAAGGAACGGAGACAGGCCGTTGTTCAGGCAGACTGGCCTCTTCGCTGTATGGTTAATTAGCTGTTGGAGTACCCTCAGACTGTGCCCCCCGTGCTTATAAGTTAAATGGAATCCAATGAAGCAGAAATCCAACTCAGATGAGTACTCCCCTGTGGCAACTATGTGCCCAGGAGGCAATAAAGTTTAGCGATTGGAGCCCAGGACCGGTAGCCAGGAACTAGTGAGTTCTGGCCAAGTCATTTTAAAAGCTCTCTGGAGGCAACAACGCTAATTACTTTAGGGGGCCTGGTGAGGGTTAAAGTAATGTGTGTAAAGTATTGCTATTAATGACAGCGCGCACCATGCAAACATTTCATTGCCGGGCCCAGTGACGAGGACCCTGTAATTCAATCTTTACATCTGTTTTGCACATTCTGTAGGTAATAACTTTTTCATTCTGGAAACTTTAGGAGCAGTTAAAACAGGAGACCATTTAAGCCTGTAAACAGTCAGACACTGGAAAGAGGCTACCCAAAAGCTAAACAAAGCAGGATAAAGCATCTCCATCATGATTGCTGTGCTGTGTAGAGAATACACATTGTAAATGCAACTTGTCTGCAGACAACTACTTCTTTTCTGTAACCCACACTAACCCTACTGTTGCTGTTACTTACCTTCTAGTGGGTGGACTAGGATAAAAAGGTTTATGAGTAGAGCTGGCCAAAATGTAGGATCTCTGCAGGGAATTTCACTTTTTTGAAATTTTCCACAAACCAGAAATCCTGAAAAAAAAAATCATCTTGGAAATATCAACACATGGTGTTTCCTAAAGAAAATCTGCTCCCCAGGAACCTGACTGCTGCTGAATGAAATTGACATTCTTCTCACAGCCACCAGCTGGCACAGGAGTTTGGAAGTCCTGGGGCTCCCAGCCCAGGGCAGTCCGCATGTGGAGGGGCTGCCCCAGACCCTGGGAGCCAGGCTCCATGGCAGGGCTTCTAGGCTTCCTGCTCCCCAGGAGCCAAGCCTCGGTTAGAGCTGGGGCTCCCAGGGCTTTCAGGCTCCCAGCAATATGGCTGAGAGTCTGGAAGCCCTGGCATGGCTGCCTGCCCCAGAGTGGCAGACCCTGAAAACCTGGGCTCCCCCGTAGCCCAGAGAGCTGGCAGGTTTTCCATGCAAACCTGCCTTTCCTTCACCGAAAATTCATTAAATCGGAGGTATTTTTGCTCAGCATTTCTGGTTTAACGAATCAGTGTTTTCCTCTCATGTTTTCCAGCCAGCTCTTTTTATGAGTCTGCTAGTGCCCCCATGCTAATGGATTTGTTTCTTTAGCACAGGTAGCAGGGGGCTGTGCTTTTCGACTCAGAGGTACTAAATTCAATATCTGCAGACTAGCCAACTAGTGTTGTCATTACATCTATTATTTTTATAAAGCAATAAGTAAGGCAATCAATGCAGCTTTATGGAAGGGGAAAATCAAATTTGCTGAAAGCTACAATCTTAAGAAGCCAGATAGGGAAAGATTATTGTTGCTGCTATGTCCCTCAGCTCTGTCAATATTTTTCCATCTCTCCTGCGACCAGCACTGAACTGAAAGTTTACTTTCCTCTGCAGCTGTCAGAGATAAAATTTAAGTTCTTGTGACAGGCATTTTACCCATCACATGCTTTTAGAAAAGCAAGTTCACCTTTCAAAGGCAGAAACTTAGCTGTACCTGCAGAGCACGGAGGATGCCACCTCCACATTAAGAACTGTTGAAGAAAAAATACACCCAACTGATTCAACTGTAGGGGGAAAATACCAATTACTAGCTAGTTAAAACAGTTATTTCCCCCCCTCTCCATTCAAACCTATTCAAGGAACCCTTTGGCTATGCATTAGATTTAGATGAAAGAAAGGTAATGAGATCGGTCTTTCCCAATTTCTGTAGATAATTGCCCAAACGAATAATCTCATTAGTAATTAGAAATGCCCTGTTCCAAATGTTTCTAATGACTTATCACAGAGAGGCACTACTTCCCCTAAATGACATTATAAAGATGTGAATTTGAGAAACTGAGCCTGGATGCCTTTTTACGACCGAGGGGTTATTTTAGTTTTTACGTATTTCTCAGCAAACTGAAGAAAAGATGTGAAACATTAAGACTGATCATAGCACTGTATTACTGAAGACTGGAAAATATACAATGATAAAATATCTGCTTTAGTTATTCTATCTTTACTATTTGTATTATTTGTTCCTACAACATACCAGGGGGCTGTTTACATATATAGGAAGACAGTCTCTGTACTGAACACTTTATACTTTACACCCAGGTAAGTACTGCAAAAAAAGGTGTATGTGAACATTCATTCCAATTCTCATCAGCTTTTTGGTTCTACTTATAGTTGCCCTTCAGCTGACTGGCTGCAGATGCCAGGGGCCTTGCAAGTCAAGATCCCCAGTGAAAGAGAAATCAGGTACCTGGAGTCTGGTTATATTCTGAGTATAGCTTGTTTTATTTACCTACATACATCAGTCCTGGAACAGAGGTGGTCACATACAGCACACAGGCAAATTCTTCTTTCAGGAATCTCTGCCCAGAACCAATGACTGGTTCCTAGGAAATATTTGATTTGAATCAGAGGCCGAGAGAGAGAGAGATCAAACTCTCCGTTTTTTCATGCAGCTCCCTGTGATCAGTTCCTTCCCAGGGTGCCACCTGGAACTGGGGTGCCACTGAGCCACCCTGATGCACCAGCCGGGGCTCCCTTTTACACTGTACTGCTGTGACAAGCTGCAAAGCCTTCTCTAGCCTGCACTTTCACCAGCATACATACAGTTATGAACACACCCAGCTGCAGTTACATGCAGGCAAGCTCTTTAACCAGCCCCTGCATGGGAAGGCATCAGCTAGAGCACCTCCCAGCTCCTAAGGCACGCACCCCCTCTGAAGTATAAACCCAAAATTATACTGTCTTGCGCTGCACAGGGAACTGTACAGCATAAACTCATAAAATTCACCCCCTCCCGCAATGTGGAGAGGAATATGCAACAGCTTTCTCCCCCAAGTTATGATTTACACACACTGGTTTTAGATGAAGTAAAAACAAGTTTAATAACTATAAAAGATAGATTTTAAGTGATTGTAAGGGATAGCAAACAGATCAAAGCAGATTACCTAATAAACAAACAAAAAATGCAAACTAAGCTTAATATACTAGATATTGTGGTAAACCCAGGACAAACAGCTACAAAATGGGGGGGTAGTAATTAGTCCCAGGGGATTAAAAGGCCTCTCCCTATCCACTGAGGAGAGATACCAAGGGCAATAAGGTTCAGCTGGAAAAGGGGTTGCTAGGGAACCAATTAGGTTCAGCTGACTCCAACTACTTGGGACCTTTTTAAACCCTCCCCTGGGTGGTAGGAGCGGGAGAGTGAGGGAGTGAGAGGAGCAGGAAAGCTGCCAGTAGGCTGTTTGCAGCAAGACACCAAACCTTCCCAGTAGGGAGGCTGCACTCGCTCCCCAGAAGGGAAGGAAAATAAGCACAAGGGACTGACTGAGGAAAGGAGTAGCAGGACCCTGGGCCACCTATAAGGATTCACCTTGTCCCAATCCTGAGTCTCCAAGGCTAAAAAGGACTGAGCCTACTGCGGCGAACAAGGTATTTTGCCACAATATGGATGGCAGATTCTCATCCTAAGTGATGATACAAGCAGGCTGCAGATTCTTAAGAGGCAAGCTGCACTTGCTTGCAGCTTGGAATCCCCAGGTGTTCCATTCACAGGCTAAAAATCCCTTTCGCCTGGGTCCAGCACTTCCCCCAGTTCAGTCTTTTTCCCTCAGGTGTTTCTAGACGCCTCCTTGGGTGGGGAGTCAGTGAAGAACCCAGATGATGTCACTCCCCTGTCTTATATAGGTTTTGCATATTGCAGGAACCCTTTGTTTCACAGCTTCTTTTGCATGCCAGTCAGTGGAAAAATTCTGACATCTCAAGATGGAATCCAGCACCAGGTGACATGGTCACATGTCCCTGTAAAGTCACAGCAGCCATCCCCTACTGACTGTTTGGAGCGTTCACAGGAAGGCTCACCAAGCGGGAGATGAGCTTCTCCTAAGGCCTATTATTTCTTCCTAATGGCTCATTAACCTGAATGGGCCCTTCCCAGCGAGCCATCTAGACTGAGAGCATTTTGCCTAGTGGGCTTTGCCTAGGGATAGCTACATGTGAATAATATATAGTCAATACTCATAACTTCGGATAAAAAAATTATATATGCATACAAATAGGATAATCATATTCAGCAAACCATGACCTTTCCAATGACACCTCACATGCCTTATCTTCCATAAAACACATCATAATTATGATATAATTATATCATACTAATATCGCTATAAAGAATATGGGGCTCAATGTCACAGTCCCCCCATACTGAATTTTGTATAACAAAACTTACACCACTTTTCTTCCCAAAACTGAACATTTGCTCACATACTAAGAAAAAGAACTTGGAAGACTGAGTGTAACAGCAACACCTACATGCACCACAGACATGTGCTTTAACCTTACCTTTGGATGCAAAAAGAAATGTCATTTTTAACTCATTTTAATTTCACTCAGAGGCAGAATAGCCCTGGGCCAAATTCATGGTGTCATCCCACTAACTTCAGTGAATTTGGCCCACTCATCCTACAATGTAACAGCATTACGAATGGCAAACCATCACAAAGCACTTCACATACTACCGAGATCATTCTCCTTTTGATCGGCACTGCAGACCTTGCACCTGTTCCACTTCTAGACTCCCTCTGACATCAATAGCGCTGGCATGGAGAATTCATATGTATTCATATATATACACATACAGAAATTGCTTCTCCCACTGACCCTGTGCCACCTTTGAAGTGAAATGAGGCAAGTGATGAACCCAGTGCCCCACAGCACTGTTACACCACCGGGCTAGTACAGATGACAAATACCTTAACCCAAGCATGCACAGTAAAACCTGTTATAACCAAACACAGAGTTCTGGGTTCTAGTCCCAATTCTGCCTCTCCTGTGCGGTGTGACTAGGCAAGGTGCTCAAACTCTCTGTGTCCCTCTCTGTGAAATGACGACGAGGATACTTGCCTGGCACACAGGTCTGCTATTTTGTTTGGATGATTGATGTTTGTCAAGTACTTGAAATTGTCACATGGAGGGAGCCATATACCCACCCAGTGATATATTAGTCATAGGGTTAATTGCACTTCTTCGGCACTCATGGGCATGCAGAAGCAAACTTTGAATTCAAAGTTTTCATTTAATACCCTTGGATGTTTCAGAAGCCAGCCAAGGCCAGGAAAAGCTTCTTCCCAGATGGGTTTCTGCCCCACCATCTGTCTGACAGTTGGATGCAGCAGCAATCCTACACAAGCCGACAACTGCTGCCCACAGTCCTGGCTGCCAGCTCATCTTGCTCAGGGGGGCCTGTAGGATGGAACATGAGTACTCAGACACCACACCTAGCCAGCTACCAACCACCTGCTCCCTCGCCTGTGTCCTCCAGAACAGTCTGTCCAGCTTCCCCTGGCTCCCAAATCTCTCCCCCCAATATTCCCTGCTTCCCCATCCCAGCTCTGACTCTAATATCACCCCTCCGCACCCGGCTATTCTGTTCCTGCTTTGCCCTTCCAATCTGCCCCCAAGAAACTTGGCCACTCCACCACAGAGAATCCTGCTTTCCTCTCACAGATGATTCTCCGCTTCCCCACTATTCTTTCTCCCCTGGCTTTAAAGCTGTCCCAGCCACTACCCTGCCACCAATTTTCCACCCCTCTCCTCTTCCTCCTTCCTGAATGTTTTGCAAATAATCTGACAAAATTACCAGGAAGGCTGCCCAGAATAGGAGCTGGATGCCCCATGTGGGTTGCACTGTATATTACTGTGCATTCACTCTACTCTGAAATCAGTGAAAAAAGAAAGCCCCTTTCCTTTTAAGCAACACAGAGTTGTTCCCAGCTTCCTAGCTCTGGCCATTCACATCTATTCTCATTTCGTTTTGGGATGAGCTACTGTGTGTTTTTCTATTTTCCCTTCTTTGCCTTCAATGAAGCATTGCTCTCAATGACATGACCGGGCTAGGTAAACTTGGATACAGAGCTTTTACAACAGCTGGTCTCATGCTTCCCACAGCCTTGTAATTGCAGGGAGAATGGAAAGATGGGTCTGAACGGTACAAGACACAATGCAGTCCATTAGTTTTACTCTTCTGAGCATAGCGTACTTAGCTTCTCTCCTCTGGATCTATGCCTTGCTAAGTGACTCGTAGCTCTCTCAATCATGAGATGTGAGTCACAACCCTGCCCCCTCAGGAAGACAAATGTACTTTATCATGAGTTTTGGGAGAACAGTACTGGGGGGGAGGGAGAATCATAATCAAAATGTGTCATTACAGACTTATGAACAGCAGTTGCCTGCGATGGCTTCTAACCAATAACACAGCAGGTTTGAAGATGTTTTATGATGCCACATAACAGATGCCCTGAAAGTCAAACTGAAGCTGTTACCATGAACCTTGACATTTTTTCTTTTTTTTTAAATGTTCTTTAAAAAGGATCACGTGTGGAAGATACAGGCAAAGCTTTCCCTGGATTTCTGGAGATTCCCCATCTCCTCCATTCAGGGGATAAATGCAAACCAGAGGTTCAGGCAGTGCCATTCATTTCGACCCCATTTCAGCAAAGGACTTAAGCCTTTCCACTAAAAACACATGTTTAAGTTAAGCACTTTGCCGAAAAGGGGCTTTCCTCCGAACACTACATCTGGGAAATCTTGTACCACCCCAAATGGGGATATAAATATTATTCTGCCCTTCTTACAAACATTGCTCCCATGAGGTGAACTGAAGCACAAAGCAATTAATGACTTTCACAAAGTCTCAGTGCAGAATAAGAACCCAGAAGTCCTGGCTCCCAGTCTGTTGCTCTGTAGCTGCCAGATCTCATTAGTAATGAGGCAAAGTCTATTCTTTAGACTGGCTTTACGAAATGCACTTAAACATTGTGGCGAACACATGTCTAATCATAGGCATCGCTAAGTTTGGCAGGGTGACTCTTTTGGACTTGAGGAAGTTGACTTAGGTTTTGCTACAACTTGATTAAATCTGACGGGCTGAAAAACACAGTGAGCTAACTCAGCGTGGCTAAAACATTGATCACTGTAACTCTAAGGGGCACCCGACAGCAGACAACCCAGGAAACAGACTGAGATAGAGCTAGTTCTCAGCATTAGCATCGTTTACTTTCAAGTATTAATTATTTAAATAATGCTAATTGAAGGGGAAACAGGCAAAGTGCGCTGGCTAATTGATACACTACAGTGCATGCTATTCTGAGCAGGAACCCTGCTAGTACAGAAGTACCGCAGAGGTGCCCTTGACTCGGTACAGCTAACCGAACAGAAGTCATTTCCCCGTGCAACATGAAATATGCATCCTAACCACTGCTGAGCGTGTAGAACCTTTTCCCGCATTTTATAAATTGATGCAATCTCATTCTGCCCCAAAATCATGCAAGATTAAGGTTCCATTTGCTCCAGTTTAGCTCTGGCTTAGATTCATCAGGGCACTCTAGTAACATTCATCCTCCTTTTGCCTCTTTGTTAACTGCGTCTTGTCTGAAACTCCTGAGTCCACTCTGCAGCAGCCCCAGGACTTTGGTTGAGATATGAAAGCCCTAAGCGATGAGATAGATGGCAGTTGGTATGAGAACCGATACGGCACAGAACAGAAAATAGAACAGGCCATTTGATTAAGCACTTACATGGCATATTGGGGGCCTGAGTCTTCTTGTACACACTTCATGGGCGTGACACGAGTGTGGCATCATTGACATCAGTGGAGTTATTCTCAATTTAAACTGGCGTAAGTGAGAGGAGATTCCCCTACCCCCCCAAATTAACAAATCCTGAATGAGATGAGTATTAATGCAGATTTATTCAGCCACAAATGGGGAAGGTGAGGCACAGAGAGGCTAAGAGACTTGCCCAAGGCAACTTAGCAACATAATGGCCCCTGTTTCTAAGATACCAAGTGCAAACGGGAATCTTCAGTCAGCTGGTCGGAATACTTCAGTTCTGCAGGCTTCCTGCTGCTCCCACCAGGCTGCCATTCCTCCTCTATTGAACCTGCAGCTCAGGAGGGAGACAGCCTCTTGTGCAAGTAGTTGGCTTCAGTGGGGCTATCTTGGCAGGAACAGAGCCAGCAGCCCACCAAGAGTGGTCAGAGAGGGACAAAGGAGGATCAAAGAGGGAAGTTTTTAAAAGGTCAACGGTAGGGCGTGTTCTGTAAGAAGGAAAAAAATCTCCTTCAGGATATTCAGCGGCTGTTCCCTCTAACCATCTCTGAGTGTATTCAGTCTGAAATCTGTGTCCCTGCAGCACTCCCCCCCCCCAGCCCCTATCTGCCCAGGGAGCAAAGAGCAGAAGCAGAATCAAACCCCACAAACTCCTGTGTGGCAAGGAGAGGCACTTCAACCAACAGCAACCAGTATTGATCACAAATGAATTTACGCAGTGTCTAAAACATACGGGAGGGATGCTAGAAAATGTTCACCTTGGTCTGAGCCTCTGGATGTAGGCACTGGATGCTGGCTAAACACATTGGCGCCAATCCTCTATTCTCTTGCTTCTGCGCCTGGGAGAGGAACAGCAGGAGGGAGGCACAGGTAGCTTAAAGCCACCTTTGACCCTGCATATTCAGGGATCTGCCTGGGAAGCAGAGAATAGCCACAGAACAGTGCACTCTCCCTTTTGTGAGCTCCACAGCTTCTGAGAGGCTGTCTGTGGAGTGGGTGTTCTCCAGACTGCTGTAAAGGGGCTTTGCTGTTAACTAAGGATTAGGCCCAGTGAGTTTTTAGAGCAACATGTGCTGAGAATCATGCTGTAGAGCAGCTGTGAGGTGAACTGTGGGTTTAGGACAAGGAACTGCATGGAACCTGGAAAATGAATGGTCTAGATTAGACATATGTATTTTAAAGGTCCATATTAAAATGGTATCAATGTGTTATTGTCTCATTTAAGGGACTTTGAAAGCATGTTTAGAGCTTGATCTGAGTTTGCCAGGCAGCAGCTCTGCACACAGATCCTTGGGCCACGCAGAGAGCGAGTTATAATACTGCTGCTCCAAAGAAAGGCAGGCAGGCAAAAATGAACTGGGTTTATTTACAAAAATTCAGAGGAATATTCACACACAACAATTCATATCACATGAGGGATAACGTAACAACGATGCGTTTCCAGTAGGAGACACACATGCCTGTCTCCATGCTAGGAGGCAAGAGATTAAATAAAGTAATGAGGAGTGATGTAAAAGTGGCTTCATGCAAACTGCAGGTCTTTTCTAAAAACTGTCTTGTACACAGAGGGTTAGCAATGTTCATCCTATAGTGGTTCCTTCCTTGCTACCTCCAGTAGACTGGCCCCCTTCCGTACCCCATCCTTGTTCAGATTCATTGCAGAGGATAACTAACCCTAGTAACACTCAGAGGACTTGCCCACTGACCAGCCGATACCAATAACTACAGTGATGTAGCTAGAGCTCAAACATAACCTCTTTAATTATCTTCCAGATGGTGTCCCTAGCAATTCTCATCTGTTGGCAGCTGATCGTCAGTTTCTTAATTCTCTCTGTCAGAGCTCTCCCCTCAGAGATGGCCGTGATGTGTGTTACTGTATTTTTCCTTTATAATAGACTGCTGGGGCAGTAAGCCAAGGTGAATGAGCTTACAGTAAAGGATTCTGGCGTCGGGAGAGAGGGGTTGTTCTGGGGAAAGGAGCAAGCACTTCCCCCTTTAACGCAAGGCATCTGCAACCCCTTTCCCCACCACATACACAAACGCTGTGAGGTTTGCCGCAATACTTTAGCAACCTGCCACGTTGGGCAAATACAGAACCGCCAGCCAGGGCCTAGGCAGTAAAACATCTGAGACTGGAAACCTGAGCTGCTTTGTGCCGCTCCACAATTTCCATGCTGTAGCTTTTTACCACCTGCCTGCTGAGGGTCCTTAGTGCCTCATATAGCACAGCGCTGGCCTTCTGGCCACAGCACTCCCCGAGACATCACAGCCTCCACAGCTTAGAAGTTACGAACTTGGCTCCCTACAGAGCCCAACTTCCTTCTAGCCCTAAGAGTCACTGTTGTGTCATACCAGCTTTGCGTGGCCGAGTGATTGACGCGTGCCTGTAAGGGGCTGGGAGCTGTTACTCCTGTTAGCGAAAGCTCCTGTATCTCAAGTGCTCAAGGCCTGTGTTTATGGAACTGAATTACAGTCCCTGCGAGTGCGTGAGAGAGAGAGAGATCTGTCTAGTAATTGTGTGTCTGTCTGTCTGAAGCACCCGGATTGCATTACAGCTCCGTGCAAAGTAGGTGTAAAATGCTGTCAGATCAGAATGGTAGATTTTACCACTTACCTTCCACTGGTGTAAATGGCTACACAAGGTGCGGCTCAATGGAGAATTAGGCCTGATGTCTTTGAGCCAGTGTATAAACGTCCAAGCAAACCCAAACAACACCAGAATCTATAGACTCCATATTAATTTTATAGAAGATAAAATAGATTGGCATAATTATACATGCAGTGCACTGCTGTGTCCTCTCTTTGTCTGATTTAAATGAACTTTCCAACCTAAGCCCACAGTAAATAAGAACACAGGCCAGAATGGGTAGCCACAATCTCTCTCTGTGCATGTATGCTCTTCCTGTGGGTATTCATTCTATGGGCTTTTTTCAGGAGCAAATGTGCATCTCATAATAAAATAATCAATATTATACAGAAGTTATCATCACCGTGCTGGTATTTATGATTTTTAAACGGAAGCTGTTTCAAACCTGAAGCGACTGAGCACTGAAGAAATGCACACTGTAATTAAAATATATTTATACTTGGGAAACTGGAAAGAAAAGCCCCACAGGCATCAGAGATACCCAAGGTCCAGCCGGGGGAGTATCTGCATCATGACACTGTGGCTTTATATCCACAAAGATGAAACAGTATTTAAACACAATTTAAAACTTAAATTATTCCATTTTCAGCCCAGATCAGTCATGATGGGGAATCCAGGGATAAACCTCTCTTTTATAAGCATTCCGAGAAACAGAAAAGGAACTTTATACAATTTCATCCACGTAATTAACAGGCTGCTCCCAGAGCCCACACCGAAATACGGGCTTTTGAGAAACCTCTGTTGCTATCACCCTCAACGCTGTGCATCACAGCTGCTAATCTGAGCACCAGCCTTTAATGCAACATGAGCATGGCTAGCATTTCAGCTTAGTTCCTTCTGTGTCATGCTTAGCCATTTCAGAAGAGGTCCCTGGACCCCCAAACGCTTTTATCCCTCTCCTCCTCTGGCTGGTTTTTTCCATGGCCAAAAGGCAGACTCACTCAGCTTTGGTCCATGTGTCAACCAAGCATCTAACAGGTCATATCCCCTTTGGATTTTCCTCCCTCTGAGTGCTGGTACATTGCTTCTCCAAAGTACTTAAGTTTCACACTCTCTGGGGACCTAAAAGCAGCTCACTCTGCAACAATAAGTCTCAACTGCAAATATACTGTACAATCAGCTTGATTTTAAGACTAGCAAGACTCTAACTGCTCCTCGAGCCACCAGAACTCAGCAGGATGATCAAAATAGCCACAAATGCAAAGGGGCCACAAAACAGGCACATTCTAAAAGAATCATTTTCAGGGAGGAACTTCTGGGAATAATACTGTGGTTCCCCATCTCTCAGAGGCAACAGTCCTTTTTATCAAGTCCTCTTGGTAGCCAATAGCAAATCAGGCCCCAATGCAGCAAAATGCTTAAGCAGTTCAATGGGACTCAAGTGCCTGTTTTTGTGATTTGCTGAATAGGGATGGGATTACGGTTAAGATCATGCTTAAGAACTTTGCAGAATCAGGGTCTTAGTGCTTTGCAGGGCATAGAACATACCTGAAATCATTAAAATCTGACCTTCTTGAGGCTACCCATTATACAGTGAGCAATCCTCACCTCTGCCTTCATTTTTAACAGCCATGGACAAAATTTGTAGACATGCGTGTCTAAAGTTTAGGTGCCTCAGTTTGAGAATTGGGGTCCACAGGTTTCGTTCCTGCTTCCCAAGAGAGCTTATTTTGTGGTATAATCTGCATCATCCTAATGCCTTATTGTTCTGCTGCAACTTTGACTCTTTATACATGACTATTCCCTCAATATATCCGCATCCAATTTTTCATTGCCTGGATTATTGGCATATGGGAGCAAACATCTAATTTCGAAGTCCATATGGACATCATTTAACCAGGCCCTTTCATTTTTGCATGAGCTGTTTTCCAATTATACTCTAAAGCCACTCACTGTTGTATCATATGCAGCAGCCCAGCATACAAGTGACCTGGTTAAAATTGCTTCTGCAGGTACTGCTCCCACTCCATAATGGCAGAGAGTTGGCAATGAAAGGGGTGGAGGCCTGGGAATGGAGGTGCTACAGTGCATGCTTGTCTTCAATGCAAACAAAATAATCCTTGAGTAAGAGCTCTGATTTAAGGAAAGTCCTAGAGCTCTTCATTTGAAGGCCACTTGACCTAAGCTTGTCTAGACTGGGGACTTTCCCCAGTTTCAGCCTTTACTATAGCTCCACTACTGCAAGTCTAGCTTGGACAGGCAAAGCCATGATTTGTACTGATGGAACTTCCCTCGGCTTCACTACGCTAGAGCTTGCACCAGTTCAGCCAGCCTGTTGTCTGTAATCGGGGCACATCCCCAGTCTACAGAAGGTCTTACAGGCACAGTTAAGGGTTTATGGTGGAGGTCATATGATCTAAATCTCTGGATGAAACACCTTATGACTTCAAGATGCTTTAAATACATCAGGGAGTAAATCTCAGGGAGGGCAAAGAGCTATTTAAGCTGAAGGACAATGTTGGCACAAGAACAAATGGGTATAAAATGGGGATGACTAAACTGAGGCTGAAAATCAGAAAAAGGTTTCCAGCCAACAGAAGGGCGAGGCTCTGGAACAGCCTCCCAATGGGAGCAGTGTGGGCAAGAAACCTAACTTATTTCCAGATGGAGCTTGATAAATTTACAAAAGGGATTCTGTGGGGTAGTTGCCTGTGATAGCAGGGGACTGGACATGATGACCCAGCAGGTCCTGTCCAATCATATGTCCCTGTGCTTTATAGTGACATGGAGGGTTCACGTCCAGTGCCGATTGACTTTAATGTGACTTGAGCCAGGCTCTGAGTTATCATGGCATTTTTCCCTTCTAATGGCTGCTCTTCTGTTCTGGTGTGTGTGTGTGTGGGGGGGGGTGAGATAGAGATGTGTGTATAACACACTCGCACACACACAGAGAGACTTTTACAAAGTTTACCTAAAATGCATATATTTTCCCTTCAGGTGATATTTGTCAGACTCTTACAATGGGAACATTTTGCCTGCTGACGATACCCTTTAGAGAGTGCCTGTGTGGGTGGATGACTCAAACTTGCAATGATGATTCCATCCCCTTGATTTTTTATTAAAATATATATATATTTTTGCTAAGAATAAATATATATATATATATATATATATATATATATATATTCTTAGTAATTTGTAATGTTAAGGCAGCAGCCGATTCTAAAAGGAAATATGTGCAAATAGTGCTACAATTCTGAAATGAATCAACAACAGTCAGGAAATTCATAGATAAAGCAGTTGCTCTAGCCGTAACTTATGCTCTCATGCCTAGCTATTGCTGACCATATAGCACATAACATTCACCAGAAGCCCGCCCCTGCTTTATAATTCCCAAGAGTCAGGTTATGGATGGCATGTCAGTTTCACCTTTGTCATTTACTTTGTGTTACAAATTTTGGCAACACCTAATGTAGCTTTCTATAAGTTAATTTCCTTTGCAATCCTAAGAGTTTCTCAAAACTCTCAAGCTACTATGGGACCACAAATAGCAAATGACACTATGAGGAATAACCAGAGAATCAAAAGAGTAACAAACTATTGCTTCAAGCTATTTTCTGTGCTGCCACAATAGTATTTAGAGCAGAATGGGAAAAAGAGAATGCATTTAAAATAGACAGACAGCTGACAAAAGTCTGAGAAGTTCTCATGGGAAGAGAACAACTAGCCAGAAAGGAGGTGGAAGAATTGCTTGGGCATGTGGACAGACTAAGATGTGCTTATTTACTCTACAACCCAGAATCTCTGCCCACCTTTACCGCTTATTAAAAATGTGTAACCTTGAACAATTTAAAAATTGTCTGATGTTCATACCATACTGCACTGTTTGACTCCGTGGATCCCATAACAACAATGCAAGTATGAATTCATTACATTACCCCTCAGCAAAAATAACATTCTAATCTATTTGGTTTTACTTCGGCTCTTATACTGCACTCATCACAGTAGTAACTGATCACATGCACTTTTAAAAATCTGTTACAGAAGTGAATGGGATTCAGCCAAACACTCTAGAAGCTACCATGATGCCAGAGAAGCCTAACAGATCAGATGGATATTTGGTCCCCAATCTTGCAAGAAGTCCCACTCAAAATTCCCATTAACTTTTATGCAAGAAGGGTCATTCCTTTAAGGCTTTAGCATATTGTGACTGGTATTTTTGAAGGCACTGGAGGGGATTTAGGCACCCAATTCCCATTGAAAGTCAATGGGTGTTCAGTGCCTAACTCCCAGAGGCTCCTTTTGAAAATCCCAGCCTGTATTATTAATTTCAGATTTGTTGCTATGTTACAAAGGTTGTGATGCAGCTATTAGAACATCATTATAACTCCCATATGCCTTCACTAATGCCTAAAGCTAAAACAGCTTAATAACTGCTACCTAGATTGTAAACTCTTTGGAGAGGAGACAGTCTTTTTCTTGTATGTTTGTGTAGCACCTAGCACACTGGGGTCCTGGTCTCTGGCTGGGGCTCTTAGGAGCTACAATAACACAAATAAATAATAAAATAATACTTACTGCTGGTAAAAAATAACAATGGCCAAAAGGAATTCCATCCTTTTTTAAAAAAATAACTAAGCTATATTTTAGTACACAGTGCACAGGAAAGCATTTCCACCTACAAAATCCTTCTGTGCTGCTATGGCTTAAGAGGAACTGAATCAATTTAGCACCAATTTTTTGTTTAAGAAAAAAAAATGCCCCCGGGTTGAGATCTTTTCTGCTAGGCTAAAAACTGGGACATATCTTCATGGCAAAGTTATAAAGCCTTTGAAAATAAGTGTTTGTAAAGCAAAATGCTGTCAAAAAATTATACGTAAATTCTAACGAGAAGTCTATGTCTAACAGCCAAAGAATAAACGGGTGACTAGCAAAAGAGCTCAGACTCCTGTACTTTGAAGAGTGAGTGGGATATCTTTGTGAACAGAGATGAATGAAATAAGCTGCTCTCCAGTGCAACGGCACAATTACAACAAGACACAAACCACGTTGAGCTGACATGGTATTAACATTCACAGCAACTGCCACTGGTTTTATAAGCCAGCTACCCAGCACTTATTCATGACATTTCACATTAATTACCAGTAATCAACTCAGTGATTCATATTCAGATTGACTCTGTTTAGGTCAGGCACCTTCACTCCCTGGGCTGAATTTTGTGATGACCAATAGCCGGTGAAATCAGAATGGAGTCCACCCAGTGACAACATGCATGAATTTTACCTGATTGGGGGGGTGGCCAAATTGCAAAGTAGGGTGGGGGTGGTTAAGAGGGCCTAAATCTCTGATCTGTCACTGTTCTGTGCGGGGCTAGTCTCCCTGTGCTATGTTAGAGCCGCTTGAAGGCCAGCTGCAAACAGCCTGAGAGGAGTGAAAATACAACTGAGAATCAGCACATCTCAGCAGTATTCTGGCCACTCTCCCTTTCTTCAGCCAGGCCCCCTTTTCCCTGCAGTGCTAGCAGCAGGGAGGGTGAATGGCACAGAAGTCCTTCTGCCATTACAGGATCAGTGGTGTCTTCACCGCCAGATTACTCCAGTTCAAGACCACAAAGAGGCCAAACTGCACGGACAGAGAGATTGCCTTCTGTCTGACGCTGATATGTAAACACTTCAGAGCAGAGACCTGGCTTTTCTGTTTGGTTGCTTGCCTCTAAATGCAAATCTTCTAAATAAATAAGTTGCAATTCCTTCCTCAGTCACTAGGAAGTAAGGTGCCTGTGAGCTATAGAGGAATTAAAATGGGACACCCTGGTTAGTGTGTAGCAGCGAAGTCTTCCAGAGCGGCATTTGAGCAAGACTTAATCCACTACCATCTTGTCTGCATTGTGCTAACCTGTTTGATCATCAACTATGAGAGCATCTAAACTTTACCTAACCACATTGTTCTTCCTTATTGCAGCCCACAATGGGCAAGCCAGCTCAGCGATATTATCAACCAAACCCAAACTCTCATCCAAATTTATAAGGAACAGAGTGTGACTATAAAATCTGCACACTTCCCTTAAGTGATGTACCTTTAAGTGACATTTTTAGTTAAACTGTGTTTAAAGTGTTTTATATTAGGTACTGTATATTTCTTACCTTTAATAAGTATAGTAAATTCCCACTGGGGGGAAAAATCATTGTAACAAATATATTTGGAGAATGTACTTTTTGTCTTCTTAGCTTAAATTAATGTACAGCTTGCAAAATTGACTTACAGAGAGTAGAGATAAAACAGACCTGTCAAGCTTGTAAGTGAGATCTGATTAATCCTCAGAACATATAAAACTTGGCTTGCTTGCATGTTGCCCCACCAATACGTGTAAACCCTGTTCTAGAGGGACGGTTTCTATCTAGCTCCATTTCTATGCTCATTGAATCATTAAGCTCTCTGCAGAGCTTGTACAAAAGGTCCACTGGGAAGTAAACCAAGAGCTTCAACGTCTTCCATGTTGCTTACAGAAGAGCCATCAAACGGTAATTACTTATGATTAGAAATTACCTGGGCAAGAACAGAGGAATCAGACCCCAAGTCCATCTAGCCCAGTGTCTTGTCTCTGATAGTGACCAGTACCAGATGCTGCAGAGGAAAGTGCAAGAAACTCCACAGTAGGTAAAAAGAAAAGGAGTACTTGTGGCACCTTAGAGACTAACCAATTTGAGCATAAGCTTTCGTGAGCTGTAGCTCAAATAAATTGGTTAGTCTCTAAGGTACCACAAGTACTCCTTTTCTTTTTGCGAATACAGACTAACACGGCTGTTACTCTGAAACCTCCACAGTAGGTAGTTTATGGGATAATCTACCCACAAGGAAAGTTTCTTTCTAACCCTTATCAATTCAAAGTTGGCTTATGACCTGAATCATTGACCTGGAGAAGTCAATCGCAAAGCACTTTTCCAGCCCCAGAGCCACATTCAGCTTCCACATATCTATCTAGATAAATAGATATAGACAGACAGAAAACTGCTTGCTTAATGGCCATATACCAAATGTGATGATACATCTAGGAAGACAGATCCTGGCCCTGTGTAAAGAACAAGGCATCTTTATCCAAAATGTTAGTCTAACTTTCTCCTGCAAAATTTGGCCCATTCAGAACATTCTTGTTCTTTTAAAAGCTCTTGCCTTATTTGAAGGTGGAAGGACAGAGACTGAAGCTAAAATCAGACCTGAGATCTGAATACAACTTTAGACTGTGGCCTTCCCCTCATTTTAGATCTGGTAAGCTGTGCCACTTCAGACAAACCTTTTATTCTCTACTTCACACTCAGAATGACGTTCAAGTTATTTTAAGATTATGCAACTAATAAAATGAATGCAGGCCCACCGACGGCCTTTTCCTACTGTCTAATTACCCCCTTCCCACCTCAAACAAGGCTCCTTACCATCCAATTCCTCCACAGAGATATTGGCTAGCTGTTCACTGTCACTGCCAGCAGAGAGCGATCGATTCAGGTAGTTCCCCTTGTATAACAAGCCAGCCGTTACATGGTGGAATGGCATCTTCTCCCTGCACACAAAAAACAAGCAGAAGACTCATTATAATACTTTGTCTATTCTTTCTTTTCAGAGAGCAATCTTTGAAAGAGCAGTAATATTAAAACCTTCTGCATCTCAGAATGAAGAATGCTCAGAGAAGCCAAGCTCAGGACTGATGGATTGCAGGCTTAATTTTGTCACTACACCAGGAACTAAACAAATAACAGTGTCTTCTTCATGAGGGGGGAGAGTTAGCATAGGCAGAATACAGATGTCCTAGAAAAATAATCCTCCTCTGCATTTACCTAGCAATGTTCAGCCTGGAGAATTTAATAGAGTGCAAAATGCACTCTTAAAAAGTCACAAGGCATCAGAGCTGAGATGTTCAAAGCTGCGCAAGGGATCCAAACGCCCAATTCCCATTAATTTAAACTGAACATCCAAACCCCTTAGGCAGCTTTGAGCATCTGAGCCAGGACATGTTAGCACTAGTGCTGAGTACCAAACCTAAATGAGATCTATGTCCATGCCAAAGTTTAAAGATTCTAAGTGCAATGGTTCTTGCTGAAGGAAGGAATTTCACCTTCAAGCAGGGACTGGAGATGAACATTTTCATCCTAGTATATGAATGTTGCAGAAAAGTATTACTAGGAAAGCATCCCAGGAGATTGCAATGGAAACTTCTTTGCAATTCACCTACAGCATAAGCAATGCCCACCACAACCTAGGGTACGGTTCATCACCCTCTATTGCAGGACAGCCATTCCCCCAGTCAAAAATGGCAGTTACATAGCAATAATCTACAATGATTTAGGATGGACAGGAAAGGAGCAAGTTCGCTGTAATCAACTGAAACGGTTTGAAACTGAAATGTTTGTAGGCCAGATCCACAGCTGGTGTAAATCAGACTTCATCCCAGCCGCACCACATGTTCTAGCGTAAAGGGTCCACCTTCAGCGGCTAGAACAGCAGCCTCCGTGGAGCTGTGTCGATTGGCACCAGCTGAGGCTCTGACGCAATGTTTTTACACAAACTGGAGTTTGGCCAGGACGCAGGCCAAAATACCTCAGGCCAGATCTTCAGCTGGTGTAATTTGATGTAGCCACATTGACTGTGCTGATTTATAGCAGCTGAGGAACTGATCCCTTGAGTGCTCTCTATAAAAACGTATTATAGGGTCTCTCCTTTGCATCTCACTCAAAGGACATCACCTCTACATTCATGCTGAAGCACTGCCTCCGAGAGACAAGTGCCACCTATTGAATCGTGTCCTCAACTTCCAGCCACACTTGGGTAATAATTACAGGGGTGATTTGGCTCTTACACCACCATATGTTCTTAGTATAGTCAACAAAACAGATGCATATACACACACACACTCAATATATTATATATATACACACACACACACACACACACACACACATCTTAATCCTGTAATTAATGACTTTCTGCCTCACTGAGCTTATGAAAGCTTAAATAGCCTTAAAGAGCAAACCAACCTGATACACGGGTAACACAGAATGAGAAAGAGAGTTTGTTTCCCTGTCATTACTTTGTACATACATAGCAGTTCTCTTGCTGTAATTATGCAAACAAATCCTAATCCTTTTTTAAATATATTTACTTGGGAACTAGTTTCTTCAGCAGCACATTACAAAAATAAATAGGTTTTCTTTTTCATTAAATAGATAATTTCCCAGCACTTACCAATTAAAGTATTTCACTCCGATACATTAGTCTGTGTTGCCAAGGCACTAACTTTATATACACAGCAAAAGGAGTATAGTGAACACCATTTCAGTGCCGGTTTGGATATTTAAATGCTGACCAGACAGACAGCAGTTCCAGCAAGCTGTGCATTCATGTTGGCTGTCATGTCACACAATGAAATATTTAAACATAAATTGATCTGCATGTTTTCTCCATAATCATACTTCCAATATAAAAGCAACTACACTGACTTTTGAAATCCCATTTAATTAGAAAGGGGCTTAAACCAAATCCCTAAACCTGAGCAGTCACATATTGGGGTTAGTTTGATATCCAAAATCCAGATCTCAACCCTCACACAGGGTCAGAGGTTTAAATTGACTAGATGCCTGCACAAATCAGGCAGCTGAGGGCACACAACAGGTCAGAACTGGTGTCCGGGGTTACCCAATTTGTGTGTACAGTTGCAATAACTGCACATGCAAATCAGGTATGGATTTCTGCATGTAACTGCATACCTTGTCTTTATAATGATTTTTAAAATACCACAGCTAACCATCCCCTGAACTTCGAGATGTTTGAAATCTACATCCAACTGCTAGCAGAGTGAAGTTTGAGGTATCCTGCCACCAGAATGGAATCCTCCCTAGAGAGAGATGAAGCAGAACATCTGGATTGCAACACCTGGATTGTGGGTGTGCCATACAAAAATGGGAAAATATTTTGAAACAAGCAAAGGCTTTCTGGGAGAGTGGGTAAATATCAACCCATCTGGTAATCAGTGATGTGCTCTACTACAGACAGTTTGTTTATAGACAGGAGGTCGCTTTTTGTCAAATTTGCTGGTGAATTGTTGCATGATCAGTCTGAGCAAAATCTACCTATCACAAGCAGGGTCACAGAGGGCCCCAGTGTGGTGGAAACAAGATGACTCCGCTGCGGGAGGTAAGAACAACACTGCACATGGCACTGCCTAAATGAGACACAGCTGGACTATGTGTAGACAAGGGAGGTGTTAAGATAGCCCATAGGTCCATGATTACACTAATCCAAGCAGCCACATACCTTAGCACTGGGCATGTGCAGTAGACATCCTTTATTAACTATGGACAGGTTGCAGGGCTGGCTATGTCTGCAAATTGGGAAAAGGAGTATACGCCTTTCTCCCTGCCCCAAGATAGCCCCCCACTGTCAAGTTGATTTACTCCAGCTTGGTGTGAGGCAGGTGGATTTCACCCTGTGAACCTCTTTGTCCTGAACTTACGTAAGTTGCAATCGCCAAGAAACACTTTTGGAAGCATTAGAGGAGCACGACACCTTCAGGGACAAAATACCCGTGTAGGCCTGACCCTGCCAGACCTCAAACCACACAGTACTTCAATTGGAGTTTTTGCTTGAGTAAGGTCTGCAAGACAAGGCCCGCTCTCATTTGTATTCACACTACTGTACTGAATGTTTTATGTCTTTTTGAGGAAGGCCCTTTGTGGTAGAAACATTGACCTTTTCCTCTTCACCTGCAATAAAGAGAAAGTGACTATCTTAATGAGTCTGAGCACTTAATTAATGGTAATTTAAAGACATAGCCTGGTGGTTCACTGCTCAGGCAGGAACTCTTGAAAGAGATTATGCCTTAAAGGAAAGGAAATGGCTAGTCATTGTGTAACCCTTTCATAGGGGGAAGCAACCAGGTGTAGTAAGGGGCTGGCATTGCCTGGCACTCTTCAGAGCAGCTAGGCTGGCAGCATTACTATCCTAGAGACATTCCTGCTCTCAGGAGACATCACAGTGCTACCCAGCCCAACTCTTGCTCAATTGAGAGCAGGTGGCACCCAGCATCCTCTCACATTTGGCATGTGACCGGAGTCCCTATTGCTAAATTTATAGCCATGTGAACATGTTTCTCATTAACTCATTAGCTGGGAAAGGGGACACAGCACTTTATTCTGCCCTTTTACAGAGACGGCATAAGAAAGAATCCAGAGTTCTGTCCTGCAGGAAGCAGCTTCTGTAGCTGATACATGAAATACCCAGTGCTTCCTTAGATGGAGAGTCACCACCTTAGATGGAGAGTCTCACACCAGCGAGAGTACTCTCGCTTCCATCTGGAGAGTTTCCACCTCTGAAGCAGCTGCAGAATGCAAACCCATCCTTTGCCTGGCTGAGCTCACAGCTGGAACGGTCAGCAAAGAAGAAAGGAGGTGTTCCTGTGGAGGATCCACCCCACCTCATAACGCTAGTGACTGTGGCTGGGAGAACGGGTTTCACACCACACACCTGATCTCCAATTCTGTAGCCCATTGTGACGCTTTTCAGGGCACCCAGGGCTGAGAGTCACCTCCCTGCCACCTGCCTCCATTGTGAGGGAATCTTACCGCTATCATCTGTGTGTTAACTCCCTAACACAACTTGCCTGTCAGGTACTCAAGCACTCTCCTCTGGGCTACACCAGCCCTGTCTTTGCCCTGACAATAGATGCTCCCAGCCCCTGGGTCCCTATAAAGTGTCCTCCTATGGTGTCCAGTGCCTGATCACTGGATAACCATAGAAATCCCAGATCCTCTGATCACAAAGGAATAGTGTATCCCAGCTTACCCATTTTACCTTAGCCCACCATGCCTGTACCACACACAGCACTTGAGCTCAGTCACGGTAATACAGATTTAAGAAAGATGAGAGATTCAAATAGAAACCAGTGTGAGTGACAGAAACAAATGGTTACGTACAAAACAAAATAATAAAATGTGAACTAGGGCTAGCGCATATTAATAGTTACCTTTCCTGGCCAACAGAGCAGATTCTCACCTGAAAGTACAGCCTTTTCCAGTATTTGCTAGCCGCAAGGAAACAGGATCCCGTCTTTCATGAAGCACCCCCTCCTCAGTGAATGGATCCAGAGTGCCTTTCTCCACCCTGTGATATACTGAATCGGTCTTTTGTCTTTATTCCCCAACAGGCTGCTCCACTCACTGGCCTATCATTCCTTTTCACTTCCAGGTAGTTTCAATGTTTATAGTTTGTCCTTGATGGTTTTCCACTGACTTTTCTGGGTTCGTGCACTAAGCAATACATTACATAGCCGGCTAGCCAGGGAGTGGTGACAACTTCCTGTCGCCTGAATGGGCCAACACTGAGACATATGATTCCCTGCTGACTAACTTTTACTCCAAGACCATAAAGGCATAAATTTCCATATAGTTACATTATTCCTTAAATATGACCCATACACACATCTTGCCACGGTTATGAGTATCGATAAGATACAAGCTTTCAGTAGAGACCTCACATGCTACCCTCTATGGAATAATAGTATGAAAGTGATGTATTAGAGGTAGTGAGTTTATCAGGTCTGAGACAGGAGCTGCTTGTAAACAACCCTGAGTCCTTTGCCAGTTGGCACCAGTCAGTCTCTGTGTGATACTCTCTCCCAACAACCTCAACACAGCCTAGAAGCGGGAAGTCCACCTCAAACTACCAGCAACAAAAAAAGGCTGAAGAGAGCAGCTATTGGTATGCTTTTCCCATGATGTAACTATTTTGCATAGTTCAAGACAGACAGACTCTCATTTAGGGACTGCAACACTGGTGAAGCTGGATGAATACTACAGCAGGTTGAAAATTTTCCACTGGAAATGGTTTTTGGAAGAAAATTGAATTTTCAATGAAAAAAAGTTTTTTTTGCAAAAAGCGTCTGTTTCCATGGGAAATGTTGAGTTTTCATTTAAAAAAAAAAAAAAAAAAAAAAAGAATCTCCCAAACCCAAAAAATTTTATTTGGGAAATGCTGTCATGATGCCTCAGGGAGTTGCTGGTTCGGGGGAAACCAAGGTCACCAGTCAGACTATATGTCTCACGATGCATGGCAGCAGCATTTCCAAATATATTTGTCAGGGTTTTGGTACAAATACATTTGAGGAAAAATATAAGATGCTCCTGGACAATTCATTAACAGGAAAACAAAGTGAATTTCACCAAATAAATGATTTACTACTAATTATTCATTCAACTGGTGTTTTGGTGTCAGGAATCTCTTTAGCTCAGTGTTTCTCAGCGATCGGTCCATGGACCAGTGCTGGTCCCCGAGATCTCCCTGACACAGTTTAGAAAGGCAGCAAGCTGGTCCCTGGTATCAAAAGCTAGAGAAACATTTCTGTAGCTTACATTTGTCTTTAGCTCCTTTGGCGTGTTTAAGAAAAAGAGTTTCAGACATTACTGAAAATTCATCCAATTGTTAAACTGGAAACTTTCTTTTAACTAGAAATTAAGTGCGCTTGAAGCCTACACTGCAGGATTAGGATAATTTAACTGGCTCTGGCCAATAGATTGCTCAAATTTACCCTGAAACTATACTGGCAGATATGTGATGGCTACCAAAATATGCAAGATTTCTTATTAAATTCTTCATTATGTCCAGCAATATATGATTGCCAGTGATTTCCTAAAGTACCTTCCACACGAAGATGTGCAATCAAAGAGTAGATTTTATATGAAAGAAAGAAAGAAAGAAAGAAAGAAAGAAAGAAAGAAAGAAAGAAAGGATTAGATTGTAGGGTAACAAATTTATGAGCCATAAAGCACCCTGGGGCCCTTTTATAGCCCCTTTTGCAAAGATTCACCAAATTAAGTAGTGGGGCTGGGTTGAACAAAATTGGAGGAAGGGTCAAGTACAGTAACTGAGGCAAATAAGAGAGATCTCTGGCACTTTACCCATTTCCCACTGAGTTGAAAGATTGCTGATACAGTCTTAGATATCTGTATGAATCAGGCTAATAATTGAGCTTCTAACTTGGACCAAAGGAAAGATCAGAATAAAACACAGACAGGTCGTTGTGCATCAGTGGGGCATATCTTGAATAATTTCACCCTCCATCTTCTGAGCATGTCAGGCAGGCGAGACAGTTGTCTTTCCAAATATTCCTCATTGTTGTCTTGGTGCATTCTGCCCTAGTTGCTGCAGGTTTAACAGGAAGAGGCAATAACCAGAGAGCCATCTTTAGCCATGACCTCCTTCATGTGAGCAACTGTTCTGGAGTTAATCCACATCTCTCCCGCTGTAGCCAATATATTTAATGGGAGTCAACAACCTGTTGCATACATGTGCTTTTGGCAACACCCCTCCATTAGTCTGAGTATTAATTGACCTTATGCATTAGTACTTGGATTTGCTGTTGCTGACTGTGTATTTTTTCTTTTTGCGTGTCTCCTATTGGGCATAGAGTTGGCTCTCCTTATATTTCAATACTAGATCCAGCTGCAAAGAACTTGGAAGGACCCAAAAAGTCTCAGTACAGCAACAGAAAGTATATTCAGCACATTAACAGGCATATCAGGAGTGCTCGATTGGCTCTTCTAACAGTGTGCCAGATTCTAGGACCCTACATAGGAATGCAGAGGTCTTTTTTTTAATCACCAAAATCTTAAGTGCCTCAAGATAAACAAGAATTATAGCTCACTTATGCTGGTAGGTGGATCTTGTTATAGCTCCAAACAGGCTATAAGAGAACTTGGGAGTCTCTGGAGCAGAGGGAAATAAGGTCTGGGACAGAGGAGGTCTTACAGGGAAAGCTGTAAGAATAGACAATCTTAGGGAGAAAACCTAGAATGAAGTTTACATATTTGCTGCTATTTAAGTTATCAACAAAGCCAATATGCCAGGAAGGAGTGGAGAGGGTAAGCTGGGGTTATATATAGTGTGTATATATTATGAGCAGCACAGGGTGGGAACTTCATCTGCTTACAGCCCTTCTTAATAGCTCATGGATCACAAGGCAACCCAGTGGGAAATTTCGATACTGAAATAACAACAAGAAATGCTTATTACACTGTGTTGTGTTTGCATCATAAATGTTTGCGAGAGGTTGTTACAGAATCATTACTTTTGTAACAAGTAGCGAGACATGCTCTGAGCAGAAGAGCCTACATGCAGTGAACTTGCACTTTACAAGTACACGGGACAAAATACCAAAGAGATTACATCTCTTTCAACCCTAGGCTGCACAAATGGATTTCCCTGCTACATTGGTACGGGCAACACAATCTTTTTTTATTAAGAGCCAAATTTCCGTGGACTCCAATGCAAGCCCATTATGCATATTGTGAGTGCAGAATAGCCCATGTGTTCTCTGATAGAATTTTTCCCCACTTCTCAGTTGGACCCTGAGCATGTGGGTGAGACCTATCAACTAGACACCTGGGAAAGAATCCTTGGTAGTAACTAGGAGCCCTGCCCTTCTAGTGTCCCATCAAGTAGTAAAGGCCTGTGCTTTTAGGTCTTGATCCAATGCTTACTGAAGTCAGTGGGTAATGGATCAAGCTTTTAATAATGAAGGTTGAACATTCAATCCCTGCTGATGACCCATCGTGGGTACACGTTTCAGATTATTTTTGACAGTTAAGGATATAACCTGGGAAGCAGTTTAGTTCTTGGAAATGAAGGAAACAAAACCTGAGCAATTAGCCTGATGGATGCAGTGTCACAAAGCCATTTCATTACCTAGGAGCTTCCAGGTTGTTGACAAGTATAAAGGTGTGATGACCCCAAATTCTGTTAGTGGTGGATTTTCCCCTCCTCCTGAAAACTTGACTTTTAAAAAGGTAGTGAAGGTCACTTTAAAAGGCATCATGCTGAAAAACACAGAAGTTTCAAGAATGCCAAGGTTCTTTTGAGTTCTGAACAGTAGAAACGAAAACTGAGTTTAAATTTAAAAACAACAAAAAGAGGGAGTAGGAACTAGCCTGATCCTCAGCTTAAATCTAAATCATCTTTAAGGGTCAGATCCATCCAACTCTCCTCTTAGTCCCCAAGAGCTCAGCTATATTTAAATTCTTCCATGCCGTCCTCCGTTAGTCCCCCTAGCTCTTCCTCCCTTTCTGTAGCCATCCAGCAATCCCCTAGCTTGCTTACCCACCCTCCCACAGCCCTGCACTAGTTCCTTTGCTTTCTTTTCACTATCCCTTCACCATTTTTCAATAGCTTCCCAGACCCACTCTGCAATTCAGGTGGTCAAAAACTCCGACCAAAACTATTTTTCTGTTATATGACATTTTTCACAAAAAGTGTATGCTTTCCATGGAAAATTTTGACTTTCCATCAAAACCCCAAATGCCTGAAAATCCAAAACGTCATTTGGGAAATGCAGCTGTGTTACCTACGAGCATTGTCATTTCCATTCCCCTCTATGGGCTGGGTTCCCCAGTGGGACTACATCTCCCATGATATAATATGAGGGCTCAGCAAGGGAGACACTGAAGCATCATGGGAGATGTAGTCAGGCCTTGGGCCCCAGCTCATATAGGAGAAGGGGAGCATGACGTACCTGAACTACAAATCCCATAATGGATCACAACAGCATTTCCAAATAGAAATTTTTCAGCAGAAAATTTTTGGGGGGTTGGCTGAAAAACTTTAGTTTTTCCACCAAAAAGGTTGAAATTTTCTATGGAAAACAAACAAAAATGTATTTTGGGTGGGGGATGGGGGCGGTATTTTTGTAAAAATTGTCCACAGGAAAAACTCCTTTTTCCAACCAGCTCTAGTCTCAGCCTGTCTGCTGGGCCCAGGGGACTGTTTCCTCCAAGTCTGGCTTGCAGTGCACCCTTGGATGCCTCGATCCAAGCAAGCTTCAGAGTGTGAGAAATTTCAGTGAAGTCCAGGATCCTAAAAAAATTATGCCAAAGTGTTGGCCTCTACAATAGGGTTGGAAGCCATGGACTACTGAAAATTTATGAGTAGAAAAGAAGAAGGAATAGACATAGTTGCTAAGGGTACAAAAAAGAGAGAGAGAAATTATTTGAGGGTGCCAGAAAATGCCTTACAGTGAGAGACAAAGAGCTCAATCTGTTTAGCTTATAAAAAAGAAGATGGGTAAGTGACTTGATTAGAGTGTATCTGTACCTTCATAGGGAGAAAATACCAGGTAGTAAAGGACTCTTTAATCATGCAGAGAACCAAAGGTTGAAAACTGAAGCCAGCCTAACTCAAACAAGAAATGGGGCACAAATCTTTAACAGAAATGGTCATTAACCACTGGAATAAACTACCAAAGGAAGTGGTGGATTCTCTGTCTCTTGCTGTCTTAAAATCAAGACTAGATGCCTTTCTGGAAGATAGTCTTTAGCCAGACACAAGTTATTGGGCTCAGTAGAGGAGTAACTGGGTTAAATTTAATGGCCTGAATTATACAGGTGGTCATACTACAAGTTTGTCTACACAGCAAAGAAAAATCCCTGGCTGCCCCATGTCAGCCAACCCAGGCTGGCGTGGCTAAGGCTGCGGGGCTGCTTCATTGCTGTGTAGACCCTCTTCCACCTGACAGCGTCCTAGAGCCCAGGCTCCAGCCCGAGCCCAGAATTCTACCCAGCAATGCAACAGTCCCACAGCCTGCGTGCCCCGGCCAGCCACGGATTTTTCTTTGCTGTGTAGACATACCGTAAGTGACCTAATGCTGACTTCTGGTCTTAAACTCTGTGAATCTATGAAGATACCACACCTACTAACACCGCATAAATGCCCAGGTCAGAACATCTACTATGAAAGAACTTAAATGTTATACTGTGTGTTTACTTGCACCTATCCCAAGCATTATCTCATCGCTATCTCCCATTCTGGCTCTCTTTAGACTCTGCCCAGAGCAGGTTACCCTGCTAATGAATGATAATGCCAGCAGAGATCTCTCTGAATCCATGCCCAGCAATTACTTACTGTTTTCCCCCTTACTGGCATGCAGTGGTAGTCATCGCTGTTTCTCTTTCCTCTCATCTAGCAATCAGCAATTTCCCCCTCACCAGCAGAGCACCTGGTGTACAGAGAACTGAATAAAGTCAACAGTGATTAAGTGAACAAATGGGGCCATCAAAGGTCACCAGTGCAATAGAGTCTCCACACTATCTTCTTTGTTTGTTCCACCCCTTATGCCAGCAAATACTCTAAGGATCTTTACTGTTAAGTCCCAAAAATCTGAGATCTGTCTCTTTCTAGAGTAATTTATCTCATTTTTTGCCCACACAGAGCTCATTGAAGGATCAGGGCCTAGAGAAAGAGTAGAATGTTGACACAATAAGATCATTAGCAGTCAGAAAAAAGCTATATTTCAAAGATTTTGCTAAAAGAACATCAAAGTAGCAAGGAAATGTCACTTGTGCATCTTTAAGTCTCCGATTATACATTTGTACATCTCTTAATCTGTTTAAAGACCTTGTCTTCCACTGGCAACAGAGGATATGGCTGTTGTGGGTTTGTTTATCACGAGTGTTGTAAGGACTCTTTTCTCCATCATGTTTTAGTTCATTTCCCCATGTCCCACTGCCTTCATTTCAAACAGTTATAGCAAAGCTGAAGAAATGAATTCAAAGCATTCCCTATCTGCACTAGAGTATACTGAACAAAAAGCCTCAATTTAAAAATATATATATACACAAGTTATTATTCATAATAGACTGAATGTATCACAGCTGAGTAATAATAAATGGAAATACATCAATAATGAATAATTTTTACAACAGATTTAACAAAACAACATGGCATTACAAATACCCTCAGGGTTGATTGGATGTTATTAGTAGAGTGCCAAAACATTTAATTTTAATAATGGGACAATTAATTACTCCAGTGAATGTGATATTCACCAGCCCCCTTCCTGAAAGGAAGCTATTGTACAGCTTGCATGGTTTCATTTCTAAAAGCAACAGCAGATAAATCTTAGTGAAGTTGCCTAGATGTTATAGTAATTGGAGGCTATGCAAATATCATAAATGAGACAGAAAGTAATAAAACAGGGGAGGGTAATTATAAATTGGAATAACTAGAGATGAAATGTCATACAAAATTCACATGCAGATCTGAGTTTCAAAGTTATGGGGTCTTAGGATCTAGGCTTTTGGTTGAGTACATTGTAGAGAAAGTAGCCAGTCCTTAAATTAGGGTGTAGATGTAGACTTCCAAAGTCCCAGATTGATCAGACCAGGACATTTGACCTAGGCTTATATTCAGTAGCAACACTTTTCCAAAATTGTATGGCTATTTATTATTACAGGAGATCTTGCAGATGCATTAACAGCGAGCTTTCAGACTATGATATGCAGAGGATTACAAAGCATTATTATATTTTTTACACCACTATCAAAGGTTGTCATAATGTTCACCCAAAGGAGAAGAGCTAAGTACCGCCTGTCCATCTGTGAAATTTATATATAGCACCAGTTACCATAATACCTAAGCACTGAGTGGGTTAAGGGGAAGAATAAACCCTAAATATATGATCGTACAATGAACTCTGCATGGGTACGGGGGGTCTCCTGGCATGGAGAAGATTTCAGGATTAAGGCCTACAGCCCCAGTTCAGCAAAGTACTTAATCTAGTGCGGCAGCTCCATTGAAGTCAATAGGATTTATGCATTTAGTACCCAATTCAACAGCGTACTTAAGTACAAACTTAAGTCCTACTGATTTCAATCAGACTACAGCACTTGCATAAGTGCTTTGTTGAATCAGGGCCTAAAAGCATAAGTGATAATTATGGGATAATCAGACTCCATAGTAAAGTGCTGAAATTCTTTAGAAATTATGCAATTCTTTCTTCTCAGGGTACTGGTCTTTGGAAGATTGTCACAAAGCTGTCCCGAGATTTTGAAATGATAATTTCCTGCTGAAGCATAGTGTTTAGCTCTTTGGATGGCCAAATTACAGGATTCGTATTTTCATTCAGTATTTATTTGAAGGAAATGTACAAGAGAGAAGTCTGATGCTGGCAGTGCTTTAAACCTGCTGGTGCTCCGTAAACAAGTTAGCTCCAGAGAGATTTTCATGTCGCTTCTTGAAATATAAAAAGAATCACTAAGACTGAATAATTGAAAACAGCTATGTAGGCTTCATTTCATTGTTTTCCATGGACTTAACTCTGTACTTTCATGTTCACAACTGTAATACCCTAGCTGGGTCAATTAACTGTTTGGAATCTCATTTACATAACAGTTGACATGCTGACAATACTTCAAGGTAGATTATTGCCCTGGAGGATATCATACTATGCAGAAAAAACTGATATGAAAGAAGGCGTTTCACTTAAATTACAGTTTTTAGAAGGCGACAAAACAGAATATGTAAGATCAAGGAATTCTATAAAATGGGGCAATGTGTATCAACACACACACACACACCAATCTGACATTTTTATAGCATCGTTCATCTAGATAGCTCCCCAAATGCTTCAGAAAGCTAACAAACTTATTGTACAAGGCCTGGTCCTTCAAATACATACTCACAGAAGCAAACCTTACCCACATGCTGCCATCATTGCTGAAGTCAATGGCAAAATGCCAATTAACTTAAATGGGAGAGATTGTGCCCATTAGTTGTCCCGAATTGAAGTCAACGGAATTATTCGCAAGAACAAAAACTAGTTACCTTAGTAAGGTTTTGTAAGACTAGGCAGTCATTTAAAAGTGCTCAGCAAGTCTATATGACAGTTTAAAGGCCCCAACCCTGCCAACAAAGAAACATGGGCAAAAGCTCATAGACTTGAAAAAGTCTCAGTATAGGCATAAAGGTCCACTCTCACAGCATCCTACTGACTTAGTCCCATTGACCACAATGAGATTCTGACCATAGTGATCCCTTTGCATGATTAGGGCCATGGGCAGGAAGTGAAGACAAATTAAATACACTATACAATTGTTTCCATATCTAGGTGGAATTTAGGTCAGAATGTAATGACCTGAATTGGATTTTGGCCAGGATACCAAGGGCATCATATCACTCAACTGTCCCTCATTTCAAGGAACGTCATTCATCTTAGTCCCAAAGTTACCTACATTTCAAACAGATCTATTCTCCCTCTCACTCTTATTGCTGAAAGCAACTGATTAGCAAAGGATCATTAAGCGAGGTGACGACAAAGTTGTGTACACCAAAGAAGTGGATCCCACGGTACTTTGAGTGTTTTGCATTAATACTTTTTGTGCGGGTGCATGCATGTACACACACCCCACCCCCCTCATTCTTGGTCTTGCCACACACTGTGTCCCACATTTTTTGATGTTGAGGGGAATGGCCCTCCTTAATCTTGTAAAAAATACCATGGGATCTTTAATGACCATAAGTGATCACATCTTCTGTTTCGACCTGACCTGAAAGATAGAGAGCCAGATTATCTGAATTACACCTGTGAAAATCTGGAGCCACTCCATTGTATGAGTGCCCTCAAATACCAAGGTGAAAGCACTTAGTGAGGCAGAGAGATTAAATCAGACACTGACCCAGCACCACCACCAACACAATACTCCATAACGCCACACTGGGGCATTGGTTAATTCCTGGCTCAGAGAGAAGCGTAACAACTACTAAATCACCAACTCTATGCCCTGGAACATCTCAGTGCTCCTTGGAGGTTTCCCATTTATGCTGATAGGATCACAGCGCAAAGTGATATGGCTGCAGGCAACAAATGACATGAATCCTAAACCTCAGATCCAGACTAAATAGTACAGTCACTTATTATGAAAAGCGGAGATATGCTGTGTGTATACTATAGCCATGAGACCAGGCTTAATGACAGTATGCAGTGCAGATGTTTAAGGTTTTCTTTTATTATTCTGTAAAAAGGTATGTACAACTATGCCTACAAAGAGTGCATAAACAGAAATTAAGTTCAGCGAATGAAAGGGCAGTTTTAAAACCACCTCATTATTTCTATACATGTTTCATGTCATACTCTTGGATTTCAGTTTCAGAAGACTAAATCCACAATGTGATTTTGATTACTATTGTTTAGCGTCTTTATTCTAAACCACATTTTAATCCTTTAAGCCTTTTAGCAAAGCAGGATGCATTTAATTATAAGTAATAAAGTAAAGTGGCATTCTTCTATTGCATCACACTAACGATAATCCAAGTCCTGTTACATAATAGCCTGTGTTTTCAACAGTTTCTTGTTTACAGCTTAGAGCACAAAGTCAAATTCACGGATGTAAAGTATAATCAGCAAGTATCTACCTTCAGAAAGTCTGTCTATAGATATTGATTCCTCCAGTTAATATCCCAGCTAAGTACATTTTATTGTACTGCTTACTATATAAAAGAGACTTGATATTATTTATAATATCCATATAATAATTGCTTTAGTTGCCATAACCCAATTCCACTGAATAAAACAAACATTCTAAAAGACATTCTACAATCCCATGATACATTTAAAAAGTTCCCATTTTCTTTTATATCTATTAACAGATTTTGTCAGCTACATTTCATGCTGACTCAGTAATGTTATGCATGCAGAAATTGGCTAAAATGATGCAAACTAGCATTGCTAATGCAAACAATTTTTACATAGGCATTGTTTTTTTCAATTTACAAATCACTGTTGAAGATTAAACCTGAATACTAACTAGGCTGTTATCTTGCCATTCATTAAGCAATGTTTTCATCTGCCTTACCAGTTAGATCATTTGGGGGTAGAGGGAGGAAGGATTTTGCCTTGTATTACAACTTAGAGGGGAAGGTTTTCTGGAGCCTGGATCAGAAGCAGAGGACCAGCCATTGAAATGTATTAGGACTGGGTTTGCATTGGTTCTGCTGAGGTAAAGGCTGGAACAAGTGGCCATAGGAGAGAGAGAGAGAGTGTGTGTGTGTGTACATATATATATAAAATGATCTGCCATAGATAAGATGCATCAGCATAATCCTGAACCACATGATGATTGGACAAGGACTGCATGATGTTAAAGTGGGGGGAGGGGGGAAGAGAGAGAGAGTATAACTTTGCCTCGTGTAAAATGAGAGAGGGGGATAAAACAGAATTTCTATATAAAAATAAGGTTTGAATATACAACTAGTATCTTTAAACAGAATACAATTTTTGCAGTGTAAATTTAGGCCAGAGATTCCATAATATATGTAGTTTCTATAAAGCCCTGCACTATAATGTAATTCATCAGCATGAAGAAGCATACTTTATAATGAGCCTTCTTCTTGCACTACTGAAATTCATGGGGGGGCTGCCAGTGACAACCAGGCTGGGTCCCACCTAAAGTCAAATGCAGGATGCATACCTAACACCTTGCAAGACAGAGCTCACCCTGAGAGGTCTAATCCTGCAGTCCTTACTGCAAGTGGATATTTTGCATGACGAAAATCTGGCCCACATGTACCGTCATCCAGATCCACGTACAGTGTGGTTTGAATTTTGCCTTGACTTATACCCCATGCTACCTCACTGATAGGGCAGATTTGGCTCAGTAGGGGCAGTGCATATGCCAAGGAAAAGAGTACAGGATCTAGAATAAATTAGAAAACTTGACTAGGGGTAAATCTGTCACATCAAAGCTTCTCCTGCCACACATATGAGGTAATAAAAAGTTTCCTGCAATAAATAAATAAACTTTTACAGAAATACCATAAAGTAAAACAGCTGGGACAGTCTTTTTAAAATGAAAACTTTCAGGGTACTCACCTGGTGGAATTTATATTGTTGAACTTCCGTTGGTTATTGTATGAGACTGGAACAGTAAATTATTTCAGGTCAAGGAAGCTTACATCAGCATTAATGCAAAGTAAAAGTATAGCCAATGTGACCTAAACATTATCCCTGCAATGGAAGGCTCATTACAAAACAATATGGGGGGAGGGAAGACTAAAGAGACTTTTATTTGCACTAAGACATCATATATATGTGGTCTAATCGCAGATAATTGCTTACATGGTTCTTTTGGACTTAAAATAAAGCATTATTTTGATGTCAGCTGCCTACATGTTGTAAGCAACCTAGTCAATCAAATCCATAACCAATCACGTCCAGTGCAAGAAATCCCATTTCCAATTACATTAGGAGTTTTTAAATAGCCTGATAAGCACAATAAATATAATGTGGCGTGTTCTCTCTTTTTAATACATATATATATCAGGGATTCTCAAACTGGGGGTCATGACCCCTCAGGGGGTTGTGAGGTTATTATGTGGGGGGTCATGAGTTGTCAGCCTCCACCCCCAAACCCTGTTTCACCTCCAGCATTTATAATAGTGTTAAATATTTAAAAAATGTGTTTTTAATTTATAAGGGGGGGTTGCACTCAGAGGCTTGCTGTGCGAAAGGGGTAACCAATACAAAAGTTTGAAAACCACTGATATATATAGATAATATTGATATAGATCATTTAGACCAATGATGACTTGGACAGCTGTTTCCACAATGGATCAAATTCTACTATAGTTTTCCCATTGAGGCAGTCAGTATCATCATGAATTTCAAAAGAGAAATGACCATCACCACACTAAAATCCAGCACTGTGCACAATTAAGAATTGAAACACTATGCAGGTAATACTAAGAAAACTGCAGTTTCCACATGCTGGAAAATGTTAGCAGAAACTTCTTTGAATAGCTTATCAGTGTCAGCTGAAATGGTATTATACAGCCTTAAGACCTCAGAAAGCAAGAAAGCTAAGAGGGAGGCTTTCTTAAATGTATTCCTTTTGCTCTTTTAGTAGATAAATCAGGATGCAATCACTACAGATCATCTTTCAGTGGTTGAAATTATATTTAAAATAAAATGAACCAATGTATATTTGAATACATAAAACCTATTAATACACGTGTGCATATGCCAGATAGGACCATCACCTTTTGATTACTGCCATTAAGATTAGTGGAAATTATGGGCCAAATTCATCCATGGTGTGAATTCAGTCACTTCAATGGACTAATTTGGACCTGGGCGTTCAAATGGAGGGGAAATCATAGCTCTTTGTTTTCTGATTCTCTCTGTCATCTACTTATACCTACCTACAGAGTTGTGTATTACACAGCTACAAAACAAGTGTGTATCTTCTTTCTTGGGCCTGGGGGGTGTTTGGAAAATAAAATAGAACACTAGTGGGATGCTGTTAAATGAGAACTTGTGTACCTCTCTGTCTTGTGAGAGTGTGTGCGCCCACCCCCGAATCTATATCCCATATGGATGCACACAACACTCAAAGCAGATACAGGTCTGTGTTACTGATTGTTATTGAAAATAATGGGGAGGTGGGGGAAGAAAAAAATATGCATACACAGAGAAAGAGAGAAATAATGTGTGCACAGAGAGAATGTGCGTACACAAATGCTGTGTTTCACAGTTGCTATAAATACAAACAGTGTATTACAACTGTAGATAGGTAGGAAATATCTTTCTGTCTACACACAGCTCCCTTCACCCTCTGGCCCAGCTGTAGCCCTTTAACTGTGTTAAGCTCAGTGCAGCCTCCTCATGCAGCAGTGACCTACTGCCTTTCTCCTCTCCTCCCCCAGCTACAGCACCACCTGTTACTCAACAGCTAAATTAAGCTGCCCGGGGGAAAGAACAACTTCTAATTGTGCCCAGCTTGCCCCTATGCAAAGAGCAGCGCTGGCGCTCGGCCACGGGCTGCCCCCGCCCCACCAGGTCTTTGCAGCTGCTCTGTGCTTGCTTAGGATGCTGGTGGCCTTTGTGCGCAAGGTCCCCCCCCCCCTCGAAACACGGTGCAAGTTCAAAGCATCGCCTCCCCCGGCGGCGGGTACCTGCTGCTTCCGCAAGGCAGCCAACATGTAGCCACGCTGCCACCGGCCCGCTGTGTCACCTGCCCCCCCCCCATTCTGCTGCTTCCCGGGGGGGGATATTCAGCTCAACCTTCTGTCGAGACTATCGGAGGCGGAAGGGGGACAGCGCACCCAAAACTAGCTAAAGGAGACCCCAACAGCCAGGGCTGGACGCCCCACGCCTGTCCCACGCCATCAAACACCAGGGGCCCCCTTTTAACCGCCAGGTGCAAAATCCTCCCGCCTGCAATCTCTCTGCGCCTAATGAACCGGCTGCCAATCGGCCCGGATCCCCCAGTTCGAGCCCACTGTCCAGCAGCAGATGGGACTGGTTAACAGAATACGGAGATGTGCATATTCTATAGACACACACACACGCACGCACACACTATTGTGTACACACACACACACACACGCACACATTATTGTGCGCACACACACGCACACACGCATTATTGTGCACACACACACACACACACACACACATTACTCTTCCTTACACCGTCCTGTGACCCTCACCGCCACACGAATCGAAGCAAATGATGGTCAGAAACCAGCACACAGCTGCACAATCCACACACACACACACACGCCGCTCTCAGCAGGTTCAGGAGGTTTTCTCACACACACACACCATATTCTTTTCGTGCAATAAACACCTTACCCCCGGGCTGGCTACTCGCGGTCATCTCCCGCGCCCGGGAGCCCCGCCGGAGGACGCAGAAGGGGGCGAGGGCGCCCCGGGCTCTGTCTCCCCGCTGTACTCACCTCCCCAGCAGGCGCCGCCGCCGCCGCCGCTCCGGGTTTTCTCCCCTGGCTCCCTCGGCCCCCCTCCAGGTCGCTGCTGGCCGGGGGGGCGGTGGTGGTTTATTTTCCTCCGCCCAAGACGAGAAGTCTCCGGTCACACGCCCCGCGGGTAGAAAACATGCAGCCCCCGAGGCGAGCACGGGCTTTCGCGGGGCTCCAGCGCTCCCCTTTTAGCGGGGGGCATGGGGCGGGGGCAGGGAAGGAGAGGGGTGAGCCTCGGCGGAAGCCTTGGGATCAATCTCCGGCAGCGGGACGCGTGGCCCGGGGGCGCCCCGGGGCCGTCAGTGCTCCCTGTCCCCGGGCAGGGCTCCCTTTAAACTCCATGCAGCAGTTGCCTGGTGCCTCCAGCCGCCCATGGCCAAGTCACAGCGCCTGCCTTCCCCCGGCTTCGGGAAGCGCCCCCCCATCCACCTCCTGGGGCTCGGGAACCTGGGCTCAGCCGGCTCCGGTGTGGCTTCCCCCGCTCGGCTGCCAGGCGGCTGAGCAGCGCCTGGCCTCCCCGCACACGCGCACCCCCCGCCCCGGAGCCAGGCAGCGAGCGACAGCTTCCTCCCCTCCCAAGGAGAAGCTGCCCACGTAAAACTCCTGCACACGGGAGCCGTTTCATATTGGACACCTTGCGCCAGGGCCCTTGGTAACTCTTTCCTCACCAGGAGGTGAGGCGCACGCCTGCAGATCTGGGGCTCCTGGACTGAGCAGCGGCCGGAGGCCCAGAGAGGCTGGGGAGAGGGAGTGGGGGGGCAGAGGGTGACAGGCAGAGAGGAGAGGGGCCTGGGGGCAGAGCTACAGGGACAGAGAATAAAGGGGGTGGGGGACAGAGGGCGAAAGAGGAAAGTCGGGGGGGGGGTAAGAGGGCTGGGGGGGGAGGCAGAGTGATGAGAAAGTGAGGGGCACATTTAGAGAGGAGAGGTGGAGAGCTGAGGGGAGGTAGGGGCAAAGAGAGAGTTCGAGGGAGGGAAAGGGAAGAGTGATGAGGATTAAGGGGAGAGACATAAACCACCCAGCCCAGAGCAGCATCCCAGGAGAAAGGAGAAAAAAATGTGCAGGCCCCAAGAGAGAAAAAGAGAGAGAGTCCCCTTGAGGGAGACTCAAGGCTGTAGAAAACTCCCAGGGAGAGACCGAAGGGGAGAGACTTGCAGCGCCTCTCAAACTGTGGGTCGGGATCCCAAAGCGGGTCCCGGCCTCATTTTAATGGGGTCGCCAGGGCCAGCGTTAGATTCACTGCTGATGCCGAAGCCCAAGGGCTTCAGCCCCAGGGTGGCAGGGCTGGGACTCGGGTATGGGCTCCAGCCCCACCTCACCCGGAACGGTGGGTCTTGGACTCCGGCTCTGCCCCCCGGGCAAGGTCATGTAGTCATTTTTGTTGTCAGAAGGTGGTCACGGTGCAATGAAATTGGAGAACTGCTGGGATAGAGAGTCCAGGGGAATGGGGAGGGAAGGAAATTAGCATAGGCAGTAAGGGTTGCAGCCAGGGGAGGAAGTGACTCTGAGTGAGATGGCTGGAGGAAGATATTTATAGCCAGTCTTATGCTACCGCTTCTCATCAGGTCTCTAATTGGCTAGCAGCACAATTCACTAAACACAGTTTAAGGCCCATATTTGAAGAATTCATTCAAAGACCCTCCCACCTTGCAGAGTCCCAGAGCCACCGGAATTCTACACAGCAACAAAACAGACTCGCAGCGTGAGCCCGAGTCAGCTGGCATGGGCCAGCCGCAGGTGTCTAGTTGGTGTGTGGACATACCCTGTGAGAGCTCAAGTTCCTACATGTTGTATATTTCACTATGGGATATTAACCAGAAATGATATTTATATGGCTCCCTTTACCATAGTATCTGAGCAATGCACAATCTTTAATCTATTTATTCTCACAGAACCCATGTCAGGTAGGTATTATCCCCATTTTACAGATGGGGAACAGAAGCACAGAGACTAAGTGACTTGGCCAAGGTCACACAGGAAGTCTGTGGAAGAGCAGGAATTGAACCCAGGTGTTCTGAGTCCCAGACTAGCACTCAAACCACTAAATCATCTTTCCTGTCTTTAGACCAAAGACTAACTCATGTTAGTCAACAAATGGGACACAGGCAAAGCCAAACACAGTGCATATTACTAATTTGTCACAATTCTAGACACCCAAGTGCCAAATAATTTTGCTTCTATGAAAACACACAATCCTTCAGAATAGCTCACAAAAGACGTTTGATGGGCTGACATAAGTGAATGTAGAATCAGACACCAGCATTTTTATAAAGAAAAGAAAATAAAAGGCATAACTAAACACTGCCACAAGCCTCCTGAATGAACAGGTATGGGTTTCAACACAGACCTACCAGTTACACCCTTACTTCTTGACAATATACAGTGCTCGCTCTCTCTCTCTCTGTGTTTATATACAGAGATATTGATGAGGGCAAAGGAGGAAAGATGGTGCCAAATGATCACAAATCATAGTTCCTATCAGGCAGATAGCCCTTTGAAGTGGTTCCAAATTCTCCAAAGTTCTATGGCGCGTTCATGAAGGGATAGAATATAAAGGCTACCTTTTCTGCATCTCGCAGTTTATTAAGCATCACCTTAAGATGGAGAGTTATGGCTTCCCAGACCCTTGAGATCAGCCAGAAAACACCACTGACTTTTATGTCTTTTTAACCAGGATATCTGGGATTAGTAGGGTTTCTTTTCCCCCCGTCTCTCCTTTCTTTACTCATACAGGGAAGGGCACTCTCTCCATGTCTGAAAAGCAGTGACATGGTCACTCTAATGTGACTGAACAGTTGTTTCTCTTTCATTTTCTTCCCCATGAAAGGTATTCTATACGGTAGCTCCATCCTCATGGGAATGCATGCATGTGGCCTGCTTGGCAAAGCCAGCCATTCCTTACATGCCTGGGGCCTGACCCCGCACCACTGTCACTCAGAACTCCCATTGAGTAAGCAGTACCCAAGGAACAAAAGAATCAGGGTGCCATAGTGTGATGAAATTAAACTAAAGACTATTTAGGCTGATCTCTGGAGAAACGTTCTAACCGGCAGAACTGGCATAGTCTCCAATGGAAACGCACTGTTTGAGCCAACTAGAACTGTGTGCATAGTATTCAGGAAACGACATGGAGGGTTTCCAGCAGCTACTAAAACACTTTGACAATCACATTAATATTAAGCAAAGACTGTGTGGCCTCATGGATCATGTGTCATCTTTATATTTCAAGGGTATTTAATTCATAGCCTGTTAGTGTTGTACATTTCCAGTGTAAAAATCTTTCCTGACTGCTGCCTCTCTCTCTCTCCAGACTAGTGAATCACTATGTTACCAACACTTCAGACTAGATGAGGCCTTTAAAACACAGTGAATGAGAGCAGGAGATGTTCAAGGAAGGGATCCCGCCTTACCATGCTCCTCACCTGCCCTAGCGAGCTAGTTAACCCCAATCAGTTGCAGATTATTGCTCCCTGAGCACTGACCAATACATTGGAGGGGTGGAGCCAAAGCTCTTCTGTGCTCTGCCCACTCCTCACCCCCAGAGGGAAGGGATATTGGGTGCATGTTACTTATACGCACCTGGGCCCCTGGTCTGGGGAGGCCATGCAGGAGTATGGGGATTCTCTTACTCCTTCGTATATCGCCATAAGGGTACATAGGCCAGACTACAATCCGGCACTGTATTATCTTCATTATATAGTACATATATCCATGTCCAACGAAAACACTTCAATTGTTGATCCATGAACGTAACTCCCACTGATGTCAATGGGAATGGTGCTGATAAACCATAGGCCGCCTGTGTTTTCATTACATTTTACACCAGGGTAGGGTTGGAATTCATTGCTTTTTCATTCTTTTGCTTTTCCTTTTTTCTTTGGTTAACTCTTAAAGGGATCAAGCCTGATTTGCTTATATGTTACCCCATCAATTTTAATAGCATTACTGGAATGAGTAAAGCAAGGGTTTGGCCCACTATTGTTCTAATCAATTTATAAGAACTTAATTCCCTCTTTAGGCTTATTTTCCTGCCCATAAATTCCCAAAGATAGTAACCAAATCCCAGCCATCCAGTAGCAAAAGCATCTGCCTTGTGGTTTGAAAATAGTAATCTGAAAATGATTGGAGTTCTATATTTATTTTTTAAATTGTTCACGGACCAGATTCTGATCTCCGCTACACCTACATAAATCCAAAGTAACCCCAGTTACTCTGGATTTACATCCACAAAATTGAGATCAGAATCTGGTTCTCCCTCTCTTTTACTCCACATCCTTTAAAACATATTACTGATTGTGTAAAACCTTGTGTTTTATAAGAATAAATATAAATTACCAATTTTGTTCCTATATGTGGACACAAATGCTAGCTCTTCATGGCACAAGCACATGGGAATGTGTATTTTTCATTAAGGGATAAAAGTTTCAGAAATCACAAGTATGTCATCTGCATTACGTTTCTGCAAATAATGCAGAGGGAGACAATATAATACCAATGTGACAAAGTAATACAGTGAAAAATTATTGAAGACAGAGAAAGTTGTTGTCACAGGCCTAGCTGCCTGTGGGTAATTGGTGATAGTTGTCACTGTCAGAACTGAGGCATCGCTCTACTAACAAGTGCATCATGGTTTGATGTAATTTGTCATAAACATGTTTCAGATCAGCCAAAACGATTAATCAAACATTGGGTATCACCCAGTTCAAAGGTGAGACAGCTCAGTAAGCCCATGACTGGGGTGGTGGTTTTTTTTCTTTTTTATCTATGCACCAGCTTTTTGAGCTGCACTTTCTGTGGTAAATCACAGACCAAGCAACACCATGGATACATAGCTATGAGCTATTATTTAACTAGTGACCACTAGTACTAAGAACACACCAGCAGCATTGGCCACACCAGATTAGATCACTGGTCATCCTGCAGCAGAACAAGGGAGAAGCCAAGAGGCAATCAAATCAAGCCAATGTAAAATTTTAGAAAGGACTGACATTTTAAAATGTCTCCCCTTTATTAGCTATGTCATGATTTTATAGATCCATCACATCAAACCGTAGAGATCTTTAAATGGTCAATCTTCCATTGAAATCAGTAGGAGTTTTGCTCAATTGAGAAAATTAAAACTGGAAAAGATCTATGAGGTCCACCTAAGCTATCAACCTTCCAGTGCAGAATTGTTCCCTTCAATATACTATGTGTTCTTGTCCTCCGTCCACTCCAATTTTAAATGTCCCAAGAAGTGTAGGTTCTAAAATTCCTTTGGGAGAGTTCACGAATACTTCATAGCCTAATAGGTCTCACAATTAGAACATGTTTTCTGACTTTTTTTTTTGCTGGCTTTCATCCCATTATTCCTAATTAAACTGCTGTGCACCATCCCAAACAATTGCTACCCAGCCTGGATATTTATACCCTTCTAACAATGGTTAATTATTCCAGAGGCAAATTGTTCTTAAACTTTCTCCTTTATTTCATTTCTCTGTTGGATGATTTATTTTGAAGTTTAATGGGCAATTTTTAGAGCTAAATAGCTAGCTTTTATAATTAGTGAGTAGGTTCTGCTTGAGGATTTATGATCCTTCTGTGCAGTGCTTATTGTCTTTGCCAACTCATGTAATTGATGTTGATTGATTAGGTATTTGCAATGGGGCTGAAGAGGAACCACATGAAAGATCATTGGTAGTTTAAGAAGCAAAAGAGTTAACCGTGCTTGTTTTGTGGGAAGAGAGAGAAGGCAGATCTACCAGCTTTTTAATAACCCAGTGCTGTTGCCCTTGTTTACACTGAATAGTACCTTCTTCCACAAAGAGGATTGATTTTGATTACTCACAGAACAAGGTGCTACTCAGCATAAGTAAGGGTTGCAGCATCAGGCCTAAATTATCCAGCTGTCACATTGCTTAGAATAGTTGTAGACAGCAGAGGAGATGCTTAATAGAAAAGGGCCTGAGCTACAAAACTTCTAGCAGATCCACATCTCCTGGTCACATGCCAGGATCATATGGGTATAATCTCACTTAATCAATTTCCTTCCATTGCAGAGGCCTCGGGGTGTACCTTGGTGCACCCTATTTTCTGCCTGTAGCACGCAATAGTTTAGTCTCCTGTTGGCTGCAATACCTTGGTCTAATTTCAATTGTTGGGTTTGCTGTGCGAATGCTAGATGCTGTTGGTGGCCTGTGATACACTCAGGATTAGATTAGATGATTTGGGTCCCTTCTGGCCTTAAATTCTATGATCTCTGATTCTATCTCCATCCCCTCTGTGTGTTTGGTTCCAAAGTTTCAGTTCAGCCCATTAGAGAGACTGGGCTGGCTATAAACATCAAATCTAGGCTTAGCTTTGGCACCTGACACCCCTTCCCACTGTCTGAAAGTCCAGAGTTTTGATCCAGGCTTACCTACTAGTGCTAGCTACGGCTTCAGTCTTATAATAGGTTCCCACCAGAGTGTGGCTCATTGGATGGGGGCCTTAAAAATCAATTTGATTTTGCAAGTCCTGTTAGTAAACTCTTTCAACCTGGACAATAAAACAACTCCTTTTCATTACAAAATAAACCTGTAGGTAACTGTGACAACACCCACAAAAATTTGCTCACTACCCATTGCAACTCCAAACACTTGTGACTTAGAGAGCATGAGGAAAACATACCATGAGGACCAATGTACATTTATATCTTTAATTTCAAGAAGTAGCCTCAACTTCCAACAATATCTTGCAAGATCTCAAGCTGTGTCAGAATCGCCATCAAGCCTGAGAAAAAAGCACCCGATGCTCATACCTTTGACCTGGGTGTTTTTTATTAATGTTTAGACATAGATTGTGCCCTGGAACACTATACATTAAAAATGGAATAAAGGTGCTGTCCCATATCATCCCAGGAAATGAGACCACTGTTATTTGAACAGGCCATTATCTGTATGTCTATGCTGCAACTAAACGTCCACAGCTGGCCCGTGTCAACTGACTCGGGTTCATGGGGCTCAGGCTTACAGGACTGTTTAATTGCAGGATAGACATTCAGGCTTGGGCTGGAGCCCAGGCTCTGGGATCTTATGGGAGAGGGGGAGGAGGGTCCAAGAGTCCAGGCTGCAGCCCAAGCCCAAACATCTACATGGCAATTAAGCAGCCTGAGCCCTGTGAGCCTGAGTCAGCAGGCACGAGCCATTCACGGTGTTTAGCAGTGTAGACACACCCTATAAGGCAATGTATATATCTTATAAATTTACAAGGGAGTTTCAGTGGGGAGTTTTTTCGTTATCAAAGATAGCCCTGTAATTTAATGAGTCAGATGTTCTAAATCTTGTGTTGCTTTTCATTTTAAACATCTTAAAATGTTTTGTTGACAATGTGCTTATTTTTAGACTTCCCAGTGGCAAGAGACATTTTGGAAGGGAAGGGGGGTGAAGCTCCATTCAGACTTTACTTTAATGGGAAATTTTACTGATGGGGAGGTCTTTTTTTTTTCTTTTACACCTAACTCCCAGAGCACATCATGATCTCTCAGATAGGCAGGGATGACTCCTGATTAAACACCTGCCTATCTGGAATGCGGCAGCTCTATTCACCAATCTTATCCCTTCCTGGGAAAATTATTCCTGCAAGGGGGGTTGGAATAATCTGCAAAGGAGAAGCGTGTGTGGGTACCACCCTACATCCAACAGCACACGCGTGAGTGTGCGGACCACCTTTCAGCCCTGCCCAAGAATGCCTCTACACTGCAGACCTGTGGTGTGGATTTCCTTTAGGTGAGGAGCTAAAATGGTTCAGTCAGCCTCCACCACATGCTCTTGCTGCTGTTCATGGGTTTACAGCAGGGCATCTCTGTGCAGTTTCTGCCTAATTTGGCCCTTAAGGGAAAACCTACTCCCCAGAACTCAACTCAAGTATCTGCACTAGATTCTGGAGAGATGCATGGGGTGTCAGTGAAAGAAGAAATGCATCCTTCTCCCTGGGAGACAGCTGCTACTGTAGCCTTGAGGCTTCACCCAGGCAAAGGGGAATGAGAGGGGCCTGCTACCTCCACCCCATATACTGCCCCCACTCAACTATTGCATGCTGGTGCACAGGGATCTACTATGGAGCTCAGCCCTGTGCATGTGGTATGGGCACCCTGGGCATCCCCTACCTTGCACAGCATAACTGCTTCAGAACTATTAAAGACACGGTGACAGTTGTAGGATTGGCCCCTTTAAATGATATTTAACCAAGTTAGCTACCCTCATACCTGGTGCATTAGGCTTGTTCAAGATGTCCCATTTGGGCTGCCAAGCACAGAATGAACTCCTAAATCCTGACACTATAATAATAATAATCTGCCCAGATTAGGACAGCATCTTCTGGAATACATTTACAATTTTGCTGAATGACCATGAAGTGGGCTGTAGCTCATGAAAGCTTATGCTCAAATAAATTGGTTAGTCTCTAAGGTGCCACAAGTCCTCCTTTTCTTTTTGTGGATACAGACTAACACGGCTGCTACTCTGAAACCTGTCATAGTCCCAATGGGACAACTGGCTATTATTCCACAACCCCGGCCATTATCTTCCCTAAATATCACAAACAGGTAAAAGCGCATCGACCTGTGCTGGATTCGCCAACATCTCACGTTCATGGACACCAAGAGTCTAGAGCAAAACAGGCAGCATTTTATGGTGTGCAGGCTGTTGAAATAAATCCATGCCCCAGGACCACCTTTCAGGTGTGCTAAACCCCACACTCTGCCATATCGGTGCTACCGTGTGTCATTCAAGCAGCAGTACAGGGATTCCAGGGATACACATGCCACAGAACAATGCAACTCTCTGACACCTGGTATAAACCTCTCCATTTCAATCTGCTCTCTCTGACATGGAATTCACGATCAGTTACCAAACATCTCCATACAGTGTAGCTGCATCTCTTAAAGGGACACCACCAATTTGAAATAGGACATCTCAGAAAAAAAGGAGTTTACAGTAGTCCCCCACAACCAGTGGTCAATTCTGGTGGTTTTGCAATCACACTTGGCCCATTACAAAGTGCTATCAAATGCTCAAAGTAAGCAAACTAATTCAATAGACCAAAACAAAATTCTAATATGTAACAGCTATCATGATTTTAGGTGCTTCTTGTAACACTATTAGGTAACAATTTTTCAAACAGATGTGTGGCAGACAGACAGTACCCCTTCAAGAAATATATCCAGGTATCACAGACTTGTTGATGTCATCATCACAGTGAGACCCTGATCTCAATGTATGGCACTGCTCATGTGCATAAAATTAAGCATGGACATAAGTGTTTGCAGCTAGCCAGCGTGAATAAGACTGACTTGTCCTGTAATTATTGTGTGATATGCCCAGTCACAAACTGAAATTTCAACTGTGAACACCAATCAAGGAATTAACTAATTTTTCAGTTTCTGGGTAGAATAACTGGAGGCAAAGGACTGATTTAATCAAAGTGCCTCAGTAATCAACTCCTGAAATGTACCAGTGACAGACAGACAGACAGACAGACAGAAAGCCTGATGTAGTCAGATCCTTCTAATATCAAAGCAGAGCCAGCAAAAATTCTTTCTAAGTGCAGTGTAAGAGAGCTTAGCAGAGCATTATCATGATTCCTTGGTGAAGAGGAAACACACAGTACACAGTGTCCTTCAGCCTGCCTGTCAGAGACAAAATCTCCATCTAGAAAACCCAATAAAAATATATTTCTTTTTAACAAGTGCATCAAATGTGTGTTTCTCTTTTTTAAAAAGGAAGTAACTCTGAAGTCATCCAAGCACATATTTCTAAAGAATATCAAAAGTGGCAAAAATATATAAAAATTATTGCCTGCAAAGAGCTGAAGCAGATGGTCTGTTGTGACTCCTCCATAGCCTAATGCAATTAATGTGAGTCAAACCATTTTCCAAAAATAATGAAGAATCCACATTTGAAGATTTCCAGCCCTCCAGAAATCCCTTTGGACTTCCCAGTTCCCGCTCAACACAAAGTGAGGCATTGGCTGTCCCAAACCCACTAATAAACCCAGACTCAGGCCAGCCTTTCTGCTCTCCTAATACGATTAGAGATAAAAACTATGGTGTTATGCAAGGATCTGGGCAAACATGCAACATTCCAGCAAACGACAGAGCTGTACAACAAGTAAGGAATTATTGCTACCTGGGAAGCATCATTATAGAAGATGGAAGACAGCATTATTGAAGGCAGCATCAGAATAGCAAGAACACAACAGATGAGACGGGACATAAATCTTAAGGCTAAATTCTGCCCCCAAGCCCAGCCGCCCACCTCCAGCTGGAGATGAGCTCCCGCTAGCTTGGGGGAGAAGGCGGAGCATCAGTGGGGCCAGGGCCTGGGTTAGGGGAGGGTTAGCCTCCCCTGGCCTATTATAGCCACTGCCCATGCATTACTGAATGGAATAGTTTGTGATTAGAAAGAGACTTGCCAGACAGGGAATTCTGGTTGCCTACTTCTCTGTAGAGGTTCCGAGATCTTCTCTTTTTCTCTGGGAGACTCTCCCTTTTGATCATCTTCACACTTCGTCTGCCCCTCTCCATGTTCTTCTATCAGCCCCATCAGGCAGATGAGACGAAAGGTTCCAGAAGATGGGTGACCACATCAGGGGGACATCAAAGCCAGCAACGTGACTCTGCAAGGGGTTGACAGAAACTTACTGCACATACTGTACTAATTTATAATTTATTGAAACTAGACCTTTTAGTCATGCATACCACCCTTTCAGTGAGCAACAGGACAACAATGGGAGCACAACACGGACACAAACAGTGAATAGTTGCAGCTGTAACAGATGTTCAGTTATTAATAAAAGCTCAATATTACCACAGAATATTAAAACACAAGTTAAAGGACGTGCTTTCACAGACAGCCCCACTATTTACAGGTATGCAGGGATCCTTGCCCATTTGTTTTCATTGCAAACAACATCTGCATAGACAAAATGACAAGTCTAGGGCTAGATTCAGCCACAACCCCACAGTGATGGGGATGTTAGAGGTGCAACACCTGAAAGGATATCCTCAGTAGCACTGGGCCGGATGTAGGCACAATGGTTCTGAACCCACTGAGACTGATGTAAATTGGGACTACCTCCACTGGAACCAATGAACCTGATTCTGCATGCACAGATGCTCATGTAAATCAGGAGTAACAGCACTGGAACCAGGGAACTGGGATAAAAACCAGGGAGAGATTACAGTCAGGCCTACATTTGACCTCTACCCTGCCACCACTTTTGACCCCCTAGCTGCACCTTTCCTCAACTCTTCATTTGACCTGCATCCCTGGTTCAACTCCCCCAAACATGAAAAGGTGCCATCACACCCCTTGGTACCTGGGATGCATGTGTTCAGAACAAAGAGATAAGGGGTAGACAAAAAGTAGAAAGCTGATTAGTTAAATCTAATTTCAGATGAGGCACCCAGTATCTTTTTAATGTAAATGGATGAGTATAAAAAGGATAGCTTAGGAGTGTCACTTTGACAGCACATCTTCTTTGTAAGGTGAATTTAACAATACTACAGGAGACAGCTACCCAGGAACTGGTATCAGATTGAACCTTCTTTCCTCCTCTATACTATTATTGAGTTTTAATAATCCGATGAAGTGAGCTGTAGCTCACGAAAGCTTATGCTCTAATAAATTTGTTAGACTCTAAGGTGCCACAAGCACTCCTTTTCTTTTTACAGATACAGACTAACACGGCTGCTACTTTGCAACCAATAATAAACATGAAAGACATTGGGTATTTGGTCTCTTGAATATATTTCATAACGAACTAAAGTGTGGTCAAGCAACTGGCTACATAGTTTGTCAGCAACTCTTGCTTCCTTCTTCCCTGCCACAGAGGAAGTTTCTCACCTGATCGCCTCCTCTAGGCCCTCCACATACCTCAGTGACCCCATCCCATCTCTTGATCTACCTAGCACCTGCTCTTATCCCCTCCCTTACTCTTCTCCTTAACCTCATTCTCCTCTGGTTCTTTCCCCTCACACTATGAGCAATTCCACCTTTGACCCCACTTGCCCCACCTCCCTTCTCTCTTTCATCTCTTAACTCATTGAGCATGCTGTTTACAATGGCTGTCTGGAGTTCTACTCCTTCACTTCCATCCTAGTCCAGCTTCCAGACCTTGCACTCCACTGCAAACTGCTCTCGCCAAAGTCTCTAAATAACATCTTCAGAAGCCAAAGCTCAGAACCAATACTCCATCCTCCTTGACCTGTCAGCCACCTTCAACACAGCCAGCTGTGCTTTTCTTGAAATCTTGTCCTCCCTTGGCTTCTATGACTCTGTCCTCTCCTGATTCTCCTCCTCTCTTTAATTGCTCCTTCAGCACATCCTTCAGAGGATCCTTCTCTTCCGCCCGCAACTTTCTGTGGGGGTTCAACAGGGCTCTGTCCACGGTCCCCTTCTGTCCTCCCTCTACATCTTATCTCTGGGAAATCTCAACTGCAAGCAGAGTCATCTACCATCTCTCTGCAGACAACTCACAGGTCTATTCCAGACCTGTCTCATTCTGGCCAAACTAAAATCTCAGCCTGTTTCTCTGACACCTCCCTCTGGATGTCTATCTGTCCACTCAACCTCAACATGGCTAAACCAGAGCTCTCAGTCTTCCTCTTCCCCCCATCAAGCTCTCCCCAAGACCCCTTTTTTTTTATTGCTGTTGTCAACATCGCCATCCTGCCCATCACTCAGGCCCATAAGCTGGGCATCATCTTCAACTCAAAACTCTCTCCCGGACCTCCTATCCAAGCTACGTCTAAATCTTGCCGGTTCTGTCTGCAGAGCATCTCTAACATATGGTCTTTTCTCATCCATCCACACAGCTAAAACTCTCATCATCTCATCTTTTTCTCTGGCTTGGACAAAAGCCATCCTGCCCCACGTCTGTCCATTCAGAATGCTCCTGCACAGATAATTTACCTAGCCCCCTCATTTTGATCGTGTCCCCCCTTTCACTGACTCCCTCTTCTCTATAGTATGAGCCGTAAGTTATTTGTCTTCACCTTCAAGTTCCATCACAGCCAATCCCCACTTTCCCTATCATCGCTCATTCACTATCGAGATAAGGACTCCCACCTCCAATCAGCCCATGATGCCACCCTCCATCACCCATTTGTTAAATTTTCACCGTTGTACTTTCTCCCATGCCACCCCTCACACTTGGGAGGAGCTCTCTGTAAACCTACCTCATTGTCTTCCTTCAAATCTCTCCTGTTCAGTGATGCCTACAAAACACTTGACAACAGTTAGGCTGCGGGTGTGCAGAGATCACCGTTTGTTATGCTGACCAGTATCTCGCTGTTTCCTTGCACTCCCCCATCTATCTGTATCCATCTGTCTATCATCTCTTGTCTTATACTTAGATTGCAAGCTCTTTGAGGCAGGGACCATCTTCTTGTTCTGTGTTTGTACAGAGCCGGGCACAGTGGGTTCCTGGTCCACGACTATTGTCCAAGCCTCGACGGTAATACAAATAATTGATGACGATGATAAACTCCATAAGGGTTTCTTCTGAGCTCTGGATAGGCTCTCACATCTTTCAGATGGTTTTGTCCATCCCTACTTATTGCAACACTGGGCTTTCAACACCTCCTCTGATAACTGGATTCTTCCCTCTCCTTGCCAGTCATCATACTTGCGGCACAGACAGCACTTATGAAGGAGTTTTCTTACTAATAACGTCTGAGTATTTCACTCTGCTAGCCAGCCACTTAATGCCAGCCAGACATTGCTTTTTTATAGATAGCCGCTGAACTTCAAGATCAGTTAGCTAATCAAAGCCACATTAGGAGCCCATCAATCAGCAGGGAGCACTGAACAACAGATAGTAAGACTGTCAATGGCTGTTCAAGGCTGAACTAAGGAGAGCCACAGAGAGGTCTTGTGGTCTGTGTACAGGTGCGGACAGTCCCCGTATGCCTCCTTGTGGCCAGGTGTGGCACTGCAGGTGAGACCCAACTTCCTTTCCTCAATGGGTAACAATAAGTTCACTTTAACAGATCTGGGCAAGGAGAAGCAGACACATACTATCAAAGTAGCAAAACCCTTTAATAAGTATTCAGGCTAGGAGCAATTACAATAACTGGTTCATAAGGTTCTCACTTGGCCCCTGTTCAGTGCTCCCAAACAAAATCCTCAAATAAAGTCTCTGAATTTGATCAGGTTAGTCACCTGGAGCCTGAGGAAGAAACCACCCACTGTACTTCTGCACAGTTTCTCTCCCCTTTCCCTTGACAGCTTCCGGTTTCTGTTTAAATACCCCAGCCCGGGCTGGGGGCAGGCAGGGCCTCCTTGAGTACACCCAGACTGTCCCTGGTCATAGGCTCTGGCCTGACCCTTAAAGGGGTAGTTCACTTTTTCCCATAGTCATTCAAACCTGTCCCCCTGTTCTACACCTCATGTCATGAATTTTAATCTTGGTTAAAAAGGCCAACAGTCAGCTCTAGCAGAATTCTTTCTATGAAGTTTCTGGACCTATGCCACTTAGGAGGCCATCCAAATTAAAGCCTGGTTACCCAAGAGGGTTTCATTCCATCCACAATTCTGTTGAACTTTACATATTAAAAAAAAATCTTGTAGCACTTTCCTTGACTCTCTGGTAGAGTGCATGAAAAATCAGAGCAGAATCCAAAGATGTTCAAAGGACTTCTCTTTACAAACAATTCCAACTATCATTGCCATGTGATAGGGACAAAACAGCTAAACATTCACATTGGGAGTTTTCTTTTATAAGCCTGTTCAGTTTGAGCCAAGTTTCCCCAAAAGCATTATTGTGAGAAAAGGATATCCTTTGATATTAAGGTATGCTTTTAGTTGCCTTGACAGTATGTGTATCCAAGAAGATGTTAAAGCAGATTTCAGCCAAAAACGTTTAACATTGCATCTAAATGAAGCCATCACTCAGAGAGAGAAAACCACCTCTAATACAAGAATGTCATAGCTTCTTTATATTATATATTCCACTAATCTGGATGTTGGACCAACAGTCCTGGTGACTCTGCAGTCACAGAAAATGTGACTCTCTTTGGAAATAGTTTCATTAATTTATTGACACCGGTACCAGAAACCACTTACAAACTCCTGTCTCAAGAGGACTGCCAAAAGTACCCCATAATGTACTGATTACAGTTCTGCTCCTCCTTTATCCAAAGGGCAGCCCCTGCACATTACGTTTATGCTCCTCCAATATATTCAGGAAGCCAGAAAAAAATTCTTGCCTCTATCTGAAATATTCACAGTTCAGGTCCTGTCTACCTTGTTTTTCCCAAAAGATGGATGACTGGAGAAGTAGCAGTAATGTAGTGTGACAAGTAACAAAGCAATGTAACCTGATGTAGAGGAGGAAGAAATACATATTCAGATGGTTTAAAAAAAAGTTCTGGTTTTTTGTTTAATTATAATTAAACCTATTTTATAAAAACAACTAACAACCCACTGCCTGAAAAAGAGACTTTGTTAAAGATTCAACACACACCCCTAGTTAAGTGCTGAGAAAGCGGCTCTGAATCTTCCAAGACAAACCCCAACAGAAAGAGCAAAGACAAGATTTGATATTTCTGGTGTTTTTGCAAGGTTAAAAAAACAACCAGAAAAGGAAACTTAAGAAGAAATAAAAAGACCTCAGACCTTTCCAGCCTTATAATTAATAAAACCCCGACATGACAAAAATCCTTTTCATCTCTCTGAGTAAGTCCAATTTTTGTCTGGTCCTTTGAACACTTGCTTAAGATACATTTCATGGTAGTTCAACCCAGTTTGCTTGTAACTGTAAAACCAGGACAGAGCTCTTCAGGTTTTTTGGGTGATAGCATCATCCTTTAAACTGTTGAGAACGAAAGTGATCACTAATCAAGTTCAGCTGGCTCCCCAAGCAATGCAATGCTTCTTGTCTAAAGTTTTCTTTTCTTTTCTTGCTTTTTCTTTTCAGTCTGTCACTCCAAATGTAAAAACCCTGGACTGGTTTACAACACAACATACCAACTCAAGCTCAACCATTCATTCAGCATTTCTTCATCCCAATGTATTCTTTCAATAGGGTTTCATTTTAGTTGGCATTGCCTTAAAAATATTATGCCTAGAAAAGGCAAGAAAATCCTAAACACACAGTATATCTGGTATAAAGCAAATTAAGGAAGAGCATATTAAATAGTTTCAAAACAGATGATAAAATCAGATGGAACAACAACAACTTTCTTTCTTTCCATAATAGCAAAGATGCTATTGCAAAATGTCGACAGAGGAGAGCCACTTCGAAGATCTCAATATCAAGGCTTCCATGGGATGGACAAATTTACATAGAGGGGATTTTAACATCTGTTCTGTGATTCAAATAAATTGTGGTTATTTCCAGTCTTATTAATAGCTCAAAACCTAATATTATTAAAATGGAAATCAACAGCTGTTCCAGATGTCCTCTCTTTGGAAAGTAGATGATGTCTGAACTCAGCCTGTTTAGAAGCCTTTGGTCAATTCTTTCGTTGGATCTGGAGCCCTTTATTAAAATGGTATGAAAAAACCCACATTGTATTCTCTCTGTGTGATATTGAAGCTGCTGGATTTCTACTTTATCACGGGTAGTTTTTCGTCACTTTTCTGTTGTTCTATTCTATACACGTGCTTTACGTCGCCCTTATCACTGTAGTATCTGAACAGTTTCCAGTAGTGCACTGAGCACTTTCCTGTGGCATGGGTTTTATTTTGGGGAATATTTATTTTAACATACATGCTGCCCTGTGTGTAGGTTAGAGAAAGCAGGTCGGAGCAGCGCACTTTGCATTTGGAGCACTGGCCATGAGCAGAAGCTGATGAGGTTTGTATGGCCCTTAGTTCCTGTAGGAATTCATTCATTCAAAGTCTAGGATGAGCTCCTGAGAAAGTTCCGTCTCCCGCACAGGTGAGTTTTACCCTTATAAATAGAAAGATCCATTTTGCCAGAGTGGCAGAACAGCTAATGCAGTGGTGTTGTGGCTGAGAGCTTTTCCCTTGCTTGTACTTACCCATCTGATCCCAATATGATTAATGGTTCACTCACTTTCACCCTTACAGGTAACACCTACACATTTTCCATGTACAACAGGACTACTATCTCAGCTGCCCCTTTCATCTGTACCAATCTTTGGACTCATTCTGTGAGCCCTGAAGTGAGAAGATACTTACTCATAGAAAGATTAGTCATGGAAGAGTTGCATGACCTGCCTTGTTTATCTCACTGCCTGGAATTGGCATTATCCAAAACACAATTCCGTTGCAGCAGAAAGAGGAAGGTACCAATGGATTATCTGACATAATGGACCTGATTATAATCTTACTCCAGTTCCACACCAGCGTATCCCTAATCTTTTCAGTCAGTACTGATCCCCACCAGAGTAAGCAATAACCGAAACAGACCCGGGCGAATCATCTGGGGCGACACATTTCAAACACATTGCCTGATTCATAATGAACCGAGAGAACAAGGGACACTTGTAGGAAAACTTCCCTTCAAGCAACCAGGTTTGTTATCACCAAGGATAGATCCTCCTGCCTGCAGTGCATGCTTTTAGGGTCAGTTGGATGCCATTCAGTGTATTAGCATATATCTGGAACCACAGGATGCTAGGAAGAGATTGTGATGAATATCCAGAAAGCTCCTAAAGAATTGAGCAGTTTGGCAAGCATCTAAGAATAACTGTTCCCCGACAAGGAGCTCTGATATTATGTATGGTCTTTTGAAAAAGCAACTGGCAGGACAATTATAAAACAAGGGTTTCGGTGAAATGACGTACTGTTCTCATTGCGCAATTGCAACATCATGAAAGAAAAACACAAGAGAAACTTGCCAAGCTGCATGAAAAAAGAAATAACCAACAACAAGAATGAAAGAGACCTTGCTGGCAGCACTGACTAAATAACTTGCAAATCGTTACTGCCCTCTTTCACCCACCTTCTGTAAAGTAATTGCTGTGTGCTGAAGCTAACTCACCGGAGATACTGCTGCTGCTAACATGGAGCGGCCAATTAATTACCCTACATAGAGCCAAACAGTTCCAATCTCAAAAGAACTAGAAAAAGATTTTGAGGGTAGCAAAAAATCCGGTTTTAAAGAAAAGGGGGGTTGGTCAATATTTGGCAGTGCTGAATCTGCATTTAGATGAAATGTTTGATGATGAGAGGAGCGAGGCTGAAAGGTCAATGAATTTTAGTGCAATCTTATAAATGAACCTAAAGGAGCAGATACATAGTTATTCTGAATTCAGAGCTGCAGGTGCTAACAGCCAAAGACTGCACAAAGGCCTTTGCATAGAGTACAGCCCTGTACAAATATTGGTTGAGCTTAATTGGACAGTGTTAGTATTCATTAGCCCATACACATATCCAACTAATAGGTTACTCAGGGCTCCAGTAGCCTGGCTTCTCTGCAGGCCTCACCCCTCGCTTTTATAACAGGGGTTACAATCATAGGACTAGAGCTACATGAGTGCAGCTGTCCTGGCGCTCAGGAGTATGGGCCAGGCTTTTATTTGTTTCTTTATTTTTGGGTGGCGTGCACACAAATTCACCTTCCTTCCCCTTGGATTTCAACCCCAAAGGCACCCCAAAACATGAAGTTAAACTCAGTCAAAACCACCACCTCTCCCTGGATTTGGATCAAAATCCGAGGTTGGCCAAAGAGAAAGGGTTTGGGTCTGGATCAGATTTAAGCTGGAGTTCAGAGTTCCGAATCAGGGTGGAACCGGGGACCAGCGCCAAAATCTTGTGAGCTGTCCTGGCAATATTTTGGGGCTCAGGTTACAGGCCCTGTGGTGGGGGGCTGAAGCCTTTGGGCTTCGACTTTGACCTCGTCCCCGCCTTGGGTGGTAGGGCTCAGGCTTTGGCTTTGTCCCACCCTCCGGGGCAGTGGGACTCAGGCAGGCTCAGATTTCGGTCCCCCCTCCTGGGGTTGGGTCATAATTTTTTGTTGTCAGAAGGGGTCACGGTGCAATGAAGTTTGAGAACCCCTGCGCTAGTCAAACCCAGTGTTTCCTATGGTTCCCCCCAATACCATAAATTGCCCCAATCTTGCTCAAAACTCAACACGCAACGCCCCATAATTCAGCACAACTTCATTTGAATCTTTGTCACGGTTTGCTCTCTAGTCTATTCATGCACACGCATATATATCCTAAACAAAAAGCTTTGTTAGGAAAGACTTACGATGGAATTCATTTCAATAGAGTCCAAGTAACTCAAAAATGTCCTTACAAAAATGTAACATTTTTAAAAACGTCAAACCTCAAGATGTCTGGAAATTAACACTGAAGGGAGCCAGCCTGCCCTTAGTGCCATAAAATAATCCTTAATCACTAACTCTTAGCCACCAGTCTTATTTCTTTAGTTAGGAGTGATGTTATAGTCTTGACTTTCCATTCCTGGAGTTTTGTCCTTTGCAAACCTCAAACATCCATGAGTTTATCTGCACCGATTTCCCTTTCATTATCATCACACACGAAAAAGGAAAGTTTTCCAAATAGGTATCTGTTTACCATCCAAAGGCTGTTTGTGGGGCCTTGTGCAATGAATTGGCGGGTCTCAGGCCAGTTCCCAATGGACACACGGCCTCATTATAAATATCACCATAGAAAAGAAGACTGATTGTTGACAGGGATAGCCGAGATGGCAGAGGACTGAAGGGGCACTGAGATTTAGCCAACCTCTCACTCTTGTTTGGTGGTGCCTCGACATCAGTGCACATCTGCGCTATCACTGCCTATTCTGAACCTGTTCTGGAGCAAAACAAAGGAGGTAAATCTCCAGAGCTATCACCATGGAGGATGCTAATATCGGAAAGTAGGGAGATCAAACATACACATAGGTGCATTTAGAGCTAACCTACTGCAGAAGAGGAAGAACAAACTGTATCTGATTCAAAATAAGCTACAAGAAACCTAAGCCCAAGGAGTCTCTTGTTCTACCCAACAGCGCCTACCCCATTGCCCCTCAAGGAGCAAAAATACGTCAAAACAATACAATAATAAAAAACAAAACAACAATAAGCCACAATACAGGAAGACTAGCTCTGTGCATACTTCTGATCTTCCCCCTACCCCACTATCCCCATGACCACCCCCTAGGCTAATAAGATTAGCATAAGTAGTACCCTACCCTAAAGCTATACTAGCATGGAATAAAAGAGATCAAATCAAGCTGGTGCAGGTCATTACATTGGTTTAATGCTGTGGCTGTTTAAGTCAGTAGCAAAATTACCATTGACTTCAGAGAGTGCCAGACTGGTTGCACAACTGTATATACAGAAGACTTTGACCTTGACTCAGGAAAGCACTTAAGTGTGTTCTTAAATCCATCCCTATTCAGGAAAACACAAACATTTGCTTAACTTTAAGCATGTGCTTATCATAGAATATCAGGGTTGGAAGGGACCTCAGGAGGTCATCTAGTCCAACCCCCTGCTCAAAGCAGGACCGATCCCCAACTAAATCATCCAGCCAGGGCTTTGTCAAACTTGATCTTAAAAACCTCTAAGGAAGGAGATTCCACCACCTCCTTAGGTAACCCATTCCAGTGTGTCACCACCCTCCTAGTGAAAAAGCTTAAGTCCCATTGACTTCAGTTACTTCAGTGGAAGCTAAGCATGTACTTGAGCGTTTTCCAGATCAGAGCTTTGGCTAGAGACTCTAATTTCCACAAGATATTACTATTTATTATTCAGACCATGTTACAGTAGCACTCTGAGGCCCCGGTCATCACTGGGGACCCATTGGGCTAGTTGCCGCGCATACACATATTAAACAAATATTCCAGGCTGCAAAGTACTTCCAACAGCAATTCAACGCTTTCTCAAATGCTCAGTTTTCTGGAAAACCCGAACAGGTTCTGTGCTAAACTGTTGAAATTCTACCACGCACAATATCAGCTGTGCTAGGCTTTTTTGCTTAGGTTATATATCTTGATTAATTGCATTCTCTCTCTCAGTCCCTCTCCTATTTATTTATTTAGCTATTTATTTAATGTTTCGTTTGAATTAAGCACCAGAGTCATCATTCATAGATCACTGTAATTGTTCTCCCATTCTTCTTCCGCCAGCTATTCGGGAAGCCTGTTTAAGGTTGACCCTACCAACCCGTATTCATTTTACTTCAAACATTTCAATTACTGTAGCGTTTTGATCCACTTGAACAGTCGTCGTGTCTAACACGAGCATTGCCAAACCAGTGTCCACTTATGTTTTATCCTCCCTAGATGGCATGCTGATAATGCTACTTAGCTGTAACGAGTAGTCTCCTTATCCCTATTGTACAGATGGGGGCACTGAGGTTCAGAGGTGAAAGGTCACACAGCAGAGCAGTGATGGAGTGGGAACTAGAACGCGGGTCTCCTGAGTCCCAGTCCAGTGCTCTAGCTACTGGATCACACTGCTGGTGCTGCAAAAATAAGATGTGGGTGGCTTAAGAGGCACTGTGAACAGCAGCTCCCTGATGGACATCTGGGATTGGCTGGAGACTGTAAACCGGCCCTGCCAGGCAATGTGGAAAAGGGCAGTACTCCTTGTTAACATATCAGCAAGTCAAGACCAGATCCAAGTAAAAAGGGTGACGCCTGGCACTGTTGCCTTTATCACAGAGAACTTGTGAAAACAATTACGGTTATTAAGTGGTTGTTAGCTGGGGAATCAACACCGAAGGTAATACAGGCTTGTTACGGGGGAGTTCGAGAAACAGTCACCTGCGCAGGATTCCTGGTAGCTCCACTGACCCTTGGGGATCAGAGGGGCAGGGGTGCTGGAACAATTTGTATAGTGGGAGTGCTGAGAGTCACTGAACCAAACCATAAACCCTGTATGTGACAGAAACCACTTCAAGCCAGGGGCTGCAACAGCACCCCCAGCACTCCTAGTTTCAGCATCTATGCAGAGGGGTTCAAATGAGGCCTCTGTTGCAGAAGTGTGTTGTCTCTGTACAGTTCCCTGAGATATGCACACGCTTTCCTGCTGCGGGAGGCAGGGAGGAAATTATTTCTTCCCTTCGCCTCACCCTGGGATAGTTAGAACTCAGAAGATATTCTCCATCAGGCCCCAACAGTTTTAAGGTAAGTCAAATTTTAGGCATAAACTATTTAATCTAATGGTAAGGGAAAGACCCAGCGAATCAGCATGTTTGATCCCTCCTCCAGCTTTGCACAGGGCAATTTCCTTATGTAATTCCCACTATTAGTCTCAGCTAATCTGTTTGTGAATACCTCCCATGGTGATCTCCGTTAAACACATTAGCACAAAAAGAGAAATAACATTCTCCAGTGACTTTCTTGGCCTGCCTTTCAAAAGCTGTGGAACAGAGATAGATGCCCTCGGATAGCATTATATATGTGGATAGCATTGTTGCTATTGGTATTACCGTAGGCCTAGGAGCCCTAGGCATGGACCCCTTTGGGCTAGATGCTGTACAAACACAGAACAAAGAGACACCTCTCTATATATTATAGTACAACATACTATTCCCCCCTGCCTCGATATGTGGAGATTTCTACCTGAATCAATGGCATATTGAAGCATGTTTCCTATCTGTTTTTACCTTGATTAGCTCCTATCACATGTGCCTGCACATATTTTCATTAAGTCCTTATTATGATCACTATGATATGGCCCTGTGTGTAGAACAGGGCTAATTTAGATATTATATGACTGATTACACTCTTGCTTGCACCGGTGTAAATCAGGAATGGCTCCATTCACTTTCGTGCAGTTACACCAGTCTAAACGATAGCAAAATAAAGCCTTATGTTGAAAGCAGACTTGTGTCATAAATTGGCTTACTGCATATATACACGATCTTTGCGCATGTCACCTTAGTTTGGACCTGTACACCTTTCCCTTGAAAATCTTTTACAAAGTAGCATAATTTCTTTGGAGCATGGACTGGCTTTTTGCTACATGTACGTAGAGTGCCTAGGGACAATGGACTCTCAATCCCTGACTGGAGCCTTTAATTGCCACGACAATACAAATATTAAACAATAATACTCACTGCAGTCCTGGTCATGCCACTGTACTCCCTTCCTTTTCTGAAGTTTCCTAGTAAACTAGCAAGTCTACTCCGAATCCCCTGCACATAACCGGTCCAATTCTCTTCTCACTTACACGGGTGTAAGTCTGCATTCTTTCCACTGATGTCAATAGTGATGCACGTTGTTATAAATCACTGAGATGTAGGGCACATTCAAGCCTAATGTATCCCTCAGGTAGAAGAGGAGAAGCCTGCATCCACCTCAGTTAAAACAGAGCAGGGCAGGTTTCTGATTCTCAAGATTAGGCAGCCCCTATGCCCTTCTAAAGTCATGCCTTTCCTCTCCATATGCTGTTTCAACAAACCCTTACTTCCAAGGGCATTATAGGAAAATAAAAATCTCTCCCTATTTTATCTTTGATTCCATATATTCCAAAATAAAGATATTTATCTTTGGTCCCATAACAACAGGTGGGGCACAACAGGATCAAGGGTACCATTTTCACAAGCATCTGTGTAACTTAGGAGCCTGAGTCCCTTTGGTTTCAAATGAGACGTAGGTTCCCCTAAGTCCCAGTTGAAAATGGGTCTCGTAAGTCACTAAGGGCGCCTGTGACATTTTTTCCCCCAAATCTAGAATCAATCTTCTGGCTGGGGCCTGAATGCTGCATAGTTCATCTGCTCAGAACTTCAGGCCCCAACACAAAAGAAATAATCAAACTTAAGCCTCAATCAAATTAAGCACCACCTCTTATACACACCCTCCTTAAACAACTACTTTAAAGGTGCCCCAAGGCCTCCATTACAATTTTGTTTCACTTTATTTAAAAACCAGTCCCTACCAGGCAATTGCTTTTTGCTGCTCTCCTGGGCAATCACTGAGGACAAGGTTTTCAATGTCCCCTGTACATTCTTTTTCTCTCCTCCCTCCAAAACACATTTCAAGGAGTACACTTAAAAGTAGCTTTATATTTAAAGGGGGGAAATATAGAAGTCCCTGAATAAAAAAGATAAAGATTCAGAAAGAAAATACCCCAGCAGATGGAGGATTTAGCCCATATTCAAAGGGGACCTGAATCGAGCTAACACATTCGGATTATCAGTAAAGATTATTCCACATCTGGATCACTTAGTTTTCTCCTGAGGTGACTGTTTCCCACTTTTCCCAGCTTCAGGTTCATGCTAATGCTTCTAGATCAAACACCTCCGTTAATCATTGTGTGATTTCACTCAGACAATACATTTTAACAATTTAAGACTGCTGTACAATTTTACAACTATTTTTAATTTATCCTACTAATTCAAACTGTAATATCCTGTGTGGCAGAGCTCCAGCCTTGTCCCCGTGGGTCCCGCGCTTCCAGGTGGTTTATGCTAGCCTCAGATGCTCACTGCGACCCTCTACGTAGCCCTTCCCTCTCTAGGGCCAGGGTTACAGTCTACTGAGCCCTTTTCATCATAAGCCAGCAAGGAGGTTGGTGAGAGAACTCCCACAGTCTCTGTTGTCCCTATGGGCTTATTCCCGAACAGTTTAGCCTCCTGTCCTGACAGGGGCCTGTCTTCCCCTCCCAGGAGGTGTTTCTGTAGTGGCGGGTTGTGGTGAACCTGGTCTCACCCTCTACTCCGGGTTCCAGCCCAGAGACCCTAATGGCAGCAGCTGTTGGCAGCCGACCTTTCACTGCCAGAGTTGCTACATTTCCCTGGGCCATTTCCCCACAGCTCTCCCGTTTCTCTCTCTTAATGCCTTCTTCACCCTTACCTTAGGGCTCCCTTTCCTGTGGCTTGAGGGTGTCTTCATTACCCAGCCCTTCAGCCGCACTTCCTCTCCTCTGGCTCCCTGGATCTCTTCGGCCTGACTGGAGTGAGCCCTTTTATAGTATCAGAAGGACCTTAATTAGAGTCAGGTGTTCACATGAGCTTAACAGCCTCACCTGACTCTTTGCAGGTTAATTGGAGTCAGGTGTTCTCATTAGCCTAATGGCTTCAACTGACTCTCTGCAGGCAAATTGGAGTCATGTATCCACCCTGGCCTGGAGCAGCCCCTGCTCTGGTCAGTCAGGGAACAGAAAACTGCTTATCCAGTGGCCAGTATATCTGCCTTCTACTACTCTGCTGTACCTCCGGGCCCTCGAGGACCATCGGGCCCGGGGTGCTTTTGTTCGATCCCGCATCCGCTTCCTTCGGGAGATGGATCGCGGCTCCCGCTTCTTCTACGCCCTGGAGAAAAAGAGGGGGGCCAAGAAGCACATTACCTGCCTCCTCGCAGAGGACGGCACCCCCCTCACGGATCCGGTGGAGATGTGCGGGAGGGCCAGGGCCTTCTACGCAGGCCTTTTTTCCCCGGATCCGACCGATCCTAACGCTTGCAGAGTGCTCTGGGACGAACTCCCGATGGTCAGCGCGGGCGACCGAGACCGGCTAGAGCTGCCTCTCACTCTGGCCGAGTTCTCGGAAGCCCTCCGCCGCATGCCCACCGATAAATCTCCGGGCATGGACGGGCTGACCGTGGAGTTCTACCGCGCGTTCTGGGATGTCCTCGGCCCAGACTTAGTTACTGTCTGGGCCGAGTCTTTGCAGAGCGGGGTCCTCCCTCTTTTGTGCAGGCGAGCCGTGCTCGCCTTATTGCCAAAGAAGGGGGACCTCCACGATTTACGAAATTGGTGTCCCGTCTCGCTCCTCAGCACGGACTACAAGGTCGTAGCGAAAGCCATCTCGCTGCGGCTAGGGTCCGTGCTGGCGGACGTGATCCACCCAGACCAGACCTACACCGTCCCGGGCCGCACCATCTTCGACAACCTATATCTGGTCCGGGACCTATTGGAACTCGGGTGTAGGGACGGTCTGTCGTTCGCCCTCCTGTCCCTGGATCAGGAGAAGGCGTTCGACAGGGTGGATCACGGGTATCTCCTGGGCACTCTGCGAGCGTTTGGCTTGGGTCCCCAGTTTGTGGGTTTTCTCCAGGTGCTGTACGCCTCCGCAGAGTGTCTGGTCAGGCTCAACTGGACCCTGACCGAATCGGTCAGCTTCGGGCGAGGAGTACGGCAGGGGTGCCCCCTCTCGGGCCAGCTGTACGCTCTGGCGATCGAGCCCTTCCTCTGTCTCCTCCGCAGGAGGTTGACGGGGTTGGCGCTATGGGAGCCGGAGCTGCGGCTGGTCCTGTCGGCATACGCCGACGATGTACTCCTCGTGGTCCAGGACCCGGGCGACTTGGCGCGGGTGGAGGCTTGCCAGGCTGTGTACTCAGCAGCCTCCTCCACCCGGGTCAACTGGGTCAAGAGCTCTGGCTTGGTGGTAGGGGACTGGCGGCAGGCGAGCTCCCTCCCACCCGCACTTCAAGCCATCCGGTGGAGTGCGGGTCCGCTGCTCTATCTCGGCGTTTACCTTTCTGCCACGCATCCGTCTCCGCCGGAGAACTGGCAAGGTTTAGAGGGCAGGGTGGTAGAGCGGCTCCGGAGATGGACAGGACTGCTCCGGTGTCTGTCCTTTCGAGGGGGGCACTGGTGCTCAATCAACTAGTCCTGTCCATGCTCTGGTACCGGCTCAACACCCTGGTCCCGGCCCCGGATTTCCTGGCCAACCTCCGGAAATTGATTCTGGAGTTCTTCTGGTCAGGACTGCACTGGGTCTCTGCAGGGGTTCTCCATCTGCCCCTGGAGGAGGGAGGGCAGGGCCTGAAGTGTCTCCGCACTCAGGTCCATGTCTTCCCCCTCCAGGCCCTGCAGAGGCTCCTTTATGGTGCAGGTAGTCCGGCGTGGAGCATATTGGCGCACGCCTTCCTGCGCCGCCTCTGAGGGCTCCGATATGACCGGCAGCTCCTTTATCTCCATCCGAGGGGTCTTCCGCGAGACCTCTCCGGGCTGCCGGTCTTCTACCAGGACCTCCTTCGGACCTGGAAACTGTTTGCAGCGACCAGGTCCGTGGCGGCCTCCGTGGGGGAAGATCTCCTCGCGGAGCCCCTGCTACACAACCCCTACCTCCGTGTGCAGGCGGCGGAGTCCCCCTCGGTGCGCCAGAGGTTGGTCCTGGCAGAAGTCACCAAAGTCGGAGACCTCCTGGACTATGACCGGGGAGACTGGCTGGATCCCCTGATGCTCGCTCAGCGCATGGGGCTCTCCAGACCTGTACCGCCCTGCGCGTACTTCAGGAGGTGAGGGCCGCTTTGCTGCCCGCTGCTCGGGTTTACCTCGACCGGGTCCTGCGAGAGGGCGTGCCCCGCCCACCCACCACCCCAGACCCTCCGGACCTTTTCATCGGGCCCCTGCCCCGTGGACCTGACCGACCCCCCCGCCCTTTCACCGTGAGCCGGCTGCACGAGCTGCAGCCGGTCCGGTTCCAGACCGCGCCAAAACAACATCTCTACACGCTCGTGCTCCACACCCTTCATGTCCTCACCCTCGCGTCCCGCCCTGACACAAAGTGGCGGGACCTCCTGCCACCTCTAGAGGGTGAGGAGCCCCGGTGGGCCAGCCTCTATTCCACCTTAGTCCCGAGGCCCGCCGGGGATATCAGTTGGCGGCTCCTTCACGGGGCCGTGAGCACGGGCGTGTACTTGGCGCGGTTCACCTCAATCCCAGACACCTGCCCCTTTTGCAGCGTGAGGGAAACCCTGGCGCACGTCTACCTGGAGTGCGCCAGGTTGCAGCCCCTATTCCGGCTCCTCACCAATATTTTGTTAAAGTTTTGGTTGCACTTTTCCCCTCACCTTCTTATCTACGCACTCCCTGTCCGTGGCCCCACTAAGTCGCGGGACCTCCTGGTCAACCTCCTCCTGGCCCTGGCTAAAGTGGCCATCTATAAAACCAGGGTGAGGAGGTTGGCCGATGGAGTCTCCTGCGACTGCGGGGCCTATTTCCGATCCTCCGTCCGTTCACGCCTCCGGGCAGAGTTCCTCTGGGCGGCGTCCACCGACTCCCTTGACGCCTTTGGGGAGCGGTGGGCACTGTCCGGGGTTCTCTGCTCGGTGTCCCCGTCCGGTTCCCTTCTTTTGACCCTTTGACCGCACTCCCGTCCCTGTTCTTCATTAGTTGTCCCCCATAATTACTTGGCTTCCAGGTCCTGTGGATCTCCCCCTTAGGCTGGGGGGGATCCTTTAGCAGTGGGCGAGCTTTACCCGCCCACTTCCTGGATCCCAATAGGACTACTCTGCTGTACCCAACTGGCCTGGGTCTATCACACCTGCCAGAAACATAGAATGGGTTTGACACATGTCCCTTGCTCTGAAAAACAAAATAGGCTAGCGCAGTGTTTCTCAACAACTGGTCTGTGGCCTGGCACCAGTCCATGGCACCCATGGACCAGTCTCCGGTCCCTGAGATCTCCCCGAAACAGTTTAGGAAGGCAGCAAGCCAGTGCCTGGTATCAAAAAGGTTGAGAAACACTGAGCTAGAGTGAGTAAACAGATATTACCTCTTCAGACCCACTTTGGTCCCCTCCTGTTCCAGGTACAGTATAGTATTTGTTTTGCGGGTATTAGACTTGTGCTTTTTGTGGTTGTGTAACAAAGAGAACGATTTTTCTGCTTGTTCTTCATACCAGATATTCAGGTCTTGTCTATCTTAGAAGATGCTATGACAACTGGAGACTTGGAGCCAGACCCACAGCTTGTGTAAACTGATGAACTATGTAGTTTACCCCAATTGATGATCTGGCCTGTGGTAAGAGTATGATGCAGTTACAGAGAGAAAGCTGAGTGTTTGAGGGAGGAACAGGGTTGAGTTTATTTAAAACATTTTGATTGATTGCTTTTGGTAAGATCTTATGTAAGCCTACTGTGTCATGAACACTTAGCTAAGAGGATGTGTATTAAAAATTCCAAGGTCCTTCTTTTAAGAGGAGAGAGAGATCATAACAAACATTTTCAAGACCTCCAAGAAGTCCTTCATCAACACCAGGGAAAGACAAGAGTCATAATCCTGAAAAGTCTAAGGTTTAAAAAAAAAATCCAGACCTTCTTTATCTATCATAAAGCAGCAAAAACAGGGCACAAACTCAATTTAAAAATAGTTTTTGCAGGCCACCTTTAATTTAAGTGATGCCAGGTGAGTGCTTTTCTGCTTGAATGTGTGTCTTCCAATCCTCTCTAATTCCTTCTGTCGTTACAGTTCACAAGCATTATTGAAGCACAGAACACAGAGTTTAATTATGAAGGTTAATACACTGAATTATACTAGCTGCTGATCTTGGTTTTTTCTTTTTTAATAGCCGCATTTGTAGAATCAAATTAAAAATGGAAAAATCTTGTTCAGTCATCTACTCCATCGCCTGCCAGTGAAGCATTGCTCTGTATGTTAAGTTTTGTCCTGTCTAATTGTACATGTCCATAGCTAACTTCCTTTAGGGGATTATTCCACAATGCAGCATCCCCTCCCGACTGCTTGTCACTCTTACTTGGTGTATCACAACCAACATTTAGGCCTTGATTCTCCATGTGGGTGGATCCCTGTGCCTGGATGGAGCTCCTCTGTCTTCACTGGGGCCTCACACAGGATTCTGTCTAAACAAGATTCATTGATGGATTGGGGCCTTAGATTGTAAAGTAATTGGAGGAGGAGCTGTATTTCTCTTCAGCAGTGCAAAACATGCTTTGGATGCTATAAAACACATCTCAGGGTCAGGAAGCTTTTCCCTATAGCAGGAATTGTCATTTTCTTAATTTCATACCATTACTCCTGGTTATACCACCATAAATAATTACTACCCATTTTTGGTGTTTGCACCTGTCGAAAGCTTGCAGGTTGGTGTCACATCACTAAGCCAAGCTGTTTAGCTCTTCATTCTTCCTCCCTGTAATGGTTTTTGTTGTTCATCTCTGAATTCCTTCCAGTTTGTCAGTCTTTCTGGTAGTGAGGTGCCCTGAAATTAACACCATGTTCCAGGTGAGGTCTCTCTCAATCATACAGAACGCAGAACCACCTCTCTACTCTAGGATATACCATCTCTGGATATGCAGCAGATGCTTTAACCCCTATCGCAACGGCGCCGGGACCAAAAGCAACATCTACAAGCAGCAATAGTTTGAGAGCCCAGCAAAGCTGCTGTTGGAGCTACTGAGTAAAATGTCAGCAGATCTGTGCGTCTTTACAAGCAAGCCTGTTTCAGGGAAAGAGTTACAGTCCTTCCTAATTGAAGAGATGGAGCAGCAAGACTATAACAGAGTTCAAAAAGAGCGAGATAAGTTCATGGAGGAGGTCCATCAATGGCTATTAGCCAGGAAGGGCAGGAATGGTGTCCCTAGCCTCTGTTTGCCAGAAGCTGGGAATGAGCAACAGGGGATGGATCACTTAATGATGACCTGTTCTGTTCATTCCCTCTGAAGCACCTGGCACTGGCCAGTGTCGGAAGACAGGATACTGGGCTAGATGGACCTTTGGTCTGACCAGTATGGCTGTTCTTATGGTTAAGAATTGGGAATCTGAATACACTTGTCTTTTATTATACGGCTGATTCAATTTATTTAGTACTTAACTAACATATTGGTAGATAGACCTGAATCAACGAAATGTAGTTACCACCATTTTTGAACTACTTATGTCAAGTTGTGTGTAGCACAGGCCAAATTGCACATTCAGTTTCTTCCCCGCAACAACGGAGTTGCATGAGTGCCAATTAGTGCTGAATTTGGCCTTTTGTGTTCATGCAGCGCATGCTGACACAGCACATGCCATGTACCCCTCTGGTGGCTCGTGTTATGGGCTTGAGGCAAAAGCCACTTGGTGAAGTTCTCTGGCCCGTGTTAAGCAGGAGGTCAGACTAGATGATCAGAATGGTCCCTTCTGGTCTCAAAAAATCTGTTAAGCTAGTGGACATGCTTGATAACAGCCTACTATAGCTACTAGCTAACAGAGTTACTCCTTTAACTCAAGTGGTAGAGATCTGCACTATGGGTCTGAAGGTACTAGGGTCAAACTCTGCTAATTACCAAGGGAAGGGAGGGGGTTACACAAGAAGCAAGAGTTTACATCTGAAAAGCCACCGGCCTGGGTCAGATCATACACACTATTTTTTTTCTAACAATAGAACTAAAAGGCACTTTCAGGTTTCCTTGCCAGCTTATTTACTTCTCCTCTGCAAAATGAAAACAGCAGACCTATTATCCTGGGCTTTAGTCACGAGGCCCAAGCTCCTTCATATGCTCACCAGCCCGAACAAACAGTTAACACTTTACAGTCAAGTAAATCAGGGAGGACAGAGTAAATGATGAAGGAAACCAAGATTGTGGAAACCTGTTAAAAGTATAGGGCACAGAAAATGTGCATCTTCTGTAGGCTTACTCCTTTAATAGTTAATAATAGATTCTATGGTGCAGATTTCACTGTGCTCTGGCATCTTTAACTCTGGCTTGCAGAGACTGCAACCCTTCACTACGCTTGTTCCTTTAACTATTCAAATCATGGCACCAGCAGCCACCTCTTGGTGGACAGAAGATATTTGGTACTTGGAGTTGCACTTGTATTCTTCTTCATGCAACAGCTGTTGGTATATTACTCTACATTATATTATTCATTTTGAAGTTTCTTGCCCCTTCTTCTTCCCATGCATCTGGTACTCAACACAGTCAGAGAGAGGGTACTGGTCTAGATGGACCACTGGTCTGACCTGCATGGCAATCCTTATGGTCCTATGCACTTTGATACATGCTGAATTTACAGAATTTCTTAAATGGGTGTGTTGGTTGTCATCAGATGTGGTCATAGTAAGGTATAGTTCTCTGCCCACAGATTAATGGCAGAGTTTTTCCTGCGCTAACACTCCATGTATAAACAACCTGTCTCATTATATGCTCAAACATGTGGTTAAAATTCTAGCCCTTTTCTGGGAGATTAGTGGCTGCTTTTTCAGTCCTACTTCAAGACGGTCTGTTATTTGTCAAAAGTGTTATTAAACTCAGATAGGCATCAGCGAAAATGCTTTTCTTCCGAAGCCTGTGTTCCCCTTCAGAGAGCCACACCACAAAGGGGCTTCTGAGGACCCGCAGCTCACCTGGGATCTGACTGCAAAGATAAAGAGAATTGCTCATTAAGATTAAAAAATCTTAACTGTGCTCATAACCGGACTCTCAGAGATAGAAATGAAGGAACATCAATGCGTAATTTAAAGAAACAGCTCTGCTGTTGGGAACGAGGGATTAAGATATTGCTCAGTTAAAAAAATCAATTGGTGAATGTGATGGGTCACAGTTAACTGTTCTCTGCACACACTGTTCTCACTAAAAGGCAATTTCTAAGACTAGATAAATCCACTATGGTTATACTCCGGAGTATATCAAACTCCAATCCAAACACAACACAGTCCTTAATAGACCTAACATTCAGCTGTTACGCTCCCAAGAAATGCTCTGCGTTAAGAGTGCAATGCTCATGGAAGACTATGGCAAAACTCAGTTAGGCTGGTACTCTTAAAAAGGAAAGCAAAGAGGAGCAGAATACAAACACTGTAGTCCAGCTGGGGAAATTTATAGAGTAAGTGACAGGGAATGAGTTCTCCAGTAATTTATGAAAGAAGTGGCTCAACTTATCTTCCACTGAGTGGCAGGTTATTGATTTAAGGGGCAATAAAAACTCTAGGTCATGCACTTAATTATTTTTTAAACAAAGGGCGGGAGGGGTCAAGGCATACAACTGTGCCCTAAAGGAGGACAACTCATACTCCTCTTATCATCCGTTTGTAATCAGAACAAAGCAAAGAGCCAAAAGAAATCAATTGCATTTATACCCAGAAATCAGAAACAGAAGAAAAATGGGAACACTTTCAATCTGGCTGTTAGAAGAGAGAGAAAGCATGCAACTAGCCCACTTTCAATATAAAAGTCCCCCTCCTCCCCCACAAGGCCATCAGCAAACAACATACCTACTACAGTTGATCTCAGGTGAACAGCTTCCAAAATCCATGATATGGGGCCGGTGAATGGCTAAACTGTTCTGAAGAACCTAGAGTAACTGTAGCTATTTGGAAAGACAGAATATAGTACAAGCTGTAATTAAAAGAGTCTGAAGGCTCTTTTTTTAAAAAGTGATTTAAAGGGCTAGAATCCCAATTTGGTGTTGTTGCTCCCTGAGGAGTGATCCTTTCTCACTTCAGCCCATCAGCTGCAGCAGCAAACCAGAGCCTGCAGATAACTTGCTGACAATACAGTAATCATGTAGCAAGCAGCAACAACAGCTACCTGGTGGCAGCAACAACAAATTATAAATCAGTACTACGAGGCCTAGGCATGGAGGCTAGCAAACCATGACGTGCAAGTAGTGATGCTGGCAACGGTGTCCATGAGGTGACCTGAATGAAGCATATTAGGAGCAGGAGGGAAAGAACGTTTGCAATCCACAAATGCTTTCCAGCTTTTTCAGTTTAAGATAGGGTTTCTCTGTCCTAGTTATTAAAATGCTCACATCTCTCCTAATACCAGGAGAGATGCGGACCCTGAGTACAGGGACAAATCCCTCACTGAAATCCGTTTGAATTTTGACCGAATAAGGACTTCAGTAAGTGGTCCAGACCGAGCCGGGGTAAAGGACCTGCAGCTGAAACTGATGCACTTCCCTTGCTTCTGCCTGGCAACCATGTTACTACAGGGCCCTAGTCTACCACTGTCTTGGTCCCTTGTAATTTACATCTGTGCAAAGTGAGCTGGCAAAGCTACCACTCTGATCTGGAATCTCTGTTTCTACCCAAGGCCGCAGGGAATCAGACCCAACATATGCACCGGATTTCCAGGTGCCCAGATTGCAAAAATACTTGTTCTTCCTTTGATTTCCCAGGCTATTCCATCAGCAGATTCATTCAGACCTCCCATTGTTCTCACGATGGATATCAGAATTCCAGTGTGCAACATTCCTTAAAGCTACAGTGTCTGCATTTTCTTAGGCATGGCAGTTATGATGGAAGCATGTTTCCTAACTTTACTGGGTTGTTTTCTCACTTTTGTCTTAGCAAACAGCAACTGAAGACTTACTATAAAGTACAGAATACTGAATCAACATACCTTGGTCCAGGCTTTGCCAAATCTTAATTAAGGGAGGGGAGAAGCAGGGAAAGAAAGACTATTCCTCCTTTTCCTCATCTTCTCTGGGCTTGCTTGAGATGGCAGCAAAATTGCAAAAAATGCTTGCGTGAATTTGAGATTGCAAACCAATTCCAAGCCGTTGAGATAATTAGCAGGGTTATAAATGAATGAAGAACACTAGCAGAATGGAAGAACTAAAAGATGGGGAGAAGGGGTCACAAGTCACTTGTGGGTTTCATTCACATTCTAAAACAAATGCATCAAAGTTCGAGATGGTCCAAGCTGCACAGCTGAGATCGAGGGGCAAGGTTCTCCCTTTCTGATCCATCTTCTGGCTTTCTGTTGCTTGTTCTATGAGTTCTGTTTGTTCTCTCATTAACATCAACAGGCGCTCCCAACAGAGAACCAGCATATTAAAACACCGCATTGTAGATGAGAGAGTTCTGCATAACGGAGAATTTAGGCCTAAATTTGGAGTCTTTCCATTCTGTTTGGATTGAAATGGCTTCCATGAATTTACAATAGCTTCTTGACACCCATCTGGCTCAGAGAATTTGAGAGAAAGCAAATTTGGAGCCAGATTTTCAGAGGAATCAAGCATCCACAGCTTCAATTTGCATCACCTACTGACCCTTCTGAAAGCCAGTTTCTCTAAAATATCTGAGGTCTAATCCAAAGTCCAACAACTCTCCTTGACTCCAGTGGGCTTCAGATAAGAATTTTCACACAGCTCTGGAATATTGGTAACCAACATGACTGCCTCTGATTCTTCTCTCCAAATCAATTTGATAAAGAGTATACAGTAGATGTAATTTCCTGAGCTAACACTCTTCCTCTGGTTGAGGTTAACCATCAGTTGTAAGTTGCTAGTTAAATAAGCATGGTACAAAAGCACTTTGCTAAACAAAGAGATAAAATGTTAGCAGAGACAGTCTGTCTCTGGAGACTCATGCCTCCATCTAAGCTGGGAGATGTTGCTCTCTCTTATGAGTCTCAGAGACATTCAGTAGTAGTTATCCCTTGAATTATAAATCTGTGTACTGACGTATGTGAATTTGTATGGGCTTCTAAAGGATGCTCACAAAAAAATGAAAAATACACATCCACATGATTTGACTTGTCTTCATCCCATGACCAATTGCATGTCCTTCCAGCCTAATATTAAACCCACCATAAAATACTACGCATTTCAATTAAAGTACCCATCCAGAAAGTTAAAAACTGTATCACATGCTGAAGTGTGATACACATGAAAAATCCCAGTTTGATAGAAGTGTGACAGGCCTTCATGTGCGGAATCTAATTTCCTGATAAGATCCTTTTGCTGACAATGTTATCACAGGATTCACTGGAGCCACCACGCTAATGGTTTGATCTGATAGTCAGGAATGAGCGTTATCAATTAAGTGGTTATGGAGCTGTGCTTTTAGAGGGCCCTTCAGCATTGCTTTCATTTCCAAGCTTCAACTCCAGACCTAGGTTTTTTTAAAAATGGGTCTTTCATTCAAGTCTTCCCATTTAGATTGAACGAAAAATTAAAGATGTCTCCTCCCAGAAAACTAGTTAATGGGCCTGATAAATCTCAAAGAACATCCCTGAACTTTGAGGATGTCTGAAATCCATACTGGAATTCTGCATATGGCTCTTTCCCTTTATATTGGGCTGAACCAAAGCCATAGCAAACATCCCAACGTGTTCAAAATCGCGATCTGAAACTCGCCCCTTGAGCCCATCCTTAGTTAAATCATATTAAAAACAATTTTCATTTAATGTATATTTTAAGTGTCTTGATATCATTTCTATTCACGCAGGTTTTGTAAAACTTTTTTTTAAACAAAACCTAAATATTGTGTCCAATTCACGCGGCATTATCTCCTTCAGCAAATAAGTCTGCTGGTCTGCTTTCAAGGATGTGAGATGTTTGTTTTAATATATAGGCAGGCCCTGTGACATTGTACACATTCACTCAGAAATTCTTGTGCTTTATAGCGTTGGAGTGCATCACATTCCACATTAACAGATAGCAAACATAGCTGCTCACCATGTTTTCTTCAGCCAAATTTTTTACTCGTAAACATACATTGTGTTTACAGTGCTTTAGTAGCTGAAGTGAGCTACTGACATTATTCGATATTTGAGCATTTGCACGACAGATGTGCCAGGTGTTTACATAAAGATAAAAGGCTTGGGATCAAATCCAGGTCCGACTGACTTCGGAGCGGTCTGGATTTCATCCATGGACCCTACCCAAACAAGGTAACATTCTCACCGATTGTAACATGGGGAGATAACAGGAGAGAGGGATAAGTAAGATGCAGAAAATTACAGTTGCTTGATTGGTACAGTAGCTGTTAGCGCCTAGGTTTTTTGGTGAGGTTCTTTTTTTTTAAATAAAATTACATTGATTTGATTTTATTACATTGTAGCTAAAATAGAAATAGAGGATCACGAGTTAAGAGATTGTGGAGAAAGTGATTTTTGAGGCGAAGGTTGAAAGACCAGATGAGGTTGCATGTTGTATAGAGTCAGGCATCATGTAAAAAGCGTCATAGGAAGAGCCACTTGTGGGAGAACATGGGACTTGCCAGACTGGATTAGACCTATGGTCCATTTAGTCCAGTATCCTGTCGCTAACAGTGTGTAAAGGGACAAAAATCCCCATAGTAGGCAGCTATGGAATTATCTACCCACAGGGCTAGTTTCTTCCTAACCTCCATTAACTAGAACAGTGGTTCTCAAACTTTTGTTTTCATGGACCACTTGAAAATTGATGAGGGTCTTGGCGGACCACTTAAATGATCTTTCCAAATGTTGTTTGTACCATTTGCTAACTATTGTAAAGCACTTTGGATAGAAGCGCTATATAAAAAAAACTTAATAACAATTAACTTTTTGTTCTACAAATAAAAGCACACAACTCGTATTTTAATATCAGTAGTCTTACCTTTCTAATGCAATGGGTGTGCCCTCTCTACCCCACAGCAGCAGCCCCCGAGCTGGGGCTGGGAAGGAGGGGGTTCTCTCCCCTGCCACAGCAGCCACAGAGCTGAGGCTGGGGAGGAGGGCTGTCTCTCCCCGGCAGCCACAGCCCTGGAGCTGGGGAAAGTCGCCTCTTTCTCTGGCCACTGCAGCCCTGCATATCCCAAATTCCCCCCACCCCCTCTTCTCACCCCACTGCCCCCTCCCACCTACTCCCTATTCCCCCCAAGGCCACCACCTCACCTTACATGTGTGTCTTCTCCAGGGTCCAGTCACCTAATTAACTGAGCCACGCCTGCGCAGCTCCACTAATTAGCGGGTGGCCCTTCATTCTCTCCATGTGTGGCCACCCAGGCATGCACCTTAGAGGGAACTATCCACGGACCACCTGAATGGAGCTCACAGACCACAGTTTGAGAACCTCTGAACTAGAAGCTAGTTTATACATGTTAAAAGGAGGGTTTAAACTCCCTTATCAAAACTCTTGGAGTTTTGCAAAAAGAAAAGGAGTACCTGTGGCACCTTAGAGACTAACCAATTTATTTGAGCATAAGCTTTCGTGAGCTACAGCTCACTTCATCGGATGCATACTGTGGAAAATACAGAAGATGTTTGTTTTTACACACACAAATCATGAAAAATTGGGTGTATATCACTACAAAAGGTTTTCTCTCCCCCCACCCCACTCTCCTGCTGGTAATAGCTTATGTAAAGTGATTTTGTAATCTTTACTATTGTAACTCTGGATGGGAAAGGAGAAAAACGGAGCATTGAGGCAGATCTAATGGAGTACAGGGTCCAAGCAAGGAGGTGATGAGTGAGGATATTGTGAAAGCAGAATGAATTATATTTGAAATTATAATTCATTAAAGAAATGCTACTTGAAGGGTTTGTTGAAATATAGTTGTCAGGAAGAGAAACATTAAGGAGTGTGAGACAATGGGTCCTCAAACTAATTAACTTAGAGCTCCTACTGAGCTAGGAGATTGGTAAATGTTAGTATGCAAATAAGATATGTATGTATATTTGTCAGTTTCTGCTTCCTTTTGTCTCTTATGTTAAATTGGCTTTGGCTTATTTGTATAAATAAGTTAGCTTGAGTCTCAGAGAGGGGCTCACATATCTGGGCGCATTGGCAAAGCGCTTTGCTAATAAACAGAGTGGTCTGACAAATTATGTGAGTCCTGAACCTGACTTTGACAACATGTACAGTAGGCAGGAATAGAACTGCGCAGATTCTTGTCCAAAGCCACCACCTTATCGTCTTTTAAATCCCTCTTTAAAACTGACCCGCCACGCTGCCAGCAAATCACAGCCACTTCACGTTGGCTAGGCAAGTGGGGAGCTCAGACTTCTGCTCTTATACTAAATCCTGTTCATTTCATGTTGTTACCTCATCTTTCCACCACACACTTTTTCTGTTACATCTTGCCTGCCATCTAAAATGTGAGCTCTCGAGGGCAAGGAGTGTCCTCTGTCTCACTTACATTGATTTTAAGGCAAGAAGGCACCACTACGATCATCTCATTTGCTGCATAACAGAGGCCAGAGAAATGCACCAATTTTACTCGTCTGTACAGTGCCTAGTGCTATGGGGCCTAATCTGTGACCCCTAAGTGCTGCCATAATATAAATAATAAATAAATAGTAACTATAATAATAAAAGGGGCTGGGGTTTGCTTTGACAGGTTGTACTTGTTTCCTACCAAACAGGAAGAGGATTAAACACAACTGCTCTGTGATGGGAGCGAAACCTTAAAATGCAAGATTATGTTAAACCAAAAAATACCAAGTATAGACATTCCCCATTTATATTTATTATACAAGTTTCATTCTGCTAGTGAAGAAAAAGCAAAGGGAATAAAACATATCAGAACACATGTCCAGTTTGGCTTTCCTGATTTCCAGCAGGAAGATTGAACACCTTGTTTGTTTTACCTAAGTATCACAGAAGATTATTTAGGACTTCAAATGGAATTTGGAAACAAAAAATATAGTTAAACATAGATATGAGCCAATTCTTAATACACCTTTGTAAATCTGCCCCTATCCCACACTTTCCTGGCTTTGCAAATCATTCTGTCATGGGGCAAACAAATGTATCTCTGAAATCTAGATAAGTTACGAGCTCTGTTCCACCTATCTGGGTGAGTGGGTATTTAACCAATTTCCACAACAGTGCTGGTTACAATGATAAATGCTCCAGAAAAATCATAGAGAAGATAAAAGAAAACAGAGGGTTTAAGAGGCAAGTTTTCTGTTGAGTGAGATATTGCAGTCACTGAACAAGAAGAAAAACTCCAGGAATTACTGTTTATATAAAATACAATCTCACCTGGAATATTGTGTTCAGTTCTAGTCACCCTATCTCAACAACGGAGTTGGGAATCAGAAATAGAGGAGGTCCAAAGACAGGCGACAAAAATTATTACAAACCTGGAAGCGCACTCATATGATGAGAGATTGAAAAGGCTGGGACCATTCACCTTTAAGGTAAGATGAGTAAGAAGGGACACAATAAAGACACACAAAATAGTAAATGGTCTATAGAGAAGGTAGGCTGGATTCTGCAATTCACTCAAGTGCACAGTCAATTAAACTAAATTTAAAACTGATAGAGAATTTTTTTTTGCACAGTTAGCCTTTGGAACTCAGTGGTACAAGATATCAATGAGGCCAAGAGCTTAGCAGCATTTATAAGAGGATTGGCCACACATATGGATAACAAGAATATCTCATTATAACAGAGGGATTTTGTTTAAAAGTGGAGGATTTTTGAAAGAATAAAAACGCTCTTGCTTCAGGGCATAAATCAAATTCTAAATAATAGGCGTTTAGGAAGAAACTTTGTTCATGGGAAGGTTAATCCATAACTGCCTGCTGCAGTGTAGATTTCGTTGAAAACTTTGAAAACTAAAAAAAAAACCCACAGGAAAATGTTTAATACCATTTTTGTTACATTTCCCCCTGCTTAAACCAGTTAGAGAGGGGGGTTGTATATTTTCAAAATTTCAACACTTTCCCAACAATATCAAGAACATTTTCAATTAGTAAATTATGATTTTTCCCCAAGCAGATTTGCTGCTGAGTTGAACCTTTGTCTCCAGCCTCTGATGCTGGTGACTGGCGGAGACAGGAGAGGGGATTAGATGGATCACAGATCTGATCCATTATAGCAATTCCTCTGTGCCTCTGTGATTGTCATAGGGTCACTGCTACTTTATCACCTGCCCAGGGCCAAGAGTCACCAGCTACAAACAACAAAAACCTTAAAAATACAGCTTATAGAACTCCTCCCTTTATTATCCCAAAGGGAAGTTCTTGAGCTCTCACTTTTGATGACTTTTCCAGATCCCTTCCAGCCCTACCTTTCTATGATTCTTTATTCTTTTCTGCTCTGTTTCAGCATGACTTTGAACAACCTGCTTCAACACAGGTCCCATTCTAGAGCGAGCCAAGAAGTAGGTTTCATTATAACAGCAAGACAGCTGTCAACACACAAGCTTTATGCTTTTATCACACGCACACATTTCAGGAGGTTAGTGTAATTTTCGGTCCACGCTCCCTTAGGAGGAGAAAAAGGTTTCTTATGATCAGGAGGCCACTAACATATTTTTCAATCCTTTTGATTGAGAAATCCCAACCCTAGGGCTTGGTTTTACTACTGCATTTCTGGCTTGAGCTACTTTTTCAGTAAGGAGCTCTCACATTTGTGGACCACGTTCTACAATATTCATGCAATTGCAAATACCCAATAGTCTAATGGAGGCATGACTGCAGACTCCCAACAGTCGGTACAAAACTTCGTCCTTGATTCCGCATCCAAAGAGATTTTGCAATCATCAATTGGGTTTTATGAGCTTCTGTGTCTCTCTTGTTTGAGTGAATTTGAGAGGACGGGAAAGGGGGAAAGAGTCATTAAACAATGCTTTGAAGCGTAGCAGTTATCACCAAAACATTAAGCAAGATTTAATGCTAACAAATTATGTAGCTTGAGTTCAGCCAAAAACAATATAATCAAATCATATTCTCTCTCTTATACATATATCTCACATATGATTGTGAACAGGAGATAGAGTAGGAAAGATTTCATTTCAACTCATACTTGACTGTTAACATTTCAAATGGATTCAAGGTATTTGTCTAAACTAAAAGTGATAAGTGAATCTGACAGCAAAGACTAATTGCATGTGTCTAACTGTAGAAAAGCTTTCTGTGCCGGTATTTTTTACTGCATGCTGTGGATACAGTAGTACTGTGAATGAAGTCCATTACCCGCAAGATGTTGCCAAGAACAGTGTGGATTCTACCTTAGCTTTCTGTTGCCATGGTGAGCAGAGTTGCGTCATCCTTTTACAACGGAAACCCAAAACTAAACAAGATCTGGTCTAGTTTGGGAAATGAAATGAAATGGAAATGAATCCAGCAGAGCTTCTTGTAAAATTGTCTTGGGCCCACAAACATTTAGTCAAATGCAAAGAGCTTAGTCTATGTGCTGTGGTTTCATAATGATATAGGAGCGATGATTAGTCACAGCTGGACAGGTGGTCACAGAAGGTGTGCTGAGCTGAGCAAGGTCTTGAGGAATGGCCCACAGATATCATGACAATGTGTGGCATCATAGGCAGAATGAGCCAGATCCACAGTTGGGAAAAGCTTACCCTCTACACAGCTGAGGGGAGCAGAGAGACAGCCAGGCACTCTATTGGACCTGGGCTTTCCAGGGGTCAAAATTGCTCTGCAGTGTAATTTACAGCAGCCCTAAGGCTTCAGCCGCCCCACAGGGACTGCTCTGTCCCTGGAAAATGTCATTCGCTTTGCCCCACTCCCAAAATTGCCCTGTCCCTGGAAGGGAGGGGAGAGAGTATCTGGCAAAAGACATATCTGGCTTCAAGACTAAGCTTGATAACTTTATGTAGGGGATGGTATGATGGGATAGTCTAATTTTGGCAATTAATTGATCTTTGACTATTAGCGGTAAATATGCCCACTGGCCTGTGATGGGATGTTAGATGGGGTGGGATCTGAGTTACTACAGAGAATTCTTTCCTGGGTGTCTGGCTGGTGAGTCTTGCCCACAGGCTCAGGGTTCAGCTGATCATCATATTTGGGGTCGGGAAGGAATTTTCCTCCAGGGCAGATTGGCAGAGGCCCTCGGGGGTTTTCACCTTTCTCTGCAGCATGGGGCACGGGTCACTTGCTGGAGGATTCTATGCACCTTGAAGACTTTAAACCACAATTTGAGGACTTCAGTAGCTCAGACATAGGTCAGGAGTTTGTTGCCGGAGTGGGTGGGTGAGACTCTGTGGCCTGCGTTGTGCAGGAGGTCAGACTAGACGATCATAATGGTCCCTTCTGACCTTAAAGTCTGAAGTCTAAGTCACAGCCCCTGTCAGGAGAATCCAGAGCTGATATTTAGAGTACCATTCTGGTTTCTTTGTGTGGTGTAAACCAGCTGGAACCAAAGATCTGGCCTCTAAATAGGAATACTTAAAAATACTCACCAGTTTCAGCTGGCCTCCATCTTGGGTTCAGACAACACCCAGAACCAGAACACAACTCTCACGAGGTGCAAACACCTCCAAAATTGTGCTGCCACTCACGCAAACTGAAGCCAACAGGTTGTGATGTAGATCACAAATCGCTGTGGGAACATAGTACATCAAAGTCCTCCAGGAAAACAGTAAGGCATGCAGGCCATACTATCCTTTGCAAACATCCTGGTCAAAGGCCAATGGGAATTAGGTGCCTAGTTGCCATTTGTGCCTTTGACAATATCCTCCCCAATGCTTAGTATGGAGCTTTCTCTAGGACAGAAAGAATAAGTTTGCCTTGATTTAGTATCAAATAGTAGCTGTGGAGAAAGTAGGCGACAAGAACAAAGTGACGCATTGGATGCCCTGTTTATCTGGCACTCTGATATCATGAATACATGGCAAACAGAGCCTGTCTCACTCTCATTGCTCTGCTCTTCAACAGCGGGGTTGAGAAAGTGCATAGTGACAGGCATGATAATGCTCTCTCATTTTGCACCTGTTGTGCAGAAAGATGCAGTATCAACGTTAATCTATCTCAATTCATATGCTAATATAGTCCCCAGTAAGTAAATTGTGAAAGGTGTATGCATGCACCTAAGAAAATCAAAGGTGATTTTTATGGGTAGATCAAGGTAAAGTCATTGCGTCCCTATCATAGGATAGGAATCTGAGGAGTCCAGTGATGCAGTGAGTAACCAAATCTATTTGGGGGAGACTAATAAGGGGCTTAATTTGGAGTCACAGAAGAAACAGAGACTTCCCAAACTAGGGTGAGGGAGACAGGGAGAAAGAGCTTATTTATGGAAGCTTTGAAAGCAGAGAGGAGGGAGTTAGGGGTTGACTGATGCTCTTCAGGGACCCCGAGTGCCCAGTATTGTTACTGATCCAGGCCCCACTCAGTGTTAATCCACTGTGTTGGTTCTGTTCAGAAGAATTATGGAGTGTAATGGCTGCCTGCTTCCCTGAATCTCTGCAGCTCTTTCCTCTGCTGCTGCAGCATACTCTTGCATCCCTTTCTAAACTATCACAAGTGAAATCCACAGTGAGATTTATGAATCCCCTGAAACTAAACTAAAAAGAAAAAGAGTTTCCCTTGTAAAACCTTGTTCTTGGGTTAATCCTGAACTGATATTAAATGGGAGCAAATCAAATAATGGTAGGACTAGGATGTGATGACTGCTAATATCTTCATGCAGCGTCTCCCATTAACATATGTAGGATTACATCAATTCAATTCAGTTAGCGAAGGACAAAGATTAACCATTAGTGTGACCCTTATCCCTTAATCAGGATTCTTTTCAAAACTCATCATTTGATTCCCTTCCCCTCCTCCTGCCCCCTCCCCGCCCCCCATGGGCTAGCTGTATGTTTTAAATAAGAAGTGCAAAGAAAACGTCTTAACATGCAGGGAGAAGTGACCATTAGGTTGATAAAAATTAGGAAGACGCTTTGCCTTTTCAAACAGCTGCAATCACCCATGTGAATGGAACGGGGTGCTGTGGGTATATGTGAGGCTGAAGGGATGACAGAAGGAACAGAGATTAGCACCCAACTGGTCTGGACCTCGGAGTGGGTGGAGAGTGGGGGAGCAATGAGGACATCCTCACTTACCCACTCACATGTCTGCACCTCCTGGCAAGGGCCAGAGTCGGTCACACTTCCTGCTGGGGATACAAATTACCCCCAAAGGGGGAACAAATTGCCCCCAAGCAGTTGGGGAGAAGGCAAAGGGATGGGGGAGGAGGCGGGACCCTGAGCGCATTCCCCACCACACCTGCAACCCCTAGAACAGTGTATCAATTGGAGGCCCATATTCCCTGCTTACTCAGCCAAAACTCCCTTTAACCTCTATGGAGAGTTTGCCAGAGTGAGAGCTTCAGGATCTGGACCTTACAAAAAAACCATATGGCTCTATAAGCAGAGTCAGGATGAGCTCCAACCTGACATCTGGTGGTGAGTTGTGGCAAGTTGTGGAAAAGAACTTCAGGGGCTGATCTCATTTGCATAGGCACACCCACCCCGCCTAGCATGAGCCGTAGCTGCCCAAATAGTCACTTTGGCTGCTGTGGGATCCCCAGTTTCTCTGTTATTGGGGCAGGAAGAATAAATTGTTATTATCCTGATTATGTGAATCAAGGACAGTGGAACTGTACTTGGCCTTTTGTTATAATGGAGGGACTCGCCATCAACTAAGTAGCACTCACTAAGCAAGGGACATGGGTTCCAAAACTCAGCAAATTGAGAGAGGCTGAGGACTGGTATTAATACCTGGTGGTATGGGCCCCCTAGTGAGAGCCTTATATGCTAATTGCACTTCCTCCTTTCTCCACTGTGGAATATCAGAGCTAATTTTGATACCCTTAGGAGTCTAGTTACAGGTTGCTGAGCTGAATTCACTTTGGGCCAATGGTGCACCAGCACTGAGACTCCCCTACTACAAGCTGAAATCACAAAAGAGCTAAACTTACTAAGAGCTGAAATCACTGAATGTTGTTTTAAGTAGTGGGGGGAGTCTGAAGATATATTGTGGAGCAGTTTACGGGACGGCTGGCAGAGCAGAGTGGCTCTTGGAGCAGAGCGGATCGCGGGATGGCTGGAGCAGCTCATGGGGGCAGCTGGCAGAGCGGAGCAATTCGTGGGATGGCTGGTGGAGCAGAGAGGAGCCCCATGGAGAGGTTGGGGCAATCGGCTTTGGACCACGTAAGGTGCCCCTTAAACCCTCCCCCCCCATCTCCACCCAGGTTGGGAGGTAAAACTCTGCAGATAAACTTTCAAACTCTGGTGCTGCACTGACCAGGGACAGAGACTTTTGGGACTTTGGGTTGCTGGACTCAAGAACCAAAGGGAAAGGTCATGCCCCAATTTCCTTGGGGTGGGTTTTTTTTGCTCATGGGTTGTGTTATGAATCCTGTTGGTGGTGTTTCCCCAACATAATGCCACATTATTTCTCTCTGTTATTAAAAGGCTTCTGCTACACTCAGACTCTGTGCTTGTGAGAGGGGAAGTATTGCCTCTTGGAGGCGCCCAGCACGGGTGGCATGTATTTGTCCCAGGTCACTGGGTGGGGACTCGAGCCAGTTTTGCATTGTGTTATTGGAATGAAACCCCTAGATACTGAACGCGGCCCTTGTTGCTGCCAACTCTGATGGGCAGAAGGGTTACAGCACGGACAGGACAGAGCTAGCACAATGACAAGCCACAAACCATGTCTCTTCCTTACCGTCTGTTTTTATATACACTGCACTGTTCCTTTCCAGGCATTTTCCCCCAACCTACTTTTCACACCTTCCCCTAGCATCTATGAATCTGGGGACAGCACCATGGCCTTTTCCCCAGGGATGAAGGAAGATCAAACCACGCCCATCCCTAATAGATTTATTTGGGGAGATGTCCATAAGATGATCCTTGTGGAGATATCCTCCTTAAGCCCCTTTCCTCTAGGTTGGTCTGAGCCAGACAAAGGACCTCAGGACTTTGCTCACAGATGATATGAAACAGGTGCAGGTGTAAGAGACATTTGCCAACTCCAGTTACTCTTTTGCAGCTTCTGGCAGTTCCAGCAGCAATTGTCTGACTTCCTACAGAGCTACAGTATACTAAAAATGCAAATACAAGCCTGTACATTTTATTCAGATTGCTGGAATTATTCAGTTCAAAGGAAGATAAGTAACAGCCACCTCTATTGAGGTTACCTGAGAGCTGTCTGTTCCATTAGCATAACTGTGTGCTGAAAAATGCTTACTTTTATAATAGTCATTCAATGTACAGGGAAAGCACTGAATTAATGATGGAAATTTCAGGACAGCAGCTCTGTTCCACAATACGAAGAGTTTCTGATGAGCCTGTTCGCTTCAGTTTTCTTTGTATTATTGCTTTTCATTGCTTATTAACCTCCTATCAATATCACAGTCACTCAATGGTAATTTTATCATTTCATCATCCCATGCAGAGGGATTTAGGATGCTATCCATCATCAAAATGCAGATTAATAGATTCCAAGGCCAGAAGGGGCCTTTATGATCATCTACTCTGACTTCCTGCATAGCACAGGACAGAGAAGTCCATCCAATGATTCCCACATTGAGCCCAATAACTTGCGGCTCAGCCAGACCACCTGTTACAGAAAGACAACCCATCTTGATTTAAAATACATGTAAACATGTTGAAATAAGGCTGCCATCTAAGAAATGTAAATTCATAAAACTGATTTATGGGACATTCAAGGGAAATGGAAAAGAAAGTTTGGGGCTAAGAAATATATATATAAATCAGCCTCTGTGCTAGGTGACAGGAGGATAACTAATGTAACGCCAATTTTTTAAAAAGGCTTCAGGGGCTATCCTGACAATTAAAGGCCAGTAAGACTAACTTCAGTACCAGGCCAATTAGTTGAAAAAACTATAGTAAAAACAGAATTCTCAGACACATAGATGATCACAGTATGCTGGGGAAGGGTCAACACAGCTTTCGTAAAGGGAAACCACGGCTCACCAATCTATTAGAAGTCTTTGAGGGTGTCAACAATCATGTGGACAAGGGCAGTCCAGCTGATACACTGTAATTGGACTTTCAGAAACCCTTTGACAAAGTCGCTCACCAAAGGCTCTTAAGCAAAGTAAGTAGTTATGGGATAAGTGGTAAGGTCCTCTCATGGATCAGTAACTAGTTAAAAGATAGGAAACAAAGGGTAAGAATAAATGGTTAGTCTTGACGGTGGGGAAAAGTAAGTAGTGGGGTCCCCCAAGGATCTGTACTGGGCTCAGTGCTGTTCAGCAAATTCATAAATAATCTGGAAAAGGCAATAAATAGTGAGGTGGCAAAGTTTGCAGATAATATGAAATTACTCAAGACAGCTAAGCCCAAAGCCGACTGCAAAGATTTACAAAGGGATCCCACAAAACTGGGCAACAAAATGGCAGATGAAATTCAACATTGATAAGTGCAGTAAAATGCATATTGAAAAACATAATCTCAACTATATATACAAAATAATAGGGTCTAAATTAGCTGTTACCACTCAGGAAAGAGATCTTAGAGTCTCTGAAAATATCTGCTCAACGTGCAACAGTAGTCAAAAAAGGTAATGTTAGAAACCATTAGGAAAGGAATAAATAAGAGAGAAAATGTCATAATGCCTTTATATAAATCCATGGTATGCCCACATCTTGAATACTGCGTGCAGTGCTGGTTGCTCCATCTCAGAAAAATATATTAGAACTGGAAAAGTAGAGAGAAGGGCAACAAAAATTATTAGGGGCATGGAACAGCTTCCATACAAGGAGAAATTAAAAAGATTGGGACTGTTCATCTTAGAAAAGAGACGACTAAGAGAGGATGTGAAAAAGGTCTATAAAATCATGACTGGTGTGGAAAGAGTGAATGAGGAAGTGTTATTTACTTCTACACCTAACAACAAGACCCAGGGGTCACCCAATGAAATTATTAGGCAGCAGGTTTAAAACAAACATAAGGAAGTACTTCTTCACACAACGTACAGTCAATCTGTGGAACTCGTTACTAAGGGAAACTATAAGGGTCAAAAGTATAACTGGATTCAAAAAAGAATTAGATAAGTTCCTGGAGGATAGGTTGATCAATGGCTATTATCTAAGAGGGTCTGGGATGAAACCCCATGCTCTGTCCCAAAACCTCTGACTCCCAGATGTTGGGGACAACAGGGGATGGATCACTCAATAATTGCCCTGTTCTGTTCATTCCCTCTGAAGCATCTGGCATTGGCCACCCTTGGAAGACAGGATACTGGGCTAGATGGACCATTGGTCTGACCCAGTACGGCCGTTCTTATGTTCTTAATATAAAGGCATCTAGATGCTATCGTGAGGAATGCCATAAATGAGATAAATAAGTACAATGATGGGACCTCTAAGCAGTGAGCCATGCCCGAATGCAGATATCCATCAGGATGAGGCTCAAGGAGATCTCAAACTCAGCCTGGGCCTAAGTCAAACTGGCACGGTATATGCTTAATATATTCAGTTATTGGCCACAAGACAGCCTGAGTGATTAGACTCAGCTACAAATGGACATACACTCCTGGACCCAGGCGAGGGAGAGAGGTTCAAATATCAGGAGCTGACCCTAGGTCCAAACACTGAGCCTCAGCCATATCTCGGCTCTAGCCCCGCAGTCAGGAGGGAAGCTTACAGAACACACATTGATTAAGTACGGATGGTGCAAGCCAACTGAACAGCTGCACTTTTATTTTCAATTTGAACTTCAGTCTTATTAACTCATCCTGCTTTAAATCAGTTTACAAGATCATTCTTCCAGGAGACTACATTCATCCCATCTCTGTGTAATTTACAACAGCCTCCAGTCCCTGACACCCACTGACTGGATCACAGATTGCCCAACCCAGTTAAAGAGACAGTCTGTTGAATTTGCCATTTCCGTTCTCATATGGTTCTCCCTACTGTGCTAGACCTGGTCATAGTTTTCTCTTTTTGCTTCATGCCAGGGATACCAGTTTTGAACAGAAGTGGAGCCAAGTTTCAGAGCTCAAATCTGAACCCAAAATCTGCCCAAGGGTCACAGCCCTTGAAAGTTGTGTGTTCCATTTTAGGCCCATGACAGAGACAGACCTGAGCTATCAAGTTCGGATCAAGAGCTGAACACAGAGCAGAATTTCTCCAAAGTTTAGATGCAGTGGGACTGATCTCATTTGCACTGAGATAAGTAAGGAGTAACCCCATTATCATGATTTTTATATTATTTTCTCTGGAGCCTGGACCTTGACTATACCTTGACCAAGAAATTTGAACCTTGACAAAAAATAATTGATTACCCCTGTCCAAGGCAGAGATGGTGACATAGTTTGTTTTCAGTGCAGAAATGGCCCCTGAGATGCTTCTGTGCATCTCATAGCAATTTCAGACAACGGTATGGCACATCCATAGCGGGGCCAAAGTATCTGAAAAGAAGATATGAGGCTTGATCCAGTGGCATTGCTACAGTCCCAAAGCATCCTCAATATTCCTAACTGGCATACCTGAACCCTGCAAGAAATGAAGATCATGCTTAGAAACCTCTTAATTTACGTGCCACAACCACTCCAGAAGTGAAGCCACAAGGAAGTTGATAGGATGCATCTGCCAATGTAAATATCACCCATCATACATCAGTAATCCCCAGATTATCATGTTAATAATATATCATCCAGGGAGAACTCACGTCCCAATTGCCCCATCATTTATATTATGAGCAATTTCAGACCAGGAGCCATCTTCTGTGTTCAGCATGGAGCATGCTTGTGGGTGTTGTAACAGTTGCCTTCCACACACTCTCTCATATAGCATATTTGTGATGCAGCCGTTTGGAGAATGTGTGTATTGAAGGTAGCCTTGTTTTCTGTTTTACACACGTAGCGGTTGTTATCAGAACACTGGTTCAGCAGCAAATGGTGACTGTAACCGTGGTAACACCCTGTAACAATTCTCCCACAACTGCTTTTGCACGAGTCAGTTCTATATGTTCACATGAGGACTTTCTGCATAATAGGAAAACAAATCCTGGCTGTATTAAGATTAGAGTTCTATATATATCCCAGCACATCACACAGTGCCCTCTGCTGCATGCTTAAGTGAGGAAAGTTTAGGTTTTGCAAAAGGATCTTGGGTATTAAATACAATACAATTCAAAGTTCAATTCATTTTAATTAAAAAATGGCTAATCAAAGTATTTTTGTGGATACTTGATCCATTTAAGATAAATCACTTTAGAAGCTATTGAGCATTTTAAAAAAACCCTTTCATACCCAATGATCATGCCTAATGATATTACAACACTTGATGGAACTCTGGTAGAGCTGTCTGGAAAACAAGAAAACTGTTTTTGTAAAAAAAAATCTGTAGTTTTTGACGTTTGTTTGCTCTCCCTGTTGGAACAAAAACCAGACCTTTTCAAACTTTTCAGAAAAAGACAGACAGGCTCATCCCAGAATAGATAGCAGCCTGGTGCTAAGCGCACTCCCTTAGGATATAGGAGACCCAGGTTCAAGTCCCTTCTCCAAATCAGGCAGAGCAGGGACTTGCACAAAGGTCTACCACATCCCAGGGGAGCACCCTAACCACCAGACTCTTGACTAGTCAGGGGCGGTGCCCTCTCTCTCTCTCCTTCTTTCCTTCCAAAATTCCACCCTGATATAGACATGGTCTAGATGAAAATTTCATCAAAACCAATAAGTTTCTGTGGAAAGTTTTGGTTTTGACAAATCAGCATTTTCCAATTAAAAACTTTGTGTCAACAAAATTCCAAGCCAACTCTAAACATTAACGACAACATCACAAATTTCCATTATTTAAATGGATGCTGCCAAGCTGAAAACCAATGATCCTGCTCTCCGATACACAGTGTAAGTCTGGAGTAGCACTGCTGGCATCAGTGAAATTACTCTGGACTTGCATTAGTGTAACTATACATTAAAAATAAATCAATAAAAATTGTGTACATTAGCAACAGAGAGAGGCCTGAGTGTCAAAATCTGGATCGAGTTTTGTACTTAGAAGACAGGCGGTGCCTGGCAGATAAGCTGTCAGCATCTATCTGGGAATGGCGGTGTCAGAAAAGGTTTCCTAGTGCGACGAGGTAGGGTGACATGGGAGTCCCTCCAGATAAGAGCTGCATTGCCTGACTTAGCTGCCAGGAAATATCCCAGGACTAAAGCCCACACCTGACCTGCCTCTCAGGTGTTCTGAATGCTCACTATCAAGGTAACTTCTGGTTGAAAGCTCTGCCATGTTATAAAGGTTGAGGTGAGGTTTATGGAGGAGTCACTTCATATGAGGGCAAGATGGCTGCCTAACCTGCTGGTGAGATAGGTTGAAGAGCTAACATTAATGTACTTATTTTTTTACTAACCAAAAATACTTAAAGTGATTTGAGGCAAATGGCAGTTCTGGTTAGTGTTGTTATGGCAGACATTTTGAACTAGATGGTCTCCCCAGTAGAAACCCAGAGGTTTCATGAGAGAGGACTTCCTGCCAGGAGCCAGAATTGACCACTGTTCACCGAGGGTCAACAGTGTTCCAGCTTAGAAATCCTGTCCCCTCACCTGCTGAAGTGAAGACACGTAGGAACTATTCACTGATTCTTCCTCAATTCAATTCTAGTAAGGGGGAAACTGTTCAATCCAGATGTGATATAGATAATTACCAAAAGAGCTTCTACAATTAGAAGAAAGAACTAGCCTCATAAAGGATATGATTGCTATACTGAATAGAAACTGAGAAGAGTTCTACTCTCTGGAGAGAAACAGTCACAATCAAAATGGGGTTTCAGGAATTAGCTATGAGGCTCAAAAGAGATAGATATGCAAAAGTGACTTTTTAGTGTACTACTAATTAGGTATGGGGGAGACAGAAACCAAGTAGCAAATACTAGTATAAATATTTGACTGAAGGAAAGTGCATCGGAGGAGTGATTTGATTTTGTAGAGCACTGAAGCACTCATTGCTGTGAGAAAAATAATTAGTACCTAAAATGAAAAGAAAGGAAAATTGAAAAGAGCTTGGTACAGTAAAAAGGCCTAGAAAAACAAAAATAATACAGGTAGTGGAAAAGGGTAACATTTTCAAAAGCACATAAGTGACTTGAGAGTCCCATTTTCAAAAAAAAGAATGACACACTTAGGAGCCTAATTCCCATAGGCTTTCAATGGGATTTAGGCTCCTAAGAGCCAGATTTTTAAAGATATTTAGACACCTAAAGATTTGGCTTATTCTTTTTTATTCCCTTTCTTTGTGCTTCCACGCTTAGAAATGCTGACAACTCCATTAGACAAGGCATTATTTTGGCATATCATGCCAAGCTGAAAGGAAATCTCAGCACATTTATAATTTTATTATTATTATTTGTATTGCAACAGCACCCAGGAGCTCCAGTTGTTGACCAGGATCCACTGTGCTTGGCACTGAACAAATGCACAACAAAAAGACAGTCCCCTGCCTCAAATAGCTTGCATCTAAATAATTTCCCTAAATAATTTGCCTAAATAATTTTTTGCAGAGCCAAAAGGTTTGGATAAGATGGTTTAAGCACATAATAGAATAAGGTGTTTTGTGTTCCAATTGCAGTGTCAACACCAGATCCCTCCAAATACATCTGGGCAAAATTTTCAGTCAAAACATTTTTCAGTAAAAAATGCAAGTTTGGGTGACACCAAAACATTTGAATTTTTTCAGTTCAAAACCACTTTTCGTTTCAAAAATTCCTTCACATTTATTTAAAAAATGTAAAAACATTTTGTTTGACCTGAAACTCTTTTCTTTAACTTTTGATTTGCCAAAAATTTTGAAAAAATTCATTTTCTCTTTGTGCCAATTTTTCTCCCCCAGAATTGTCAGTGAATCAAAGAATCCATTATTCACACAGCCCTACCTCCAAGGCCTTGGGGAGCTCATGCAACATATCTGCCTCTGTTTCCTCATCCAGGGACTGAGCGTAGCAATATTTACCTACCTCAGAATGAAGATGAAATAGCTAATGTTTGCAAATCGTATTAGAAAGGAAGGATGATGTGGTTAAGGCATTGTTTCTCAGGAGATCTGGGTTCCTGGCTCAGTCACAAATACCTATGTGACCCTGAGCAAGTCATTTAAATTCCCAGCACCTCATTTCCCCCTCTATAAAATGGGGATAGGCCTACTTCCTTTTTCCAATTGTCTGCATGTCTTGTCTATTTAGATTCTAAACTCTTTGGGGCAGGGACACTCTTATTTTGTGTTTGTACAGTGCCTACCACAATAGAGCCTTGATCTCAAATTGGAGCCTCTAGGCAAAACTGTAATACAAATAGATAATACTATAATAATCAAACTATAATATTAACACAATCCTAATAAAAGTATTTTAAACACAAAAGTGTTAAGTTTGGGGTGCTTCTGTGTATTCATCTCTTCAGAACCTTTAGGAGGTAACCTATTTCTACACAGAGGATTCTTGGATTGTAAAGCAGTACCCACATCAACTTGTGAATATTCCAGTTATCCCTCATTGAGAGATTCCATTGCCCTGTTGCTGTATCATTGAGAATGATGGAGATCATACTGCGAATTCTTCTTTGGTAGGTAAAAGAAAAAGATGTCAAAACACGCTCTGTGATCACGTGTAACTCTGTTATTAGGAATGTAAAGGAAACGATCAGATGCATGCAGGTAGTGCCAAGCATATTTTTTTTATCATCATCATAAGAGATGAAAAGATCCGTGGGAACAGCGAGCCTATTATAGGATAAAATATGAAAGTAAATTGTAGAGGAAGACAAAATAATTGAAGTAATAAGTGAAAACATGAACTCAGAAGAGAAAATACTATCATCTGATATTGGCTTTCAATGCAATAAGCTGGAAGGCGTCCATGGAAGTGAGAGTGAGGTTTATCCATTTAGGGCCTGCTACATGACACACTGGGGTTTTCTTTGAGCTTTAAAGTACATCATGGAAAAATTATCTTATAGACCAAGAAGAACTAGAATAAAAAGGATAACAGATGAGCGAGACTAGCTGAGGAAATGACAGACCTGGCACCTGGATGCACAGAATAAAAATAAACCATGTAAGAGGATAAGTTAGGGGAGCACAATCCACACAGATGCTTGTGATCTTAGGCCAGATTTATCACTGATGCAACTCCATGGATTTCATTACAGTGGAACCAGTGATCGATGTGACTCTTTGACCCTATATAGCATTAGAGCATCTTTCATCCTAACGGCTCCAAAAGTGCTTTACAAACTCCTGCTCACTTTAATGTACAAAAATAAAAAATTTGGATTTCAATGGGAGTTGGACTGGGCCCTAATTATAAGAACATATAAAGCATATAGATACCTTTTCTCTCACTAATAGAATACAGCCACCTGTGGGGTGAACAATAGCAGCTGTTTAACAATGAACACTCAAAAACAGTTCAGAACAGGAAGTGAAACCATCAAGTTTTGCATTTTCTCATTTCTATTCTAGTCTGTTCTCCATAGGTTCTTGTACCTCCCTCATCACTGTACCATCTCAGTGCCTTCCAGTAGTGCAGTAAGCATGCATAAGTAATATCTGTCACATTTGGTTCAAAACTGTAAACCCCCTGAACTTTCTCCCCTCTTCAGTTTCACATTTCATTCAAAAGGCGGGACCTTTATCAGCAAGTCACTCCTTAGTATCTTTACGGAGCTTTCGCTCCGTGCTAAGTCAGATGCATTACAATCCTACTTAGAGTGTAAATTTATTGGGGTAGGGTTCATCTTTTTCCTATGTGTTTGTACAGCATCTTGCACAATGGAGCCCTAATCTCTACGGGGACCCATAGGCATAGCTGCAGTACAAATAAATAGTAACAACAGATACAATAAATGACGTATTGTAGAAACAGAAATAGGCTTGAGCCAACGTATCTGGATCTGAACTGTCCCATGTTCGGGGAGTTTAGTGTTGTTCAAATTCAGACTTTTCATCTGGGCCCATCTCTAATTGTCACGCATCATTACGATGTTTATTTTCTTTGGAGGAGGTTACAGTAGCTCTAACGCTAGGCTTTGGATTTTTATATAATCTACTCTAGCTAGTTACACCCAATTCCCATCACTAGAGTACCACAGCATGACAGTAACTCTTCCCTGGCTTCCACCTAGACTTTGGAGGTCATTCAAGGGTGTCTGTTTGGGGGTGGCAGAAACCTTCCTCTTGAACTTCCCTGCTTAAATGGAGGAAGAAAGTCATAGAGTTTAAGGCCAGAAGGGACCAGAACATTTAGTCTGACTTCCTGTGTCTCACAGGCCACCAACACCACCCAGCACCCAGTGACAGAACCCAACAACCAAAATTAGACCAAAGAATTACACCCCACAGCAGACAAGACTGTTATGTGTCTCAGGGGAGAATAGGAGAGACCGAGGTGCACCACGGCCTGGGGCAGGAAAATGATTAAGTGAGATATACCCAGATAGTCCTGGCAATTGACCCGCGGTCACAAGGACAAAGGACATCAGTGTGATCTGAGCATACTTTGTACATCTGCAGGAGGCTCTTGTATGACGCGATAAGTGATCACATTGCTGCTGACACACACATACACACACAGAGGAATGTTTTAAAGCAGAATTCATTGTTTAACTCTAGCTTACCCCCGTTTTTCATTCCACTGACAGCAAATGATCTAGACAGACCAAATGACTGCAGCACAAACTAGAACAATTTGCTGATAAGACAAAATCAGGGATAAGAAGAGGAGAGTGTAACTGTGGCAAATAGGAAATGCTAAAGGAGTTGGTTTTACGATCAGGCATGTAGAAGATTGAATTTGAGATTGAAAATGGTAAATAAATTTAGATTGACTACAAATAATCCAAACGAGAATGAAAATGAACTACTGGCAAAAGGACCTTGGGTGTCCCGAGTAGCTTTTTAAATTTCATTTTCACCTTGCATAGCTATTTACCGAAAACTGACGTTCAAGAGTAGAACGCTATGGGACATACTTTATTTCCAGGGAGATTTTTAATAAAAACAGGATATTAGGTGCTGCTTTCAAAGTAGCGAGGGGTGAAGGGCCTAGGTCTCAAAAAAGGCTTGAGGTTTGGGCTTGACACACACACACACACACACACACACGATTAGATGCTTATCTGAATTATCTGGACTTCTCGGCTCTGCCGAGTTAGGTTGGAGAGGCTCTCTCATGGAAAGCTCAGAACTTCTTGTGTCAGTCAGAAACCAGCCACGCTCATGGTACTTTGGTGTTATCTCTTTGAACCCCGGTTGGAACCCACAAGGGCATAGATGTTCAAAAACTGGAGAGGAGACAAGGAAGAGTTGAGGGCCAATTCCTCCCCATCCACCAAGGCCAAGAAGCTACCCTTGCCACAGTAGGCTTCATGAAGGGAGGAAAAAAAACTTTCCCCATGCTTCAGACCACTGAGGGGTAACAGAACTGCTTCAGGGATGCTACTACAGCTCTACTTTTACAGTTACACCTTTGCTCCATGAGTAGCTGGCCCTGGCCTTGTCTCATCCTCTGTCTCCCAGCTGCATGGGATATGGCGTGAGCTGGGCCCTACAGTACATGGGACTATGCACCAAATCCTGGCTATACCAGCCCCACATCAGGCAGGATCCTCTTGAGGAGGTGATGAGGGCAGGAGCAGAATTTGCTCCTCAGTAAGCTTTGTTGACCATGAGAATAGGTTTGGTTGGAGTTCTTATGAGCTTCAAGGGGAATTGCCAAGTCTCACTAACCCAGGTTCAACCATCGTCAGATAGTCATTCTCTGCATCTTCAAAATGCACAACCAGTCACAGCCAAAATCTCACAGAGGAATTATTTTCCATTCCCAATAGACTGGGAATAGTGAGGTACTTCAAAGGGATGGGTGAATATTGCAAAGTGTTACTATGATAAGGGCTTGCTAATGCACAGCAGTTCCTTGGTTTCCTGCAGGATTCATATGAATATTCATATCTCTCACCTTCTTTGGTTTTTAAGGAGCAACAGTCACCATTGCATGTAGATATGTGTTACTCCAGAAGGTTTTACAATTGAGAAATCCCAGAAAGGTTTGCACATGTGTAACCCTTCTGCCTGTCAGAGTTGGCAGCAGCAAGGGCCGGGTTCAGTATCTAGGGGTTCCATTCTAATAACACAATGCAAAACCGGCTCGAGCCCCCACCCAGTGACCTGGGACAAATATATACCACCCCCGCTGGGCGCCTCCAAGAGGCAATACTTCCCCTCTCGCAAGCACAGAGTCTGAGTGTAGCGAAAAGCCTTTTAATAACAGAGAGAAACAATGTGGCATTACGTTGGGGAAACACCACCAACAGGATTCATAACACAACCCATGAGCAAAAACCCACCCCAAGCAAATTGGGGCATGTCCTTTCCCTTTGGTTCTTGAGTCCAGCAACCCAAAATCACCCAAAGTCCCAAAAGTCCAACAACCCAAAAGTCTCTGTCTCTGGTCAAGGCAGCCCCAGAGTTCAAAAGTTTATCTACAGCATTTTACCTCCCAACCTGGGTGGAGATTGGGGGGGCAGGAGGGGGGTTAAGGGGCACTTTACGCGGTCCAAATCTGATGGCCCCACCTCTCCATAGGGCTCCGCTCTGCCAGCCACCCCATGAGCTACTCTAGGCATCCAACAAACTGCTCTGCAATTAGCAGTAAGGCCCTCACCAGGGGGCCCATGCCACCAAGTATTAATACCTGTTCCCAGCCTCTCTCAATTCACAGAGTTTTGGAACCCATGTCCCTTGCCTAGTGAGTGCTACTTAGTTGATGGCGAGTCCCTCCATCATAACAAAAGGCCAAGTACAGTTCCACTGTCCTTGATTCCCATAATCAGGGTAATAACAATTTATTCTTCCTGCCCCAATAACAGAGACACTGGGGATCCCACAGCAGCCAAAGTGACCATTTGGGCAGCTATGGCCTCATTCTAGGCAGGGTGGGTGTGCCTATGCAAATGAGATCAGCCCCTGAAGTTCTTTTCCACAACTTGCCACACCTCACCACCAGATGTCAGGGTGGAGCTCATCCTGAGACTGCTTACACATGTAAGGCAAGATTTTCTTAAGTCACTAATGATTTTTGGTTCCTAAAATGTTAGCAACTTAAAGCAGCTGGATTTCAGAAAGTGTTGAGCACTCTGGAAATCAGGCCCCCATAAAGGTTATCTAATATCCAAAATCAACAGTCACTCCTGAAACTGAAAAACTTGCCCACTGATCCCAGTATTTCCAAATACCTGGAGTCAAACAGTCAGGATCTCACAATGGGAGCAAAATATAGAAGGAAGAAATGTTGATCAATATCCCTGGTGGGTTTGGTTTGGAAGAGTATTCTTTAGAAACACTGCTGACCATTCTACGAGGTTATAGAAGACATCACTTTACCTTCAGAATAAAACTTGATAAGCAACCAGATAGTTCAACACACTACGTTGGGAGACACAGATCGGCGTATCACCATGCCGCCTGCCAGAATCCAACCTAGGTCAGCAGTGACCTGCTGTAACCCACTGGTCAGTATGTGTCACACACGTATGCCCAATCTACAGAGCACACCAGTCTGTTACAGCTTCTCTGCTTGACAGTCTGGCTCTGTATATGTAACACACCGGTCAGTGTGTGTTACCTTTTCCCCTTTTGGTATGAGACTGGTTATAGCTCTCTGCTTGAGACACATCAGGGGCCTGAACCAGGGACCTCCAAAGCTAAAATCATAAGTCTTCACAGCTCAAGCTACAGAAACAAACTCTCTACCTGGGGACTGTACAAGATCCATATCCTCCATGGATCTGGCACAGTAGAGGACACAAAACGCATTCTGAGCAGCTTGTTACACTACCATATGTGTAATGAGTTGGGGAGGGGATGTTCAGCCCAGCTCTTAGTGGACATGCTCTCATAGTACAAAAACTCCCATGAGAGTCAAGGCCTGGATGGGCCACTGAGACAAAGCTATCCTCTCATCCCTAGATATAGTTCCTCCAGGAACGTTGGTGAGACACTAAAGGGGAAATCAGACTGCCCCTACAGCACCTGTAATTCTGTGCACCGAGAGAGTGAAGCAGATTCTAGGGTTGTACCTATCAGCCATGAACATCACACTCATTTTTAAAGCTAGTTTTCAAAAAAGGAGAAGATTCTTATTATCTGTTTTCATAACTAATTCTTGGAATTGTGGAGGGGAAAGCACTGTGTAATAAACATTCACATCAGGTATACTGCTGCTCTGAGTAATCATGCCATGGGGACTCATGCCATTGGAATTCAGAAGAACAAATATGTCAATGTCTATAGGTGAACTCATCAACTTACAGTTGTTCAGGTTGGTAGGTCTGTGGTCTATAGCAGTTTTGCAGCCTATCCAGAGCAGCAGCATCCTTGAACTAAAGCAGGGTTTGCTGGCACTAGTCCATTTGCAACCATTCTAGGAGTGCCAGATGGGGGCTGTGTTCCTTCAGAGAGCTCTCATTAAATTCAAGTGTCGCTCAAAATCAACGTGATGCTATTCCAGGTCAACACTGCTTTATTAAACATCTGTGTGAAATTCCCCTGGCTCATACCATGATTCAACTCCACCATCAAATTTATCCCTTGGTGCATTTACTTGAGAATGCAGAAACACTATTAGGGATTGGAATGCTTCTGGATTTTAATTTGAAAATGTCTATGTCCTAGCAGATGAAATTAAGCTAATTTGGGGGAGAGAGGTTTGGGACTCTGAAACGTTTCCTACAATGCACATTTGGACTTGCATAAACTCTCATCTTCAAGGTACACCCCACTGTATAGAAGCCCAACAAAGGTCTGACTGAGAAACATTAAAAAAAGCCAAGTGTGAGCAGGTAGAGTTCCCACCCTGCTCTGAACAGAATATCAGAAGAGGGCGTAAACCAATTCAAATTCACCCTCTTCCCAGAATTTTTTTTTTTTTCAGAAAAATGTTATCCCACTTTTTGCAGTTTCCAGATTTTCACTGAAGAAAAAACCCCCCAGAAAATGGCAACCAAAATTAAATTTTTCCACACTCAAAAAATTCCATTTTTGTTGAAAGCCATTAAAAAAATAATGTGTCATCCAAACAATTCCGAGCAAGACTGACATGTAGGTTTCTCTGTGCGTCTCTGTGCACGTGTACAGAATGAATACTTTAACAAGAACACAGCTCAGCACCTCCACTTTTCAGATGCTCAGTGACGTTTTGGACACTTGCTCTGATCTGATTCCTTTTGCCCCAACTTATCTTGTTGAAACTGTATTTTTTTGATGGCATAACCCCCCAAATATATTGTTTTAAGAGCCTGATCAAAATCCCATGGTCATCAAATGGCCATGGATCAAGCCCTAAAACTTCAGCAATTTTTCTTACTGAATTCAGTTTTTTCCAACTTCTGTGAGCCCCAGCAATGGAAACCCAAACTGGAAAGCAGTAATGCAGTTAACATGGTCACAATCAGGTGAGCTTTATAGTTTCCCTAGTTCCAATCAAACACAAAATAAAACTCTGAGGAAACTGCTCAGCTTTGGTCTTCACTGTTGTTATCCCTTAAAGTTTCTGCATCTACCGTCTAATGCCTAGCACCTCTTTCATAACCTCAGCTGTTGGGTAGGGTCAGTTCCAGGGACACTGCAGTTTGACAATCTATGCTGCAATGTGGCTCTTTCCCACATTGGCTGTCATACTGGAAAGCAGAGAAGTACACATAGCTGGACATTTTAAAAAGTTGAGAATCGCTACCCATTTTAAACGGAAACAGTAAAGTTACCCAGATCACAAGAAACCCAAATAATTTAAAGGGTAAAGAAATCTTCTAAACGGTAAAATATTGGAATTAGCTGCTTCCCTACAGCTCACCTGAACATTCTCAGCTCACCTCTCACCCCCATATTTTTAATTACTATCGGATATGTTCTGTGTATCAATTTTTTATGTGAACTGTCCACATCACTAAGCTTCTAAAGCTATAATGGTGGAATCCCAGCCAGCTGCTTTTTCAAACCACAGATTTGAATTATTTTTGCCCAAGCCTGAATGTCTACACAGCTGTTTTTAGCCACACAGCACCAGCCCTGCAAGTCTAAGTCAGTTGACCCGGGTTCTTAGACTCACTGTAATGGGTCTTCTGTTGCTGTGTAGACATACCCTCAAGGGCAGATCCTCATCAGCTGGTGTTAGTTGTCATAGCTTTGACGACTTCCAGATGAGGATCTGTTTAAGTCTCAAAACTGAAGTACTGCACATAAATCATCAGGTTTATAGATCCTGGGTAAAATTTTCAAAAGTAACTCAGGCGCCGAAGTCCCATTTTCAAAAGTGACTTAAGCCCAGATTTCCAGGGGTGTTAGGTGCCTAAATAACTTGAAAAATATGGAGAGACTAATCAGAATTTTTTTTTTTTACTCTGAACTGCAAAAAGTGAGCTTTCCAGAACGAGTGAAATTTGCCAAATTGTTGGAGGAAAAACAGAGCTCTGGGGTGACGTCTAACTCCTTCCATTATCATGGATATTTTATTTGTTCTTGTTTAAATTATAAAACAACCACTCTTGTTTTCTAACTAATCTGTCTCCCTAATTTTAATTTTTGTCCTCCATTATTTTCTTGCTGCATTAAATAAAGTGCTGCTTAAATAAGCTGGTCCACAGCTCTGAAAACTCACCGCAAGGCTGGGCTTTGAGAATGTCATAAAATCGATTCCAAATTAGAGCTGAATGTTATCACTTAGGGATTTGCGCATTTTAATCAAGGAATGAGGCATGCATTGGACTCAGAGGTGGAACAACAGCAGCAGCTCTCTTTCGACAAGCGATGAGCCTAGCCTACTTGCCTCTGCAGGAACCGTCCTAAAGATTACCTCTCTCTTTCTCATCACTAATTCCTATAAAATGCATGTCATCAGTGTGATGTTTTGGGGTTCACCCAGGCCAGCAAAGGGGTTCAGTCACCATCTACCTTGTAACCTGGGCTCTCTTGTGGCTGTGCAGCATTAAACCAGAGCTCTGCTGGCAGCCCACAAGCTTCACCCTAGCTTTGCCCCACTTGTTTACTCCTTGCAGGCTGACCTTAGGACCCTTCCAGCCCCAAATGCATCCTACTGCAGGGACCAGTACCTCTCACTGGACCCTCAGAGAGAAAGTGCCAATTTGCTGCCTTTTCAGAACCAGCAAAACACTCCAACCTGTTAGCTTTCTGCAAGCACGCACTTTCCTGAACTTACCCAGCATTGATGATTTATAATGAAAGCAAAACAAGTTTATTAACAAAGGAATCATGGATTATGTAACGCCAAGCAAAAGAGAGAAAGGTAGAGATGGTTACAAGCAAATAAAAGGAAAACACATGCCTAAAAGTCTAAAATTTAATCTAGCAAGATACAGTCTTTGTTCAAGATGGATTCTCTCTCTCTCTCTCTCACTCACACACACACACACACAAGCCATCTCCTCTACTGGCCAGGATCCATCACAGAGACCAGATCACTTGGTCTCTTTGTCTCCTAAGGAGAAGGATAAAGATGGAGTCTCTCTGTGTTCCTTATATCCCTAAGGGATGTCTGTTTTACAAGTCAGGAAGGCCCCCTCGGGATTCAGTTTCTTGTGACTCTGGGGTACAGGAGCCATGTTAATTCTCTGTCTCTCGAGTGCAGGAGTAGGAAAATTCCCCCAGTTTAGCTCGATGATTTTGTTTAATACTAATCTGTAAATCGAGGTAAACCCACATTCCTTTGTCTCGGACAGACCTGTTCATCACCTTTATCGAGCCTAGGCAGTCTGGTCTTACACATGTTCTAGTAACATCATACAGAGAGAATTCATAACTTCACATATATGGTTAACACATGCATCTTACACTATGAATAAACAGTGTGTTATTGGCTTTCATAGGATATCTCACAGGCATGCTTTGTACAAATGTTACACCAGTAGCATGTAGGGTATGAATACAAAAGTGCCTAGGGTCAGAAGCTGAGCAAAAATGACTCCTGGTGCCCCACACACTGCAAAGCACCCCCGTAAGCCCAAACTCTACACACACAGAATCATAGAATATCAGGGTTGGAAGGGACCTCAGGAGGTCATCTAGTCCAACCCCCTGCTCAAAGCAGGACCGATCCCCAACTAAATCATCCCAGCCAGGGCTTTGTCAAGCCTGACCTTAAAAACTTCTAGGGAAGGAGATTCCACCACCTCCCTGGGTAACGCATTCCAGTGTTTCACCACCCTCATAGTGAAAAAGTTTTTCCTAATATCCAACCTAAATCTCCCCCACTGTAACTTGAGACCATTACTCCTCGTTCTGTCATCTGCTACCACTGAGAACAGTCTAGAGCCATCCTCTTTAGAACCCCCTTTCAGGTAGTTGAAAGCAGCTATCAAATCCCCCCTCATTCTTCTCTTCTGAAGACTAAACATCCCCAGTTCCCTCAGCCTCTCCTCATAAGTCATGTGTTCCAGTCCCCTAATCATTTTTGTTGCCCTCCGCTGGACTCTTTCCAATTTTTCCACATCCTTCTTGTAGTGTGGGGCCCAAAACTGGACACAGTACTCCAGATGAGGCCTCACCAATGTCGAATAGAGGAGAACAATCACGTCCCTCGATCTGCTGGCAATGCCCCTACTTATACACCCCAAAATGCCATTGGCCTTCTTGGCAACAACGGCACACTGTTGACTCATATCCAGCTTTTCGTCCACTGTAACCCCTAGGTCCTTCTCTGCAGAACTGCTGCTGAGCCATTCGGTCCCTAGTCTGTAGCGGTGCATGGGATTCTTCCGTCCTAAGTGCAGGACTCTGCACTTGTCCTTGTTGAACCTCATCAGATTTCTTTTGGCCCAATCCTCCAATTTGTCTAGGTCCCTCTGTATCCTATCCCTACCCTCCAGCGTATCTACCACTCCTCCCAGTTTAGTGTCATCTGCAAACTTGCTGAGGGTGCAATCCACACCATCCTCCAGATCATTTATGAAGATATTGAACAAAACTGGCCCCAGGACCGACCCTTGGGGCACTCCACTTGATACCGGCTGCCAACTAGACATGGAGCCATTGATCACTACCCGTTGAGCCCGACAATCTAGCCAGCTTTCTATCCATCTTATAGTCCATTCATCCAGCCCATACTTCTTTAACTTGCTGGCAAGAAGACTGTGGGAGACCGTGTCAAAAGCTTTGCTAAAGTCAAGGAACAACACGTCCACTGCTTTCCCTTCATCCACAGAGCCACTTATCATCTCGTCATAGAAGGCAATTAGATTAGTCAGGCATGATTTGCCCTTGGTGAATCCATGCTGACTGTTCCTGATCACTTTCCTCTCCTCTAAGTGCTTCAGAATTGATTCCTTGAGGACCTGCTCCATGATTTTTCCAGGGACTGAGGTGAGGCTGACTGGCCTGTAGTTCCCAGGATCCTCCTTCTTCCCTTTTTTAAAGATGGGCATTACATTAGCCTTTTTACAGTCATCTGGGACCTCCCCCGATCGCCATGAGTTTTCAAAGATAATGGCCAATGGCTCTCCAATCACATCCGCCAACTCCTTTAGCACTCTCGGATGCAACGCATCCGGCCCCATGGACTTGTGCTCGTCCAGCTTTTCTAAATAATCTGTTGGACTGACCTGCACGCTGGCCTGGAGTTTTCGCAACAAAAACAAAGGTATGTCATAGCATAACCGCTTCCTGAAGAAAATTTCTTCTGGTAAACTACTTTTAAAATATTTATATATTCTTCTGCAGTTCAGAATGCATGGCCAGGTCAGGTTTCTATTAGCTCCATTTCTTCCACATCATTAATATTTACAGTGAAGGAAAAGCCAAGTCCTGGGGTTTGGCTGCGTTGCACAGAATACAGGTCAGGAGGGGCTGGTATACTACGGTGACTCAAAGCTCATCTTTGTATCCCATTGATCATGGTACTTCTCTGCACACAGCCAGTTGCCCTGCACCATGTTAGAGCAGCCCAAAAGCTGCTCTACCTTAAGCCAGGTTGCAAGCACTCAGAAGAAGCAAAAAATGCAGTCTAAGATCAAAATGGCTAATCCAATCAGAGGAAAGGAGTGGGGGCATTGGTTCTCTGCCACCAGAGAGTCACCCTAATGCTGGGGTAATTTCTCTGGGTACCTTAAATTGGTTTTAGGTCACAACAAAGGTGAAGGGCAAAGCAAGAGACAATCTAGCCAAAAAAGTTTGTCTGACCGGGACATATCCCCTGCCCTCCTCTAAATTGCGCAAAATGTCAATCTTTTCTGAGGCAGCAGTGGCATTAAAACTATTTATGTCTGTGTAGCGGGGTGGTCACCCGCTCCTGCCCTGAAGGGCCTAAAACAGCCCAGGAGAAGGCTGTGGCTGGGAGAAAGCAGTTCCCAGGCTGATTGGGGGAAGCAGGCTCAGCTGTGGCCATGCCCCAATCAAGGCTCAGCAGGCCCTTATAAGAGGGCAGTGGGTCAGGAGCAGAGACACTCTCTCTCAGCCTTCAGAAGGAGATGGGCCTGGCTGCTGGGGCGCATACCTGGTGAAGCATACTAAGGTGAAGCAGGGCTGGGGAAGGCCAGAGGAGCTGGGAGGCTCCAGACTGGAAAAGTCCCAGGCTTCAAGCCTGGCAGACTGCCTAAGATAGGTAGTGGGGTTGCAAGGGGCAGCCCACGGGTAGGCAGAGGCAGCAGGTCCAAACCCCCCTTGCCTGTTATGATTGGCTTATATACTGCAGTTTGCCCCAGTGAACGGGGGCTAGATGGTGACTGGGAAGTAGCCATATACTGAGGCGAGGTGGGGATAGCGGGTGGGGGTTCCCTTGGGAGGGGGAGACCCAGATCTGTGGGGGTACTGCAGGGGGCAGCACCCCAGGTAAAGGGGCACCGTGGCCTGGGACGGACACAGGGGCCAGCAGCAAGCGGGACACTCACCTGCAGAGGGCGCTCCAGAGGCTGGAAGAGCTAATTCCCAAGGACGACCAGCAGGAGGTGCCGCAGGGTTGAGTCGCCGAACCGTTACAGTCAGATCCTTAGTTGGTATAAATTAACCTAGATTGACTTCAATTGGGCTGTGACAATTTACACCAGCTGAGGATCTGGGCCTTTGTGTTCATTGGAACTTTAAGGGATTAAACAAAGTACCTTTTCTTTATAAGCAAAACATATTAACATTGGTGGTGTTTACAAACTTGGTGACTGATTTTGCACAAGTGATGGGTGAACCCTAAATGGTTCAGTTCAGATAACTATCTGAAAGCTCACCCAAAGCTTCTCTGAAGTATCCAAACCTCATGAGTCTGGAAAACCAACCTGGAAATCCATAAGAAAAGGCTTTATTGTGAGATTTCATTATCTGTTCACTAATGGAAATACCTGCCAGAACAGTTTTGCTTGTGGTATCTCAAGCATTTCCAATCCCAGTCCTGAATGCAAACTGGGCATGGAATGCAAAACTTTTTCCAAACACTTCAGAAACTTGCAAAGGGTTCATTCTCAGCTTCTCCAGAGAAGAGTTATGAGGGAAGCGGGAAGAGTTATTAATATTTCTCAGTGGGTTCACACAACTGATTTCAAAAGCTTGAATCCATATCCAATATTCCAGGGCAGTTTTAGATCCAGAGTAAAGGCCCACACCTTTCAACTCTGGGATCCAATACAATTCTGATCGGAAAGATTAAATGCAATGCACTTGGTGGAAGGAATTTAACAGCCACTGGTAATGAGAATTTAGTATCAGAGTAGGACGTTAAATGGCTTCTCAGCCTCAAAGGAGGAAGGAGAAAGTAGATATATACAGCCATTAATTATAGATATTTTTCCACCAACCTCTTTAAATAGTGCCATTGGGAATCAAAGAACTTCCTCCTAAAATATGTTTTTAATGTTAAGGTTTCACATAAACAGAATAATTTAATGAATACTAGGCAAGAATAAAGATCAACCGAATCACCCAATCAGTCTGTGCAGTCTGGGGTGTTTAAAATTTCATAGGCACCACTTCTTTGCAGCCCTTATGCTTGGCTTTTTGCAAATCTGTGACATTAATTGCAGTATAGAAGAAAGTAAACAATGTGAACAGCTCTTACGAGCTGCAATATCTTATACTTTATGCAAGATCAAAGGGGGAATAGACAGGAAAAGCTGTTAAAGTAGCCACCAATATCATTGTGTTGACAGTGTAGCAAAATATTAAAGAGCCCAATCCCCAAAAGGCATTTGATTAACCCTTTGGAGGCTGCATATACAACCTCCCAAGCACACAACTGTCCAGAAAACACCATCATGCTGTGGTTTATGCTGTTACATTAGATACTAAACCACATCAAACCAGTGGAAAATACAACGATGTAGTCACTCAAATCAATCAAATTATTTGAGCCAACTACATTGCTACAGTTTAAGCAACACAAACAAACTGGGGGAAGGGAGGGAAATGAAACTATAACAGCCCGGTGTAAAATGTTCTCCTGTTAGAAATGTCTCTGACTGGCTGAGATTAAGTAAAACCTGATTCCTCTTCCATTAAAGTCATTGAGCACATCTAGACAAGGAAAATAGACCATGACTAGCTAACACATTTTAACTAACATGTTTTACACTATTTTCCAAGTGTAGCCAGAGCGAATCAGAGGTTTGCGATTATGGAAGTGAGCCCTCGGTGTCCAGCAGAGAATAGAGTGAGAGCATTAAACTTTTATTTACTTCTGATGTGCCCATGATTTCCACACAGATATCCAGAAAAGCTCCCTCCCTGTAATTCCACCTAACTTCCCATGGGCCTGTTAGTAAGTGGGCCTCCTAAGTCAATATCTTAGACTATTGTTTTACCCCTGTAAACTCAGTTCTCGAGATTCTCATAGAATCATAGAATATCAAGGTTGGAAGGGACCTCAGGAGGTCATCCAGTCCAACCCCTGCTCAAAGCAGGACCAATCCCCAATTTTTGCCCCAGATCCCTAAATGGCCCCCTCAAGGATTGAACTCACAACCCTGGGTTTAGCAGGCCAATGCTCAAACCACTGAGCTATCCCTCCCGCCCATGGTCATCAGGCATTTTGTCACAACCTCAGGGGTTCCCCTGGGGAAGGCAGATCAGCACTGCGTGTTGCTAACACTGTTGCAAGCATCGCAAAGCATTTTGGGGAGGGTCAAATGTGTAAGTGAAGAGTGAAAGATTCTTTTGCAGGCTGCAAGAGGCCAAAGGGAGAAGAAGAAGAGAGCAGAGAACGGGTTAACTCAACATTTCAGCTAGCTCAGTCGGAAGATAAGACACTGGCCCCAGCAGCCCAAGGACACTGCTCACAGCCGAGACTTGGCTGACAGCCGAGAAAGACGGGGGCTTGAGGCTTTCCCGAGCAGCCGTGAGAAAGAAAAACCCAACTGCACAGACCTGCAAGGCAGCAAGGCCAGCAAAGAAGAAAACAAGGTCTAAGACTGCAGAGACTGAAAACACCGGTGAGATGGCAAGAGGGGGAACCGAGCCCTGTATCCCTGGAACCGGGGTGTTTTGAGAAAACTGAAGACACCATGGAAAGCTGGTTTGGACTGGCACAGAGGGCACCAGGAGCAGAGGTCCCTGAACGAAGCACCCCCCGTCCCCCCGCCCCCAAGGAGCCCGGGACTTAAAACCCTCCTGAGAGCTGGAGCAACTTGGAGATCACAGCGGACCTGGACGACCTGTGCACACAGGACAGAACTCTTGTCCACCCTTCCCCCTCTTCTTCTTACATTACACCCAGGCCTGGCCAGCCTCGGGTAGTGCACGTGTGAGTATGAAAGTGGTTAGGGCTTGGGGCACTAATGCTTCCTTCCTTCCTTCCTTCCTCTGAGTGACATGGGAAGCACCTATCACTCTCCGCTGTTATTTTATTATTTTATCAATAAAGCTTTAAAATTTAGACACTTGGTGTGTTACGTCATCTCCTCCCTTAACGATCCTGTGGCCTCAGACTGATCATCTGACGCTTCAGGCAGATTAGGAACAGAAATCTGTCAGAATTTCTCATGCATCCTGAGACCCATAGCCCTGAAGATGATACACCCTCGGGGCAAGGAATTCTTAGCCTGTGCCATAATGGCCACAAATCTTGAGTAGAGGACTCTCCAGACCCCTTCTCTTCACTGCCTCTTAGAAGTTGAAAGTTGTTCTACCTCTTGAAGATGGCTTGTGGGAATTTCCCCAAACCATCTAAATTCCTGCCTGGGTCATAATGAAACAAGAGAGAGAAATATTACAACCAAACACCATGCTCTGCCTAATAGATCCAGGGTTATATTGTCAAAAGACACTTAGAGCCGAAGTCCCACGGATTTCAATGGGATTTAGGTTGCTAAGTCACTTAGGCACTAGTGAAAATTTTACCCCCTAGTCTTAAATCTCTGCAAAGGCTCCTCTAGATAGGCCCACTGTGTGTCCATACAGGGAATAAGCCATAACTTCTCGAGCATGCATCCTCTCCTCAGCTACCACTTTTGACACTTTAGCCCTGGCAATATGTCGGAGACCCAGTGTCTCATCTCATCCTCTATTTGACTCCGTGCTTTCCTGTATGTTTGATGTGCCTGGCTTTTCAGCAGAGCAGACACTTCCCACCCATCCAAACGTCACACCACAGAGGGGATATTGCAGCCTGTCTCTCCTGCCAAGGTCAATGTCTGCTTTCTCACATCATTCGCTATTGTAATTAGGGCTCTTTGGAAAACCAGACTGGAATCCTGTCTGCCTCTCTGCCCTGCCATCCCCACTGCCTTTCTTATATCTTATTTCCAATAGGCAGCTCTCCCTTCCCTGTTTGTTCTAGCCTGACAATCATGCTTTTGCTTGTTGTCATGGCTGGAGGTATCAGCCTGAATCCAACTCATTGTCTAGCTTTAAAGAGACAGCGCTCATGTATGCATAGCCCTCCCTCTGAACTGTTTTTTTTCTGTGCTTTTTTAACCTTAACTTTTAATGAGATCAAACATGTCTTCATCTCAGCTATAATCCTGAGAGCCTCAAGACTCTCACTAAACCTCTCTCTCTTCCACTCCACCCTCATATGACAAGCGTAATTGAAATTAGATTTTCACAGTGCAGCTGCAGGAGGGTTAAGAGTGGACTTGTCCTACGTACAGCTTAAAACCCCAGGAGGGGCTCTTGCCAGCGTACTGAGATCCTATTTAGTGATTATTTTCTTTAATACTGGAACTTAACACTCACATTTGTGTGCATGATACAACTAAAAATAATCCTAAGGAGCAGCCCAGTAGCTTCCTTGGGGTTTGCTTTAATTTCACCATCACATCAAATCTGCCATTAAATAACATCATTGCTGTCATGTCTCATCTGCTTTTCTCTCTTCTCTGCTTCCCCCATTTAGGCATCTCCTCTCTTTTACATTTCCCCCACTTACTTCTCAGCAGACCCCGGGCTTTTTTATCTTGCCCATCATTCTTCCAAGCTTAATGTCTTCTTCCAGCACAGACTTCTGGGAGATGCATATCTTTTTCAATTCCTTCCTCTCTCTTTGCTCTGTGCACACATGCACACTCACTCATTCTCTCATATCTATAGCTGCCTGCATTCTCGTGGCTAATATTACAGTCATGAAAAAGCAGAGAGAGGTGGGGCAGCTCTAATGTACGTCCCTGTGAGCCCTACAAAAATGGTAGCGGAGTCGATGGAACCTGCCTTATCTGATGTCAGGAGAAATAAAACGTTAGCCAGTCTCAACCAGCATTAATGCAAAAGGGAGAGAGTGTGGTCAAACGGTAGTAGTATAGGAGAATTAGACTTAACGTCTTCATGAGGTGGTTCATAGGTCTCGGTGATGTTTGTGGCATAAATGCCTGGACAGATTAGATGGCACGCCGCAAGGCTTATTTAAGTAACGTTCAGGGATCCTCAAGGTGGGGGCTCCAGTACATTCTGAGCTATTCCAGTCCTGGTGAGGGTCAGCTACACACTCTATTCCAAGCTCAAGCACTAACCCTGTAAAGTCTTACATACACGCTTGACTCTACGCATGGGGATAGCTGAGTAGGGATTACTCAAGGGCATAAATGTAAGCGTGTGTATAAGTCTTTGAACGATCAGAACCTTTGCGCATTATCATTAACTGTGTCAATCAATACGTAAAAAGCCTCTCCCCTCACCCAGGTGTGGTCACAATCAGAATTTTGTCCTCTTTAATAATGGATGGCTGTTTCTGAGACTAATAGAGGGGCCAGTGGCTCTAAGTTGTCCACTGCACACCAAATGTTCCAGCCCTGTGCTTTGCAACTCCAAAACGATGTTTAAGGCACTGGACCGGGACTCTCAAGAAGTAATACAGGGGGGCTCAGTGCCAGTACAGAGGCTTCACATAGGTGGCCCAGGATCTGTGGGGCAGAATCCTTAACTCCTTTGCCCCAACTGCAATAGAACCATATGGGGGGAAATCTTCACCATGGGGTTCTCTACGGGAAGGGGTTCTCTAGTTCCTGGTGAATAGGCATGAGAACTTGGGTTTCATTAAAAAGAAGCCTTTTCCCCTCCCTTCTTTCTCAGAATTTTTGGCCACTTTTATCTGCAAAAATGGTAGCATTTAATGCTCTGGAAGAAATTGGTGATAACATTTCAGCCACAGCCTCCTCACCCTCAACTCCACTCCTCTGACCTCTCTGCGGCAGGATGGAGCATCTGATCACAACAGAGCTCCCTTCATCCCAAGCAGCAACCAAATGTGAGTGTTTTATCCACTTTTCAGACCACGGTTTGCCCTCAGCACTGAACTGGCTTTCCACATGGTCGGAGAATCGAAAATCACTTGGACAGAGCTGATTCTCTTACAGGGGTACTGGCTATATCACAAGAGCCCAGGAATAAATGTGATAAGGCATTAAAGTAACAATGACAGAGGTGTGTTTTGGGGGTGGCACTAAAGGGTGCGTGTGTTCATTCTGAAATAAAAGCATCTCATTGTGTTGGCCTCCCAGCCACTCCTGAACCACAAACTCCGTTGACACAGAAAAAACACAAGAGGGTTTATCCAATTCATGCCCAACAACCAGACCATGCTGCATAGCTGCTAAAGGCTCATAGTCAGCATAAGATCAATTTCTGGAAGTGGGCCAGAGCTGCTCTGCCTCAATGCAGTTCCTATTGAACCAGTCACCTGAAAATCAAGCATCGCTTTATCTTTACTCTGCATTTGAAAGGTTTAATATGGGGTCAGCACTCCCAAATTGTCCCTTCCTCTTGCCCTCAGCTTTCACTAATTCCCCTAGAGTGGCACAAAATACACAGATGGCCTTTGTTTATAACCATATGTGGATGATGACTCAGATCACGTAATAAGGGAAGCATCCTGCTTGAAAGTCCACGTCAGCCAGGCTACATGGAGACAAGCATCTCAAGCTGCTCTGAAACTTGGTATCCCCAAGTATCTAGTTGAGAACCTTTCACTACGTAGCTACATGTGCATTGATACACAGATGACCATCAGTATGCTCATTTTACATATACCACTGTCAGAACCAAAAGTAGCATCCTGAAGGGACAACAGGAAAACCCAGCCATTTGGGTTATTCTCTGGCAAAACAGGCAGCTTGTCAATTACAGCTGACCTTTTCAGGTCAGTATTTTTCCAGAGCTACTTGCTTTTTTCCAGCCTGAAGGCATTCTCTGATGCAACAGTATTGCTACAGCTAAGTACATCCTGTTTTTTGAGGACAACAGTATTCCCTAGTGGCTAATACATATTTCCACTAATCTCATCTTTTGCATACGGCACTTTAGTTTCCGTGGCCAGATGGAACCATCAGATTTGTCTGTTGCTTTTTCCTCCCCATCACAATCAGGTGGCTGTGGTAGTAGATCTGTGTTTGCCCGTAGGTAGACATCATGCAAACCACCCACATTCAAACCTTGCAGTGGATACTAGGTGCCATCATGTCAAGATCCCAGGTAAAGGAGGAAAGCCACCTACCTTCCTAAAGTCCCTGACACCTGCTTCTGCTCCTAATGTTTTTGCAACAACATCTCTCCCTGAATCACTCCTTCCTTGACAGGCCACTGGGTCACAGTCTTCTGCCAATTATGATAATCAGGAATGGCTTTGTATTATGGGGCAGAGCTCAGATCTTGCTAGCCCTTTAATCTGCTTCTCCAGCACAAGCATCAAGAAGAAAGATGGGCCAAAGACACCTGAGCCACTGGAAGTGCATGTGAGGAGAGAGATGGGAGCGTTCCAAGGCAATAGGACCCAGGTGTGACCCCCCCCTAATTTCAACATGAAGAACAAGACTCTGACCAGTAAGACTCTGCACAATCAAAGCCACCATCCAGTTTGCCCGTCTTTGTCCAAAGCCTCCACAGCACACCCTGCTCAGCTCAGTCCCTGGAGAGAGGGGAAGCTTCGTGCCATTCTCTGAGGTAACATGCTTGACTCCACCCATCGAGAAGTACTGATAGGCTCCAGAGGTGCGCACTGTCATTTGCGATGAGGACAGCCACCATTAGACCGGAGACACCATTTTCAGCTGAACCCCTCCCCCCCCCCTTTTTTTTTTCTGAAAAATGCAGATTTGGTGACACCCAATCATTCTGCGAATTTGCTTCAGTTTCACCAAATTGTTCCTTTAGATAAAAACTCTAGAAAAATCAGGGGGAAAAAAAACCAAAACATTTTGTTTGCAATGTTCTGGATCAAAATAACATTTTGTTTCGACGTTTCCCGATATTTTAATAACCTTCAAAACCATTCAGAAATGTTCAGAACATACTCAGTAGGGAACGAGCACGGAGATGAGCTTTTAGATGGGACTCATGCTTCCAAGTCATGTAGTCACTTCTACAAATGTTACGCTCAGCATACGTGTATGCAGCCCGTGGCAGGGACCTTCCTAGCCTGCTGCAACGTACTTAGGCTAGCAGGGCTCACACAAGCACTCTAAAACCTCTCAAGGCAGCCAGTGCTTTGAAGTTGCAGCTCAGGCTCAGAGGCCAAGCTGTAACTTCAAAACGCTGTCTACACAGCTATTTTCAGAGCACTAGCCCAAGTCTATCAGTCTGGCCTGGGAGGCACACTGCCGCGGAGCCATTCGCCTAAGGTCCCAGTGTAACCCTGTGGCAGACCGAGGAACTGAGCCCAGATGTCCTGACTCCCAGTCCAGTGCCTCAAGCACGAAGCCGCGCTCCCTGCTACAACCTCCCATAATAGCACGTTCAAAGCATGGAACAATAGTACAGTAAAGGCACCAGTAAAAACATTTGAAACAATCCAGCAAAGTCAGAACAGAACGCAGCACAATTTGCTAAAGTGAAAGAATTGCCAGCAAGTTTCTAGGAGTTATGAGACTTCCCCTGTGGCAGGGAGCAATATAGAAACCTCCCTCCTGGCAATGCCTTGCCACTGTTAATTAAGGTTCCTGCAGTCTTACTGGAGCTAAAAATGTTCTGTGCATGACCCAGAGAGGCAACTCCTGCACTTCTCCATCTGGTATGCCCGACCATGAATCTCCGGCTAGCGCTGTGATTGTGGAATTCAGACCAGGCTAATGGCAGCAGAATCCATCTTGGTACTTTAAAGGCAGAGCAGGATCACCTCCCTACAGACTAAAAAGAGTGGATGAGCCAAGTAGGCCCATTAATCTGTTCTCTCGTTCTCTCCCTTTAATCACTGAAAATCTGTTTTCAAGGGGTGTAGCGATCAATAATGTTAGCAACAGGATAGCATGATATTCGGACCAGGAAGAGAGGCTTAAAGAGGCCGCTTTGTTGTCTGCATAAGATAAGAGTGATCCTGAAAGCAATCTACTAATGATGTTGAACGGAGCTAGAAGGCTATAATATAGCTCAGGGTCAAGGGCACAGGAGAGAGGTAAGCTGCATGATCCTGTGGTTAGAATTTAAAAAAGGGTATCAGGACTCTTGGGTTAAATTCCCAGATGTGTCTCTGAGAAGCACAGAACTTGGGCACATCACTCAGTGTCTCGGTTTTCCCATCTGCAAAATGAGGATAATTTTTTTATTATGGCATGCATGTTTAAATACTGTAATAGATTAGTACTAATAGCTATTTCACAGGAGTGCCAAGAGGCTTTGTAAAGTGCTCAGAGATTTGACTGAAAATAATGTGTACTGAACCCAATTATTATAATGAGCACAATCTATTTATTGTGCTTATATGACCTCCAATACCAGAGTACCTGAGCACCTCACTGCCCCTGTTTATCTTCATGACACGTTTGTGAGGCCGGACAGTGCTATTATTCCCTTTTTACATAAAGGGAACTGAAGCACAGGGAGACTAAGTGACTTGCCCAAGGTCACAAAATCTGTGGCAGAGCATGGAATTGAACCCAGGTGTTTCAAGCCTGAGGCTAGCACGCTAGCCACTAGCCCACGCTCCTAAAAACACAGAAGGGATTCAAATCCATCCATCAGGAGAGAGGATGCTGAGACACCCATTGATCCACTGGCTCAGGATTCAACCATAAAGACATCAGGATTAGTCAAAAATATTAACTAGGGCCCCAATTCTGCAATGACCTCAGCATAAGCAGACGCCTGTACCCACGTAGGATTGGGACCCCAAAAAACAAAATTGTCAAGTCAACCTCCTGCACTGCTGACCCTCTCTCAATTCCCTTTATCAGCATTTTTAAGTACAGTTTCCTTCTCAGAGGATTTCAGTAACTATTTCACAACCTGTTTAAAGAAGATTCCTCTTTTAAGCCTTTGTTTAATCACATAATCCTGAGAAACACCCTCGGGGGTGGGGTGGGGGGCTGCTGATTGCTTTATCCCCACGTCATTGGGTAAAATTTACTGATCTAAAGTAAGTCCTCTGGAAAAGTTTACAGTTTATAGCAATAATATAAAGGCAATTTTTGTAATAAAAGGAAGCTAACCACACGCTTTGGAGAAAACAGGTCTCATTTTGGGGACATGGTGGTGCATGGGAAACAGCAGCACATGTTCAGCAAACATACAGCTACAAGGTAGGGTGCTTTAAAAGTTAGCACTGCAGAGTGGAAGGACAGTCTGGAGAAAAGGGACACAACAGAAAACACTTCCTGCAGGAGGCAAAGGAGGGAAGCCTGCAGAGTACAGATTTTGAGACTATAGAGAGGGGGGTTGATACTTCCAAATACAGGGTCCAATCTTGCAAGGCTCAAGACCTCAAATCCCCACAGGTTTCAGAGTAGCAGCCATGTTAGTCTGTATCCGCAAAAAGAACAGGAGTACTTGCGGCACTTCAAAGACTAACAAATTTATTTGAGCATAAGCTTTCGTGGGCTACAGCCCACTTCATCGGATGCATAGAATGGAATATATAGTAAGAAGATAGATAGATATACACATACACACATACAGAGAAAGTGGAAGTTGCCATGCAAACTGTAAGAGGCTAATTAATTAAGATGAGCTATTATCAGCAGGAGGAAAAAAAAACAAAAAACGTTTTGTAGTGATAATCAAGATGGCCCATTTAGACAGTTGACAAGAAGGTGTGAGGATACTTAACATGGGGAAATAGATTCACTATGTGTAATGACCCAGCCACTCCCAGTCTCTAGTCAAACCCAAGTTAATGGTATCTAGTTTGCATAATAATTCAAGCTCGGCAGTTTCTGGTTGGAGTCTGTTTTTGAAGCTTTTCTGTTGCAAAATTGCCACCCTTAAGTCTTTTACTGAGTGGCCAGAGAGGTTGAAGTGTTCTCCTACCGGTTTTTGAAAGTTATGATTCTTGATGTCAGATCTGTGTCCATTTATTCTTTTGCGTAGAGACTGTCCGGTTTGGCCAATGTACATGGCAGAGGGGCATTGCTGGCACATGATGGCATATATCACATTGGTACCAGTGGGTATTAAAGGTGCTTAGCACATGGCAGAACCAAGTCTCTAGGAACTCCAGGTGGGCCCATAACAAAAAGCCCAGCAGCTCTTTGCACCCTCAGACGTTGTGTCTCAGACTCATCTTTAATAGGAACGTCAGACTTACCGAACTAGAGGGGACCACTGATACTTTCTCATCTGATAGTCTGCCTCCAGCAAGATGGTTCAGAAAAATGCTGATGCTAACAGTGTCTCTGTCCCTTTGCGCATGGAATGAGAAATTCCTTCCTGACTCCTGGAGGTGATCGGATAACATGAGATTCAATTTCCATGATCTAAAATGAGAGTGGTCTTCTAGGTAAAGCACAGGGCTGTGTGCAGCATTTCCCCTGATCTCAGCTGGAATGTCTAGGCACTACTCTGATACAAACAGCACTAATCATACCACTTACGCTTCCCAACACTGCTGTGCAGTATTTCATGAATGTTAGTCAAGGACATTGAGGTCCTCAGGTGGAAGGTATGGAGGAAGGGCAAAGCATTTTTGTGTTACCTGGTGAAAATGTTCAGAAACTAAAAATGTTTTTCAAAAAATAAGGCAAAGGATGTGAATTCTTATAAAATCCAGATAGATTTCCAACCCTGCGATTACATGATCTCTTGATCTCCATCACAAAACTTGAAAAGCTTCATTTAAACTTAACATAGCACAATTTACATGGAATGCAATTTCAGCATAAACGTGTTTATAAAAGGGAGAAAAATTGTTGTCCATTCACCATGACAAGTAATCCATTACTGCCTGTGCCCCTACAGAAATAATCCCTTATACTTCAATTAAAATTTAGAACCTCATTAAGGAATTCTTCAGAGAGCGAGAAAGTGGCCTACACTGCAGTTGTTCCTTTATTTATAGAAAGTGGAGACCATAAGCAGTGATATAAATAGCTTTATTTGCATGCACATGACTTCAGGGTGTTTCTTTTATGATAATGAAAATATTGACTTAATGGACCATTATATGAGAAAATAGAAAAATAAACATGCTGATGTATTTCATCCTAGTGTCTATTCCATATTAAAATACTGGCACTTAAACTATGACATGGATAATGTATTGTCAGGAGCATTTTGTAAACGCTTCATGCGGAAAAACTAGTTAGAAGATTTCACAAAAGCTTCCGATCCTGTCAAAGCCTTTTCTTCTGTATTAAAGCTGTCTGGGCACTGAAGAAATTATGCTCACAACAAAATCATGTGTTTCTTGCCAGCTGCCAATATACTATTTGCAAACCAGCCACCAGAAGTACACAGTGTCAGATCATGATCTGTAATTATCACCAGAGTAGAAAACACTACAGTAAATCTACTATATGAAAATAAACAGAACAGTCACAGTATAATGGTAGTGGCATCATTTTACCAGGTGTGGTATAAACAGTGGCATGTGGACATGTGGTGCAGAGAGTTTACCTTGTGGACATGCATCAGATGGTTCACAGGGTCAAACCTATTAGGAAATGGAGTCTTTCACCTCTAGTGCATTAGTTCACATATGACACCAGGTAAGGACTAACTAAAGTGGATGATGTAATGACCACACCACTCCCTTTTCATTGAGAAGTACAGTCAGGCTGGACTACGGCAACTCAGTCTTCCTGAGGGTCATCAGGGGAGCTATACAGAGACCACAACTAATGGGGTTGCTTCATGTGTTCATTTGCATTGTGCTACCCAGAATCCTCCTCCAGCTCACTGTGCTGTTCCAGTATCTCTGGGCTGGTATCTGAGCTCTAGAAACAAATCAAAGGTTTACTTCTCTGTCATGGTGGGCGCAAGATGCTCCCTCCTGCCTATTCTGAGAGAGTCGTAATTAGGAAGGATTTTGTGCTGATGGGTTTCACTCTCCATACCTTACTGTTCTTGGGTTAATAGAAAAGGAGCAAAGTGATCATTAAGTGCAACTCCAGTTGTATAAGCAGAATCTAAGAACACTGAATTTCCTTTAATCAAAGGAATCTAGATATAGCGCCACACTCTTGTAATGTCCCACAACACTGCTTTGAAAAGACAGTTAAATGAAATCTGTCTGGCATCTTAAATCAAACATCGAACAGCGCCTTTGAAGAGATCAGAGCCTTACAAGTATTGTTCAAAAGGTTCTGGACGTTCTCTGTGCTCTCAGTTTAGTCTTAGGGAGGAGAAGGAGAAAGAAAAATAAGAAATAGATGTCTCTGAAGACATGAGTACAGTAAAGTGAAATAGATCTTTGGGGGGAGGAGGAGGAGGAATATCAAGGTAGCATCCAGGTAGGAATTCAGGTAAGGTACCTGATGCTACATTGTTAAGGCAATGCACTAAATTCTAAGTGATAACAAAACTGCAAAATGAGTTTACTTTCTGCGTTCCCTGCAATTAATAAAATCCATGACAAGAAATTATAATTGTGAGCTTCTTGGACAACATGGTAACAGGGGCCACAAACCCCTCAGATAGATAGAAGCATAAAAAGAAATGCTAAGTGTAACGCTTATTTTTAAAACTTAACCTTTTAAAATAAGTATTTTCTAGTATTTACTGCTTTATGAGCTGTGAGGACTGATTTTGTCAGCCTTTTGGCAGTTCTACCCTCAAGGCCAAGTTTTTCAAAAGTCACCAGCAATTTGGGGCACCTAACCTGAAACACCTTAGAGGGGCCTGATATCCAAAGGTGGGTGCTCAAGCACTTGTTTAAAACCAGTCCTCTTTAAGGAGTTTCACGTTACGCGTGCAAAAATTGAGGCACCCAAAATCACCACCATGTTTGAAAATCTTGGGCAAGAATCCATTCACTGTCAGATGTCTCTTATGCAGACAGAGCTCTTAGTGAAGGCAAAAGCCCTTAGAAGCCGCAAGAGAAGACAGAGCACTTTTACAACCTGCACAAGTACGTGGCTCACTGTGACTCAAGTCAAGTTTCTGGAACCGTCTCTCTCATACTGGGCATGCTCAGAAACTTGACACTGGCATTTACATAGTCACTCCCATACTACAAACTTGCTGTCCATTCTTACATTAAGGACAGGTCCTTCCAGCAGGACTGAACCCTTAAGGGATGATGCAAATAAGTTAGACTCAACAGTGACCATCGCAAATAAAAGAGTCTAGGAAAACACTAGGTAAGTCCTCACCCTTGCAATCTTACAAACAAGATTTGACTTTCTTTACTTTACCTCACCCACAACACACTCCTCTCCAGCCTACTCCTCCATGCAAAACGTGCTGTCTTCATCTCTAACCATGCCTGTGGTTAGAAATTAACATTAGATCAGTATTATACTGCAGACTTAACTGGTTGTCTCCCACCCTCTTTTATGGTTGTGTTTGGGACTTGAGAAACCCGAGCTGTTTTTAAAGAAGAATTTTGTTTGGTGGAATATATAACAGTCCCTCTCTGCTCCTACCTCATTCATTCCCTTCAATGCAGCTATGCTTGCTACACAGCACAATCGTCCCATTATTAGACAGTTTATATAATGTTAGCTCTGCTTTAATAAGGTGACCATTGCTGCAGTTTCTGGCTCCGCTCCAGTCAACTGAGATACTGAAATTTGCACTTACACTGTGGGAACTAGCCCCCCTTAAAAAGGCGGGGGATCTAAATTTATTGTCGGGGCTGCAGTCTTTAGTTCAGATCTTCACTAACAGTCTCAGGAGAGACCTCAGCAGCTAAAAACTACAGAAAGGAGTGCAAGTCTTGTAGCATGAGGATGCAGGAACAGACAGGACAATTAATGTGATTGAGGAGCATAGTAAGAAAAATGCTGACTGAAAAAAAAATATTTTGCCAAATCTCAGGGAAGCCAAAGTACACATTTGACAACTTTTATTGGAGCTGCACCTTGAACACTAGCTACATTTCCAAAGAAACAAATGGCACTGTTCTGCCTCAAACAGTGAATCCCCAATAGAGTCAAATCTTAATGGAAGCAAACAAAGAATTAAGGGAAAAAGAGGTGACAAATTATTAATTCCTCTTAAAGATCCACTTCTGCTGTACTCAGTGAACTGAGTTCACTTGTATATAAATTGCCTATTCCCTTCCCCTAACCTTTGTCTCCTTACTTATCTTTCTTAGAAAGCAAGTTCCATACAGTGCGGAATCATCTTCTCTGGCGTTTGAAAATTGTCTCACACACAGTGGGCACTAGAAGTGTATGAATTATGGATTTTTCAGTTTGCTGGCAATTCAGAAAAAATAGAGTTTTGGATCAACCCAAAATAAAAAAAATTCAAAATATTCAGCAAATTGAAAAGTAAAAAAAAATTGTTTTGATTTCAAGCATTGTTTTGTTTTATATATATGGAAATTCCTGAACAAAACGTCATTTTGAATTGAAAAGCCAAAATGTTTCATTCTGAAAATGTCAAAACAATGTTTTGGTTATTTTCAGAATTTTTTTTTTAAGGTTTTTTTCCAGCTGATACAATTTGCCAAAATCTACATGAATTTGAGACATATTTTGGTTGAACTGGATCTACATTTTTCACTAAAAAAAGTTTCATTTGAGAAATTTCAGTCAGTTCTAATGGGCACTACCATGAATAAAGCGTACATAGAAAGAAAGAGAGAAATAAAAAACATTAAGAGATTGTGACAAATAACAACTGCTTGTGCCTTGTCCTTATGGTCCCCTGCATAAACACAGATTGTTTCAATTGTGTACTACCTATTTATTTAAAAGTGTTCAGTGACTGTATCATTATGGAACTTGATATACAATGCTTAGCTAAACTCAGGGGTGGCTCCCAAAGAGACATTCCAGTCTGCTGGGTAAACGTTACACATCTTAAAACCACATATAAATGCATCTGCCTCCCACAGATCAGCCATGACAGACTACCATGTGAATATGTATTCATGGACTGATTGCCAGATTGCACCCAATGGACACGCAGACTCTCAGAACCTCTCAAGAAATAAATGAATCAGACCACTAGGCATATTCCTATTGGGGGTGTTCCTGCAATTCTAAGGAAAATGTAAAGAGCAAAGTTGCAAGGGTAGCCTAGACAGTATGGCATACTATTTATTAATTATTATTATGGAGACATTCCAGAAGACTGGAAAAGGGCAAATATAGTGCCCATCTATAAAAAGGGAAATTAGGACAACCCGAGGAATTACAGACCAGTCAGCTTAACTTCTATTCCCAGAAAGATAATGGAGCAAATAATTAAGAAATCAATTTGCAAACACCTAAAAGATAATGAGGAGATAAGTAACAGTCAGCATGGATTTGTCAAGAACAAATCATGTCAAACCAACCTGATAGCTTTCCTTGACAGGGTAACAACCCTTGTGGATAGGTGGGAAGCGGTAGATGTGGTATATCTTGACTTTAGTAAGACTTTTGATACTGTCTTGCTTGACCTTCTCATAAACAAACTAGGGAAAAACAACCTAGATGGAGCTACTATAAGGTGGGTGCATCACTGTTTGGAAAACCATTCCCAGAGAGTAGTTATCAGTGGTTCACGGTCATGCTGGAAGGGCATAACGAGTGGGGTCCCGCAGAGATTGGTTCTGTTCTGTTCAATATCTTCATCAATGATTTAGATAATGGCATAGAGAGTACACTTATAAAGTTTGTGGACGATACCAAAGCTGGGAGGGGTTGAAAGTGCTTTGGAGGCTAGGATTAAAATTCAATATGATCTGGACAAACTGGAAAATGGTCTGAAGTAAATAGGATGAAATTCAATAAGGACAAATGCAAAATACTCCACTTAGGAAGGAACAATCAGTTGCACACATACAAAATGGAAATGACTGCCTCGGAAGGAGTACTGAGGAAAGGGATCTGGGGGTCATAGTGGATCACAAGCTAAATATGAGTCAACAGTGTAACACTGTTGCAAAAAAAGCAAAGATCCTTCTGGGATGTATTAGCAGGAGCATTGTAAGCAAGACCCAAGAAGTAATTCTTCTGCTCTACTCCACGCTGATTAGGCCTCCACTGGAGTATTGTGTCCAGTTCTGGGCGCCACATTTCAGGAAAGATGTGGACAAATTGGAGAAAGTCCAGAGAAGAGCAACAAAAATTATTAAAGGTCTAGAAAACATGGACCTACGAGGGAAGATTGAAAAAATTGGGTTTGTTTAGTCTGGAGAAAAGACTGAGAGGGGACATGATAGCAGTTTTCAAGTACATAAAAGGTTGTTACAAGGAGGAGGATAGGACAAGAAACAATGGACTTAAACTGAAGCAAGGGCAGTTTAGGTTGGACATTAGGAAAAACTTCCTAACTGTCAGAGTGGTTAAGCACCAGAATAAATTGCCTAGGGAGGTTGTGGAATCTCCATCAATGGGAATTTTTAAGAGCAGGTTGGACAAACCGCAGTCAGGGTTGGTCTAGATAATACTTAGTCCTCCAATGAGTGCAGAGGATTGGACTAGATGACCTCTCGGGTCCCTTCCAGTCCTATGATGCTATGATTGGCGTTACCGTCGTGCCTAGCAACCCTAGTCATACACCAGGGCTCCACTGTGCTAGGCGCTATACAAACACAAAACAAAAAGATACTCCCTGCCTCAACGGGCTTACAATTGTATGTGTGTCCTGGACCCTGCAATCTTTACTCTCCTCTCATATAAGCAGCCCCATTGAAGTGAACAAGCTTTTAAGGAAGACTTATAGGACCGCGTCCAATATTACCTTGTCAAGGCTGAATCCCCACTCTGAGTGCAGGAAGTGGGGGCCTGCAAGGATTTTAAAAATTAATACTTGCCACTCCAGGCTTGCATTACACTCCCAAAGTTACAGCTTTTCTCTGACCTTGCCTTGGCAAACACTGCCACCACCCAAATGCAAAAAAAACCTCTTTGAACCCAGGAAGTAGCACTTGGGAATTCCTCCCTTTGGGGTACCCTCAAGCCCTTTCACCCCCGCTCCAGGGAAGAGCTGAGAAAGAAAACAAAGGAAATTAGCTGTGCTACCAGTTAATCAAACAACATGCACAAACCTCTTAGGACACTAAAAATCCAATCCTGTTCTTAAAAAAAGGTAAATTTTATTAAAAACAAAAATGAAAAAAATACATCTGGAACTTAGGCTTTTTGCTAGATCTTAAAAGAAACACTTACAAAAATTAAGCATCAAGATAGCTCTCTTGAGGTTCAGCATAAAGGTTACAAGCAAAACAAAAACATTTGGGGTTAGCACAGAGGAGATCCACAAGCCAAAATAAGAAATAAACCTGATCGCGTCTAACTAAACATTCCCTATCCAAATTATTTCTTCTAGGTATGAAAGATACTTTTGCATACTTGGTTCAAACCTTACACAGCATTTCTGCTTATAGCATTACTGCTCCGTGTCCCTGCAGCCCAGAGAACAACAGACAAAGGGAAAGTTTCTTTCCCCATTTTAAAAAGTTCTAGCCTTCCCATTGGCTCTTTTAGCCCACTTTTTTTCTTTACCTGGCGGACGTGTTAACCCTTTATAGGTAAAGCAAGTAAAGAACAGCTACCAAGAAGAATTTTACAGCTAACTGGCCAGCTGGGTGTCCAACAAAGGGAGCTATCCCCCCCACTTTATTTATCACATAGCTATTTTCATATTTTTCATTTTTAAAAATGGAGTTTTTGCCTGATCTTGATCCCATTGAAAACAATGGGATCAGAAGCAGGACCTATCCATCTGATCTTCTTATGAGCTAGTGAGCACCAAGAGCTCCCAGTAAAGCCAATGAGAGTTATGGGTACTCAGCATCTCTGAAGAGCAGACCAGAACTGCTTACAAATTGCCTTATTTTGGCAAATGAAGGGCTTTTTTGTTTGTGTTTTTCAGTAGGGGTTGCAAAAAAAAAAATTTTTAAGTAACATCTAAAATGCCGACTTCTCCCACTTTTGCAGAGAGGCCATACCCACAAGCTGAGACCTGGCAAGACAATTCTGAGCCCACTGCAAATGTTTTCAGCCAAGCCATAAAACGGTAAGCACAGGGATTTATCACAAAAACACTGACAGACGCTTAACTGTAATGTCATGAACAGGTAAACAGCAAAGATCCTACAAAAACAACTCCTGTCTCAGTCTTTGTAAGAAACAGTAAATCTGGCTTCCAGTTAAAAAAGCATTACAGGAAATTTGAAGTAGGCATATTGGCTTGGCTCCTGATCCAGCGGTATCTAGGAAAAGCAATAACTACTGATGATGGAATGCCTGGGCTTGAAGCACTAACTAGAACAAGTGTTTGAATTTATAGAGCTAGTAACTGAAAGTCTGCTCCTGCTCCCACTGAAGACAATAGGAAGTTTTGGCTTCAATTAGAGCAAAAGTAGGTTTTTAAAGGAAACCCTGCTAAATGGAAACGGGCAGTGTTCACATTCATTCAGGCAGCCTTGCAGGGTGCATCTTCGGTTCTGTCACTGATCTTGAAGGCCTTGACTACACCCCGAACAAACTGGACTCATCGTTTTCAAGCTGTGGGCCGCCACTGGTCGGAGCATTACAACATTAACCCTCCTTGGAGTGTCTCTGAGATTAGAGGATGTCAGAGTCCCAAGAGCTTTATTATGCCTCCATTTACACCAGACTAATTCAGGAGTAACTCCAGTGAGGACATAACAGTAAAAAAAAAAAAAAAAAAAAAAAGCTCTGGAGCCCTGTCTACACTACACTTCCCACCAACGATGGAGCTGGACTAATGGTGAATTACGGGCCTGTAGTTTGTCAAGGAAGTTGCAGTCGGATTCTGCTCTCACAACAGTTTTACACCAGTGTGATGGCTTATATGTGCAGTTATTCCTGATTTACATCAGAGTAAATTGAGATTAGAATCAAGCTCTCAGGCTTCTGCGATCCCCCTGACTCAGACATGGATGGCCCGGCAGTTTGTAAAACCAGCTGCTAAATCTCCATACTTTTTCTCTTCTCTTGAACTGGCCCAGTATGTACACTGGCTATACCTATGGGTGCCCTGTAGGATTGTGCTAGTCATTACAAGGACATAAACAATGCCCCTAGGGAGGATAAGGATGTGTGTAATAAGCTCTAATATTAAGGGTTGTTTCTTGCAATTGAGTACCATTGGTTTAAATGAGTTTCCATTACTGTAGATGAGACAAAGTGATTAAACCAGCCCCTTGCTATTAGCAAAGCTTGAGAAACAGAGGTGTTAGCTGTCAACCTATTACCAGCGTAAAGCAGAAAGATGGTTTAAAGAGGGAGGATGGTCTTATGGTAAAAGCATCAGACTGGAACTCAGGAGATCGGGGTAATTCCCAGCTCTACAACACACACTTCCAGGGTGACCATGGGCAAGCTACATAGGGTAATATTTTCAAAAGCACCTAAGTGACTGAGGAGGCTAAGTCCTTTTTTCAAAATTGACCTAGACACTTACGGGCCTACATTGCGGTGACTTTCCATTAGACTTAGGCTCCGAAATTCCTTTTAAAAATTTTACCCTTAATCTCTCTGAGGCTCAGTTCCTCATTTATTAGGTGGGGATAACATCGCTTACTTACTGGCTCAGTCTCATCAAGAATGTATGGTTTTGGGGGACTATGTCTTTTGCACAGCACCTAGGACAATGGGGCCCAAATCTTGGCTGAGGCCTATAGACGCTACAAACAACAGCTACATTCACAGTTTCAAGTTGCTGAAGCTGTTTGCACACACCGAAGACCAAACACCGTCATCAAATTTTATACAGAATTACCACTGAGCTACAAAGCGTTCTTTTAGAACTAGCCCCTTCCAGCTGTAAGGACAAGGAGTCTGCCACCTTTTGCCAGCTCAGTGCAATCTGATTGGGCAAAGGGTGCTGTGCATTCAGCCAGACTCCCTCCTTGGTCTTAAAGGGATATCATTCCTTACAAAACTCAAAGCCCAAGGGGCTTCCGTTCTTCCCATCTTAACCACGGGGCACGGCCAGGCTCAGCTCTTCGGAACACACATTGGCCTTGCTACTGTGCTGTGAGGAGAGTGCAGAGGAGGCTGGACTGAGCAAGAAAATTAAGCTGTGCTCTGTCTCCATTAAATAACAGCTTAGCGTTAAATGAGAACCTCATCTGCATACTTGATCCGCTTGTGCAGCTTATTCTCAAGATGAATCCTTCACGGACATAAAATAGATTGCAACGGGATTGGCCTGGCCTTGCATGCAATTTTTTTTAAAGAGAATTTAAGCAATAAACCTTTATACCTGCCATTTTAAAGAAAGCCAAAAATGCATGAGAATGAATACCCTGAATTTCCAGGCTTACTCCTTTGGGTGATGGATGGTGTCTAACAGATAGTAAATAACTCTCTTGATTTTAGCTTGGTATCTTCATACCATACATTGCGTGACCAAATAGAGAGGTTGCCACCACATTTTGGGCATTTTCTGCTATGATATAAATTGGGATTATAGCCAAAGGACATTTTTCATGACTTTCTAGGATAAAAATGCTCAGTTTGGGGAGCCTGAAGCTGCACGTGGCCTTTATGTGCTTCCATTTGCTTTTAAGTATTACTCGGTCTTCCATCAACAATGTGGCGTGGCAATGAGACCCCATTGCACATTCCTTAAGCCAGGCATGAAAGAAAGGGCAAGTCATGATGCATGTGCTGCTTCCGTGTGACCTCTTGTTCTTAAAAAGAAAAAAGAAAAGGAGTACTTGTGGCACCTTAGAGACTAACCAGTTTATTTGAGCATGAGCTTTCGTGAGCTACAGCTCACTTCATCGGATGCATAGCATATCGTGGAAGTGAGCTGTAGCTCACGAAAGCTCATGCTCAAATAAACTGGTTAGTCTCTAAGGTGCCACAAGTACTCCTTTTCTTTTTTCTTTTTACGAATACAGACTAACACGGCTGTTACTCTGAATCTTGTTCTTAAGTTACCCGTGCCTACCTTTGTTATTTGTATTATAGCAGCACACAGGAAACCCAGTTACAGGCCCCAGGGTGGTAGGTGCTGTACAGAAAAATAAAGACAACCCTCCCTGCCCCAAAGAACTTACAGTCGAGGTGTCAATTAACATCCTTCTGTAAGATTCTATTTCATCCCTTTGGGAAATTAACACAATATTTCTAATTACTTTTACTGCTGGTGAAAGAAGCCAGATAGGCAACCCTGGAGAGTGAAGTCCTCTAGTTTTTGATATATTAGACCAGGGGTGGCCAAACTGTGGCTCGTGAGCCACATGCAGCTCTTTTACACTTGAAGTGCGGCTCACGGAGCCCCTCATGCCCCCCCCACCCCCCAATTCTCCAGCTACCAGACTGGGAGAGGGGAGCTCGGAGCTTCTTCCCTGCAGCAGGGCTAGGGGCTTCTGCCCAGTGTGGAAGGGGGTCTCAGGGATTCAGCAGGAGTAGGGCTGAAGCCCCAACCACTGGCAAGTGCTTCCCGCGGGGCTGAAGCCCTGAGCCCCAGCACTATTAAAGATGGCCCCCACTCTCCACTGGTGGGAGTAAGTTCACCAAGATCTTTAAGGGTGAGAAAATTGGGGAGAAATCTGTGGGTCTCCTGAGAGACAAGCAGAGACCATCCAGAAAACAAAAAGGAATGAAATTACACATTCTTATAGAGCAGTGACAGTATGCAGGACACTACGGTGATACAAGTGCATATGCTCTAGCTGCATTACCCATTAAAGAAGCCTGTCACAGTAACATACACTCGCTGTAATTACCTGCCTTTGACCACACTGCTTTACAATTTATAGTGTGCAGATGGGTTACTTTAGACTGTGTACTGTTCTATTACCTACTAGACAGGCTAGTAGTGGAATTCTGTCATCAAATTACCTCCAGGGCATCTGATCATGAATATTCCACCACTGGCTCAGTGTTCTAACATCATGCTGGGAACATGCCCAAAGCAGGGAGGGCTTTTTGGGACTCCAGAATCTTATTTACAAAAGTAAAGTTTGCTAGAAACACAAAACTACAGGAGCTCCCCCCACCCCACCCCACCCCCAACTATTTCCTTAGTGCAGTTTTCCAGCTGGAATAGCTTCGAATGAATTTGGTTTTATGTGGCTGTATTTTCTCACTACTGTTTCTCAAAGGCATTTAATGTCTTGGGTAGCCTATTTGCTTAAAGGAGATGAAATGTTCTATTCCAAGCAGATTTTAGAAGCTGAAATGGGAGGTGAACAAGGGATTAGGCTATTGCAGGTCTATCTAAACAAGACTAAATACTGTACCAGAGCAGCTTTAGTTATAATGCCATAAGCCTTCTACCAAAGAACAATATTTTATTATTAACATACTAATTTTCTGATCCACAGCAATCCTCTTGGAATCATTACCCAGTCCTCTGTATGGAAACACCACTGAGATTTATTTTTTGCAGAATTAATCTATGGAGTTGATTTCTACAATATGTGGATGATATATTGTATCATTCAGATTGTAGCCTATTGCGTGAGATTGAATCTCATTAGAATTCCCCCATGGTCCCTGGCCCTGGCTTGAAATATGCAAACGGTGTCACTCCTACATGATAATTCTGAAGCAGATTTTTATTTATTAGCTACTTTGTAAGTGTCGTGCATGCACAATACACCAGCCCCCAGTGCAAGGAAACGTATTGTCAATATGCGGCGTTGGAAATGACAGCTCTGTCTATTATTATGTAAATCAGCCCAACACACTCAAACAACAAGTGTGCTTTTGAAAACCTTCTCATTTGTAGATAAGATTTGACAGTGACCCAGCTGGGAATTCAGATTTAGCCTCCACACACAATAGCTTACAGCAGGAAAGTTGAGTGTTAACTGTTACAATAAAAACTGAGCCAAGGGTCTACATGCCCTTTGTCCATTCTGTCCAATACAGAGGATTTTCAGAGCACCGTCTCCTCTTCATGGTAGGTACCACGTAGGGGAGACAGTATGAGAAATTTCAGATCCTTCAGCAACACAGCCTACAGCCTCCCAGCCCTTTTGCCATCACATGGACTAGGTCATCTGCCTCTGTCAGTGTGCCCATTGTGCAGGCTGCATTAGGGAAAAGGGAAGATGGGCAGCTTGGGCACCCAGTGCCATGAGCAAAGAAGAGCCAGATATATAGTATTAAAGCAGACAGCGCCCACTTCCATTTCTGAATCAGGTCCGAGTAGGAATTTGAACCCAGGTCTCCAACTTTCCAAATAAGTGCCCTAACAACTGGGCTACTGGCTATCCTGAGATCTCTCTCTCCCTCATTCTGCACTGCAGCAAAATGCCCCTTTTTATGACAATGGGAAAGCAGGATTTGAGGCCAATCATTTGGCCCAAAATGACAAAGGGAAATTACAAGTTAAGGCTAAACGTCTTTATATAGGGGAATATATTTCATACTAAAAGGGGGGGTAGGGCGGGGATCTGATTTACATGAATGCCCCCACAAGAAGCAAGGAAATAGGTAAACCACTACATTTCATACCTTTTAAAATATTTTTAACCTTTTTTTTTTTGCTGCCAATACAAAGCATTGTTCACCTTAACCTTCTCAGAGTTCTGTTTCATTGAACATCACTGTCTCATTGCTCAATAAGAAGACAGAGTAACAATGAACTGAGCAAACCCAAATTATGCCACATGGAATCACAATACAATTGACTTTTACATTATGAAAATTGAGTTTTCTACATACCCTCTGTGTATAGAGAGGGGCTAAAATCCACATCATTTCCCCAGAGCTCTCTTTCTGGTACAAGGGAATGGAAACAGGGTCCATTACAGGAAATAAAAGGAGGACCACAATGTCCACCTGACATTTGTATATAATGAAAACTGCACTGCGAAGTTTCTCTTTAGCAAGTTTACGACTTTCAATCAACAATTTAAAGTAAAAATAAGCAAACTATGTTCATAAAGGCAGCTTTGCCCATACAATGATCAAATGTAACTTGAGAATGCATCTGTCAACAGAAAGAATTACAAAATGTATATTATGGTGTGGTTTATTTGAAAGCAGTCAGTCAATTTGTAAATATTGCCATTTCTTGATTTGAATCGTGTTAATCATAAATATGATCTGAGGAATGAAATAAACATGGAATACTCTAGATCATCTGCACCCATACTAAACCTAAGTGTTTCAGTAAAATAAGGTCCCTGCAGTTTTTTCCATATTTTACAGATATGGCTGGTGCTATCTATTTCTTATTTTTAAAATAATACTGAAACCCTAAAACTGATAACAGAAAAGAGACCTACAATCTGTCATTCTAGATCAGAGCATGTATTAGACAATATTTAATAAAGTACAAAAGGTTCTGATCCAACAAAGTGCTGAGAAACCTCTGCACCAGGCCTAGTGCCCTCAGCTCTCAAAGATTTGAATGGGAGTTGGGGATGCTCAGCTCCTCCCAGAAGAGGAATCTCATAAAAGCAGGCCCAAACACAGCTACAGAAAAAAAATATGAGGACAAGAAATATTGCCGATGCAATTTTAAGCCACATTCACGTTATATAGCTAACCAAATCATCTACCCTCAGGATTATATATTTCCTCACCCACCTACAAAAAAAACAAGGCACAGATAAAGAATATAGGAAAGATAAAAAATAAACCCTGCAAGGTGAGAAATATCAGTTTAGCCTTGCTGGATTTTGCAGATCAGACTCATCTCTAGCAAATCGAAGCCAATTGCAGCCCTCATGGGAACAGGAACGTTCTCCTGACTTCTGATTTGCTCCTGCTGTCCATTTCCCATCTGAACAAACATCCTGTTTCCATGCTAACAATGAACACCAAGGGCCATAAAGGCAGAAAACTTAATAACCTACAAGTAGACTAGAATGTTTAGCAAAGTTTCTGTATGAGGCATTCAGTCCTCAAAAACCTGTATAAGCACAAACGCTTGTCTCTCTCCCCAGACGAAATTAGCCCAATAAAAGATATTTCCTCACCCACCTTGGCTTTACCATATTAAGGAATCATTACACACTAAATATTTAGGCCAATATTTATTCCCACTTCTCAGGGCCTAATCATGGTTAAGAGACCACATAACATGTACCTGACAAATATTTACCGCTGTCCTTGTGGAGAGGGAATGAAGTTCTCCAGGGGAAGCTAGAACCCAGATGGAGCCTCTTTCCCTCCCTCCGCCCACCATGTGGTTCCGGAGCAAAGAGGAGACAGACAGAGATTCCAATGGGTTGGCGCAGATACAGCCAAAAAAGGGACCTTCTGGTTCCAGAGAATTTTCTACAGTTCTGACTGGATTATCTCTGGGTCTGTGGTGACTGTCAGTTTGCTCCAACCCTCTCGCTGCCTCTTCACCTCAGCTTCACTCCACACCTACCCAGTCTCCCCTCTTCCCTATCTTCCTCACCTGCTTCCCTTCAATGTCTCTTCTGCTTTTCACTTTTCTTTCTATTCAGCCGATCCCCTGCTAAATAAACCGACCCCCCAACAAATCGTGACGCTAACATGTCATTTGCTGCCATCACATTGTTCACTCTGCTTGTGTTCTACCCCTTTCCCCACCCTGTGTCTGTCTCAGCTATTTAGATTGTAAATGCTTCAGGGCAGGGGACCATCCACTACTCTATATTTGTACAGTGCCTAGCACAAGGTGTCCCATTCTTGGTTGGTCCTCAGGCACTACCCAAATAAACATGACTATTAACAACCACCTAGCACAAAAACAAGTTCCATTCTGATACGTTAAGTTATAAAGTGCCAGTGAATCAAAAAAGGATCAAGGTGATACCAGAGAGCTTACAGTGGGCGAGATAATAACTTTTATTGGACCAACATCTGTTGGTGAAAGAGACAAGCTTTCCAGCTACACGGAGCTCTTCTTTGGGTCCAAGCTTGTCTTTTTCACTAACAAAAGTTGGTCCAAAAGACATTACTTCACCGACCTTCTCTCTCTAATATCCTGGGACCAACATAGCTACGCTGCTTACAAGGTTATACCAGGCGTAGATGATGTTTATCCATCATTTTAATCTACTAATTGGCAGAGGGACCCAAAATCTGCACAGTTGTCACAGATCAACAGCATGAACCCGAATATTTAAACTTGTAACTGGATTGCTCAGACAGATGAAAGATGTTTGAAAGCTACATTTAGCTAAAGAGATCCCAATTGGTTACACAATGGAGGGCCCTCAACTGTAATTTATAACTATGAAATCAGCTGTGTACAACAGCATAAGAACATCAGGGCTTTGCGAAATTATTTATTTGTATTGCAGTAGTGCCTAGGAGCCCCAGTCATGGACCACAACTGCATATGCTAGGTGCTGTACAAATACAAGATAAAACCATGGTGCTTTTCAGAAGCCAGACTTTTCATAGAATGGCAAAAAGTTAGTGAACTGAAAGTTAAGCACACTCTCTGTTCCGAACGCTTAACCTACTTTAAATTGCTGAGACAGCCAAATTCTGCTTGCAAATCTGTGCTCTGGCTGTTATTTTGTATATTATACTAGCATCTAGAGGTCCCAACCACAGCTGAATCAATATAACAAGTGTGACAGGGTTGAGTCAGATGGCTATAGGAGAGTAATAGAAGGCAGATATATTAGCCCCAGGCTAAGTAGGTCCCTTTTCCCTGGGTAAGGTAACAGGGAAGGTTCCAGAACAATCAGGAACCTTCTGGAGACAATTAAGACAGGCTGATTAGAACACATGCAGCCAATCAAAAAGCTGCTAGAATCAATTAAGGCAGGCTAATCAGGGCACCTGGGTTTTAAAAAGGAGCTCACTTCAGTTTGTGGTGTGCGTGTGAGGAGCTGGGAGCAAGAGGCACTAGGAGCTGAGAGTGAGAACGCGGACTGTTGGAGGACTGAGGTGTACACGCATTATCAGACACCAGGAGGAAGGTCCTATGGTGAGGATAAAGAAGGTGTTGGAAGGAGGCCAGGGGGAATTAGGCCAGCGAGTTGTAGCTGTCGCATGGCTGTTCCAGGAGGCACTCTAGACAGCTGCATTCCACAGGGCCCTGGGCTGGGACCCGGAGTAGAGGGCGGGCCCGGGTTCGCCCCAGATCCTCCCAACTCCTGGTCAAACACAGGAGTTGTCGACCTGGACTGTGGGTTCAGAAAAACAACCAAGCTGAGGGCTGCCGTGAAGCTCCAAGGCGAGCAAATCCGCCAATAAGCGCAAGACCCACCAAGGTAGAGCGGGAACTTTGTCACACAAGCCACACTTAAAAACTAGAGGAAAGGCTTTATACCCAGTGTTGAAACCAGTAAAGGCAAGAATTTGTGCATGATACAGTTTGAAAACTTCCCTTGAACTGACTGCGGCCATGCATGGCAGCTACACTGTACAGGAACAATGCACAGTCTTTCAAGCTAAATGCAGCAGAGACTTTTTTCGTCATGATCCTCTGTTGGAGATTTTCCATCACCTTTGAAGCCAGGAGATTTTGGGTGAGACAAGATAACATGGAGTAACAAATGAAGCTGCCAGCACTGACCGGGAAGTGGAAGTGAGTCAGTGCAGCTGTAGGATAATGTCGACCGACCTGATAAATGTGATGCCTAAATGCATCATTTCCTCCCATATCAATGTACTGTGTAGGGGAACCTAAGGGTAATGAGCTTTATTGTCAGGCTGCACTCAAAACTATAGAGTGGAACAGGACTGCTTCCCTGAAAAATATTTCAAAGCCAAGTTCCATATTCTCAATGTAATTAGCCAGGGAAATATAGAAAAATTTCCTCCTGCAAAAGTTCAGTCCTTGTCTACTCTGGCGATATGCACAGATTTCAGCCACAAGTGTTACTGCATCACAGCAAACCCTTCCTGCAGACAGGGTAAAATGCTGACAGTCAGACTTGCACCAGCATAGCTTGGCCTAGTCTCAAGCACTGTAAATAGCAGATATGCCTGTCTACACAAGGGGTTTCGCACTCCAGGCAACTACACCAATGGCTGGTCATGGATGGCTGAAACTGAAGCAAAGGTGTCGTGTAGACAATACCTTAGTTTCACCTAGTTTCCCATGAGCAACCTGATTCAGAAGGAGAAATTACAAGTCGCTGACAATAGGACAACCACTCGGGGACTGCGTAAGTGCCAATAATTTTGACAAGTATCTTCTCATTTCCTGGGGCAATCCACTGAATAGGAATGGAGCATTTATTGGCTAATTATTCACGTCTGACGCTTTCTCTCTGTTTTCTAAATAACATGTATTTAGTGCTAAGATGATTTAAACAGCTGATCCAATCTGAGCCCCTGGCAAAGAGGATGAAATTTAGCATGGCAATGGCAGTTTAAACTCCCAGATGGCTGACCCAGAGGTGAGGATTACACTATTATCAGCATGCATAAAAATTCCTGGAGATAAAAGACATGTATGGCAAATCCATTAGAAGAGGGAGACGGAGAAATCGACCAAGGATACTAGTACTGTGGGGGAAAACAGTAACTAATCAAGCCTCTAAAATTTCCTGCCTTTCCCATCAACTGGTTGTTTTCTCTCATATGAACAATATCATCATGGACCTGATCCCGAAAAAATGAGCCTGTTTTAACTCGATTCATGTGAGTTGACCCATTGATGTCAATTAAGTCAAGCATATGCATAAGTCTTTGCAGGCTGGGGCCCATAGCAAAAATGTTGAAACTAGCGAACAACCTTTAATGCTAGTCTATAACCAGTCATATCAACCCTTACTGGAGCTAGATATGGAGGCAAGCCAAATACAATAGGTTCATACATCAGATTTCCCAGTGCAAGAGCCCAATCCAATTTGATCACACTCATGCAAGAAGTCCCTAAAGCGAGTTCCACCTAGGCCAGTGGTTTGATGAGAAAAAAATCAAGGATCTCCTATGTGCTGTAGGAAGTATTGTTGGCTGGCTATCCAGCAGGAAGGAAGCCAAATAGGTAAGTAGTTACCTTCTGCCTACTTCCATTTCAAATGGATAAGGCAGTACTCTTTGCTTCTGTCATAAGCAATTCTGCGATGCTATTGTGCAGTTAAACAGCTGCCACATTCCACCCTTGAGATGGCCACATTGCAGAGACAAGGGAAGTGATGTCTATTTATAACTTGTATAGGAGTTTGCAAAGCTGCTATATAAATGTAAGTGATACCTACATATACATTGTATATAAGCACAGTGTGAATTCTTTTCCTCCATGGCATCAGTCAGTTTAATTATGTTCTCAAGAAAAAACATAGAAGCAAAGGAGATACAGGGTTCAGCCTACTGTCCATATTCCCAGTGATTTTACTGGGATTTCTTGAGTCAAGGTTTGACCCCAAAATAATAATAATCTGAACAGCCACCTGTATAGAATTTGTCTTCTACAGAGAGCGGACACATGTTTAAATAGATATCAGTCAGTATTTCACACATTCATATTCATGAGCTGTGAAATCGGTAAGTCCTGATTGCCCTTGGATTGGAAGGTAAAAGTTTTCATATCGTGCTTAAAGAACACCGAGCTGAGACTAAATCTGTATGAGGTTGGCTTCAAATACACCAAACACCAGTGGTAACAGATGTGAAGGCTCTGATGAGCCTGATGGGGAGCCTGTGGAGAGAAGAGTGTTCAGCAGTAATGAAGTGGGAGAAAGAAAAGCACAGATTAGGACACAAGACTTCAGCCTCCTGACATCTATCTCCACAAAGGGTGAAATGATTTGTGAAGGACTGATATTTAAAGGCATGTAAGGCTAGCTTGTGACCTGGCCTACACAGCGGCTCAGAGTAAGGGTTTCAGAGTAACAGCCGTGTTAGTCTGTATTTGCAAAAAGAAAAGGAGTACTTGTGGCACCTTAGAGACTAACCAATTTATTTGAGCATAAGCTTTCGTGAACTACAGCTCACTTCATCGGATGCATACAGAGTAAGGGGGAAATGAGAATTCACATTACATGCCTGCACAGACCTTGGGAATCAGCAGGCATGCTCCCCAGAGTGGCTGGGCCGGGGAATGGTTGTACCTTTGCTCTGCTCTTTTGGTGCATCCAACCAGTGTAGCTGGGCTAGCTCGGAAGGTGCTGTAATGTACTGCTGATATAAGCTAATAACAAACAACTATCTCACCAGAGTAAAGCAGAGAGGGAAGTATTATTAGATATTTGTATTACAGTAGTGCCTAGAGAATAGAGATTGGAGCTCCAATGTACTATATGCTGTCAATACACATAGAAAGAGACAGTGTAAACTCCAAAGAGTATACCACCTAAATGAACAAGACATAGGGGTGAAGTGACTTGCCCAAGGTCTCAAAGCTAGTCAGTGGTAGAGCCAGGCCTAGAACCCAAGTCTCCTAACTCTCAGTCCAGTGTCCTACACACTGGCTTATGCTGCCTCACAGGTAGGTGAGGTTTACGAAACATACCATGCTGAGGGCTGTGACTGAAGGCACAATGTTTAGCTTGCCATTTTCAGGACAAAGAGGGTGCTGTATAATCACACAGAGCAGCAGCTGCAGCAATCGGAATTTCAGCCCTTGACCAGCAAGGGCAATATCATATGGCAGCAGCATTTCACTGCAGTGGCACTTGCATCATATTGCAGCATATCATTACAGACAGCAAAATGGAAAAGGCTTCGGGCCAGAGTCTATAATCCTCCGTCTGGCATCCAGACGACAGAAACCCCCTCCTCTCTAAAACACTGGGCTTGCACAGCACACATGGCAGATGGAGTTTTTATTGAACCAGGCCCAAGAGAGAAGAAACAATTAAGATTATTCCATAGTTAAGGTATAAATGTGATACAGGAAAGGCAGGTAATCCATCTGTCAGATAATCATCCTGAAACTGTAATTAACAACTGCCCCTGTAATGAGATGTACCAGTTCTCAAATATACTCCTCTCCATTTTGTATCTAACCAGAGTAGCAAGTTGGAACAAGGGTCTAAAAATAATTTATACTTCACAATTTTTAGAAGGTTTTTTTAAATCATCCTGTTCTTACTCCTAATCCCCAAAATTGCAAATTTAAGGGCTCATCTACAGTTCACAGCAAGCTGAGGCGTAAATCTACCCTGCCTCACCATGTGGACACTGCTGACACACATTAAAAGTTCCCTAGTGCACTTCGATCTACCCTGCTTTGAAACAGGAATAGATCAAAGTGCACGAGGGAACTTTAAGTGCGTCAGAACTTAGTCCGTGGCAGGCTAGTGCAGGGGAGATTTACACCTCAGTTTGACATGAACTAAGTGTTTGTGTAGCCAAGCACTACAATTCATGCTACTTACATTTTTTTTTTTAATATGGCTGATTAGCTGATTCAAAAGCTTTTGTCTCTATAGCTGTATGATATTACTAACATGTGTCTGTCTGCATCAGGGTTATCTCTAGAAATATTCCCTGTCAAAACAGAGAATTTATGATGAAAGCAATATTGCTGACTTGTGATTTTATCATAGGTCTTGCAACATTTCTTAAATTCCCAGCTCCTGGACTCTTGTGAATACATGAGAATTTCAGATCTCTTTTTTTTTTTAAAAAATAATTTTCTAGTCCTCATGGTAGCAGAGAAAAGCTTAAAAAAAAAGCACATCCTAAAGATTCAAAAGTCAGACTGGTGAATAAAGAGAGAACATCCCTTCCATTAACAAGTCTCATGATTTTTATTAAGCCAATCTTGATTTTTGAACACTTAGGACTGACACTATCATTATCAAAGTGAAAACAACTGCATGCACCGACTCTCCCATCAATCCTCTGTGACAGAAAAGTGTACCCATTTTATAGCTAGGAGACTCTTGGATAAAAATTGAGGGTCCGATTTTCAAAAAAGTGTTGAGCACTCCCAATTCTCACTGAAGTCAGTGGGTGCTCAGCACCTCTGAACAACGTAGCCTAAGCAACTTACCCATGGTCACGCAGCAAGTTAGCATAGTTTGAACCAGTCTCAAATAGGAATCGGGAGCCCTGAAACCCAGGAACTGCTGCGCTTGCTGTCACTTCAAATTATTCCCAGTGTGACGTCAACAACTTCTTCTCAATGAAATATTTTTAAAACCACAGGACTAAATATAACCATCCTCTACATCTGCATCTACAGGTCCCTGTTGGGTCTCCAACCTTCTTCATAATTAAAGATTTAACAAAGAGTTCTAAAATAAATCCCTCTGAGAATCAAAGAGCCATCACAACCCCCGTGATTGATATGTATGTTCCAAACAAAACCTATCTTCCCCCTGCCCCGTCTCCTACAAGCTGCCAATTTGCTACTTGTGTGTTTCTAGCTAGTCATTCACAGAAACATTTTACATAATAGACCACCTTCTTCTAAGCAGATTGCTGTTCCTTCCAGTTCATTGGGATCTACTACTTCAGAAGAGGGCTAGATCAAACAGTGTATGTATCTCAGACCCTGCTGTCACAATCACATAACTCAGCTTGAAGGAGCCAGGCAAGCCAGATGAAAGCTTGTGTAGACAGCACAAGGGGAAGCTGTTAGGTCTCACGCTAATCTACAGGTTGATCTGGTGGAGCACAAATCTCTAAAGAAAAAACCAAAACCCTACTTTAGCCACAGCTCCACTTGCCACACAATTGACTCAGCTCCCGTTCTTACAACGTGCTCTGGCTGTCACCTCCTGTTTGGTGGTTTATAGCTCTTCTAAAAAATTCTGCACTATTCCATTTCTAAAAGCAGTGGTCCAAAACATTGCATCTTCCCGTAGCACTGCTGGATTGCCTATTGGTTTCAGTGCTATCCTGGCATTTGGGCAACATGGCTTCAATTCCCTGCTCTGCCCCAGACTTCCGATGAAACCTTGGCAAGTCACCGAGTTTCTCTGTGCTTCAGTTCCTATCTGTGAAATGGGGATAATAGTAATTCCCAACCTCATGAAGTGTTGTGAGGGTAAATACATTAGAGATTCTGAGGTGTTCAGATACGATGGCAATGGTGGCCAGATAAGTATCTAAGACAGTGTTTTGTGTGATTGCTGTAGAATAGCATCGTATTATTTTCCTAAAGGAGGACACGACATCTAACGGACAACCAGTGGATGTAGCAATTCTTTAGCTCCAACATTTTAGTCAGAGTTGTCTGACTCAGCATCCAGCAGTTAAAACTTAAGGCAAAGTCATTTGTGCTGGAGCAGCTACAAGTTAAAAATTATCACACAAGTATCTACCCAGACAGGAAAATTAATTTCCCCCCTAGTTCAGGCATGAAACAGAACAATACCTACTTGTACAGCAAGACCCTTTCTGACTATATTGCTGCTGGGCATACAACCAGCAAGGACGACACAAAAATGGGAGGGTTAATAATAAATAATCTCGCTGCCTTTTAACACGTCAGTGTCTGCCTGTAAAAGCCATTGAAAAAGGTGTCACATTTCAGTGTGCACTAAAGATAGTGCTTTCAAAATGTGAACTTGCTGGAACAAACATATGTCATAGCATCTTGAGAACCTTTTTCCTTAGTATTAGCAGAGTGCAGGTGAAGAAAGTCAACCTTGGTTTAGAGGAAGACTGGATGTAATTTTAGACCAGATGATAGCAAGGCTTTCTGCAGAAGAGCCCTGGATCCTTAAGAAGCTCATTATAGATATATAACCTGAATTCAGACAGCCTGGATGTTCTTGACTTACAAGTTCGCCCTAGAAAAAGTTACCAAACAAGAATGCACTTTTGCTTGTTTGAATGATTGCAAATGACGCTTAAAGCCGTTCAGGCACAACGCAATGACAACATAGCTAATGTTAGCTGGGAGAATTTAATTCAATACAATTTGCAATTGTAAAAATGTAACTACACGTTTGTTTTATAGCTGATTGACCATATCTGAGTTTGAACATAAAGCAACTCAAACCATTCTGTATGCTCCAGCTTCTTTTTTCGTTGCAACAAACACTGGCATTTCTTGATTTTAAGAACTTTTCATGACTTTATCTTAAGAAACCCTATGAATGTAAAATGAATGCACGGAAAGCCTTAAAGGCATGCATAAAATATGAAGGGGGGAGACCCCATGTGCTAGCAGCAGGAGTAGAGGAGTAGAGTAGGGACTCTAGAACATGGGTAACAAGATGGACATCTTCCCTGCGTGATGGAAAGAAAATATCTGGTATTCACAGACAGAGAAGTTAGCTAAAAAACATTAAATACTCTTTCTTGGAGTCTGCAACATAACACGACTTTATTTCTTAGAACCCACATGACAACACACAAGAACCCCAAAAACAAAGAGACAAAGCAGGCTGCTTGCTAAGGCAGAGACACCCAACTTGCTCTAGCTCCTCACAGATGGACTGCTAAACGCCCCAGATTGAATGCTTCCCAACAGACCCCCTACTCTGTAGCAGCAGGACCAGGAAAACCCCTGAGAATTTAAACAGGTTTCAGAGTGGTAGCCATGTTAGTCTGTATCAGCAAAAAGAACGAGGAGTACTTGTGGCACCTTAGAGACTAACAAATGTATTAGGGCATAAGTTTAATTCCAGTTCTGCAGTTCCTCATTGGAGTCTGTTTCTGAAGTATTTTTGTTGAAGGAAAAAACAAAAAAACTTCAAAAACAGACTCCAACAAGAAACTGCAGAACTGGAATTAATTTGCAAACTGGACATCATGAAATTACGCTTAAATAAAGACTGGGAGTGGATGAGTCATTACACAAACTAAAAACTATTTCCCCATGCTAATTTTTCTCCTACTGTTACTCACACCTCCTTCTCAACTGTTTGAAATGGGCTATCCTGATTATCACTACAAAAGTTTTTTTTTCCTCCTGCTGATAATAGCCCACCTTAATTGATGAGTCTCATTAGAGTTGGTATGGCAACACCCATTTTTTCATGTTCTGTGTATATCTATCTTCCTACTGTATTTTCCACTACTTGCATCCAATGAAGTGGGTTTCAGCCCACAAAAGCTTATGCCCTAATAAATTTGTTAGTCTCTAAGGTGCCAAAAGTACTCCTCATTCTTTTTGAGAATTTAAAGTGATACCTTGTCATTTTAACAGTATTCAATACACTGCAGCATCGAGCTGCACTTCGTTAGCACAGAAGCTTGGCCTTGCCCTAAGGCCAATTTGTGCTGTTGCATGAGCAAGATGGAACCCACAGCTTGGTCTCTGATCACACTGGCTTTTTCAGACTTTACTCAGGCCTTTGTAAGAGCCTCCATTAATTGCGCTCATCTCACCTAGTAACTCCAGACAGACTCAATTCCTTGCACTCCTGGACTAAGGATTGTTCCATTATTTGTTTGGTCTCTCTCATTGTCCTTGATGTTATCATTTCAATCCACTCTTAAACATCAGTCAGTGAATCCGAATTCCTACCTGTCCAGCTTGACAATGAGATTCTATTGGATAATCCATTGGCAAATTTATCTCACCTTTTCTAGGCACTTGGCTTTCCTCAAGAAGGCTATACTAACTTGCCTTGTCCAAGGTGATTTTGGACTCACCTTCATAGAATTGACACAATATGGGCCTGGCTCACATGAAATAATTAGAAAGAACATAGAGATAAGTCAAGCGCATCTTGGTTGAAGAGAAGAAATGGCTGGGGGGTGGGGGGGAGCATCTTTCGTCTCACTATCACGCCTTCCGTTTTGCTTCTCTGGGGCATCCTGACCTAACTCCTTTTGATCGTAAAAAGACCCTGTGAGGAATCACAGCACTAATGCAAACAGCCTTTATTCATGTAAATAGTCTCTTCAAGCTAAATTGACCCCTCACACTCTACTAAATCCCATTGGCTGGAATGGGATTTCATGGGATGAAAGTAGATGCCCAATTTGCCTCATTGATTTCAATAGGACTGCAGGATGAGGCCCTAGACCAGCACATCCTTTTCAGATTGGCAAAATAAGAGGGATAAGTCAGAAAAGATCAACAATATGGGAAGGTGTGTACATGTCCAGACTGGAACCCATTTAAAATCAACCACAGTCAAAGTCAGAGACACTACAGTACAGCCCCACAGGCATTAATGTTTACATTCAATGAGCCAAGGAAGAGGTGTACAGTACTTAACCCACGTGTCTCAGTCCATGTAATCCAGCCAACATACGAGATCCACTGCAAAGCCTGCTATTTTTCTCATGCATATGGAAGCGAGGTGGTTTGACAGGAGGATGTAATGCGGTGGAGAAGTTATGGTGATCTGAGTTGAAGTTAAATTTACTGTAGACGTATAACTACATAATCTTACGTCTCCCTAATATAAAGTTGGTTTTAGTATTTGTTAAGCATAATGGGTCTCAGTGAAGCACTAGAAACCCCTTCTGCTGATGTAGGAAGCCTTTGCACTATTGCACGTTAGTGGTACAGTTGCAGGGCCACAGCTGAGCTGCCATAGCAGCTATAGTGTAGACATGCCCTACATCATATGGACTTTCAATGAGACATAAATACCCAAATGCCTGCCTCCCCCCTTTTGGAAATGGGACTTAAGCACTTTTCAAATTTTTTACCTCTACTATAGTAAATGAATCGAACCAAGTGTATATTGGTGATTGACAAAACAATAAAGAGAAACCAAAACTTATTTCATATACATCACTTTGTAAAAAAACAAATAAACAAAGCTGAAAATTCCTGCAAATCAGGCATACAGACACAAAATTATGGGGGAAAGGAAAAGAATTCAAGTTCTCTGCTCAGCAAAGAGGAAGGAATGTGTGCCATTTTTATTGATATTTTCCCCAATATTCATTTCCTTTGCTCCATCATATTAAGTCACTTGCACAATCACCCGGTCATACTTGCCATCAGTTACTTTCACTCAGGGGCCACGACCCTGTGCCAGCTCATTAATCACTTTGCACTGGATGAAATGAAAGAGAGCCCCTTATTTAAATGAAGATGTCTCTTTCCATTTTCTCCTTATTGCATCATGCTAAATATAATATTCAAAATAATTCACAGGTGAAGCAAAGTAAAGGCAGAGCTGATGGAGAGGGACTGTTTTGGGGAAGTTTCTAATCATGATTTTGCTCTTTATGAAAAAGCTATTTCTATCCTCTGAAAAGATGAACTTTAGTGGGTCAGGAATGAAAGTGATGGTTCTTTACTCCATCCCTATCCATAACTCTACAGTGGCTGGATGTTGCAGCTACGAACATCAGCAATTGAACAAAATTGTGAAATGTCAGCCTTGATGATCATCATGAAGCTTCAAAGTTATCACTGAGATGAACTGGGATAGTTCACCCTCCTAGAGCTATTATTGCTAACCACAATCTCAGTAATATAGTGCTGCACTGGTGTTAGATTCATGTGTGTGTCATGGTGTGTGTCCTCCTGCCTCCTCGCCCCAAGTACAGGGATAGACCTTTTTAAGTGAAAGCTTAAATTCTGCAGAAAATGATGGCACCACTATATCACAAAATACCAGCTCTTCCTGATCCCGGATAGGTTAACTTAGTTTACAGCATGCTCACTAAGAAGGTCTTACCAAGACAATGCAGAGGTTAAAATCCATCTTACTTTTGGATCCTGGAGTTGAACTTTCCAGGAGAAGCAGCTGGGTACTCTCAGCAAGAAAAGTCATGGTTTTGGACATTGCCCCTTGTAGTGGTGCCAGATCCTGAGTCTGGGGAGCTTCAGGCCACAAACAAAAGACTGAGCTGTTAAGTCAGACTTTTAAATGGACACATGACCATTGCTACCAGTAACAGGCAGCAGGTTTAAATACCTAAGGAAATACTTCTTCACACAATGCAGTCAACCTGCAGAACTCATTGCCAGGGGATGTTGTGAAGGGCAAGGGTTCAAAAAAGAATTAGATAAGTTTGAGGAGGATAGGTCTATCAATGGCTATTAGCCAAGATGGTCAGGGATGCAACCCCATGCTCTAGGCATCCCAAACCTCTGACTGGGACTGAACAATAGGGGATGGATCAATGGATCCATTGCCCTGTTCCGTTCATTCCCTCTGAACCATCTGTCACCAGCCAAAAAAGTCAGAAGACAGGAAACTGAGCTAGATGGACTACAGGTGTGACCCAGTGTGGCCATTTTTATGTCCTTAATGTATGGGAGGGTGGGAGTTTGATATAGTGTATCTATTCTGAATAGTATAAAGGCACACAATTGCTGAGACAATAGGCTCTGTTACAAACTGATACATATAAAAAATAGTTTGACATTCCCTGACTAGCAGCTTATTCAGTAACGCTTACGGAAAAGTGACATCAAAATCTCCAAAGAGGATGGGCCCGAGCCTGATCACTGAGCCCTATGGGAATTCTCCCACAACCAGGCCCTTTTATAAATCTATGTCAAAAGGGAAAGGATAGAGTTTGAGAACCCTAAAGATCACACTTTTTTCTTGTGCAGGCTGGATGAATACTGTCGCAGGACAGCCATAGCACAGAAAGGGTGTAAATCACAAGCAAAGTGAATGTATTGTCGAGAGGTGATCTATTTTAAATCTACCTTAAAATAAGCAATTTCTGAGACGGCATCAAATGTTATCGTTGATTGTTCAGAACCAAAGGACCTTTGTCCGATTAAAAAAAAATGTCCAGCAAAACTAACAAACTTCAAAGTACCAAATATCTGAATCCAAATACAACAACATCTAGCCTATCTTCTTCAGATATATTAACCTAGGAGAGCACTCCATTCTGGTTGCATGGGTCTGAGTTTTAGCACATTTTAGGAACAGCACGGGATGGCAATTTATATTAAGTTGTACACTTGAAAGCTAGCTGTGTAAGAGGATTTGGTTTTGGATATGGGCATTGAAAGACATGCATTGTGCTTAAAGTAAATCAGGTATAACTGCAAGACAAAATCCAGCTAGTTTTATTCACTTGAATAGTCCTAAAAGTGAATGGAACTACTCAAGTGAACAGCGTTTGGCCCTTAGTTTGCTCAATGTTCCTAATTTTCAAGGTTTTCACGTTTCACTCATCTCTGTAATCCCGAAGCCTTGCTCCCTAAGGCAACTAAAATATTGTACCTTGATCATGCCATTAACCATTGCCACGATCAAGGTGAGATATTCCAGCTCCAGTTATGCCTTTGCATACATGGCTGTAATTCCAGTGACTTCAATGTGAACTATGTCTGTGCATTTTAGGCTGGGATTGAGCCCTTAGCTGCACTCAGTACTAAACCCTATTCTGTTTTCCACTAAATGAAAAATGAACTTTTCGTTCTTTTTTCTCTCCACACCTTTGTACATTTCCAGTTGAAGTGGCCACCTGCCAGCGATCACAACAAATTCCCACTGTGCGCCGAGAGATTTATATTTACAAATCAGTAACCAACATCAGTCATTGAAACTCTTCCTTCAAGTTTTGCTGAATATTTTTTAAAAAGGCTCCAAAGCAAAACAGGCCTGTTCAACTCCTGGGCATTTAGGTCACTCCCAGGTTAAAGACCAGGCCACACGTTATTTTGAAGATTAAACTATTTTTTCCCGACAAATTGTGACTGGTTTGTCAAAATACTTCGTTCAGGAGGGTTGGGGAGTCGGAATCGCACCTTAGCTGCTGCACTAGGAGCCTGCATTCGAATTTAGCCTCAAGAAATCTCAGTGATGACACTTTCCTGATGTTAGCGAGCAAGCTCTTATGCAATGGTGCTTCTTATGCGAGTTAACCCCAACAGAAGAGCGGTGCGCAGCTGGGCTTTTGTTGGGAGAGGGACCTCTGACAAGATGGGATCAGAACAGAGAGGAAGGATGGGCCAGTGGGCCAGTAGCCTAGAAGTGGAACAATGTAGCTCCAAGTCTCTGCTCTTTCAGACTCCACATGTGACCTTGGGCACGTCACTTAGCCTCTCTGTGCCTCAACTCCCGATGTGTGAATGGGGATAACAGTGCTTGCCTTCCTCACAAGGGTGTTCTGAGGAGAAATACATTAAAGATTGGGAGGTGCTCAAATACAACAGTAATAGAGAATCTTAGAGAGACTGATAGAACACATGGGAGCATTTTCTGACTCTTTAGTGCTTCATGGGAAAGGATGATCCAGCACTTAGATGTTATAGAGCATTAACTGCCTAATTATCACCATAGCCGTCAACAGCAGCACACATCCCATCAGTAAAACCCAACTCTCAGCCTTCAATGATTAAATACAAGGGGGAAGCGAAATTGAATAACTATATTGCAGTGCATGGTCTGAAAAGGGAGGTTAGGGTAGATTCAGAGCCGGGGGCCAGATGCTGGGCTGATTTATAGCTGTGTAATTCCATGGAACGTCAGTGAGGTTTGGAAGTGATCGGAGTATCTGGCCCTAGGAAACCAGAACAGCTACATCACAGAAAGCCTTAAATGGAGTATTGTACGTACATTATAGTGCATAGATGGGCCCCAGTTCTACAATTTGCATGAACAGGCATGAGCAGTCAATTGCAGTATTGAGGCCTAAGTGCTAATACTAATCTAATAGAACCTATGCAGGCCATTAGATTTCTGGCAATTATCTTGATTTGATTTATACGGGAAACTAGAAGTGGCTTTACACTATGGTGCTTCTTAGCAACACACAAAACATCCCTAATTTCAAAGAAATATGTTTTTCACTCCACTGCCCCAACTTTGAAGGAACTTCTAAGAAGACATTCAAGCTGCCATGAAATATAACAGGATTGGACAAGGTCTCAGTCTACAGACATCTTCATCAGAGGGTAATTCCTCCTGGAATGTCTGTGCCGAGGAGCAGTAGCATGTCAATGTTGTTTAAACTTCAGCTCTTCATGAACAAATACGCTGTGTGATGATAGCTAAACTGCAAGGGAAGCCAACTTCTATTGGAACATGTTACCTCTCATTTTAAATCCAGTGGAGCACTTCTAAGTGAGATCATTTCTTTCCCACTTCCCTACTATAACATACAAGACGACTTTCACTATGGCAAAGCAAAATTTGCACACTTTGATGCAATGAAATACTTCTGACCTCCACTGTATAAACAGCTCCACACCTTAAGGATTTGACAGAAAGAAGATTGTACGTTAGCATGTAACAGCCATTTCAGCCAATGAGAAAAACCTCATTCTAGAGTTGAAAAAACCCAAGGGGATTTATCCAGACCAGTTCTGGTTCTTGTTTTGCAAAACCAGAACACAGCCTCCTCTGAATTCTTGGGATTTGTAATCTGTATTTTGAGATCTGTAATCCTTATTTTAAAAAGCCCTGTTCACTTGGAAGAGACAGTAACAGCAAAACTCAAGTTTTACTAGTAAAAGTGAATTTTCTTACAAAATAGCTTCTAATGACAGAAAGCTGGGCATCTCAGTTTGCAGATGGTATAAAATAATTTCCAATATTGGCATCTTGAGACAGTAGTTGCTAAAATGTAGTTGAAAGGAAACAAGTGGGTAATCATAATGATGTGATTTTTTAAGATGTGATATCTTGCACTAACACCTGGATGAGAGCACTAAAAATGCTTGCAGAGCCAGTAAGCTAGTCCAAGCCCAGATCAGTGAGCAGAAAGGAAAAGCGTTGCTCCCTAGACTTTTTAACTGGGAAAAACAGTGAAAAATTGGAACCATGAAGTTGTTTTTCACGCTAGGGTTTGGTAAGTATTTTGCAGAGGTCAATGGTGAAAGGAAAAAAAAAATCCATGTTTGATTATGGCTTTCTGACCATTACCGTAACCAAATATGCCAACTGCATTACATTATGATTTTCCAATACCTTTAAAGGATCGATGAAATCTAATTATCTTTCCTTTACAATTCACTGAACAACATTCCTAGCATATTAGTATCAAAAGATATATGAACTCCATTCTCCAGTTAATAGAGTAGAGATAGTCTAAAGGCCAGCATGCTGTCTTTGTGGTTGACGGTATGGGGATAACAAAAGGATGCTTACTTTTGACTTTGTAACCATGCACAAAAGCTATCAATTTTATTATACCCAATATTACAGTGAGCAAAATGTTCTAACCACTAGATATCACTCTCTAGAGAATCATGGCTGTTTGTATTTGTCACCTTTAACCTCCATAGCATGAGAACAAACTTGAACATTTAGAAAAAAAGCTGGAGAAATTACCTATTAGGACATCTTCACACTAGTTCAGACCTCTCTCTCTCTCTCACACACACACACACACACACTTTTTGCTAAAAGCAAACCAAAAGCTCAAACATTTAAATTCCCATTACAAAATTTTTTTAAATGTTTCGTTCACGTCCCCATATAGAAAAAATGGTGAACGGTGCACAATCACACACAAGAGACTGCGTTGAAAAGTCAAGTACTTTATTTCCTGCCTTTTCTGAATCACTTTTACAGTTTAAGAATTGCACTTTTAAAAAATTACAATCCCACGAATACCGACATGTCCAAGCTATAAGGCAGGAATATTACTAATTTTGAAAATACCAGCTACTGTAACAAAGAAATTAAAAAATTGCAAAGACCTTCATAAAACAGCCAGGTTAGGTAGTTTGGTTTCAGTCAAGATACATTATGGCATTCTCTGGGAACCCTGAGAGAACACATCTAAAAGATGCATATATCTTAAAAACATGGCAGCAAGCATAGCTCTCTTTAACACATAGCTATAATATGCCTGAGATTGTATTGTTTAACCTGCACGAGCAAATTATACTCCTCAAAGTTTGCTGTAAGTGGAAAATAGTCAAATACAACTCCATTCTATAGTCATTATATGCAACAGGAGTCTAAGATCCATATAGATGGAGATTATAAATAAACCCACGATCCTCAGCTGGTCTAAGTCAACACAGCATCAATACTTCCACGGAGCTATTCCAATTTACACCAGCTGAGAATCTGACCTCAGATATCTTCACACTGAGGCTTAGTAACTTGTACATGAGCAGACAGTGACATTGCACGGGGTTTTCATGCAGCACACTCAAGCGTATTTCATAAACAGAATGGTGCAAACTGTTGGGCTACAAAACCAATTATTTCCTCAATGGTAAACAAAAAACACCTTTATTGAAATGTGAATTCCTAGTAGCAGTTACTTTAATCTCTTAGAATATCACAAAAAGCCATCTGTGGCCCAGCCTCTCCGACAGATACATTTATAACACGCACATCAGTTTGACCTTTACTTTTCTGAGATAAAAGACAACAGTTTTCTTGGAACAAAAATCCCAAACCTGATTCAGACTTTACTTACACCAGTTTTACACTTATAACTTGGACAAATTCACCGTTGTTACTGTATATTTACGCATGTGTAAGGAAGTTCACAACAAGCCCCAAAGTCCAGGCTCTACCATCACAATCAGAAGTTGTCACAAAAACTGAAACTGTTGAAGGGTTTAGACAACAAGTAACATTCCTGAATAAATGTACTGCTTAAACTCAAAACTGCTCTTCATTCACAACTGACAGTTTTGATCAAACACACTGGCACTTAGGCTTGAAGATTAGCCACCATCACCCTCTCACACACACACAAAATGCCACTAATGATCTGGTTCGAGAGATTCTGTTGGTGCCTTATTCCTAGTCGTTTCAAAATATTGTTGATTGTTCAGTCTTTCTGCTCAAAGGCAGAAGTGATTCTTTAGATATTAAGACTTGATGTATTTAGGTTTTCCTACTGGTCAGGGATTCAAATTAAAATTCACTGCTGCTTACTCAAAAAAATCAATACTGATAGCCTACCTCACTCAAAACTCGCAATCAGTAGGACATTGTGCACAAATCTGATGAGCACGATTTGGCCCAAAAGAGTTCATACAAAACTGAACTCATTTTGCTTGGAGGCACGACTATTTAGAAAATATTAAATATAAGAATCCATGAAGTTGGAAGACACTTGGGCATGTTTTAAAGGCTTGACACAACCAGCAAAATTAGAGGTGTTTTATGACTTCAGTGGATACTCTCCACCTTGCTGGATCGGGCTCTAGATTTATTTGTCTTTTCTTTATAGCAATGAGTGTTTGTGATTGACATACATGTTCATAAATCTTAGGTGCTGCCAATGGCATGGGTATGGGTCCTGGTATGGGTCAGGCTTTTAAAACCAGAGCTCCCAGGTTTCAAGCCCTCAGACAACCAGATGAGGGGGACAGTTACACTGAAAAATTCGACCTCCCTATCATTGTTATTGAAACAGAACATTTCAATGTTGAAACAGGAAGCAAACAGACACCAGCTCTCTCCACTCCAAAAAGGCCAGCAACAAAATAATAAAAGCTGTAACACTAAATTGTGTGGGTCACAGTTGCAAGGTCTATACACTTAGAATAAAATGTACATGGCACCATGCCAATTATAGCAAATTGTTTATATGGATCATTTGTACTAGATTAAAAAGTGTCTGATATTTTGATTTGCAGAGCTAGAAGGAACAGAAGGGAAGAGATTACAAAGGGCTTTTGCCTTCTTGTTGCTGTCAAGGGTTAGGGCTTCATGCAAATATTCTGTATGCAGGTTATGCTATATAAGTAAGAAAACCAAACAATAGCTCTATCTGTCAATCAGGTTAGTGATATCAACACCCCGAGATGTCCTTTGTTTTGTTCTTTCGTTGAAATCTAGTGTCCAAAGGATCAAAGCCCCTCTCTCTGGAGCCAAACACTGCCCAGTGTGGTGTTTTGGCGACGTAATCTGCTGCGGTGAAGGTCTTTGATCCCCTGCTTTCTTCATACTCCTGGACCAGCTCCTGAAAACGGTCATAATCGATCCACGTGCACCATTCTCCGCCGATCTTGAACTAGAAAGGGGAAAAAAGAATATTGTCATATCTGGGAGCAATAAAGAGTACCAAAAAAAACTTGACTATATGCTTAGCCAAGCTGATGAATTCATAGCTACATTTTAAATTGGGTCAAACTGCAGCATTCTTATTCTCTAGACACAGCGTTTCTCCCCGGGAAAAGAAGCCATCTAAAAATTAAGACATGATAATGACTGAATGTGAAAAGCCATATAGACAGCGTATTGTTCACCATCAATGGGAATCCACTTTTTCCAGTTCACATCTTGAAGCTTAACAAAATGCACACAGATGTGGAACAGTCCGTTTTAAGGCTCTAGTCAAAATTGAGTGTTCTCTACCGGCATATAGACTTAATTTCTTGGATACATTACCTGCATGTCAAAAGTGAATGTCCTTCTGATCCTGTTAACACTCAGTGCTGCCTCCTCGGAAGGAATACCTCATCCTATCCTCTTTGGCTACACTCGACAGCCTATTTCGCAGCCATCTCAGCATTCACCCGAGCGTTCATTCTTATCTGAAGAATATGGTTTCAGGTGCTGGAAAAACTCTGTCTCAGCCTTGTGTGTTACACAATGTTAGTGGGGTATCCCTGTTTGGAGGATCTTGTCCCATGACAGTGATCAGCCTGTGTAACAGCCATCATCTTGACTGACACACTGGGATTACAACGGGTTCCTCCAGAGCTAAAAGCAAGAGATGCTCCCAGTTCAGCTAAATAGCCAAAACCCTGTAGCTGAAGGCTTTAACAACTCATATCCTCTGCAGATCAGCATGGATGAGGACTTGTAACACACTCTCACCAGTGGGTTACATAAGCATGCTGTAATACCGGCTAGAGGACATTAGCAACCACCGAGTGAAACGAAATCGGGTAAATAATACAGGTGTGCCTTTGTAGGAAACAGGTTTGAATTATTCTTCAAGAATAAGAGGACAGGGTCTGGGGAACACAAAAAGGAAGAGAAGCTTAATTACATGAATTCTCCTTTTATGCAATGGGAATTTTAAGAATTGCTCATTTTGACAAGTCTATACTGCATTTGTCTAATAAGCCAGCTCTGCTAATTTAGCAACAGCCTTGACTGAATCCTCAATTAGGCGTTATCGGCGCTAAGTAAGTGCCTATTACACACTCCATCCAAGAAAGACTGAGAATGTTCTGGCACGGAGGGGGAGGGGGTTTTAAAAATTGAATGTTATGCATTTAAATGGCATCTGACTTGATGCCCAAGAGCTAAAAGCTTTTCAGTAGGGGGAAAAAAAAGCTAACATCAGCAACATTTGAAATAAAACTTTGCTCCTGTTACTATATTGCTGTCCATCTAATAGTTATGAAGATGACTTGTCTGAAGATTCCTCAGCTTAGTTCTCTTAGCCAAGAACAGGAAAATGCAGAGTCATAATTGCAGGCAATGATTTCATTGTCAAATACTTTTTATTCAATGTTCACTCTAAATATGTGATGATACGAAGGCAGTGTCCAAACTAGGCGATGTAGCTATTGTTCTGCATACAGCTTGCGATAAAGCAACTTGCAATTTAAAGAGATGTTTTTGCCTAAAAGGCAGTGTGATCTAGTGGATAGGGTAGTGCTCCCGGTGAGAGGAGAGCTGGGCTCTACATCCATTGTTGTCCCTGACACCGGGCAAGCCACTTCACCTTACCTTTGTTGCTCCCTCGCACCCTCTGTCTCTCTTGTCTACTCAGACTAAAAGCTCTGCAGCACAGGGACTCTCTTCCCGTGTCCTACGCTCCTACCACAATGGGGCACTTCTCTTGGCTGAGGCCTCCAGATGCAGTGGTGCTCAGTAGCTAGAGCTGGAGAATGGGAATCGGGACTCTTGTTATTCTGTTTGTAGCTCACTTTGACTCTTGTGACTTTGGGCAAGTCAGTTAACTTCTCTGTGCCTTACTCCCCAATCAGTCAACTAGCTATCATGCTCCCCCTATCCTCATGGGAATGAGAGAGACTTATTTAGTGACTTAAAAGAGCTTTGAATCCCTAGAACAAAAGACATTTCAGAAAGTTCATAAAATGTATCAGGATGCCAACAAATGTTGGCATACAATACACACGCAATATTTAAAGAGAGGAAACCAAAAAATGGATGGTCATTGCAGCCTTAAGCATGTGATACAGTGAAAGTGAACTGGTTAACGCACAGTGAATTAATTTTCATAACTACACAAGGAACTCCATAGATATGGAATGGATCAAAGCCATTTAAAGAAGCAAAGATAAAGGGCAACCTCGTGGATGGTGATCAAAGATCAAATAAAATTGTTAAAACCTGAAACTAAATCAGCAAATGAATAGTTCAACAAGCCTACTTTCTTGCAAACCAATGAGGTGCTCTTACCTTGGGGGAGGGACGGGCGGGGGGGGACGACTTTGCAATAAATTTTTTAACTGCATTCAGCAGCTGACAAACTTTGTACCCACTCCCATAATAAGAAAAACTGCTATTACCACAAGTCATCAAGTCAAGATGAAACAAAGATATAGATTAAAAACTACAGCAACAGTCCAGACAGCAGTCTACTGTACTAGCTAGATTATTAAATTGGAAACAATATGGCAATTTTGTGTATTATCTGAAGGATGAACAGAACTACCACCGAACCCATATCTGCACTGACAAACTAATCGATAGTGATTCAGTTTCACCCGCACTCAGTAGAACATGAATGTGTGGATTACAAAGAAATTAAATTCCCGAATGGGCTAGCATTCAAGTAGTCTTCTTCACAGTGCACAGCAGCTGCTACAGATACAGAACTCCACTGCTGTCCCATTTAGTTGGGGAAAGTGGTCTCTTACAGAGATGAGATTTTAAAATGAGCTTTGGAGAAAAATTAGCTTTTTTTTTTTTTTTTTTTAAAATAACTACTTACTTTTCTCAGACCACAATAGTGTTCTATTTCATTGCTCTAAATGTCCAACTAAGACTACTCATCTTTGTCAAAGCATACTAGAATAATTGGGAGACCTAAAATGGTATGTCCAGCACTAGTGTCCAATGGGCTATTTTTGTAACAAGGGAGCAGGATTCTTAAAAGTTATGCAACGTGAGCTGTCAGATTCCTGAAGAAAATGTTAACCCGCACAATCCCCTTAAGAAAATCAGAAGATATTCATGACCGAATGCAATTATGCAAAGTGTCAATCTGCTTTATCTGATATGCAGGCTCTGAAAGGTCTATTTGAGCATTTTTTACATACAAATGGCACTGGGAACCATGGGATCAAATGCAATTACTCAATAGGATCATATGTATGCAAAAGAAACCAAGTGAGGACCTAAAACCAAGCCCTTATTGAAGCCCAAATAAACTGGGGTCAAACAGCAAAAACTTGATAGTGCAACAAAGGGAGTGTGCAATAAACAAATAAGACCTGAATTATAGCAGGGAAACCAGTGTAGAATTCCAAATGCAACAATAATGCTTGCAGATCCATGCATGAAAAGTATGTAAAGTGCTTAAAAAGGCATGTAAGAATCAGGAGTCATTTTTAATTGGGCAACCCAAGGCACAGTGAAAGGAAGCAACTTACCCAGTCAAGGTCAATGTGAGTTGGGGAGTTCCCACCCAGCTCCAAGCAAAAGACAGGCACTCATCATAATATCAAAAATTCACCCTTTCTGGGTTTTATTACACAAAGGAAATTCCAAAACAACATCCCAGGAAACCCAGGCTAAATCTTTTCCCAAGGACACCTTCCCTTCCGGACCCATACCAAATGTCATCATTCCCACTCTGAACTAGAGCTAGACAGCCCAAAAAGTCTAGTCAAAGATGCAGGCCGTTCAAGTTACTTATGGTTTTTGTGATGAACGCTCAACTCTTGTGGTGTCTAAATTAGATTTTAAGCAATTCAGCTACATCATCTCATGTGGATGTATACCATCTGGCACAATGGGGCCCTTAATCCCGATTGGGGTCCTTTACAGGCTTTCATAATCATCATCATCCAACTCCCATAGCAACAATCAAGCTAAGATTCTATGGTATTTTGTTACAAAAACAGAAGAAATATTTAATATTTTTAATGCTGTGGTGCAATAGCAACAACACATGGATATGAAAAAGTCATCTTTAAGCACAGTGGAACATGGATTGACTTTCCTCCAAGGCAATAAAAATCAAATAAACTGCAGGGAGCGGGACAATGACTTCTTCAGTTGTCCACACAGATTTACTGATTGGAGTTCAACAATTTTATGAACATTCTCCAGCTAGCGAAAGATTTAAGACTTTCTATAGTATTTCAGTGTTCACACAAACAATGGAACGATAATGCTAAAAACTAGTGTTATTTCAAAGGCCAATACAGTTGGGATTTTTATTATATATTTTTCACTACCTAGTTAGTCTGTTAAGGTAATAAATACAGGAACAAGGGACTACTTTTTTTGTTAGATCAGTTAAAAAACCAAACAACAAAAACCACCACACAGGCTATGTGAGATTGTCTTTTCCAACCAGCTCTAAAATTAAGTCACTGAAGAGTGAAAACTCATCCCCTTTCTGGGGCTTGGCTTTATTAACAGTAAGGTTATATAAAGGTCAGCTCAGACATTCACCTCAGGCTCGACTGCTCTACTGGTTCCTATCTCAGGGATGCTTAGCCCACACCATAGATCTGATACAGGCATATTTACACCACCTTCATTACCATAGTGCCTGAGCACCTTCCAGTACTTACTTTAGGGAGCCACTCCCCTCCACCCTGCCTCAATGTGCACAAAAACCCACTTAATCTTTTCCCAGCAACATCTATGGGGGGCCCAGTCCAAAGCCCACTGAAGTGAATGGGAGTCTTTCCATTGATGAACTCTGGATCATGCCTGAGGGAAGAGGTTGATGGGAAGAGTGTGTAATTTCAGACCAATACTGACAGCACATCATGAGTTAATGTTGACTACTTTGTTTTTTATTTATCCCTAATGGAAGTGTATCTAACATTATTTCAAAGGGCATTATCTACTGGAATACCATTTCCACTTGAATTTCTTTACGCTGAAAATAGAGTACCTTCTTATTATGTAAAACTGAACATTCCTGAAGGAAAGAACAGATTAAAATGTGGAAAACAGTTAATTGCTGCAGTGCATAAGCAATTTTTAGTAACTAATGTATAAAGAATTTATGTTTGAGATAATATAATTTGTAGTACAATATACTACATTCCATCAGACAGGCATAATTGCAGAGAAATAAAAGTCTCAACAGATTTATATGGAGGGATATAATACAGAAAAGAACCAAAGATTGTGACATGAAATGCTACAGTTGAAAAATGGAAGTCAGCCAAAAATCAATTAATTTATCCTAATAAGGATGACACTATTATTCTCTTCTGAGGAACGTGCATTAAACTGAAGAATAAGGTGTCTCTTCATCCATTCACTTTGGTAGTTCTTTATATACTTATTCCCAGACAAAGAGAACGTACTCTAGGCAAAATAAGAAATTCAACCAGAGTGGTGCAGTGAAGCTTGTTGCCGTTACTATCCAGGTTTTACCCTTCTGGAGCGAATCCTGAGCTAGGAGGACATATCCTGTCATGGGAGAAGTGATAATTAGCTGCCCTGTCCACTTCATTCATTAGGGTCTTCTCCTTGCAGACTGTCAGGAAGGCTGAACTGAAAGGGCTATGAAACATGGAATTCTTTCCACTATTGACTGAATGGCAATAATCATGTTTCAGAGTAGCAGCCATGTTAGTCTGTATCCACAAAAAGAAAAGGAGTACTTGTGGCACCTTAGAGACTAACAAATTTATTTGAGCATAAGCTTTCGTGAGCTACAGCTCACTTCATCGGATGCAATCATGTTGCGTTTCATTTATGCCCCAAACTGAGGTCAAATGCAAGAGTTTAGCTACACAGCAATTCTTCACACCACCACTATACAGGAAAAACAGGGCATTACTTTTTTCAATCAGTTATTCTTTAATAACCTCAAGGTACATCATTTTACATGCAGAAGTTACCAAAAAATAATGGTTAAGCATAAATCATTTCTAGACTACATTAAAAAAAATCACTCAGTGGAAAGAAAAAGGTGTGCATGCTTCAATGGCATTGCTTAGCAACACAAGCTGCTCCAGGACTGTACTGTAGGGAATGATCCTGCATTGGCAGAACGATGGACTGGAGGATGTAATAGAGCTTTTCCATCTCTAACTTACAGAACTTTAAAATCTGGTTTCTGCAAGTGTTCAACCAACATTTTTCCAGCCTGCTAACAGCACCACATGTTAAAAGAGGGTTTTTCACCAGCAAATATTGAAGGGGAAGCTTTTTAAGGCTGACAGATGCAAGGTTTAATTCTGGTTACCATCTTCCTCCTTCTTCATCCACCCATTTCAAAAAAACAAATGAAAATTTACTCTCTCACACCCAATTATCAGACATTCAAAAACTATTTATTAGGTTTCAACAGGAAGGACTCCAAGAGTGTTAAAACTCCAGCTTCTTAGCTGAGCACTCCAACTAGGGAACTCAGAACATAGGCTTCTTAAATTTTCCAACATACACACACATATTGCTCTCCCCCTTGCTTTTCCAAACTGCTTCACACTCTTGTGAGCCAGTTAGGAACTAAACTTGACATGAACGATGCCTCAAAGCAACATTACCAGCAGGACAGTGGGGTGGGAGGAAGTTTTGTTTCATGGTCTCTGTGTGTATATAATGTCTTCTGCAGTTTCCACGATATGCTATGCATCCGATGAAGTGAGCTGTAGCTCACGAAAGCTCATGCTCAAATAAACTGGTTAGTCTCTAAGGTGCCACAAGTACTCCTTTTCTTTTTTCTTTTTTCAAAGCAACATTGTGTCTCTCTCCATTCCTGGAAGGCTCACAGAAACCAGAATTGTTAACACAGGTTGCTTGTTTTTGCGTTTGGATCCCCCAGCCCCGAGGAACTGGGGCTTGGGTGGGACTGGTCACACATATCCACTTGCAGAAAATCATTTTACATACTTTAGAAGTGTTCCATGTTGGGCTCACAAACCTTAAGAATGTCCCTTTAACTCTATTGCACAGTACAGTCATTTGATGAAGTACTTGATCAAAAAAAGACCACCGCTCCCACATGCGTTTTACTGAAATGTAAGACTTATCTTCAAAGCATAGGTTAGGGTTGCATCAGAACAACCCTCATGAGTCCCTATTTTCAGCAGCTTCCCTCAAATGATTTCTTACCGAGCTTAAACAATTCTTTTTCCATTAAACAAAAAATTTTCTTAGGAAGACGGCACAGATGTGCACACATAGCTTAGGATGCTTTTTTTAGTTGCAGAAACTCTTGCAACTTAAAAATGTGCTATCTTGTAAAGCCTGTAGGAACACTAGCACATCATATCAGATACTCTCATTGATGGCTTGTGGTCATCTAACATGATTGTTACCACACGAACACACCAAAATGCTTTTCATTTTCAAAGCTGTCCCAATATATTTAGGTTTCAGAGTAGCAGCTGTGTTAGTCTGTATTCGCAAAAAGAAAAGGAGTACTTGTGGCACCTTAGAGACTAACCAATTTATTTGAGCATAAGCTTTCGTGAGCTACAGCATCTGATGAAGTGAGCTGTCGCTCACGAAAGCTTATGCTCAAATAAATTGGTTAGTCTCTAAGGTGCCACAAGTACTCCTTTTCGGTATATTTAGAGAGCTGATTTGTAAAAGCAACATGGCACTCTGTAACTTCCCAGAAAGAAGCACTAGATGTTACACCTAGGTCAAAATAAACCCGTATTTTGCCAACTAAGAGCAACACTCTTCGCCCAAAACACCAGCATAAAACAGATGTTTCCTTTTAGGCTAGTGTAAATGCCACTCCATTAATTGGTCATTTGCTGGCACAGAAGGTAAGGGCTGTTGCCCATTTTCTCTCTCTCTCTCTCTCTCCCCTCCCCCCCATACATTTTCATGGAGACCAAGCGTATTAGCTCTGCAAGACTAGACAGCATTAAAATGGCTATTGACTATGGGTCTACCGCAGTATATTATTCTCTGAAGCCATGGCACCAGGCTTACAAAGATTCTACATGTACCATATTTGTGCATGTAATATATTGATGTATAAAGTGTGATATGATACAATGATTGACAGAGCCAGAAGGGTACCGAGAAGTCACCTACTACAAGACAGGCCCGACAAAGAAAGTAACAGAACGCCACTAGCCGTCACCTACAACCCCCACTAAAACCTCTCTAGTGCATCATCAAGGATCTACAACCTATCCTGAAGGGCGATCCCTCACTCTCACAGACCTTGGGAGACAGGCCAGTCCTTGCTTACAGATAGCCCCCCAACTTGAAGCAAATACTCATCAGCAACTACACACCAAACAACAAAAACACCAACCCAGGAACCAAACCCTGCTACAAATTCCGGTGCCAACTCTGTCCACATATCTATTCAAGGGACACCATCATAGGACCTAACCACATCAGCCACACCATCAAGGGCTCATTCACCTGCACATCTACCAATGTGATATATGCCATCATGTGCCAGCAATGCCCCTCTGCCATGTACACTGGCCAAACCGGACAGTTTCTATGCAAAAGAATAAATGGACACAAATCTGACATCAGGAATTGTAACATTCAAAAACCAGTAGGAGAACACTTCAATCTCTCTGGTCACTCAACAACAGACCTAAAAGTGGCAATTCTTCAACAAAAAAAACCTTCAAAAACAGACTCCAACATGAAGCTGCAGAACTGGAATTAATTTGAAAATTGGATACCATCAGATTAGGCCTGAATAGAGACTGGGATTGGTTGGGTCATTACAAAACCTAAACTTAACTTTCCCAATACTAATTTCTCCCTACTGTTACTCACACCTTCTTGTCAACTGTCTGTAATGGGCCACTCTCTTACCACTTCAAAAGTTATTTTGCCTCCCTTGGTATCTTGCTGTTAATTGATTTATCTTGTTAGACTGACCTCACATTTGGTGAAGCAACCCCCAATCCTTTCATGTATTTATACCTGCTCCTGTATTTTCACTCCATGCATCCGATGAAGTGGGTTCTAGCCCACAGAAGCTTATGCCCAAATAAATTTGTTCGTCTCTAAGGTGCCACAAGGACTCCTCAATGTATGGAACAGAGAGGTATGAATTGGCTACTGATTAATGCCTGGAAGCAGGAGTCAGAAGGTACTCAAATACCATGGTCATGCGGTGCAGTGCAAAAACCTAGACCAACAAATATATCTGGTTCTAGTCATGGCTCTGCCACTGAGCTTCAAGTTATTTCACCTTTCCATACTGCTGTTTTCCCATCTCTGAAACGGGAATATTGCTGCCACCTCCACTTTCCCTCCCTATGTTGCTTAACTCAAATGCTTAAGACATCCAAGTTCCTCAGACAGAAGGAGCTATCTAAGTGCAATGTAATATTATAGGAAGTTTCCTTTTTAAAAGTTATGACCACTATATTTACTTATCTAGGGCCCCTGTCATAAATATAAAGGGAAGGGTAAACCCCTTTAAAATCCCTCCTGGCCAGAGGAAATCTCCTCTCACCTGTAAATGGTTAAGAAGCTAAAGGTAACCTTGCTGGCACCTGACCAAAATGACCAATGAGGAGACAAGATACTTTCAAAAGCTGGGAGGAGGGAGAGAAACAAAGGGTATGTGGGTCTGTCTATATTTTGTCTTTGCCGGGGATAGACCAGGAATGAAGCCTTAGAACTTTTAGTAAGTAATCTAGCTAGGTACGTGTTAGATTATGATTTCTTTAAATGGCTGAGAAAAGAATTGTGCTGAATAGAATAACTATTTCTGTCTATCTTTTTTGTAACTTAAGGTTTTTGCCTAGAGGGGTTCTCTATGTTTTGAATCTAATTACCCTGTAAGGTATCTACCATCCTGACTTTACAGGGGGGATTTTTTTTTATTTCTATTTACTTCTATTTCTATTAAAAGTCTTTTTGTAAGAAAACTGAATGCTTTTTCATTGTTCTCAGATCCAAGGGGTTGGGTCTGTGATCACCTATGCAAATTGGTGAGGCTTTTTATCCAACATTTCCCTGGAAAGGGGGGGTGCAAGTGTTGGGAGGATTGTTCATTGTTCTTAAGATCCAAGGGTCTGGGTCTGTAGTCACCTAGGCAAATTGGTGAGGCTTTTTACCAAACCTTGTCCAGGAAGTGGGGTGCAAGGTTTTGGGAAGTATTTTGGGGGGAAAGACGTGTCCAAACAGCTCTTCCCCAGTAACCAGTATTTGGTGGTGGTAGCGGCCAATCCAAGGACAAAAGGGTGGAATATTTTGTACCTTGGGGAAGTTTTGACCTAAGCTGGTAAAGATAAGCTTAGGAGGTTTTTCATGCAGGTCCCCACATCTGTACCCTAGAGTTCAGAGTGGGGGAGGAACCTTGACAGCCCCTCAGTGAAGCAATTTATGCCATTTTCTTTGCACCATTTCAGCATAAACCACCTTTTGTTCTCATTAACGTGCGCCTTGAGGAAAATTCTTAAATTAGGTTAGTTGGGAAAAAAATTAATCCATTTTCTCATGCAACTTTTCCAGCCTCAGTTCCTTAATTTAAGCTGATGACAGTGAGATATCTTAATAAAACAGCTTTTATACATTCACAAAGTAGCATTAAACAGATTAAACATAATGGCAGTGCACAGTATTATATTATGCAAATTTTCATAAGGCTATTCACACCACCTGCCAATAGAAATCTGTCTGAGTCAACTTGAATAATTCATTAAGTTATTGTGGACAGTTTCTTTACCTAACTATTTAAGGTTCTTAATATATGCTTTCTTGTATGGCAGGAGTAACTGGATTGGAGCTGATGTGAAACCAAAAGAAATATGGCAGACAGCTGAATTCTATCAGGCTCATATCACCACTTCTAATTCAGAACCCAGCATTATTTTTAATTGCTAGTTATAACTTTAAGCTCCACGGGAAGCGACTAGGAGATGAATCAAGTCATAAACATGTGGCATGGAATGTTATAAAACTCTAACAGTGTATGGGAAAATTCTAATTTCTAAAATCTAATTATGAGAATTTTACCACATACTATACCCTAGGGGTAAAACAAAAATCAGTATATCGGCACTGACCGCTGGGGAACAATGATACTGGTGCAGAACTATATCCTTCCAGAAATCTTAAAAACCACCATCCATGAACAATCACACTGAAGATTTCCATTTCCCCCCCAACAATCTCTCTGTCCATAAGTACCCTAGTCACATGATCAGTGATTTTTTTAAACCCTTTAACAGCATTATCACCAGTTTAGACAATCAGGCCATCATCCAAATTTAGCACTGATAAAGTTTTATATATTCAATTTGTTATCGCACTTTCTAAAAGATTAAAAGCCTTGCAAAAATGTCTGTACCATCCTCGGTACAGTGGCATAATGCCATCCACACATGGGATCTCTCTTCTGTAACTTATTAGCTGCTATTTATTAAGTCTAATCTTATACAGATTATTCTACATAAAAGATGCATTATTGTAGATTTTTTAAATATATAATTCTTACCATCATCATTATGGAGCAGCCCATCTACCAATTAAGCCATAGATACACCCAGACAGTTTTAATTCTAATGGATGAAAAATGGATTACTTCAGAATAACCACAGTGCCCTTTTTAATAACTAACAGATCAAGCACAGCAGAACCAACCTCATATTTTGAGAGCGACACTAAAGAAAATCACAGAAACAGCAAGTTACAATCCCATGCCTGCAATAATATTGCTGTCGAGAAGTTAGACTATTTCATGGACAGGTTAGGGAGCTACATGGGTCACCCTGCCTGCTGTAAACACAGGGATGTTTTATATCTGGTTCAAATTTATGGCAGTGGAGGCTCAATTCTCCTCTCACCATGCAACTCTACTGTCGTCGGTACAGTAACGCTGACATCAAACTAGCATAAACAAGAAGAGAATGCAGTCCAGATTTTGGATCCCAGGTTCTAGGAGGAGAGAGAATACTTATACCCAAAAATTGATCTGCAAAATGTGGGACTGTTAGGGACAGGAAGGAAATAAAATGCTGTGGATCTTTCTGAGAGACAAGGTGAATGAAATAATATCTTTTATTGGATCAGCTTCTCTTGATGAGAGAGACAAGCTTTGAAGCTTACACAGACCCATGTAGAACCCACCCGCCACCCTCTGGTGGGTCAGGACTCACCCTACTTGGACACACTGATTCTAAAGCACTGCAGCCCACAAAATCCAGTGCTGAAACCTGCAGACAATGTAGAACACAAGAGAGGGTTTGAGCTATAACCGTCACATCCAGAGCCAAACATTCCCAAAGTTTTGGGATCTCTGGATCCACCGTTTGGATTCAGATCCACCTTTACAAGGTCTGTCAATTCACAGATTTTAAGGCTAGAAGGGACCATTCAATTATCTTGACTGACCTCCTGTGTAACACAGGCCTTTGGATTTTACCGGTTTACCCCAAACTTTGATTTTGTTTCTATCCTGTTTCGAACTGGGGACCTTCCACATGATAGGCAACTACACTACTGAAACCTCCTAAAGACTGATGAAGGTGGGATTCAAACCCACGCATGCACAACATAATACAGTAGTAGCCCAATGCCTTGCCCAACTGGCCACCTCAAATTGCAGTCTCCTGGCAGGGAGAAAAAACCCAGGTGCCCCTTATGACAGGTGGGGATACTCATCACTACACCAACAAGGAAGAGGCTCACAAAATACTTAAATTCTTAAAAATAATCCTTCAGTGTTAAGGACCTGCTTTTAGCTGATCAAAAATGAACAGCAACAGAAGTAGAAAGCAAGAAAGGTAGTACAAATACAAATAGCACTCATGAGAAACCCAGGAATGTAAAGCGACAGAGACAGCATTGATGGAAAACAAACCCATCACAAAAGCAAGGTAGGTTATTTAAAATCAATATAATAGAATGTAATTGGCAAGCAAGGGTTTCAACACAATGGAGTACATGGCAAACACCAGGGTAAAACAAATCCAACAAAACAAAAAAAGAGAAGCAGACGTTTTTATTCCAGAAATTACTGCGATTGTAACTTTCATTCAAAAAGATACTTGCTGCGAGGCATCTGCAGAAGATTTTCTCCCTTATTAGTCACTCACTCTGATTGTCTCAAGGATACCATTTATTGTTACAACACAAGGAAAACCAGCTGCCTAAGTTCTCTCTCTGGAAAGGTTATTAGAATTAATTGTTAAATTAGAAAGTTGCCACTGTCTCAATATCTCCACCAATTAATTCAAAAGCACTGCAATAAATTAGATTTTTGTACTTGACTGTTCATAGGATTTGCCACAAAGCAAATGCAATTACTTGAGACTATAACAGCTATGCTGGGAAAATATAATCAGACGGGAGGGAGCTGGAATACTCTGGGCACCTTGCAAGGGGAGGTGGAAGTCATCCGTTTAAGAAAAGACACAACTGGGAGGACACAGAAGAGACAAGTGGGACTGACACCTTCTGAAAGTGGCACACACTGGGCAATACAAGCAAGGAACAGATAGCCAAGGGGACTACTAATGTTGCTGCTACAGGGCTATCTACCTTCACTGAACACAATGGCACTTGCTAGCAATGGCTACTCTACAGCAGATAGTTTCAAGCCAACCTCAAAATAGTACAAGTATCAGCTTCTTCATCTACAGGTTAATACGGATCTATTAACCAAGTGTTTTTAATCACAGTGGCTAATGCAACACTGAAAGCCAGATCCAATTTCCACTGAAATAAATGGGAGTCTTTCAGCCGGCATCTGTGGGAATTGCATTGGGCCCGAACGATAAAATTTTCAAATGTGCCCAAGTCCCATTTTCAAAAAGGATTTAGGCCCCTAAATCACATTCACTATCAATGAGTCAGCCACCCAAATGCCCAAGTCCTTTTGACAATGGGACTTAGGGTGAAATTTTCAAAAGTGCTTAAGTGATTATCCATATTTAAAGCAGTTGGTAGTCAATGCCCCTAATTTAAGACAAAACAGGTATTAAACAGCTCACTCTCTCTGTGCCATTTTTAAATTCTCTTGAACATGCAGGCATTTCAATGAAGGGTTGGGTTTTTTTTAATTTGAACTTAATAAAAACAGCTAGATCTTGCAAAACAGAATGAAGCAAATGAAATTTCTTAATTATTTCTACTATCCTTTTTTCTCCACTCTTTATTTTAAAAGGTTCCTTTTATGCAGCCTAATGGCTCCCATAGCTCTGGTTTTCCACAAGTAAAACACTGATGAGTTTTATTCTCTACTGGAGCTTGAAATCCAGAATTAAAAAGGAGTAGAAATAAATTTACTTTTTATTAGTTATTTTAGCTCCTGGGTATTGATTGCCTCCAACAGACACCCTCTCCTCATGAATTTAGAAAGCAAAGTAGTTGTAGAATTCCTCACAGGTTAGTATCCATCTATTCTTGTTACTGTTAATAATGGTGTTACTTAGATTATGTATCAATGACCTAGGGGAAAACTGGTTTCCTTTCCTTAGGCCAGACTTTCACCTTGCTATGGAAGAGATTTTTCCATTGTGAATGCACTCTGGCACAGCTACCAGTTCCACCACATAAGATTTGAATTGAAAAATAAGGAAATATTATGAGGACATGGGCCAAGAAAGTAGCATGTCAGATTTTTTTAATCCTACTCCACACATACCCCCACTTTTTTTTTTATGTGAATTTGGCACCTTTGAAAATTTCCTACTGGACATTTTCAGCCACTATAATTAGTTGCAAACACCAATTAAAAATAACTTCTGATTTTCTACAAGTCGGGATTTTAACCAAATAGACTAATTTGTTATTGTGTGTGTGTTGTAGTGCCTAGAGGCCCACAATTAGGAGCGGGGCCCACTGTGATAGGCGCCGTACACGCAGGAGACAACAGAACGGCCCCAAAAGGAGTTCACAATTTAAGTAAATGATCAGAGGTAACAGGTGAATACCGCACAGACAGACACACACAGCATAATCTAATACCAAAATAAGAAGTAGTGATGTCATCAGCTGCCTAGCAAGTCCTTCGTTTTGCATTTTAAAATGTTTTCCTGTACAACAGAATGCCAAATAGTACAATATTTTTTGAACCCCACACGCTTAAAAATTAACCCTCCTTTCGGCATTTCACATGCATTTCAAATTACTCTGATGGCATTTATAAGAAACATACATTATATATACGCATACATATATGTGCCACTGAAACGTGCTTTGCCTACCAAGTATTTCGGTGCCTGACAGAACTGCTGGGCTGGTGTTGCTGTTATGACAGCAGTAGTAGTTTCACAGTTGTTTATCTATCATTTATATGGATAGAGAGTGTATGAAATTATGACAGAGCTGCTTTATTGTTTGTCCTTTAAAATCAGTTTTCTAGAAATACAGTTGCGGAGACCTCTCAGATACTGCAAACCAGACACATCAAGTTGTTCTGAGGGGAAATTTTTCCATGCTTAACACCCACATATCAATTTGTCTTGTGTAGAAATTGTTTATCTCAAAGAAGAAACGCAGTCCCCAGTGCTCCTCCAACTTGGGAGTAAAAGGAATAAAGATGTCTACCGCTTTGACAGGAATTCTAATGATTCAAAATATATTTATATATATAACCCAAACTCCTCTAAGCTCTGGTGCCCCTTCAATGTCTAATCTGCATGAGGACACTCATTGCTGAACAGCATTATTAAGGAAGAAATAGGGGCAGGAGATAGCAACAACCAACCCATCCCCATTTAGTTTATTCCTGCTGCCAAAAAATACAAAGCAAAGACAGCAAGAGAGAGACTTTCATTTTCTTTGAGAGCCAAATGACTGACTGCTATTTTCGAGATCTTGCTTGTGTCATCAAGGACAGTACTGCAGGTTGTAACAGGGCAGTCACTGAACCCATAACAATCTCCAAAACTAATCCACAGAGCTCCATGGGATAACTGCATTAAGGGATTTTTTAAAAGCTAATCTTCCAAACCTAGAGAGAAAAACCTGCTGAAGTAGAGCAATTGCTTAGACTCAGCAGCTCACAGCTTTTCGGAAGTGAGGCGTCAAATCTTTCTATGCAGTGTCTGTTTTCACCCGCCAGGAGAGAGACGCCTTACCTTTTTGTGAGCTATCAGGAGGCAGTTTGAGTGTTCATGTTCACACGCGATGTCATAGTCTGGAATCAGGTCAGCCAGCTCCCGGACGAAATGCACCACCTCTTCGTGCCAGGGGACATTGGCCATGGTTAAGTTGCTGGCCAAGTTTTCACCGCAGTATGTCACTCCCTGTCGAAACATGTTGAAGTAATTACCAAATGTCTTTTTAAGATGACTACAAATTTAAGGCAGCATTTACACACGCACGTGTACAATTCACACTTAGATATACTCTGTGAGCTCCTTTTTGACAATTTCACCCATATTATCAGCCAAGTGTGTGTTGGATGGGGAAGGATGGTCTTGCAGCAAGGACATAGGAAGAGAATAAGGAGATATTCTCACCTCTGCTGAAGGCTCTCTCTCCACCACTTTCGGTAATCCACACCTCAATTTCCCCTTCTGTAAAATAGGGACTAATCCACCCCTTCCAACTCACACACTTTAATGCATTAGGATGTGAAAAAAACAGCAGCAGCAACATAGCAAAAGTCAATAGGGCTTGTGCTCATATGCCATTTAGGTGCTTTTGAAAACCACACCTTTAATGTTCACAGACAGCTTTGAGATCTTCGGAAGGAAGGTACTATCACAGTACAAAGTATTACTGTATGTACAGCAGCCTAACAAAATGTAAAAAGTTACAAGAGAATAATTCTTTCCATACCCTCACAAATAAACTCTCTGTCCCAGTGGTTTTTAAATTTTGCTCCCTAGAGCAGTAGTTCTCAACCAGGGGTATACGTATTAAATTTTGTTAGGTCCTCCAGGGGGTACGTCAACTCATCTAGATATTTGCCTAGTTTTACAGCAGGCTACATAAAAAGCACTCGTGAAGTCAGTACAAACTAAAATTTCATACAATGACTTGTTTATACTGCTCTATACTATACAATGAAATCTAAGTAAAATGTTTCAATTCCAAATGATTTATTTTACAACTATATGGTAAAAATGAGAAAGTAAGCACTTTTTCAGTAATAGTGTGCCGTGACACTTCTGTATTTTTAGGTCTGATTTTGTAAGCAGGTAGTTTTTAAGTGAGGTGAAATTTGGGGGTACACAAGACAAACCAGACTCCTGAAAGGAGTACAGTAGTCTGGAAAGGTTGAGAGCCATTGCCCTAAAGAACTGGCTCTCATTTGAAGCTTCTAAATTTATTTAAGAGACAACTGAAAATACACCCACTAACTCGCTACTATTACTTTTCAGGATACACAATTGTAGTTGCCAGAAGTGTAAGGAGATCATAAATAAGAAAAGGGGAGATAGGCCACACAGTTATGAATGGGATGTGCAGGAGACAATTATTATTAAAATGTGGTTCAGACTATGCAATTTTTGGAAACCAGAGCCTGCCTTCCACAGAAATCTCCACAACTGGAAGCCATCTTGTGGGGCTGCTGCAAATGGCGGACTTAGCTATATGCCAGCACAGACTGCATTTCTGCTGCTACAGGTCAGCTAGTCCACTGACAGTAAAAGCACTTTGTTCTACTTCCACAACTGATTGCATCCCAAGATCTCATATAACTTACTACTGGCCATTTTAATTTCTTGCCACTGCTATTCTAAAAGGATTTGCCTGCATAAAACAGACAGTAGGGAATTACAGTAAAATACACACAGAATGCCAACATGAGGACCAGCTACAAATCCATTAGATATTGTTCTGGAGGGGTTGACGAAGGTAGGAAAATGGATGGCCCACCCGAACCTCAAGGATGCACACTCCCATTCTAATGTCAAAGGAAAGAAAAAAAAAGTCATACTGCAGGCATGCAAATGTTTCTTAATCCTCTGTGCAAGTGCATGAAGTGTGAAATTACTCTGACTCTTTGGAAAGCTTTGAGATCAAATCTGCTCATTTGTGGGGGTCAAGGAGCAGTATAAAGCAGTAAAGTGCACATGGAGAGCCCTCAGAAGGCAGGTGCTATTTGTGAATGCACAACAATGAAAGATCTGAATTTTATATCAAAAGCCTCAACTCATTGGGTCCAGTTCTCACCTCATTTACCATGACTTAAATCACAAACAACTCGGTCGAAGCCCAAGGAGCTCTATTTGGGAGGTGGAGCTGTGCTCTTACCCCCACTGTACAGATGGGGAACTGAAGCACAAAGAGACCAAATGGTCTCCACAAGGTTACATAGGAAGCCTGTGGGGAACCAGAAATGGAACTCTGGTATCCCATGTCCCAGGCCAGCATCCCTAACCAGTGGCCCCTTCCTTCCTTCCAACACCCCTTCCTTCCTAGTGACAAACCTGGTTTCCTTTGCTTCACTTCAGAAAGACCTTCCCTCTGTTTCACTCCCACCTCCTGACTTCTATTTCTCAACAACCCTGAGAGAAAAAAAAATCTGAATTGCTCAGTAATATGAACTCAAAAAAAAAAGTGACAGACTCCTGTTGTAACAACTCCTCTGGCTTAAAGAAAAGTATGCTTATTTTTTTTCCCATTACTGTACCTAGCTCTATTTTCATGACAGCGTAACTCGGACAAATATTGGCTCCAAGATGAAAGCAGGAACATAAGGCCTCTGCCAGATGACAGGTAGATTTTTAAACAAGGTAAAGAAGATCTCCTTGGCTTTTTCAGCCATGCAAAAGAAACAAAAGATCCTAGCTTCAGAGGCTATTTTGTAGTTCTACAACTCAAAACCTGCAGCATTATCTACACTGAAATTTTGCAGGCTGTTAGTTTATGTGCGCCATTTGAATATTTGGGGGAAGCCACACATTTTTCATAAATGCAGGGTTCTGAACATGCCACTTCCCTCCCTTCTAAGACCCGGTCTACACTAGGAAATTAAGTCAGTATAACTACATCGCTCAAGGGTGTGAAAAATCCAGACCCCCTCAGTGATGCAGTTAAACTGACCAAAGCCCTGGTGTAGACAGCACTAGGTTGACAGGAGAACTTTCCCATTGACCCAGCTACCGTGTCTAGGGGAGGTCAAATACCTATACCAATGGGAGAATCCCTCCCTTCAATTCCCAGTGAAGGCAGTCGAATCAAGAATGCTCAGCATTGTTCAGGAGACACCTGGCACCTTACAGGACTGGGCTCTAAATGTACAAAGTGAATAGGGAAGAAAATCACATTGCCCGGCTCTACTTAAATATTAGAAAGGAAATAAGTGTTTGAATACCATGCATTTCTTATGGATGTTAATATCAATAAGGATCAGCATGGAAACCATTACAAACTCCCCTTGCTAGTACACAAAATGAAGGATATGGCATAGGAGATGCATTAAATTGCTCTGTTGACCTACCTGCCATCTACAGGTCTGATTTACTCACACAGCTTTTGGATACTTAAAAATCCACAAGGCCATCCCTGAAGTGTATTCACTCAAGCATCTGCTGTGAATTCAGCTAATTACATCATGTTAAGGCTCCATGCCATCCCTGCACACCCCTTATGGCCAAGTGCATCTCTGTGATCAAATAAAACATCCCCAACCAAGTAGCAAAGATGATAAAACGGCCAATGAGAGCGTGAGGGCAAGAGGTGCTCTTGCTTTTACCGGAGTTCCTCTACTCCGGTAAAAAGTTGGCCCCGTTGGCCACATTCCCACTGGCCATTTTATTATCTTTGCTTCATGATTGGGGATGTTTTATTTGGTCCCAAAATGCTATCAGATATGTGCCTTTAAAAACAGAGCACATGCAATTCTATGGAGGATTATGTTTTGAAACTTTTTTCCATGGAAAGAAACTTTGGTTTCTTTTAATCAGTATTTGCATCTCCACCAAATGTTTATGGAGCCCTGATCCTTTCCAGCATTACATTCTGAAGACCCAATCCTGCAGGTGTTATTAACGTTTATTATAGAATCATAGACATATAGGACCGGAAAGAACCTAAACAGGTCATCTAGTCTAGTTCCCTGCACTCAAGGCAGGGAGGGTTAAGTAATAAGGAGACCGTTCCCGACAGGTGTTTGTCTAACCTGTTCTTTCAAACCTCCAGCGATGTCGTGTGCATTACTGTAGCACCTCTCAAGCACACTCAGAGACCAGGACCCCATTGGGCCAGGAGCAGAACAAACAGATCAAAAAGACAGTCACTGCCCCAAAGAGTTTAAAATTTAGGTATTGAAGTTGAATGTGCTCAGCACTAAAAAGAGGGCCAAGTCCTTACACTGCAAAGGCTTGAAATGGGGGCAAGTGAAACATACAAGCAGCAGAGACTCTTAGGCTAGTGGAAACGTCCTGAAGAACAAATGGAATAGCATTAATTAGAAACTGCACACATTTTGGAAACAATTATTTTTCACATTTTTAATTTATGGTGGACTGCCTCCGTTAATCTACCCAAGTGAAGGATATTAAAGCAGCATACTGTAGCTCAGTACCAGTGAGGTAACAGATGCACTGTGCAAGACAGAAGAGATGCAGAGGGAGTACTGAACAGGAAAGTACATTAATTTAACCCTGCACTGGAAGTTTGAAGAGATTTTAAACATGCCTATATAAAAGCAACCAGACACCCAAATAATGTAATGTATATCTCAAAGGCTCAGCTGTATAGAAACAGCTTTGTAGAGCAATATTTTCCCCTCATTCATTATGCAGATTATGATTGGAGCAGCATGAAAAATGTATGATTACAGAGGGGGAAAAACTCCTAGGAAGCTACAACATGACTCATTCCTTTAATAAACTTCAAAGATATCATTTACAAGCAAAGAGAATGCAGTGGCAAATGGAATTACCAAGTACTTGGGACGGTTGATTAATTCTCTCTCTCACACACACACACACACACACGAGTGAAAATCATCTTAGCAACACACTGTACAAAAGCACATCAGCTTTCAACTTCTTAAAGCTTGAGCTAATTAACAGTGCCAACAATGTCTGTAAAACATAAACGGTTGATTAGGACAGTCTTGTTATATTTTTCAGCAATACCTGAAAATAGCAATTACTAAGAAGCAAACCATTAAAAAGGAAACAGTTCTATTATACACAATAGCTTATATATAAACTTCTCCGTAGTGGAAACATCAATGACACTCTTAATTAGTCTTTAATATGCATGTTTTCAGCATGCTAATTATACTAACAGCTTTCAGACAAATACCTTGAAATCCAAACCTCTTCAAAAGTGTCTTTAATGCTCAGGCCAATTTGTGGTTTTGGTTCTGTGCATGTAAATCCAGAGTAACTCCACTGAACTGGTGTAATGGAGCTGAATTTTCACCACTGATTTTATACAATGTCTTGTGCTAGGTTGGTTGTAATTACAGTGAATGAGAAACACAAAAAGGAGTGCTGTCTGGTGCTCGCTCAGTCACCAAAGAGTTTCTTCTATTGAGATTTGGATCCTTTCCAAGGACCTGAACAATCATGAATCATTCTAATCCAAATGACTGTGGAGGAAGATTACCTGTGAACTAAAAATGAGAGAGTATTGCTTCTTTTCTAAAATAAACTGCAGGCCTTCCAATTTAATTATTATGAACAAGAGAACTCTCTTATCTTCTAAACCGCTGATTATAAGTTCATTAAACATAGTACTGTGTGAAATGACAAAAGAAGAAAGTGCTGCCATCAAAATGTGGCTGACCTACTATTAGAGAGACTGGATTACTGCTCAGAAATTGGGGCAATCTTGACCCAAGGCAAATGTACCTTGAACTGCCCGTTGATGGATCAAATACTCTGCAATAAAAATGCAGATTATTTGGATTTTAATATTGTCTAACGCTATAATACACAGCTACTCCTCACTGAAATGTGTTTTTTTATATCCATGCTCAAGTGGATTGACTAAAGGACATCAGTTTATTTACATCAATTATATCTGACAACCCAATAATTCAACTGTTTAGTCATGAATATAAAGGCTACTTCCATGAATGTTGGTTGTACTCTAACATTTAGAAATGGACTGTATAGATATTTAAAGAAAAAAAACAATATCAAGTTTTAAAGGACATCATGTTCCAAATCTGGTTGGTTTCTTGTTTGTTTAAACACCTGCCCATAGAGCACTTGATTAGCTGTCAGGACAACTGATCCCCAGCTAAGATACTGATTTGCTGTGTAACCTAATGCTAATCACCCTCTTTATGACTCAGTTTCCGCATCAGTAAAATAGGGATAATGATACTTATCCACCTTTACAAAGCATTCAGATCCACAGATGGAAAGCATTATATAAGTGTTATTATTTACTCCATTGGCATTAAGTGGTGACAGTGTTTAAAAATCATGGTCCAGATTTGGCTATCACCTTACATTAGTTGTGCCATAATAATACTTTTAATGATAACAAATACTTTCAGATAGCTACATCAGTTTTCACGGTTTATACCTACTATTTACTTTATACATTACTCTTGGCTTAGACAATGAAAACAGACGAGTCTTTCAGATTGGTTTCTGGTTATTTTCACACATTGATACACCAACACAACAATGCCGCAATGTTTGGGCTGCAAAAAGAATGTGGGGAACGATTAAATCAAAACAAAAAAGTAACCTGCTTTAACTTTTTTCTCTCTCACATCATGAAAACATGTGTAATGATGCTACATTTTGTTAAATGACTAAATTTTCAGCCCAAAATACCTGACAGGGTGTGTCTAGAATCCAAAACGTTTTAAAAAAAAATACAACCTCCTGCTAAAATGTTCACAGGTGCTGAACTTGAAGTAACTGACTTGAGTAACTGACTTGACTTCAGTGGGATGTCTGATACAAATCGAGTTAAGCACATATCTATGCAATTTGCCACTCCGGGGCCTTATCCTGAAAAAAGAATAGCAAAAAGTGCTGGCTGTATATTTTTCCAATAAAAATTTTTACTTAGCCTGGTATTCAAAGGGGCTGGGCCTTTAGTGGGAGCTCACCCTCTCTGAAAATCACACCATGCCACGTGCAGCTTTGGCACTTCCCTTTCTCCCTGTTGAGCTCTGACTCATTTAACCTAGAGTTCGGTAGATAACAGCACAGGTCAGCGTTTCTCAAGCATGAAAATTATACATCAGTTGTTTTTGTTTTATAGCACTCGCTAGGACATGTGACTTAACTTCATCTTCTCTCCATCTAATTGCAGAATGGAACGCCACCCAGGCTCTGAATAGCTTTTTGACAGGTGAAGGCAATCAGCTCTCGCTTCTTGCAAGTAAAAGCTCATTAAAGAAGAGTTAATTTTCCTCTGTTTTAAAACACTTACATAATCTTTAACATTTAATATGATACGGGTAATCAGAACGGGGGAGATGCTTCTGTGTGGCTCTACCCAGCCAGCCTATTAACTGGTCATTTTAATTTGATAGCAAAGCCTCAGATACCAGTTCCAGAAAGCCCTTCCTCCTTCTGACTGACACTGGATCCACCATCCCTTATACACTAGCCCAGAACCTCTGAAGTGCTGAGCGGTGTAGCTAGACAAATGCAGCAGCAGTGGTCAGAAGACTGAATGGACAAAGGCTTTTGGAAATTATACTGGGCCTGAATCTCATTTATACTTAAGGCCCCTTTATCCCTTCCAGAGCTCTTCCTTGAAGTAGCAGCATGGTGTAAAATAGCCTTTGGGTAACTGGGAATCTGGCCCAATATTTTATTTTAAGTGAAAGAAATTGGTTAAATACAAAGATGACAAAGGAAGTGGACAGATTATGGGCCCGATCCTAGAGGCTTTCCTCATTATATGAGCCTACCAAAATCAAGTTCTCTCAGGGCTGCACAATTGGGCCTTTCTTTAGTAGCGCCAGCCTGCTCCCCAGGTGAACTGTTCCTGGGTAAGTTAGTGTCTGTTTATCAATTATGTACAAAGGGCCACGCACACACAATTGCCAGGTTTACTGCACTGACTGGTGAGGGTCTGCAAAATCAGGGTCAGAGCTGCAAGAGGCTATGTACACATGAACGCTCACACACACATTGTCTGAAAGCTACTGTCAGTTTGCAGAGAGAGGTTTGAAGTAAGTGCACACAAGGGCACAGATACAATGAAGAATGTTAGTGTAACAGATTTGCTGTGTAAACCAAGCCATTTAGAGGTGTATTTGTTTTCTGTGTGCTTATCTGGCTTTCATCCCGGTAGCACCACCAGTGCTTTTGTAAATAAGTTAATCTTCTGCATATGCACTTTGTTTTCCATATCTTTGGTATTAATTATTAAGGATCCAAACACTGAATCTTTTATTAAATTTCACACGTTTCTCTAATAAGTTGTTGAGCCTAATGTAGGGGTAACCCCTGTTGAAATTTAATGGCCTATGACATACAGAACATCTGACTAGATGATCTAATGCTCCCTTCAGGCTCTAAATACTATGAATCTATGAATGCGCTTGATTTGAAAAAAAAATGCAAGATACTGCGTGTTTATTGATATAAACTGGTGGCTTTCTAGGCAAAAATCTGATAAGGTAATAAGTCAGATCTCTTAATTTTGATCTCCATAAACCTCATTCTCCTGACCCACAGGTTTTACACAAGGGTAACCACTGCCAACAACAAAATTAATGCTAGCTTCCACTAGTTTAAGTGAGAGAAGAATAGGGTTCAACAGAGTTGCACCAATGTAAGATGTGTAAATGAAAGAAGAATTACATTATAGATCTTTTGACCTTCCACTACACGCCAGAGTGTTTCTGGAGCAACAGGGGATTAGCTACATTCATTTAAAACTAACAATTTATTTCAAGTATTTAACCAGGAAAATCCCACAGATGAAGCCTCATTTTGTAGCAGATGCTCTCCAGGACCTAATTCCTTTTTCTTTTCTTGGTCTCCTTTCTTGAACCCATTGCACTAGAGTAACTAGGGCAAAAAGGACTGTGATGACTCTTGGTCTCCAATGAGTTCTTCAATCTACTTCATTCCCAAAGGATTAAAAATACCACCTTGTAAATCAAAGAAAGATCTGAGAGAAATTTCAACGTCACAGGAGCTCTGTACATCCTCTCCTGGGCACCACTCTATCAAAAATATTATAGCTGCGCTAAAGGACAGACCCCTATGTCTATCAGCAGGAGTGACATCAAGAAGTTAAATAGCACCTAAGAACTCTAAGTAATACATAAAACTGTACCCAGCAAGTGCAGAAGGAAAGAATTGGCTCTGCGATACTTAGAGCCCCTGGATCTAATCCCTTCTTAGTGCTACATGACATCCATGCTGCTAGGAGTTTAAACTTTGACTCATTGCACTTAATCCACATAGTATTGCCGAAATTGTTGCAGTACATTCCTGGGCCAAATGCATCTCCAGCAGACCTTACTGACTGCAACAAGGGGACAGTTGGAGTGGGTTTGGCTCTTATTATACGTACATACAGCATAGCTCAATGGGGCCCTGACCTCAGCTGAGGTCTCGATCATCCTCATCCCCACACTAGGCAGCCAGAGCTCAGGTACAAATGGGGAAAATAATTTAAGTAAGTAGATAAAACATCCCAAGACAAAGTCGTTGCAACTGATATAAGCCATTGTTGTTAAGACAAAGATGTAGGTGTTGCCTTCCCATGTTGGCATTATTTCACTGGGGTATAAGTGGACACAACTGTGTCTCTATCATCCTTGTTGAGATGCACGATTTCTCGATACCAGCCAAGAAGAAAGGGAGGCCAAAAAATAATAGGGAAATCAGTTTCACTCTTGAAGTAAGAAACCATGTAATCACATTCACAGAGACAGCACAGTAAGAGGAGTAAACTATTGCGCCTTCCCCGCTGAGCCAAACCCTCTGCACTTCAGAAATGCTGCTGTTTAGCAGAAACTGGCAAATAAAACTATGTGGAACAAATAAGGTTACTGGTTGGCCTAATGCTATATTTAGTGTGAGATGCTTTATTCCTATGCAGCACAAAATTTACCCCCTTTAAAATGTTACACCCATTTTAAAGAACTGAAAGATGAAAGAAAAAGGGTTAAAAAAAGCCCTGCCCCAAAATAAAAGCACTAAGAATAAAAAATCCACTGAAAAACCCATGAGGCAGTGTGTTTGTCCTTCATTGACTATAAATTACAGTCCATTTAAACAAAATAATCAAGTGTCAAGCAAATCTCAGCTGCAGGAAAGTGTCAGAAAATTTCATGACATTTTAAAGAGACGGAAATGTCATCCAAATCTAAAAATGTTCCACTGATGCATAGACAGCTGTGCCATTTGGTTCAGAAAGTGATCAGATCAGTTCAGTTCTCAGGAAAAGAAAAATCCCATCTTGAATGGGCACTGCCTGCAAATGCTGTAAGTAATAGGGTGCTTCATATTTAAGCTTGTTTTTTAAGGACATATATACTGCTGCAGTTATTATGCATTAAAATAACAGGACAGTGCATTTCAATTTAAAAGCTCTGCGATGACTCAAGTGGAGAAACGGAGGCTATTGCAGGATCTGCAATAGATGGAGGTTCACCTAGTTTGCTGATAGTCTATTTCTATCAGGTGAATATGCCAACCAATTATTTGTGTTTTATGGTATTGAACTATCCACTTTTCTCTTCTATAACTTAGCTGCTGTCTTCATATACAGTACCAAGTGCATTGTGAAAAAAACGCCCCTTTTTCCCATCCAAATTTAAATGAGAAAGCCAATGCACGAGTCGTTTTCATACCCTAAGAACTATACAGCTTATGTTGAAATTGTACATTGCAAAAATTTTCAGCCAGCTGTAATTGAGGGCCGTGTACAGGGGCTGACAAGAGGAATGGAGAAGCCCCAAGGTTTCCCACCTCTTTCTTCCCATATGCAGAGAGTCTTCCATTGACAGGCAAAATGCATGCTGCCTCCCCTTAAAGGACATAAGCATGAGATACTCTGGCCCACATACCGTCTCTGTGCTGGTGGCACTGTGCCTGCAGCCCTCCATGGATACAAAATTTATATCCACAGATATAAAGCAGATATCCATGGAGTTGCAGGATGCTAGCGACAACGAGCGAGACCAGCAGGGCCATGGCCAGTGACTAGGCCAGGAACTGCAGCAGCAAAAGCAGCAGCATGTCAGGCCACTGTTTGCAGGAGTCAACGCCCAGCCCAGGCAGTTCCTCCGGCATGGCTGTACTGTCCCAGCCCTGCACACTGGGGCCACCACCAGGCTCATTGGCAGCTGTCCCTGATCGTGCTAATGCAGTAGTCGCCGGGGCCGGGAGTAGGACTGCAATTCCGGGAGCGGGGGACATGGACAGAGTTAAGGGGGCCAAGGCTGAGGCGGGGCTAGGAGCAAGGCCCGGGCACAGGGCCAGGAGCTGGGACCCCAGGCATGGGGTCGGTAGCGGAGTGAGGTGCCAGCAACCGCACACACCCCCGAACATTTCTCTAGGCCCTCCCAAGGGGACGTGCCCCACAGTGTGGGGACCTCTGTGCTAGTGTGTACAAGAGGCTTGCACGCTCCCAGACAGGAGTCCCTTGCATGCAGTGGTGTGCCTCCCCTATCCAGGAGCGTGCAAGCCACTTGTGGTGGGAGAGCCATGCTTGTGTCATTTATTTGCTCAGTGCTCGGGTAATCTTGAATTATTGTGTTACAGAAAGTGGAGAGGAAAAAAATAGAAGCTATGTAGTAGAAAAGCACTGATACGCAGCTCACCTTAACTTCAATGAAGTCTGGTTTACCAAGGGACACCAGCTCAGCATAAGCTTTGAGTTCATCCACGTTCCAAGCTTTCACCAGTGTCAGTCTATACACTGTGCGCTGTTGCTGAAATAGAGAAAAACTCAGTTCAGTGACACTTGCTTTGTACTCCACTTAATGAGCCGTTGATGTTTCCTACTTTCTAATTCACAGTCTTCAAACTATAACCAAAAAAAGCATTTTATTGTAGAGTTATAGTTCCAAGTACTTGTGGTGAGGGGGGGAACTGCAGTCATTTAGATAATAAAGTGAATAACCCATGCTACATGAACTAACTTTTGATCTAGAATGACTGCATCTAACACTCTCTCTCCATATACAATTACATATGGGAGTATTTACTTATCAGGACAATCACTTGGTTCCAGCAGGAATCAAGAAAGTTTCTCCCCCTTTGGTATGACATTTCACCATTAGTTGCAATATGGATATTTTACTTCATCAAGATGAATCATGTGACATTGCCAGTAATGGAGACGAGCAACTAGACTAGAGGGAGCCTTCATCGGTCCGGTCTGACAGTTGCTATGGTACGCTACATGCACTGTAGCTGCGGAAAAAGCTCCCTTGTGACAAGTAATGCATTTTATTGGAAACAAAAGTGACAATTAAAATTACTACCAAAAAATGTGTGTCTCATTCACGACCTAATCCATAAAGACTGTGCTATAAACCATTAAAAAAAAAAGTGTGCATTATTTGCAATGCTATTAAATAAACCAACATCAATCCAACAGCAGCACTCTATCCCGGCTCTGAATCTCATCAACACATCACCACCACTACTGCTTGGTTTCTATCTGCTCTCCACAAAATCTCTCTCCACAAAGCTGTTCTCTTCAAAAACTTTATCGAAGCACTGGGATTTCTCCTTGCACTAGCCTATTTCCTAGGATGTCCACAGTAAACACGCTCATGCATAATACTGGCCCTGTGCGTCTCTTAAGAATAAAGTGATTTTGTTCAGCAGCTTCACTCTTTATAGAGTCATAGATTTAAGGGAGGGACCATCATGATCATCTAGTCTGACCTCCTGCGTATTGCAAGCCACAGGACCTCACCCACCCACTCCTGCAATAGACCCCTAACCTCTGGCTGAGTTACTGATGTCCTCAAATTGCGGTTTAAAGACTTCAACTTACAGAACCATTACACTGATTTAAACCTGCAAGTGCCCCATGCTACAGAGGAAGGTGAAAAAACTCCCGGGGCCTCTACCAATCTGACCTGGCTGGGGGATGATTCCTTCCCGACCCCAAATATGGCAATCAGTTAAGACCCCGAGCATGTAGGCAAGACCCACCACACAGACACCTGGGAAAGAATTCTCTGTAGTAACTCAGAGCCCTCCCCAATTAGTGTCCTATCACCAGACACTGGAGATATTTGCTGCTAGCAGTCGCCAATGGGCCACATGTCATTGTAGACAGTCCCATCAGACCATCCCCTCCATAAACTTATCCAGTTCAGTCTAGAAGCCAGTTAGGTTTTTTACCCTCACAGCTCCCCTTGGAAGGCTGGTCCAGCGCTTCACTCCTCTGATGGTAAGATACCTTCATCTAATTTCAAGCACAAACTTGTTGATGGCCAGTTTATATCCCTTCATTCTTGTGCCCACATTGGCGTTTAACTTAAATAACTCCTCTCCCTACATGGTACTTATCCCTCTAATGTATTTATAGAAAGCAATCACATCTTCCCTGAGCATTCCTTTTGTTAGGCTAACCAAGCCAACCTCTGAGTCTCTCACAAGGTATGTTTTCCATTCCTTGGATCATCCTAGTAGCCATTCTCTGCACCTGTTCCAGTTTGAGTTAGTCTTTCTTAATACAAGAGACCAGAACTGCACACAGTGTTCCAGAAAAGGTCTCACTAGTACCTTGTATAACAATACTAACACTTCCCTTTCTTTACTGGAAATACTTCACTTGATGCATCTTAGGATTGCATTAGCCTTTTTTCACGGCCATATTACATTGACGGCTCATCCTGTGATCAACCAATACACCCAGGTCTTTCTCCTCCTCTGTCACTCCCAACTGATACTTCCCCAGCTTGTAGCAAAAATTCTTCTTGCTAGTCCCTTTCTTAGGGCAAGTTTGCTCAAGCAGATACTAGCAACAATCTTTCTGTAAGTAGGAAGCCACTTAACTATGGGATAAGGTGATGCTCTAGTTTTATTTTTTGAGAAAGCTCATTTGCCCCCTTATTCCCCCAGCTCCTTCATCTTTCACTATATTCCAAACAGAAGCTGGTAGAATAAAACATTATTTATAGAGCAATTTTCCAGCAAAATTGTTTTTTCGATTAACTCATTTTACATCCTTGGCAGAGAGTACATTGTAAAATGTTTCAACAGTACCAGCTTACTTCGAAAAGATAATGTAACAAATCCATGGCAACCGAAGACTTCACGGTTGTCAGTACATTGCATACCACGGCCAGAAATTCACAGCAACAGCAGGGAGAAAAATCAAATGTTTCTGGAGCAGAAGAATCAGGCCTTCACTACTTGAGTTAGAAGAGATTCTCCGCTAGCTGTCAGAATTACAGGGCCTACGGCAGAATTTCATAAGCCATTCTAATTCCATTAAGTATAGGTGAGTTGTACACATACACACTAACCAGTTTATTACAGAATATACTAAATATTTCCTCACTCCAGAAGTATATGCTAATAATGATACCTAGCTCTTATATTATATTCACAATAATAATGATACCTGGAGATTTTATATAGAACTTTTCATTAGTAGATCTCAATAGGCTGCACAAAGGAGGTCAGTACTGTATCATTATCCACTTTTTAAAGATAGGGAAACAGGCAGAGGGAAGGGAAGTGACTTGCCCACAGGGTGGATTTGATTTAAATCAAATTGATTTAAATCATGATTTAAATCACTAGTCAGGAAGACTCGATTTAATCATGGTTTTCTACATAAAAGTGCATTCTTGTTGGTTGTCATAACCTTAATACATATTCTTCACAACTCAGAGATAGATGTAGGTTTCATTTTTAGAAGGTACACATTATACATTTTTAAACAGTGATTTATTTTGAAAACTTTTCAGATTAGTTTTACAGCTATATCGGAAAATGGATGATTGTTTGGTTAGTTCATTTACCAAAAGTAATTGAAGCAGATATTTATGAAGTCATTGGGAGGGGAACTATCTCCAATTCAACAGGTTAATCATTAATATTTGGAGGATTTTCTTGCCATGTTGTATTAGGAGGAGAACATCAGACAGACAGACATTTAAATTGTTTTATTTAACTAAAACAACAATGTTAATTATTCTGGATTTTTTCTTCAACAGCATACATAATATTTTAACAAAACAAGCATATGTCCCTCGCTTCTCACATTTATCTCCAGACTTCTTCTCCTTGTCCAGATCTATTCCACCCCCAACAATCTTCTATTCATTGAACTTTTTGAAACTTTGCACTTTTAGAGAGAGGTAAGGGATTGACTCTGTGTACACAAAATTGCAGAGGGACAATAGAGTTGAGGTCTGTTATTTCTCACCTCTATATATTTATTTATTTAAAAACATTTTTGCTGTTAACAAGCATGTTACCTCTGGAGACTACAAATCCACAGTTTGAGAACTGCAAAACTAAGCATCTCTGATGGTATCTTCTAGACTGAGCACTGAGTCCCATTGGGTAGACCAAAATAATCTATACAGAAGCCTGTGGAACCCCATAAAATTGGGTCCCTAATCCATGAACTATTGGAACTCATTTACAAAACTTTTCTTAAACATTACATGAATATATTGTCTCATACTACAGAATTAGAACTTATAATCCCTATTCCATGATGAGATATCTTTGAGCTATAGTGTATCTTAATTAAAATTATCTTTAGGTAGGTTTTTTCCTAAAAAGCATTTTATCAAAAAAATCCGATTTAAATTTAAAAAAATCCATTTGTTAAAAAAAAAAATTAACAAATCATTGATTTTTATCCACCCTGCTTGACCAAAATCACCCATTAGGTCAGTGGCAGAGCCAGGAATAAAACCCAGGGCTCCTAAGTCCCAGAATGGTGCTCTATCCACTAGGCAACACTGCCTGCTGATAGCCAAATGGTTTCAAGTACCATTCCCAACTCCCAGGAACATCACACTTCCTCAGGTCTGTATACGTCTAGTTTCCATATAACATCGTTTTCCACCTGATTTTCATGAAACTTTCACCTTTAAGTAAACTAAAATATTTAGTTACAATCTACAGCGTATAAAAATATATAGTGTTTATATCTATATAGATATAAATCTAGAATGCATTTTGGATCACTTACTAACAAAGGACTAGCAGACAAAACCAGACTGGGTGCCACTGCCTGAAAACAAAGGTTGAAGACTCACTGCTCCTTTAGTTAATATTTAAAAGCATCTTGGGCCAGGTTTTTAAAAGGTATTTAAGTGCCTGAAGATGCAGATAAGCACCTACCTGCAGCTGTAGGCACCTTAAAAATCCAGCCCTTTGTGCCTTAGCGTTTCTGCCCACTATGAGCAAAAAAGCCTCAGCATGTCATGGTGGTATACAAGGAAAAAGGGTAAAATTTTCAAGAGGGCCTAAAGTAACTTGGGCCCAAATCCTCCAAGGTATCTAGGCCCCTAGCTCCCATTGAAATCAAAGGCAGTTATGGGCCTAGAGACCTTTGAGGAGCTGGGTCTTAGCAGCCTAATTACTGTTCACTTTCAATCAGACTAGGGCTTGGCTACACTTGCGAGTTACAGCACAATAAAGGAACACCGGGCGCACTAGCTCACTACCCATCCACACTGGCAAGGCACGTAGAGCACACTGACTTCGCAGCTACAACGCTGCTGGTACTCCACCTCGGCAAGTGGAATAACGTTTGCTGTGCCCCCGCTGAAGCGCTGCGGCTCCAGTGTGAACAAGGTGTTGCTTTACTGCGCTCTGATCAGCCTCCAGAAACGTCCCATAATCCCCTTAAGTCAAGTGGCCACTCTTGTCATTGTTGTGAAATCGGCTGCAGGAATGCGGAAATGCCTTTTCAAAGCTCCGTTTTGGAGAAGTCGGCTGCTTATCAGCTCCCAGAAAAAGCAAATATTTACTATTTGTTTGAGTGAGTCAGAGAGAGGAGGGGGGGTCTGAACTTACAAGACAGCATGCTGACACACTCTCAGCACCCCAAAAACCCACTCTCTCTCCCCCCACATACACACAACACACTCCCTGTCACACTCCACCCCACCCACCCCCGCGATTTGAAAAGCACGTTGCAGTCACTTGCATGCTGGGATAGCTGCACACAATGCACTGCTCCCAATGCCACTGCAAGTGCCGCAAATGTGGCCACGCCAGTGCGCTGTCAGTGTGGATAGACTGCAGCACTTTCCCTACTGCGCTCTACGAAGGCGGGTTTAACCCACAGTGCTCTACATCTGCAAGTGTTGCCATGCCCTGAGGCACTTTTAAAAATTTTACTGCTAGCCTTAAAAGCTGAACCCCCGAAGTCCTTGAAGGGATACACCTCTTGTAGGACCTTGCATATAAAGAGTCAACAACAGTTGGATATGATAAACTAACACAAAAGCTTATAGAAGAGAAGAAACCTGAGATTAATATACATTTTACCAGAAACCAACAGCATCCCTCTTGAAAGTTGGTGTGCTAGCTGCCAAATTCTGGATCAGTTACAATGCGTAGAAAGCCCACCTGTAGCAGCTGAGATAATCAATGAAGACACAATAATAACATTAATTTAATTTACTTTAACGAGTGATATCACTTCTAAAAGACTCTAATCCATGTGACAAGTATCCTGGCACATCAAGAAGAGGGAATGATTTCTAAGCCCAGAGTTTGGCATGAATGAAGTATCTGTCCTCCCCCTGGCTCTCCATTGTTCATAACCTTGTTGCCTTCTGGGAATGGTAGGGTGAAGGCTTTTGTGATATAACTGAATTAGCAAAAGGAAAGTTCGGAGGAGAGATAACAGCAAGGTCATGAAATTGATTATTAAAGAGAGAAAGAACAATGGGAATGCTAAGGATACAGCATCTTTTACAAGGTTATTGGTGGGAAAGGAAACCAAAGATTACAAAAAATCTAAACTTCAGTAAAATCTCTTCTGCATTGCATGCCTGACCATTTTTGAAGCAATTGTGACATTACCCAGGGTACAATCTGGACTGCTGACCAGCTGTGTCCCTCAACTCTAACCTGGGGTGCCTTTTACACAGCTTTGCTGTGAGAATAACCACTCCTGATCTGCTCCCACACAGCCTCTAGCATGTAAATTACTCCCAGCTACGTTACATGAGTGTTCTAGCCCGCCAGTCATGTACTATATTATATGGCGACACCAGCAAACTTCCAGCCCCAGACTCCCCCCCCCCCCCCGAGAAGTGTGCATCTCGTACTGCCCAGCTTTTTGCTTCTGGATAATACAAGCTCATAGAAAGTCCATCGCTTCCTTAATAGAAAATGATATGCACAGACCCTGTTATCTCAGATGGAGGTTCCCAAACACTTCAATCCAAACACACTGGTTTAGATAAAACAATAAAACATGTTTACTAACTACTGAAAGAAAGATTTTAAGTGATTACAAGTAATGAGGCATAAAAGTCAGGATTGGTTACAAAGAACCTAAAAAGTAAAATCCAACTAACATCTAACTTAACAAACTTAATGAATTTAAATAAAAATGTCTCTCACCACACACTTTTGCAGTCTCACTGGCTGAAATCCTTTCAGCCAGGACCCTACTCCTAGTTCAAAGCTTTCTCTCTGTCTTTCAGGTGTTGTGGCTTCATAGGCAGAGAGAAAGGCAGGAGTATTTTGGGGGAATCTCTTCTCATTTCTTATAGTTCTCTTTTCCCTTTGAAGATCATTTCCAGCTGAGGTTCAGAAGACAAGAGGTCTGGGGGACAGGAACCTCCAAGCTGTTTTCTTTGATGCTATGTAAATGTTTTTGCTTATACTCTTCTTCCTGCCAAAGAATGGCCACTTAACAGATGATAGTCCATTTGATTTTGTTGATATCTGGCTGAGGCGTTGGCTAGCCTTTTGTCCCTGGGGAACTGGTTTGAAGCTGTTTCCCCATAGTTGGAATATGTCTTATACAGTAGAATTTTATAACTTTACAAACCGTGTTGCCACACATATTTAACCACTACTTTAATGTTCAGCGGATTACGAGTTTTCAAATGATACCTCACAAGGCATACTTGGTACAAAATTTATCTTAGTCTTGTAAAAAGGGTGAACACAGGGGTACAGATTGTCACACCAATTAAATCAGAAATTGCTCCCCACGGGTCAGCTAGGACTGAAAAATAAATATGTGTAGCTTCAACGTAATGTTAAATAAACTAACGGCTCTTAATACAAATTTATCGATGCAAAGGGCCAAAGTCAGAAAGAATACACTCCAAATGTAATCAGTGAGTTTTGTGCCCTGCATTAATTAAGTCTAGAGGTAACATTGGAATGTCATATAAAAATAAGAAGAACAGGGCCCAGTGCATTTCTGCTGTGTATGCAGAAAATGCAACATGCTGATAATACACATGCACAAATCTTTAGTGACTCAGAGAAGGAAGATACCGCCCTGTCAGGAGGTTAAAGCCCCAACAGAAACTTTTCATTAAAAAGTGGAAATGCCCGTTTGTATGGATTTCCATCACAGTCTCAATAATCCCCATTGGAAATAGGCAGATTGAATACCAGTAAAGAAAAACTACCCACTCCATTTAGGCTACTCACAGAACCCACAGCAATTCTACTGGGTTACAATCTAAAGGAGGTTATTGACTCAAGGAAGGACACATTGAAAACACAACTACTGCAGAAGCCAGATCTACAATAGCCCCTTTTTGGAAAAGAACAGATTACTAGCATGGAGATGGAGAAATGAAGTATGTGAAATCCATTCAATGGGGGGAAAAGATAGACAGCCTTATACCAGGATCAGCTAGATTTTATGAGATATGGTTAGCATTTTGGGGAATTTGACCAAAAATACACAGAATTTGACCAAACACAAAAACATCTTTTCAATGTAACAAATACGGGCTAAGAATTACAATATTTGTTAATACGTGAATGGAAAAGTCATGTTTGTTAATAATGACAAAATAAAAATGGGGAAAAAATTAGCCAAGATACAAATGGGGTGAGAATCTCTTTGCAAAATCATGGTAATTGCCACTATATGTAGCAGATAGCATGCCCCTTAGCCTAACTGAAGTGTTCACAGCCCAGGGCAGAACCAAAGATTTAAGAAACACGTGCAATTCACAAGGCATCATGCACAGCTGTTGTATCTACTTGGAATGTGCTATCCACTTGAGTACCATTGGTTTATAGCAAGATCTTTGGGAAAAGGCCGTAAAATTTACCAACACCTCATAATACCATTAAGTGTACGTTAGAGTAAATGTAATGAATAAGCACACTTAAATTGTGTAAGTGCCCACTTGTATCAGTAAGAGGTGACAGGAGATGTTTTTAATTGAGGGTAAAGATTAAAGGAGAGCCACAGAATTCTGAAAATGGAAGGAGGATTTTACATGAAGGAAATTAAATATTTTAAAATTTAAACTGGGGAAAGTGATAAACCTATTGTGCCCATGCAGATTTCCTTCTGTAATAATGAAGTACTTTACAGATTAGTCATTTGGTTTCCTGTCATCTAGATCTCAACTGGTACTTTCAGATCGAAATTTTAGTCTGTTTTAAAAGTCTGACACACTTCACCCAACTTTGTGAAACTGAAACTGCTACAAGTATATGAATAGTATTTTTTAAATGGGAGAGCTGACTGATATTTAATAACTGCAGTCAACGTATATTATCAATCACTTTAACAACCCAACTGTTACAAAAAAATATTAGCTAATCATTAGTAGCTCTGAGAGAAACAGATGAAGAACACTGAAATATTGCCCAAAGGGATAGGAAAAAAAATTAGCAAGCATCAGGGATTAATACCGCAACTGAAGTAACATCCTTCCAGAGGGCAATATACTTCAAGTGTAGGCTGAGTGGGGAAAAAAAGACTAAACTCACTCACTTTTTCATTAAAAAAGTATATAAAAATGACTAAGGGTCCAATCCCTCAATGTGTTACATGTGAGTAATCCTTATATGTAATCATCAGCACTAACCCAGCAAAAATAGCCACATATCATATTATTAGCGTTTATATTAGGTCAGCTTATAGGGACCCCTTCAATGGCTATTAGCCAGGATGGGCAGGGATTGTGTCCCTAGCCTCTGTTTGCCAGAAGTTGGGAATGGGCAACAGGGGATGGATCACTTGATGATGACCTGTTCTGTTCATTCCCCCTGGGGCACCTGGCATTGGCCACTGTCGGAAGACAGGATACTGGGCTAGATGGACCTTTGGTTTGAACAAGTATGGCTGTTCTTATGTACGGACCCCACTGTAGTAAGCACTGAACTAACATAGAATAAGACATCTTACACTTTAAGAGTTTACAAGCCAAAACACTGGAATGTTAACATTTACTGTCTAACGTTACATGCCTTATGTTCCCAGGAAAAGCAATCGGTATTTCAATTCAGACAGCTATCACAGTAACTCTAGTTAAAATGTTATGAATAATAAAAGCTGACAGACTGTTGTCCAAGTGATAATTCAGTTGAGAAGAAATTTGAGGGTGTGGAAATGCAAAAGTTTTATTTAAAAATCTATGCTCATCATCCTTCCAAACTCAATGACACATGGAACAGCGCCACTTAACATTGCTGCTATTGGAACTAGCATGATCTGACAAAGGCTGCAAAAAACTATATGCTCTTCTTCTAAATGGGAATCCTCTGACACAGACCAAGCTAAATCAGGAAATTAAAAGTTGTAGAAATGGCATCTAGGAGGAAGATACAAACATGTCACTTTGGAAAAAGAAAACATATGCCAATGAATAGTTCTGACTTGCTCCAATAATACAAAACACATCTCTTCTAAAATCACCCTTCGCAGGGGGAGTTGAGGGCAGTGTACAATTCAGCTCTAGGAAAATATCCATAATTAACAACAATTAAAAGGAGCAGCAAACATACGGAACATTCCTTTAGCCTTGTTTAAAATATCGACCTAGACCAACAATTATCAACAGCAGCAGAAAGTGCATTCTACAGTCATGGGGCATAATTACAGAAGGGAAAAAAAACTAGCTCCCATCATCACAAGGTTATAATCAAGGTAGATTAGATAACCAACTGATTCAGATCTTAATGAACAGCTGGGAGTGTAGCAGGAGAAAAGAGCAGTAAAGCACACTGAAGCAATCCATTCACAGCCATAAGAGTCAGATCAACTGCAAAATCAATATATTGAAAGAGAGCTGAGATTTCAGAAAATTACTAATAATATTTTATAATGTCTGCCTACCTAAGGATGTGAGCTGCCACATTTGAAATAAGGTGTATCCTTGATATAATACAGTCTGGTACTCTGAGATAATATATCCTTGACTATGAGAGCATATATGAGAGCATTCATCAGCAATTATAAACCATTCTTACTGACCAATGGCTCCACAGAAGGAACTGGGTTTTACAAATTATTGGTCCATTATTCTCAAAAAACTGAACAACAAACTCCTAGAGGACTATTTTTTACACTAACAATCTCACAGAGATAATTAAGTTTTTTTTCAGAGGCACTTAAGGAAAACTCTTCTTTAGATTTGCTTCATTCCACTAACAAAACCAGATGCATAAACCAAGGAGTTCCTTCTACAATAAACTAGTCTCTTTGCAGGACACCAACAGATCTATTTTGTGTTTTTATATTTTTTGACTGGGCTGTATTGAAAACTGTTAACATTATAAGCTGCCACTTTAAATTCTCAGGAGTTTTCCTTGTACTCCTTGCAGACTCTGGGCCTCTGTAAGGAAGAGTGCACTCTGGTTCTTTAGCAGTCAGCCTGCAAAGAGTTAGCCCAGAGCAAGGTGGGATGAGTTGTGAGACTCTGCATAAGGGACCAGCCTCCTTTGTGTCTCTCTGGTTTTTGGTTCTTGCATGTTAAGATTCCTGATTCTGAGAAATAAAGGAGCATTACATTACAATCTTCCAAAAAGAATATTTTATGTTTATCTAACTTCTGCATGTATGCTGTTAACATAACACTGACATACCAACGTGGCTTTTATAGATGTGTTTGGTCAGTATTCCCTAGGCAATACAGTGCAAATGTAGCTTTTTATATCCACATACTTAATGAATTATTTACAACATACTTAATGAGTTATTTACAACATACTTAATATATTTTTGCATAGCCAGAGCACTTACAACACTTAAAGATTTCACTCATTATTGACTTTTACTCATGATGAACAACTAGGGCTGCCATCTGTCTAATCACACAAACCCAAACATCCTTGCTCCCGCCAGCCCCTTCTCTGAGGCCCCGCCCCGCTCACTCCATCCCCCTTCCCTCCCCTCACTCACTTTCACCGGGCGGGGGTTGGGTTGAGGGAGGAATTGTAGGCTCTGGGCTGGGGCTGAGGGATTTGGAGTGTGGGAGGGGGCTCCGGGCTGAGTTGGGGTACAGGTGCAAGCTCTGGGAGGGAGTTTGGGTGCATGAGGGGGCTCCAGGCTGGGCAGGGGTTGGGGTGCTGGAGGGGGTAAAGGCTCTGGGAGGGAGTTAGGGTGCAGGGTACAGGTTCTGGGAGGGGGCTCGGGTGTGGGAGGGGGCTCAGGGCTGGGGGATAGGTGCAGTAGGGGGTGAGGGCTTCAGCTGGGCGGCGCTTACCTCAGGTGGCTCCCAGTCAGCGGCACAGCAGGGCTAAGGCAAGCTCCCTGCCTACCCTGGCCCCGCACCGCTCCTGAAAGCGGCCAGCACATCTCTGTGGCCCCTGGGGAGGGGGCTCCATGTGCTGCCCCTGCCTGAAAGCATCGCCCCTGCAGCTCCCAGCCAATGGGAACTGCAGAGGGCAAGGGCAGTGCTCAGGGCAAGGGCAGCACGTGGAGACTCCCTTCTCTTCGCCCCCCTCCCGCGCGCCTCTCCCCGGGGCTGCAAGGACATGTTGGCCGCTTCCGGGACCCGTGTGAGGTCAAGACAGGCAGGGAGCCTGCCTTAGCCCCGCTACACCACCGGACTTTTAGCAGCTTAAAATCTCCTGGATTGGCTTCAGTAGCTTCCAGGAGATAAAGCCTGATTCCGGGAGACTCCTGGTGAAACCGGGAGGGTTGGCAACCCTATGAACAACAACAACTATGTCTAAATGACAGACTCCAAAGCATCTAGGTCACTTTTGAAAATGAGACTCAGGAGCTTAAGCGATGTAGGTACTTTTGAAAATTTTACCCTATGACTCTAAATGAAGTTATAGGCCCTATTTCTGATCTAACTGGCAACTGAAGAATCATCAGGTGATATTCCATGGCCTATGATTTGCAGAAGGTCAGACTAGAGAAATTTAATGATCCCTATACAAAAATAGAGCTCTGTGAAATTTTTTTTATATATATAATTTTTCATTTCATTTTGGGGAAATTGTGTTAGCTCTTTTTATCTGGGGGTTGGGGAGAGTTGGGAGGCCCTGTGAGGGAGGGGAGGGGTTGCAGAGCGATCCCACCCCGCAATCAACCAGCAGTGGCAGCTCCTGTCCCTTGGGACAGGGCCCTGCTCCCCACTTCAGACACTGAGACCTTGCGCATGGGACTGCAACGCCACAGCCCCTCAGTCAGAATTTTTTCTGCTATCCTCACCGTTCTTTTTTCCTATAGAATCCTCATCGATATCAAATCAGGGCAAACTTCTGAGAGGTAGCAAATTTGCTTATGAGAGGTTTTTCTGGAGCTCATAGTGCTATTCAGTTCATTAAAATCAGCCTTAGTACAGTATTTGATCAGGCTAGAAGCTTGTTCAATATATACCACATGGCACAACCTATTCCCGCAAAATTCTTAAACCTTTAATATACCAGGGAATACTTAAACCAGGCAAATCTAGGCATCACATCAGAGAGACTCATAAGTATTCTCTACTGATCTTTTCCCCTCTGACCACTACAAGAACCAGGTACTGGCACTGCCATACTTTTGCAGTAAACGCCAAACACACTGACTCTGGCTCTTCTACTTAAGGAAAACATATTTCAAACAACTCCATGCAATAGGAACCTTGATGAAAAACAGCATTTTCCTATTAGATTCCTGTTGCATCTGAAGAAGTGGGTTTTTACCCACGAAAGCTTATGCCCAAATAAATCTATTAGTCTTTAAGGTGCCACCAGACTCCTCATTGTATTTGCTCCTATTAGATTATTATTGTACAACTGATTCGTTTCTCGAAACATTGCATCTTCCAATTGCCAAGGAGGGGCACAAAGAACAAAAATGTAATAAAAATCCTACAATAAAAAGCTTTGGAATCCAAAGTTATTACCCAGTAGACAAAGAGATAAAACCTTTTTCTCCAGAGGAGACTTTTGAATCCTGTTACCCATCAGTATGGCCAGAATTTATGTCTCACTGCTAGAGAAGCAGAGAACACAACTGACACTCACCACTGATGTTGGACACAGGCACAGAAACTTACCGGAGTTTTACCTTGCAATTAAATCTCACTTTTGAACCATGTCAAGAAGTTTTCCACTCCTGAACAAACGCTCACTTGCGAATTGTACTAGATACAAGCTTTGACTTTGCCCACATCGCAAAGCCAAACTATCCCATACATCTGAGCAATCAGCTAACGCCAATATAGGAGACAGTGCCCTCTTTACTATCCATCATTCCAGAATCTGCTAATGTAGGTTTTGCATGTCAGCTTGACAAAGTGCTCCCTTCCTGCTTCATAACCAAGAGGGATTAGGCTGTTTTGTTTTTTCTTAAGTCATCTCTTTTTAATTCCCTCCTCCTCAACATTCATCTTTTTGTAGATCAGATACAATTATTCTTCACAGAACATACTAGTTCTAATTTCAGATGGGGGGATGTACATCACAATTGTTACTATAAATGGCCCTGCACAGGTACAGTTAGAAGCAAGAGGAAACATTTCTCTTCAAGGAGGGAGAAGGCACAGAATCCATAACATGAGTTACAAAAGCAATGCTGAAGCTTGTGCTTGATCGTGAACATCTGCAACGGATTTCAGTAGGAGCTGTAAGTACTCAGCAGCTCAGGATCAGACCTCAGGCCTGACTCCCAATTGCCTTGCATCTTGTGCATATCTGTGCAAAGCGGGTACAAAACGCTACCAAATCAGAACTCTCCACTCGCACCAGTGAGCTATGTTGCTAGGGAATCAAAAGCAGGGCCCACAATGGCCAGTGCCAGTAGAAGCACTCTGGGCTTACATACAGTGGGCCTTGGCATTCTGCAGACCACCAGGCTCCAACAGATTTGGGGCAAACTTAGCCTTTTTCATGGGAAACCCATACCTAATGAGACACTAGGAGAGAGATGCCTGCAGATATTTCCTCCTCCCTGGGAGGGCAGGATCAGGCATGCAGTCAGGCACCGTGCTGATTTAACATCCTCCTTCATTAAAGTGTGAGAATCCTCTGGTAAAGTGAACTCAACATATTCATGGAGTTATAAGTCAGATTGTTACGTGTTCAATACACCCAAAATGTATGAGATTTCTATTCTACTGCTTAAAGCAAACTCTTCTGAATAGTTATATACCTTCCTTAGATATAAAAAGACTGAAGAAGAGCTCTGTGTAAGCTTGAAAGATGGTCTCTCTCACCAACAGAAGTTGGTCCAATCAAAGATATTACCTCACCCATATTATCTCTATACTAAAATAAGAAATTTTATTCACCTGGTCTTCAAAGTAAATTCATATTCTGTGCCCAATGGGATTAAATAAGTAACGTAAGTGGTACAAACGAAATGCAAAGGTAGCTTTGCTTAAATGGGAAAAAAGACTTGTGGAAGATTAAATTACATAAGTCCTTCATGAAAATGACTATTGGCTTACTCCAGCATTGCAGAGACTTTGTAGGTATTAGATTATAAATAGGAAGCTACTGCAGAAACCCGCTTTTGGATTTTTCATTAGTATTTCCTGCTCTCTCTTTGACAAAGAGCCTTGACTTTTGACTGGCCTGAGACAACATTTTAAAAGGATCTGAATTGCAAAGTACTAACCCTTATCAAAATATAGAATAGCTTAAATTCTTACACACAGACACAACTTTAGGACGGACCACTGTTTCATTCCTGGTGGCCATGGCAGGTCATTTATTATAAACATGGGAGCAGTAGGCAAGGTTAACTTTTGGAGTGGCAGCCCCTCTGAAGATAGAAAAATAGTAATTTCCAGCAGCCAGATTTTGATGCCCTTTCTCGGGTTGAGGAGCATCTTACTCCAAAAGCAATCTAACTTAAGTCCTGAGTAAAGTTATCATAACCTTGGCCACAATTTATCACACAGAAGCAATCACTTGTTACAGGGATTTGCTATAAAAGAAAGCTGTAGCCATGCATCAATTTACGATATGCAACATGCATAAAACCAATAAATCCAAGACACAGCAAATAAATTCAAAAGCCATGAGGTCAACAAATCCCAGATTTCAGCCCCTAATTTTAATGCAGAAGCCTCCAAGCTTTTGTAAAGCAACCTGGTGACAGAGTTTTAGCAAACAGATTCTTGGTTCTGAGAGTAAAGTGGCCCCATCTGATTCATCCAGGCTTAACTCCCAGCCTGTGGGAGAGCTCAAACTAGCCTTTCCCTAATTCACTACAACACCTGAGTTTCCAGGCTCTCAGAAGACACCATCCCAAGTGAACTATACCACCTAGTCTACTTAAAAGTTTAACTCAAGTAGCACATAGCAATGAGGTTTCACTTCCTCTCTTTAGAATGTCCAACACAGTCATTCAGGCAAAAACAGTACTGCCTCTTGCTGAGGTGGTTTTATTATGCCGACAGGAGAGCACTCTCCCCTCAGCACAGAACATCTGCATCAGACGCACTGCAGTGGCACAGCTGAATAGCTTCTAGCGTAGATTAGCCCTTGGGCTTTGTCTTCACTGGCTTGAAAAACAGAAAAAAAAGCTCTCTGGCAGTAAAAAACAATGGGAGGACAAGGCACTTCAGTTTTACTGCCAGATAACCTAGGCACAGTCAGCCCCAGGCAGGGGTATAGAGCTGATCTCTGGTTAACTCTATCTTATCTCCACTGAGAATTTTGTTACCAGGCTGTAAGAAAATATCTTTTTAAGCAGTGAAGACAAAGGCCAGCGTTAGTTCAGATTTGACCCCAGGTTTATAATGTCAAAGAGAACCTGAGATGTTCCTTTAAAAAATTATAGTTTTATTTCCAAAATATAGATACCCCCCTACAGTGGTTGCATTCCGAACCATTTATGCTCTGCATCAGTAGTGGAAGTGCAATAGAACCAAGTGAAACTGACTAAGTAAATGTCAAACTGATTAAGGACCGGATCCTGTAAATACTGACAGCTTCTCTACACAAGAAAGTTGTACCAGCCAGGACAAAGAGGCAACTGCAAATCAGATTTATAAAATTTTCAGATTTAATGATCTGCTATTTTTTTCCTTAGGTACCAAGGCTGAAATCCATAAACCCATTTCTCATTCTTCTATAGCCTCAATATATTTCCCTGTTATCAATGCAGAGAAATCCGTTTGTCAAAATGTGTATTTGTAAATTATTAAAGACGTGCAAAATCCCACAGTCAATTCTTCTACATTTTATATCTGGTCCTTGGATGGGAGTTCATTTAACCCAACTGTTACTGGTCAAACCTACAATCCTTCCAATGAAAGGACAGGAATAATCTACAGAGATGCTTTGGGAATATACCACTACCAATTCCCTCACCAAGACCCTTACCCAAAAAACACTTAAGCATGTCAATGGAACTACTCACATGCTGAAAGTTAAGCATGTGCTTAAGTGTTTTGCTAGATTGAGGACTAAAAAAAAAGTAGAGAACTAACTATGATTCATGTCTCTTGCTCACCTACCAAAACTGTACCACTAAACTTTTAGATTCTCTGTGACCCATTGTACTTCTACACCAATATTTGTAAGCTATTATCACCACTTCATTATCCCAATCATAGTCTTTGTTCTGTTTATTTGATTAAAAATCGCTGGATATAAAACCTTAACTAAATGTTTGTGCTGAGGCCTGAAAACTGTTTTACTAAGTAGATCCAGAGACCTCACTATTTTTTCCACTTTAACATACTTATCTCTATAAATCATTTACCAAATTTCCTTTGGTGATTAAGAAAGATTTTTATTTCTAGGCTGGCTCCAGGAGACTGTCATGTAAAATTTATACTCACAGTAGAAAATCAAGTGTAATGTTCCTGAAAATAAAAGAAGAGCAGCAAACCAAATTATATCCAGCCATCAGCAAAAACATTCTTCATATTTATTGTTAAACAGGCCGTCAGGAATAATGATATTTCAGTTCCTTTTGGGAAATTAAGTAAATCCAACATTAGAGAAGACAAGTATCAGGAGCAGCATGGATACTGCGAACACATGGCCCAATCCTATAATGTTATTACGAAAACACAGGGCTTGAGCTACAGGAGAACTCTTAGGGTATGTGTACACTGCAGCTGGGAATGAGCCTTACAGCCTGGGCAGACAGACGTGAGTTAGATCTGCTCAGGCTACTGTGTTAAAAATTGGAGTGTGGCTATTGCGGCACGGATGGTTGCTTGGTCTAGTCACCCACGCTTAGATCCAGGGCTCGGTTGCCTTGGGCTCAGGAGCCTACGCCAACCTACCACCTGTGCCACAACATCCACGCTGCTATTTTAGCGTTCTAGCTTGAACAGAGCTAGCACAAGTCTCTCTGCCAGAGCTGGGAATCACAACTCCCAGCTGCAGTATAGACATACCCACAGGGAATAAGCACACTAGTAATAAGACCCCATTCAGCATGTGCTGAAGTGTTTTCCTGAACAGGGATGCTTTTGTGATTCCATGTCCAAGTATTCACAAGATCAGGGCCTCTATGCATAAAGGTCTCGCTTTACCGACCAATGAAATACAGCAGCAGTCACTAGGGTGGATACAGCAGCTGTTAAAACATCAGGCAACAACTATTCAGAATAGGAAATGACGACCACTATATCCAATTCAAATTGCATGGGCAATTTAGCGAGGCGGAAAGTAATAATCAGCCTTGGAATATGGCCAGTACATCAAGGCTACCAATGTATTATCATGAAAAGAGCCACAGCAGTTTTAACAAAACTCAAGCAGTCAGCCCTCAATTTTAAGTCGCATCTGTAAAACAGCATCTCCCCATATCACTGTGTTGGGACCCTGGTTACAACCCCAGCTGGAATACCAACTCAGTTCTGATTCCACATGACCACCGCAACATTTTAATGAAAAAGTGACGAGTATCGTTTAAGACCATGAAAATGCTATTAAAAAAAAACAGAAACATTAGAAATAATTGTTCCTCAGTTTCCATCTCTGTGAAGTGCTTTGAGAGCGAAAGCTGAAAAGCACTGTATAACAACTAGGTATTATCATCATTACTGAAGAGCAACATTTACAGTATATTGACAAACAACATGGGGAACTTCATACGGGGAGGAGGAGGGAGGAAAGAGAAAGGGGCATGCTACCTATGATTATCCTCTGCAACAATCTAAATGAAAACCAGGGCCAAAGGTTTTAAAAATAATCAATAGTTAGGAATATAAATAAGCAGACTGATTACCAAAATTGCAAAGCACCCATCAGCTCCACTGGCAGCTGCTAGCCGCTCAGCACTTTTGAAAGTCAGACACTTATTTACATGCCTGTAGAAGATCCAAGAAGTGGAAGGCCAAAACTAACCCCCCCAAAAAATAAAAGTCACTTTTAAGGTGATCTGCAAACTGATCCCAGCCATCTGCAACATTCCTAGTTCTCTTGTTGTTCTAGATGGCAAGCAGGTGCTCCCCCTTTTCCTTAGGTCAAGTTGGTGAATGAGTCACTTAACCCAGTTCAGAAGGCCCTTGACTCAGAGCCACCAAATGTATAGTCAGCAAAACAGCCTACAGGCCAGTAACCTGGGGCCTGTCCTCGGTCAGCCAGCCTGGCTTCTGGTCCCCAATCTCTTATTCACCTTTCTTTTCCTGTTTATATAGCCCAGTCCCAAGGACAGGGCAGGGCATTCCTGGACTACACGCAGGTTATCTTGGCTTTGAACTCGACTGTCCTGTAAAGGGGTAGTACACCCTAGCAGGGCGCCCAGCTAAAGACTTAGGAGCCTTACTGTAGGTTCCTATTGTTGAAAAAGCTTGGCCAAAGAAAATTACTTTTCAGCTCCAGTTGGATTTGATATGCTCTCATGCCTTTGTAATTTCTCCAGCTTTTAGGTGCTAGACTGCCAGAAGCACTAAGTCCCCCTGCTCTGAAGTCCATTGTTTGCGGGAGCTCAGCCCCTCTGGGAATCCCATGCCCACCTTGGACAGCAAAGCCCTCAGTCTGAGAAGGACGGTGAGAGAACTGCCCGCCACAGCTGTCTGCATCCTCAGACAGGGAATCCATGGTACTGCTGCTGTTTGCAAGCAAAAATAATCCCACTCCAAAGACAGAGCCCCAGCCCTGGGAACTGATCCCATCCCCATCCTGTCCAGCTCAGCCGCAGCTTCCCTGCGAGGGTGTGGCTGTCTGCAAAGCAGGGGGCACGGAGTGGGGGCCTCACTGAGGTACGGATGCACCCTGGACCCTGCCACAGGATCTGCTAATGTAGAGCAGCTGTAGGAAAGGGGTGGGGAAAGATGTACCACCCCACACTAGGGCAGTTCCGGGAGATGGGAGGCAGCAAGGAGAGAAGGTTCATGGATCAGAGACACAGGAGGGGACAAGGCAAGTCAAACATGCCCCCACTTGTGCATCAGACCAAATGCCCCTCCCCAACCATGCCTGTGTCCTGGCAACCTAAATATCCTTCCCCACACAGCCTGGTAACCCTAATGCTGCTCCTCCCCTGCACTGGTGCAGAAGGTCACAGGGAGATTTTTTCCCAGCTTGGCTTCATGGCTGATGCACTCCAGCAACTCCAGCATTCCCCAGTGTATGGGGGAGTCAGCAGGGATCCACCCCAGCGGCTCCCAGGGTGGGAGGGTTGGTTCAAACTGTCACATTAGCACAGCTACCAATCTAAAATGCAGCCTCCCCATCCAGGACCCAGAGTTCCACTCCCTGCTCCGATCCGTCTGGAGCCCAGAGTCTGCCCGCCCTGTGCAGAGCCCCTTGTCCCATCCCATGTCCCTCCATCAGTTCCACGGATTAAATAGCCGGGCAGTGCCCCTCCAGCAGCCCCTCCAGTAGCAAGCCCCCCAGACCCTATTGCATGAAACACTAAGAGGCATGATGCCTACTAAAATGAAAGATTTTCACAATTTGACAAAACTTCAGCTCTGTCACAGGTATGGTTCACTGAAAGCAGCGGCCAATAACTCAAACATAATACATTTTATGTATGATTAATGCTGTGGTACATTGGCATGCCGAATGGACTGAAATATGACAAGTTAATATTATGGTTAAAAGAACAGGGCTAACACGGTAAGCATCAGGAAAGCAACAAAGAGCAGTGCAGTTGCAAGGGCTAAATAATGAAGTACAGATTAATCTGCCATAAAAATATAATTACCTTATAGAACACCTCTCAAACACTCTATGAAGCAAGAGATTTATGAGTATTTTTCTTTGGGGTTGTCTAATTTACCTTAAAAAAAATAGATTTAAAAGACCTGATTTGCTGTAATTCCTGCCTATTGAATTTAACCAAAAAAACAGCACAAGAAAGATACGTTTTATGTCTTGTTGATTAAGAGAGCTTTGAAGGCAGCTGCTTTTGTATGCCATTATATTACTCCAATAGTTACAATCTAAGATAATGATTAAAATAAAAGGTAAATAGGCTTTAAAAATTTTAATTGCTCATCCTATTAAAAGCATAGCTCCAGCAGAATGCTCATGGGATTTTAAAAGAACATAATTTTTATATAGTACCAACTGCATGCTTTAGAGACAAGCAAGAAGATACGATCTGGGGCCGAAGGCGCTCTGATCCAGCTGACAGGGAGCTAAGCAGGGGTTGGGGAAGTGGGAATCCAACCACTGATCCACACACAGGGCACAAATCGGCTCTGCATCCATTCCATGACTGTTATTAATGGACTATAACAAGGTTCAAAAAAGAACTAGATAAGTTCATGGAGGATAGGTCCATCAATTGCTATTAGCCAGGACGGGCAGGGATGGTGTCCCTAGACTCCGTTTGCCAGAAGCTGGGAATGGGCAACAGGGGATGGATCACTAGATGATTACCTGTTCTGTTCATTCCCTCCGGGGCGCCTGGCACTGGCCACTGTTGGAAGACAGGATACTGGGCTAGATGGACCTTTGGTCTGACCCGGTACGGCCATTCTTATGTTATCAGCTGCCAATGCTTTTCTATGCAGAGCTTCTAATCTGCTGCAGCCACTTGTTTTTGGATCCAGCAACCCTTTCCCCCATCGTTCACCTCTGCATCCTGATGGTTAGAACCGAGGTGGAGTCTGCTCGCCAGCACACCGTGAGTTTGAAGGCCTTTCAGAATGGACACTCCCCATGGCTCTAACTATATAGCGTTACAGGCATGAGGGTTTCACAGCACGGGGAGCCTTGTGTGAGACCTGCCAAAAGGGGAATATTGCTCATGCCAACTGCACTGATCTGGACATGGTCTTGCTCCTGCGTCTGTTGTATATCTAAACGAAGAGACATGGACATTAATTGTCTGTGTCCTAAAACTGCCAGATGGGACTCCGTCTCAAACGATGAGGAATTTTTATAAAAAGTTACCTTTGACTTTCCTGTAGGAAGACACTGCTGTTAGAAGCTAGACTGTGAAAAGCTAAGTCATTTTCATAGAGGCCATGTGCTAGAACCAGAACTATCATTTGCCCATTGCAATGCACCAAAACAATTTTGGACTTTTCTACTTCACTGTAAGGAGAGTTTCGTTCCACTCGAGTTGGCTATAAGCAGATTCCCCGTACGTGACTTTACAACAAATTAAAATATTTAGAACAGTATCATGAGGAATTGCTCATTAATGTGATAGCAGGGGAGAAAATGCAAGTCGTGGGAGCACATCCAAAACAATGACTAACATTAGGACCTAATTACCAAGTTCATATTCCTGTAAAACAAATTGGGAGCAGTTTTCCCTCCAAGCCTGTTTGTATGCAAAATACAGAACCTAACAGGTCCTCTAAGCTGTTCTGCGCCACTGCTGGTATGTTACCGGATCTGTCAAGTCTCCCACATTTCACAGTTGCAACATATCTGCCTCCTCGGGTATTTCTTTTTATTATTAATTTTATATTTTGTTGAGGGTTTTTTTTCCCCCCAAAAAATAAGGGGGAAAACAGAAAAAAACCTTAAAAAGTAAAGGGAAGGAAGGTAGGAAAGAGAAAACAAAATTATATCTCTGTTTCTATCCACTAAGAATTAATCAGACTTCTAAAAAAGTTAGAGCAAATCCTTCCAAATTCGCCTGAGGTGCCTCGTGCCTCTTCTCTCTACCGCCACCACTCTACCGATGCTCCTGTCAGAGGGAACCATTTGAATCCTTTATAGTAACATTTTCTAAACTGGACTCAGCACAAGAGATGCACCTAGATAGTTGTGTGCCTTCTCAGGTGTCATTTTGTATTGATCAGAATCTCAAACCTGCTCAAGGCTTAGGCAAGAGATCACTAACTGGTTGTAGCCTACACAATTCATGCATGTTTCTTAGGTGTCCAACGGCTCAGCTCAATAAGCATTACACATTATTAAAACCTTTAGCCAAGGTTTTGAGTTAGTGACTCGGGGATCCAAGATGAAACTCCCGCAAATGGAGCCTGGTTTTGAGGGTAGGTGCTTAGCACCATCTGAAAACCAGGCCCCTTCCAGGCATTTCAAATTAAGCACTCCAAAACTGAGGCAACAGTCACTACTGAGAACCTTACCTTCCCCTTGCTGTGGGCTGGGATTTCCAGAGGAGCCAAATGAGTTAGGTTGAAAGTCTATGCCTTAGGATCCTTTGAAAAAATCACAGCCCACAAAGACAAGAGCAGGTTAGTGCAACAAAGTCAAGGCACATACAGGAACAGAAAGACAAAGGTAAGTTTGTTACAAGGCTGGAAACCGTCTCTTTAGATTCCAGGCTTCGCCTTATAAGAAAATGTGATGTCTCCACATCGTATTTCAACTGCTATTCTCTTTGCTATTTGAAATTCTGGCTAAATGGATTTTACTGCAAACTACACATTCAGGAATTGTGGTTTCTCTGAGTGCTAAAATTAAAACAAAGTTCAGTCTCTTTTAAAAGAGAAACGAGGACAGACTACTGGTGTTAGCATAAAAACATAGAAGTGTAGGGCTGAAGAGGTCGTTTGCTGAGGAAGGATTAAGTATACCTAATGGATTTGCATAATGGCTTCATGCAGGATGTGTCGTTATTACAAGGACACTTCCTAATTCAGATTTCATAGACTTTTTTTTTTTTTTTAATGGACTAGTGGAGTTTAATTTTAAAAAAAAGAATGAGAAGAGATCATTTATATTGTGCCTATTGTAAAAGCATCCATCTGATAAACATGAAGACAGCAGAGTACTCTTCTGTGAGTAACAGAGGGGAGAGAATCCATCTTGCTCACCACAGCCATCATTCCTCTGGCCCAAGAGAAAGTTAAAAATGTACACAATAGATTTGTTTATTTACAGACATTTTTACTGTGGACCATTTGTGTGGGGATGACTTCATCTGGAGAGAAATGGGTAAATAAATGTGTGCAACTTCACAGTACCCAAAGCACATGCTTTCAGCTTCAGATTCACCTGCACACTAAATGTGGCCACAATAAAAATGGCCTGTTCAGTGATTTTGGAGACTTTCCGTTCTCTGTCATAGAAAGATAACTAGGGCACTCGGCTCAGAGTCAGGAGATGTGAGTTCTATTCCTTGGGCAAGTCACTTTGCCACCCGATCCCTCCATTTTCCTTCCCATTCTTCATCTATTTAACGTGTACGCTCCATGGAGCTGAGACAGGCTCAGAGCACCCAGCGCACCAGGGCCCTGATCTCAGTGGGGACCTCTAGGTGGTGCTGTAATATGAAGAATAATAATTTGAAGTTATTTCTCCCCATGAACCCCCAACTAAGTTTCTAATTTTTCTTGCCAGATCCCATTTGGCTGGCAGATTTGCAGCCTTTGTGGAATATAACCTGGGGAGCAAAACGCTGACTGTGAAGAAACTCCACTCCTATCCTCAGGGGGTGACTTTAGGAGCCCAACAGAGCACATGGGGCAGCTCAGAAGCTAGAAAAGCTATGACAATGCTGTGACCCTAACAATATCCCTATGCAAGAGGACAAGGTGCACATTGGTATCTGGATTTTCACCTGGCCTGACCCGATCAGTGCACCCCAGACCACTGATGTCGTAACCTGTATCTAAAAGGTGTCAGGTAAAACATTAATAGAAAGCTAACCACATACTGCTCATTGATATTATGATATATATTTACAGATGTCCAATTCAAAATTTATAAACATGTTGGAAATTATAAGTGCGTCTGCCAACCAGGACAAAAGTTACCGCATCCTAGACAAAGGAATAGGTTCTGCCATCTGGAAGGCATCACCAAGGTACATTAAGACAGAGGCTCTCTACCTTTTTCTTTTGGAGGCCCACCCCTCCAACATGCTATAAAAACTCCATGTCCCACCTGTTCCACAACAACCGGTTTTCTGCATATAAAAGTCAGGGCTGAAATTAGAGTGTAGCAATCAGGGCAATTCACTGGGACCCCACGCCACGGGGTCCTCGTAAAGCTAAGTTGCTCAGGCTTCGGCTTTAGGCCCGGGTGGTGGGGCTTGGGGCCCTGGGCTACAGCCCCATGCAGCAGAACTTCAGCTTTCTGCCCCAGATCCCAGTGAGTCTAACCTCAGTCCTGCTTGGCAGACCCCCTGAAAACTGCACGTGGCCCTGGGTCCCTGGCTGAGAACTGCTGCATTAAGAGACAATGGGAATGCAAATTACATAGAAGATACACAGAACCATCAAGACAGCATGGGGAGGGGATTGCAGAAAACAGATCAATTTGCATTTTAGCAAACACCCGTCGGGGAAGAAGCAGCATGAAACTTCCTTCACGAGGAGACTCCACGTCGCCTTCCTCACAGTTTAAATGAACTTTATTTTGGGGGGTAACCTTCAGAAGAAACCATTTCAAAGCTTCATTGAACTATAAAGGGAGAGGCAAAAAAACCCAAGTTATTTTTCACCTCAGACGACAAAGGAACTGAGCCCTTTGGACATTGTGGGAGATCCTAACCAGAGGGCTTGGTCAGCCATCTTGCTGGTAGGACTATCAGTAAGGAAACTGCCTTGAACAAAGCCTGTAGCTTCTTGTGTTCAAGTCTTTGCCTCTGGAAAGTGCTTTTCACTTTTACTTGCTTGTACCCATTTCCATATCTATCCTTTGTATTTTGAACTAACTTGAAATCGTATCTCCTTTTGTTAATACACTTGTTTTACTTTTAATCTAAACCAACCCAATGCTGTGTTTGACTTAAAGTGAATGTTAATTCCAGTTAAGGTGGCAAGCTGCTGGGTATTGTGCCTTTAAAGAACAATGAACCTTAATCTCTCTCTGAATGGTCCAGGAGAGGGCTGCACATTGCAGAGCACATGGTTTTTGGGAAAATTCATGTGTTGGGGTCATCTTGCCAGAAGTCACCAGAGCATGGCTGAGGTGTCACAAGCAAGCTGCTGGAACCAGAATTGCTGAGTCAGAGCTGCTTAATTCACAGAAACTCAGCGCAGGCTTGGATGCTGGCTGGGAGCATCCAGACAAGAGAACCACAGTAGAAGAGCATTTTGAGGCACTCAGGGTTACAGGGCAGGCACTGACAACCCCTCACTCCAGAATGTGACGAATACAAATTAGTAATAAATATTATTATTAGGAAGAATAATAATAAATATTATTATTAGGTACAAGTTACCAGCTGGTAGCTCAATGAGTAAAAGGGACTTAAAAAAAAAACCAGGATTGTATGCATCATCCCTAAGATTTCCTGATATTAAACAAATGCATAATAAAAAATACTTGCAGCTTTTTTTTTCAGATTTTGAAACAAAATAATTACCACTAGAGAGAGTGGTATGCATTTCCTAAAGCTCTGTACCAATATTAAGGCAATGACTTTTAAAGCCCTGACACTTTTTTTCATTGCACAGAATGAAAAATTAAACTGCAGAACCCATAGCTTGAAAAATTAGTGGGATTCAAAAAAAGGATTTGACGTTTATATGAATTAAGAAAACATCCAGAGATTTATTACACATGATTTTAGAAATGTGTTTTTATGGGGAGTTATAAACCCTCATGCTTCAGGCCCTAAGCTGATAACTAGCTCACAGTGATTAGGGAGAAATTTTTGCTGTGGTCAGGTACCGCCATGATGTATCCTCTGAAGCATCAGATACTGGTCACTGTCAGAAAAAGGACTACTGGTCTGACCCATCCTGATAATTACTATCTTCCCATTATAATGTTCACACAAGGAAGAAAGGAAAGCAGCAGAATACGGACCCTGGACTTCAGAAAAGCAGACTTTGACTCCCTCAGGGAACTGATGGGCAAGATCCCCTGGGAGAATAACATGAGGGGGAAAGGAGTCCAGGAGAGCTGGCTGTATTTTAAGGACTCCTTATTGAGGTTACAGGGACAAACCATCCCGATGTGTAGAAAGAATAGTAAATATGGCAGGCGACCAGCTTGGCTTAACAGTAAATCCTTGCTGATCTTAAATACAAAAAAGAAGCTTACAAGAAGTGGAAGATTGGACAAATGACCAGGGAGGAGTATAAAAATATTGCTCGGGCATGCAGGAGTGATATCAGGAAGGCCAAATCACACTTGGAGTTGCAGCCAGCAAGAGATGTTAAGAGTAACAAGAAGGGTTTCTTCAGGTATGTTAGCAACAAGAAGAAAGTCAAGGAAAGTGTGGGCCCCTTACTGAATGAGGGAGGCAACCTCGTGACAGAGGATGTGGAAAAAGCTAATGTACTCAATGCTTTTTTTGCCTCTGCCTTCACGAACAAGGTCAGCTCCCAGACTGCTGAACTGGGCAGCACAGTATGGGGAGGAGGTGACCAGCCCTCTGTGGAGAAAGAAGTGGTTCGGGACTATTTAGAAAAGCTGGACGTGCACAAGTCCATGGGGCCAGATGCGTTGGCGGATGTGATTGCAGAGCCACTGGCCACTATCTTTGAAAACTCATGGCGATCGGGGGAAGTCCCGGACGACTGGAAAAAGGCTAATGTAGTGCCCATCTTTAAAAAAGGGAAGAAGGAGGATCCTGGGAACTACAGGCCAGTCAGCCTCACCTCAGTCCCTGGAAAAATCATGGAGCAGGTTCTCAAGGAATCAATTCTGAAGCACTTAGAGGAGAGGAAAGTGATCAGGAACAGTCAGCATGGATTCACCAAGGGCAAGTCATGCCTGACTAATCTAATTGCCTTCTATGATGAGATAACTGGTTCTGTGGATGAAGGGAAAGCAGTGGACGTGTTGTTCCTTGACTTTAGCAAAGCTTTTGACACTGTCTCCCCCAGTATTCTTGCCAGCAAGTTAAAGAAGTATGGGCTGGATGAATGGACTATAAGGTGGATAGAAAGCTGGCTAGATTGTCGGGCTCAATAGGTAGTGATCAATGGCTCCATGTCTAGCTGGCAGCCGGTGTCAAGTGGAGTGCCCCAAGGGTCAGTCCTGGGGCTGGTTTTGTTCAATATCTTCATAAATGATCTGGAGAATGGCGTGGACTGCACCCTCAGCAAGTTTGCAGATGATGCTAAACTGGGAGGAGAGGTAGATGCGCTGGAGGGTAGGGATAGGATACAGAGGGACCTAGACAAATTAGAGGATTGGGTCAAAAGAAATCTGAGGTTCAAGTGCAGAGTCCTGCACTTAGGATGGAAGAATCCCATGCACTGCTACAGACTAGGGACCGACTGACTAGGCAGCAGTTCTGCAGAAAAGGACCTAGGAGTTACAGTGGACGAGAAGCTGGATATGAGTCAACAGGGTGCCCTTGTTGCCAAGAAGGCCAATGGCATTTTGGGATGTATAAGTAGGGACATTGCCAGCAGATCGAGGGACGTGATCGTTTCCCTCTGTTCGACATTGGTGAGGCCTCATCTGGAGTACTGTGTCCAGTTTTGGGCCCCATACTACAAGAAGGATGTGGAAAAATTGGAACACGTCCAGCGGAGGGCAACAAAAATGATTAGGGGACTGGAACACATGAGTTATGAGGAGAGGCTGAGAGAACTGGGGATGTTTAGTCTGCAGAAGAGAAGAATGAGGGGGGATTTGATAGCTGCTTTCAACTACCTGAAAGGGGGTTCCAAAGAGGATGGCTCTAGACTGTTCTCAGTGGTAGCAGATGACAGAACAAGGAGTAATGGTCTCAAGCTGCAGTGGGGGAGATTTAGGTTGGATATTAGGAAAAACTTTTTCACTACGAGGGTGGTGAAACACTGGAATGCGTTACCTAGGGAGGTGGTGGAATCTCCTTCCTTAGAAGTTTTTAAGGTCAGGCTTGACAAAGCCCTGGCTGGGATGATTTAATTGGGGATCGGTCCTGCTTTGAGGACCGATATTCTATGATTCTGCGATTCAATTAACTGTAATATGATAGAGGGCTTTACAAAAATCACCTCAGCCATGCTCACCACAGAAATCTCTCTTCAGCACGTTTTCAGTCTCTCAGGGCAGTTTATCTTTCATTCCATGTTCCACAACCACCAGTTTGCTTTGATGTGCATCTAACACCGTACATTCCTGATTATCGTTGCATGAAATTCAGTAAATTCCCATAGTTTCTTGTACTTAAACAGAAGATTATGCAGGCAGTTAGGTGAGAAAACAGTGATGGAAAGAATGATCAAAATCCATTTGTCCTTTCAGATTTTCTGTACTTTACATGGTCCTTACATCAAAAATCAATGGTGTTAATGCTAGTCATAAAATTGACTGCTACACTATTCCCTTTCCGTATTGCTGACATTAATCAGAGCAGCTGAACCAACCCATTAAATTGAAACATAATGACAAGCCTTAATGTAAAAACAAACAAAAAAATCACCTTTAATTGGCAATTAGTTTACAGCCTTTGGTCAACCTCTAATTAAGAGATTCCAGTTCCAAAACGACTCCACTCTGTTCAAGGTAGGTAAGCTTTCATGAGTAGGAATCCCCAACTTTAATTTTTTGGAAAACAATTCTTCAGTGTAGCAGCTTCAGAAATGGCTCTGAAGATCGCTGCAGGGCAAGCCTTCCAGTCCTTAGAGTGGCAAACCAAATGGGAATTTTGTCCAAGGAAGAAATGCAGCATCTGGCCCTAATGCTCAGATCCTACAACATCAACGAGACTACAAATGGCCTGACCTGGCTGCCCTCAGAGGCTCCTAGTTCCTAAAGTTGATGGGTGTGGCTGGAAAGGTCAAAGGTTACCCTTCGTATAGCCATGCAGGGCTCTGAATGCTGTCCAGTACGCAACGTCCTGACAATGCTAGGAGCAGCTTTGGTCTCATGTCCTGCTAGGTGGATGTAGAATTATAATAAAGGAACTGTTTAAGGCACATATTCCTTGCATTCATGCGAAGACCCCAAACATGGCACACTATAGGCTGCAAGAAAAAGAACCCAGCTCAAGAAAATTGGCACTCAACTCACTCACAATATAGCAACCCCAACAAAAGTGAAAGTTTAGGGCCAGATTCTGCTCTCATTTGCACTGAGATCTAGAATAATCTAGAATAATGTAATCTAGAATACGGCCACCAACCTGAACACCAAAACCTGGCTCTTTATCTTGGAATGCATATGTACTGCTTCAGTGTGCTGGGGTAAATCCTTTCTAGACATGTAGAAGCAATTAGCCAAAATCTGTCCTTGGTAGCTCAGGCATAATTAAGAGCACAATTTAGCCTTATGTGGAAGTCACAATTACAACCCCAAACAGCCTACCACATGGAACAAAGGTTGCATATTCAACCTTGTTGCGGATTTCTCTTATTCCAGTAAGAGCTATCTTACTATTCCATTTTTCTTGGGTGTGGAAGGATCCACGTTTCTTTCTTTCCCTCTGTTTTCGATATGCATTAGCACACCAGTATCTATATTCTTCACAGTACTGAATTTCTCAGTTTTGTTTGTGGTGCTTTTGCATCAGTTTTACATTCGCTCTCATTGAAATGAAAATGTAAATCACCCTTGGAAATGCTTTGTCAGCTCCTCTTCTTTCATGAAATGTCAAATAAAAAAAATTCAATGGATGAAATAAATACTTTCTTATAAATCACCAAGTTAGAGCTTCTTGGTATTTGTTTAAAGACAACAGAAACGTCTAACAGTTAAAAGAGGTTACATCATTTAAAAGATGGGAAAACTTGAACAGACCCAGTACAAGTCCACACAGCATTTGGTCCAGCACCATTCTAAATTAAATTAGATTTAATTCTCCTTTGCTTAGCTGACACAACCAGTGATCAGTCCCCATCTTTCCCCTGCAAGAGTTCCAACGAATACATATATGCATAGAACCTTTTCAGCTAAAGATCGCTGAGTGCTTTTCAAAAGTCAGTATGAGCAGCCCCGTTTTACAGATAAAGAATAAAGAAGTTAAGGGACTTGCCCAAGGTCACACAACATGTAAGTGTCAGAACAGAACTCTGGCTTCCCAAGTCAACCCAGTGGGACACAGTGACTCTTCTAGAAGGACAGAGAATGCTCTCTTTTGGGTATTTCCCAAGTCATCAACTCTCAAGGGCAGCATGGTCTAGTGGACTGGGACTAAACAGAGCTGGATTCTACTCCCAGCTCTGGCACTGGATTGCAGGGTGACCTTGGGCAAGTCACTTCCCCTCAGTTTGCTCATCTATAAAATAGGGAAGATGATGCTTACCTCCTCTGTAAAGCGCTTTGAGATCTACAGCTGAAAAGTGATATATAAGAGCTAGGAATTAACAACTCCTGCAGAGGAAAAAATAGAAGTCTGACACCAGGTAAGCAAAACAGGAACTGATCCTTAACCAGTCTTTTAAAATGTAATTATTTGTAATTTCAGGTCTCCAGGTATCCCAGTAGAGACCAATGATGTGGAATATTAATCAGGTTTGATTTTGCAATATTATTTACAAACTTCTTCGTTCCCTTTTCCTTTCTACAAGAGATATTAGAAAGGTTAGAAAAGGCTAAGTATGTGTTTATTCTTTCCAAAGTCCAGATGTTTTTGTTAAAGATTCATTCTGGTTATACTCGGTACGCCATGCTGAAAGAGGGCAACGTATTTCAGGGAGTATCATTTAACATAAAACATTGTACGTTTCTAACTTTCATGATGTTTCAATTCACAATGATTACATCAATAAATCTTGTCAACAAAATCATTAAAGCTAGCAAACAGCTGGTGGAGAAGAGATGGTCTACTGTGCATGAGAGGCAGATTTTTCTAAATTTATAGTGACACATAATTGAATACTGATTTCAATGTCTGTTGCAAATTTTGAATTTTACAGTCTCCTTAAAAAATATATATCTTGGTTCAGAAACAAAGACCAGTCTTTCCAAACCGACTAGTAGAGATTTCTCCCCTCAACCACACAAAATAATCTCCACACAAACCAAAATCTGTTGCAAGCATAAAAGCTATAATTATTGGCATATATTATGTAATAGAGCATTAGCCCCAAAGCACAACTAAGACTTTACTCTGAAGATACATATTTACAAACATCATGTATAAACACACAGAACCAAAGAGTAAGTTGCAGTAAGGATCACATTAAAAAGAAGAGCTAAGTAAACAATACCAGACACAAGCTTGCATAATTTTGAAATCTAGATCCAGGCATCTCCATATACACTCAGATATCTATGAGGAATTACGTAGAAGTGAAAAGAAAAGGAGTACTTGTGGCACCTTAGAGACTAACCAATTTATTTGAGCATAAGCTTTCGTGAGCTACAGCTCACTTCATCGGATGCATACTGTGGAAAGCGTAGAAGATCTTATTATATAAACACAAAGCATGAAAAAATACCTCCTCCCACCCCACTCTCCTGCTGGTAATAGCTTATCTAAAGTGACCACTCTCCTTACAATGTGTATGATAATCAAGGTGGGCCATTTCCAACACAAATCCAGGTTCTCTCCCCCCCCTCCCCCCACACACACACACAAACTCACTCTCCTGCTGGTAATAGCTTATCCAAAGTGACCACTCTCCTTACATTGTGTATGATAATCAAGGTGGGCCATTTTCAGCACAAATCCAGGGTTTAACAAGAACATCGGGGGGGGAGGGAGGGGGGTTAGGAAAAAACAAGGGGAAATAGGCCACCTTGCACAATGACTAAGCCACTCCCAGTCTCTATTCAAGTTAATTGTATCCAATTTGCAAATGAATTCCAATTCAGCAGTTTCTCGCTGGAGTCTGGATTTGAAGTTTTTTTGTTGTAAAATAGCGACTTTCATGTCTGTAATCGCATGATCAGAGATTGAAGTGTTCTCCGACTGGTTTATGAATGTTATAATTCTTGACATCTGATTTGTGTCCATTTATTCTTTTACGTAGAGACTGTCCAGTTTGACCAATGTACATGGCAGAGGGGCACTGCTGGCACATGATGGCATATATCACATTGGTGGATGTGCAGGTGAATGAGCCTCTGATAGTGTGGCTGATGTTATTAGGCCCTGTGATGGTGTCCCCTGAATAGATATGTGGGCACAGTTGGCAACGGGCTTTGTTGCAAGGATAGGTTCCTGGGTTAGTGGTTCTGTTGTGTGGTGGTTGCTGGTGAGTATTTGCTTCAGGTTGGGGGGCTGTCTGTAGGCAAGGACTGGCCTGTCTCCCAAGATTTGTGAGAGTGTTGGGTCATCCTTCAGGATAGGTTGTAGATCCTTAATAATGCGTTGGAGGGGTTTTAGTTGGGGGCTGAAGGTGACGGCTAGTGGCGTTCTGTTATTTTCTTTGTTAGGCCTGTCCTGTAGCAGGTGACTTCTGGGAACTCTTCTGGCTCTATCAATCTGTTTCTTCACTTCCGCAGGGGGGTATTGTAGTTGTAAGAATGCTTGATAGAGATCTTGTAGGTGTCTGTCTCTGTCTGAGGGGTTGGAGCAAATGCGGTTGTATCGCAGAGCTTGGCTGTAGACGATGGATCGTGTGGTGTGGTCAGGGTGAAAGCTGGAGGCATGTAGGTAGGAATAGCGGTCAGTAGGTTTCCGGTATAGGGTGGTGTTGATGTGACCATCGTTTATTAGCACTGTAGTGTCCAGGAAGTGGATCTCTTGTGTGGACTGGACCAGGCTGAGGTTGATGGTGGATGGAAATTGTTGAAATCATGGTGGAATTCCTCAAGGGCTTCTTTTCCATGGGTCCAGATGATGAAGATGTCATCAATATAGCGCAAGCAGAGTAGGGGCGTTAGGGGACGAGAGCTGAGGAAGCGTTGTTCTAAGTCAGCCATAAAAATGTTGGCATACTGAGGGGCCATGTGGGTACCCATAGCAGTGCCGCTGATCTGAAGGTATACATTGTCCCCAAATGTAAAATAGTTACGGGTAAGGACAAAGTCAAAGTTCAGCCACCAGGTTAGCCATGACATTATCGGGGATAGTGTTCTTGACGGCTTGTAGTCCATCTTTGTGTGGAATGTTGGTGTAGAGGGCTTCTACATCCATAGTGGCCAGGATGGTGTTATCAGGAAGATCACCGATGGATTGTAGTTTCCTCAGGAAGTCAGTGGTGTCCCGAAGGTAGCTGGGAGTGCTGGTAGCGTAGGGCCTGAGGAGGGAGTCTACATAGCCAGACAATCCTGCTGTCAGGGTGCCAATGCCTGAGATGATGGGGCGCCCAGGATTTCCAGGTTTATGGATCTTGGGTAGTAGATAGAATATCCCAGGTCAGGGTTCCAGGGGTGTGTCTGTGCGGATTTGATCTTGTGCTTTTTCAGGGAGTTTCTTGAGCAAATGCTGTAGTTGCTTTTGGTAACTCTCAGTGGGATCAGAGGGTAATAGCTTGTAGAAAGTGATGTTGGAGAGCTGCCGAGCAGCCTCTTGTTCATATTCCGACCTATTCATGATGACAACAGCACCTCCTTTGTCAGCCTTTTTGATTATGATGTCAGAGTTGTTTCTGAGGCTGTGGATGGCATTGTGTTCCGCACGGCTGAGGTTATGGGGCAAGTGATGCTGCTTTTCCACAATTTCAGCCCGTGCACGTCGGCGGAAGCACTCTATGTAGAAGTCCAGTCTGCTGTTTCGACCTTCAGGAGGAGTCCACCTAGAATCCTTCTTTTTGTAGTGTTGGTAGGGAGGTCTCTGTGGATTAGTATGTTGTTCAGAGGTATGTTGGAAATATTCCTTGAGTCGGAGACGTCGAAAATAGGATTCCAGGTCACCACAGAACTGTATCATGTTCGTGGGGGTGGAGGGGCAGAAGGAGAGGCTTTAGATAAGCTATTACCAGCAGGAGAGTGGGGTGGGAGGAAGTATTTTTTCATGCTTTGTGTTTATATAATAAGATCTTCTACACTTTCCACAGTATGCATCCGATGAAGTGAGCTGTAGCTCACGAAAGCTTATGCTCAAATAAATTGGTTAGTCTCTAAGGTGCCACAAGTACTCCTTTTCTTTTTGCAAATACAGACTAACACGGCTGTTACTCTGAAACCTACATAGAAGTGGTGTCATAAAGAGAGTCAGAAAGTGGTAAACTGATGTATAAGTGCCGTTTCACATTTTGAGGCCCTGATCCTGCAAATGGGTCTGCAAACACCACCCCTTAAGGTGACTCCATGCATGGAGTACAGATCTACGTGTATGTATCGCTTGGCAGGATCGGGGAATATGGCACTGTATTTAAGGGTCTCGCTGTTCAATATGTGAAGTCCTCAGTTAAGCACAGTTAAGAACATTCTTTCATACTGAAGATGAGGAACTTCTGCAGCACTGCATCTGCAAAGAGTCATGACCCTTTTCCCAATGAAATTTCAATTAACTTGAAGAAAGGAAAAGATCTAAAACTTAGGATCTAAATCCCACAAAAAGATACAATTTAGAATGAACTCTGGAAAGGCTCACCAAGGAGTTCCTTAGCTTGTGTGACCCTTTTTTAAGGGCAGGTTAATGTCCTGCTTGTTCATCAATTCTTGCAGGGCCATAATGTTATATTAACCTAGGGTTTGGACTCCCCCTGCCCAAGCGTTCTAATCTGTTTAAGAGAACATTGGCACCTGCACTCTGAAAGTTAAAAGAGTGCAATAATGCCTACTTGGTGTCTGGCAGCACAGCAAGTACTTTGAGGTACAGTGTACTGAGCAGATTGGAAAGGATTTATGATGATTAAGTCAAGGAGATGGAGAAGTAAGAGGTACCTGGGGGGCACCTAAAGATGACAAAGAGGTGGCACCATGCGGAGGTGGAAAAGAATTCTGCAGAATGCATCAAGCTCAGAAAATTGACTTTTTCCTATACTCTGGTATTCATCAGCTCCATGAATTTTTTTTTTTTATGAGCAAACAGCTCCCTGCTTAAAAATTAGTTGAACTAATTTCTCAAAGAAAAATATACGTGTGCGCACACAGGTACCACAGGATAATGATGAATCCCAAACCCAGATCTTAACACTCTGCTGGCACCTACTTCAACTTTTCTCCAAGATAATTTTATAGCTTCTGATGTACAAATATGTAAGTCACATACCAAAAAATAAAATGTGCTCCCTTTAAAATCGGCTAAATTATTATGCCATTTTTCAACCCCCCCGAAGCAGCTGACCAACTACGAGCCAAGTGATGCTTGAGGTCCCATGCAAGGTCGCTCCATCACTTGTGCTAACCGCCACACCCTCTTTTTAGGAGACATATCACCGGATTTGCATTGTCCAGGCAGCACAGACAGGTGCTTAATTTTTACCAGCTGTCATCATACAGAACCTCACCCAGTAGAATTCATGGAAATCAAGTCCATAGAATCATAGATTTTAAAGGCCAAAAGGAGCCATTAGATTATCGAGTCTGACTGTGTAACACAGGACACGGAATGTCACCCAATTACTCCTGTAGAGAGCCTAATACCCTGGGTTTGGCTAAAGCATCTCTTCCAGAAAGGCATTCAGACTTGAGCTAAAGACTTCAAGAGATGGAGGATTCATCATTTCCCTCAGTAGTTTGTTCTAGTAATTCAAGACCCTCACTATTAAAAGCAACAGCTTTATTTCCTAATTTTAATCTGTCCAGCTTTACCTTACAGCCACTGGTTCTTATTATGTCTTTCACCACTACAACGAAAAATCCTTTAATCCCAAGCACTTTCTCCCCAGGAACGTACTTGTCCACCGTAAATTAAGTCACCCCTTGATCTTTTTGATCACCTAAAGTCATCTGCTTTGGAAGGATGAAGGGGTGAGTGAGCTCTGCTGGGTATTTCAGACATGATGTTTGGAAAAAGCACACTTTAAATTAGATGTTAGTTTAAGCACTCAGTTGACACCTGTCCCTTACTTTTCATTGATAAACAGTGCTTAAGACATGTTCAGAATATACATTTGGATCCGAAACAAATAAAGCTTTCTGAGTACTCACCAGCTATCTAACACTAAATCACACAGATCTCTCGGGAAGAGTATTTCAGAATGGAAAATTCATCATAAAGACCACTGCAATAAAGATTACTTTGGAGAGAGCAAGACTTACGCCCGAAAACAGCTTCTCCACATCAGCTGGGAGATACACTGTTGCTTCCACTGGAAAGCGATATCCTGATAAGAGATGGTCAGAGATTTTCTGAAGAAACTGTTTATTCCGAAAACACCAGGTCATTGAACCAGAAATTTCTCATGAAAGCAAGACTGGTTTGACAAACTAGGGGTGAAACTCTGCCCACTAGGGTTCTGATGAAATCCTGCAGTGCCACATAGTCTGCCCTGGAGCCAGGGTCCCCAGGCTCCTAGGGTTTTCAGCTCCAGGACAGTCCCGCCATGCCAGGATTTCCAGGATCTCTGCTGTGGAGTCAGGACTCTCAGCACCACGGCAGGGAGCCCTGACTGAGACACTGCTCCTGGCTCTGCAACAGGGAGCCTGGAATTCCTGTGGTCTCTCAAGGTTTCCAACCCCCTGCTGCAGAGCTGGGATCCTGAAAGTCCTGGGATGATCTCCCCGGGTCTCTGACTCCAGACAGCCCTACCACGGGGCTTTCCCTGGAGCTGGAGACCGCAGGGCTCCCAGGCTACCTGGCTTCCCAAGATGCCAGGCAGGGACTGACTCTCATACTTACAGTACCAACCACAACAGAGCCCTGCTCTTGTCTGGGCCCTCCATGCACTACTGTGATACAAGCAACCAACCACCGGTAGGATGAGGGAGAACGAGAATACAGGAACAACTCTTGCCAAACAAAGTTGTAGCAAGCACAGGAAGACATTTTATGTCAGTTTTAGAAGCCTTTTGGTTTTTGGCAGCACAGGGGATGAAAACCCACTATAAACTCTTAATAACAATGACCTTATATCAACTACAATATCATCTTGTCTGTGTCTTGGAGGAATTATATAAGACACGACAGCTGAATGCAACGTGCAAAACTGAGGATTTGTGTTCCGTTTCCTGATACATAGCACTGCTTTCCTCAACACAATGCATCATCGCTTCCCTATCCCAACATCCATATTGTAGTGTGAACCGTACACCTTGAGATCATCAGAAGCAGCATCAGCTTTCCCCACACTTAATTCAGAGTCCTACGAAACAGTGCTTAATCTCCAACTTGGACACAAAAGCATGCACACCGAGGAGAAAACCTGGAAGGTTCTCCTTCTTAATAAGTCACTTCAGGTGTTTCTAGACACCCCCTATAACCACAGCCATGTGTAAAATTACAAAATCATCTAAAATATACAAGATTCCTAGGGGATTTTGACATTTGCATATTTTTGCCCTGGCGTTATGCAAATCATACCCCATTGCTGATAAAGGATATCGTCAACCTTGGCTGCTATTAAGAGGGTGCTGTGTTGTCAGTGTTATAAGAACACCCAAATCTGTCTTTGAAGGGAAAAAAAAATGCAGCTATCAGCTTGGCTTTTTTTTCCCTTTCCTCTTCACCTTGACCAAAAGTATTTTTAGCTCTATGGATATAACTGCCAATATGTTCCTCACAAAAAATGAAGGTGGAAAGATTCTGACAACAGACAGGAATTCAGCAGTGACTGTACCTTATATAACCAAGGTCAAGAGAGACATTCTGCCAAAGGCAGATTTCCTAGTACATCAAAATATCCCCCTTTTTGTTTGGTTGGTTTTGTTTCATTTTGGGTTAATCGAGTTTGGGCATCCCCAAGCCAAATTCTGATCCCATTAAAGTTAACGGAAATTTTGCCCCCGACTTTGCTGAAGCCAGATTTAGCCCTGAGTTTAACAAGATGATCCTGTACACGGCCACTCTACACAAGTACCTTTACCCATGTGAGTACTGCCAGCAAATGAAACGGGTGTATCCAAGTGAGAAAGCTAATTGCGTGCATTTGCAGGACCAAACCTTCAGGCAGTTCCATTGAAGTTAATGGGTCTATTCATGTAAGTAAATCTGGCAGAAACAGGCCTAATATTTGTAGTCTCAGAACACAGCAAAGCTTATTATATACACTAAATAGCATCTCCCATCTGCTCAGTACCAGAGGCAGCATGTAAAGTTGTGCCAGAAATATAAATAAAAGCTTTTTTTCTGAGTGCTGCAATAGTAAAGACAAGAGAAAATATGTACACAAAACACCTAGCTTGTTAATTCACACAGTGCCCAAGTCAGATAAGTAGGGCTCTGTCAGAGAGAAGGAAAACTATAAAGATTGTGGCCTAAACTCACAGCTGGTATAAGCAGGTCGTAAGCCTGCCGTGAATTTGGCCCAGTGTTCAACTGCCTTATGCAGTACAGCAAGAAAGTTACAACCTGGAAATATCAGGAAGAGGCAGCATCCTTACATTGTCCAAATATATACAGCCACTTTCTTCGGCCCCAATCCTGCAAACAAACTTTTACACATATGCTTATTTTTACACATCAGTAGTCCCATTGCAGCCAATGTGTAAGTGTTCACAAGACAGGGGCTTTACTGAGCTCCTGGTGAAAGCTTTGGAAACAAATGTTAGCTATCACATGTGCTTTCATGAACTCTTCTGGGCTTCCTACCTTTCTCCAACTGCCTCGTTTTGGCTGCAAGCAGTTTTGGCAGGGACTACCTCCATTTTGGACAGCAAAATAAATACACGATTCTCTTCCTGACACACATTCTACCTCTCCTCTCCTGAAATTTATTCCCACACAAAAAAACCCAGAGTCCTTTGTTAGCTTTGAGTTTGGATTGCTATACTCCTTATCCTAACACCACAAACTGTACAAAGCACAGAAATAAAGCTCTTAAGGAATTCAGCACCCCATTTCCTTCAAGCCCCACAAAACCTCACCCCCCTCCTGAGCGGAAAATGGGAAGAAAGGGAAAAAAGTTAACAAAAACTGTTCTTAATTTGGTACCTTTTCAGCCAAGGCCTTTAAACTGTCTAGAAACCTTTGCCAGAAATCCTTGAAGAGGGGACGGTCAATTTTCTTCAGGCTTTCTTTGGTGCTAGCATCCACGCTGACATACAGCTGCGTTATTGGCTCAAGGTTCCTTGGCAATAAAAAGGAGAGGAAAATCATTATTTTCAGACATTACAGCTAACTGAATTTATGCTTTTTTACAGAAGCATCCATAAGACATAACATGGCAGAGCAAATAACTATGCTGGACTCTGCTCTGTTCCCAGAAGCAAAAGCAGTAATGTAATATTTACAGCATACTCTCTCGAAGTTCAGCAGTGCATCTTTACCAAATGGCTGGGGTTTCTAATAGCAACAGAAAATAGTCTTTCACCACATAATGTGCCACAAAGCTAGGAATACCACATACTAACCACTCGCGGAAGGGTCAAGCCCAGTGATAGTTCAACAATCCAATCCTCACTGAACAGCATCTTTCATCCAAGTAGAACACTAATTAAGAAAAGCCTTCCCAAGCGGCCTGTGATCAAAAGAGCCTGGAGTCTCACCTGAAGCATTTAAAAGCTTCACTTCCTAGTGGAACATCTGCAGGCAAAGTGCCCTAAAATTCCACCTGTCCTACAGGAAGGCAGCCCTATTCAACAGAAATGCAGTGCTGCTCAGTGGAGTTCACCCGGCAGGGTGGGACATCTCTGAGCTAGGCAGGTGGAACTTTAAGGCTCCAAAACTGTAAGCCACATGCAAATGGGCTTTTTGCAACAAAAGAAGTATAAAAGTGGCTTTACAAATGTGCTCCTGGTACTTCGTAGAGGACCTTATTTCATGGGACCCGCTCAAAATTTTGCACTGAATCCTTTTCAGCTAGCACTACTGTAAACATGCTTGGGGCCAGAGACCTACTGTCATATGAGACATTGATTCCAAAGCATATCCTTAGTTATGATTTCCTCCCCACATTTTAATAGCCCAGGCTCCCAAGTTCCCACATTTTGAGGACTGTTCCTCTGGTGCAAAAAGCGTGGGATATAGCTCCCACAAGGACATCAATGCCTTTGTGAAGTTGACTAAAGAGGTCATTACAGTAATCCCAGCCCGCATCAGTCTAAGTGCAAAGAGCTGCAGCTTGGATTTCTGCAGGAAAGCGTATTATGCTCTAGCTCTTTTATAATTTAAGACATTACTCTTTTTACAAGTGTAATCTCCTAGTGAATGCCCCCTATGCTGATCCACAGAGGACAGGAGTTGTCACAGCCTCCAGTTAAAACACACATTCACCAGTGGGTTAACACAAGCACTACGTAAGTGACTTCTAAAAGCTTAAACCTATTCTGCTGTCCAAGAACCTGTGACCGATTTCATCCATGCTGGAACCCCAAGGCTAGCAAGTGTGATGCAGACACAGATAACTGGGGATGCAAAGAGCAGAATAAACAACACTGGATTCTGCTATGCAAGGAATAATGAACAAAGAGTAACGAGCTGAGAGAATCAGACTTAGCAAGCTCCTTAAAATCAAGAGAAATAGACAAAGGCAATTAATTTTTATACCCTTTTGTCTCTTCTGGAGGGCTAGTGATATTTGTCAAACACCAGGCAAAAACACTCTACCACAATGCCTTCTAGATAAAGTGACAGCTTCAAAATTTTATCACACAGCTCTGTGGGTCTACTAGCCAATGTCTTAGGAAATTAAGGAAGAGCCTTCCACAAATGCTGCCTGTGAAAGCTGCTAACGAGCAGGCTACAACTCCAGTCTGATCTAGTACTTTTAAAAAAGAATCTTTCATACAGCTGTCAATCACTCCTGCTTTAAAAAAACATGAAGGTGAAAACTAAAAGTGACAAGAATTGTCTGGAATGAGACCAGAGCTGAGCTGTCAATGGTTAGAAAATCCAATTACTCGACATGAACTTGCAAAGTATCCAAGCATATACCTCCTCTCCAGATTCAGACAAGAACAGATCATTAATGGGAAACAAATCTAACAGTTTAGATTAAGAACCAGTTTACTAGTGAGCATGCTCTGAACTGACAGTCCAAGCAGCAATTGCCCAAATGGCCAAGTGTTCCAGGTATCAAGGGATTGGAATATTCAATTACAAAGAGCGTAGCCAGTCTTTTGCATGTTACATTTGCCTAATAAAATAATATAATAATAATAATGATAAAAAGGTATCACTGAAGACAGAGCTAGTCACTTTCAGAATGGTAACTGGAAAAGTTCCTCTTCTCCAAGGAACCAAAGCATGCGCCATCCCCAGCAGCTGCAGGCAGCCAGCAGAATTAGTACAGTTATACCACAGAAAGATGGGGATGCGATCATGAGCAGAGGTTTTACATACCCTCTTGCACTATGCTGTTCCGCTTTGCAGTGACCGACTGAGCCCCAGCACCCACAAGGGGGCATAGCTGGGTCTGAAAGTACATGAATACACTTAAAAAGAAATGGAGTACTTGTGGCACCTTAGAGACTAGCCAATTTATTTGAGCATGAGCTTTCGTGAGCTGAAAGCTCATGCTCAAATAAACTGGTTAGTCTCTAAGGTGCCACAAGTACTCCTTTTCTTTTTGCGAATACAGACTAACACGGCTGTTACTCTGAAACCAATGAATACACTTGTCATTCTACCCCACAAGCTGTGAGAGCTGCTGCGATATTCCACGGAGCTCTGACATGGATTTAGTAGTGAACAAAACAAGGGACACAACCTAATGTAGTGGATATAATTACCAGCTAAACCTGAAAATGCTTTTGTACACAGCCAGCGTCAGATCCCTAAGAGACTTACAATACCGACAAAATGTCATGTCAATAAACTGTACAGTCTAAGCTCAGCAGCAGGAATAAGACCACTTTTATCTTAGCAAGGTTTGTGTGTTCTTAAAGCAAGTCTTATTAACTGCTGTACCATATACAGGCTCGGATTTTGCTAGTTGGGATCAATGGACATGCTGATGAGAGAACAAAACTAGAATTTTATCATTTAAAAAAAAAAAAAAAACAGACATTTTCCAAGAAATATATTTTCAAAAATAGTGTTGGCTCTCTTTTTAAATTCTATGTTTAGTTTCTATTTATCAGGCCCATAATACATGGTTTGAAAAGTAACTTGATTACACAATTACCCAATCATCTGGAATGGCTTTGGAGTACCTAATTACTCACTCCAAAAAATGTGTGCCTCCAGCCGTCACATTCAGACCAAAAAAGGGAGCCAGAGAGGAAGCCAAAATGTCAGAGATTACTGATGTGTAAATTATTATTTTGCAACAAATGGAATGTCCTATTCACCTGGAATTAGAGATTGTGGGAAATATAACACACCAAAGCCATCGCAGCTGTACCCTCCAGTGACACTGCTAGCATTCCACCAGAGAGGAATTTGGGCCTATGCTGTTAACTAATGCCTTTCGAAGTACTCTTCCTCCCTGCCCCCACCCCAAGTTGTGGGAGCTGAAGACAGGGTCTGAACATTAGCAGCGAGTTTTTCACTGCTGTTCTGATTTTTGGTTAAACAGGTGTCAAGCACTCTCAAAAGAGACAAATAATACTTTTAATTCACCCAGTACCTTTAATCGAAGTATCTGAAAATGCTTTACAAATATTAAATTTCACAACTCCCTCTGCGTGGTTAGATAAAAATGACTAATTAGCTTTTGCAGGTGGGAATACTGAGAGAAGAAGTGAGTGAATTGCCCAAGGTCACAAGGAAGCGAGCAAGTGAACTGGGAATAGAACTCATGAGCTTTAATTTGCGGTCTGTTTATGAGAAACACTCCCTTCCTTTACTCAATTGCAACACCAAAAGCAAAACACAATTTGCATTTCATTTGTTTTATCCTTATAGACTTTAGGTATCTCCAGAACCTTCTGGAATGGACGTTTGGTTATACTGCCTGTATTTCACTTCAAAGTAATTGCACTGAATTTAAGAGGCACAGAAAAAAAATAATAAAGTAAATGTACATTGGTGTGGAGAAGAGAAGGAAGAGGGAGGGAAACGAGCCCAGAGAGACTAAAACTATGACCCAGGCAGATTTGAGCAATAATTTTCATGGCTATTTGTAATGCAGACTGTGGCATTGTGTATTTCCACTATGATAAAATATAAGCACACCATACAACACCAACTCTTTAGAACAAGACAAAATCCATTTAAAAAAAAAAACAAAACACTTCATAGGATTCTCACCTAATCTCCACAGGGAACTGTGCGTTTGTAACCAGGAAGCTGGAGATGTTGTGCCGGTGCAGCAGTTTTAAGAACGTGTTGATTTCTGGGTACATAATTGGCTCTCCCACCAGAGACAGAGCACAGTGTTTCACCACCATCCCTTCTTCGAAGCGATCTACTCTCACTCCTGGCACACCTGGAAAAAAGGGAGAGGTGGGGAGAAGAGCGCTGTCGGAAAATAATTTACAAATAATTCATAAAAAGAAAAAGGAGTACTTGTGGCACCAAGTACTGCTTTTCTTTTTGCGGATACAGACTAACACAGCTGCTACTCTGAAAATAATTAATGCAAAACCTACACACACAGCACATCTTGGATATTCGTTGGAAACTGGGGAGAGAATAAAGTGAATGATGAAAATATGCTGTCCATCACAGGGAAAGAGAAGATTGGTTAATCCTTAAAAAAAAAAAAAAAACATTTTACCCTCCAGTAACTGAACACCAATTTGTAAGCAACCCTTCTGAATCATCATCCACTTGAGTCAATCCACCTGTGCTGCTACTCATTTTAAGATTTTCACTGTGTCAAGATCAAGAAAATGGGACTGATGACTGAAGCTACTGAGCCAGATCCGCAGGTGGTGTAAATTAACATGGCATCATTGAAGTCAATGCCCCAACATTGCTTTGCACCAACAGAGGACGCCGCTCACTGTGTATACAATGAACCTGTATAAACAACAAAAGCAATATTTTAGTACACTGTATAGAATAGTCTCTCGCCCACATATAAGTCCTCAATAAAGCACACGTGAAGGAATAGGAACAAGGGAACAAAACCAAGAACCATAAGCCGTTCTTTAAGAAGAAATGAACAAGTTATTTTCCTCCTCCCTCAGAGCTGAAAGCAGTTTGTGCATTTCACACGAAAACAAAGGCCCACATTTCATTTAACACAGCAACAATATTCAATTGCAAATCAGTATTCGTCACCAATACCATCTGCTTTAAGACATTTCCTGAGACAAAAGACCTGTTAACACCCAAACACTGCTTCATCCCTGAGTTGCAAGGACCACTTCCAAGTGAGAAGGTAACAACAATAAGGCTACCAGCTGTAGCTATCCCGTGGAACAGTCATCAGATGTAAGTGCTTTTAGCTCCTAATAACATGAGCCAGATTCATACTAGCAATCTGGGAACGAAGAGTGCTCTATCCCATCCATTACCAGCTCCCTGAGCTTCTGCGTCTGCACGTGAACTCATTTCACTAGGAATAAGAAGCAAGCCAATTCAAATTTCTATTCTGAAGATGTCACTTTATATTGGCCTGAGGTGCCTTGATGCATTTGAATAATATACTAAGCATTTTAAAAAAGAGTTATGGCTTGAAACCATAGTCCTCACCTCACCTCACGTTGCCTAGACACTGCAGCTCAAATGGTACAGAAAATTACCCACTAGACTGCAACGTCAAGATAAAGAAAGGCGTTTGAGGATACAGCCTCCACCTTAAACAGAGAAGTTGGTCTGTGACCAGAACCAGGAAGTTTAGTGCATTTAAAATGAGTTAGATTTAGTCCTGAGCCCATCATAGCTCTAATAATGTCTACTCGCAGGGACCCTCCAGGACTCAAAATGGGAATTTTACCCCACTGGAAAGGAGAATCGCAGCTTTACAATGGGACAAACAGCACTTTCTTCTGGTTCTGGAAGGAGCAGAGATATCAGACATTAAAGTCATGACATTTCCATGTCTCAAAGTTATTCTGGGAGGCATTTAGCTTAATTTCCCTCCCCATATTAACCCTACGCTATTGGATAATGGTGACGAAGGCACCAGGCTTACAGGCAGAGGGAAATAAGAAATAATCCCAATAGCACATTTTTAATTCTCTAAAATTTTCCTACAACAGTTATAGTCCAATATGGCATGCACTACATACAAAATGGTGGGGTATTGAGGTTTTATAAGCAATCATTTTGACCAGCATAAATGATATGCTAGTTCAGGGTTATTCCCAGTGAGTACATGGACATGTTAAGCAGCACATGAACTCCCATACACTTAATAACTAAACATAATGACCACATTCAACTTCCCATTTCCTGTGGATGAGCTCGCTTTCAGATCTATGGTGCTCACTCTTCCACCACCTCAGCTCTTTGCGACTTTAATATCACATTCCCCTTGAGCTGCAATGCTTAGGCATAATGAACATTACGGACCAAACTTCCCTGTTCACACTGTACCAGCATTATAGTACTGTATTAAGGATCTTGTTTAAACCTATCAGAAACACCCAGATAAGCGACCTTCCCTCCCCACCTCTTACAGCACCTAGATTTTCAGGGCACACTTCGTTACAAATCCAGGACTGCAATACCAAAGGTACCTGCTTTTCTGGAGTGGGAGAGGGTGAGAGGATTGATTGATTTAATTATTACTACTATGCAGCGTCCACCTTTGCGAAGGGCAATGGGGTTTACTAGTCACTACCTGAAAAAAGCATCCACCAAATAAATTATCCTGCCCCTGTCCCCTTCAGCAGCCAATCAATCAATAAGATCTCTCTCTCTCTCTCTCTAATTTACACAATGGAGAATTCTGTGGCTGGAAGCTATGTCAGGGTGGGGGTGGTGCAAGGAGAACCCATTCTAGCCACAATGCCACCCTGCACCCACAACCCCCTCACTTCATTCCAGCAACAAAGACCAGCTCTTCTATCCCACTCCAGCCCCACAGCCCAGGCCCCACCATCCCTGGCCCTTTCCATTAGAATCAGGCCATGAACATCTAGTGCACCAAGATCCTAAGAAACTGTCTTGTCCAAAACATAACAGGATTTAAATCAGCAACTTAACAAAAAAGGAAGGCAGGACCGACTTTGCCTAACTCAAGCTGGGTTTACATAAGAGAGAACACCAATGAACTAGACAGGATCACTCCCATACTGCTGAAAAAAGTTTCTGCCTGTCATGTTTCTCATCCATTGGGCGCGCTCCATGCTCAGCCATGATAGACAGATGGGTTACCCAATGACATCCAAGACAAAGGCTCGACTTGCACATTTTACAGATGCTTCATTTGACTCCTGACGCAGTCACAATCTAAATGGTCAATAAGGAAGAGCTTAGTTCTAGAGTTTTTTTGTCAAATCGGCTGGCTTTTCTTGTGCACAAGTGTTGACCATGGCAAGGTAACTAATTTTCTGTATCTGAAAAAGGATGTGAGCTAATGAGTAGCCCATATGGGAAACAAAGCCAAGAAGATTCCAGGTTACACATTCAGGTGGGCTGATTTCCAGAGGTGCTGAGCACCTGCAGCTCCTATTGACTCCAGTTGGAGTTCTGGGTGCCAAGTACTTCAGGGGGAATCAGACCCTCAAGTGCAGAAACCAGGTACATAAACATGAGAGAAAACAGAAAAAGAGTACTTGTGGCACCTTAGAGACTAACCAATTTATTTGAGCATAGGCATAAGCACCAAGCTTATGCTCAAATAAATTGGTTAGTCTCTAAGGTGCCACAAGTACTCCTTTTCTTTTTGCGAATACAGACTAACACGGCTGCTACTCTGAAACATGAGAGAAAATGCAGCCAATACCCTGTGGATCTCATTCCAATGAGGCTCTATCTATGGCACTCCTTCGGCTCAGGTTAATGGACAGCTCCTTTCCATTCTTACCTCTCCTTACCTTTTATACAGCAAGGTCAAGATTTGTAATCACCCAGTCTGTCCCCACCCATTGTGGGGCCTCTGTCCACAAACCATATATCTTACCCCTGCTATCATATATGAGAGAGAGCTCCCTTCAGCTCTTTCATGGCAGAAACTAGCAGCCCAGGGGCTGATCCCGAGTTCTAATGATGTAAACAAGACAAATCACCTGGGGAAAGACAATAAATAATGTGCCATAAAAATTTCACAGTTACGTACGTTTGAGGGCCCTTACTAGTCTCATCTTTTTTTTCTAGTGTTCTAGAAACTTTTTGCTCCACACATTATTAGTTAGTGTCTGTTCTGATTCCCGCTTAACAGCTTCATTAAAAAAAAATACATTTAAATTACCTTTAAATTGCTTGATCAAGCTCTGGTGGTTTTCAATGGCCTCCCGCAAGATCATTTCAGGTTGGTCCATTTTCCACCGCCATTCTGTGCCCACTGGATTTGTATGATGCCTGAAAAGAGAGATATTGGATTTTTTTATTGTGATTTGTAACACACAAGAATGAGCCCACCTGCCAATCTTTGCACCTCTGACATTATTAAAAAAACAATACAATACAACAAAAGCCAGCTGCAAACCCCCCATACAACTCCAACCCTCGCACAACCCAGTAAATATATGGGACTTTTCTAACAAAGCAGCCAGCTCCATCAGCCCTCATTTCATGGCCGATGGGTGAACATGGTGCTGGGGGAGGCTAGTCCCTGGCTGCTCCTGCTCTGCCTGAGGTCTCCCGCCCCCCCGGCTGGAGCCCAGAGCACACCTGCCTCCCCCCCCCCCCCCCGCAACCACCGGCCCCGCAGCGTGCTGTGCGGGCAGCACATCCGGAAAGCCCCGGGCCACGGGACTGTCCCCAAACCCAGCACACCGGGTGGGCATGGCTGGAGTGCCCTCAGCCCCAGCCCCAAGCCTTGTGCACACCAGCACCAGCCTGCCTGCCCCCGCCTCTTGGCCACAGAAGAGCGGAAAGGTAACTGGAAGCAGGCAAGAGGTGGCCTGGGGGCAGAGCGTGGATGGGGCCACACCAGGCTGTTTGGAGAGGCACAGCGTTCCCCTGCCTATGCTACCCACTGCCCATTCCTCAATTTCTCTTCTCCCCAGGCAGAAAGCTGGGCCTTGCAGTACATCTTGAAGGCCATAAGCCTAACTATTCTGGACGATGGGCAAAAGTTTCTTCAGCAGCCAAGGGAACACTCTGCCTCCAACCATGCCTCTATTAAAATCAAGGGGATCCAGCTCTAGAATCTCCAATGGAGTGCAGCTGCGGCAGTATGACATACTCGAGGAGGCAGGTCCCAAATACTGAAGGTACAGATGCTATCCTCAACTGAAAATGAAGTGATGTGTTTCTAACACAATAGCCTTACCCTTTCTGTGAGTTCCAGTGTAAAATGGACAAGAGCAGACTTTGTTATTCAATATAAAAAAAAAGGACGGTGCAACTTGCAATAGATCAGAGATGCATTTATGATGGATCCAGTTAATTTCCTAGGTTTATTGAGGTGAGGCCTTCTCTGGTTACTTACAAGATTTTTTTTTTTTTTTTTTAAAGTATTGAAACCTAACAAAGTACTAGTTCTCCGCACTGAAGTAAGCGGCAAACAAAACAATCAGTCAATCATTTGAGACACAGCTGGAGTAAGACCACAATGCAGCAGCTTGCTCAGAGTCAGGAAAGCCCACCCACCCAAAGAAAGCACTTATATCAATATCTCAGCAGCTGTACTCAGATTCGCCTGCACTGATTATTTTTCCACAGGCCAGGCACCTGCAATTATATTTCACACTCTACCTTAGTTTTCCAGATATACTATAAATCGATTGAAACTCAACTGTGCAAAACTCCAAAGGCATCTCCCAGACTCTTAACTCCCAGACAAAAAGGTAGAACATCCCTCATGATTTCCCTTTACTACAAGTGATTCATGTTGTGCATACCAGTAACAACACAGAAAGGGGTCCTAGACAATGGGCTTGATTCTGTTCTCTCTTACAACAGTGGAGTAACTCCACTGAATTCAGTGGGGTTAACTTGGTATAAACAAAAAAAAAAAAAAAAGAAAATACACAGGCACACACTTCTGTGCCTCTTCTAAAAATAATACAGAGTGTGTTTGAAAACAGAAGGCCAAAAATGGAAGTTTCTCCTCTAATCTTGTGCATTCCCCCCATCTTCTGTTGATGTTTTGAACCAATCTGAAATTCACAAAGGCTGCCTGTGTATTCACAAGGCTGCCTGTTTGTTCTCTCATTTGAGCACTTGCACCATCAATTTCAGTACAGCTCTCAGAAGAAATTTAAAGCGCTGTAGAGGGAACAAAATACCCTACTGGATCTCACGCAATGGCACTGATGGATTAAAACACTGAGCAAGGAATACAGGATCACACCTTCTATCCATACAGCATTCACAGTTCCAGTTACTGTGCAAAACGCTGCTCAAGGGAGAGCTGATATCAGGAGCATTTCGGACAAGTGGTTTTTGACCTGCAGAACTCAGACTCTGATATTACTCTTCTATAGTCTTCAAGGCCACTTGCCTTCCTCAGTCTTCCAGCTACATAGAGCTCATGCCTAATATCTAATATGTGGCTAAAAGAGGGAAGGAACAGATCGCGGGCCAGAATTAAGGGCCTGACTGAAAGCCCATTGAGTTAATCAAAAGACTTCCACCAAGTCAAAGGGATCTAAGTGAGAAAAACCCTTCAACCTCACACTTTGACTGAACCAAACTAACTGATTCTCAACCTAGCACAAGGCCAAAGTGCCTGTTTGGGCCAAATATCCTTCTCGTTCAGGTAAAGAACAAATTCATGCACTGATGCCTGAAGCATCTTTAACTTCTCACAAAGGGAAGATACATAAATAAAAGTGAATCAAAAGCAGCTTTATTCTTCTAGAGTTTCTCCAAAAAGCATTATAAGGCATTCATACAACTCTTACATTCTATTATAAGGTATTTATTCAACTCATACATGTTTAACTCCATCACTTGTACCATGCATATTTAATAGGGTGACTTGACAGAAAGTCGATAGATCCTTCCTTGATGGACTCTGGACACCCATAAATTATGAGCATCTCACAGGCCTTGAATTTTTTAACACACTAACTGTTTAATATACACACACTGGGTCATGTCTACAAGTGGCTTATTTGGAGTATGGAGTTTTAATGGGGACACAAAGCATATTTCATGGCTTTGGAGACTGCATTTCCTAGTTATTGCCAGAGCCAATCATTCACTCTCACCTTTTCATTCACCAGCAGGCTCTAAGATGTCCTAGAACATGTGCCCGACTAGTTACTCAGGTCTTAAGAACAGTCCAAGATAAAATTTAAGCAGGTAATCATGGGGGACTTTCTTCCCCTTCCAGCACTAACACACCATGCTCAAAACAAAGGGGAAAAAATCCTGTTGTATTAGAGAACTTTCACGTTCAAAACATATTCATTTAAGAAACTGCTCTGCTACTCTGAAATATAAAGGCATGAGTGCTATAGTGTACTGCTATGAGAAACTGATGAAAGACATCACCTGAACACAATAGGGAGTTTTCAGATCCTTCTAGCGGTCCGTCAGCAAATCAGTGTGGCCTACAAGTGAACCTTATTTGTATTCTCATCAGGCCCTTGATCTACCTATATCATTTACCAATACTACCCAAAGGACCCTGGCAATTAATCATAACTTTTTCCCAGGAAGATGAATGCTCCTATGGTGTAAATATTTACGATGAAGCAACCGCTAGTTTACTACCATGGGCAAGTTCCATAAGCACTATTTGCTTAAAATGGAAAAAAGGTCAGTGGATTTACTGCAAACCTTTACAGAACAAGGAGTTATTTTCCACTGTGAAAAAGTAGCCCAGTCCATTATAAAGAAACGAATAGCACACAAAGAATTGAAGTGCCAGTGTCTGCCTGCCTTGGTAACTCAGATTGGGAGACCCAGCAATAGGAAGCTTCTACAGACACTATGGGGAAGTATGGTCTAGTCGTTGGGGATTGAAAGTCAAGACTCCTAGAACATATTCCTGGTTTGCTCCTAACTCTCAATGTGGCCTTGGGCATGTCATTTATCCACCCTTAGCTTCTATCAGCAGCAACACTTTTACTCTGTCAGCAAAGATGGTTTTGCGCTACATATTTCCTTTTTGTTAGTTTTATTTTGGGGGCTGAGATGAGGGGGGGAAAAGAGCTGGGTTTAGGAGCCATGTAATTTGGTAGAACATGCTTTTTCTAATATAGACCTTTTCAATGCATTAAGAAAACAAGTACCTCTCAGAATTTAGCCTAGTGTATCTAATATTCTTTCCCTAAGGAAATATGTATTGCAATCAACACAACAACTGCTCCCCACTTAACAAGAATGAGGAGACATGGAAGCTTCTCCTTCAAAATCAACTCAAAAGACTGTTTCTAGCATTCTGTCAAAAAAGGATTGGCAAGACTGAGTGCCATTTCACCAACCACATGCAATAATTAGTGGAGGGAAGTGAGCACGGTGTTTCCAACAGCTTTATTATATTGTTATGCCTTTTTGACCCGAGCACCTAGCCATAGTTCAGGGCCCTGAGGATGTTCCAGTTGGAAGCAGACATTGATGGAGTCTGGTATTTTCTTTGGTTCAATCTTGTTTATTTACAAGGAAAGTACAGAGTCCTGCTTCTCTGAACACACAAGGAATCAAAAACCAAAAGAGCAATTTCTTAGCTTACAGCCCCAAACCTTTTTAGCTAACAGACCCAAAAGCACTCTGTCTTTTCCCAGGGTCACACACTGTGCTCAGAGGCTACTGCTCAGCTTTCTTGCTTTTTCACCTCAGCGCCTCTGTCTGTTCTGCCATCCCTCACACCCACCCAAAAACAACACTCAGCAAAACCCCTCCACTCACCTAGTCCAAAACTCCTGTGCAGGGTCACCTAACCCTTTTGTCTTAGGTAGTGGCTTGTGATTGGTGGGTATAAATCCACCCTGTATTTAAGATAACTGTAAGGAAAACTCAATCTCAACAAGGTTTTTACTCAACCCATAACAATGCTTCACCAGCTCATAACAATATTCATTACTGATACCATAGTACTGTATCACAAAAGCTTTACAGTCACAGAGAACACCATGGACATAAAAAGGTACGAGATATCAAACATCATGGTTTTGAGATACAAGAGTGGGAGTGATGAAAAGTATGGATTTCAGTGCCAGTATGTAGTTGAGACTAGGAAATTAATGTTGAGGAAAAGGCATCTCAATAATGATACCACCTAGCTTTTCAAAAGTGTTTTTCGTCCATACAAAGGAGGAAAGTATCATTATCCCCATTTCACAGATGGGAAAAACTGAAGCAGAGAGGTAAAGTGACTTGCCCAAGGTCATCCAGTAAGTCAGTGGCAGAGCCAAGAATAGATGCCAAGTCCCAATCCAGTATCCTGTCCACTGGACCAGACTGCCTGGGTTTAGAGGACATTTTGGATACATGCTCTTGTTCACTCACTATGTGACCCTAAGCAAATTACTTCCCTTTGCTGTAGCTCAGCTTCCCCTTCTATACAATGGGGGATAATAATACTCCTTACTTAGCATTTTCCACATGAGTGCCCTGCAATCTAAGTGGAGAGTACTATTGTACATATAGTGAGACCTATTCCCCACCCTATATTGCCTGGACTTGACAAGGAAGGATTTATTTAGGTATTTGTACCGAACCGAGCACCTCATAAAGAAGTTGCTACAAAATGGAGGTGGCAGCCACAGAAGCCACTGTACCTATAGGGTTGTGGAAGGTATTCTCTGCTCTCCATTCAAATAACCTTTTTGTTAGCATGTTTAAGTTTCCACCATTTATTGCTGGCATCACACCCAAGCTATATATTTTGCACACCGTCCAGCTTACCCTCATGTTTGAAGTCAATTGAACTGTATCTGTGGAAGGAATCCAGAATTAGGCCCTGTGACAGAATTCTCCCAGTCCCTCACCTGGCAATAGGGGAAGATAAACTAAAGCCCCATGCTACCATTCAGCCCAAGGCTCTTTCCTCAAGGCGGGCTTTATTAATACAAACAAATTAAAAACAAGACCAAAGCTGGTTGGAACACTCGGTCACAGCCACTACCCATCGTTCAAGACTGCAGCAAGCCGAGAGGAAAGAAATACACCCTTTCTCTGGATAGCTGCACCTCTGCTTTAGCCCCACCCCAGGTTACCCATGTGATAGGCAGGGAACCCTCTTACGCATGGGGAGTTAACAAGCACCTTTATCCATTGTCACACAGGTGCTGAAACCCTGTAGGGTCCTTATTGCTGAGCCAGTGGGACCTGCAAAGGAAGGTAGGGGCTGGGACAGTCCGGTCTCATGGAAAACAAACTAGAGGACAAATCAAGCCTGGGGAGAAGGCTAAAGCTAGGGTTTAGGTAATGCTAATTTTGAATTACCCTATTTTTGTTAACAGAACAAACCCCTACAGGAAGATGACTTCACTTATTAAAATGAGTAGGTTGTTTGGCAATGGGAGGGGCCTTCTGCAGCTTACAGGCTCCAATTCTATTTAATGTAATTCTATTACATTCCAGTGTTGCTAACTTTTGTGATTTTATCATGATATTTGATGTTTCTCTAAAAGCCCCAGCTTCTGGAGTCAAGTTATTAGATGAGAGTCTGCTTTTGGGTTTTAAAAGGTAAGTTTCTTACCCTCCCAACTGCATAGAAAACCTTGAGAACCCAAAAACTCACAATGTATCTCCTTTGAAAATTTCATTATTTCTGGGGGCCTGACTCTTGCTCCTTGAACACTGTGGGTTGGCAATACAGATATTCAAGTATCAAGGAAATCCATCCCTGAGGAGTTCAAGCCATGAAATTTCAGGCTGCTGTACTAGTGGAAGACTGAGCATTTAGACACAGCTGTAATCAATGTAGTGTTAAAAGAAGAAATAAGAGCAATTTTTCTACGGTATTTTATTCTGGTTGCCTCCTGCTCAAAGACAAAATAATAAAACCTATTCATTGAAATCTTATTTAACTGCTTCATCTCTCCACAGTAATTGATTGGGTTTTAGACACTCAGCCAAAGGATATAATCAAATCAGGTTTGCTTAGTGATCTCCTAAGTAATCATGACAGAATATGCACAGTGTCGGAAAACTCAGTCTGTACGCTTCCTCTAACTGATTAAAAGATTTGGTCACTTAAATTTTTCCATTTAGACAATTAAGCTGAAGAGACAACAAATACAGTGGACAGATTGAGAGCAATAATGGATGGTGACAGACTACCTTTTTATTTTTTTGTGGTAAAGTGAATTATTAGTTTGGGATATTTATGTATTATAATAATTAAAGGTTTGTTCCTGCTCCCATTGCCAACTCCTACTCACTTCACTAAGACATGAATAAGCCCTTAAAAAACACGCATGTTATCCCTGAGCCCTGTGAAGAAACTACAGTATTAGCATATGACAACGTGTACACTGCGCTTAGGAAATCCTGGGCCAAGTTTAATCTTGCCTGTCTCTGAATGGAAGTGGTATTGAAGACAGATCACCCCTAATTGCTTCCTTTCACCAATGCAGGGCATTATATCTACACAAGGCATAATGCCTCCACAGATGATGGAGTGAGCCAAACCACACTTTTTAAAAAAGGGACTAAAGCTGCAGAGTTTAACGTGCCAAGGGCCGAGCCATGGCCACACTCATGCATATGGGCTTTAGGATGATGAGTATCATAACCAATGCTAGCCAGCGCCCATCTTGAGTGAAGACAGCCAAACTATAGCCATGTCTTGCCAGAGGAGTGGGGGTGGGACTGTCATCATTTACTTCTATGGGTATGTCTATACTGTAAAAAAAAAAAAAAAAAAAAAAAAAAAAAATCCTGCGGCAACAAGTCTCAGAGCCCAGGTCAATTGGCTCAGGCTCATACTACGGGGCTAACAATAGCAGTGTAGACATTCAGGCTCAGGCTGGAACCTGGGCTCTGAAACCCAGTGAGGAGGGAGTGTGTAGAGCTAGCTGACAGGGCCAGTCAGGAGGGAAATACATATTACAAGTATTTTACTAGCATTGGATACAAAACCATTACCACATGAGTCTCCAACAGCACAGATGGTAAATGTGATGGGTTACCTTCCACTCCGGGGTGCCACCTGATGTACTGGAGTACCACTGAGCCTGCCTGTTCCACCAGTCGGGGCTCCTTGTTACCACAGTATCTGGGCACCTCACAACCTGGAATGTATCTATCCCCAAAATAGCCCTATGAGGCAGGGCAATGCCATTATCCCCATTTTACAGATCGGTAACTGAGGCACAGAAACTAAGTGACTTGCCCAAGGTCACACAGGGACTCTGTGGTGCAGTAAGGAATTAAACCTGGTCTTCCAAATCTTAGGCTAGTGACCTAACCACTGGACTACCTAGGCTGTACCTAGCTCCCCCAAAAAACTGGTCAGAAAGAGGTAGGGATGACCCTAGATCACTGAAATTTGCTACACATCTGTTTTTCAGACTTGTATCCGTGTTTTTAACTGCACCTGACCTGACAGCTGAAGAGACACTCCTCCTGTTCATACCGAAGAGCTTACTAATTAGACCCATTTCATCCAAAGCAAATAACCTAGAATGTTTTTCAGCATAGTCCTCTAGAAAGTGATTTCCTTGCACTCAGTTTGTCACCATTAGCAAAATCCGTTTTCCAGCATTACTATTCATTAGTGCTACTCCATTTCCAGCATTATTTTAAAAAGTGACAAATGGCTCCACAGAGCTATGAGTTAGAGTCATATGGCGGGTGTCACACTTGATGATTTATCCCAATTATCATGCTTCCAAATTTACTCTCCCTTGGCGTCTCTGATTCAGCCCCATACTTCAAGACACAGACTCCTGCTGATAGAAAATACTGTAGTTGGATTGTTTTGGAGGGGAATGGTATTAAATTTTCTGTAGTAGAACATGAGGTACCAAAAAGCTCCGTTTGGGTGGTTTTATTGCTTTCTATTTTACGTTTATGATACGCCCCATCTGTGTTGGGATTGGATACACAATTACACACACATCAAAATCGCTCCTAATGGCACAGTTACCATTGCAGAATTAACTGCACCATCACAAACTGAAGTCTTGAAAAGAGAAAAAAGAAAAAAAACAAACCACATTTTGTTTCTTAGCTACAGAACAGTTATGACATACTGTAGAATAGAGTGGGAAAACAACACCCATTAACTATGCCATATGAAGTTCACGGTGTCCTTTCAAACCATGAGGTGTGGAGAGCCTATTTAGGATTACAATACCAATTAAGGCTCAAGTGTAGATTTAAATAGGATGGCCAGTACAGAATGTTTGAACTTAGCATTTACATTGTAGTTATCTTCAAAGTCCTTTTCAAAATGACATCAATCGGTCTGCACTGCGACTGTTATTTAAAATACTTTTACTCTTAAATTTACAGACTATCAGAATAGGGGGAACAACTGACACTCAGGGGGATACAGCTGTTTTCACAGGATGATCTTGAGATGTCCAGCACGCTGGCAGAATATGAAAATGAATGGTGTCTGTCTATGTGCTCTTGGGGAGAAATAATACCCAAGCTAAGTACAGTTTGAACGGTATTGAATTAGTTAATGGGATAGAAAAAGAACGAACAGTTGAGAAGTTGAAATAACTTTCAACTCCTCCTATCCATCACATTTTCACTTCAGTGTTTTTATTTATACTGAGGGTTATGTTCTTTCCCACCAGGCTTACCTGGCCCTCCCTACTCAGGCAAAAAAATTCCTGCTGAATACTAAGAAATTTTTGCCTGAGTAAGGAGTGCTAGTTCAGGTGTTATCTTAAATTGCAGCTTCCGACAAAGCTCACGCCCCTCAAGGAACGATTAACAAGACCATCCATCTTGGGACGGGTACTTTGGCATGCGTGCGCACACAAAAGAGAAACCCAGTTTCATACAATCTCAAACATATGAACACATTCATTTAACACTTCTGTGACCCTGCACCATGGGGAAGTTTACTCATTTTTTTCAACTGAATCAGGTTCCGAGATGGCGTATTAGTGCTTGGTATTTTTTCCAGTGGACTTTACTTTGCAGGTAGTTTTTTCTTGCAATGTTAAGCACAGCATGTTCAGTCTCTTGGCTAGCTCCTTTATAGCCTAAATGTCATCTTTCCAGATGAAAAATGCTTTGGAAACTCAAGGATGCTTTTGAAATTATTCCCACCCTCACTATCGAAACAGCAAGAACATACACTGAATTAATCCTTCCACCAAATTCTCAGGAACTATAAAAGGATCTTTTAAAAAATATATCTTTTTAAAATGTCATATAAATAAATTAAAAATTAAAGAAGGCTATTAAACCACATTTATCATCATATTAATCTTTTCTTACTCTGGATGCAAAATTTATCAATCTTTGGTAATGAAACACCTTAAACTTAAAAACCTCCCATTTGCAATTGTAATAAGAAGAGCACTGAGGTACTGACCGTGCAACTGGATCTCCATGTGCAAGCACATGTCCAGTTGCAATATCTAGGCTATGTGTTACTAAGTGTGTGTACACAGCACTCAGCAGATTGTCAGCATGCAACAAATCCGATCTAATTTTTGGAATTATTGTTTGAGTTTTTTTTTAAAATAGGTATGCTGAGTTCACAGAATTGCAAGCAGGTCTTTCTCTCACGCTAAGAATCCAGGAGATTATAAACACTCCAATTAATTCACCAAATGATAGAATGACAGTCCCCAAAGTAAATCATCATCAGTACTTTACCTCCAGCAAAACACACATTTGTTTGCACAAGCCAGGCTCGGTGTGGTCTCCATGCAACGGTGACTTTCAATGCCATAAAAAGTATGTTTGTAGCAGCCTCCTCTACCTCGCAGCATAGACTAGAAACAGAAGGGGGGAAAAAAGCCACATAGAAGTTTAACACACAGTTTGCAACCAAATGATGCAAAAAGCAAAATAATCTAGAAAAACAAGATTTGACAACATTTCAGCTTCCTTCATAGAAAGAAATAAGACAATGGATCAAACTTAATTCTTACTCCCATTATACAGGAGATCAAGCTAGATTATCACAATGGTTCCCTTCTGGCTTTACAACCTATGAACATATGAAAATTCCAGTGTAACTGACTTCACTAGAGACTTATATCTGTGACTAATTAGCCCAGTAACCTGAATACCAATAAGGCTGCTTAAATTAAGCTTCCTTTTGCCAAAGAATCCACAGCAAAGTCAATGCACTGGAATGGAGATCAAGTCCCCAATGCTGTATTAACTATAATACAGCAACACCCAAATATCTTTACAGGCATTTCTTCAAGTTTTGCATCATTTTTGTTTTTAATACAGTCATATCAATGCTGTATGGTTATTTGTTCCCCTAACAGATCTGTAGCTTCAATCATCAGCCACTTTGATGTTCAAATCCATCCATGGACAGATTCCACAAGCCAGGTTAAATGTATGCAGTAGGTCACAATAATGACAGATATAGTCTATTTGAGAAAATTCATGGCAAGCAGATCAGTGTACACTGCAGCAGCTTATGTATGTGCCTATATAAAAAGTTTACATCAGTGCTGGAAAATTCATGACTCTCCTTTACAGGAAGGAAACAACAAACAATGCTGTAGCTTAAACATCATTTTTTCTTGAATAGTATCATACCCCACCACATCTGTTATTAAAGCTTTTAGCCTTACAAGAATACTCACTATCAATAACCAACAGGTCAAGCCACTTAGCTGTAAACTTAAGGTAACTTTCTTGTAAAAAGTTACTACACATAGTAACAAAAACCAATTTAAAGGCTACCTTATTAAACATCCACTTGTTTTAATTCTCCTAAAAAACTGCTTCTTTCTCAATCCTAATTTAAATAATACAAACCCTCTTTTACACCAGGAGTCTGTTCCAGGAGGACTGCATTATCTCCTTAAGCCTGGGTTTGCAGCATCTATCCGAGCGGTTCTCAAACTGGGGGTCATGACCCCTTTGGGGGTTGCAAGGTTATTACTTGGGGAATCGCGAGCTATCAGCCTCCACAACCCTTCTTCACCTCCAGCATTTATAGTAGTGTTAAGTATTTTCTTAAAATGTGTTTTTAATTTATATGCAGGGGTTGCATTCAAAGGATTGCTGTGTGACAGAGGTCACCAATACAAAAGTTGGAGAACTACTATTCCCATAGGAATTTGCAGTCTATTTAGAATGTATGTTGCTTGGGACAGAGATTGTTTTTGTTTTGTTTTGTTTTTTGGCACAACACATCAGATCAACAACAACGAATGGGAAAGGATTGCTATCACTATCAAGAGGGAGAGAGGAATATAATGGATTAACTTTTAAACCAAACCCTTTTAACCTAAAAGCCCCGGTGATCGAAATTAAAGTTTCATCCTCTTAGAGAAAAAGAAAATACAGCTAACGCCTAACCATTACAGTATAATTATGCACTTAGTGATTTTTTAAAAAAGGGTTAAAAAAGGTGATTGTGCCCCCTGCCTTCAAACAGGTATTAAAGTACTTTTTGTATTATCGTAGCACCTAGGAGTCCTTGGACCCCTTGCTTGGTGCTGTACAGAACAACACAGAACAAAAACACAGTCCCTGCCCAATGCCATATGTATGGATTTGAGAAGATGCACATCATTTAAGAGAGCCAGATCGTGCAGATGGATATTCTGAGATGCCCAGAAATACACATTTTTCATACCTGCCAATTCTTTTCTGTAATATGGCAAAGCATAAATACGTCTAATTAGTTAAGATGGCACAGTACAGCTTGTTTTCTTTAATAAACCTTAGGCCTACTTCTGCTTTCCACTGGTTTGAATTAAAATCAATTAAGATACTGTCTGAAACTGGTAATGTAGACCAGATCTACACCACACACTTCGGAATAACTACGTACTGCCCCCATCCATTCCCAAATTGTACTTCTATACTTTTTAATGGGTTTTATGTAATATTGCTTGAAGCGATGGCACTTTAAAACAAATCAGTTCTCTATTCTTCGCTCTCATTTGCGGCACTGACAAAATCGGAAAACTTTTTCTTTAAGTTTTTCGCTGCCTGCTAGTATGTTAAAAACCACAGAAGGAACATTTTAAAAAGTAATTTTACAGCCCACTTTTTGCAATCGATGCAGTGGTCACCAAAAGCATTACCAGGATCAATATGCCTTACAAAACATTCATGACAGTACGGCAGGGTGCACTTTAAACCATTCAGAGGTGCAGATATTGTGATGTGAGACTTCTCCATCTGGCATTTCAGTAAAAACTAGATTCAGCCACCCATGTTGGTAATCATAATTCAAAGAGTTCTTTTCAAAACAGATCACGCTAATCATGCGCCAAAAACAGACACACCAGGGAACTTATCACTGTCATGACTCCAGAATTAAAGATGTGTCAGCACGTTCACTAAAAGTGCTTAATCCTAGAGTTTATAATTCTGAGAAAGTTTTAGTAAAATATATCCTGAATTTGCAAAATTCATAATATTCTCTGTTAGGAGACAAGGACAAGGCAGTACAACCACAGAAAACCAGAAACATCAGTTAAAGGACAAACTGGTCTGAATACCCTGCTACAGCTATTACAATGGAAGGTGTCATCCTTGCTTTAGAAGATCTTGCCTCTGTGGTGCAAGCAGTCTGCCCAATTACTTTTTCATGCTATATATTACTGCAGACAGGAGCTACAACAGGAATAAGCCGCAGAAAGTGAGACTACTAGAGAGTGGCTCCAACTTCTTTGCGTAAATCATATTTCTACTCTTCACAGCAGGGATTTAATAAATCAAAATGCAAAGTGACATTATAATAGACAGCTTAAGATTTGGTTACAGAGAATATATTTTCAAACGGTTATTTTGGACAGAGAAGGGTCACACCTGATTTAGGTCTCTAGATGTTTATTTTTGTTAGTTTTGCAACCTTAAAAAAAAATAAAAAGGTACCTTTGTCCACCGACAAAGCTTCACACCGGAATGGCTTCCAATCAATTTGTAACCTGGACAGAAGAAAGGGGAGAGTTAGTTCCATTGATTTTAAGCTGCAGTAATTGGCACACAAAATTAATCTAGTCTCTGAGCATTAACATCTCCCATCCCCGCTAGCCACCCCTAAAAATTAAACGTGTTCAGATGATGGATGTGACACAATACTAGGGCTTGTCTACAGGGAGAGCTAATGAGCTGCAAGCCAGAGTGTGAATCTACAGCACACTAGCTTGCTGCACACTAACTCGCCATGTGGCCCCCACTGCAAAGTGCACTATGGAACTTTTAGTACTCTGTAGTGATGTCCACGCAGCAAACTAGTGCTTGGGGAGCTCGTGCGCGGGAGATTCACACCTTGGCTTGCCACACACTAACTCTTTATGTAGACACGCCCTACGTTAACATGGTGGAGAAACTTAACGCACACATCAGCAATTCCCTGCATTAGAGTTATTTCATTGATAGCATCAGCCTTGTTTTATTCTCGCGAGCCCAGATCTCAGAGGGAAAACCACATGTCACCCAAAACTGACTCCACCTCATTCAGGATGGCTGCTGATTGTTTACAAATGATGTATTTATATTGCCCAGTCTCCCTCTGATGAAAAGATGGTGGCCCCAAGACGGGCCCATGTAACAGAGTGGCAGACTCTAGGACAAATCACAGTGACAAAGAGTCTGTGTTGAGGCATCCGCTATTTAGGCACATTGTAACTATGGCCGAGTCACAGCAGCAGGCAATCCAATTAGCTCCAAACCAGTCATACAGAGGATGGTATCTCCTCTCAGGCACAAAAGGAAATAGGGTCTAGAACACAAAGGGTCTTCAGGAAAAACCCTGGGAACAGCTAACCCTGGTGGAGGAAAGCTTAGGCAGAAAGGGGTGAATCTGGACTAGCTGCATGGTGCGAAGTCCAGGTGCTCATAGGTTTCTAGGGGAGGGCTAAAGAGTATAAAGCAGACTTCAAGGTAGGAAGACCCTTCCGTCTCATAATGTATCATCTAGCCCCTCAGAAAGGTGCAGGAATCAAAAGCACAGGTTATACCCAGAACAAGACTTATCACACCTCTGCTCACCTCTTCCAGAAGCTTCTCCTACACTAGTGTCTCAGCCCAGTTCTGAAGGGAGCACCTCAAGAGAATGATTGTTCCATCTTCATGCCCTTTCAACATAGACTCAAGAGTACCAGCAAATGGCCTATGTGAAGTGATATTTGTTCACTAAAACGCGGCAGACACCAACCCAGGGCCTCATGTAGGCCTCTAAATAGCCCGTGTATGTCATTCTCCAAACTGGCCAGACCTTAAATTAGAGGCCTAGCAGTGACTCTTCCCCTGGACAAGGGAAGGGGATCTTCTTCAGCAAAGTTGACAGACCAAGGGGAATCATAGCCACCTCTCCTCAGCCCACTCATGCCACAACAGGGATAAGAGATGGAAATGGAAAGGAGAATGATGGGCTTGGAATGGAAAGAAGCAGGAAGGAAGCCTCGAGATTTTAAACTGGACTCAGGATATTGTGAGCCAGATTCTCAGCTGGTGTAACCTGGGGTAACTCCATTGTCTTCAGTGGAGTTATGCTGATTTACACCAGCTAAGACTCCAACCCTATATTCTGAAGATAATGTAAATTTGACATCACTTCATGACATTGCAACAGTACTGACACACATTTCTTCAAATTCATTGGGATGAGGGGAATAATTAGATGATGTTCATTAAGCTCTAAGCACTATTACCCTAAATAGCCTACGTTAGGTTATTTTCCTCTTTGGAAAAAAAAAAAATGCTTAGATACCCAAATGTCTGTAAGATTTAAATTCTCTACGAAATGGGCACAAAGAGATAAGTGGGATTCGGAAAGCCCACTTGCATAACTCAGACCAAATGCAGAGCTCTTTACTAATCAATGCAGACTGGACACCCACAGACCCAAAGGTTTACCTCAGCTAGCTAGTTTTTCTTGGTTAATTCCAGCAGATGTTTATGATGTTTATCCTTTTAAAGCAAATAAAAGTTTATGAATCAAGTCCTCCTTCCTTCCCAGAAGCATGAGCTAGATATAAAAACCTACCATTTGGCACAAGGAACCATTCGGCACACTGCCACCCAGAGCGAATCAAAGAGTGGAATTAGTGTGTTTATTTTACTTTCTTCACTTGTGAAGTTATCACACACACCTCATTGCCACGAGGCTCAGGGTGATGCTCCATCCTGATTTACACACCCCTGCAGACTCCAATGAAGTCAGTGCAGAATTAAAATAAGAGTAAGAATGTGAGTCAGATGTACCAGCTACAAGTAAAGCAGCATGATACACTGCAAGCACAGAAGGAGGCTGTGCAACTGTCTATCCATTGAGCATATACAGCACTCAACAGGCTATTCCTGTTCATAGGTATTGAGCACCCTTCACCTCCTTTTGAAGTCAATGGGTGAAGAGAGCACTCAGAACCTCAAAGGACTAGCCGAAAGCATGTTACGTACACAGAAGTTACACAAAAATTAATTCTGATGGACAATGAACTATTGGCTGCCAAAAATCCTATGGGCCAGAATGAATTACTTCAATGGAGAAAGACTGTGCCTACCCCAAAGAGCTTACAGTGAACAAATTGGAGAAAGTTCAGAGAAAAGCAACGAAAACGATTAAAGGTCTAGAAAACATGGCCTACGAGGGAAGATTGAAAAAATTAGGTTTGTTTAGTCTGGAGAAGCGAAGAATGAGGGGGGACATGATAACATTCTTCAAGTACATAAAAGGCTGCTACAAGGAAGAGGAAGAAAAATTATTCTCTTTAACCTCTGAGGATAGGACAAGAAGCAATGGGCTTAAATTGCAGCAAGGGAGGTCTAGGTTGTACATTAGAAAAAAATGTCTAACTGTCAGGGTGGTCAAGCACAGGAATAAATTGCCTAGGGAGGTTGTGGAATGTCACTGGAGATTTTTTAAGAGCAGGTTACACAGACACCATCAGGGATGGTCTAGATAATATTTAGTCCTGATGGACTGGACTAGACGACCTCTCAAAGTCCCTTCCAGTCCTATCATTCTATGAATGGAGCTATTCCATTTTATACCTGCTGAGGGTCTGTCCCCATCTTTTTAGGAAATAACACATTTTGCCAATGTATTTGGGGACCTGTGTAGCCCCCAATTAACATTTTAAATGTGGGATTTATTTTCACCAAAACTACATAGAGAAACAGAGTTTAGGGCCAGAAGTGACCAGATCACCTACTCTGACCTCCTGTGTATCACAGGCCACCACCATCACCTAGCACCCGCATGCTAAACCCAACAACCAAAATTAGACCAAAGTATTACACCCCTCAGGAGACTGTTATACACCACAAGCAGAAAATAGCAGGAGCCAGATGTGCATCAGAGCCCAAGGCCCCCGCAATGGCAGGGAAATGATTAAGTGAGATATGCCCAGATAATCCTGGCAAGGGGCTTACACCCACATGCTACAGGGAAAAGCAAAAAAACCCAAGGCCATATGAGGCATGGGAGCCTGGTCTAGTGGATAGGGCACTTAACTGGGAGTCAGGAGACTTGGAGTCTATTCCTGACTCTGCCACTGCCCTGCAGTGTGACCTTGAGCAAGTCACTTCGTTTCCCTGTGCCACTTCTTCCCCTCCTGTCCTGCGTCTGTCATGTCTGTTTAGGCTGTAAGCATTTTGGGGTAGGGACCTCTTGTTAGGTTTCTACAATGCGTACCACTGTGGGGCCCCGATTTCAATTGGTGCCTGTAGGTACTACTGTCATTCATTTTCATTATTTGTCTGAGTAGAACCTACCATGCATCTTCTTCCTCCCTTCCAAGAAGGTGCCATTGGCCACATTTGTAGCTCATGTAACTCCACAGAGCTCCCATGCCCTATTTTTTAAAAAAAAAAAAACATTTTACCCATTCATCAGGTGCCACGTGCAGCCCTCCATCGACAGTTTTAGGAGAGATTGATTTATTTTCTCCAAGACTACAGCACCGAATGTCAGTAAGAAAGTCTCAATATTATTACTTTTTTTTAAAAAAAAGAAATACTATTATATTAACGTTTTACTGAAAATAAAACCTACCTGCCCAAATCCCCTGTTGACCAGTTCACGGTAAAGAAAAAATTAGATCCATCTTAAGAGATGTTGAGACCCTGGGATCCTGAACCTACAAGGTTTATTTCCCTTGAGTAAGGGCCACTGGTGCCAAATTCACTATGCCGAGCACCTGCAAACCTCCAATAAAGGCAATGGGGACTGCACGTGCCCAGCACCTCCTAAGATTTTGCTCAACATTTAAGAGAAGCTGAAGCTCTCAGTCAACTTTAGTGATGAAAAGTATCTGACTCATCTAGTTGTCCTGTGCCAGGAATTATACTATTGGAAGAAATAGCACAGAGATCTGCAGAAGTGCTTAAAAGCAATTTATGTAGCCAAGCTCTTCACCTGTTGTGTTGACTGTGTGGAAAGTTTGGTGACAATTGCCCACTCAGCCATCCTAATGGTTTCAAGGACTATAAAGTAATGGCAAAGTCCTAAGCCAAATGAAACCCATCCCCATGCAGGTTAGTGGCTAAAGTTTAACAGCTCAGTACGGCTATTTTAACGAGTAAAACCATTCCTCCAATTTCTCTAAAGCCCATTTATCTATCTCCCATTTGGTCTACCAATACCAGCAGCAAGCCAGCCTAAGTAACACAGGAGAAAGGAGCACAAAGGACTGTGCATCCTCATGATTAAACTATACAGGATACGGTAGCACTTTTTGTGGATGCAAAGGAGACAGAATCAAACTGAGGCTCTTCTCTCTCATTATGTTGTGTGTCTGCTACCTGAACCATACATAATGAACTCTTCAGTAGCCCAGGCCAGACACCTTTTCCATCAGCTGAGCCAGGTCACGTTCACTGTTATACTTTTTTTGGTTCTGTGGTAACTCTATTGATCTTCTTTCCTATTTGCAATGCTTACAATGGCTGTTTCAATTAAATGCAGCTACTGGTCCCAGGTAAAAGCACTCAGGGCAAGCCTGTGCACAGATATTCCCAAGGACATTCTGAACATATCCAACTGTTTTCGCTAGTAGTTTCAAAGTGCTAGCAAAGAAATTTCAAGTTTCACATCTTCCCAAAACACTTATAATGAGATACAGGCTTAAGCTGAAAGTTTAGCTTCAATATACTCCAAATAAAAAAAAATGCTTTCCAGACAGCACTCTCTTGAATCACAACTAGATGGATTTATGGTCATAGCACTGCTCAAAAGAAGTACACATCAACACATCTTTAAATGACCAAGTATTCATGTAAGTCAAGCCCATGAAATACCTTTATCATCATAAGCAAGATCATAATGAAATCAACAAAAAAATTTTTACTGAAAGCACAAGGACTTCAAAACTGGGACTTTGTACCAAGTGAGCCTTCTCTAGCTGATGAATTCTGAAAAAACTAGAGCTTGCCAAACAGTGAATTTCAGTAATCAAGCCTAAGTGTTATAAAAGACGTGAATTATAGCCTGAAGGTCAGCTTTTGAGACAAATGAGTGTCCTCTGGCTATAATATTAAGAGGATAAAAAGAACATTTGGTAATGATCTGTTCTGACAGCCAGACTTTCAAAAGAAGAGACAGAAGCTACATTACAACTGTCAAGCAGCAGGGTGTACACAGTGAAAAAATTTAACCACAACTCAGACCCGAGCTGCACCATTTTTATCAATGGATTTAAAAAACAAAACAAAAGACCATTGTTTGGCATCCATACAAGGATCGCATCCATACAAGGATCACATCCTACATTCTCCATCACTGAGAATTCGTCACCAGTGAAATGATAGTGTGTGTTCTCCATTACAACAGCATGTCATCCATGGGAATTGAAAACATCTCCAGGAAACTCAGATGTTCAGGCCTTGTCTGCACTAGGAAGTTTTGCCACTTTAACTATACCGGTATAATTAAAAAGGCAAAACCCTCTTACTGTAAATGCAGTTATACTGGTATGAGTGCGAGTGCTTGCCCCGGGAAAAGCTTAATATAGCTCGGTAAGTGACGTACGCTATACACCAGGATGAGGTACCTTTGTACCAGTATAACTGCATCCATGCTTGAAGTCGTACTGTTAACTGTATCAGTACAGAACAACACCCCTCATAAATACAGTTATACAACTATCCAGTGCAGACCAGCCCTAAGTAGCACAGAAACGTTGGGCACACCACAGTGGAAGGTCATTACACTATCAAAAAATTGTTTTGCCAAAAAATTGAAAGATGTAGGGCTGTGAAATTAAGGATTTAACCATGACAGACTGAGCTAAATAAGCAATTGAAATCACCAGGAGGTGCAAGAGCAAAAAATTAGCCACGCTCCCCTATAAGGAAGAAGTCATTGCAAGCTCTGGTGAAAGCAAATTCAATGTAACACTGAACTTGAAAATCAGACAAATTCAGAAAGAGCTGCTGTGAACAGGGGATAATAAACATCCAATATATTTGTGTGGTTCTATTAAGCAGTCTCCTTAAACACACACTCTGGTTTGAAGTGACTGCTACCTGTTAAACCCGACACTCATAGGAGAATGTTCACAGGAATAAAGTTTCCCATTTGCTCCCACAATGCAAAAGTGGAGCGTAAAAGGGTTGCAACGTAATAAGGTCACTAATACAATAGTAATTCACCTCCAACAGCTACCACACAACTGGGGTACTTAGCAAAGATTACTTGGCAGAGAAACCAGGGGTGCATGTGGGAAAGAGATCACAAAAAAGGCTGAAAGGAAACTACTGGAATTAAATTAGTATTTGATGCAAAAATATGAACAGTATCTGGTAACTGGATAGGTTGGCCAGTCATACTGGTGTTTATTAAACTATAAACACACACTGGATTTTGTTCTGAGCTCTGACCAGTATCTCATGGCTGGGGGAATGGGGGAAATCAATCAACACAACCAGTAGAAGGCCTAGTTTTCACAACATCCTTTTTAAAGCATTTTGGGGGGAAAAATACTTTAAAAATAGGCTTGTGGGGTAGGAAGCTTTCAGGGCCTGATCCTGAAATATTTTCCTATGAGTAGTGCAATTGACAGAATGACTCCCAATGAAAGTGTTTGCATGACAAAGGGTTGCAGGACTGGACCCTGACTACGAAACAACTACAGCTTAAATACCTGTGATTCTTTGCCTCCCAACTGAGCTGCTAAAATGTTGCTTTGAGCGCCTAACGTCCTCTGTGAATATCAAAAACTTATGTTTGCATTTTTGACGTTGTAAAAACCTGCTATGACTAATAAATACAACCTCTCAGGCCATGTGCATTAGATACAAGCGAACATATGCGCCTAGGTGTCAGAAACAGACCGGGAAATTGACAGTGATGAACTGCCAGTAGCTGCAACAAACTCCAGCCTCAACCTTAATTTACTGACCATAAAATATCTTGCAAATTTTTAAAATTTCAGTGTCCAATATGATACTGTTTTTCATTTTAATCAAAGCCCAGATCCATCTTTATATTACAAAATTGCCAAACTAGCGGAGCATATAAAACCACCGATGTATCAGAGCACCATTTCCTATCAAAGTGTCTGCTTGACAAATAGACTGCCACAAATACCACTTCAATGTTTTCATCTATATTAAACTAGTACTGAAAAAACCTCATGCTTTGTGCAGGTATAGACAGAGCAAAGTGGTAACCAGGACCTCTCACAGAGCTGCTGCAAACGTTCTTGCCACTAACAAAGTAATGTCTACTGAATTTCCAGTATTTGGGTGGAATGAAGGAAATTGCCCTACAACTATCACAAGATATTACCCAGTAATACACCTGGAACACACCAGCAAGAGCAAAGCCAATATGATTTTACATACAATAAAGCAAATACAACCTCAGGAGGAAACAGAGACAAGAGATCAAGTGAGGAATCTTTTGATTATTGCAGGACATTTAATTTTCCATCCTTTTTGTAAAATTAGCTCTCCAGCCCCCACCCATAAAAGACCGATGTGATCACTAGTTGTTTGCAGTGGTGTCGTAGCTGTGTTAGGCCACATCTACAGTAGTGAGCTTACAGTGACATAGCCGTACCACTGTAAGATCACTCGCATAGCCGCTCTATGCAAGCAGGATAGAGCTCTCCTGTTAACATTAAAAAAACCCACCTCCACGAGCAGCCGTAGCTATGTTGATGGGAGAAGCTCTCCCGCCAACATAGCGCTGTCCACACTGGAACTTCTGTCTAAGTAACTTATGTCACTCAGAGGGGTATTTTTTCAGACTCCTGAGCAACAAGTTACACGGACATAAGTGGTAGTAAAAAGAAAAAGTGTACTTGTGGCACCTTAGAGACTAACAAATGTATTGCATGCATCGGATGAAGTGAGCTGTAGCTCACGAAAGCTTATGCTCAAATACATTTGTTAGTCTCTAAGGTGCCACAAGTACACCTTTTCTTTTTGCGGATACAGACTAACACGGCTGCTACTCTGAAACCTGTCATAAGTGGTAGTGTTGACATGGCCTTAGTCCCAGGACATTAGAGAGAAAAGATGGGTGAGGTAATGCCTTCTACTGGACCAATTTCTGTTGGTGAGAGAGACAAGCTTTCAAGCTTACACAGAGCTCTTCTCTGGGCCTGGGAAAGGTATTCCTAGCATCACAGCTAAATCTACAGTGGAACTGATAGTTTAGCATAAGTACTTAGCACACATTCTAAGGTACCATTCAAGGTGAAGTGGCCTGTTAACACCCCTGCAGTCATAGGACAAAAGGAAGTGGAATTAGCAGGTTACACATTGTTGTAATAAGCCATAAATCCAGTATCTTTATTAAGACCCTGATTTTTAGTGTCTAACACAGCTATAAATTTAAGCTCCCAGGCTCACCTTTTGAAGCGGTTGTGCAGGTTCCCTTTGAGGATGAGGACGAGAAGGCAGATGGCAGTGTTTGCCAAGGGGTGATGTGATACAGTGACCACTGATAGCAGGAGCTGGTGTGTATTTATCATTCTATTAATGAAAACTCACCCTTACCTGAGCCTCTGGGTGCACTCACCAATAATACCACTTAGCTCTTACACACTGCTTTTCATCAGTAAATCTCAAAGCACTTTACAAAAGGAGGCCAGTATCATCATCCCCATTTTACAGAGGGGGGAACTGAAGCATGAAGAGGTATGCGATGCTTGATGGAAACTTCAGAGCATGTTCTCCGTGTACGCCTGTGTGTCAGTTTTACTGGCTGCTAGAGACCAAGTTGTTGGTTTTTTTTAAAGCATCTCTTTCCTCCAGCTGTTATTTCATGAACTGGGCAAATTTATTCTTATGTCTAGGACTTTTTTCAACTTCTAGAAAAAATAACCACACCCCTCCTATTGTCTGGGCAGACAGTGTTATGAAGAATGCAGGGAGACTTTTATCCTTGCCTGTCTCTATGTCTACAACCTGTGTTTTGTCTAAGTCTAACAGGCCTCATGACTTCCAACCCTCCCCCCAGTAGTCCCATCCCCTTTCAAAAAACCAATATACCTAAAATAGAAATAGAAAGAGTCCAGTTCTTCTCCCCACCAGTTTTACATTTGTAACTTCATCCACTTACACTGACGTAAGCAAAAGGTTAATCAGGCCCACAGAATCTCGATTATTACCACTTTCTGTGCCACTAATACTATGCATCTAGCCGAGCAAATGAATACAGTCACTTCTCCATGAGCTCTTGGCAGCTCCCACACCATGACCCTGCTCAGCCTCAGTTACTGCTGCTCTTAGGGTGTTATTTCTTTAACTGTATATTCCATATTTATTTACAGATACACAAATTCTTTATGTAAATTTAGCAGATTTAGAGCCTCGTCATCTAAAACCACTGTATTCTTCTGCTTACAGGCACTTGAGTGAGAATAATTTTATTTTATGTTTTCACAACTCATGGTTAATATTTCCGCAACAAACATTTGAATTCTGTTGTTCTATCTATAGCATACATTTTAGTAGCTGCGCTATTGTTACCAATACATAACCCAGCCGGAAGACTGCTAGCACTCCCTGGAGTTCAAGGGCTTTATTGTCCTCTTGATGCACAGGGATTTCAGGCTTGGGTATCATCCCCAAGCCTGAAAGATGAAAATATAACTTTAAGTATGCAACCCACACAGGGGTACATCATGCTTCCTAAACCTATCAGTGACAGTGTCTATGCAGAATGCAGCATCACATTCACAGCACATTTAGCCTTTATCCTTTAGCCAGAAATTTCAAAAGGGCTCAGTACCCATAATCAAGTTCAGATTTTCAACAGAGCTCAGAATATTGGGTGTTGGACCCTTTTGAAAATCTGGCCATCCGAATCAACAATGGGAGCTCCTGAGTACTTTTAAAAGTCTGGCCTCAACTGTGCATGCTGAGCATTTGGAAAATGGACCCTGAGCTCTTCCTGACGTCAACACCTGCACATCCCACACATGCTGAAAATCTTAGATCAAAGCACTTCACATTGACATCCTAATGGGATGAGAGAGCACCAAAGACGTTACAGGACTGAAATAGCCCCTGCTATTTCAGATACTGCGTTCTCTTCTATTATTTCTTTCCCTTGGATTTCTCTTCTACCGAGGCCCATTAAATAAGTAACCAATTTTCTATAACGTGATGATTCTTTGACATTAGAGAACAGGATGAGAGAAAGTACACATACTATTGAAATGGATATTCCCAATCATCTGGCATTTCCATTACCATTCAGCTAACAAACAGGAAATTAAGGTTATAATTAAATGCAACATCATCAAGGATGAGAAAGCAAGCCCCATGAAAGTGAGGACATTCTGGACATTATTAAGGCTCAAAATTCTGCTCTCATTTACGCTGGTGTAAACACAGAACAAATTCCATTGGACTTTCCAGCCAACAGAAGAATTTGGCCCAGGTTGCTTTGTAAGTAACATTACCTCAGCCACATTGTACTAAATATATACTGTGCAATACACAGTATATACACACACAGTGTGCATATATTACACACACACACACACACATATATATATACCCATACATATACTGTATATATACACACACAGTGTGCATATATTACACACACACACACACACACACACACACAGTGAAATACACATGGATAATTACTCAGGCAGCTAGCCCACACTAAAGCCAATGGTTCTGCAGCTTCTTTGCGCCAGTCCCCAAGCTAGCTCGACTGAAGATAGCTCAGGTAGATCTACACAAGCTGCAATCACATCCCATGACTAAAACATAGACCTAGCCCAAGGTAACAGAGACACGGAAGGAGTCTCATTTGGAGTTTCTCCCTGCTTGGGTTCTTAGCCTTATTTTTTTTGCATTTATATTCCCACTGGTTTAAGGTCCTCTTTACTGTGCCCTTCTTAAGCACCGTAAGACTGTAGCTACAGTCCTCACTATAGACTTCAAAATGGGCACTGTGGGGGGATCATGTTTATGGATACAAAAAAATCACTTAGAGACGAATCTGCTTACTAGACAAATGATGATTTTTTTTTTTTTTTAATTCCCAGCCCTCACCCTGGGATCTGCATGTCAAGATGGGTTCATTCTGACTTGTCTATCGCCAATAATAAGTAGTCTGCAAATCAGAAAAGTTCAAATCCCATGAATAATTCATTAACCAGAACAGAATACAGCTTCCTATGCCACAGCTGATTTTGTAGAGCTAGCAGGATAGTGTAAAAGTTTACCATGTTTTTTGCATTAGTAAAATAAGCAGACCTGACCTGGATTACACACAAGGAACAGATGTGTTGATTCAGAATGGATTACTTTAAACAGTCACTCTCTTCTGATCATAATCATAATTTAAGGGTGCCTCTAAAGATAAAGCCACACTTAAGTTTACCTCCTCATCTGAATTCAGCCTCCAACACTTAGAAGTCATGAGAGATAAGCTTTTCTACACACAAAAATTCATCTTCAGACCAAGCATACCAGGTTTCGGCCAAGAAGGAACAGTTTTGAAAAACTATAAGCAACTAAAGGAGTTAGAATATAAGCTACGTCTCAGCTCTACGTACATACTGTTTGCTCTGGCAAACAAAGTAATATCAATGGATGATTTCTATTTTCAGTTCATTTCCTGTCTGCCTAAATAGATGAAATCTACTATAACATTACCACTGCAAAGTAATATCACTGTAAACATAACACCCACAGTCAAATACTTGAAATAGACTCATTGCTAAGACTCTCTCTCTCAAGTTAATTATGCCTTCAGGGATAACGTTGAAAAGAAAGTGAAGTTTAACCCATAGCAACCAGTAACTGCTTAATAAATTATATGATCTTTTGAATCCTCTGCACTTTTTTTTTTTTTTTAAACCACCTTGTAAATATGTCTCTATAGTCTGATCTCTGGAAGAATGTTGTTTTGACATCTGAAAATAGAAAGGCGGCAAATTAAACCCCTATAGAGCAGGATGCTCTGATACTAGTTTTTGTGAATATAGTGTACTCAGTGCACAGTGGGAAACTGTTTCACTGAGAGGTTTAAATTTAACAGAAACGGGCAAGCTAAAATTAACTCTTTGGAGACTGCAGGTTTATTCATCCAGCTATGATTGCTGGCATTTTCCAGAAAGCAGAAAAAGTAAATGACACGTGTACCTAAAAAAAATGCAATCTGCCAACAGGAAAGTGAATTCTTCCCTGAACGTCTCAAATGATGAAAATTTCTCAGGCAGATCTGCTCTGGTGTTTAAAACTTTATTTGAAGAAAAGTGGGCTCTGTGTGCAATTTTGATCATCCAGCTGAACATTTTTTATGTAGCACCAAATAGATATCTCGTCAGAGCCACAAAACCAAAGCAAATTAAAGGCAATTGGAAAGGTGAAGCTGCCTGAATCACTGCAGTCACTTTGCTTCACTCTTCCGGAAGACATAATGCAGACTCACAATTGGGTAGGGCACTGCAATGCAAACATGGGGCCCAATCCCACAAGATGCTGAGCGTCCTCAGCTCCCATAGCAGTTGATGGCCCCCAGCATGTCAAAGGGCCAGGGCCATAAGCAGCATTTATAATTACTTCCTATCATCAAAGGATTTCACCAACTGAAAGAGACAGTAAAAGCCTCTCCCCTCACGTCCATGCAGTAGCAGAACAAGATTCCTCCTTAGGACTCCACAGATCACTTAGCAGGGTACCAGCTACCATGCTGCCTAGCACATCAGGGTCAATCTTCCAACCCAGGGAACAGCCAGAACCCAAATTCCCAGTCAGCTAGTGCACATGCTACTAGCTCCAATAGATGCTACTGCAGTGCATGCCATCCATCCCACTTCACATTCCCTCTCCACCCTACGCATCTACCAGCATCCCTGCTCCTAAGACAACAGGCTAGGACAGGATTTGGCCTTAAAGTTACACAGGGGCACAAAAGTGCACCACATATTCAACTACTTTGCAGCAGTTTACATTGCACTTGTCACCAAAAGTATGGCCTTCGGCAACAAAACCAAAAAAGACTTGAGCAACCCGGATGTGTTGGAGACACTTCAGGCTTCCAAAGGTGTCAGCAAGTAGCAAGACAGATACCCACGTGGAGGCACTACAGGTTAGTGGCCAAGTTTTGCAGAACTTTATTTCTTACGAAGCCTTTGCTAGATTATTTTATTCTAACTCTGAGTTTTATGCATTTCCCCATTTCTTTTATATCTGTTCTAAATTTAATAAAAAAAAAAAAAGGCATGTGCACAAGACTGGATGGCTGGGACATGGAGCTGGGTCACCTTCACGTGACCAGGTCGAAGAAGCTAGAACACACCATCAGTGACTGAAAATGTTACAGAAAGGCCACAGCTGTTTGACTTACATGAAACAAGTTCACTATCTCAGACTAGCTGTCAAGTCACAGATCTGTAACACAGTAGACACCCTTTTTCAGGAGCTTCAGGAGAGGAACTAGGGTGTGAATGGGCATGAAAACTAAACTCCTCTCTCATCTTCAGAGCTGAAGATCAAACTACTCTCTCATAAGCCCTTGAGCTACATTGCGGAGCATTGTGCTACCCTTGCCCAAGCTGTACCTGTTCTGGGGATTGAGGCTTTTGGTCTGCAGGGCTGTAAATCAGGCATTTTTCATGCATTCTCACGTACATGTTTTTTAAAATAATGACCTTAAGTCCAATAACATCGTTCTGTATGGTTCTTGAAAGAAGTCATTATCTAGTTTTCCTCCAGTGGACGATTCAGATTAATTTGAATGAATTTCAGCACTGAAATCAGAGTATGAAATTGAGAAGAAAGTACTGGAATAAAATATTAGAAGTGAGGCCAATTTTCAAATGCCCTTCAAAAGCCCTCTCTTTTGGGAGTTGGATATGCACCAGGGTGTTTTCTCCCCAAAACATTAACAAACCGGCTCACGAAGAAGATTGGTGCCCACTAGACTCCAAAATTCCTCATCAGATACTACTGTTTATGACTTCAGGAGCTGCTGTGCCCTATTAAGTATTTTAGGCCTGGACTGCTTGGTTTCAGTAATCTCACTAGCGTCCTAACTTTGCAACAGGAGGGTGACACCTACAAAAAGTTTGTCCCATATCTATTATGCAGGCATCATGGAAACCAACATAAACAAAAGGCATACAATAGCTCAATCCTTTCTTCGCAATCCTTACATTGCACCCTTTCTAATAAAAATCTATACACAAACTTTTTGAAGCCTGATCCAGAATCTGGTCTCCACACCATCTTTATGGACCCTCACCTTGTTTTGTAAGTGCATCTCTAAGACCTGGAGTGATCATCTCCCTCCTTTCACTCTCTTCATTTTTCCCACTGCTCTGCTGAGATGGACCTGTCCTGCCAGCTTCTTCCCCAAGTTCACGTTCTTTCTGTTAAAAGAGAATGAATTACAATCATTTATCCGAATATGCAATATTTAGACATAGGAATATTCCTAACAACCTCAAATCACAGCTATTAAACTTGATAACAATTCTGGCACACCAAGATGAACCTGGCACTCATGCAATTCATTTGTTAAAAGCTGATCATCCATTATTTCACTCCACCTCTTCGTCATGCTGTCCAAAACACTTAAATACCTGGATTTACAAAGGAGTCTAATGGAGTTTGGCATCTAAATTCCATCGAAAGTCAATGGGATTTGAGAACCCAGTTACCATAAATTCCTTTGAAAATCCACAGCCATAGGGACTTTCATCTCCAAGTGCTTTACAACTGATCCATATGTGCAGAGATCACATCTCCCTGCCAGTAAACCACAGCCACCTCTTGGGTAAAAAGTAGTTCCAGTAGTGCTCAGCACTGCAGTTATTTAGCACAGGTCAGTGAAGAATGCCCCATAACCGTTTTAAACCACTGAAGGGTTTTAAATAGGCAAAACAATTTACTGACTTGGAGACATGAAATGTTTCTACTGCTCTTACACTAAATACCATAGGACCTTTCCTGGCCAGTGCTTCAGACCTCTGTTTTATGTCTATCTGGAGCATCACACACTCCAGAAACATAACTTGTCCTTTCATGCTGTGATGCTGCATCAGTTCAGGACTGTCGATGCAGACCCAACCAACTGCATTGTTTAGAAATAAGCTAATAAATCTCATCATGGAACCCAACTAAGATTAGAGCCACCATTATCAGCCACAGTATAACAAGAGTATTGGACTCTCCAGGGATACAATGCTACAAATATGGCTAATCCCCACAGTCTAGTTTGACATGAATAAAGAAAACACAGATTAGTATAAAGTTAAAAAGAGGGCCAAAAAAAAGAGTACATCGTAACTGTGAATCCCCTGCTGTATGAGTATCACTTCTGAGATTGTATTGCCATTTATAGTTGCCCGGACAGCACACATGGAAGTATATATAATTACTTTGATATTTGATGGAAGGTATACTACATTTGTTCTCAAATTCAAAGAAAATATACAAACGTTACACACAAATGATGTTTAAAAATGGAGTCATTCTGATTTCCCAAAAATCAAGTTGTTTTACAACCAGGTCCATTTTAATCAGCACCCCTGATCTAGGTCTATTTTAAATCAGTAGACACACACACACACACCCCCAGGAAGTTCCAATAATTTTTTCCAGTTTTGGCTTATTTCTACTTCCTATTAAAGAAACGTACTATTAAACTTAGTATTCTATTAAAGATACTAATCAAACAACTGCTCTTAATTTCCTGAGCTCCACATGGTCTTCCTGACCAGATTCACAGTAACTCAAACAGTTCTCAAGACACACATACGTATTTCATTTGAACTCCAAGAAGTTTTCAGAAAATACTTAGAGCCAGCTCAGAACCATCAAAGAATTCAGTTTGCCGTTGCTTCCAGGAAGTCATGGGATAGATTATTGAAGTCATATTGGATAGATTCTAACCACCCTTCATATTAGAGAAGTACCTTACCTGTTCATATTGAAGTAGTACCTGTTGATTTCAATAGGACTACTTGTGCAGTAGGCATCAGTCATCAGAACATAACAGAATCTGGCCCTTACTAAACTAGTAAGATATGGTCCAACTTTTGCTTCTTTGCATTCATAGTTTGTTCAAAAACAGTTCTAGGATACAAATACAGCATTTCATCAGCAATTCTACCAACATTTTTGTAATTCATCTGAAGTTTCTTAAAAGGTCCACAATATAAAGCACCCAGCCACTGATACAAATCACAGAAACGTTGAGCTGGAAGGGAGCTCGAGAAGTCATCCAGTCCAGGCCCCTGTGCCGAGGCAGGACCAAGTAAACCTAGACCATCTGTGACTGGTGTTTGTCCAATCTGTTCTTAAAAACCTTCAGTGATTGGGGATTCCACAACCTTCCTTGGAAGGCTATTCCAGAGCTTAAATACCCTTATAGTTTGAAAGTTTTTGCTAATACCTAACGTAAATCTCCCTTGCTGCAGATTAAGCCCATTACTACTTCTCCCACCTTCAGTGGACATGGAGAACAACTGATCATCATCCTCTTTATACCAACCCTTAACTTATCTGAAGACTATTAGCAAGCCCCTTCTCAGTCTTCTTTTCTCAAGATTAAACATGCCCAGTTTTTTTTAACATTTCCTCATAGATCAGGTTTTCTAAAACCTTTTCACTATTTTTGTTGCTCTCTTCTGGACTCCCTCCAATTTAGCCACATCCTTCCTAAAGACACAGTACTCCAGCTGAGGCCTCACCAGTGCCAAGCAGAGTGGGACAATTACCTCACATCTTATATACAACCCTCTTGTTAATATAAATACGCTTCTAAGTCCAATATAAGACACCACCTTCACTCATCAAGACACTTGGACAATAAAATATTGATGTTACTGAAAAGGCTTCATACATAAGCAGGGAGAAGGTAACTTAGTCATCTTTTAAGTAACTATTGAGCATCTCTCTCTAAAAGCTCTAATTCATGTCTGGGCTAGATTCTGCCCTCCCCTTACTCAAGGTGGGCAGTACCTTACTCATAGTTGTCCCACTAACTTATCGGAGTGCAGCATTACTCAACGTAACAAGGTAAATTATACCGCATAGAATCATAGAAACATAGGGTTAGAAGGGACACAAGGGTCACCTGGGCTAACCCATGCCAAGATGCAGGATTTGTTGAGTCTAAACCATCCAAGACAGATGGCTATCCAGCTTCGTTTTGAAAACCTCCAGTGAAGTAGCTTCCATGTCTTCCCTAGGCAGTTTGTTCCATTGTCTTACTGTTCTTACAGTTAGGAAGTTTTTCCTGAGATTTAATCTAAATCTGCTATACTGTAATTTGAACCCATTGCCTCTTGTTCTTCCTCTGTGGAAGGGCAGCATGTACTGATGCAGGAGCATTCCCTTTTACAAGAGTAGAGACCACAATGTATATCTGTATTGCTGTATTAAATGTAGTAATTCACATAAGTGTGCAGTACAAATAAATCCTACACCGACCCAACCTTTGCATACAAGAAAAGTCATCTTGCATGATTAAGTGTCCTAGCATATCTATTTTTCTATAGACTATAATATGCTGTATTATCTCAGCAAAGTATTGAAGCATAAAGAGTCTATTTAATTAGAAAAATATAATCGGAATCTGTATATTTAAATTCAAAAAATAAATTCTTATTTTTTTCCTACCTTTAAGAGACTGTCTACCACTTTTTTCCCAGGCTGATTTCAAAGTGTGTAAACAGAACACCAATCATTTGTTCCAATCGTAACTGAGTACCCAATTTTTTTTTGTGTTTGGTAAATATTTAATCCAAGACATTTCTTGAAGGGAAAAGCAACTTGCTGCCCTAGGAGTTGTATTTATTCATTTGCTTAATAGTAAACCTTTCATGTTTGTTATTTAGGATTTGAGAGAAAAGAACAAAAGTAAACAATTTAGCACAGAGAGCAAACTTCTCAAGGGTGATTTAGCAAGAAGCACTGAAGTAAATCTAAGGCAAGTTCATTGTCTTTCTGTAACAAATCAAGCAAGTAGTGGCTACAGCCAGCTTTTCTTGCCCTTGAAATAATGTGACTGCCAATAAAACAAGCCAAACACTCATCCTTCTGTTCTATATTCACAGGCAGCAAAAGTCCACGGACAGTGAAAACTTGGGAATTCAGATTTTTGCTACTTAAGGCCCAAATCCTGAAGCCTGCGGGAGTTTTGCTACTGTACTTCATTGGGACCTACATAAGGACAATTACACCTCATGCTTCCGGGCACAAGCTGACCTCAATCCTGGGTCAGGAAAGAAATGTATTTCTCTTTATTCTTATATGTACAGCATAACACCATCAGCTAGGCACTTTATGGAACAGGCCAGAGAAATCCACCTTCCTCTGAATGACCAAATATTAGCCATTATAAAAGGCAGAACATGGGACCAGTTGCCCGATTTAGTAGAGAAGGTTCTGTGTTCCTGGTTAGGATAGGAATAGAAAGCAGAACAACATTCATTATCTGCAAATTCACAGCTCAAATGTTTCAAATGCTTCTTTATATGCATTTCTTACAAATATGCCTGGAAAGCGCACACAAAACGTAAAGTTCTTTCAGCCGCGTGTGTTTATTTGGGGTCCTGCCGATATCTGCAGACATGGAGGAGGACACCTCCACAGATGGTTATAGCTGAAACTGTCAAAACTCCTCAGCTGCATTTTTGGCTTCATTATGTAGAACTCAAAATATTCAGAACACATTCTGTGGATAAAATTAGCCATTTCAATTTAAACTACGCACACAGTTAATTTAAGTCTTTTTAACCTCCCATTAAATGTGGCTCTCGTTCTCAGTGGGTCACAGCTGAAGAAAATCTGTTGATATAACTCACTATACAATTCTCTACTCCAGCATGGCAGCTGCCACCAATAATGTCCAAAAGATAAAACTCTGTTTCACAGATGGTCCACACCATTACTTATTCTCCCAGGAGAAACATGCTAAAGAACTTCAGAAGTTGATCTGGCTTCTGGAAGACTGGTTTTCTAGTCAAGTGGATCCAACCTTTTTAATGGAGGAGGATAGTCTACAAATATTTGAAGGGCACAAACACCAAGCAGACAGAGTTACTTAGTGTTATCTAAGGGGACAGAACTAGCAATAATGAACAAAAATGAAAGGGAAAATTTAGGCAGGATTATCAGCCTCCCCAGGGAGGTGGTGAAAGCCCCACTGTTTCAAACATTTAAAACCAGAAGGGATAAAGTCTTAGAAAAACATACCATAAGTAAGGCCCTTTGATTTCAGTTTTTACTGAAAAATTCCCAGCTTGTACAAAAGCTGTTACTCAGTTTTTACTGATTTTTTACCTGAATTTTGTACCACACAAGTACACAAAAATACTGTTTATGTTAAGAAAATCCAGTATATTACATTAGATAGGTATGTTTATGTTAACAAGTTAATCTAAGTGTCCATGCAAGGCCATCTGTTATAAGGCAATGGAGTGGAAGATATACATGAACACACACACACACACACACACACACACACACTGTACATACTGAATGTAAAGTTCATGAAATAAACCACAGCATTAAACTTCTCTTATTTCCAATACTCTTACTTTTCTCTATTTGTTGCTTTTTTTTTTTGTTCCTCCCATCCCCCAATATTAACTCCGATATTTACCCAGAAAGATTTACGTTAATTTTTGGAACTGATTTTTCATCCATTTTTTAATTATTGTAATAAACCCAGATAAATTCCCATGAATTTTTAAACAAAGCAAAAACTGAAAACAAAGGGCCTTGACCATAGGAAACAACACTGTCCTGGCAAGAATATGGACTAGATGAGCTAATATGTCTGTTCTAAATCAGACTAAAACCTCAGCTGAATCACTGAACACCAGCAGCCTTCCAGGCAGTAATTGTTTGGGGTACGATTGCCAGGTGTCCGGTTTTCGACCAGAACGCCCGGTCGAAAAGGGACCCTGGCGGCTGTGGTCAGCACCGCTGATCACTTTAACAGTCCGGTCGGCGGTGCAGCAGGGCTATGGCAGGCTCCCTGCATGCCGAGGCTCTGCACGGCTCCCAGAAGCAGCAGCATATGTCCCCCACCTCCGCCCCCCCCAGCTCCTATGCATAGGGGCAGACAGGGGGCTCCACACACTGCCCTTGCCCTAAGCGCCGGCTCTGCAGCTCCCATTGGCCGAGAACCGTGGCTAATGGGAGTTGCGGGGGCAGTGTCTGCAGACCGCATAGTGTGCGGACCCGCCTGGCCTCGCCTCTGCATAGGAGCCGAAGGGCAGACATGCCACTGATTCCAGGAGCTGCTTGAGGTAAGCATCGCCCAGAGCCTGAACCCCTGACCCCCTCCGGCACCCCAGCCCCAGCCCTGAGCCCCCTCCTGCCCTCCAAACCCCTTGATCCCAGCCCGGAGCCCCCTCCTGCATCCCAAATCTCTCATCCCAGCCCCACCCCAAAGCCCGCACCCTCAGCCCAACACCTCTGCCCCAGCCCAGAGGCCACTCCCACACTCCAAACCCCTCAACCTCCTGCATCCCAAATCAAGTCAAGCCCAATTTTTCCTTGCCTAGAGGCCGAGCTATTTTCAACCCCATTTGAGATGGGTCGGTATCCTTGATCAACCACAGATCATTTCCTAGCCTACACATGTCACAAGTGCATACAAAAGGCCAACACTGCGCTCATCAGTAGAGCGAGATTAGCACCCCTGGAGCTACAATTATATAAGGTTATTGGCAGAAACAGGTTAACACTGTTTCCCTGACTAAGACCAAGCTGTACTACGAACCAAGACAAACTCCATGGCATGGTTTTGTACCCAGAGGTTACTCCATACCAGTTTACAGGTACAGTTTAATATATCAGTTTACAGCATACTTAGGCCCTGTTTACATCTGTAAAATTGAGTCAATACTACTTCCTTTCTCCTACCCTTTGTCCATCTCGTGTATATAAACTCAGGACAGACATACTTTCGTGCTGTGTATGTATAACACCTCGCACAACAGAGTCTCAATCTCAGTTGCAGCACTAGGTGCTACTGCCACAGATGACAGAGGGATTTCTGACCATCAACTCTGAAGTGCTCAAACAAAAATCAACCAATTTGCTGAAGGAAGCAAAGCTGTGCATCACCTTAAAATGAAGAAAGGACCTGATGGGTAACGTATTTCAGAATAACCACACCTTTAGAGAAAAGGAGTACGCTTTGGCAAGACAGAAGACAAACTTTCAGGGTTGACTGCCATTTAGGGACTATGCCAAACACTTGGACAGTGTGGGACGGGGCGCGGGGTCCCAGCGGCGCTTACCATGGCTCCCAGGAAGTGGCCAAGTCTCTGCAGCCCCTAGGCAGAGGCATGGCCAGGCAGCTCCGCGCACTGCCCTTGTGCCTGCAGGTGCCGCCCCGCAGCTCCCATTGGTTGCAGTTCCTGGCCAACGGGAGCTGCGGAGCTGGCACTCGGGCGGGGGTAGCGCACAGAGCTTCCCTTGCCCACCATGTGCCATGGGGCCACAGGGACCTGGGCAGCCGCTTCTGGGAGCCACTTGGAGGTAGGGCAGTCAGAGAGCCTGCCTTAGCCCTGGACCCTGCTGTGCCGCCCTGGACCCTGCTGTGCTGCTGTCTGGACTTTTAATGGCCTGATCAGCACCGCCGACCGGAGCCGCTGGGGTCCCTTTTTGACTGGGCATTCTGGTCTAAAACCAGACCTCTGGCAACCCTACTCCAGTTGTGCACATGCTCTTGGTTGTTAGTTGTGAAGCTTTACAGTTCAGAACACTAAGCTCACTCAGTTAGGTTTGGATACCGACAGCGGACACCATGTTTCTTGCACAGATTTTGAACCAAAACCTGTTTCCTTACGCAAGGAAAGCTCCCACCAACTTCACTCAGAGTTTTGTTTAAGTGAAGAGACAGTAAAATTTGGCCTTTCACAATGATAAAACTATTAAGGCTCTCAAATAAATGTATGAACATTGAGGTTTACAAATCCCACAGCAGTTGAGTAAATATCCACCCCATTTTGCAAGATGGCAAAATGAGCCAAGAGAGATCAAGTGACCTCCCCAAGAACACACAGTGAATCTGTGGCAGAACAGGAATAGTATCCTAAAGTCTTTGACTCCTAGTCCCCCACTTCAATCCTATCCTGAACACATGGTTCATTTCCAACTACCCCTTTTCTTTTCTTCCCCCCGCCCTTGTATTTTAACTTTGCAACTGTGTCCACACACAACATTATACTTGTTTGTTTTGGAAAACAAACCAAGAACATTAATATGAAGATGGTACAAAGAAAAACACGCATGTGTGATTAGCTCTCAACAGATCAAAAAAAAATTAGGTGATAATAAGTATGAAGGTTAATAAAGCAATTCCTTTTGGTAGGACAGATCTGTATTTCTAGTTTATCACAATCATCCAGCTGTGGCAGACACACTGTATGAAGAAACAATATCCCTGTGATTAATGACCATAGATTTAAAGGCTAAAAATACATCCATTAAATTTCACATTTATCTGACAAACACATTTCTGGGGAGTTACTTTAGAGGACAGAGAAGGTGCACCCCATTTTTATCAATCAAAAGCAGAAGGAACTGTTAAACCTGTCACAAGCCAACACCTTCCTCTGATAAACAAAAGCTGGTTGGGGGAATAAAACCAAACCATATTCTCTGTTTGAAAAGCAACGAAATTGAAATTACAGCTAATTATAGCAAGACAACATAGGAATTACCTTGCTAGGTCAGGCTGCATTCCATCTAATCTAGCATCCTGTCTCTGAGTTACCAGTACCAGATGCTTCAGAGAAAGGTGAAAGAAACTCCATGGTGGACTACTTACAGAGTAACCTCCCCATTGGACTAATTATTCCTAACCACCCATCAGTTAGTGGTTGCCTTATGTCTTAAAGCATGGAGATTTTTAATATGCCTTGGAATTTATTTTATCCTGTCTTATGAAACTGAGGATATTTTCTCAGTGGTCACAAGCAGGTTTCAGGGGGTTCGCCAAGCAGGACCAGTGTTAGACTCACTGGGGCCCCGTGCATGGGGCTGAAGCCCGGGACCCTGAGCCCCACCACCTGGGGCTGAAGCAGAAGCCTGAGCAACTTAAGTGAGCTGTAGCTCACAAAAGCTTATGCTCAAATAAATTGGTTAGTCTCTAAGGTGCCACAAGTCCTCCTTTTCTTTTAGCTTTGTGGAGCCCCCTGTGGTGTGGGGCCTCAGGCAATTGCCCTACTTCCTACCCCCTAACACTGGTCCTGGCTTTTATATGCAGAAAACCAGTTGTTGTGGCACAGGTGGGCCATGGAGTTTTTATAGCACATTGGGGGTGGCCTCAGAAAGAAAAAGGTTGAGAACCCCTTATCTATATGAAGATCTAATCCCTTTCTTGAATTCTATTAAGGACTTGGCTTCCTTTTTAGCTTGTGGCAGTGAATTCCACAAGTAAGCTCTTTGTCATGTAAAAAAAGTATTTCCTTTTATCAGTTTTTAAAATCCACTTTTCCTTGCATTATGAGAAAAGGTATGCTGCCTATATCAAATGCCCTATTTTGTATAATCCTAAGAAACTTGCAGTGTGTAAAAGGCAATACATAAAACAAAAATCTGGTCTAGATTTCCCAGCAAGTCATGTAATGGGAGATGGAATTTCATTCAGCAAAATTAAATGAAGATTAACTGCAGAGATCTGAACAAACATGCATTATTAAGATGCTGCTGTCATGACCTCGCTCATGCTGCCATAGCATAAAAATCAAAACAACAAGGATTTATGACTAGACGTCCCAGACATTCAAATCTCTGCCACCAGTCCTTACACAGCCGCATAAGAGATTAAAATTAGGTCCTAAAAATCTTCAAAAATTATCTCTTACTGCCCCCTACGCACAAAGGAAATGTGCAAGTGTACATCCCAAAGCCAGGGGAATATTAGAAGGATGGAAAAAAAAAAATCAGAAGCTAAGATACAACACCGTATTCTACAAATAGATTTTTAGGCCCCTTTCTGCTCTCACTCATCCCATTTTAAGTCAGAGTGATGTAATTCCACTGATTTCAGTAGAGTCAGTGTGAGATCAGAATCAGGCCCTGTGAATTTAAGTACTGAACACGTGCAACTCAGTATTCTGTAAACTGGTTTTTAAAATTATCTTAATTTGAAAGACAAAAAGCTCTCATTGCACTAATGCGCAGCAGCAGCTAAAGCAAGGACAACTCTGTAAAGAAGGATGCTTTGCACTTAACCAACAATGGTACCTTCCATCTTGGAAATCAGACAACTCAATAATGAAGAATTAGTTTCACATTTCAAATTCTTCTGCATGTTAATATCACATCTTCAGTGTTTAATTTTATTACCATAAATGACTGCACCTATGGGATCATTCCACAATTCAAGCATTTACACAAATTCATTAGTAAGTCAGTCTGCATATTCCCTGGGAGATTCATCAGAGGCAAAGCCATGCATTCTCATAGCTAACGATACAGACAGACACCTATTTAGCCGCTCACATGCAGCAATATGGTCATATCCTGCCATCGTTCTGTGTACGGAGCTCCATTGAAGTCAATTGGAGTTTTACATTAAAATTAATAGCAGGATATGGCTGTAGTTAAGAAACCTATCCTTGACAAGCAATTTTTAAAAGAAGAATGAAATGCAACTTTCAGACATTAACACACACAGCCAACACATAGCTAGAGGAAATACAAGAGTCTTCCCCTGGGCCTGCCTGAGGCCAGGTCTCCAACTATAAACTTACATCAGTATAGCTACATCACGACGGGGTACGAAAAATGCACAACCCTGAGCGATGCAGGTTATACCAACCTAGACAGAGCTACGTCAATGTCCTGTCAACATAGCTACTGCCTCCCACAGAGGTGGATTAAATATGCTGACAGGAGAAGCCCCCCATACCATCTTCACTGAAGCGCTGCAGCATTTTAAGTGTAGACCTGCCCTGAGGATTCTTTGGAGGTATTTAACTGCCACAGGTGAGGTTTTTAGTTGGAATATCCATGGGGGAAGAGATGAAAGAAAATACTTCCCAGGTCTAAGCTTTCTGAATTAATCCAAAATCCTAGACAGCTACAGAACACACAAGAAGTAGTTTATTCTTACAAGTAGCCTCCCTGAACTCAAGTGGGTCTACTAGTGTAAGAGTTGCAGGATAGAGTCCCTAGATTGTATGGGGTAGGGGGTTGCACTTCTGGGATAGCCAACCTACATAGAGTCTGCACAGAGAAACTAGTTTAGGGAGGAGGGGATTAATAAAAGACTCCAGCTCCACAGACAAAATAAGGGGAGGATGAGAGGTAGAGACAGAAAACTCCGTCTTAGATCCTAGAAAGACCAAGTGTCAAGCAACAGTGAGTTTTTGTTGCCTATTTGTAACACTCAATTATACTGGAAATTCTGACTTTGGTCACTACCAGGGCAGTGATCACAAAACTTTAGGAAACAGTTGTAGTTTACTGTTGTGGTCATTTGCTTGTTCATAAACTAGACAATGGACTATGCATATTTTTATTTTACATTGCACATTCCTTGTGCTGTTGCTAGATTCTATTAGTCAGTGAAACCTTGAGGTCTAATCTCCTATAAAAATGGTTGCAAAAATGATTATTTTTTCCCTTTAGTGGTTTCAAGTCATGTCACAAATGAAGGCTACCAAAAAGAATCTTTTATTGGACCAACTTCTGTTGGTGAGAGACACAATCTTTCAAACTTTAAGCCTGGAGAAGAGCTCAAGGTGGCTCAAAAGTTTGTCTCTCTTACCAACAGAAGTTGGTCCAATAATCGGTATTACCTTACGCACATTGTCTCTCTCATACCCTGGGACCTCCACAGCTACAACTACACTGCATACACAGAGAATCTCTCTTTCTTCTCTCCAGTGACCTCTAGTGGTGAATACATGTGACAGTGAAGCCAAAGGAGGACCGTACCCTATTGCAAATAGGATCAAAGCGTGTTAAGGGTGAGGAAGATCTAGTAAGTGGAAAATAGTTTCCCCCCCAATGGAGACACAGATACTAAGCTGACACTACACTAAGGAAAGGTAGACATTCAGATACAGGTCCCCATCTTCCCCCATGACAGTTAATGAGGCAGTATGAGCTCGGGGGGGGGAGGGGGGGGGAAGCCTGCTAATCTCAGAATTTCCCCTTGAGAAAAGAGATGAAGTATCCTCAGACAGCTTCATTCTGCATTCCTTGCACTCCCATGTTTCCCACTGAAATCAATTAGAGTTTTGGGTGTTGAGGCAATAGAAAATCAGGCCTGCCAGATTTATCTACAACTGTCTCTTAGAACTAACTGGTAACTGCCGTTACTGTTATGGACTACAAAGAAACGTGCACACCAATTATTTTCATTGCACACGCAACTGAAACTTTACAGTTATTGCCTCGGATGCCTTACTAGATAAATCCAAACAGATCTGCAATATAACAGGAATAATGACCATATGGCAGAGGCAGGAGGTTTTTTTTGTTTGTTTTTGGTGGTGTGTTTGTGGGGGTTTTTTTGTGTTTTGTTTTGTTTTTTTAAAACACACTTAGCTACTGAGAGCATTTAATAAAACTAACATAAAATAGTAGGCCTAGTTCTGTAGTAGAAAACTCATCTTTGCACTTGGCAAAAATAACTTCTGTCCAATAACTTCTGAGGACACTTCCCATTCATTGTTCAGGAACACCACTTTTTCCTCTACGAACCCAAAGTAGAGTCAATGTTTGTGCATGCACCTGTATTTCCAAAGAGAGAAACTTCGGGCCCTGTCCTAGTCCCATTGCATTTCAAACCTTTATTTTTCTTCTTTTTTATTAGACATTTATGCTGCAATCACCCCTAGAGGCATCAACCAAGTCAGAGCTGCATTATTCTACAAATAGGTCAAATATATAGCAAGTGACAGTCCCAGTGCAAAGAGCTAGTTCCTGCTCTCTTAAATTCCTGAAAGACTCTCCAACTTTCTCCTTTAGTCAGGAAAGACAATTGAACCAAAACTTCATGCTAGCAAGCACTCTTGTGACAACATGAACACAGCTCACTGTCGCAGAGTGTCCCCTTGTTGCAAGACCAGGTGTTGCAGCACTTGCACCTCAGTTTCCCCTTAACACTCTTCAGCCTACTCTTGCCAGAGAGGTGACATGGCCCTCCAGCCAAGCCACTTTAAACATTCAATCCCTTCCAGGGTAACAGAGTTCCTTAGTCTAAGTCCAATGCAACACCAAAACAAAAGAAAGTCTTCTTTACAGGCGGGCTTCCAGCAGCAATGGCCTGTCTCACTATCACCCCAACCATCCAGGTCAGGTCTACCCTCCTTCAAAGGGACCCTGGCAGGCCACAGCCAATTCCTAGCTCACACTCAGCTTATTCCCTCTTTAGGAGCAACCCATCCGCTCCCACCCCAGCCAGCACTCAACTGCTGGACTTTCCTCTTCAGGCAGCTCACCTGTTCTCCTCCTTAGCCAGGGGGTTATGGCCTGCTTCCACATGGAGCTCCTCTTCTTAAATCCAACACCCAGCGCAGGTGTAGCAGGATGGGACTAACTGAACAGGGCTGACTGGCCCTTACAGGGGAAAGCCTCCCTTTTACCCAAAAGCATTCAGCTGTCTAACATGATTGAAGATTGTGGCATGCCACAGACTCTATAAAGCAGGGGTGGGCAAACTTTTTGGCGCAAGGCCCACATCAGGGTTGCGCAACTGTATGGAGGGCTGGGTAGGGAAGGCTGCGCTCCCCCAAACAGCCTGGCCCCCACCCCCTGACCGCCCCAGAACCTCTACCCCATCCAACCACTCCCTGTCCCCTGAATGCCCCCAGGAACCCCCTACGCAACCCCTGAACCGCCGCACGCGTCCCCCCGCCACCACCCCCTTACCATGCTGCTCAGAGCGGCAGGAGCTTGCAGCCCCGCTGCCCGCGCAGCGGTGTAACTGCGGGGGAGGGGGAACAGCGGGAGAGGGGCCAGGGGCGAGCCTCCTGGCCGGGAGCTCATGGACCAGGCAGGATGGTCCCACGGGCCATAGTTTGCCCACCTCTGCTATAAAGGCATGTCATCGTCATCTGCTTGTCCACCTAAAATGGAGTTTTATCCATTGTACCGTGGCATCATGGGTGACACTAAACAAATCATATTGTTCACCCCCAATTGGAGGGAAATTTTAAATACGAAACATCTATGCTACCAAGAGCTGTACTCTGTGCACTTTTCAATCCACATTTTTCCAGGCATCAGTGCCCTTTATTACGCTCCCGTAACTTTAAAATAAGACTATTGCTAAATCTTTTGAAGGGGGAAAAGAGCATTTCCCAACCTACCTCCAAATATTTTAAGTCACATTTTTGTTGTGTCCTTAGGTGATAGCCAACTGAGTTTACTGCTTAGTTTATAATTTACCTATATAGCTACAAGCCAGGGGCAGTAATATTTTAATCAGCTCACCACCTTGGTGATAAGGAAACTCCAAGTACTGAGCTTGCTCTAATAGCAGTACCTTGGCCTTCTTCATGTGACCCATAATTTTGCCCAGATCTTCAACGTCAATGACAGAGTTACGGCTTCCATCTTCCTCAGCGCCCGACTCCTCCTCGCTGGTGGTTTCAAATAAATCCTCCACCTATGCAATAAAGATTGCAGAAGGAATTTTAGAAGCTTGTGTACTATATTAAATATAAACCCCTGCCTATTCGAGCCTGCTGATTCAATTACACAACATGCGGCAAAGACTTCTGGAAGGGTTAACGATGGGACATTTGACCTATACAAGGCACACAACTCCCAGCTGTAGCAATAAAAAGCCTAATGAATTGTTTTTTTCAATGAATTTAAGAGTACACAAAGCATTTGACCCTCAGTCTCCTGGGAAATCTGGCTTCCAGATTCATTCCACTCTCTCTCTCTTTCCTGATCCGTCCATTTGCCACCATGTCATTGGCAGTTTAAATCAAAGGTTAGGACAAAGGCACCCAACTCCCATGGAATTTAGGCACCTCATTCCCTTAGGCTCCTTTGAAAATCCACACCAGAGTGATCAATATCACAGTGAACAAGACAGGAAGGGAACTGCTGTTCAAATTGTAACCTCCTCAGGGCAGGGGGCTTGTCTTACTCCCCCGTAAAGAGCCAGGCACAGCAGCTGTCCTGTATCAATATTAACAAAGCCTATTCCTCTCGTGGTAGCCTAAGGAAGAGGCAGCCTTGCACCTTCAAACCCATCCAGGGAGAAGAGCAACTGTCTTCTGGTAAGGTCTATAGTGCACTAGAAATGATGCCCTGTGCTCGAGATAGATGATTCAAGTGTCTCAGCATCAGCAGCTGTTGCTTTCACTTCCTACAGAGCAAGAGAGATGATCCCCTGATCAAAACCTGTTATTAACACAAACACTGTGGGAGAGAGACAAGCAGTTAGACATGTAAGTATTCAGAGGAAGAGACAGAGCTGCCTCAGACAATGCAGCCAATCTGCAGCTGAAAAGAGAGACCCTGGATCAAAGCAGCCCACCTGACCAGCGACAGACTGAAATGCTAGTGGCGCTGTTAACTGCTCCTATGGCACAGTAAAGAAGAAGCTTCACCCCGGCGGTGGAGATAACGTAAGACCCCTCTGAGAAATCAACATAGCTCCCCTTTATGTTGGCTCTGGCACATCCTTGCTCCCATTTAAAGGGAAACTTCCCTGTACCATTCTCTCTAACTCCCCTTCACACACACAAGCTTTAGTTCTACTTCTTTTCTGGCCCTCTGCTTGCACCCTCCTCAAGGCACAGAAGCAAGGGACAGGTGTGAGGGAAAAGGTCACATAGTGGATCCAAGCCCTTAGAGCTGGGGAAGCAAAGGGAGGAGTCCAATACCGCTCCAAGAGAGCCCACAGATTTCCTTAAACCAACCCAGCTAAGAGAGACTTGTCACAGAAGTAATGCCCTGTGATTTTTGGACCTACCTCAGTGTTCTCCTGCTCCGACACCCTTTGTTCATGATCTGATCCCTCCTTGCTCTGCTTCCCTTTGGATTTGCACTTGCCTTTCTTACAGTTCCCGCTACAGGGCTTCTTCTCCCCTTTGCAAAGTGCCTGGAGCCTAGCAAGGAACCTGGCCTTCCAAGCGTCGAAGTCAGCCTCGATGCTGCCATGCTTGCTTTTGGCTACATTACAGTCCCCCTCTGCACGAGTCATGACACGACTAGCACTGAGCATCCACAGCCATTTATCAATGTTTTTTCCAACCTAGGACAGGAGACGGAAAAAAGCCCATTAACAAGGCCCAGGAACTCACAGAGACAGTAATTCAGAAAACAAATTGGACAGGAATTTAGAAAGATGTGGCTAGATGCACGGCCATAGCAGGCTGACTAAGTGATTGGGAACCAGGGATTTCTGCGCTCTAATACCAGCTCTGTTAGATGCAGAGTATGAACTTAAACCTTAGCTCTATACCTCATAGTTTCTTCATCAGTAAAACAGTATTGATATCACCACTGAGTCTGTCCAATTCAGGGTGCTAAACTGTAGAAAAGATGTGAACAAACTGGAGAGAGTCCGGAGGAGAGCAACAAAAATGATAGAAGGTTTAGAAAACCTGACATGTGAGGAAAGGTTTAAAAAAACCTGGGCATGTTTAGTCTTAAGCAAAGAAGGCTGAGAAGGGACCCGATAACAGTCTTCAAATCTGTTAAGGGCTGTCCTAAAGAGGACTGTGTTCTCCGTGTCCACTTGAGGTTGGAGAAGTAGTAATGGGCTTAATCTGCAGCAAGGAAGATTTAAGTTAGACATTAGGAAAAACTTTCTAACTCTAAGCATAGTTAAGCTCTGGAAGAGGTTTCCAAAGAAGGTTGTGGAATCTCCATCGCTAGAGGATTTTAAAAACAGGTTGGACAAACGCTTGTCAGAGATGGTCTAAGTTTACCTGGTCCTGCTTCAGCACAGGACGCTGGATTCAATGACTTCTTGAGGTTCATTCCAGCCCTGTATTTCTAGGATTCTATAATAGATGTGTTTTAGGGGATAGTTTTTCATTTCACAGCATTTGCTAGTAATAACTAAACCTATGTATGTAGAATACCAGGTGTTGCCATCAGGCCATCAAGCCCCATACAAGTACATTAGTCTGATAAACTACATCTTTTTTCTCTTTCTGATTTAGGTAATCTCAGTCAGTTCATAAGGTTAAACACCATCAGACTATCACAGAGTTGGCGAATATCAAGATTTACATGATCTAGTATAGTAAATGAAATGCAGAGAAAGGAGTACTTTAAAAAAGGGAAAGAGGCAATAAGTCAGTGGTTTATTTTGCTCTTTAAAAAACATACAGAACAGCCTCTGACAAAACAAATATAACAGCTTTATCTACTAATTACTGGTTTTAAAAGCCTGGAAATTCATTTCACAATGAGAGATTTACAAAATGTATTCTGTAAATATTACAAAGGCTGGGGATCAGAGTTACTATATAGTTTTACAAGTGTCTGAATTGCCATCCTGGGGAAAACAATCCACAGGTTAACATAGTACCAATAGGAATCATTCCTCTTCGCTTTGAATGGGTGCTGCACTTGAAGGGGAGTTGGATCTGGCCTTAAATACTGCATCCTTTAAACATCTAATTTTCCAACTTCCTCTTAAAAGCAAGAGATCTCCAGAACACTAACTGCCTAACCTGAGCGGTGAAGAACACTATCAATCTCACTGATGTCTGCAGACACCGAAGATGCTTAGCAATTCTTCAGGATCAGAAAACAAAAAGAAATCCAGAGAAACTCACCGTGTTGTAGTGGTCCACATATAATGAATTTCCCAAGCCAAACACAGCATATCTCATGCCTTTCAGATAGGTTTTGCCAAACCTAAAGTCATTCACAGCCTCTTCTAACCATTTGCAGAACCATGCTGCATTTTCAGTTGGCTGTCCATCAGTGTAGGTAGCAACCAGAAACACACAAATATTTTTGCTGATTGCCTGAAGACAGCATAGCAGAGGAAAAGAATATTTTAAAGGGATGATCAGTGCATTTTCTAAAACAACTTTAATATTAGAGTGTCAGGAAGAGAATGTTATTGTCTTTTTAGAAGTCTAGGTATGAAGTCTACGGCAGAAAACCCCAGGCATGAAGCTGGTAAATTCACTTTGTATAAACCATGGATTCAATAAATTGGGAAACTGTACTAATAAACATTTTGCCCCATACAGCATTTCCATTCAAAGATCTAAAGGAACTTTTATGAACATTAAATAAATCTCAACACCCCAGTGAAGTAGGGATGAACTATTACTACTCCCAGACAGGACACTGAGGCAAGGACTTGAAAAATATCTCTATCTTACTGAGAAAGCTTGCAGCAGAACCAAGAAAAGAACTCAGATCTCCCAGGATCATAGGTCTGTGTTCTAGACAGACTATCATTCTACCTCCTCTTAGAAAAGAAATAGCAAGTTGATGTCAAATAAGGGCCAATATTAAATTACTTCAAGGTGGTGTTTTAGGCTGTAAGAAGCCCAGCATTGAAGGTTCCCATTTACCCCAAAGATGCACTCTTCAACACAAGTCTTATGGGATTTGCAGAGAACTAGGAGAGGTCTGCAGGGAGATGCAGAAGAGATAAGACCTCTCAACAGACCCAGGGAATTGTTGCATTTATATACTTTACCTGTCTAGGAAGGGGAAGAAAGAAAAATACTAACCTCTTCGGCTAGACAATCATCTGGATCATAGTTTCTCATGTTAATGATTTCTGCAGGCAAATTAAGGGAGAGAATAGCTTCAGCAAGAATTGTTGCAAATCCCTGGAGAGAGAGACATGGAAAGGCTTTATCTGCAATAACCCAACCGAAGGAAGAGCCAAACAAATTCATGAGAGGGGGTTAGAAACTCACAAACCTTTTAACAAGAAGCTGATATTTCATATGGCTATCATGTACAGAAATAGAACAAAGACAGCTATAAAACACACATTTTCTTTTTTAAAAGTGAAGTGCATTTGGTTTTGGAAAAAGTGAGTATTTCTAAAGACACACAAAAATCACACAACTTTAATCAGTTTTTGTCTTTGTCAGAGAAACATTATAAAGCAGAATCTCTCCACACAAGAGGAGTTTAAAGTGACACCAACAGATTAATAGAGTATATTTTAAAGGGTTCACATAATAACCCTTAGATTTTTCAAGATGAATAATTATTTAAAATCTAATTTCCTCTTCACTTTTTTCATTGTATTGGACAACAAAAGCCAAATTTACGCTTCAATAACATTTTGAATTAACTTTGTCCATGTAGAATAAAATTACTTTTACCTTAGCAGTGCCAGTCTGAGAGCCATAGAAAACCTTCACCCCAGCAACATAAACCTCCTTCGTCTTTGGCATTGTATATCCATTTATTAGCACATCTTTTGTTACTTTAGATGGAGTTAGCTTCTGGGTGGATTTTTCATCCTACAAAACAATTGTAGTATCCCAATCTTACCCCTTTCAAACTCATCTTAAGCTAGTTTTCACATAAAATGCAAACCACCTGGTTAGATCTTCAGCATTAGGCTGGTGAGCGCTAGCAAATGTAACAGTGATCATTTTTAGAGTTACAACTGGCCCATAAAAACAATCAAACTAGCATCCTCTCATTTAAATAAGCCATGTTTCTGTAATCTTATCTCAGATTATAGAGTGTGACTTGATCACAGCAGGTGTCTGAAGACATGCCTTCCTCCCATCCCACATATCTACACACTTCACCCACATACACAACTGAATATTTTATTAGGGAGTTTTTACCCTCTTGAATGGCATAATCCTGCTCCTAGTGAAAATCATGGAATATTTATCATTAACTTCAATGGGAACAGGACTTGATTCTAAAACATCAGGTGTAAGCAGCTGGCAGAGATAGGATTCTACATTTGAAAAAATGCTGGCCCCGTCCAGAATGTCAAATCTTCTTCACATAATAAACAGAAGTGATTATGTGAGATCAGTTCACATGTCGGTCACAAGGCAGTAAAATATTCAGCAGGTATACTTTTGATATATTTCTAACACACTTCAAGTACTATGATTTCCGAGTATGCCAAACCACATTTAAACTTTAAGAAGTTAGAACTTGCACGTGGCCTAGAGCGGACTACACTGAAATGAAATGCCACATTCCCACATCAAAGTGGGATACATTTCAGTAGTAATCAAAGGATTACTGTTGTAACACTCTGGGATACTTCCAGTTGAAAGAATATAAATGCTAGAATTGTGAAGTCTCACTTACCTGCTTTTTGGCTTTGGTGGTAATGAACTGAAAGCAGATCCAAATACCGATGCCAAAAGCTGCACAAGAGTAGATGTAAAACCTGTTTAGCCATAAGGACATCAGATGAGTGTAGAAGAAGCTCCATGTATCCACTGATGCATCTAAAATGAGAATAAATCATGACTGCCCTCTTCCAACTCAGCAAAAGAAGCAGCAGCAGTTTCCTTCATCAACCATTTTAAAAAAGCAACACACGCACACACAACACCTACCAGTCTCATGACCTTAACTATTCTCAGTCTCCAGATCACACACTGACAGGCAGAAATTGAAATGGCTTTTGACTACGGACACAACCATTATAAATGAATTAGGGGACTAGCTGGCCTTTCACCCAGTAAAATACTGCTGCATAGACCGAGCATAACTACATTCTCATATGCAGGCCAAAGCCTTGGACTGTTACATGACATCCTAAGTTTCAACAGCATAGCTCTGGTGTGCTTAGTCTTAAACATGTTCTATGCCATTATGAAAAAAAACGAGGAGTCCAGTGGCACCTTAAAGGTTAACAGATTTATTTGGGCATAAGCTTTCGTGGTTAAAAAACCACTGCAGATGAATCTGAAGAAGTGGGGTTTTTACCCACGAAAGCTTATGCCCAAAATAAATCTATTAGTCTTTAAGGTGCCCCCAGACTCCCCGTTGTTTTTGTGGATACAGACTAACACGGCTATCCTTCTGATACTTGTGCCATTATAGACTCTTAAGAATTAATACAGTCTTAATGCAAAAGCCAAACTTCATCTCATTGGCCTCAGTCTTGCAACAAATCCAATGAGTGCAAAACCTTGCACCTATATAGAGCTCTGCTGACTTCAAAGAGCTCAGTGCAGGATTAGAATCATTACAAACTGCTCAAATTATACAAGTTTTAATAAACTGTGTATCAAGACATGCTTAATATTTTGATTAAACTGAACATACTTTATCAGCATTATACAAGGCGCATAACCACAAGATTTTTATTTAAAAACAGGATTAGCTTTTAAAGTATAGTATTAAGAGCAATATACGTTACAGTGTAGTAAACAGTACTACTTCCCCATTCTCCGTCTTTACTGGTTATGTGCAAAATGTTCAAAGGCTTAAAGATCATAAGCTAACAAAATAAGACTAACTCATTAAATTAATTCTTTCTGAAGAGCAGGGATTGAGCATTCACATTATTACTTTTCATGCTCCTAACTGGGCTCCCAACATCATGACTCTAATAGGTACTGGGGTCTGAGATCAGGTCTGCTATCCCACAAAAGAGTGAAGTAAGGGAAAGGAAAGTTTCTTGGAAACTGAATGCAAAATATTTGGTTTTCTCAGCAACGTCCATTGGGAATAGTCATAAGACTTCTCACACTGATTGTCAGCTCACTTGTTAATTCATTGCCCCAATTCCACAGCTGGCCAGCTTTGCCTAGCATTTCAATCAGAATGAGCTACTTGAAAGGAAAGAAATGAGGAGTCACTGAGATAGCACTCTGTAACCAGAGCCAACCCTACAAGCAGCTGCCTGTCAGAGGCCAGAGTTGTAGTACAGACAATGCTGGAGACCAGAAAATGTTTGTGAAAATCACTGTGAGCAACAGATGTTTTCCAATATTCTTGAAGCAGCAAAAATCCAAAAAGCTTGTCTAGATGGAAATTTGCACCAGTGTGACTACACAGATGTAATCACACAATTGCAAATTGCCCTAATCTAAACAAGCCCTTTAGAATCAGCTCAGTTAATAAACTAGTTTCCAAGGTCCACAACCAAACCAAGAGCACCAGGCAAATAAAAGCTTAGCCTAGCCTTCCTTGGAACAAAAATGCCTTTTTGGTAAAAGGGATATTTAAAAAAACGTAAGTTTTCCTAGAAGTCTGGAGACCTGGGTGCTATTCCCTGCTCTACCAGTGGCTTGGTATTTCATCTGTAACAAGTCTCCTTCTCAACCTCTATGCTCTCATTCCCACTCTTTGTAAAATGGGGATAATGTCGCTTACCCACTGAAGCAAGGCCAGAGAGGATAACTCTTCAAACAAAAAGGTTTATTAGACGCTCAGCTTTGAATCCAAATAATCCTCTGGGTCAAGGTTTTATTGCAACAGTTTCTAATTCAATCCCACCTAAAAGCAATCTGGCCAAAATCTCTAATTACCCTCCTCCCATGCAGCAAACTCATAACCCCAAAGATAGCCCCTCCCATTCCTCACTGCTCCCAGTCACACATACCTTCCCTTTGTGGAGTTTAGATACACTCAGCTGCCTGTAATTAACACCCTTGAACCCTGGCTGGAAATTAACACCCAAAAGCCAAGGCTATTAGCTGGCTCAGAGGTGCTTCCCCCAGGGGCACCACCGGAGAAGGGTGCAGCAGTAATTCAGGGTTACCTTCATATTATTGTTTCCTACATTTCTCTGATACTAACAGATTTCGCTTTGGGTGTTTCCATCAGAGACATGTTCCAATCTCATTTCTATCTGTAAAGCCAGCCTGCACTCAGGTGGTCCCAGCAGCCCCAAGGTTTTAAGATATTGGTCACAGGGGTCACCCCTTCCAGGCTCGGTGTTAATTTGACCCCTTTTTAAAAGAATAAGCAACTGAGTGTATGACGCACTCAGAACTAAAAGCGGCAAGTGAGTGAGCCCGTTCCCAACTTGCTGGGAGCAGCAGGATAACAGGCTATTCCTGATGTGTGATGGCTAAATCAGTATCATTTCAGTTTAATAGGAGATATGTCCTCTGTCAGGGCACTAGTAACAACGATCTCACCAGGTCTCTCCACACAATAGTACTTACCCATGGCATGAGCATCAGCACAAGCAGCCGGCATAGTTAAGACCTGAAACACCAGCCAAAAATTCAGTATTCCAGAGCGTGATGTGGCAATTTGCAGCTACTCTTCTACGTCTTAGGTAACAAACTTAACTGAGACACAGAAATCCCCAGGAGCTGCTGGGGGCAGCCATGCTGTTTGCAGAGGGATGCTGGGAGGTTTTTTTCTCCTTCCTCCCCACTTCACTTCACAGATTGCTACTGATGAAAAGAAAGCTACACAGAGCTCAGGGCTGGCGTGGCAGTGTTTTCTTCCTGATGCCTAAAAAACAAAAACACAGGCGATCACAAACACTCTAAACATTTACAGTCATAGAAAAACAATCTCTCATACGCAAAACCATCAGACTGGCAGTGCCACTTCACCGGGCTAAAGAAATGGGACACTAAAACAATACAATAAAGACAATCGCGGCGGGGGGGAGCAGCCGATCCTACACGCACCCCACACACGCGGTCGCATAGAAACCGAATGCCACGAACAGTCACAGAAACGCAGTGAAGCACAGAGCGACAGGCAGAAACGCAGCCCGCCCGGGAAACACGCCGTGCTACAAAAAAACACACAGAGCCAGGCCACTCTCACCCCCGTCTCCGACACAATCACGGGAACACCGTCCCCCACGCCAGCCGGCCCTCTGGAGCTTTTCACTGCTGTCGAGGAACCCCACCCAGGAGCCACTGGCATCCATGCCCCAGAGAAGGGAGGCAGGCGGCCAAGACGACACGGTGATGGGCGCGCGGGCTGACTGGGTGTGAGCTCCTCCGGCGGGGCCGGTCTCTCTGCCGCCTCCGCAGCACCCTGCCCGTTGACGGTGCTGCGGCCATAACCGCGGTGCGATGCGCTCATATTAATGCACCATCACGGCGGTGTGGTCCGCTGGGGTCTGGTGTGTGGCTCAGGGGGTGGCCCGCTGTCACGGAGGGCCCATGGCGGGATGACACTCCCTGACCAGGCCGTGTCCTGCCCCCTAGGTCCGGGGGGCTGGGGGCAGGCACGGGTGCGCCTCAGGGGAACCGTGCACGGCGGGGCCGGCTCGGGGCACTGCTTTCAAACCGCCCCTCTCCCGGGCGCCGGGGCAGGCACGGTCAGACCCCCCACCACCACCACAGCGTGCCGCGGCGCTGTGAGAGCCCCGCGCCCGGGAGCCGTGGCCTGGCGCCCTCCCGCCCCCGGGAAGACTGGGCCCCGGGAGGGGGGAACTGACCCCACGCGCGAGGAGAAGTCTCACGCGCGCGCACACACCCCCAAACCGCGCGCTCTTCTCCCTGTGCGGCCGCTGCCCCGGAACCCTTCATTCGCGGGCTGCGTTTCCCGCCCCGGACGCCTTTCGGCGGCCCCTCGAGCCGCCTGTCTCCAGAGCTGCGCCGACGTCACAAGCGGGGGCGGTGGTTAATAGCCGTGGCGCAGCGCCGCTTGTTGACAGGTTTCCACTCCCGTCTCCACCGCCTGACGGGCCCCCTGCGCCGCCATGTCCATCTTCACCCCCACCAACCAGATCCGCCTCACTAACGTGGCCGTGGTGCGGACCCGGCGCGCCGGGAAGCGCTTCGAGATCGCCTGCTACCGCAACAAAGTCATGGGCTGGCGGAGCGGGGCGTGAGTACGGGCCGGGGTCGGGGCCGGGCTCGGGCTGGGGCGGGGGCTGCAGGGTTGTGGGGAGGAGGGAGATCTGGGGGCGGGGAGGTCTGAGGCAGGTGCAGGGCTGTTGGGGAGGGTGGGAGTCCGGTGTGGGTGCGGGGCTGGGAGGCGGGTGAGGGGCCGGGGAGACGTTTGAGGTGGGACCCCCCCCCTCGCTGGGGGGTTTCTGGGGGGGGAGGAGACTCGGAGGTCTGGGGCGGAGGGGGGTGGATGCCCCAGGCGGTGCTGGGAAGAGGTGCCTGCCAACATCCAGCTCCTAGTGAAATGGACAGGTCAGGCCCTTCCCCCGGCTGGGCTGACTCACCAGTACCCTACTGCTCCAGCTGGTGCCAGCGCTTATAGAGCGGGGGTAACCTTCCCTCATCCTACTCCAGGAGCGATTCCCACCCAGGCATTGGGGGAGGGGTTCGCAGCATGCAGGGAAGCTAGGAGTCGGCTCTGCCCTGAGTTACTGAGGGGGGTCTGAAAACACCAACTCTGTCTACATGGGGGCTCTCTGGAATTTGAAGAGTCCATGCTCATAAGTTAAAGCATGTAGATGCTCTCATTCAGGAGTAAACACGGCCTTAGTTTCCTGTAACTAAGCGTGGCCTACACTCAGGCTGTGTCTACATTACCACTTATGTCTGTATAAGTCAGCCTCTGAGTGACATAAGTTGCATGGAGCTAAGCACTGGTGTGGACAGCACTGTCGGTGAGAGAGCTTTTTCCACTGACCTAGCTGCCACTGCTTGTTGTAGGTGGATTAATTAAATCCATGGGACAGGTCTCTCCTGGTCGCTTCGAGCGGCTACACTAGAGAGTTTATAGCGGCACTCTCAAGTGTAGCCATAGCCTTAAAAGTTAGGCTGAGGTAGCTACATCAGTCAGGGGTGTGAAAAAACACACCCTTGAGTGCTGCAGTTTTGTCAAGGGAAGAATGCTTCTATCAACCTAGCTATTGTCACCAGGGGAGGTGGTGTTCCTTCATTGATTGGAAAAAACCCCTTCTGTTGGCGTAGGCTGCATGTATGCTATGGGGTTATGCCAGCATAGTCTCCTGGATCTTCCCTGAATCTTTGCTTGCCCTTTGACGGTATCTTCACACCTTTAGTTTATTTGCCTTAACTTTTCTAAGTGTCCTCCTATCTTCTACATGAGGAAGTGTCCCTCCTTTGAACCTGTTGCTCCTTCTCTTCTTCTTGTGAATGTTGTTTTACTTCAGGATTTAGAAATACACTCTGTTGCCACTGCCAGTTTTGACTGCTCTTATTTGGAAAATATTGATCTGTTTTGTGTGTTGCAGTGTTTGTACTGAGGCTTGCAGTTGGCAGTGCTTGTTTTATGTTTCTGCACCACTAATGTTGAAGAGGCAACAGAGTTTTGAGAATAAAGACCTGTCCCTGCAGTCACTATCAATCCAAAACTCTTATTTTGAATGTCTTTTTCTCTGGGATTTATATTATCACTATCAGCATAATGTTTGAGAGCTTATTGAGAGTCTTTTCTATTTCATTGTCTCAACCATGTTTTTTCTTTAGCTTCTCTGAATAGCTAAGGGTTTAACTTCAAAAAAAATCAAAGACTAGTCCCACAAAAATAATATTTTATATGTCATATTTGGAGTCCTAAAGGAACATTACTGACTGCACCGACTTAACTAGCCATTGCTTAACCCCAGCATCTAAATTTTTTTTGTGAAAACCAACTCTTAAAATCAATGTTGACATTTTTTAAAATTCCAGTGAAAATAGTTCTCTGTAAACAAACATTCTGCAGTGCATGCAATACAAATGTTTCAGGATTGAGAACCAAAGTGAGACCGACTTAACTGATTTTCATGGTCCCACTTGCAAGAAGTGATGAAAGTAAACAAGCAGTATAAACTAGAGGAGAAATAAATTGGATGTTAAAATTCTTCCTTTTTAACAACCAATGTGGTAATAGTAATCTAGAAAGGAAATTTGCTTCTCCTTTAAGTCACTTGCTGGTGTCCTCTTAAGAAGTTAGTAATGAATTAACCAGTCCATAAAGCTACAAAAGGAATCTCCATGTTGTGTTAGATACAATTAGGTTTACCGAGGGCCCCGAACAACATTCCTCTTGGTGAGAAAGTCCAACAGCTGCCCACACTCAAGTTCCCAGCTTCCACTAATTGGTACCCTAGCCTCAGACACAGAGTAGCAATCACAAGACTACTCCCTGCTAGTTAGTACTATGCTTGCATGTTTTCTGATTGTGAATACAATTGTTATTTACCAGTGAAAAAGACATTGATGAAGTTCTACAGACCAACACGGTATTTGTAAACGTCTCTAAAGGTCAAGTTGCAAAGAAGGAAGATCTCCTCAAAGCTTTTGGAACTGATGACCAAACAGAAATCTGCAAGATGGTAGGTCCTCCATACATGAAAGCATAGAGTTAACACACCTTATTGTGAATCACAGAAGATTCTAGCCATCCTCCATTAAAATTTAGCTAACTGAATCTCCATCTGTCAATTGATGCTGTTAGAGATTAATGAATTCTAGTATATTACGTGGTGGTGGGTTTTTTGTATTATTGATCAGGTTTGGGTAAACACATTCTTTCCCTTCTCTTTGGAAATAAAGTGCTTTAAATCTGTGGTCTTCAGCACCACTTTGTGCTTGTCTTGTGAGCAAAGCAGGGTCCTATCAGATCAGTAGACTGATAGGGGATGTCCATGCAATGCCCAGTTGCTATAGACAAGTGTGTTGCTGATTCAGTCAAGGATACGTTTCTCTTCCAGTCGCTACTGAACCAGCTTCCTGGTGGGGAGAGAAGGGGCATTCTTCTTGATACCTGATCTTTCCAGTGAGATTTATAAAACTGAGTTCTGACCCTTGCACTTTTTATATAGCATCATTAGGATGCATTGTCCTTTACATACATGTCAGAAGCAAAGTCCCCATCCCAAAGAACTTTAGACCAATTTCTACTGGAAGATAGGGATGGAGGGAGGGACGTAATAGTTTTGTTTCACACACGTTTTGATCCAAAGGAGTTTAGTTATATTGGTATATTTATAATGTAAAAGGAATGAGTGGGGGTGAATAGTTAATCTGCATTTTTAATCAAACAAGATATTCAGTAATGCTGTTTATTTTGAAATAGTTTGTGTTCAAGATAAACCTGTTATGATTTTTTATTTTGGTTCCCTTGTTGGTACGCGTATATAAACTGTTAACTTAACTTGTAGGATTTGACCCTTATCTTAAAAACACTAGTTTCTTTTTTATAGTCTGATGAGACAAGCATTACACTTTTGCGTTAGGGTTTTTTGTATTTATGAAAAAATTCTAGGGTTATACTTGACATGCTGCAGAACAACCTAGTCAAATTAAATATATATACACTATTTTTTTATATATAATATACATACGATATATGTCTTAGCTGTGTGTGTGTGTGTAACTGTTACTTTGAAAACAAATCAGTAACTTTCCCAGAGCTAGGACTTCTATTCCTCAGTCAAATATGTATTATAACTATTTAATAGAATTTTTAATTCTTGATTAATCGCGTCTAGATTTTAACAAAAGGGGAGTTGCAGGTGTCTGACAAAGAGCGACACACACAATTGGAGCAGATGTTTAGAGATATTGCAACTATTGTCGCTGAGAAATGTGTGAATCCTGAAACAAAGAGGCCATACACAGTAATCCTTATAGAAAGAGCCATGAAGGATATCCACTATTCTGTTAAACCAAACAAGAGTACCAAACAGCAGGTCAGTATCACTCGCCAAAAATTCTGTTTAAACTTAAAATAACTTTTTTGTATGCAGTCTAATTATTAACATCCACAGGAGTCACTTGAGGCTAAATCTAAGGATGGTAAGTAAGCATTGTTTGACACAGAGGTGGCACAGGAGCTGAATGTCAGAAAGAAACACATATGTTCTGAAACTTTGTAATTTGGTTTGTATCTGCCCATGAAACGGGGAAAGGGAAACGAACTACAGATTATTAAACAGCAGCAACATTGGGTGTAAAACAAAAGCAAGAATACTCAACGCTCATGCTGTCGTCTTACCTCTTGTTCAGTGGGACAGTATGTTTATCCTTAATTTTGAATGTCCTGGCTTTTATAGTTTCAATATAACCACCTTGTTTAACATTTCCAGCTTTTCTGACACCTTAAGTCCAATGCCAGCAATACTTTATTGAGAAGATCTGCCTTTTTATGTTAATCAGTTCTGATTATAATATACCAAATGTATTCCAGGGGATGGTACCAAGGAATGTTTCTGGAGCATCTATAAGCTGTTGTAAATAATGCTCAGTCTGAGTGTGGGATGTGGTGCTATGTAAATAACAAATGAGTATAAGTGAATTTCATTTGTAGCTAATGTCTTTTGCAGGCTTTGGAAGTGATCAGACAGTTAAAGGAGACTATGCAGATTGAGCGGGCTCACATGAGACTGCGGTTTATTCTCCCAGCAAAAGAGGGCAAGAAGCTAAAAGAGAAGCTCAGACCACTGATCAAAGTTATAGAGAGTGAAGACTTCGATGAGCAGTTAGAAATTGTAAGAATCTAGTTTCCATAGTTAATTTGTCTACGTTTAGTTGCTGTCTTTTGAAAGCTACATGTAAAACCTGTGTTTGGGTTAGCTGAAATTGAACTAAAGTGCTGAAATCTGAATTAATCAGAGATGCATAATTTAAGTGTTTTGGGTTTTGTTTTGGTATTTTAATTCTTCATGGTCTTAGTGACTGCTTTCAAGCCTTGCAAGGCTCAGGACTGTCAGAACACTTGCTTGAGGAATGAGAGTTCTTAACCAGCAGGCATGACTCTGTTATCTTCCTGTACCCATATTTGTTGTAGAATTACTGCTCAAACTTTGAAAAGTACAGTGCAGCAACTTTTAGCAAGTGCTATGTTTAACATCCTCTTTTTGCCAGTCCCCTATATGTTAGGATGTTAAATTTTCATTATCTTATGGTGCATGTGTTTTGCACTGTATCTTACTGCAATTCAGTTCTGACAGTACTGTAATTTATTTAAAAGGTATTCCACCAAAATAATAGAACAAGATGTGTAATTAATAATACTTTGGGATACTTACAACAGACTGGGCTGCTTCTGCAATTTCACTGCTGCATTATCAGCAAGTCAAGCCTTGGCAGGTGGAGTTGCAAAACTCCCTTAAAGAAAAGATGGATCCATGTGGATTGATTAAATATAGGCTTTTAGGAATGTGGAAAAGCTTTCTTCAGGCCTATTGGGTCAGTCATCTCTGCATATTAAAATGCCATTGGAGAAAAGGAAACAGTGTAGGCTAAAATCTTCACTGATTGGTATGTAAAATGTTTCAGGTATGCCTCATTGACCCAGGCTGCTTCAGGGAGATAGATGAACTGATCCGGTGTGAGACTAAAGGGAAAGGCTCTCTTGAAGTACTCAGTTTGAAAGATGTGGAAGAAGGAGATGAAAAGTTTGAATAAAACCCTTCATCAACCTCACTTTTGTGGTAAACACTATTAAGAGGTAGATTTAAGCCACCTCATTCTGTTACTTTTATTTTTCCAACTTATTGCTGCCAAATAACTGCTGTCACTAGTTCTACTTGAGATTTTTCTATGCCACGTTTCCTTGCATCTGTCTGGGTAACAAGTGCCTTTTTATAAAGAGGTGTTTTTGAGTGTTCGATTTGCACTAAGGATAAAGCTGTAGGATTTAACAGTGAAAGGCTATACTAGCTTTTGTTTTGGAGTGGGTATTGATTATCAGTAGTCATTGGCGCTATCTAGTGTGCCAAGTCCTTTTCCCTTTTAGTGGTGGGTGGAAGACTGCATATATCCCAGAGAGGCTTATTGTGTATGAGGAGAAACATGCACAGGCAAGTGAATTAAATGAAGTGTCACTTAAACCAGTGCACAGAGTTAGTGTGTATAATATTAACCTTGTTTAATGGCAACATAAGTAGGTGTGACCTAGACTGCCACATGCTACTGCTAGAGAACTTTAGCTATTTTCAAATAGCAGACCATTCTTCTATATTTTATTCATGGGACACATGCAAAATATACATTCTAACTTGGGGAAAAAAGTGTTCCCCTAATTCATTCTTTCAACTATAAATGAATTATAATATACTTAATATTTTATAGGATCTGGCACAAGTGTAGTAGTCTTCTATGCTTCTGTGAGGCTGAAGCTGTGCTTCCGCAGTCTGCAAAAACTCACTATTAAAATAAACCTGATCTAGAATAGACAAAGGTATCTGCTCATTGAGATTTCCCCTGCTAGAAGTTGGATGTTCCTCTTCTCATCCAAGATAAAAGCGAAAATGCTTTAAACTTCTCTAATATCTTCATTTTAGACCCTTCGTATGTCTTGCTGATGTCCACACACTTTCTATCAACCAACCTGCTGCAGAAGATATAGCACTCTAAACTATTTTCTTGCTAAAATTACAGTACAGTTTTTTCAAGCTAGATAGTATATGAATAATACAGTTAAGCAGCTCCAAGGGATGTATTCATACTTCCTGAGAGAGCATACAAAATAGAGGGGAAAGAGAATAAATGATACTAACTTGCCTACCCATCCATAGATAGTTCAAGGATAAACATGGAGTTTAAATAGTGCCCCTGTAATTAAACAACTTCTGACAGTAGTACAATGCAGCAAAACATGGATTAGTTGTTTGGTACAATTTCTGTTTCCTAGTTTTAGGGGATGAGCAAGTACACTGGTCACTTGCTGACTCCTAGAGGTAAGCTGCATATGTATTTTGTGATGAAGTTGTCACCTGTCCTCTGATTTGATGCATACAGTTTCTGCAAAGACTTAGATGTTCTTAGTTTATAACTACAACAAACATACTACTAACACACAAGTACCTAGCAAAGCCCCTCTGTCCCCCTCTCGGGCATTTACCTTCCCTTTAGTCTTGCAGCCTGAGCTTGTTCACAGTTCAGATTACAGGGGAGGCCAATAATAAATTTAGAAGTACTTAAGTTGCATTGGAGTTTAAGTCCCACTGATAGTCAATGGGATATGGGCTCCTTAATCATTAAGCATTTTGAAAATTGAAATTACCTGTGTGATTTTGCTGCTATGTCTCCTTATATGGACACACACTAGATTAAGTGGCTATACCTAAACTATGTTAAGACATTGATTGTGCTAATATTTGAGCACTAAAGATACTCATCAGTACTAATATCCCATTGAGATCAATAGGCAATTCATTGGTTACATCTAATGTTTTGGGTTGCCTGCAGCTTCAGCCATTACTGCATCCATAATTGGAGCTGGTTTTTCTTTAGTGATAAAGCTTAGCTTCTGAAGAGCAAACTTAAGAGCTAGCAGGAGAATGAGATGAGTTGTAATAATTTAGTAGAATCTAGTTCACACACTGGCTGAGAGTGGGGGAAGTTTATCAGCCTGTAAAGCCTTCTCTAGGATATGGGTGAGTTTTTTCAGGTTTTTTTCTGTAGAGGGAGTTCTTTTTTTATCTTTTTGTAATTTATGTACAGTTGGTTTGTTTAGTATTTATGGGTCAAGAAGAATGGCTGACAAGTATTAAAACAAACCTTATTAAAGTTGACTATCACATGTGGTGGTTTTCAGTTCTGCTTCAACACCTGTACTTCCTTGCACAATGTTTTCCTGAATATGGATACAATTCACATTTCAAAGATACATCTAGAGGCTTATAATTCTGTCATCTTACTGTTTAGAGAATAAGCAAGCTAAGTGAGGAAGTAGAGACAAAGACTAGTAAAGGAGCACACAGTACACCTACTTGGCTGTGCTCAGAGCTGAAAAACTTCCAGTATTTCATGCTTTGCCTTTAAAGGTAAATCCAAGCAATATATACATACACCCTTAAAGCTGACAGCTAGAAGAAATTGAAACTTTATTCAATGTACTTTAGATTTAACTTATAGGACTAGATGTTTATGAACATTATCTGTTTTTACTCAGTCCTACATGTTCAACCGACTTTAGCTACAACTTTGTATTGTCTGCCATAGAAGTCTGTATGAAGATCTCAGTTAAATACACATTTAATGCACAACATCCTCAAGTACAAATTGGTTCTACTGATAAAGTAGATGCTGGATACCATGTTTAGTCTTCATCAGAGATAAGTCCCTCTTTAGCAGACACCATTAGGTGTCTTGTCTCTAGTACTTAAATTTCTGAGACAGTATGTTATACAGAGTCTTCTACAGGTGTCAGTAGTGAAGGTATTCCACATCACAAGAATCATATAGAAACAGAAGCCTTGCACTTCCAAATTAAGGATTCGTTCACATCTCTCCATAAGACATCAAAATAATAGATGTACTAAGGCCCACAAAAAAGCCTGTCCAATCCTGAATTAAGAGCTAAACTTTCCCTAATAGAAATACAAGTCAACTATGCAGACAGTCTTATGTTAGGGATAAGTGAAAAAATGTTCTGTGGATTAACAAATATGCTGAAACAGGCTTCAGAAGTGTCACACCAGCTGCAAAGACTTAAACACAAAGTCCTGTATGCTCTATGTACTTTTTTTTATAAAAGCAGGAATTTTCCAAAACATCACTTCCTCCTAGTGTGTTCCACTGACTGTTTGCTAATCTTTGCTTTAAAGGGTCCTGTATTTCAGTGGTGCTCTGTAGTTTAAAATGCACTTTAAATTTAAAATGCCTTTTCTCCTAAAGTGTTCTCACAAAGCACACATGATGTAACTTGGCTCCTATATTATTTCATGTTTGCTATTGTATGAAAGATGCTTGTTTTTCAGTGCTACAGTCATAGGCTGCCTGTCTGGAAACTGAGCAGCACCACACTCATGACAGGATGTGTTTTGATGCTGACATCATTGAGTAGCTAAATGTATATAGTGGTTTTGTGTAAGTAACTTTTGTGGCAGGCAAATGGATTACTCTGAAATTCTACCTTTTCACCTCTTGATGAAAGCATTACTGAATTGCTGAGACACTTCAAATGTAGATCACGTCCGAGTCATGCTGCTGAACCTACATGCAAATCAAAGAGAAGTTATTTCCACCCACCCTAACGTTCTGTTTAAGCATATGAGTGGGACCCAGGAATTCCTTAGCTCTAATCCTGGCTTTGATATCAACTCTGGCCTTTAAGAAGTCACATCAAAATGGCTTGACTTATTTTCCTGCCAGCCCCATGGAAGTTTTCCAACTGAAAGACATCACTTTGCAGTTTGGATTTTATTTTTCTTAAAACAATTACCTGTATTATTTGCATTAGGAAGATGCTGCTTCTGTCCAACCACATTGGACTGTGTATCTTATAATTCTGTGCCCACAGTCTGCAAGTTAAGGTCATGTGACAGTCTCTAGTGATTCTGAAAAATCTTTAGAATAAATATATGAAGGAGGTCACGGGCACAGCTCAAGTTTATTGATAATAGAATAGAAACTCTTGCCCTAACCTCATTCACATACATCAACTTTCCTTTAATCCTCCAGTTAGTTCTCTGGCAACCAGCACAATTAGTAGTGCATAAATAAAGTTACTTGCTGGTAACTTAAATAACAGTTACCTGCCCTTAAAACAGTCTCATGTACAGACTGAGCTTTTATATCCCCAAATGTATTTACTCACTCACCTACCTGGAAGGAGCCACGCATACAAGGACACAAGGTCTCCCTCATGGACCCACACAGCACTTGTGTGAAACAGCTGATAGAGAGGCAGTGTTCTATGACCGTTGCCATGTAAGAGCTGAATTGTAGGTGGTTTGGTCAATTTCTGTTACTAGTATCTTATTACTTACCCCTTAATGCTGGAAGTTAGGTTTTCACAGCCATAAAATACTAGTGCAGAAGGGAGTCATGTTTATGTTTTAAACTGCTGATGCCAGCACTGAGGACACTTTACTTTCAAGCTTGGTCAAACTATAAAGAAAACGCAGCTATTGAATACAAATCCTCTTGTTGTCTAATGGGATTTATCTTCCATTTGTATTCCAGCTTTGACCACAGGTGGAGTGGAGTCAGTTGGTCTCATCTTAGCCCCCATGATGCCCATGTTATAAGCTGCCTTAAATGGCATGAAACTGAAGGACTAGAGTAACTAGCAGTCCTCCACAGTTTGGGATTGAGGGGCACTGGCAGAGCTGGGTGGAAGAAGCTTGCCCAAGCTATTAATTCCTTACTTTCACAAGCAAGAAATTCATTCACATTTTGGGAAAATACATATAAATCCCATTACCTTTATAATCTGTTTTCTAGTTCCTGTCCCCACATTGCTGGCAACCAAGGTATTTGTTTGAAAAGTTGACTTTTCCACAGGCACTGTATGTTGATTCTTGTTGGTACATGGCCAGCTGCTTGTGGCATTTAATGGATAAGCTGGGAAGGGCTTTCGAAGATTCATATCCAACAAGTCTCCAGCTCCAAAGGTTTTCATCCATGAGGGAGCCTTTAAAGAACAGAATATGTGAAACAGTGTTCTCACTACATCAGCTCACATTAAGCCAAAAGCATATCAAATACAAGGACCGGAAATTATAGGAGCCTTCTCTCACCCAAGCCTCCCTTTTTTCATCTCTCACATTTTAGTCTAAGGTAAATTTCTAGGTTTGAAGAAATCTGGAAGGGCTGGGGCCCTGTTACTGTTGCACTAGTCCAGAAAGGGGCTTGAAAGTTTGTTTGCTGAATCACTAGAATCTGGCATAAAAAGCTGACTTTCACACACACAAAAATATCATCACACCTGAAGAATAAATAGCCACAAAAAGCATGGAGTAGAAAGAGACTGATAACAGTTAAATGTAGCATAGTTGTAATGAGCTTGCAAGAGCTTATTTTGCGCAAAAGCCTTCAGCCTTTATGGGACTCTGCCTGGGAGCTCACAGTCTTTTGACTGTTATATATTTGAGGGGATTCCTCCCATAAAAAGCTTCCAACAGAAAATGCCACTTTCAATGTCTCCAGACCCTCTTTTCACATATTATCAATAGAGATAGTGAATGGTGTTTCTCGTACCAAAATACGAAGCATACGTTTAGCATATGCTTTTAGAAACATTTTAGGGATTCCAGTGTTCCTTCGTTTATTGTGTCAACCGAACCTTCTATATTTATTAACTTCTATTGCATAAGTAAGGTTATCTGTTATTCTTATTATAAAACCTATATGTATGGTTACATACATTTCCTATTGAACGATCCAAGGATCCAAGAACTTCATTCCAGTGAGAGTAGAGCCCAGTTTGTTTTTCCTCTAGTTTCAGCGCATGGATTTCTGACTTCAGCTCTTTCAATCGATCTTCAAATTTTTTGCTCTTTTCCAAGTAATCTAACCTGCAGCCCACACAGGGAGAGAAGAAGCCAAAAAATGAATCTAATTAGCCAGTGGTAGCTCTAACGGAGGGTTTTGTAGTTTTTACATTCATCTATTTTGTAAGGGCAATTTGTAAGAAATGTTCATTCTAAGCTTCTGGGACAAAAACCATCCCCAGTGTAAATCCACTAATCTTACATCAGAGATTAATTTGACACTAAGTTATTCAGTTGACAGTCAATAACTTCATCCAATTTGTATTTTATTTATTCTGATATTTGCTCCACATGGCCTGAACCTATGTTCTCCAATTGTCTCATTACAGGGAAAGGCTTTCAGTGACCCTGACTTTTCTTTGGTTGTCATTACATTCATTCTGAATTGCTAACAGCACCTGCAACATTTAGCCCTGCTTGCTGAGGGAGGTTTTCTTTAAACAGGGAGAAGTCAAAACAAAGTGGAATGGTTAAAAATGTAAGCTCAGGCTATGGGCTTCATGTATATCCACAGGTTTCCCATTTACTTCCAGCTGATCACAGCAATACCTGCTCCCCCTCAACTATAAATCCAGCAGTCACACACAGAATCTCCTGTTAGGTGTTATTAAACAGTCGGAGAACCAGCTTTGTATGGGAATCTGCAGAATCATAGAGGGTCCCGCAATAGGTATAGATAGGACATCTGTGGTCTCTTGTCGTCTACTTAGATGATAAGCTCTTTGGGGGCAGGGACCATCTTTTTGTTCTGTGATTGGACATTGCCTAGCACAATGGAATCATGGTCCATGGCTGGGGCTCCTAGGTACGACGGTAATGCAATTAATACGTGTAGTAGCTCCTTGCGTTGTCAGCTAATTTACTATCAGAACATTAATGCATTTCAATCAGTCAAATACAGATACTGCTGAAGTTACAGCCCAGATACTCCCATATGGAGCCAAGTGATATACAGGAATCAGGCTAGATGACTAATGGTCTCTTCTGATGATAAACTCTATGAAAGTATAACATACATTATAGTGCATGCAGAGTGAAAAAAATTAAAAGCATGAGTCTTGCCACTTTATGTCCATTTGCCCAGAATGCAGCTTATAAACCATTTTTAACATTCAAGGTAGCCTCAGAACCAACTTGGTACTCTCCAAGGTCTGTGTTGGCAAGCAAGTGTAATATCTAGGAATATTTTGAATAGTCTTTTGATAGATTTTAAAGCCACTTTTCACAGGAATGTAGGAAAGACCACAACAGAACAAAGGTTCCCCTAGTCCAGGATACAGTCTACAATGGGGCAAAGGAAAGGAAAGCCCTCTCAATGCACCAGTCAGTTGTTTCCATCCTCCTGCAGACTCATATCGGAGCAGATTGCTTTGCCCCAGGCAATGTATTCCTTTAAACCCCAGGGCTCTGTATTCTTCGTGGCTAGATGCCAAGAAAACCTCTTTTCTCCTTCTAAAAAGCTAATCTGTTACAGAGCTGATGCTATTACTTCCGTATAAGGCAGTCACCCATATGCATTGTGGGGAACAATCCTGCACTGGTATGAGGATACATCAGAAGACCTAATTGGTATTTTCCACTTCTAGTTTCTCAGGTTAAGACTCCCTAGTTTATTTACATCTCAGGAGTGTTCCAGTACCTCTCTCTTTCTATCTCAAAGGACAGTCTCTTCAGATCTACATCTTTTAAATCCATCTTTACAGAGCCTTTGTCAAAGCTGACATCTCTGGTGTCCGCAGGTGAATGAGGAGGATACCGGGCCACATGCTAAAAGACGCAAGATAATCAAAAAGAGTTTGTTCCATTAACAATACAATTAGAACTTTTTTTTAAAAAAATTTCAACTATATTTCTAGCTTCTACAAGAATCTCAAAAACAGTGTCTCCAAAATTGACGTTTTCCCATTGATTCTAAAGATGGCTGTAAGCATTTGTATCCCTTTCCTCCCTGGCTGGCTGGCCCTAAACAAATCTTTTTGAAATAAAATGTTAGCCTTCAATGAAATACATTACAATGCATACAGACTGCGTGCCAATGAGAGAGAAGCATCATGGCTCGAATGTTTTCCATCTAATTTTAAACTTTGTGGATATCAGAGAGAGTGCAGCATGTGCATAGATCCATTTCCCCATAAGCAGGATGAGTGGCATTTGCTCCTGGCACCTCAGGTCACAGTGGCAAATACTGCTTCTGTGCAAGACCACAGCTTTATTTTAACACAGACCGGGAGGAATAAACTTTCATCTTATCCTGTTTAACTATTATTTTTGTGAGTGTAAGTACTGAGGAGTCTGGCACTTTTGACAATTGGACTCGGACACTTTTGAAAATTTTCCCCTAAGTTGCTTGCCCTAGTTCACATAGTGACTCAGTGGCAGAGAATGGAATAGAACCTGACCATGCCAGTCCTTGGTTTTGACAATTCAGATTCCCCCTTTTGCTATACTGGAGCATACAAAAGAAGTTTGAAGCTGCAGACAAGTTTTTGTCCACAAAGCTCCTTTGCTGAGCCCTTCCTAAAGTTCTCTCAATGTCACGCAGTTTCCATATTTCATTTCTGTCAATACGACATCCAGGTATCCTTAAATTGCAAACATCTCTGGGTAGTGTGTAGGCTATGTGATTAACAGTGATGGTGACAGATAGGTAATTTAAGCAATATCTGTCTAATCTATCATATGTTAAAATTGTGAAGACCAAAGACTGCAAAGTACAAAGACATTATAAATACTTCAGTTTGGTAACAAAGTGTCTTGAGCAAGCTTCATGGAGAATGTGTATTTACTTGTCAGTTACATTGTATCTACATTTAAATGATGATTGGTTATTTGTCCACTCTCCAATAAAGTGCTGCCCACCAGAACCTAAACTGGGTAACTTACAAGATAATTAAGCTTCGTTACATCCAGAAGTTTCTGCTTTGCTTTTCGTTCAGCTTCCCTGGCTTCATGCAGATCCTGTTTTAGATGTTCAGCTTCTTTGGCTCTGTCAGACAAACATACTGTGAATGTTAGGTGGTAGATTTCAAACGCATGGCAACACACTGAGTTCATACACCTAGCTTGTTTCCTGAGAGACATCTGTTAGCCTCTGAAATAGTCTCCACAGGTGGAGGCCTAATTGCATGGGAAATTGAAAACTGGACAAAGCACAAGAAGAGGTGACTGCGGAAACAGTCCTGCATTAGCTGGCTGATTTAATAGATCTTTTCTATCTCTAATTCCTATGGGCCCAGTTCTGCACCCATTGTCTTGTAATCTCTGAGCCTTCAACCATTATCTGGCATCAAAGATCCCCTCTGGGATGCTGGTTTGAAAAGTAAGTGCTCCCTGTTTTGGGGAAATGCTGTTTAACACTACGCTAGCATAAGTAAAGTGCCCTCAGCCTACCAAGGTGATAAGTACTCTACAAATACCTATAACAACAAAACATGAGACACGCCCTGTATTTTAGGACAGCACTGAGCCCTGGGATTCTATACATGTGTAAACAATAGAATATACATAATCTACAACAGTGTGTATATTAAATGCACTACACTGGCTAGGAACCCCATAATAGAATCCTGCAAACCACTTATGAGTTTAAACTCCTCTAATTAGCATGGGGTCTAGCATTCACAAGGCTTTAAATTTAAGTTTAGACTCTCCATTAGTAGCCCTCAGTCTTTCAATAATGCTAAGAAGGAGTTGCTGCATAGTCATGGTTAAAACTATAGCTGAAGATGCAATTTTTGCTAAACAATTTCTGGCACTAATTTCAAATACACTGGTACAAGGTGGGAATGAACAAGATGCACAAAGCTGTGAAGTGTTACCTGGGGAGTTCCTCCTTCCACACGTAAATTCTGGGAGGATAGTCACACAGTATATCCACAAGTGCCATGGCTGACAGATGTCACCCACCAAACCCACAAGCATATCTAACCTTCGATCTGACTCTTTCACCAGTTTTATTGCGATCAGCTCTGTCTCCCGCATCTTCTGCTCCATCAGACGCTTCTCCTCCTTGGTTTTCAGTGCTGTGATCTCCAACCTCTGCCGCTCTTGCTCAGCTTCTGCAGCATTCTGGGCCAGCAGTTTGGCCTCTTCTTCTGCAATCTGAGCTTTCTCAGCCAGCAGCTCTGCTGTTTCCTGGGACCGGAGCTAAAAAGAGACATGATTTATCTTAGCTACAATGATGCAACATTTAGAAAGGAAAAATAGCTACAGTCAGCTTAGAAGCAGGAGGTCTTTCCCCAGCAGATCATAATAATGTTAACCCTTAACATACCAAGGATCATTATATTAGTCCTTTGCCCTCTTTACTGAGGGCCTAGAGCAAGTAAACGTTTCGAGGATATCTCGTCTCCCTCTGCTCCAGTATGCTTGCCTTCCTCTCTCCCTCACTCCTTCCACCATATATGACCTCTCCTCCTTTACTCAGCGCTGGACTAAGACATCACCCAAAATGGGCAGAGCCTAGCGAACTCTGCCTGCCTCCTTTCAGCTGTCAGTCCCACCTGCTGCTGGCTTCAAACAGGCTTCTCCACAGCTTCCATTCCTCATGCAGCCTGCTTTCCTCCCTCTCTGGTTCCTGGCCCGAACAAGGTGTTGGCAGAAAAAAATCAGGGGGAAGTGGGTGGTTCCCAGCAAATGGAGATTGGGGGCAGGCCTGGCTCCCTGCAAGAGTGCAAGCATACCCTGCCTCCCAGAAAGTCTCCCTCCTTTCCTTAACAATAACCCTCAGAGTAAATCTACACTGCAATAAAAGACCTGTGGCATTGCCATGGCTGGCCTGGGTCAGCTGACTCAGGCTCACGGGGCTCAGGCTGCAGAGCTAAAAATTGCAGCATTGACATTCAAACTTGGGCTGGAACCAGAGGTCCAAGACCCCATGAGGACAGAGGGTCTCAGAGCCTGGGCTCCAGCCCGAGCCCGAACAGCTACACTGCACTTTTTAGCCCTGCAGCCTGAATCCTGTGAGCCAGAATCAATTGACCCAGGCTCGGAGACTCGGTCCCATAGGTTTTTTATTGCAGTATAGACATTTCCTCAGTGTCCTAGCTAACGCCACAGGAAAAGGAGCTTATAAATCTTGACGTCACCCAAGGCCAGATGACATTCACAGACTACTGTAACGCTCACCAGTGCCTCGTTGGCTTGCCGGGCTTCATCTTCCATCTGGAAGAGGCGCCTTTCCAGCTCTTCTTTGGCTCGCTCGGCTTCTTCTCTGAGCTGCTTCTCCCTGGCCAGCCTTTGAGTCTCCATCTGGAAAGATAATGAGTGATGCTCATAGACTGGGACTGCCGAGCAAACTGGGTAAATATTTCTAGAGAACTGAAAGCTGTCCAGCTGCTGCACGGCTATCTGCCACTGTCAGGGCATCTTGCAAAGTGCCAGGGCAGCTCATCTGCATTGAATCCAACAGCTGGTGAGCCTGGTTATTTAAAAGTGCTGTCCATATGGAGCACGTGTGTCATGTCTCCCTTTGTACTGCACCTTGTCATGAGCATCCCTCTACCACAGATACCACCCATACACAACACACATCTCCTCAGACATTCCACACCTCCCATAGCTGCTCATATTCAGTCCCTCCACAGGCATCACCACAGACACACCCACCTCTGCTTATGGTATGAACAGGTAGGGTGAGGAAGCATGTTTGTGTGATGAATGGAATAGATACTTTCAGCAACAAGAAGCAGAAGGAACCTACTTTTTGTCTAGCCTTTTCCGCCCTGGCCTGAGCTTTCATTTGCTGGATCTCGATGGAGTCAACGTTCCTCCTTCTCATGAAGAGGTCGTGGTTTCCAATGCACAGCTGTAAAACCTGCAGAAAGCAAAGCAATTGCAACACAAGTAAGTTGCAGTGAGCTGGGGGAAGAGCACGGCACAGGAATGCAAACACATCTTCTACTTGGGGGCTAACTTCAGAATCGTCAGGAGCTAGCAATTCCTCCAGGTTGTAGGTTTCTAGCCTAGCAAGTCAAGGTAAGGCACATCTTTAGTCAGCAAATATATGATTTGGACAGGTTGAGAGCAGGCTGAAAGTCTCTCTCCTTATTAAGTCACCGTCTCTGGCACTAATTTCTCCTCCAGTTCTGCTGGTGTAAGAGAGGTAAATGGAACTCCTCTGGGGTGAAGGCATATGAAAGAGAAAAGCAGTAGTGGCATGGCAGGTCATCTGCAGAAGACCCTGCACAGGTGCATAATAAGATTGCAGGTTGGGAAAGGATATGGTTTAGCTAGGGAGAGGACTGAGCCAGTGTCTTCCCCCATCAATCCCGTAGGGATATTTCAATGAAAGATAATGCCAACCCAGTCAGCAGTATCATATGCTGCTTCCCTTTCCTTGAGGAAAGTTGGGACAGCAACAGACTGAGAATCCACACAGGCACTGCTCCTGAGGAAGCAAAGGAGGCATCATGCCTTCCCACAATGCCCTAGCCTTAGATCTGCAGGATTTCCCTGTGGCTCTTTGGTCTTTTACACAGTTGGCGAGTCTCCTCCCATACCCATTCTAAAAAAAGAAAAAAAAAAAGTGCAAACTCACCCACAAACAGAATAATTTAGAGGAAATAGCAAGTGTTTAGACAAAGTTTTCTGGTCCCTGGGTGGTTCTCTCATGTAGGGCACAATATGGTACGTCAGTTTCTCTCATTAATTTTTACCAAATCACTGCAACACTAATTTTTATTATGGCTTCAGGCCTCTTAAGTACCAATATTCATGACACACGACCATGGCGGCTATTCTGAGAATAAGATTTCTCATTCTGATATCAATCAATGCAACTGGGATTGTTACTACATTCAGATTTTTTAAAAGAGCAGCAGCCCACTTACCAGTTTGTTCACTTTGAGCTGAGAAGAAAAGAATTTGAAAACTTCTGCTTTTTTATCAAGAGGTTTAATAGTTAGCTGGGGGAAAAAAAATAAATAAAGGGAAGCAGAAAAGTCTGGATCAATAAAAAGCTGAAAGTATTGAATACTATTTCTACAGCAGACAATAACGAACCCACACCTACAGGAAAGTATTATCCCCAGCATCGAGGGGAAACAGACAAGACGTTAATGATTACTCGAGACCTCAGAGAGAATCAGAGCCAGAGTTGGGATTTGACAACAAGAGAGTTCTTAGTTTCCAGTCCTGCAATCAGATTGCTAAGGGATTTTAGAAGCTGAAGCTGCCAGCAATGGGGCCAGTTAGTGCCAGCTGTGACAGTGGCTTTGTGATGAACTGGATTAAGGCCACCAAAGTCAATGGTCATCATTATAATGAAGTTATTATTTATCTCTAGAAGTTGTCATTTTAACAAATTTAATACTCCAAGCCTGCCCTTGTGAAGTATCCAGCACCACTGTGGTTATAAAACAAACAAAAAAGTAAAATACAGAGCAAAAAGCTTAAAGGATAAGAACTCCTGGACATCAGGACCCATTCATGGAATTTTTGCTTTTCCATATTCAGAGTCCATCTCCCAAATTGTTTTCTGAGGAGTAAGTGAAAAGAGCTATATTGCAAGAGGGCCAGCACAGAGTGTTTCACTTCCTATGTTCCATTCAACAGTACGATAAAAGCAGCTCCCTTCTTTTAGATCCTGGCTTTTGCTGCGACTCATGAATTAGCACTCTATTACGATTCACTCATTTGCATTTTGTTGCATAATCTCAGTGCCTATCATCTGATTTTAGATACAGTTTCACTCAGATTATAAATAACTTGTTATAGCTCATTTCACTGTGTGGGTAACAATCATTCAAACATCTTGCCCAAAGCAAGGCTGTGTTTGAATAGCAGAAGATAACGAATGTTTTAATACATGCACACCCCTGGCTTTGGATTTCCACTAGAGCAGAATTTGGACCCCAATTTGAAAGGACTCATTGAAAAGAAAGGAACAGACTGTGTTCCGCTTTTACTGTTAATTCCTGGGGATTCCAGTGCTGATGTTTTCTCCTGATCAGTCTTCCAGTTAGCAATATTTCAAGTCTCTCTCACACCTTCCCCTCCACACTCTCCCTTCTTTGTATGGAGGATGATCTGTAATCTCTTTAAATTCAACTGAACTCTTATAAAATGTGCTGGGTTTATAGCTCTGGAGACAGACGTCTTCTACTTATCCACAGAACAGGTAGAGTGCAGGTAGAAAATGCATAAGCCTCCCTACATTCCCTCTCTTGCCATAGTGCCTCCATCCTGACCTGGAGGGACCAGCTCTGTAAATGAAGATAAAGTTCAGTCTTCATGGACCATTCAATCCTTGGCTTCTCCACGGAGGCAACTGGAGCCAATCATGGTGGCTTTTGTAGGCCTTATCTTCTGGAAAATGAACACAAACCACCACACTTTTTTCACAGGTCAAAGAGCCATCAGACTGCAATGATGTGCTCAGTTTTCAGGGAGGGCTGAGCACCCATAGCTCCCCTTGAAACCAATGGGTGCTACAGGTACTCAGCACCTCTCGAGGGGAAATTCAGGCCCATAATTCTGAGTTTTGTTACGAATCCCCCATCCTCAGATTTTTTTCAGCTGTTCAGATAGACAGACTGCTTCCAATCTATTACAAGAATCCCTGTGTGTGCACGCACGACCGCAAAAAGAGTAATAGGTTAGATCCATCCTACCTCTTTCTCACTATAGGAAATGTTTCTGATACCACTCCATTCAAAAGACTTATTTGGAGAGAACCTGTTATTTATGCTGTAGACATGAATACCTTTAGCATCAACTCCAAGTAGGAGATCTGTGTCACTCTTATTTTGCTGCAAAGGAATACAATAAATTACGACCAACATCATTTTGGGTGGCATGTACAACCACACTCCAGCGACTTGTTTATTCTAAGCAATGTATTTGTATATTTTAGAGGCTAGTGTCTCCACCATGTACTGGGTTTATTAGTCTACTGCCACCTCTAGCTAACAGGCGTGGTCCTTTAGCTTAGCCAGTAGAAGCCCATAGTTTTAGATCCAGAGATCCCAGGCTCAGTCACCATAGGTGACCTCACTAGGGGGTCATCACATGCAGATATCAAAGACCTTTTACAGACATTACATAATTAAGCCTAATAGTTCTATTCACAGGAAATTATTGTATTTATTTTGCAGACTAGTAAGCTGAGAGAGAGTAGTGTGTCCGTGACCACATGGCCAGTCAGTGGCAGAGGTGAAAATAGAACCTATGGTTCCTAGTGCTAACTCCCCTGCTTCAAGTATCAGGAAACACTGGCACTAACTGGGCTGAAGATTTAGAATCAATTAATCTATAGCAACTAAAAATACAGCTTAATAGGATACACTTACAGCAATAGGAAAGTAATTGACACCATACATCTCCAAGTCCTGAGCAATTTTCAAATAGTTCATCTTTGCTTCATCCCTAGAAAGCACAAGAGTGATTACACTTGGAAATTCAAGTAAATTCCAACCATTTTCCTCTCCTCTAATTTTACATTACTATTTTGAAGAGAGCAATCCTAAACAGGTGACTTGATCTTTTGCTCCTTTGTCATTTGGTTTACTTGCACTTAAGTTTTGCTGTACAGCTTTTAAGATCTGCACTGTTAAGTTCATGATCTATTGCTGACAGCTTAACCAGTGCAGTCTACTCCAGATGACCAGAGTAAAGCTTTACCAACCCTGTTTGAGTCACATATAGTATAACCTTTACCCATTACTGGTAACTGGCTCTGATCTCATCTCTGCGTGTCAGTTTTGCCTCTTTCAGATGTTCACAGATGCCACTGGCTAGAGACCTGTGTCATGGAAGACAATGTTAGAGTAGGAGTTTTCCCCTCAGGAAGTGGTTCACTGAGAAGTATTGCTGTAAGAGGCTCCATACAATATTATACACTAAAGTCCAAGAGACACACCGAAGCGGTCCTTTGACTAACAGAGAACTTCTTCAGCCACTGATCAAAGTAATTGCCAATCCCCTTTCAAGGCAGGCAAAATAATAAATACTGAGGAGAGAATGTTAATGTGCATCCAGGGCAGCTAAATAAAGAAAAAATGAATTCAACCAACTTGGGCTAGATCAACTCCACATGCCTAAAACTCTTATTGAGTTTTATTTTATTGCCAGACATGTTGAGTACATCACTGTTAGTTGTATAAGCCCTGGAACATCGACATGGAACAGCACCAAGACAAACCCCATGATTCTTGCACAGGTGATTCCCCCCCTTTCCATCTTGGTTCCTAGCTAAATAGACTCATGCCTCTATAATCCTAGCAATTTCTCTCATTTCCCTAAGTAGGTATGAGATATATGAGGTTCATTCTCTGTCGCTTAACATGGGGCCTGGTATGGTGTGCCTCTGAAACAGGGCCTCAACCCCTCCATTGGCCTCAATGCAAGTTGAAGGCACTAAGTCTATCTCAATTGCTCAGCACCTGGTATGAGCAGGATCTTAGGACCAAAATATTGTATTTTTCCATTCAGCAATAAATGTTCCTATTAGGAATACAATGTTGATAAACCAACATAAATGGGGTCAGATACCCATCCGATGACTTATAACTGTAAAACTCCACTGAAGTCAAGTGGGTTGTACTGATGTAACAGATATGTCTATGATCTCCCAAGAGATGTTACAGTACCTGGCAATACCCCTGTGCTCTGCATACCAAGCCGATATCTTTTCTTCCCACATGTCTGCTGTCATTTGATATTGCCGGAGGACCTACAGAACAGGGAAGGATTTGGTTTTCTTTTGAACATACGAAGACATGTGCTGCCAATGGTGTTTACCTCCTGCCGCTCCCAAACACAGTGTATAAGGGTCAACAAAATTCACAGCTGGGACTTGTTACCAAGTTCAGAGAAAACACACACACACACACAGTGTGAATTCCTGAGGTTACAGCCAGCTCCACGAAAACATTTGATTCTTCATGCAGCTAAAAATATTCATGTTCAGGCATGGGAAATACTTACTCTTTTGGGTAACAGCTCTTCTTGGGCAAGAAAGCCTGGCTCATGAAAATTCGGGTCATAGTCACCATACTGTCACAGGAGACGAAAACACACTTGGTTAAATACCTGCAGGATGCTGGAGAATTTGGTAGCTGGACAACTTTTGTCTAGAATGACTGCCTCAAGGGGGAAATACAGCCCAAGTAAATGGGCTTTGTACAGGGATCCCTTAGATGGGCTTGGGGTATGGAATTTGTCATTAGTCCATGGCCAGGGCATGTGGCTTCAACAAGCCACTGTTCTAGCCTATGGACTGAAATACTAGGCACAGCCCCTTGCAGAAGTTCCAGTCTGTGAATCCATGTAACTACAGATCCAGTGACTCCTTCCCTGTCCCACCCTCCCACATCCTCCTTCGCCTCAGCTGATTCAGAGACAACAAGGAGCCCACTTCAGCTGCATTCTGGAGATGTGGTGGCTTTGCTGGCTCAGCTATTCCTCCTGTACAAATACCCACACATGGCTACTGCAGTCAGCAGTGCAGAGGGCTTTGTGCTGACCTTCTGCCATGGGGCAGTTTTGACCCCTGTGAGCATATGGTGGCCTCTGATACTTAATGTCCTCAGTTCCCATTGATTTCAGTAAGAACTGAGGGCACCAGCCACCTGCAGGATCCATGGACATCTTTTAAAGAGCCAGGAATAATTTTACATTTTAATATAAGCTTATACCAAAGTCCTATAAACAGATTTTCAGGATCAAGATATTCACACGCTCGCACTCTGCCTCTTAGTGCAATACGACAATCCAGAGAACAGGATCTAATTTTAGTCCTCTACCTTGTTAAAAACAATGTAAAATAGCAAACAAGCCTCTCTCTCCCTAATTGCAAGTAATTGTATATAATATAACTCTTCTCTTTCTGCAATACCTCCATGTCCTCAGTTGACCTACTTTCTTCACAGCAAAGTTTAAGAGTATTGTATGCAGAAAAGGAGGACTTGTGGCACCTTAGAGACTAACCAATTTATTTGAGCGTGAGCGACAGCTCACTTCCGATGAAGTGAGCTGTAGCTCACGAAAGCTTATGCTCAAATAAATTGGTTAGTCTCTAAGGTGCCACAAGTCCTCCTTTTCTTTTTGCGAATACAGACTAACACGGGTGCTACTCTGAAACCTGTCAGTATTGTATGTGTTAGTTAAACCTATATAATCATGTTTGATAGAAATTAAATAAAAAGAAAATGCACTGTTGTGTACTAACCTTAGCCTGCACAGCATAAGAAGCCAATAAAACTGTAGCCTCTGGAGAGCAGTAGATTTCTTCATCCAATATCTGTTTCTTAACCTAAAGATGGAAAAACAGTACCAAGTTATGAAAGACAATCCAAAATCAGGACTTAAACTAAGCTTGAAGTGAATCAAACCAGCCCACCACAGCCTGGCACCAGAAATTAACAGTTATGAGATAACAACAGCAACAACAAACAAAAATACACTGTAGAAACACAGGATATTCAAAGTTAAGGTTAAATGTACAGGAAACCAAGACCTTTGAAAATATAGAAGTCACAGTTAAAGTAGTTTGGCTATCCCCACAGAGATACCAGTCGTCAGCTATCTACCCAGTCTTGCAGATGCTGTATTGAAAAAGTGTACTATAGAACATGAATTTTATCATTTGTTTCATGCACACATATCCAATACTAAGTGAAATAATTGCTCACCATGCTAACTTGCACACTTTTCATCGAACTGCTCTAATCTTATGATTCAGGCATATGAAGTTTTTATAGAGAAACACACTAGCTTGGGGTCTAAAGACATGTGACTAGTTGGATGACACATGAATCATAGATGGTGAGCACTCTCCGAAGATCAGGACCTTAATGAAGAGTGAGGAATGATTGCCTTCCATACGCTATTTGTCTATTCAGGAATTTGGAAGATTTGTGTGCACATGTTGTATATGACCATAGAGAAGGCCAGAAAGATGCTCAACCACTGTATGATTAAGATGAAAGTATCCTACTTTTTTAGATCAATACTAAAATGAAGGCACTTGTTTTGGATGGATAAAGTACCATATAGTAGCACATGTTGCTTATTTTCTCAGCACTTCATTACTGGCACAGAGTTAAGGTCGTTTGGCTACTTTAACTGCAAATTTCCGTGCTGCCAAAGGTTTGGGTTTCTTGTGAGTGTCATCTTAACTCTGGCCTGGTTTTCTTAAATTTGAATTTTCTCTTAACTCAAATGTTATTGAAAGGTAATGCGCATTCAAACCACGAATATACGCCTCTAGCCTTCATTTCACTTTAACCCAGTTTTTTTCTGTGTGAAAATAAGAATGGGTCTACCTTACAGTAGATAAAAGGTGCTTTACAAGAGCAAAATATCATCAGAGATAATCTAAGAATTACTGAGATACAACATTTTCCTGGAGAACAAGTGTTCAACTCGAGATCAAGGGCCCAATTCTTATATATACAAAAGCCTACTTTATACCACTCCAGCAGCACCAACAGGCCTTCATTGCCAGGCCCCTCTACACTGCCAGAGTGGTATAAAGCTCCCTGAATGTAAATTAAAATTATGTCTTAGAAGTAAGTGTTAAAACTGAAGAAACATTTTAACAGCAGTAAGAAAACCCAATGAAAATATAATACTCAGTTTGCTTGACATCACAAATTCTTAAAGTTTTAAAATGGCAAGAGCAGGTTTTTTTCCCATAAGGGTGAGAAAAATGTAAGGGAGAAGCTTTCATTACTGTGAATCTGAAATCATCAGGTTTACTCATTATGCCACATTCATATATGCAGAATGAATCACAACTTTCTCTCTCTCACCCATCTATCTGGCACTCGACCATATATATCCAGGGGAGAAGCAATAAAACATCTTGCTTTTACCATTAAAAAAAAGTGAGCCAGCTCCTCAGCTACCATAAATCAGCATAACTTAATTGTCTTCAGAAGAGCTACCTCGATTTGCACCAGCTGGGAATCTGGCCCACTATATCTAAAAAAGGCTCTAGCAGGTAGCTTAGGCCAAAAGTTTAAATTTTGTTTTAAAACAGTCTTACAAAATGTGAAGTTAGAAATGTTCTCAAATGTAAAAAAATAAAATAAAAAATGCTCAATTAATACAGTTCTGCAGTGCCTGAAGCTCAAACATTGCAACATTGGACTAGTGAAGGAGAACCACAATGTAAAACTGACTAGTAAAATAGTGAAACTAACAAGTGTTTTAGTTGACCAGGCAGAGCCAAGTGCAGAAAGTTCAGGAGGAAAAAACAGCATAAATGGTAAAAAGTTAAAATATCTAACATTTTTTCCATTTTAATAATCTAAGCTGATATTAGTAACACAAGTACTAACTTGAGGGGTTTTGTTTGTTTTAAATCTGATTTTACCCAATAATTTAAAGGAGAAATGCAGCATAATATTCACAAATAGCCCTCTCAAATGCAAATGAGTTTAACCTAGAAACAAGTCTTGAGGAATTTATAGCCTTAAACACTTCCAAAATGGAAGGAAGGAATGACCTGAGGTAACTCGCTTATCTTTATGAATATCCATTGGGATAGCAGATTCTGTGAACTGAAATGAATCCTCAAGGAAGGATTTTTATTATAAAAACTTTATTCCTTTGGTGAGCACAATCTGTGAATGTGTGTTATAGTGCAGGGGGAAACTCATTTCTAAGATGCTAAAATGGAAAGAATGAAAAGGTTTTTCTTCAAAATGGCAGCTTTCATGTTCCATGTTACAAATTACATCTTTCACAATTGAAAATGACCTTGGACAAATTCTATACACGTCTTTGGGATTTTGAAATTAAAGAATTACAAACATGAATTGTTATACTTCTTTAGACAGCAGATTGTTCATTCGAGATCAACTGAGAAAGTTATGTAGAGTTTTAGTCCTGTAGTTTTATTCACACATATGGCAAAATGCTATTATGCCACATTAATATTTAGACATTTCAGTAGTCTATAAAGCTGAAATCTGTAGGCATGCGGATGTCTGTACATGTTTTTCCTATTAGTATCCAGGTGCAATCTGAAGTTCTTATGGCCCGGAAACTCTGCAAGTTCAAATTTGTTTTTTGCCATGTCTTTCTACTTTGGAATGAGAAGAATTACACTAATTGCATATCTGAGAGTCAAAGCCAGTCAAGGCAGGTTCAAGGGGAAAGAAAAAAACAAAAGCAAAATGAGGATTAGAAGAAAGGCAAAGAGGAGAGTTTTTGTCCTGTCATCTCTTTCCTAAATGACTCAAGAAACCAGCTGTCAAATGGTCAAAAGAATCCAAGTGGAAGAACAGTTCCTTAGAACAATGGCATTTGTCCAACTACTTGATGAATTAATACCTGCCAGGAAACAAGTATATCTGCTGTGCTTCTATATTTAATATCATACAGCATATAGACAATCATATTCCATGCCTCCAACCTCCTTTGCACAGACATCCAAGTTCCAAAAACAAGCAGAACTGCCATAGTCCTGCTACAAAGAGGAACCCGTCTGTTGAGAGGCAGATGGAGCAGCAGATAGAGCAGTGCTCTACAGTGGCTCTGTACACAATAGCAGAAACGTGGGGCTGGGGCAGGCCAAGGAACGGGCAGTGGTTCTATGAATAATTGGCCAAAACCTCCATGCATGGTGCATAAGAAGGGCTATTATAGCAGCTATGGTGTGACAACATGGTTTCTCTATTCCAGGTTGGGGAAGGTTTCGAGCTCACTCATCTCTATGTAGGTCCCCAAGCAAAGCCTGTTAACTCAGCATGAGACACAAGAATTTGGCCCATAGTGCACAGCGTCCACAGGATTACCAGAAGCTTAGAAGTCTCCAGGACAAGCATAATGGAAATGACCAACCCTAGCAATTCAATCAGAAAGGCAGCCCTGCAGAGCTATGAGCTCTAATGTACAAGTAGAATTTATTTTAGTTTTTTAGCACCTTCCATCCGGAGATCTCACAGCATTTAACAAATACTAATTAAGCCTCACAGCACCACTGAGAGGGAGATAAGTATTACAATCTCAATTTTTAAGAGGGGAAACTGGGGCACAGACCAGCTAAGCAACTTGCCCAAGATCATTTAAGGTGTCAGGAGGAGAAAAGAACACCAGAGTCCTGACTTAAGAATTCTGCTCTTACAACTACTGCACTATGCTTCTGAAAACAAAGAGCAACTCCAATTCTTTAGTAACAGCTCCCCTCTTAACAGTTATTGAAGTGCTGGAAATTATTCCATTCTCTCCCGGCAAAACCACAATTTTACTTCCTAATGCAATCAACCCCATTGCAGGGTGTCACCATGAGTGGGGTCAATTATACTTCCGTGAGCAGTGGGATTCCATTAAATTCCCAGGGATGAGAAACACAACTCCAATTGGCTGGCAGAAGTTAGGAGCATGCAAGGTGCCAGAGGACTTCTGAGTATCCCTGAATTGCTATCCAGAGAAACAAATATAGTATATTGATGCTGTTGTACAGTAAACAGGGTATATGGTTTGCTTGATTTGAAGAGTTAGACCAGTCCCAAGCTTGGCTTATCTGTAATAAATTTGCAAGAGATTTAGGTCAAAAGTATGCTGAGCCCATTGATTTGTTTATATAAATTACCTGTTTATCCCAATAAAATTTAAGAGTTTGCCAGACAGCCTGTATTTCCATGTCCAATTTTGTGCGTTTTACATGTGATTGAACATTAAATCCATAAGGGATTCCTGGAATCTTATGCTGCTGTCCCAACAGATTTTCAAAACATATATTCGGGGTAGACTTTCTAGGTATGAAAACTGACAGATACAATCAGAAGAATGAAGTTCCATTCTCAGCCCAAGGGTAGAAATCCAGGAAGCTGAGCAAAAGAGAGAGAAACAGGCAGCAGCAACAGGGACTACAGACACTGATTTGCTAAGCTGGTCTGATCTTGCCTTCAAACAATTGCGAACCCCAGAGCTCAGGAGATTTACAGACCGAAGAACTGGAGGGTCTTAAAAATTTTATGGAGCTGTTCATATTTCCTGGTTTTGCTGTGTTTCTTCCTTCTCAGCCCAGCCAAGTAAAAAGCTTCTCCAAATCTCCCTGGGTCTGCTTGAAGGTTTTACACACACACACACACACACACACACACACACACACACACTCTCTCTCTCTCTCTCTCTCTCTCTCTCTCTCTCTCACCCTTGCTGAGGAAAGAATAGGTAATTAATAATGATGAATGAACCTTGAAATACTCAGAGGTTATGTTCACATGGGATTAAGAACCCAAAACACTGACTGCTTGATTCACATTCTGGACTGTAAGTCCCAGCAGCTGTAAATCCACCTGTAATAGGGACACAGCAACACAAGCCACCAGGAGACCCAGAGCTGGTGTAGCCCAAACAATGGGTAGGTTCAGTCTAATAAGGTGAGTGAGCCCACTGACCAGGAGAGGAGACTATTATTATTGATTCCAACTAGGATATCCCACAGAGACACAGCAGCTTGCCTGCTATGGGCAGCATCACACTGAGGACTAAACTACCGACACGAACAAAGAGAAGACAAATCATGAAAAGGGATGGGATGAACAGAGCAAAAGTTAACAGTTAAAAACTGCCTCCTGACCTGCAAGAAGAATAGGTGCTGGGTAATTTCCTGTAATAGCTCCTCTTCCACTTTCTCTGGATAAAATTTAGCCAAAAACCGAAAGCTAACAGGGTCTTCTTTGGGGATTTCTTGATCCAAAACCTATTTAAAAATAAGCATTAGTAGAAGCAGCAGTGAAAATGGTGCAGATATGCCTCAGAACACAATTCCAGACATCAGTTAGAAAGCAGCAAGCATTTGAACCAAAGCAACCCTTTCAGATTTGAGCATGAAGGACATTGCTGACTCTAAATTTAACACTATGCATTATGGGCCTTATGCAGGAATCAGCTGGTGAAATCCTAGGGCTTATTTTATGTAGCAGATCAGACTAGACTATCACAATGGTCCCTTCTGGCCTTAAAAAAAAAATGTAGAAATCACAGGTCATCACTAAACATATGAGCCTTTACCTCTTGAGCTGAAGTAGTAGCTCCTGTAGGAGTAACCTAACTGAAAGGAGGTTGACAGTTGCTGTTTTTACAGGCTAATTGTTTTCAATACCTTTTTATCCATCTTTAACCAGGTGTACATTCCTTTTATTGTGTATTGCAAGCCAAAGAACCAAGTTTCCCTTAGTCCTAATGCTCGGCACACCAAGTCGAACAAGTCCTTTCCCTTCCACTTCATCTAGAATGAGAATGGAGAAAAAAAAAAAAAAAAAGACAATGGATTTTTCAAATGTTATCTTAATGAGGTGCTCTCAGGCTGGTTTTCTAAAGCATAGGGGATTAACCAGGTCATGGTTTGATTTCTTCCTGAGAACTGCATTTATCTCATCTTTTGCTTTTCAAATAAATGTGTCACTGTTGCCTAGTGGTCAGAGGAAAGGCTCAGAAGCAAGGCCCAAGAGCCAAGTCTTCTTGATGTCTCTTCTCAACTCTGCCAGATTCACAGTGAAGCTTTTGAGTACGTCACTCTCTATCCTGCATTTTACTTACATATAAAACGGGGATGATGCTACATTGCAAACTTTTATTAATAATTTGTAAAGTATTATTTAATAATTCATGCAAATTGGAGAGATTGGGGCAGGTGTGTTGAAGGGAGGCCCAAGCCTAGAAGAACAGTAATGCATAAAAATCATAGGGTAAATCCATCCTGGATGTAACTCCATTACTTCAGGGAGTTACACCACAGACAGACTTGACCCCTTAACTATACAGGCTCTGATCTTACTCCCATTCAAGTCAATGGGGTTGGCCACTGCCTTCATTGGGATAGGACTGATCCCACGATAGAGGCAAGATTTGTTGTATCCAGGAAAAAAATGTAAAAACATAGTCTAATGATAGACCTAACATAGATATATGATTAATTAGTTTGCTAGGCTAGCTCCGTGTAGGAAGAAGGTTTTGATTAAAGGACCTGAAGTTCTCTCACACAGTCACATAGATGTGCAGCCTTTTCAGAGGAAAAAAAATAAAGCTGTTTCTCCTGTTTGGCTGGGTGTTACAAGAGTTGCTGTCTAATAATGTGGGTCAGATCCTGAGAACTTAATGGCAAAAAAAGTGAATTTATGAGTAATATTTGGACGGGGAGAAGGAAATCATCCCAACAACAAAACCAATATTTTGCAAAGGAGGGGGAAGAGAATACATTACATTGAATTTAACAAGGTTCCTGAGCTGTAAGTAATATTCCAAAATCCTTTATTTCTGTTAATCTGACAAAATTATTTTAGATCAATGTGTAACAATATATGACCTGTAACTAGGTTATTTGATCTTTGGGTGACTTCTAAAAACCAAGAATTATGTAACAATTCACACCCAGAACAGACAATCCCAAACAAGATTGCCAACTCCCACAATGGCAAATTCATTCAGCCCATACCAGTTCTAAATTTTCACCTTTGATTTTTAAATAAAATCATTTCCCACCCTTTTTTGCTACTGTTGATTTAGTATGTGTTGAGCAGCTAGCCAATCTCTCTATTTCCTCCACAGTAAACCCAAATTCAACCAGTGACTGGTCATCTAATGCATTATTCTGCTGCATGTGGTGTTCATTCACTCTCTTCTTTTGCAGCCTGTATTTCTTGATTTTGTTTACTGGGGAGTCATAACTAGCAGAAAGAAAGAACTAGCTGGTGTGTCCAGATTTGTCCCCCGCCCCCATAAAAAGATTCCCCCACGAAAAAACAAAACAAGAGCTTTGACATTCTAAAAGTCATTCTGACTAAACAAATATACTTGAGCATGGTAAACGTTTTTACATCCAGAAAACAAGCAGGCACCTTTGAGGATAAAGTCTTAATTCCCAACTCAAATATGCATTCTGCAACTTGTAAAATAAATTACAGGCCCTGGACCTGCTCAGCACCCACAACTCCCATTCAAGTCAGTGGGAATGGACCACAATCAGCACCTTACAGGACTATGTCATTTGTACAAAGATTATATATGTGCACCCACACTTATATTTACAAGAGGTCCTTGTATTGCACACCAGTCTGACTAGGATGAAAATCAGACTGAAATCTCTCCAGCTGGCATAATGCCACTTTAGCTGTACTGTGGTGCTACAATCAGAAATTAATTTTACTGAGGTAGTTTTAGGTTTTTACTGAGCATATGAAGTCAAGGGTGCATAACAGAACATGTTTTCTGTTATGGCCCTCACCTTAGGTCTGATCATTTATTTCTTAAATAGCCTATTAACGGAGGACTTTAATGGATACCCATTACAGAGTGCATGCCTTGATTAATTCTTTACATGTACGACTGTCCTTTCACATATACCATCTCAGTGTACTTTAAAAATGAACATTTAATAAGTTAATGCTACTAATCATTACCTCTATATGTAGGGCAAGGTCAGTGGCAGCACAGGCTTGTCTACACTGCCCCTGTCAGCATGCCTCCACCATGAAGCTGGAGGGACCTACTATAAAGTTGTGGGTAGTTCTGTCTATTCAATCCTTGGCCTCTCTGCTGAGATTCCCAAGGTGTCAACAAGTGGTTTTGTAACATGGACACTTATCCATTGGGAACTGGACTGAGACCACCCAACTTACTTCACACAGGCCACTGAACAATCAATACATAGCAATGCCTTGCAGGCAATACTGACCTAGGCTGGGTTCAAACCAGCACCCTACAGGTGAGAGACTATGGGTCTGATTCTCAACAGTTGAGAATCAGACCCATAGTCTCTCACCTGTCCTGCACCTCATGTACTCATTTACACCTGTGCAAAATACACATGAAATGCTAGTAGATCAGAATCCCAGGTGTATATGACTACACAAGGTGCAGGACAGTGGAGAGGCAGACTCAAAATCCCATTACCAGTCCCATGAACCATCCAGTCCCCTGATTAACCATTATTTTTCCAAAGCCTGTTTGTGGTTGTATTCAGAATTGTCCAAGACAGACCTTAGTAACATGGAGGATGTAAGTTCTCTCTCTCTCCTCCCACCTCCAGGAAACTTACCTCACAACTGAACTCCATTTCAGCATCCATGGTTATAACTTTCACTTTAAAAGTCTTAGGTTGCTTCTTCTTCAGCCCCCTGATGGACATTTTATCAGGACAACTGCAGCTAGAATTGAACAAGAGTAACGTTAACAAAAGTATACATTTAAATACACAATTTGGGGCTGCATATCTATTTTCTGGAATAAAATAGTAAATCCCAATATAAAATAAGTCTGATCTAGGGAAAGGAGGAGGAGGAGGAGATCACTCTTTATTATGAGCTGTCTCTCTATGTGATAGCATACCTGGAAACGATAGAAAATCCAGACCATAATCAAGAAAGGAGATTAAGATTTTACAGTACAGGAGCAATTATTTATATGAATAAGTCTCCAACTTTTCCTCCAATTCGAGCAAACAGTCAGTCCCACCATGGCAAGGGCCAGTTGTCTGCTTCTTATCACATGCGAGACACACATCCCCAGATCCAGTCCCACAAGATACTGAAGTGCTTCCTTCCTCTGTTGCAGCATAAATGTCAGAGAACAACAAACTACAACATCTCACTATTGTGTTGTAATAACACAAATATGACAGGTTTCAGAGTAACAGCCGTGTTAGTCTGTATTCGCAAAAAGAAAAGGAGTACTTGTGGCACCTTAGAGACTAACCAATTTATTTGAGCATAAGCTTTCGTGAGCTACAGCTCACTTCATCGGATGCATACATATGACATTTATCTTGTCCCTTTACAGACCTAGACAAAATTCTCCTTAACAAGACAGGATCTCTGTTGCATATGCCATACTCTTTGAGCACAGAACTGCTGCTGACATCAATGGAAGCTGTGTTGCAGAATACAAAACGAAAATACGCACCAAAGAGCAGAGATCCACAGCGCTGACCAGAGAGGACTATTTTATTCTTAATCGTTCTCTGCCTTTTACAGAGGATGCCTTCATCTCATTGAGACATGTGCAACAACATATGCAGTGAATAAATTGCATTTTTACACTTCTCTAGGATATATATTTAAAAGATCAGTTAAGTCTTATTGATGTAAGGTAATTTAAATATTTATTTTCACATGAGTTCTTGTGATGTGAGTTTATTTCAGTTTTGCATAAGCCCACATAACATATATTTTAAATTCAGTTGACTGAGTACTTTCTATAAAACTATATGGAAAATGTGTGCTATTTCCATAGCCGGATGGTTTTGTGGATTCTAGCCCAACTAAACGTTGCAAGCAGTGGGCTCGGCAGTGGGACATGGATCCACACTATGCTGTCCTCAGATTTTATAAGTGTAGGAAAGTAATCCATAAAGTTTTGTTCCATAAACTAAAAACAAGAATTAATAGCTTTGATTTGAAACATACACAGCCTAGTTAACATCTGAGGGCAATATAGGCCAAGAAGAGACCCAGAGTTCTTGGTTTCCTACAAACTAAGGCTGTTCTTATAGTGTGGCTAACCTCAAATCTTGTCTTAAAAAAATTCCTAAATAAGGTCCCAGTTTAAATTGAAAAGGTCCATTTGTCTGAACTTCCCAGTAATTTATAAAGCATCTTTGTCCTTTTTCCTCTTCTACTGAGCTGCAAATTGGCAAAGATGCAAAATACATGGAAAATAGTGTATTTCAACCAAATATCTCAAGCACATGCACGTGCGCGCACACACAGACGCGCGCACACACAGACACATACACACACACACACAGACACTCTCTCTCTCTTTTTACTGATGGGAGCACAGAAGCAAAGAGCAGGTCAGTAAGGTACCCAAGGTCACACAAAAAACAATGGCAGAGTTGGGAATAGATTCTCAATGAAGAATTCATCCCTGCACCAGCACTGAGACCACTGCAGAAATCATGGGGACGTGGCTCACACTCTCCCAATCCTGAGGCTGCTGGAGGCTGGTTTAAACTCAGGCACAGATCAGAACTGCCAAGTTGTACCTTGGCTATAAAGCCGACTAGTGTGGTTGAGGAACAGCTGGGACGCAGCTGTGCCCTAGCCAAACCCTCTCACTCACACCTCCAGAACAATCCCTGTACTGGAAGTATTTTCCTGGAGGGGTGCAATCACTTTTCACCAGTCCAACCAATCCAAATTCTCCACAGGGCAATTGGAGCCTCCATTCTAACCACTACAGCATACTGCCTCTGTATTTAGTATACAAAGTTGTACTTCTGTCAAAGGTGAAATTAACATTTTGCCAGCTCAGCCACCATCATAAGTCTCTGTAAGGATCTGAACTGAAGCTATATGAAAACAGTTTAATTACTTTGATACCTTTTTAGGCCCCAATCCTCCAAGCTATTCTAGATGTGACCGTGCACATGACAGTAATAGTACCTTTGTGTGTCTAGTATATTCAAAAGGACACTCCCACACATCTTTTCCTTTTATAAAGGTAACTAATACTTCCACAAAGTACAACACATACAGAGTATTACAGAAGATGTACTTAGCAATGGTACAGGAGATGACAGTTAGATGCCAGTGGAACCAAAGTGAAACAGGGGAATGAAACCTGCTACCCCCAATCCTGCAGAGGCAGAGAATCAGTAGCTAGAGACAAGAGAGCAAGTAGTTACATAATCTGTTTTTAATGTATACTTTGAATTCACTAATCCAAGGGTTCTCAAACTTCATTGCACCAAGACCCCCTTCTGACAACAAAAATTACTACATGGCCCCAAGTTTTGAAATGTCAGAATTTCTCACTAAATGGAATTTCCTAGTTTCAAGCAGACCTACTCTGAGGAACGTAAGAGGAGAGCTTTTCCACAATAATTAATCCAAGGACCCACTGCTGATTTTTTTCACACCAGTTTAAATCCAGAATAACTCTACTGAACCCTAATGGAGTTACACCTATTTAAAACCCTTGTAAGTGAGAGAAGAGTCAGGCCCTTAGCAACAAAGAAATCTTTTTCAAATAAAAGAAACCTTGCAGGCCAGCATAATCAGGTTTTGAAATCCTTTGTGAAATACAAAATGGTAAACAGTGTCAAGTCTTCTTGCTAGTAATAACCACTTTGGACTGTGAGTCATGGGAAACTTGTATCAAGATACAATCTCCTTCATTGAGTTCCAATGATTTATTTAGGAAATTCCCAGAGAGACAGAAGCTACAAATTGTGATAAACTGAAACATGTAATAATATTTAGTAAATAACAATGCAACAAGCCACAGCAGGTACATAGAGAGGGTGAGGTGAAAAACACAGTAACTGGCTGGGTAGGAAATTATTGACATTTTAGAGCCAGGGAACCATGGAGAACTGGTGAATTTTCAGTTCTTCCTCCTCCCCCTCATAACTCATTGAAGAAAGACATAAGCTCTGCTTGAAAGGTGGAAATAGAAATGTAGTGATCTAATATAATTACTGGAACAAAATTATTATGGCCCCACCTTTCACCATGTTCACTGAGGAAAGTGGTTTGCTAAGCACTCTGAACTTTCAGAACCCAAGTAGCCACTCCTCACTGGACTGCAGTCCTCTTCCTGCCTGCTACAGAGCATGGACAAACTCAGAAACTAGCACCTGGACCAAGGAATCAGGATGAAGAACAAAAAAGGAAAATAGCAGCAGGAAGAACTGGCAAGGCAACTCTTGCAGGAGTGTTGCAAAGATTACTGTTTATTTATACAGCACATAGGTGTGCATTGCACTTTACAGACATATAAAACAGAACATGTCCCTGCTCTGAAGAGCTTATCAAAAGTGTAAACAATCCAGATAATTAGACTTATGACGACATCAACCTAAACCAGAATTGGAAAGAAAGTGGAATCAGTAATCCTGCTGTTCATAATATAGCTACCAGAGGTAATTAAATTACCAAAACCAGGATATCAAAAGATCTCAACCAAGGCCACTGTAATTAACCCTCCCAAGAAGCTGAGTTTTATTCACCTTCAATTTAGTACTACCAAGCTAAGTGGATTGTTCATGAGACTGTATATGGGATATAAAGGCTTTCACCTACATGGCACTTGCTTTAATCCAGCTCTGGCTGATATGGATAGTGAGTAAAAGTGTTACAGTCTGGATCACAATTTGGGAGTCTCAGTCCAAATCCGTGTGTGTGTGTCACACACCCCCAAGTGGAAGAGCATCCACGTGTGTGTGTGTGTGAGACGCACACACATCTCCTCCTTTAATTGGCAACCTTGTTTTCTCATCAGATAAGCCAAGAAATGAATGAGCCAAGAAGGGTCATCTTTTAATTAGGATTAATTAATTCTTTCAGATTAGGATTCAAGCATTTTGGTGGGGCAGTGAGGGTGCTGTATGTGGTCGGCGGATAACCATGAGAGTCTTCAGGCATGTCCGATAAGCTCTTTTCACAAGCACAAAATTTGTGCCTCACAGGCACCAAAATAGTGTTTAATGAATTAAGGTTTGTGAAGCACTTTGAGATCCTGCAGTAAAAGGAGCAGAGTACTTTAAAAGCACTATATCGACAGAAACACTGTCTAATTTGAAAGGCTCTTGCCTTCATCATCACTGAAGTATTTACTGCAGCTTTTATTCACAAGTTCCACTGCCTCATCTGTTTTTCCTGTTTCCCAGGTGTCTATACTTTAAGACCAGAAATTAGTGCAAATAAACAGAATGCAGACAGTTAAGAGATAAATGGTGTTTTGTTTCTTTTAGAAATCTTTAAATTAAATGTTTGTCTCTGTGCTCCCCACCCTGATTTGCTTTAATATTATTTTTAACATGTGTGAGTGATATAAATAATTTCCTTACCTCTCAGATAACTTCTCTTGAGTCTAGGTTCTCCAGTTGGAACCAGATTTATTTCCCCGTTTCCGCTCTGAACTAAGATAGGACAAAAAAATTACTTTCAATCCCAAATTCCACATTTTGCAGCATACATCAAGGTCCAGCCTCACTCCTCAGTTCTGTCATTGAAATTAAGATCCAGGCTCATGTTTAATAGTCGCTTCCCTTTCCTTTGTTTCCTATGAATTGCAGCATTTTAGCGCCCTCTGACAAATCAAAGAATTGCTTTCCCAGGTGATACGAATGGCTGTTAACCATTTCCTGCCTGTGCTGGCTAGACTCCTCCCCAATTTTCCATTCACTGCAGTTTAAGCAACAAGACCTTAAAACATAAGGAGTGCTTCAGAAAGGAGCCTGTAAATCTTGATGCACACATATGTAAAAACTGATCAGACACACTGGAAGAGTGTCACAACTCTTTTAAAGACATTTGATTGGATTATTTTGACAGTATCCCCAGTCACAAAGAGAAGCTTTACCTCAAAACTGCCAACCACCTTAAAAAAAGGAAACTGTGCTGTGTACTCTTCTTAGGTAAACACCACCCTGCCTCTTGCTACTTCCTGCTGTGGTGACATGTGAGGCGATGATAAAATCTAGAGAGTAGGACTGTGAAATGGGTAATGGCCAATATATTCACAGACCAAAACTTACCCAGAAACAAAACTGAATGCAGTTCAGCTAGCCCCAAATCTGAGGAAAAGTGAAAGAAATGGGATGGGGGTAACAGTGCGAACGAGCCGCCAAAAGCACATTGCCCAGAATGCAGAGACTCAACTGTGCTATCCTTTGCCATTTTTAGGGCTATAACTCTGCAATTGTGCCACCATAGCTTTGTAGTGTAGACGTGATACATCAATAAAAGGGTTTTGCCATTGCTGTAGTTAATCCACCCCTCCCAGAGATAGTAGATAGTTCCATCAACCTTGCAGGATTTAGGTCAGCTTAACCACATCTCAGGGGTGTGAATTTTAGTTGTTGACCAGGCCTTAGAGTTGAGCTACAGTAGAAGTCAATTTCTTAAATATCCAAGTTCTACTAGGAAATGGATAAGCAAGGACAATAGACCAAACTCCCGTGTCTGTTACACCAATGTAAACTTTTACACAGGTGTAACAGCAAAATTTGGCCCACTGATCTGATTTTGGTCTGAGCATGAGCAGAGGTCCAATAAACCCCTCTGAGAAAGGCCTCTTTCATCAGATTCTGCTCTCCTGAGGTGCAAAGGACACCATTTCATGATAAAACAAAGGGTATTTTATTTAAACAGAGTTCTTAACAGGAACTCTGGTGAAATGGAACAAGGCACCTCAGTTCCTACACCTTTGCATCCTCATCTCCTTTGGGCACCTCTAACTGGGAATCCACAAAAGATACTCATAGCTGAATAATGAAAAATGTAATTATGAATAATTTGACAAAATCTTCAGCTCTGTTCATCACAATGAAGAGTTCAACCAGCTCTATTCATACCCATACGTGAGAGGGGTTTTGCAACTGCTCGAACTTTGACTTGACGCGATGCTGACCCCGACGGGAAAGGTGGCCAGGAAAGGTAGGGTTAGAATGGTCCAGTAACACAAGACTGCAGTTCTCCTCTCCGCTGTAGAAAGTAGTCCAGGGCGGACCACTTGGGGGTGCACACACAGACTCCTCAACCACCTCTGGAGGTGGCAAAGGGCGGGTCAATGGAAAGTACTTGCCAGAAACACTCCACAAGAGCAAGCTCATGGTTACATGACATTCCTGGAAGGCCAGATGAACCATCTCACCTCAGCTCTTGTTGCCTCTTCCTCCCTGTCCTTTGCCTCAGGCCGTTCCAGCCGCCCCATTCCCACCACCCCAGTCCGGCCATCCTGCACAACCAGGCCTCCATCCTACCCCCTCTCCCGGGTAGGCGCATCCCATTGCTCAGGTGCAGGGGTTGAAGTTGAGCCCAGATTCCCCTTTATTACAAGCAACAGACGTCCCCCCGCTGACTGGGAATGGCTCCCCCTCCCCTGGCTGAGGGGCTGCAGCCCAAGCTCCCCTCCCGTTCCAGCCCATTGTAGCCCCCGTGTGACTAAATCTCAGGGTTGGAAGGGATCTCAGGAGGTCATCTAGTCCATCCCCCTGCTCAAAGCAGGGCCAATCCCCAATTTTTTCCCCAGATCCCTAAACGGCCCCCTCAAGGATTGAACTCACAACCCTGGCCACTGCTCAAACCACTGAGCTATCCCTCCCCGCAATGGGAGGCAGGGAGCCATGTCCCTCCGCGCTGCTCCCGCCCCGCCACAGCAGGGGGCCTCCCTTTCTCCTCCCCTGAGGAGAGGAACAACGGAGCTCCCGCTTGCACGGCCCCGATGCCTTTAAATGGCCCCGCCCCCTCCGCTACCGCGGTTGGCCACGCCCCCTGGTCTCTCGTCAGGGCCAGCCCCCTCTCTTCCGGGGTTGGCTCCGCCCCGTTCCGGCGCCGGTTCCTCCCCCTCGGCCGACGTGAGGTGGGTTCGGGCTGCAGGTGGGTGAGGAGCCGGTTTTTCGCTCCCTGCTTTGCCGGGGGAGCCGGGAGTGCTGCACTGGCCGAGCCCGTGGGCGGAGCGCGGCCTAAGGCCGCTGCTCGGCGCTGGAGTCGGGGTCGCGGCCCAAAGCAGGACCGCTCCCGGCCCCGGGGGGCGATAGGCTCTGGGGCTGGCCTATGCTGAGGGTGGGTGTGGGGGATGGGGCAGTGGGGGCTCTAAGGGCGGGGGGGCGTCTCTGAGTGAGGGGGACTCTGAGGGCGGGGGGGTTTCTGAGTGAGGGGGACTCTGGGGCGGGGTGCTCGCAGGGAGGGAGATCTGGGGGCTTCTCAGGGCAGGGCCACTGCAGCTACCTTGACTTGATCTTTTTCTCCCTACAGGTTACCTTTCCCAGCGAGACAGCTTTGGCCCAGATCCTCCAAAAGCACTTAGGTGGTTGACTGCCATTGACATCAGTGAGGGTTAGGTGCCTAAATACTTTGTGAGGATCTGGGCCTTCCTGCCTACAGCACTTCCCCTCCCAGTGCCTTATAAACGCTCGTGATTCAGCTTTCACAACACTCCTGTATCATTATCCCCAATGAGCTAGAGTCACGGAAAATGACTTGTTCCCTGTGTTCACTCAACAAGTTAGGGGCAGAAATAGGGCCCAGGAATCCTGACCCTCAGTCTAATGCTCCAGCCACTAGACCATGCAACTGAGAATTGATACTTTGATTGCTTGTGAATGTGCAGGGAAGAGCTGGCTGTTAACTCCTGTGTTGAAATGTGCGTTTTTGTTTTGTTTTGTTTTATCTTGTAGGTATGTGGAGATCACAGTAAAAAGTAGAGAGGGAAGTGTCTCTGGGGTTTTGGAGAGACTCTTCAGCCAAGCATAACATTGCACAAAAGGTGTGTCAGAAAAGAACAATGCTATTTTCTTTCTTTGTCACATTAATTGTTTGTAGCTGGAATTTGCCAAGGTCTATGTCAAGAAAAATTGTTCATGTTAGCACCCTCTCGGGCTTGGGACTTCAGATATACATTTCTCTACTTTTGTAGTATTTCCTTAAATGTATTATTTACTTTTCTAGTGCTGAGTACTGTAGAAATAAAAGTATGCATCACCTTGTATATATGTATGTACTTCTGCTTTTGTAGCTTAGTGGGAAATAACTCGCAAAACAATATGGCGGATCAAGAATTCCTTTAGTGTTGATGACTGTCTTTAGCAAAGTTTACTTGAACAAGGGGAACAGGTGTTTACTGAATTAACAATTTTAACATTGCCCTAGTTTATTTTTATTTCTGAAGACATAGTTTTCCTTTAGTGCTCATCAGGGTAATGTGCAACTGCGGAGAAACTCTTCCCCCTTTAGAGAACATAAGAATGGCCATACTGGGTCAGACCAAAGATCCATCCAGCTCAGTATCCTGTCTACTGACAGTGGCCAATGCCAGGTGCCCCAGAGGGAGTGAATCTAACAGGTAATGATCTAGTGATCTTTCTCCTGCCATCCATCTCCACCCTCTGACAAACAGAGGCTAGGGACACCATTCCTTACCCATCCTGGCCAATAACCATTAATGGACTTAACCTCCATGAATTTATCCAGTTCTCTTTTAAACCCTGTTATAGTCCTAGCAAGACTGGTGTGATAGTCACACACTCTTATTTGCACAGCAGAACTAATTTTAAAAGTAGTCATCTCATGGAATGTATCTGATGTGAGAAAAAAACATTTAACTTAGTTAACCCCCAGTGCACCTTGAAAGTGTCATGACATCTTTTTCAAGTTTCAGTTTCTGAATTAATAATCATGGAATATACAGACATCTATGTACAAATATTTTTATCCCTAAAACTGTGGAATATTTCATGTAGCAGTTTTTTTGTTTTTTTTGTTTGGGGCTTTTGTTTGTTTGTTTGTTTCTGGGTTTTTTCTGTTCTACATCATTCTTTTCATATGATACAATGTTAGGTAAAATTGTAAGGGGGGTTATAGGGAAGATACCAAAGAAAGGTAAGACAAGAACAGTAATTTGGATATGGATTAGGTTCATATTAACCTAATTAGTTTTTCATTTCTAGGTTATGAATTTGGATCCAGCATTTTAATCGGACGGCTATTTGAGCCATGTAAAATGAACTGGGTGCAGTTCACTTTTCAGTGGACACAAGGGGTCCAAGTCTACATCCCTGAAATCACTACCTCATTTGCTGTCTTCAAAATTTGGGTGTAGAGACTGACATACATTCACACACCTACTTGTAGGTTTTGATACAAGGCTGAGGAAGGGGAATATGGGGAATTTGAACTGCTGCTGTCTGTGCCTTACCTCTTCTAAGGATTAAAATAGATTTTGGGTTGGGACCAGGCACTTTGTCATTTTGGCACTGATCAGAAACCACTTAATTTTTTTTATGAAGTAACATTGCAGTTTTCTTTCCAGGCACTGGATGATCATAGCTAAATAATGTCTGGACTACGTGGAGCTGTCCATGCAAAATGGATAATAGGGAAAGTAATTGGAACTAAAATGCATAAAACTGCCAAAGTGAGAGTGACAAGGCTTGTGCTGGATCCTTATTTATTAAAGGTAAGGTCTGGTCACCAACTTATTTTGCAAGATCATTTTCATATTCACTATCAAAAATTGTATTGATGCGCTGAAATACTAGGATTCCATTGTAAACTGTTTACATTGTTAACTAATTAAGAACATTGGGTGGTTATATGGCTCTGAATGTGACTGCATAGAAAGTAAAACCAGTGTAAGAACATAAAATTTTCCATATCAGATTAGCTATTAAATGTATTTCCTTGAATGATTCTGTTAACACACATTTTGATCGGAGCTGGGAAAGTGGACTACTGATTTCGTGCTTTGACTTTTTGAAAAGTCCTTTTAAAAATTTTTATAAGTTTGTGGGCTTTTGCTCCATTTTGAAAGCTTGAAGTTATAAAATAAGATGTTTTTGTATATAGCGATATTAAAATAATTGCTTGCTATATCTTTTTTCCTAACCACTTTGTTGAATAAGTAATTGCAGAAATATTCTTTAGCATTGGAATAATCATTAATTAATAATTAATAAAATAATCAGACTATTTATAAGCAAGCTTCCCTCAGTTATTATTAAAGACTAGATTCAGGAGGAACTATGCTCCCTTTATTCAATTCAATTTTATAAGATAAAAGAAGGTAGGTTAGATTTGTAATTGACTCTTTTCTGTTGTAGGATGCATTTTCCACAGCTTTTCAATCATAATTTACATAATCTTCTCAAAGGATGTAGTCTGGATCCTGATATTTTCCCCAGACAATAAAAGTTATTAAAACTGGACTAAAATGTGCTCATATGGGAGATATTGGTGCAACACTAATACCACCGTGATAGGGACTTGGGTGTATTGAGAAGGATGAGAATTATATAGTTTCCTGACCTCTTCCCCTTTGCAGTTTATGCAAATTATTATTAGGCTTGGAAGAGCCTTGACAACCATTTTTGCTGAATGTGATGCACTGTCATGTTGGTGCATCTTAAGCACGGGAAGGACTGAGATGATAAAGCAGAGATAACTAGTGGTCAAGAATGGAGTTGATGAGTCAGGGGTTGGTGAATAGTGACAGTACCTAGGGCAAAAGACCTATCCCGGGTGAAGAAGAGCGAATGTTACATTTGCCCAGTTCTACTGTTATACGTATGCATCTACCAGTGGCTTTGTTTGGGCAAAAACCCTGTTAGTTGTGCGTATCTGCACTATCAGCGTGATAGTGAAACTTCCAATTCATTTTGCTTTTGAACATAAGTTTACTGGTCATCTTTTAGTTTCGAGTCCTAATGCCTGGGTTTCCTTTTCTCCTTCTCTCCAACAGTTCTTTAACAAGCGAAAAACTTATTTCGCTCATGATCCATTGCAGCAATGTGCCATCGGAGACATTGTTCTTCTAAAAGCTTTGCCTGAGCGGAGGACCAAAAATGTGAAACATGAACTGGCTGAGATTGTTTTCAAGGTTGGAAATGTCATAGACCCAGTAACCGGAAAGGCCTGCGCAGGAACCAGGTTCCTGGAAAGTCTAACAGACTCAGAAAATCTAACTGAGGCAGACACTACCTATCTAAGTGAAAAGCTCCAAGAACTAAATGTTTCCTCAACAGAGAAATAAAGGGTGGGAAGAGGCCGTAAACCGAGGGCTTTACCTCTCATCTTTACATGAGGGATTGGTTGTGCCTATTGTCTTAGGATGTAAAATCTTTTTATTGTTAGTAACAACAAATAATAAACTGAATTACTTCCAACACCAAAATGACAGAGATATTTTAAAATTGGGGAATTTATCAATTAGAAGTAATGTGGAGAAAACTTAAATTACAGTTAAGCTGTGTTGTCAATGGTTTATTTTCTTAACACACAGTTTTGCCCTATGTTTAGCAAGAATGTCAAAATTACCACCTCAGTCACAAAATTAAGAATGGTTCTTCTTTATTAAGATGTTTAAGAGCATAAATCTATATATAGTTTAATATTTATGGGAGGATGTTTTTCTCATGTTTGATTGTCTGAACCCTGGAACTGAATCTGTTGTGGTTTGTAGCCTTAAATTTAAAGTAACACAATTATAACTTTTTAAAAAAATTTGTAGAAATCCTATAACCAGATGTTTATTTCATTTTATTATTAGTAATACCACACTATAGCAGTAAGCCTGTTATAACATTTCATAAACCTTCTGTATAAAATGAGTAATAGAATCGTGCATTTGAACCACCTAATTTTAATTGCTTACTGTTATAAATTTTATCTGCTTTATCACAAGACATACTAAAGGAAAGGTTCCCATGTGAAATTGATAAAAGGCTACAATGAAACAGAGGCATAGTTTGACAAAGTGAAGGGACATAATCCAGCACCCCTTGAAGTCAAAGGGGAATGGGAAGTCAATGAGAGTTTTGCTATTGACTTTCATGAGAGAGGTTCTTAAATAGGGGTAAAATCCATATCTGAGGGAGAAAAGTGGGTCCTTCATGATTCAAATAGCTTGTAAAATAAAGGAAAAGTAGATATGTATCTGTTTTAACCAAAGTGTTGTGCTGCAAATAGAAAAGTTACAAAATCTGAGTATTAGAAAAATCCCATGAATGTAATACAAAAAAATGGAAGTAAAGATGCCTGAAGTCTTAATCTCTTAAAAAGAGAATCTAACTAAGGCCGCAAATCCTGCAAAGAGATGGAGGGATCAAGTCTCTAAAAGCTGTAAGACAGAACAAATAGTCCAGAGCAATTCAGGATTAAAGTTGACTTGGTGCTGGGATTCTGAGCCTGTTGATACTATTTCACCCCCTTGCCATAAATTAGAGCTGTTCCAGGGGTTGCTCAGCAGTCAAATCTACTGGGACATCCTCTCCCACCCCCAAAATACAAGGTTTGCAGGGGACAGCAGAAGATCATATATGGTGCACCTGCACAGGGGCCAGGCCCAGTGCTGGGGGAGGGAATCTTCACTCACTGACTCTTCAAATGGGTGTATAGGTGTGCCTGCATCCATCACTTTGCAAGGTTAGGATTGCAGCCTAAACTTCCAGAGAATCCATCTCTGTGGATAAGGTTGTACTGATAAAGCAAGATTTTGGAAACTGAGCCCCTCTTTAGGAATATGAAATCAGTTGTGCCCCCTTCCAGTCTACCATGTGTGGTTAAAGACCTACCCATTTTAATTTATATGCTTTCAGCCCCCAGGGGTGCTTGCGTTATACTGTGGGAAATGCTACACTAAAGGCTTAGGCTCTTGTGCTTGCGAATCTGTTCAGCAGTTGCCAAAAGCCATGCATTGCTCATCAACTCATTCATTATCCATGTGCCCGCTGTTCTGCACTAGCAGTTATATAGCACTAGAGAAATTGGATTTTGTTTTGTTTTTTTCAAATATTGCGGAAGAAGAATATGAAAAGAGGGAATGGAATTCATGTTTCTCAGACTGCAGGTGTCTTGTGAAAAGTGCTTCACGCTGTTTGCTGGAGATTTAACATACCTATTCATTCTGCTTAAATCAAAATATGAGACCAACCAGAGAAAAAATCTGAGGTGTGCTCATTTTAAAAAATTGTAAATGAGGAGTCTTAGGTCAGTGGCTACCGATGATTTAAGATGCAACATCAGACTTCACTAATATTGAAGGAAATTGTATGTGCAAGTTTGTATGGGTCTCCATGCAGTGGGTGCTAATATCAAATCTTAAAGTAACTGGCCAAGTGAACTTTACTTGCCGTTTAAACCAAAACTTGTAAAATTAACTATTATAAACAGTACTTGAACTCATTTTCTGTTGAACAAGTCAAACCCTCACACTACTGGACGTTTATGAACCACCATATGTGTTAACAGAATTTATATCCTCTCTGTGCTCACCACCATAAAACAATTGGCTGGGCAAAGTTTTTGGTAGTGCAGCATTATGTTCTGATAGGCTTACATATAATTTTTTGTCACTAGGGGATTTGTCTTTCTACACAAAGTAGTTTTAACAAAGATCTAATGGACACCCTTGCTAGCTGGAAGCATGTGGTGTGAAAATGTACCTGTTCAGTGAATTAATAGGGCTGTCACTGAAGTCCCTGTCAGCAGAGAACCTAAGGAAGGAAGTGTCACGGAGAGATAATTACTTATTCACAATGGTCACAAGTTCTTTTAAAACACCTGTTTACTGTACCCGTTCTAGCCACTCGTGGCTGTGTACCTGAATGACATTATAAATAGAAGTCCCAAAATTCAACTACTACTTTAAAAGTTGATAATATATAATATATTTTACAGTCCTCCATTTTAAAAAAAAATCTGTCTGAAATGTTTACGCTTGTTAAATTAACGCCTAAGCCTAGAGTAAGAGATGAGGGAAGGAAAATATTTTTCAGTTTGTGTGGGGGTGAAGATCTTACATTGTTAAAGTTATATGTCAAAAATCAGTTCTGTATTTGATTTGGAAAGTGGGAGTCTGGAATGCTTACATCTTTATTAATGTATTTTGCAGGACCTTGAGCTAGAGCTTCTGTAATTTATCCACTGTGCTCATTAAAAGTGATTTGTTTTCTGGGTCAAGATTGAGGCACATTCACACAGTAGTTCAGAGGAGTTTTGCACTGCTGCTGGTTGGGCTGAGGATAGTAGTAGAATGGTTTCCAGGGCTGTCACACTGACCTCTTTCAGTACCCCTACATTTGCTTTAACCCCGTTAGCAGTGCCTTGCTTATCTGGTATGTATGGGAAAATACACATTGCCTATGTAATGTGCACTCAGCATTGTGGTATACAGATACTTTCACATTGGAGATATGGCATTTTCCATTTTTGGTTCTTTCCTCCAGCAAAAAAATGAAATTGTAACTATGAGTGATAAGTGAAACACAGTGTTGTGATAACTGAAAAAGACTGAGTTTTTCCCATTACTTCAGTGTATTACTGTTAATATCTGCTCCTGCAGGGTTCCAACAGGAGGGCGACAGGAAAAAGAGCATTCTAATCTCTAATAACTTGTTGGAATGGTAAGAAGCTACAGCTAACCCTGAACACAAAATACTTCTGCATCCATCACACATTTCATGAAAGGAACAAGTGTAAAGAGCAGCCAACCATTAGATCCTTAGCTCTTCAGAGCTAGGACTTCTGCACGTGGCTGGGTTTTTTGTCTTGCAGAGTGAAAACCACAGTGGCAAGCGTTAGCAAGTAATACCTTAGGCCCCCAAGCCTGCTAACACTTATGCATCCTCGGGACTCCTCACAGTAGTAAAGTTAAGCATGTGCAAAATAGTATCCTTATTTTACAGAGGAGGAAACTGGCACGGAAAGGTGAAAGGGCTTGTTGCCAAGGCTAGAAGCCAGTGGCAGAGCTGGCTCCTGCACCCTGATCTCCTTCCAGAGATAATGTTTTTTGGCTGAAGTGCTGATGAGAATTATTCTCCTGCGAGAATTATTCTCCTGCGAGAGAGAGACTTTGTTAGTCTCTAAGGTGCCACAAGTACTCCTGTTCTTTTAACAGTAGAGGAGGAGAAGCACTGGCGTGACCCCCAAGGGACTTACACGTGGTGGGTGAAAATAGGCTTTAACAGATTTGCATGGGGGCAAATGGGGCTCCACCCTAAAATCCCCTCCATCCCCTTCTACTGATGCTGCAGGTGCCTGGCTTGATGGGATGTGTTCGGGAGAGGTAGGGCCACGGATACCAAGCCCAGCAGCCGAGAGGTTAACGAGTAGGGTCGGGGGGGGGGTGCAGAGATCGGGGGGGGGCTGTCCCCCTTGACCCCTTCCCCAGCGCGCCACGCCCCCCCCCCATCTGCTCTGGGGCCTTGCTCACCCCCCGCTGTCCCCCTAGTGGCCGCCAGCGGGTACAGCAGGCCCGAGTTCTCCCGGGCCCGGGCGAGCTTGGGAGGAGGAGGAGGCCAGAGCAAGATGGCGACCCGAGTGCTGCTGCGGCGGAGCCTGGGGGGAGCTGGCGGGCTGGCCAGGGCAGGGCCTCGCCTCCCGGCCCGCGGCAGCCTGGCCCTCAGGTGAGCGCGGCGCTCCTCCAGGGGGGACCCCGGGCCTGCAGTGCGGCGCGGGGAGGCCCGGCCCCCTGGGTCCCCCTCGCGGACTCCTTCCGCACTGTGAATGGCGCCCCCCGGCCTGGGGGGGGGGCTCGGGCGGCGGGACTGGGGGCAGGAGAGGGGCAGCCCCGCGTCGTCGTCCCTAGCCCGGGGTCTCCCGCAAGGTCGTGGGCCTCCCCGCTCCGCCGAGGGACAGCCCGCCCCGGGCACCCACCCACCCACCGCGCCTCCCCAGCCGTGTGCACCCCCCCAATGCGGGGCCCGCCCCACGGATGCACCGTTCGCCTCATACCCGCCCCGCGACCTGGATTTGGGATCATGCCCACCCAACCCCGCCCCCTCCTGGGTTTGAACCTCTCCTCCCGCCCCCCCCCCTTCCGCACACACAGGGCCCCCCCCCCCCACCTGAGACTGGGAACCTCCTACACAATCCCCCTACACAGGCACCCCCAGAGGGAAACCCACAAGACAGTGTCTAAATATCTGATGCCCCATGCCCCAACAGGCACCGCTTGGAATGGCTTTGAAGAGTCTGGTTTATTTGTCTACTTTCCCCTTAAGTTTGGTATTTGTTTCGGACAAATTAGTTCAATTTCAGTGAAGTGTTTCTTCCAAATTTTTCTCTTTCAGGGGGATGGTGTCAGGGCAAATATTTAGGATTTGTACTCAACTTGAATATAGGTTTTCGGCTAAAAGAAAACTTGATGGATAGAAATATTTCCCTGTGTGCTTTTAATCTAACGTAAGCAACTTTTTAAATAAACATTTTCCAGTGGCCTACTGTAGCACTGAGAACAGAGAGGTGAAATCGATTAGAAACTGATTAGTCTTTTACTATTTTTCAATTGAAGGGTAATGCCAAAAGTGAAACAGTGAAAAATAAACTTACATTTTCAAAATTCTAACTTTCCCTTTGTTACAAGTTACCAATGATGCTTCTTAAATAAGGAAAGTTGTTTTGTTACATTGTTTTAACCTGGTAGTGTCCATTTGAAATCTTGGGTATCAAAGATTTTTTCTTAAAAAAAAAAAAAAACAGGAGTACTTGATTTTTTCTGTGTTTTTTGGCTCTCTATACAAGCCAGTGTGGACACACCATTGCACACTGCACGATTGCTTACCTACCAGGTGCAGTTGTAGGCCCTGATCTTGCAAACACTTAGGCATATGCTTTACTCTGAGTACCTATCTCGACCCAGTGACTTCAGAGGGACTATTCACATGCTTAAAGTTCAGAACATCCATAACTGCTTGCAGGATTGGGACCACAGCTAGCAAAATCAAGTAGTGCCTTAGTAAAAGGACTGATAATGATTCCACGGTAGGTTGCCTGTAATGCTGTGAGAATTATGGCTCCCAGAAAACCAAAAATGTTATGCTGTGTTGTAAACACTGTATACCTACCCTTTATCCATGATGTAAACACATTCTTATTGGCATTAGAGAGATGATGTCAAGTAACGTTTTCTTAAACCTGTTTTATAATCTGGTGGAACATATCAGGAAACATTCCCAGACAGTAAGGTCAGACTGGAAGTAAGGTATATATGTTTAACAATTAGAGTAATTAACCATTGGAACAATTTACAATGGGTCATGGTGGATTCTCTATCACTGACAATTTTTAGATCAAAATTGGATCTTTTTCTAAAAGATCTGCTCTAGGAATTATTTTGGGGAAATTATATGGCCTGCATTATGCAGGAGGTCAGACTAGATGATCACAATGGTCCCTTCTCGCCTCTGAATCTGTTAGACTGTGGAATGATCTTGCAGCGGGGAATGCCATGGCTTTGGATATTTAAAACTGAACTATACAAAGCACTAATGTTCTACTGCAGGGAACGTTTCTGAACTAGTAAAGAGATTAGACTAGATGATGACCTACTTGGGTCTTTTCTGTCTCTTTCAGAGCTCAGAATAGCAGTCAGGATATCCTTTAAAGAAAATCTATTTCTCATAGCTGGAACATTTTCGGTGGAAAGCAGCTCATCTAGGACCAACGCATATACTGGCTTTGTAGTAGTAAGACAAGGGAGACAATTCTCAAAGTTTTGCTGACATCAGTGATACTGTGCACAAAGTCTATGCTGATTTTAAGATTAATTAGAAATATAGGAAAGTATCCATTTTTGTCAGTGAGAATTGTTAAGGAAATAAGTCTTACTTCAAACTACTGAGAAGTAAAACTTTGGAGAGTTTAAGGGGATGCTGTCAACTTATAATTCATATTGTACGCATATTTATTATAAATTTGATTATTATTTCAAAGTATTCTAAAAATCCAAGTTCTTTTTCCATTTATATCCTGTTATCTTTTGCATTCCACTACCACTCAACAATTAATATCAACAAAGTCAGTTTCTTTCTTGTTTATAGTCAGTTTCTCTTTGAAGTTCTTAGCACTGCCATCTTTGAATTGACAACACTGGAGGAAGATGCTTTTGTTTAAAAACAACTGTTTATATTGGAAGATGTTTAAAACAAATTAATGGAAATATACCTGTTGGATCTGAGCTTTTTAAAAATTATTTCCCTCCCAAAATTCTAAATGTTGCTCATGTTTTAGTTGATAGCGTTCTTATTTAAAAATATTAAGCACTGTAGTGTCCTTATAAAATACACCTAGGAAATGAGGACTTCTTCTCTATACTACCAGGATTACATCTAAGAAATAGTAACTTTCAAAACAGAGAGATAATCATATTACTTTATAATCTTCAAATACTGTACCTACCCAGTAATATGTCATGTAAAGCTGATTTCTTATGGTTGTAGGTTTATTGTATTTGTTTCATTTCAAGGTTTTCATTATTGTCCCTGACAAACTCTTGAGAAGGGGACTGTTCAGCAATAATTATTAAACTGGGCCACGGTTTTAGTTTACTAACTTTTATTTTTCAGTTGATCAGTCCTCTGCTTCACTGTGTACCGTACTGATTACTGACATTCAAGTCTAGCCCCAGAAGCTGTAGCCCTAGTTGCATCAGACATTCATTTGAAAAAAATGCATTATTTGCTGTTCAGTTACAATATGCTAAAGTTCAGATACAGTCCCGGAGCAGGAGAAAAAAAGGAAATAATGTAACTTATCATGAGATTGGTCTTTAAACTGAAATGTTCTGTATAATTATGTGCTTTATAGTATCTCTGTGGGGGGAATTAAAATAGTTTTTTTCCAATAGAACTATTGTGTTCACAATCAATTTTGCCTTACGCTTTCGAAAGGATCTGTAGTTTGTGGGCTAAGCGCCCTTATGCAGCATTATCTATCTTTCTGACTCTCATGTTAATCAATGTGATTACTTTGCTAACTCTTCAAGCTTAAATCTATGGGAACATGACATGTCTAGTATTTTTTGTCTTATCTGAAGGTGAACACACTTATTTCAGAACAAGACTTTGTTCCTTCCAATTTTTGTAACTCTAATAGGGAATGTCATTCACATTTAAAATATATACATGTCTCTGTTTTAAAAAGGAAGGATGGGTTTGCAGTTTAAGCCCAAGACTGGCAGCCAAGAAAGTTGGGTTCAGTTTCCAGTTTTTCCCCGTAGTCAGTCTTGGCGAAACACAGGTTACATTTCTCAATAATGGCCACTAGTTTGGAACCTACCCGTTTTTGGGTGCCCAACTAGATATACCTCAGGCAGGATTTACCAGCTGAGCACCAATGACTTTTATGTTAATCAGTGGGAGCTGCAGGTGTTCAGGACAAGTAAAAATCAGACCCTAGCTGTCTGAACTTGGGACACGGAATAAGTGTCCATTTTCAGAAATGTTAATTGTAACCTTTCTTTGTTACCTTATAAGTAGAATGTTGCTCATGCTATTTAGCAGGTGTATAGTAACACTTTATTAATCAATGTTCATAAAGCTCTTTGCAGTTGCATGGTACTTTGTATCCTAGAATTGCAGAGTTATTAATGTCACCATTTCATTGAGAAATTAAGAGAAAACTACCTCCTAATTTTATGTGGCAAATAACAACAAAGGCATAAGTGTCTCCTATTAGCTGAGGAATTGGTTATCCAATAGTATCCCCATAACTCTTCATGTTCTTGCTGCTGATAGTGGTAATGTTAGTGCACAAATGAGGAAGTAAATATGATTATTTAGGACTTTTATTGTCAGGATGTTTGTAGAACATCAACTTATCCTCACGACACCCTCCAGGGAAGATGAGTACTTATCAACCTTATATAATAGAGAGGAGGCCTGACTTATGGTGGCCCTTTGCATTGGCTATGTGGCACAGAAGGGCTACAGATCAACTGCATTAGCCCTACACCCCGCCATATCTCTGGCACTGGAGGTCTTTGTAAATACTTCTGTTTAGTAGTATCCTGTTTAGCTTTCTACACAATAGTGTGTTGGGATTTGATCAGAGAAAGTGAATACACTTTTCAATAACTGGAGTGGAGCAGTGAGAGATGTTCTTGTCATTTCTTTGTGTTGAAGGTCACCTCATTCCCAGCTATTCTTTTCTTAGCTGTCACATGTCTTCTGCTTCCTTCAGCATGTTGCTTGGATAAGCAATATAAGATACCACATCACTTTATGCCTCTTTATTATTATTGGGATTAAAAGATTGGGTATTGGGGGGGGGGGTTATGTGTTTTTTAAAGTGAACTGCAAAGTGTTATTTTTCCAAAAACAGTTTTTTTCCAACATTTTTATTTCTGGAACATTTTCACAGTCTACTGAGGACCTTAAAGACAATATCACAGTTGAAGGTTGTAATCTGTCCTGATCTGGATCTCCCAGCAATAAAATCCTCCAGAATAATTCAGTATAATTAAATAATTTAAAATCTTTCCACAATCCTCCAGGAAATAGGGAGAAGCTGCAAGCAAATGCTCCTAACGGGTTTGGAGGAAGGAAAATATTGTAAGATCAAGGCCACCATTGTACATTATAAAAATGAAGCAGTAAAAAACAGAATCTTTTCTGTTTGCTATTCACTTGAACGAAAGATTATTCGTATTGGTGTAGATAAAGCTAGTGAACATCATCTGGTGGCTCTGGTTTCTGTCTACCACTGAAAAAGGGGAAAAAATAGTCCTAATATATTCTTACTTTCAGAAGAACCATGTTGTCTGTTGTGATTTTATTGTGTACTGTATTGTTGTAAGAAGGTAGAAAGTAGCAGTTTTGCACAGGTACTTGCAGAAACTAAATTGTTAAACTAGCTAGGCTTTCAGACACTCTATCAAAGTCAACTCAGTTTTTAAGTGGGAAAAGCTGTAAATATTGAACAAAGAAAATGAATTTGAACCCTGAACATTATAATGGCTACTGTTCAAAAATTAAAATCTATGCAGACTCCTTGACTTCTGCCACTGTAACCTGTTCCGAAAGTAGAGTATACTGTAACCTGTATTATTTGTTTTCTATCATGTTTTCTTGAAATCTGTTTCAGTAAACACAGGAACACGTGGCATTTACTGTGCCATTCACAGTAAACAAAGCAATGTTTGCACACTGTCTTTTCTTGTGCACATGCACTAGGGTGTTCATTTTTGACCGCAAGTTTCTGGGGGGACGTAGCTATCTTGCTTGAGCAAAGATAGTTTAAAAGAAAAAAATATATAGTGGCTTCCATTCTCTGCTCTTACAGAGCTCTAATCGATGCAGGGGCAGGGCAGGGAAGCAAAAGTGGCTTTATGCCTCACAATGTTTTGGGGTTGGCTTAAAACCTGATATACATTAGGGTATGTCTTTACTGGCAGCGCTTTAATGTGGTTGTGAAGTCGTGGCCCCAGTGCTGGGGGAGAGCTCTCTCAGCACTGTAAAAAAACCAAAAAAAAAACCAAAAAAACCCCACCCCCACGAGGGGATAGCTCCCAGCGCTGGTGCATTGTCTACACTGCCACTTTACAGTGCTGAGACTTCCAGCTCTCAGGAGTGTGTTTTTTCACCCCCCTGAGCGAGAAAATTTCAGCGCTGTAAAGTGGAAGTGTAGACAATGCCATAGAGCAGCATCAAAACTACTTACCATATGCTTGACTACAATGGCTCCTGGGTCTGTTGCATCAGCTGGGACTAGCTGGAATGCAGAAGCATTCCATCCATGCCCTTCCTCAGTACAAGGAGTGCAAGTGGGGTAGTGTAGCTGCACCAGTTCTGTGCCATCCCAGGAAGTCTTTTCAATCGGTGTATACCTTGCTGGGTAAACATTGTACCTTTACACTGCTGGAGAGTGAGGTAATGGGAAGACTTGGCATCATTCCTTTGTATACGTTACCATACTATGTTAAACTTGATCTTGACTGACTTTCCTCCTGTCTGCGCATTTTTAATAAACATTGAGTGACAATGTAATGTATTCATTGATGTGTAGGGGGCTGGCATCATCAACTAACAGAGCAGGTGAAGACAGCTGGTTAAAATCACTCTTTGTTCGCAAAGTGGATCCAAGGAAAGATGCTCACTCCAATCTACTAGCCAAAAAGGAGACCAGCAGTCTGTATAAAATACAGTGTGAGTGATATTTTTATATTTAACATTTCCTTTTATCTTCTTTTATTTTTGCGACTGCATTTATCCTTGAATTTTGTTGTTTCAGTTCACAATGTAAAGCCAGAATACCTAGATGCCTACAACAAACTTTGGTAAGTTCATATATTATACTTCGTGGTTTTCAACATGTGAATCTGAGCAATGGGATTCTGTAAATTGGCTGATATGTGATTTTTTTTTATTTGGGAAGAAGAGAATTATTGTGAATAAACCATTTATTCTTGGAGACAGTTGGCACGGATGCTTCTTTCCAGTTCCCCTAGTACCGCCCCTTTTGGGGCTGTTCCTTCACTGAACTGCACCAGATGCTGTTTTTAGGATGCATATGAGAAGGACACAGGTGCACATTTCTTCCCTCCCCTAGTTGTCTTAAGGCTACTGCAGCCTTTTTAGGCAGATGCTGCTGTTCCAGTTTGCCCTTCACAGAATCATAGAATATCAGGGTTGGAAGAGACTTCAGGAGGTCATCTAGTCCAACCCCCTGCTCAAAGCAGGACCAGTCCCCAATTTTTGCCCCAGATCCCAAATGGCCCCCTCAAGGATTGAACTCACAACCCTGGGTTTAGCAGGCCAATGCTCAAACTACTGAGCTATCCCTCGCCCCCCCAGCTTCCCTCCTTCCTTCAGCTACAATGTAGGAATCTACCTGGTGGGAGTTCTGTCTGCAAACTGGAAGAAAAGAGAGATGGTCACTTGCGAGGGGCCACTAAATATCAAATATAAACCGGAAGTAAAGTTTTGAGGGAGGGGATAAAACCCCAAGCTTTGACATTCACTCACCCTGATGATTCTATGAAAAGTGACATTTTTGAGAACCATATATTAAGAGGTATTGTGAATCCTTGTGCGGGCTTGATCTGCAGTGAATTTTACTCACAGGGCTGTTATATAGGATTTCCAAAAACTCTTTTGCTGTTTAAAAATAAGTATCAATATTTCTGTTTTTTGAATGTACTATACTAATTGAAAGACCAGTTACAGAAATGTGAATTCTGATTTGGCTGTATAGTTGCTGTATTAGAGCCATAGCCATTACACTTTGAAAGAGCTGAACACTTACCTTGGGAAACATGAGCCTCCCATGTTTCAAAATGGCAGTTCTTTCTCATTGACACTGATCATTTAAGAGAGGGTATCAATTAAATAGAACACTGTTTTAGGATAATGATATCCTAGTGCAACCAATATTGTTTTAAGCGTGGTTTGTTGGCTAGAATGGTAGTCTGGAGGTCACAACTCCTGACTTCTGTTCTCAAGAGAGTTAATGACTCTTCATGTAACCATGAGTAGGTTACCTGACCTCTGTGTGCCTCCATTTACTCATCTCTAAAATGGGAATAATACATAGCTTCCTTACAGGGGTTCTTTTAGGCTTCATAAATTAATTTTTGTAAAGTGCTTTGGTTTGCTTTGGATAAAATCACTATTATATCTCTAATACAGTATGAATGATCCTTTTGTTAAAATGCCCAAAGTAGAGAGAATGTACTGGGGGAAAACTATTTTCTTCATTTAAATTAAAGGTTCTTCTTTGCTACACAAGGGGGGAATCTCTAAAAAATAGTTTCCAGGGTAATCTTTTTTCCTCTCATGACTGAAAGAAGAAAAGCATACCTGGAGAGGAGCAAATCACTTTCAACCAGCTCAGTATAAATGTATATAATTATATGGGGTAGGGAAGTGGAGAAATGGCACTGCTTCATCAGATAAATAAATGTTAAGTCAAAGCAGAGATGTTTATTTTCAAGGAAAGGTATAGGGAGAGTGATTGCAATCTACTGAAAGCTATGGTATTTGATTTGATCTTTCCAAACCAAGTCAGCCTAAGTATTCAAGTAGGAAGGAGAGAATTGGGTCCATCTTAAGAATGGAGGGATGAAAACCTGAAGCTTCCCTGAGCTTCCCTCGGTATCCCCAAAAATTCATCTTGAGCAGTCTGAGTCCTCGTTACATACTGCCAACTCAGGGTGATAAGGATTAGCCATCATGAATCTTGGCATCCTGACCCTGGAGGCTTCACCAACAGGGTGGAATTGGTAGCAAATCCCAAGGTGGAAGGCAATTTGGGTGAAAGGGATAGTGAAATAATAGATGTCATGATTCTAAAGGAAAGGAAAGGAAAGAATAAGGATAAAGGACTTCAAAAACGCAGATTTTGACAAACTTAGAGAAATGGTATGTAAGGTTCAATGGGAAGAAAATCTAAGGGTAAGAGGAGTTCAGGAAAGCTGGGAGTTTCTCAAGGAGACAAAATTAAAGGCACAACTGCAAACTATCCTGATGCAAAGGGAAGATAGGAAGAGGTCAGTGTGGTTTCATCAGGAGCTCTTTAATGACCTGAAAATCACAAAGGAATCCTACAAAAAGTGGAAACATGGATGAGTTGATAAGGAGGAGTACAAAAGAACATTGCAAGCACCTAGGTACATAATCAGAAAGGCTAAGGCACAAAATGAGTTACACCTAGCAAGGGACATAAAAGGCAAGAAGAAGAGGTTCTATACGTACATTAGGAGTGAGAGAAAGATGAACCAAAGTGTAAGTCCACTACTTAGTGGGAAGGAGAGTTAAGAATGGATGACATCAAAGAAAGCTGAGGTGTTTAATGCCTATTTTACTTCCGTCTTCGCTAATAAGGTTAATAGTGACCAGATACTTAACACAATATTAACAACCAGGGGTAAGGTGCATAAGCCTGCATTATGAAAGAACGGGTTAAAGAATGTTTAGACAAGTTAGGTGGATTCAAGTCACTAGGGTCTGATGAAATTCATCCTGAGGTACTTAAGGAACTAACTGAAGTAATCTCAGAACCATTAGCGATTATCTTTGAGAACTCATGGAGGATGAGTGAGGTCTCAGAGGATTGGAGAAGAGCAAACAGGGTACCTTTCTTTAGAAAGGGGAACAAAGAGGACTTGGGCAATTATAGACCAATCAGCCTAACCTCAACATGTGGAAAGATACTGGAACAACTTATTAAACAATCAGTTTGTAAGCACCTACAGGATAACAGGGTTATCAGGAATAGCCAGCATGACTTTTTCATGAACAAATCATGCCAAACCAACCTAATTTCCTTCCTTGACAGGGTTACTAGCCTCGTGGATGGGGGGAAGACATAGATGTGACATATCTTGATTTTAGTAAGACTTTTGACAGACTTCCACATGACATTCCCATACACAAACTAGGGAAGTACAGTCTGGATGAAATTACTGTAAGGTGGGTGTACAACAGTTTGAAAGTCCATACTCAAAGAGTAGTTATCAATGGTTTGATGTCAAGATGGGAGGGATCCTGCAGGGGTCAGTCCTGGGTCTGGTACTAGTCCATATTTTCATTAATGACTTGGATAATGGGGTGGAGAGTATGCTTATAAAATTGTGGATGACTCCAAATTGGGAGGGGTTGCAAGCACTCTGGATGACAGGATTAGAATTCAAAATGACCTTTACAAATTGGAAAATTGGTCTGAAATCAATAAAGTGAAATTCAAGGAAGACAAGGGCAAAGTACTTCACTTAGGAAGGAAAAATCAAATGCACAACTACAAAATGGGGAATAACTAGCTAGGTGGTAGTGCTGCTGAAAAGGAGCTGGGGCTTTAGTGGATCACAAATTGAATTTGAGTCAACAATGTGATGCAGGCTAATATTCTGGGGTGTATTAACAGGAGTGTTGTATGTAAGACACGGGAGATCATTGTCCCTCTCTATTCAGCTCTGGTGAAGCCTCAGCTGGAGTACGATGTCCAATTCTGGGTGCCACACTTTTGGAAAGGTGTGATCAAATTGGGAAGAATCCAGGGGAAAGCTACAAAAACGATAAAAGGTTTAGAAAACGTGACTTGTGGGGAAAGGTTAAAAAAACTGGGCATCTTCAGACTTGAGAAGAGAAGACTGCGGTGGGACTTGCTTAACAGTCTTGAAATACATTCAGGGGTGTTATAAAGAGGACTGTGATCCATTGTTCTCCATGTCTGCTCAAGATAGGACAAGAAGCAAGGGGCTTAATCTGCAGCAAGAAAGAGTTAGGGTAGACATTAGGGAAAACTTTCTAACTATAAGGGTAGGTAAGCTCTGGAATAGGCTTCCAAGGGAGCTTGTGACGGTTTTAAAAGCAGGTTGGACAAACACCTGTCAGGAATGGTCTAGTCTAGTTTACTTGGTCCTGCCTCAGCACAGGAAGCTGGACTTGATGACATCTTCCAGCCCTACTGTGTGAATTAATAGAAAAATAGTAGAACAAAGACAGATATAACACTAATTCATGAACCTTCAGAGATAGGGGGCTCCATTCTGAAGCTTTGAGAGCCAATTTGACTTCCGATAATAAAAGGCAAAAAGGTGGTGCTCATACATATGAATCAGATGAGATTCTTGCTAATCTAGAGCAAAAACTAGCTTTTAGTTTTATTGTAGTAAAGATGATGATTTACCTTTCTGTTGCAACTGCTATCCTAAGATCTTGTTATGCTTCACAAACATAAATTGTTAAAAATTCCCAGCTCCTCTGTGAGATCCGTGCATAGTATTATACCTGTTATGCAGATGGAGAAATTGAGGCACAAATGGTAATGAGATTTGCTCAAGGTCACATGGAAGGTCAGTGGCAGAGCTAAGAATAAAACCCAGGTTTTCTAACTCTGAATGCTGTTCCTTACACATAAGACCATTCTTCTTCCTTATTTATTATGGTACATAGAATCCGTGGCTGCTAGCCAGAATGCTAAATGTCTGACAGTTATTCAGCAATAAAAAGTAATAAAGAGAAAATTCAGCTAGTCTGAAACAAGCTTATTCATCAAAGTACAGTACAGTGAAATCTGTTTTAAACAACCATGCAAGAAACCAGTGGTTGCTCAAGACCAGGTTGCATGTAGGAGATGGATTTTAGGCAGCTTTCGCTGTGTACGTTGTGCTTTAATGGATAAATTAGTTTCAGACTGGGTCTGCTTTCTAATCTGTTCAGTAATGCTACAGCATGCAACCATCACTTGACTTTACTCATGTCCATCAGACCAAGTGATTGATTATCTTCATCTGTGTGGCATAATAGAAATGTCATTGTTATAGAACTTTAGTGTCAGAGACGAATTATCCTTTCCCATCTCTGTGTCTTGCCATTGCTGCTAACAAAAGAAAACTTTTTAAGTTGTTCCTGAACCCAGTCATGCAAGTGTGTTGCACACCCTCACACTGGGACATCTTGCTAATATATCAGGTAACCTGCCAGGTAACATTACATGTTTTATGGGTTCACATCAAAAGACCTGATGGGTCGTGCTGTGTATTAGACACACAGATTAATACACACAGTGTATTAGACACACATACAGATGGTTATGCTTAAGTTTACATAGAGAGAGTTGTAGTGATCAGTTTTTCCTGCATACAGCAGGCTTTTGTATTTCTGCTTTCTCTTCTGAAAAGTGAAGTTTGTGAATGTTCATACTATAGTGAACATGTGGTGGCATAGTTATGAGTTAATGGTGGCATAATATGATTTGTTATGCATATCAAATGTAGCCTCCCTGAAGGAAATGCAACGTAGTGTCTGTATTCCTTGTTTTTAAGTCAAGAGGTGCTGCCAAAGATTCATGAAGAAAAACACTACCCATGTGCACTGGTGGGGACTTGGAACACGTGGTACGGAGAGCAAGATCAGGCTGGTAGGAGATAGAAGTACAACAGAATGTAAAACCGTACAAGTGAAATGTGTGCTTGGCAGGTTTCTTTTTACATCATCACTGTTGTTCATAAACCTTTAACAGTGTACTTGAGGATATGTGTGCTGTTGATTACATAAAATAATTGGTTAATGATTGTTAACTTTAAAATTGCTTGGTTTTTATCACATTGAATTTGATACTGAAGTGTTGACTCATAAAATGTGCTTATTCAGGTGCTCGCACTAATCTAATACTCTCTCTCAAACACATTTGTATACTTAGTTAATACACTTTTATCTCCTCTCAATGAGAGGATGACAGTACATGGTAAGCCCCTTCCTCTTGTTCCTGCATTTTTTTGCACCTGCATACAATTTGTCCCTGCATTATTTTGCAGGCATAGGATCACGCTTCTGAAAATTTAGGCTTAAAAGCCATAGTTAAAGGTGTACTGAGATAGAATTTAGCTGGTGTGAGCCAGTTTAAAAGTTTAACTTTGACTTTCCGTGTCCTATTATAATTGGTCACATGGCACTGTTACGCAACGTTGAAGTTATCACAAAATGTAACGGAACTCTTGTCTCACGGCCAGTTGGGTCCTGTACTGACACCCTAGATATTTCTTCCTTAAACGGATGGTGTCCTGTAATTCAGGATCAAAATGTAACCTCCCTTCAAATTGATGAAAATATGCTATATAACTACAAAGTGTTGTATCTGTGTTATAATCTGGTCTGGGGAGACGTCTAAATGATGTTAAATGGCTTTTAGAACAGTCCCTGGTCTCTGAGAAGTTAAAGGGATATAGCAGCAGCCCTCATGTTGTGGAAACCACATAACCAGCATGCTGTGGTCTCTTTAGTTCTACAGCAGACACACGCTGTTGCCAAAGCTATCCTAATATCAATGCTGCTGCTTCAACTACAAGAGCATATGCTAATGTGTATGTTAATGTCAGCTGTATTTGCTGAATATTATATAATTATAATATTAGCATTGGCTAAAGGTGAGAGGATATCTGTAGACAGAGATTTGTCAGCTTGTAAGAGAGTATTTTTAAAAATAAAGAGAATGTTGAGGTACGGAGCGGAATAAACCTAAAATATTGCTTGACAGAATCGCCTTTGCTAATTCAGAAGCATACTGACAGGGAATGTCCCTGCAATCATTTCCAAAGCCTGCCTAAACATTTTATGGCAACCGTCCTAGCAACATAACAGAGGATTAAAGGGTTCCAGTGTATTCGATACCTGTCTCCAGTTTGTTGCTAGTACTGGGTTGCTAGTACTGGGTACTAGATGTTAAGTACCAAAAGCAGCTAGCCTGGCACACAAAGGCCACAACGCACTGGATCCAAGTTTGGATCTTTGCAGAAGCAGCACACATCTTCTGGCAAGTGGAGTGCCTTAGGTTGGTGTCTAGTCCACTCTTCTGGTAGATGCATGAAGCAGCATTAACTAGTTCAGAGCAAGGCAGTCCCATCCCATCTCCATTGGAGGAAAGGTAGCTTTTGTGGGTCTTCGAGGGAAGATGGAAGAAAAGAGGGTGGGAATGGGAGTCTCAGTATTTTAACACCGCTGTTCTAAAAACTTGTAAAGAAGTCTTGTTACACAGAGCACTTAAAGGGCATTGTCAAATTTCGGTCAAAATAGGCACCCCATCTTGAAATTATTATTTGATGGGGGAAATTCCTCCTGATTCTAAATACTGTAGAGGGTTTGGGTCTTGCTTGGCGCACTTTTCAAGGTTGCCTCTTATCACTGAGCAATTAAAAAATTAACAATGGCATCTATTTTATTTATCTATCCTACAAAAAAGTTTTGTGTTCCTTCTGTTTGAGTAGTTAATTGAAATACAAGTGCCACCGCTGCCCTACTATCAGTTGAAGCTCTGCACCAAGTCATTTTTGGCATAAGACACTGTTTTAAGTTTCAGAGTAGCAGCCGTGTTAGTCTGTATTTGCAAAAAGAAAAGGAGGACTTGTGGCACCTTAGAGACTAACCAATTTATTTGAGCATAAGCTTTCGTGAGCTACAGCTTTTAAGTTGAAGCTCAACTTTAATTATAGTCACATAGAAGCATCCCATCTAAGTAGTATACAGCAAAAGCACCCTTCAGAAATCTTTGTACATTCTTGCCTTTAGGGTAAATCATCTGTTGCTAGAATAGCAAGGGAAGCCCCTTGTCAAAAAGCAAATGTCTCGACTGTATAGCACTAAGAATGCATTTTGAACATGCTAGTCAGCTTTTACTTTTGTATCATTCGTTAGTGTTAATGGCCTCATTTACGTTATGGTGTTTCATGTCTTTTGTCATAAGCCTCTAAAATGATATATTTCTATTTCAGTACATCTCTGGCGGTATGAGGGAGGCTATCCAGCTCTTACTGAGGTCATGAATAAGCTCCGACAAAATAAAGTAAGTCGGAATGAAGACTACATTTTAAACTTTGGCTAGAAATAATAAATGTTTTACTGAGAAATATTTTTCCCAGCGTCACTAGAGAACGTAGTCTAGCAGTCAGAGCAAGAGACTAGAAGTTTGAACTCCTACAGTCTATTTCCAGCTCTATCAGACTAACTGTGCGACCGTGGACAAGGCACTTCATCTTTCTGTGCCTCATTGTACCTGTCTGTAAAATGGGGATCACACACACCTCTCGGGTGCTGAGGGTGAATGTGTTAATGTTTATATAATGTTTTGAGTTCCTCAGCTGTATAACGTTGTAGAAGTGCAAAGAGGTGTTAGTCATTTATATTCTGCTGTTATGAATTGGCTGTGATTCTCAGCTTTTTTGTCAGAGCCCCTTCTTGGGATGGTTTGCCAGCGGAGCATGCCCTCACCACCATGTCCCCTCACACAATGCTTCTCCTTTACTTTGTTCTCGTCTTGTCTTTTTATTTTCCCTCCTGTCTTATTCTCATTATGCTCTTTTACATGATTTTTGCAGATACTCTTTCTCTCCCCTCCCCATTTTCCCACTTATTTGAAGGTCACATGCTGGGGGCTGGAGGTATTTGTTGGTGCCAGACTATACTTACTACAGTGGGAGCAGAAAAGTGATGCTTGAGCTGGCAGGCTGCTGTGTGAGCCTTCAGCACTGTACATGTGAGCTGCTGCCACAGCCAGTGACCTTAGGTGCTATGTAGAAGCACGGAAGAATGTCCACTAGCTTTTAATGAGCTACCCGCTTCTTTTCCTACAAATGCATCAGCATGTTTGCTGTATATGGGGATGATGTAGATCTGGAGTCCTACATCTTTTCTCACCCACCCTAATTCTCTCCTCTGCCCCACACAGCCACTGGCACCAGCTCAGATGAATTACATTCTTCAGGATACTGTCAGTAGCCATTCAGAACACACACAATCTAATTGTCAGTTAAAACATTATTGTCATGCAGCCACTCAGTACAGCCTGTGTAGAAAATCACTCCTCTGGATTTTACTTATTTAGCTTGGCATTTTTAAAACAGCTCACACCCAAACTGCCCAGTACAAAAATTGTTAATATAGACTGTGATGTGTAAACACACTGACTGATAGTTTCAAAGCTGCCTAAGGAATTTGGATACTATTAAATTCAATGGGAACTGGGTGTACAGATCCCCAAGGTGGTTTTGAAAATCTCAACCACTATAGAAGTGTAGAATTTGTTAATGTAACATATTAAAGTTTGATGATGACTGTTATTTTTAAGGAATTCACAGAGTTTCGCAAAGAAAGAGGTAACATGCTTCTGTCTCGCAAGAACCAGCTTCTGTTGGAGTTTAGTTTCTGGAATGAACCTGTTCCCAGGGAGGGTCCTAATATTTATGAACTGAGATCTTATCAACTTAGAGTAAGTGTCAAGTATTTTATCTTTTGTGAATGATTAAAAATTTAAAATATTCAACACACATGTACACATGTGTAAAATAAAACACAGACCTTCTTAAAAATAAACTAAGGATCTAGTCTTGTTCCTATTGAAGTCAATGGCAAAAGTGTTATTGGCTTCAATGTGTGCAGAATCCAGCGATAAATGCTGGATCCTAGAAGGTGCTAGCCATTTCCTGAGAAGTGCTGAGCACCCTTGCCTCTCATTGACTTCAAAGGAAATGCGCGCACACTCATGCAAGAGACTGAAGAGATGAAAGAAAATCTAGAATAGCCGTACGGTGTAATTGCAAATTAATATACAGTCATAACTTTAAGCACTTAAAGGAATCAATGTATTTGATAAATGATGGTATTTTTCAAATGGAAATCCTGTGAGAATGGAAGCCTCTGTAATATTGATGACTGAATTCTCAATGTTGTATTCTCCTAACATGTACGCGCAAGATAAAGTAGCTCAAAAAAGCATCGCTGACATTTGTGGCAATGTCAATATTTTGTTTTAAGCCATTTTAGTTCCCCTTTGTCATTAGTGTGTCATAAGCACTACAATAATACAAGTACTTGATGATAATAATAATAGATTTCAGTAGCTCTTGGCTCATGCCATTGTATTTTTCATTTTTTCCTCATTTTTATTTTAAAAAAAACCACCCTTCAGATTAGTGAAAATTAAACAGTGCTCAGTTTGGCAGAAAAGACATGCTAAAAATACATTTTTGTTGGAAGCACTATTGAAAACCTGTAATAATGCCAGCAGGCAGGAGTGAGGACTTGAGCAGCTGGCATGGTCTGTCAAGCCTGAAAATCTCTATTCTAAAAATATTTGAAAAGTCATATCTCAGTTTCTTACCTTTTACATTTAAGGACCCTGCAGAGGCAGCATGCACAGCCTCTCAGGGGAAAGAAGTGCCTTCTGTCACTCAAGGGACTCCTTCAGTTGGTTAATGTGGCGTGTTAACAGACTCAAAATGGGAGCCCTATAAATCTTAACTTGCTCAGAAGATTGATGGCCATAAGGTGGTGCTTAGATCAAGCAGCAGGCATATCACTGTCAGTTTGTGAAATATGGAAGGAAGCCCCTCTTCCCCTCCCCTTTATATTTTTGCTTCATATAACTCCACATTTGTCAGATCCATTTTCAAAAATATGCCACAGAACTGTCCCAACACTCTAGTTTTCTTTAAAATACTAGACCTGAAATTTCTTTCTTTCTTCTTTCAGCCTGGAACAATGATTGAATGGGGCAACTACTGGTAAGTGTATTTCACCATGTTGTGTAGTATAATTTAAGTTTATTAATTACGTTTCATAGTTTAAAACCATGTAGGTGGAGATGGTAGAATAATCCCCAAACCCTTCCAGATACACAGAGCTAATGAGCTGCTTCTGACAAATTAGTTCTTTTATTTTGTCTTTCTGGGAAGGAAAGGGAGTGGCTCCATGAACAATGCTGGGACCTCTCTTGTTTGTTGTCATTTTAAAAGCTGTGATTCTTTTGAGAAGTAAATAATACTTAACACTTCTATCACATTTTTCATCCTTTAATATTTAAATGCTTTATCTTCACAACAACTGTGTGAGGAAGGGAAGTATTATCCTAATTTTACTATTGAGGACTCCGAGGCACAGATTGGGGAAGGAATTTTCCCAAGGCCACATAGCAAGCGAATGTCAGAGCCAAGATTAAAACTAGATTATTTTGCTTGCTGTCCTATGTTCAGTCTACTTTCCCAATCAGTCTCCTCAGGGACAATACCAATGTTACTGACTTGGTGCCTGATCCTACTGCATTGAAGTTAATGGGAATTTTGCTGTTGACTTCGATAAGAGCAGGCTCAGACTCTTGGCAAGAGTAGACTTCGGTAGAAGAGACACCATCACCTTTCTAATACACCTGGGCACTACTGGCATTGGGTTTCTTTCACAACTACAAAATGAACTACCGTCCTCTACCACTAAGAATCTCACCTATTTTCACTTGTAGATCTCTACCGGCTAAACTCTTTTGCCACTCCTGCTCATGTTTGTCCATAGTAGTGTGATCAAAACAAATAAAGACCTTTACACAAAGAGACTGTATGTGTCCCAGTTTTTGATACGTCTCTGTTTCTTGAGAGCTTCTTTCGGAACACCTGAAATTTCCCAGTTTTTTACTTCGTCTATCAAAATGTTCAGGTTTCTTATCATTACAAAATACCTTATAGCAGTATATGTCCCTGCTTCGTCCTTCCCATAGTGAGTGTGTGTTACACGCCGACAGTTGTTCAAAACCAAAGCTAGTTATAACTTGTCATGTGCCAGAGTTGTAGTAATAAGGCCAATGATCCAGCCTAATTAATGCAAAACCTCTGCTCTGACCCCTTAAGAAATGGGTGGTGGGGGGAGGGAGAGCTGATGGTCTCTGTTGGTTCCCTTTTCTCTAAAATTGCCAGACTCATGCGGAGGAGGGAAAACAGGTATGGAGGAACACAGGGGGAAGAGGCAGAGCCTTTCTTTGGTTTTCCTGTTGCTCCAGATGGAACTCATCTAGTTCAGGTGGAACAAATCAAAGAAAGGCACCAAAAGGCGGAGGACTTGCGTATATGATGATCAGAAAAAAGTTGTGCAAAAACATGCTTGTTTTTTAGTTTGAAAATATGGTCACCTGACTCCTAACCCATTGGCCAATTCGCCAAAGTTAGCATCCGTACGGTTTGACTAGTACACAATACAATATATTGGCATTGGTTAGGTGGTGGTTGTTTTAATTTACAAGGAAGGATTTTTTTCTTTTCCCAAAATATTAAGGAGTCTCAAGATTCTAATAATTTATGTGTGTTGCTGCTTCTGGAAGTCATGCATTTGAAGGATTGTCAATAGAATTGGCATACTTTTTTTCTCCCCTCTGTGAGAGGCCTCTGTAGATTCCATTTAATTAAAATTAAATGTAGTCTCAGATCTTTCATTTTGCTTTGTAACCTAGAGCCAACTTCTGTGGGTAGAGGGTGCCCAGACTGAGGAGCGCATGCTAGAGTCTTCCACGAGCCAGGCTTCCTATGGGATAGGGGCAGCCAAGGAAGCAGTGGAAAGTGCTTGGCTTCAGCAGGTTTTGGATACTGAATCACTTGCTAGTTTTGTTAGGGACAAACCTTCCCCCTTCTCACTTGGTGTTTTCTGTTCCCTATGCTGGGTGTACCCAGCTAAGGCCAGATGTCCCATCTGCCTTCTGAGCAATGCACTACTGTAATGCAGAATTCATGGCAATGAATTGTTTTCTCTAGAAAGTACTGCCCTTTGAAACTCAGAGGGTTAACTACTTAACACTATGTTGATCATTTTTGGCTTCCTCAGCATCAAAGTTAGAAATACTATTTTTATAATGCCAAACCTTACATTTTTATCTTTTTAAAATAAAGCTCATTTTAAAACCCTCCTGAGTGTCACATTTCTATTTTGAGATATAGGTAAAAGTATTTGTCTCCTCTTCAGTATATAGGCCTGATTTTTATCTTGTTTAATACCAGTATAAGTTCCTTACATTTACATTAGCTACATCCAAGCAATTCTAATGAGTTACGGTTGCATGATTGTGAGTATTTACAGTTGTTTTGAATAAGAATGAAGACTTGGGTTTTCTAAGAGCATAATGTGCATCAAGATAATTTGTTTAATTTCAGTAATTTGCCAGTAATATGGTTTCATACTATTATTGGGGCGGTACACATTCAGATACGTTTGTAGGTTGGCAACAGATCCACTTCAGAAAATGTAGCAGCTTCTAGTTGAGTTAAAAGTTTAAAAATAGGCTTGGGGCATCATGTGATGCAACTGCCTAAGAAAGATGTATGTGTACAAGAACTTTGCATTCCAGTAACTTAAAATCCATGTATGTAAGTGTGAAAGACAATACATTAACAAATACCATATCTTCCTGATACGTCTAACACTCAAAATTAGTATAAAGTTGGCAGGTGTGAGGATTCACTTTCAGAAGACTCTTTTGATTAAAGAAATTTAATTTAGAAATTTCTTGCCATTTTAAACCATAACAGTGATAATCATACTGGCTCCAAAATTAAAGTTGAAGACTAGAAAACGATCAGCATGCAATCTAATAAAGGTGTGTGTCTCCAAGTTTAATGGGGCTTAACAAGTTCTATTTTAATTGTTTGTTGCTGGGAATAGGGTTGTATTTTTGTTTTTTACATCTGGAGTGTGCTGCAAAATGCTTTAACATTTGAGATGGGGTTAATTCTAATTCTGCTTTCCTTCCAATCACCACTTGTTTGCTGTGCCCATCTTCTGTTTCTAGAGGTTCCGTTTATCTCTTGTAGGGCTCGTGCTATTCGTTTCCGACAGGACAATAATGAAGCAGTTGGAGGATTTTTCTCACAAATCGGACAGTTATATATGGTTCATCATCTTTGGGGTAGGCTTCTTTGTTTTCTGCTATACTCGCTCCTCTATCACTATACTGAATAGGTCCTTAAAACAAGGACCTATTCCGTTCGGGGTAACCAGATATGTGGAATAGAGAGAGAACCATGTGAATTGCATTTTGATATCAACAAGGGTTTTTTACATTTATTTTCCAGTTTTAATTGCCAAAGTTAAAAGCACAAAATAGACATTTCCTTGTCCTTTTGTAACTTCTATCAGAAGTTACAGTAAAGCATCACAAACCTTTCTTGTCAGAGTCTTACTGTTTGCTTCAAGTAAAGTGGACGTAATGAGTTCAGTCCTGCCGTTTCTTCCCTCAGGCCAAATTCACACTGAAATTAGTAATCAAAGATTTAATTTCTAAGGGTCAAATCATACCTTCCTAGAGGGAAGGCAAAATCAAGTGTCTGTTCAGGTTACCACTGTCTGCTCCCCTCACATCAGAGAGAGTTGAACATTTATTTATTTGCAGTGGCACCCACTGCGTGCTAGGTGGTTTCCGGACAGTTCAGGAGGACAGGCCTCTTCAGAGAAGCTCACAGTCTAACAACTGCATTGAGGAAATGTGTGCTGCAGCCTTCGGGCCTCAAGGGTATCCACAGGAAATTGGATTCCAACACCATGAATCCTAGAGCACCCATGCAGAGATCCAGCCCCTGTGTGCTGCATTATCTAATCTATTTCTAATGCAGCGATAATTATGGTATCAAGGCCCCCTCAATGCCCTTTCTGCCTCTGGCATCACTCGCCACAATTACATCTTACTTCCATTTGAAAAAAGAAAAGGAGTACTTGTGGCACCTTAGAGACTAACCAATTTATTTGAGCCACTCCATACGGCTAAATGCAGTGCCTTGCATAATGACAGGTTTCAGAGTAGGAGAAAGAAAAGGAGTACTTGTGGCACCTTAGAGACTAACCTCAAATAAATTGGTTAGTCTCTAAGGTGCCACAAGTCCTCCTTTTCTTTTTGCGAATACAGACTAACGCGGCTGCTACTCTGAAACCTTCCATTTGAAAGGGGATAGTCAGCATGGGAGTGGAGCTTAATGTTCCGATGACCTACAGTGACTTCTACCAGTCTTCCGAGCAATACTTAAGGCTGGTTGCCAGGGTTAAATGTCAGGCAGAGCAGTTGCCTGAGGATTCCACATGCAGCAAAACCAAGGGAGCGCCAGCCATGTGAGAGTCACATGGAATGGTTTCCATACATGGTGTAGACCTACTTTTTCGCTCTCTCTGCCTTCACCCTTTCCTCTGATCTTGGAGCTTTTCCTTTGTTTTAAGGGGAGCATCTGAAACTACCTTTTTTTTTTTTTTCTTCCAAATGACTGCAGCCTCTTAACCACAGAATTAAATATTTTAAAATGTGATTGTTATGGACAGCAGGACATTGACTTAGTACTAAATTTTGTATGTGTACTTTTTTACTCTAGCTTACAAAGACCTCCAGTCCAGAGAAGATACAAGAAATTCTGCATGGCATAAACATGGCTGGGATGAACTAGTATATTATACAGGTAAGAGCTGAACTAAATTGGAATGGGCCATGTAGTAAACATTTTTTTTTTTTTTAATGGACAGAGATGCCACCATGAGTGTTTCAGTAAGTTACACTGTCGTGAATCTTTTATTTTGCTGGTATGTTTGTCAGTTACAAATTCAGTTTAAATAATCTGTTCTCAGTTTTTGTAAATGTCAGCAAATTGATGTACAGTAGTTCCTGTATAAATGTTTGTATTAAAACAGGTTTGTACTAAAGAACATCTACTAAGGGAATAGATCTGTTCAAAGATTTAATTTTCTGTGCACAAAAACTTGTACAGTAAATAGTGAAATATATCTTTAAAAGAATCCATTATATTTTCTTTGGAACAAGCTATAATGTGAAACACTGGAGCCCTGTGACATAAATTCCTCTAAAGAGGGAAAGTAGACTTTGGAGCCAGGATCCAGGAGACCTTTGATAGCAGAAACAGCTTTCATAATAAATCTGGCATGTAAGCTATGCTAAATATTTCAAATGTTGTTCCGTCAGATTACAATGGAAATATTACAGTACAATTGCAAGCTAACCTTAAATCTTGCTGAGAAGCAACAAGTGTTTTTTGTCTTCAAAACCCTTAGTGCAGATTTAAAAACTATTAAATAATTTTGGGTTTTTTTGCTTCCTCTCAAAACTACTATTCTTCGGTGACAGAGGAAAGGGGTGGTTGGTGATTAGTAAAGATTTGACATGCACTAACTAGTAGAGTAGTTTGATGACAGCGATACTCCAAGTTGAGTATGCAGAATTACCAATGGGATCTTTATTAGTAAATGAGAGCCTCTCTTTCCTTTTTTCAGTGCCACTTATTCAGGAAATGGAGTCCAGAATCATGATACCATTGAAGATCTCTCCACTTCAGTAAAGTTATTGACTTACCTGTGCCTACATGAAGTGACAAGTATTTCTTAAATTAATTTGATGGTATACATCATATATCATGGTCAAAGAAACATAAAAGTACCATATTGAGATTGTCAAAGAAACCTCTTTTCTTCAGAATCGAAAGACTTTTCGCATTTAGAAATGTACCAGGGAAAGAATAGTAGGGTTGTAGTTTAAGAACTCAAAGACATACCCCAGTTCATCTGTGACACTGGCCCCTCAAGCTGAGCCTGGCGTACAGATACATGGTGTGTCTTGGGGTTGTACTGATGCCACGCTTTAGTAGCATCAAAGGGAGAGTTACACAGCTCTCATTTAAAGTCTTGAACTAATGCTGTGTTTAAATCCTGGGGAAGTTGTTACAGTTCAGGGGGCTTTTGTATAATGGAAAATGTATATTCATTTTATAGTAATTACCGATTGAAAAATCCATGTCGGTTGGTTCCCATAAATAGGAGAGATTTAAACAAAGCTTTGTATCTGAGAAATTCATACCATTATATCAGTTTTATTGGGAATTGAACCAGTAAATAATTCTAAATTTACAAAGTAGCTGAGAATATTTAAATTATAACGTACAGTAGAATTACTGAACCACTCTCCCTTATAAACAAAGTGCAAGTATTAGTGGAAAATGAATTACAAATCAGGTGATAGCTGATGAATGTACAGAAAATAGTGGATTCCATTTTGATAAGGCTCTGGAGTAGAAACAAACACATCTATCTAGGTGTCTATAGCTGGAGCTAACTTTATGAAATTATTTAATCAACGCTTTGGGCTGTACGATCTACAGTACTAGAATCAAGGTTTGCAAGGAACACAGATGTGAAATTTTACAGGCCACTCACGTTTTGTTAATCGTGTATTTCTGAAAATAATTCTGAAGGCTAGGAAAAGAGGTTTTGTTTAATAAGCAATCATGACTTCGGATAGATGCTTGATCAGGTGTTTCACTATCTCCACAGTAGGTGCATCTGAAATGATTTGTGATGATGGCGCATGTTGAGTCAATATGATTAGCATAAAGCAATGTATCATTATGTCCAGTTCTGATTTGATTTCACTTTTAGAATAGAGCATATCGACTTTTTTAGTATCTATCATGACGTGGCCATCCTACAAGTGAAAACAATAATGTCTATTCAGATTAGTTAAAGAATCACTGTAATATATTGTATGTACAAATCACATACTGAATGTCCAGTTTGTACATTTCAATGAGTTTTCTGCAATAACATATCAGTCAATAAAATCCTTTTAATTTTCACATATTACTGGCACCATATGTCTCCATCCAGCTGCGCAGTGTTTATTATGAAAAAGGTGGGGAGGGAGGAAGTATACAGTATTTCAGTTTAGATGGCCAACATTGCCATAATATGCCTTTTTCCCAGAAGTTTATTACTTCCACAAAGACACACTGTCAGCTGATATTTACTTTACATACAATTTCCAAATAAGATACTAAGTTGCAAAAGTGTGTGGTGATGTGATGTGGAATGGGGAATTATGCCCACAGCCCTGATCCCTCAGTTAGATTTGCTGGTGTGGAGCCCTGCACCCATGTAGAGCCAGCAGATCGTCATATAGGGTACAGGGATCCATGTTGCCAGATCCGGTTACAGGATCAGGACCCATGTTGGTTTGCAGAGTATGGCTTCAAATGATCCATGCTATTATTATCATCAAGTGTATTCTTTTTGTGTGTGGCTTATTTTTGCTTTTAATTACTGAACACATTCATTGCTCAGAAGAGTGAGGGATGAACAATGCCGGTTTGAGCCTGGCACTGCAAGCTTTAACATTCTTCTGATACTTCAGTCTTGACCCCTTGACCTACATCATCCTTGTTTCATTCTATTGCCAGGCCTCTCTTGAGTAGAGCTACTTAATTATGCCTGATTGTTAGATGGCTTTGCAGTGCTAGACAATGGCAACTATGCTGAATCCTGCATGTTAGCCTGTAATTTCCATCCCCTGTCTCTGATGCTCCAGTCTAGATGCCCAAACTTACTATTGATTGGCATCAGTATTTTCACCTTGGTCTCCGCAGGTGAAAAGTTAATGCACTAACCTAGCCATTTTGGCCAAGATAATACAGCATTTGAAAAATGCACATGGATGTGACACACATTTGCAGGGCTGCTGGAACAATTTTTATAGTGGGGGTGCTGAGAGCCGTTGAACCAAACTGTAAACCCTGTATATAATGGAAACCTCTTCAGGTCGGGTGGTGCTGCCTCCCCCCACCGCACTCCTAGTTCCAGCACCTGTGCACATCTGGTCTTTCAACTTAATAGTTTCCTAACTTTATTATTAATTTCCTAACTTTAGTATTATTTGTACTGTGGTAGCACCCAGTGTCTCCTAGGCACCGTGCAAGCAGAGTGAAAGACGGTTTGTGTGCTCAAGAGCTTACAATCTAAACACACAAGGGAGAAAGCATGGGGAAAGGAATATAATGCATGTGCTTGTGCACAGACTGAAGAACAGATTTTTCATAAGTGAGCAATGGCTTTGCATGATTTTCCTACCTCTTCTGGGTCAAGTAGTGCATTTCCCTTCCCTCCTGTAACTTCCTCTACTTTCTCCTATTCCCCTCCTGTCAGGGGAGCGCCTGCCTACTTACTTACTTTACCCCTTGCACTGCCTACTTACTTCACCCCTTGCACTGTTTCCCAAAACTTTCCTGGGCTCTTTTGTGATAGATCTTGTATGCAGTTGGACTGGCACCTTACCTGTGGTGTGGAAACTTTCCTCTTGCTGCTGTTCTCACTGCTATACTGCCTCTGATTAGCGCTCTGTAAAGCACAGAGTGCTAAAGAGGCTAGCCAGGAGAAGAGAGCTTACTGAGCTAAATAATAATTCTTGATTCCACCTAGGAAGAGGTGTGGCTTGCTGTTTGCCCAATGGAGAATGGTTTTCTTACTTTTCAAAACAATCACACCTGAAGAAGTCCTGTGAAATATCAGGTACAATCCACGTTTCCATTTTCCACTTGTAATCACGGTGACGGGCGTGGAGAAGAATTTCAGAAGTACACTGAGGCCTCAGTTGTATGAACCCTTCTCCATATGCTTAAGTTAGCGCATTGACTTCAGTCAGGCTACCCATGCTTAACATTAAGTAGGTGTATAACTGTTTGCAGAGTCAGGGCCTGAGTGAGTGCCGTAGCTGTGTATTGGACGTTAGATTTCTTAACAAAAAACTCTCTCATGCCTGGAAACTCTACAGCTGCATCTTAGAGCAGAGCAGAAAACACCCTGAATGACAGCAAGAGCAACAGAGTTCTCTCGCCCTATTCAAACACTCCTACCCAAACAAAAGATTTATTGTACATGAGCTGTTCTTGGAACTTGCTGAGATTTCTTTCAAGATGAATTTAAAAGGGAGTATTTTTTGTAGGCCACTGTAGAGTCTTGTAGTAAACAGCCTGCTGTCTTGCCCATTGCTAGAGTACAGATGCAGATTTATCAAGCAGAGCAGATGTTGCCCTCTGAGTCAGCCCTCACTAATAAAGGTCTGTTTGAAAAGACATTTTCAAAAATAAATCACCTTGTTGGATTATCTGCTCCTTGCTGTTAATCAACTAAACTTGCTAAAGAACAAATTTGAAAGGAGTGGCCAAAAAAAGAAAAACTTATGGTGATAGTGTGCTCATCTTTCCTTGGAGGAAAACCGATGCCCATGCTGTCTTCATGCAGTATTTTGGAATTTTGTACAGAAAATGACTCACTTATTACCTCCCCCTCCTTGTGTCTCAGGCATATCTTTTTTTGGACCAAACCCCCCCACCTTGTGCGTCTAATGTCCTGGGAGTGACACAGCTACAACTACGCTGCATACATTTATCTCTGTCCTTTCTATACCACGATAAGTGGACATGTGAACGCTGAACTTTTGGGAGAGTTGCCAACAAGCGTTCACCCTGAGCAAGCAATTGCACACTCTGAAACTTCTAGCCAGAGCCCCCGGTTAGTTATCCGTACATCGCATAACTATGGGTGGTACGCCTCTGCTGGAATTGTGAGCCCTGACTCTGCTTTTCAGCAAATGGCAGCAGCTTATTTGTCACATTCCAAAGCAGAGTTTCCGCTCAGTGTGGCGTTCCTCACTGCTTTCCACATGGCAAACAAACGCACGTCAAAGCCATGGCCCCAGATTCTCCACCTGAAGTGGTTCCTTTGCACCGCTCAGGCCAGCTGAGAATCCCTCAGCAGGAGGACTTCTCAACTGATTCACAGCCAGCATAGCTGGACTCTGTACCAGCTGCCCTACGTACCCATGCCAGTATCCAGGGCGGGGGGGCGCGCTGTTGGGAGCGTGAGAGGCAACGTGTAGCTCTGATTGGCCAGTTTTCAGCTGGCATGTGGTCTATAGTGACCATAGCCAATTGGTGTTCTAGTTAATGCAGGTCAGGCCACAGCCAGAGAGCCAATGGCTTTCCCTCCCTGTCATGCGCCAAGCAAATCTGACCTTTCTGCAGGAGAGTAAGGTGTTACTCAAGGTGAATAAATGTAGCAGAATGGGGCCCTTAGTGATTTGAAGAAACATACATTATAAAGTAACAATTTATTAACAACTATGGGAATGGGACCACTTGCAATGTGAACTGCAGGTCCAAGAGGGAACATCTTGGGAAGTTATTTGGAAGCATCAAATTCAAACAAAAAAAATCAGTACACAATTGTGCAAACAAAAATATGTTTAATTGCATTGTATATATTGATCTACTATAATTGTTAATAAAAATACTATATTACTGTATAACTTATCGTTCTTCCAGTTCTTTAAGCAGCTCGTCAAAGTGAGTGATGTACCATTTGGCTTTCTCCTTTACTTGTTTCCTGATTACATTTCCTCCAAATCCAATGAAGCCGTCCTAGCAAAACAGAAATGAATAGGTTCGTATATTAAGCTTTCCACTAATGAAATGGGGATTTTCAGTGTAAATATGTTCAATATTTTAAAAAGAATGAGTTTATCCTCAAAATCTGTATCAAAAACCCCCCAAAAAATTGCTTTTCTGTGTTTGTTGCTGGGATGGATTTCATCAAAGGCTTGATCTTGGATCCTGGAAGTCAATGGGAACTTTGCCATGGGAGAAGGGTCATTCTCTAATACCATGTGACATTGAGATTGTTCACATCCGAGACTTTACTGAAAAATCTGAGGAAAATTCCTGTGACTTATGCTGCTACTGTACCTTGAACTGACAGTCCAGTAGGAGTTCACAGGCGAATGTTTATGCCCAATACTACAATTATACCTCTGCTGTTTATTTTAACTCCACTCACCTCCTGTGACAGATACCAAATGCAATCATTAACTAATAATGGCTCAAATAATTAACCAAGAACAATCATTTCTAGAGCCTAGTCAATTTAGATCAATGAAAATGCAACATTTAAACTTTCACTCTTTGCTGTTTCGTGAGAGATTTAAGGCATTAAGCAAATATTAATCTGAAATCACAGTGCATACACTTGCTGCCAAGGTACGCACTGTTAGAATTAAAAATAGAATCACAGAAGCCCTGATGCTTGGAACTAGCATCATGCATGTTCCTTATAACACAGTGCTGATTTTATGGTATTTAGCGAGCACACCCCAGGCCCACATTAAGGTACATGCTTCCTGATTCTGACAGAGCAAGCGCATTAGTATTCTAGGAAGGTACTTGACTGTAATGGTAAGTTGCAAGTTAGATCCACACCTGCTGTAAAAAGGCACTTTTTTTTTAGGTTGTATTTTTAATTCTTTTTTAAATTATTCCTAGTTCTGTGAGAGCTGCCACGTTCAGCAGGTGTCTGCTCCATCCCCATGAGAAGTTATCTCTGGTGCAAGAAAGGATCTTGGTACCCATCCTCTAAGTCATCAGACTAGCACACTTGCTCTGCTAGTATCAGGCAGCATGTGCAGCAGAAGGATGCAGGAGCGTGGTTCATAAGCACCATAAATCAGTGGCCCAGATTGGGATCTTGGCACTTGAAGGAATCTGTGTGGAAGCACCATGATACTAACAGGAATCTAAGGCCTGGTCTACACTGGGGCGGGGGGATTGATCTAAGATACGCAACTTCAGCTACGAGAATAGCATAGCTGAAGTCGACTTATCTTAGATCGACTTAGAATCACTTACTTCACGTCCTCATGGCGCGGGATCGACGGCCGCCACTCCCCCGTCGACTCCACTTCCACCTCTCGCCATGGTGGAGTTCCGGAGTCGATGGCAGAGCGATTGGGGATCAATTTATTGCGTCTACACTAGACGCGATAAATCGATGATCGATAGATCGATCACTACTCGCCGGCGAGTAGTGTAGTCATGGCCTTAGTGTTACTGTGACAAAAGATGTGGCTTGTGTGTGTGTGTGCAAGCAATGCTTCTGAAAAAGGTAAACAATACCAGAGAAAGAATTGCAAATCTGGAGGTGCTGGCCACAGTCTAAAAGGCAGGTCGAGTGCTGAACAATATTGTCCAGACCAACTGGAAGGCATTACAGTTGGACTGCTTAGTGGCACTGGAGGGTTTTCAGGAGATTTCTGAGGGAGTGTGCTTGGCTGGCTTCCAAGTCTGTTCCAAGCGCAACGTGAAAGAAGGCAAGGAGCTGGGAGTGGGTCAAGGAGCTAAAGGGAGCAGTCGGAAGAGAAGCTTGGGTGGGCTATAGGAAGAGTGATGAGTGTAAGGTGATAACAGGATTATGATGTTTCTTTTCAGGCTTTCATATTAAGGGCTGGAGAGGCAGGGAGGTGATGACCTCAGCTGCAGGTGTGGGTGTTTGGTGCACCACTTACAGGCAGTAAGATCTGGAGGGCTTTGCCAGCTCGAATGGCACAAAGAAGAGAGAGACGTAATGAGTGTGTGTGTGACCCACAATGAAAGGGGTACATGAGTGAATGGCCTGATCCCTTGGTCCACCCTGAGGTGATCCCACTGCCTGCTGACACAGGGAGGTGAATGCCCATCAGTACTTCCCCCCTCTTGGTGTCAGGCAGGAAATCTGATCTCTGTCACAGCCTTTGCTGCTGCAAATAGCTCACTAGGTACTGTTTCAGAATAGACTGAAAGGCATTAACGATCCCCCGTAAATACTGTATAACGGTCAAACAGATGGTGTCTTGCCATTGAGAGAGAGAGAGAGAGATACACATATGAAAGCATTTGTTTAAAAGGGAAATCCAATTCTTGGATACTCACCGCAGGGGGACATGCCTCCATGTCTGTAGCTCCATCTCCAATCATAACTACCTTCTTAAAGTGAAACTCTTCCTTCAGATGACTGATAACCTTTCCTTTTCCACCTGATTCAGCTGTTGGTTGTGTCTCATCAAACCCTGCATATTCTCCTAAAAACATGTGGGGAGGAGGAGTTAGATACTTGGGCAGCATGTGCAATTGCTTCAGTGGGTTGCAGAGAATCACAAGTACCTAGGAAAGACACCAATGAACTTCTTGAAAATCAAGAGGGATTTTTACTTTGTCTATGGCCTTTTCATTAGGAAATAACTAATTAGGGCCCAATCCCGAAGGCTTTACATGCATAAAGCCCCCACTGAATTAACTGGAAATTAAGCATGCATTAAAAACTGTAGGATTTGACCTAAATCACTTTGTGGGTCTTACAGTGCCACAAAGGTGTGAATATTTTCACAGTGTTGGATGCTGAGAAAAGGCAAAAAATTCCACAAATTCACAGATGCATTGGGACAGGTTCTACCCTCGGTTACACTGTCACCGTGTAATTCAGGAGTGACCCCATTAAAATCAGTGGCGTACGCTCAGTGTAAGTAAGAATAATGAATCTCCACTGAGCCCAATTCTGCTCAGCTACACTGGTGTAAAATCCGGAGCAACTCCACTGAAGTCAAGTCCATTGAAGTCAATAGTTACTCTGGATTTACCCCAAAGTCACTGAAAACAGAAGCTAAAAGAACTGAAACTGTGTTTTTTATTAATGAGACAGTCTTTAACTTTGACTTGAAATCTTATCAAACCCATAGTAAGAATGTAAAAGAACTTGACTTTCTGTGCCTCCACAGCCACGCAAAGGAGCTCCAACGTTTGCTTCTTTTTCCTAGTACAGCACATAGTTTAAAAAAAAATGATTTGATCTTTTATTCTAGACACACAATAGACTGAACCAACTATCATTATTAGTAGGATATTTCCCATGCTTGTTTCTTTACCCTAGTGTGTTATGTTGTCTCAGGGAAAATAATGGCTTCCAAAGAACAATTTGTACGGCCAGAAATTGTTTTAATTGGATTTGGTTTGTTTGAAGGAGAGAGGGGAGTTTTGGGAGAAGAAAGGGTTTTGGGAGAGGGGCGGGGGGACAACTTAGTGCTGGAGAAAGTTGCTAGCCTGACAGCACAGCAGTTCGCAGTTTTCCATCCACAGAACAGCCCACCCCCATGAGTGTGATTGGCAGACATCAAGAGAGAGAGAAAGAAGAGGGGCTCACAATTTCCTTGCCTGGTGCTGTGCCCAAACTGGCACTGAGACGATGCAGGCTGGATGGTTCCGGCAGAGCATGGAATTTGGCTGTAAAGCCACTACTGCAACCCACGCTTCATTTTCTGTCTTATGTCCTGTGACTTTTTAAATGCTTTTACGTCACCAAACTGCCTTAACCCTGACCCTTCTAGGGGAGCATGGGCAGTTCAGTTTCCATTCCGCTCTCCTTGGCCTCTCTACTAAGACGGTCAATAAGGGACAATCAGTGCCACTCGTAGTGACAGTATTTATAACGTGGACGCTTGATCACAAGAAACAGGACTGAGAACCATCAACCTCAGTTCAGAGAGGCCATTCATAGAAGCAAAATGATCATATTTCAATGTGTTGATTTTCCATTCAATTCTTAAGCCACCATAGCCCACGATCCTACTTCAGCTTGAAGTGAAATGGTGACCATCAATGTGTAGAAAAAAGAGCCATCCAATCACATCTTACCATTAAAGTAAAACTTCAGCCTATTGGCAAACACGTTTGCTGTTGGAATGTTCACCTGTAAAGCGACATGCTCCACAATGCTCTGAAACCCTCCGGATATTAAGAAGACTTGGATGCCTCGCTGATGAAGCCTGCTTACCAGCTCCCTTATAGGAAAAGAAAACACAACAACCAGCCCTGAATATCTAGCAAGATCAAGAAGTAACAGAGAGGGAAGGAGGAATCCCAAGTAGATCATTCATTAACAAAGCTGACTACAATTTGCATTATCCTTCTTTGTTCAGGAATTGGGTTTCAATACCATACTTCAGTACAGTTTTAGACTTTCCCTTCTTCCTTTGCAGGCTCCCATAGAGTTTGTATGAAAGGAGCTATAACAAATCTGTATTATATTGAGACACAGACTGGCAATTAGTTGCTCAGAAACTAGTGGATCAGGGAACTGATTTTCTTGAGATTCAGGTCAATTTTCTTGACATTCAAGTCAATTCAGGTTAGCGGGTAGGTGGGAGGGGGCAGTGAGGTGAGAAGAGGGGGTGGGGAAAATTTGGGACATGCAGGGCTGCAGTGGCCAGAGAAAGAGGCAACTTTCCCCAGCTCCAGGGCTGCAGCTGCCGGGGAGAGACTGCCCCTCCTTTCCAGCCTCAGCTCTGTAGCTGCTGTGACAGGGGAGAGACCCCCCCCTCCTTCCCAGCCCCAGCTCAGGGGCTGCTGTGGCGGGGAAGAGAGGGCACATCCATTGCATTAGAAAGGTAAGACTACTGATATTAAAATACGAGTTGTGTGCTTTTATTTGTAGAACAAAAAAAATTTAAGTTTTTTTCACTACAGCACTTTTAGCCAAAGCACATTACAGTAGTTAAATAACAGTACAAACAACATTTGGAAAGATCATTAAGTGGTCCGCCAAGACCCTCAGCAATTTTCAAGTGGTCTGTGGGGAAAAAAAAAAATTTGAGACCCACTGATCTAAAGCACAAGCTGTTTTTTTGGATTCACTGACCCTCAGCTGTATCTCTTCCTAGGGAACACTGGACAGCAACAGCCTTCCTATAGAAAAAGCAAGAGCTACAGAAAAGGAATCCCCAAAAGCTGTATTGGAGACAAAAGAATTTCACCCCCCAATCTGTGAGGACAACGGGAGTTGAAGGCACAGGAAAGTACAGGATTAAAGCAGAGGAGCAGTGTGAACAGCGAAGCGGAGGGAAAAAAGGAAGAGGGTGAGTGTACATAGAAGAGAATTGTGATTCCAAACAAGGACACAATGTGCCGTTTGTGTTCTTGCCACCCCTACAGAGAGAGCTAATGTGTGCTTCGGTTCAAGGAGAAAATGCTGATGCAATATCTTCTCACAACACTGGTATTATAGAATTAGAGCCTGCTAGGAGGGCAGTTTTCTAATAAGAGCCTTTTTTCAGCCACTTTCTGCTTTGGGGCGGAAAATACCTGTTAGGTTAAAATGAGTTATGCTTACTCTGAGCCCCAGTTTCTTTAAAACTTCGTTTGTGACTTTAGTAATGAATTAATATCCTTGAAGAATGGACTTCTGTAGATGGGCCCAGTCCTGGGATTTGAATGCCCTCCCCACTTCACAGGGTCAGATTCTGTATCTCCAGAACATACACACCTAGGGCAATCAAAGGGCCACACGCCTGACCTAGAAAGACCACTTCTAAAGGTGACGGGATAGATCATTGTCCATAACCATTCAGTCCTTGGCCTGTGTGCTGAGACTGCCAACAAGGATGCCCCTTAGTACCAACCGAGATGGTGCTTGCTTTATTGTGGACACTAGTCCACAGAAATGGACTCATCCCACTGTAACATCCCAATTTGAACATCACATACCATGTAAAAGTCAAGCCGGAAAACATTCTGGGCCAGATCCGCAGCTGGTGTAACTCCACTGACTTCACACAGCTATGCTGACTTACACCAACTGAGCATCTGGCCTTCTGTGGTTTTGGAAGGCTCACTTGAAACACATCTTACCTTATCCCTGGTGTGAGCTGAGGAGGATGTTCTGAAATTAGTTTTTGCACTTGCTCGCAGGAGGGACGTATAAGTCCTAGTCGTGCCGTTAAAGCAGCTTTGAATGTCACAGAGCCTCCCATAGCTCTCCGTGTCCTAAATTGAGATCCAAACAAATCCGTGCAAATCAATTACACTCGATAGGAGATGATTTGTCACAAAGACTTTTAACAGAAGAGGAATTATTCATACTATAACGGGGTTCAAAAGGGAGCTACATAGATTCTTGGAAGATAGGTCGATCAATGGCTATTAGCCAGGATGGGCAGGAATGGTGTCCCTAGCCTCTGTTTGCCAGAAGCTGGGATTGGGAGACAGGGCATGGATCACTTGATGATAACCTGTCTGTTCATTCCCTTTGGCGCACCTGCCATTGGCCACTGTCAGAGGACAGGATACTGGGCTTGATGGACCTCTGGTCTGACCCAGTATGGCCGTTCGTATGTTCTTAAGTGCCATTAGTTCTAGGCTCTGTTGTGTCCACATTCTGAAAAGGTATGATCTGATGAGCTGAGAAATTTGCATGATATTTAGGAACTGCTGCCAGATTTCAAATCCCCCTCCAAAATGTTGTGGCGGTTCAGATCCCCCTCTAGTTACAATGGAGCAAAGAGGGACAGCACTCTAACATGGCAGGTTGAAGTTACCTGACCGGTGGTATTGGGCAAAATACAGAAGATGGGCAGCAAAGAGCTTTAAAAAGAGGTGGAGCTGAACTGATGATGGATGACTACTTGTTAGCAACTCATCAAGTCTGAGGTTTGTAAGGTATTTATTTACAGCATTCACAAACAGACACTTTCCCCAAGCTCAGTGGAAGAGGATCATTGATACTTCTAAAGATAAATGCTGTGATTTAGGAGGACCATGAAGCAAAGCAGATACATAGCCCTGACAGGGAACCCCATCATGCTGTACATGAGCATGGCTGAACCAGCTGACAAAATCTTTTATTTCTCCATATCGGACTTATTCCTTAAGTAAGGGCCTGATTCATCTCCCTATGAAGTTAATGGGAGTTTGGCTGTTGGCAGCAATGGGAACAAGATCAGGCCTCCAAATGGCCCAGAATGTATTTTCTTTCTTTCACAAAAAAGAGGGACCAAGCTGTGCTACTGTTTTCCAAAGTTTAACTAAAAGCCCCTTAACAAAGTAGGGGCCTGGTGTTCATTGGACAGATGCTCATTGGTTTGAATGAACATTGGCTCAGGCCCCGTATATCCACAATTCCAAAATGTAAGTTAGTCCAGTATTCATTGATGCTATTTATTATTACTATGATCCTCTTTAACCTATTTGTCCCTGATGTAATTCCACTGGCCAGGGATGAAGCTGAGCCATTATTACTATTGATTGCTATGCACATGAAATAAATAACCAAATAGTGTACATACATTTCTGCCACAGCATCCCCAACTCCACAGAACTTTGCCAGCTCATCAATTCCTTCTTCCTTGATGACTGTACTATCCACATCAAAGCACACTGCATCGGCATTGCGGAAGATTTCCTTCAGCTCCAGGAGGGAGGCCATCCTTCTGGGAACCTTCCTGCTGCAAGAGAAGAGGAGAAGTTCTTTCTGCCGGTCACTGCACTGCACTCTGTTTTGAGCCATCTAAGAAACTGATCTGCCATCTGCCAGCTAGTGCTGAATGCAGCCGTGTAGCCAGCCCTTATTAATGAGAGTGGGCAGTGGTGAAGACCTGGCTCATTCGCTGATTTGCTCTCTGTGGTGCCTGCCGGCTGATGTTCAGTCTGAGTTCAAGGCTGGAGTTGGGCAGTGGAGATTTGGCTCAGCTGTTGATTCGCTCTTTGCAGTGGCTGCCAGTTGATGCTCCAATGGGGCTCAAGCTTATAGTTGCATTAAATGTCAATACTATCTGAATCCAACTCTCCTGCAGGGATTGTGACATTAAATTCCAGCTCACCCTCTCAGGTCTAAGGAAACAAGACTTCTCACCCCAAGGACTTGTAGAAGGACATAGGATCAGACCCTGGTCCATCTAAGCCTGTGCCAAATGCTCCAGGGATGGTGCAAGAAATCCCATCAACGACAGTTAGGGATTAATCTGCCCAGAGGTAAAGTTTCTGCCTAAGCCCTGCAGACAGTAAACATAATTCTTTTATAAGTCCTACTATCCTCCTGGTCTCAGTGAAGTTGACCCAGGACATCAGTCACAATGTCATGACAAAACAACCTTTTCCCCAGAGGACTATGTTTAAAATTAGAAGTTGAAAGTGTCACTCAGCTGGACAGTCAGGGCGCATAATTACTGCTGAAATACAATAGCTTTCCCTTTCTTTTGTATCTATTCACTTGGCTGTGTTGGGCACAGTTAATTCTGCAGATCAGAAACACAGGATTTACAGTTGGGTATTAAACAGCATAAGTATACTTCCCTGCTATCCCACGAATCATCTTGTGCTTTTTCTCTTTATAGGCAAATCCAAGGTGTAATTCCATATTTAGCAATCTGTTTGTATTTGGGAGAAATACTCAGTGCTACAGCTTTATACCTACCCTCCTACCCCAGATGTTTTTGTTTGGCTGGTTTGTTTTGGGGTTGATTTGTTTTCTAATCACCAATACTTTCGACTATACATCCCTGCATGTGATTAACCTGAATCTTCCCTGTTCTTCCATCTGGTGTCATGTCACACAGCTTCATCTTTTCTTTTCATCACACTAAACTGTATGCAGATTCGTTTGCCTCTTTTGTGTATTCATCTATAATTTGATGGCAAGATGCCCTACAGCTACTTACAGAGGACCTGGCTGGTTCCCACAGAGAACATATTTCTTGTCCTTTTAAAACACACTTCCTACACTTGGGCTCCTAACTGTTGCCAGTGGAGATGGGACCCTGATCATCACATATCCAGCTCTGTAAGGGCACCTTTAAAGTAAGAGATGTTTTGATTTTGTAAGAAAGCGCTTGGCTCTGGGAATGGTTAAAACAGCTGCCAGTGGATGCCGTGGGATAAGTGTTTTAATTTTTCCAGGATAGTCTCCCCACCTCTGCCCAATATATATATCAGAACACTCACGGTCAACTTCTTTGCCACCTTGCCTGCAAATATACGTGCTTGTGGCATGATCCTGGTAAATGTCACAAGTTAAGAAGGATTGAACTGATTCAGTATTTGGATGAGAGACCTCTAGAGACAGTAGGTGGTAGGACTGATAAAAGCTGAGAGACAGCAGTGCTGAATAGTTAAAGCAGGGGATTAGGAGTCAGGAAACCTTAGTCATCTTATTATTTCCCATGCTGCCAGTGCACCTGTGTGTGACATTTAATAAGTCTCTTCATCTTTCTGTGTCTCAGGGTTTGCTTATAGAGAGTTAGTGCTTGGCAAGCGGGGGTGTAAATCTACAGCACACTAGCGTGCTGCAAACTAACTGGCTGTGTGGACCCTGCCGCCACACACTAGAAGTTCCACAGTGTGCTTTGACCTATTGCTGTTTCAAACTCTCAATATAGACATGGCCTCAGTTCCCCAGTCTATAAAATGGGGATAATACTATTTGCCCACCTTTGGGTAGGCTACACATAGTTGAGATGTTCAGAAGGAAAGCTGCTATTTAAGTTCATCCTATTGTTATTGGGCTAAATCCTGAAGTTCTCACTCATTTATTACTCACTCCTCTCTTGGACAAAACTCCCAGGAGAGTGATACAAAATTTATCTGAGGACTAATTAAAAACCAAGTAAGAACTTAGGGACAAATTCAGCAGTCCTTAATTGAGCAAAACTTCCATTGACTTTAACGGGCTCTTCATGCTCTAGCTCCACATTATTATACTTTACCATTAGTATAACCACAGTACCTATAGTATAACCTCAATCATGGACAGGACCCCACTTTGCTAGGACTCTGACTGAGAAATAAAAGCGTCTGATGAGACATAAAGAATGAGGTCCTGCTCGCTTATCTGTCCCAAGACCTGTTCCATGTGAAAGAGGCATTAAGCCCAGTCATGTGGCAGAATTCCCATTTGAGTACTTGCATCCACCCTAGCTACATTCCCAATACATTTTCAATTGGTTGAGTTATTCTTCACTTCCTGTCCTAAACAGTAGCCTTCTTACGGAGCTCTGACTGACCATTTCTCCATGGCAGGGGTGGGCAAACTGTGGCCCAGGGGCCGTATCCGGCCCTTCAGACGTTTTAATCCGGCCCTTGAGCTCCCGTCGCGAGTGGGGTTGCGGGCTTCCCCTGCTCTGGCTCTCCAGCCAAGGAGCGGGGTTGAGGGCTTGCCCCACTCTGCCCGTGCCTTGGCTCCGCATGGTTCCTGGAAGCAGCAGCATGTCCTTCCTCTGGCTCCTGTGAGTAGGGGCAACCAGGGGGCTCCGCGCGCTGCCCCTGCACCAAGCACCACCCCTGCAGCTCCCATTGGCTGGGAACCACGGCCAGTGGGAGCTGCAACGGCAGTGCCTGCATACGGGGCAACATGCAGAGCCGCCTGGCTGCGCCTCCGTGTAGGAGCCAGAGGGGGGATATGCTGCTGCTTCTGGGAGCTACTTGAGGTAAGTGCCTGCTAGAGCCTGCACCCCGACCCCCTTCTGCGCCCCAATGCCCTGCCCCAGCCCTGATCCCTCTCCCGCCCTCTGAACCCCTTGGTTCCAGCCCGGAGCACCCTCCTGCACCCCCAGCCAGAGCCCTCACCTCCCCCCCTGCACCCCAACCCCCTGTCCCAGCCCAGAGCCCCCTCCCGCACCCTGAACTCCTCATTTCTGGCCCCACCCCAAAGCCCGCACCCCCTCCCACACCCCAACCCCAATTTCCTGAGCATTCATGGCCCACCATACAATTTCCATACCCAGATGTGGCCCTCGGGCCAAAAAGTTTGCCCACCCTTGCTCCATAGCTATGTGTGTAAACTGTTATCTCATGTGTTGGCATCTGTCTCAGTGAGACTCCTTGGAGCAGGGTCCTTGTGTTTTGTAAAACATGCGTGTTTATGGCACTCTGCCCTGCCAGTGGATGAATGGCTGTATATACCCCGTGGAAAAAGCTTTGAGATCCTTTGGGGTGAAAGGCTCTATGAACAATTATTGTAATAACTGAAAACATATGTACTACACACAGAGTCATCAAAGAGACTGACTTGGTCTTATAAATGTTCACGTAGTACACGACTAACCGAATAAATAGGAATGCGCCAGTCCTTCATTACGAGACAGAAGACAACAGCCAAAGATGCCACATCGAACAGGTGGAATAAAGCTTGTGGCTGAGAACAGGTAACGCCTTATCTGTAAATGCTCGTGTGTATTTAGCAGGACGCTATCAGCACGGAGTATGAAATATCACCACGAGAGGCAGAGACAGAGATTTAGCTGGCAAAAAAACACCTATGAAAAATAAAACTCTACTAAGGCACCTGTGAAATAGTAGTATGTGCGACATATAGTCTATCTACCTGGTTTAGGGGTTTGTGTGGCACACTCCACAAGAACCAGATTTTGACTTCTGCTGTGCACTCACACAGGGATATAAAGGGATGTAAGGAGTCCCCTTACCCTCCTGCACTTATCTGTGCCACAGGTAGGAGTGTGAGGAGCATGGGGGGAGCAGCTGCTGCAGGGCTGCTATTCCCCTCCCACGCAGGTGGGCTGGGAGTGGGTAGGTAGGGCAGAGGGAGTGGGCAGAGCTCTGGCTCAGCCCCCACAATGTTCCAGAAGGCACAGCTGAGCCAGTGTGGAGGGCGAGTAACCTGTGCCAAGAAAATGGCTGGTGCAGCCTACTTCTCTCAGGGCACTAGGAGGAAGCAGGGACTGGAGTAATGCAGCTACGCGCTGCCCCTCACTCAGGGCAGATTGTAAACTTCAGTCTACCCCCAACACTTAGCCTACAAGCTCTCTGGAGTGGGGACATCATCATGTACTTTTCTGTGATGCACCTCTTACACTTATGCAATTGCATAAAGAACACATAATATAATAACGTTACATGGTCACTGCATGCAAAAGAAACTTAGTGCTACGACATAGCTATAGAAATAAACCATAAACCGCCCTGCAATACCTACAGCTTGGTACTAAGCTAAGGTTTCTCAGTGGGTGGGTATGTGACTGAATTCCAGCTTTACATTGCATCAGCCTTAACTTGCAATTGACTCCATATCTGCCTGGTCATGCCGTTACTGGAATTTTTTGCTCTGACTTTGGGGCAGAGTTGGAGAACCACGTGTTGTGACATGTGATTGAGCAATGGAATTGAAAAGAGCATGTACAGACATTTTTGGGAGAGCATTTGGTTAAAATCCAGTCTGCAGAAAATTATGAAGTCCCTCTAGAATTCAACCCTGGCTATAGATGCCGGTTTTAAAGTTTGCCCTACCGGACAAACATGTTGCCTTAGAGTGGCATGACATTTGTGTCATGATGTCCCAGTGCTGATCTATCCGTATGCAAAGTTATCATGTTGCATCATGAGAATGTGAGGTTGCATTGCATGTCACCCTGTGGTGATACAGCATTGCCACGTGATGATGTAGTCCCAGCCTGAAATATATTTCAGGCTATGCCTCCTCAAAATCTGATGTATCCTGTGAAAACTGGGATAGGCAGAAACCCTAATCATGGGCACCAACTGGGTTCTGCCTGTCCCTGGGCTCAGCGCTTCCAGTTTGCTCCCTTTCCTGGACATTTCCTCCCGTGATGTAGCCATTGCTGCTGACTCTGATGGACTGGGATATAGGATGGAGAGAAAAAACACTGATGCCAGCTGTGAAGCCATTACTGAGACCAACACTTCCTTTTCTTTATTACATGCAGTGACTCCTTGGAAAGTACTTTAAGGCCATGCTTTGTGGAAGGAGATGCTTAGGTGGTATGATCTTGATCCCCGAGGAGAATCCGGGCTTGATGTGTAAAACAGAGCAGATGTTTCTGATCTCCTTTGGCCTGCAATCTGCAAAATAGCTGGAAAATCATCCCACCCCACACTACAGCTAGGATTTTGAGTCATGGGCTAATTGTTGGGGGCATTTGGGGCTTCTGATCAAAAAGGTAATGATGGAGGCTTTGTGGGGTGGGGCAGCTGGTGCAGAGCATGCCTGGGGTAGGGAGGCTGGTGCTACTGCCGTGAGGGGCTCGTACGTCAGTACAGCCAGTGCTGCTGGAGTTGGTGAGGGTTGATACACCCCAGGTGAACTGCGGTTCTTCCTTTTTTGTCCTTCATGCCTGCACAGCTCAAGGGGTCGCCTCAGCTCTAGGGTTAGGAGGCATCATTCCAAGGGGCTACAGAACCAGCTTCACAGAGTCTTGAAGCCATTTCCCTAGCCCTGGAACTGAAAGTAACAGGGGAGCGGGTAGAGCACCGAGCTGTCCTGTGACTGGTACCGGACAATAGGGGTCGGGGTGGGGGCAGAGGGAGCAGTCACAGCGTCAGCCCAAACTCCCACTGGGCCCTCCTGACCCCATGATTTTGCCACACCAACCAAGCACCCCCGGGGACCCACTTGTGGGTCACACCCCACCCATTAAGGACCTCTTCAAACAGAGCATAAACGCATGGAAGTGAGGAAGGAAGACACAGGAGGAAGTAGACAGAGGTGGTCTCTAATCTGACTTTTCTCCAGGGCTGAAAGCAATGCCCTGCACCTTTTTCTCTGGCAGTTCCTCAAATGAGGTGGAGTACAACGATTATGAGCACAGCCAGCACAAGCAAGGAGTTGCTAGGTTATTCACAAGCAGGTGTTGTTTGGAAACAGATAAGCATAAAGACCAGGACATTGCGCAGACGTGTGGTGTATAAGATCTCAAAAGGAGTGGAAGGAGAACTGAAAACCTTTGTCAAACTTCCAAGTAGAAGACATGAGGAACTATCGTGTGTCTGGCTTTACTCCAGAGGCCCACGGTCCAAGAGGTTATGTAAGCTTCTAAATCTGACAAAGACCAATTGCACTGAGAAAAAGAGAATCTACTAGCATAGATGCACTGAGGTTTGTGCAATATAGACAGAAAAGGATGAATTCCCACAACTAAGATCAGTTAGGCCTATCTCCATGTGAAAGATGCAGGTAAATCAAATTGGAAAAGCCTGCCTCCTTCCAGCACAATAACTCCTCACTTAATGTCGTCCTGGTTAACATTGTTTCGTTGTTATGTTGCTGATCAATCACAGAACATGCTCTTTAAAGTTGCGCAATGCTCCCTTATCACGTTGTTTGGCAGCTGCCTGCTTTGTCCACTGCTTGCAGGTAGAGCAGCCCGTTGGAGCGAGCTGGTAGGGGCTTGGAACCAGGGTGGGCCGGTAGCCCCCCTATCAGCTCCCCTAAGTTCCCTGTGCAGCAGCGGCCGAGCAGGCTATCAATTGCCGGGCAGTTCAGGTGTCCCTCCCTGCACTGCCATGTGCTGCTCCTGCCCTCTGCCTTGGAGCTGCTCCCTGAGCCTCCTGCTTGCTGTGCAGGGGGTGGGGGGAAGAGGAGTGCCAACGTCAGGGTGTCCCCCTCCCCCCGCTCATGCACCCCATCTCCACAGAGCGGGGGATGGGGGGGACATGACAGGGCTCAGGAAGGAGGGAGCTTGCTTGCAGCAGCTGCTGTCTCAACTTGCTGATCTACTTAAAAAGGCAGTGTACTTAGAGTGGAGTCAGCGTACTTAAAGGGGCAATGCGCATCTCTCTCTCTCTCTCACACACACATACAAACACACAGTGTGTGTGTCTCTGTCTAACACACACATGCACACACACACACCCCGGCACTTTGGAAAGTAGAGGAAGTGGTGTGCTCCAGTGGGATAGCGTGGGTTTCAGTTTCCCATGTTTGCAGCCTCTGCCCTGCTGTGTCTCCTCCCTCCATTTGTGCTGCCTTGTCGAATGTGAGGCTACATTAACAACAATGTGTTAATCCTTGAGAGCTCAGCTGAGTGCTAGTTCATAATTTAGCAGTAAGGCATTCCCTGGGAAATATCCCACCCTCTGACTCCACCACCTCAACCACGCTTCACAATCATCATTGCTGTGTGCAGTATTAAATTGTTTGTTTAAAACTTATACTGTGTGTGTATATATATATGTATGTCTTTTGTCTGGCAAAAAAAATTCCCTGGAACCTAACCCCCACCCCATTTACATTAATTCTTATGGGGAAATTGGATTCGCTTAACATCGTTTCGCTTAAAGTAGCATTTTTCAGGAACATAACTACAATGTTAAGTGAGGAGTTACTGCATTTGACTTCTGGAAGGCAGGCTAGATTTCTGACTCTGTCATTTCAACTTTGGAAAGGTTCCACACAGCAAGCATTCATACAAGTCGGATAAGTGAATGGAAGAAGGTGGACAAAAAGGTGAAAGAAGAAAATGGGAAAGAGGAGAAGCCGGGGAAAAGGAGAGATCAGAGAAGATTTAAGAGAAGAGAGTAAAGGTTCAGAAGAGCAAAGTAGCACAGCTGGGGGAAAGGAAAGATAACGAAGAAGAAAAAAGAGGAACAAAGAAGGCAGTGGCAAGGAAGGGAAAGTAGATCTTTCTACAACCATCTGGATTTGCCAGGACACCCAGAAGCAGCACTGGCACATCCACAGTTTATAGATGAGTTTTGTTACATAACCTAGAGGTGATGGAGCCAGTGGATTAGGATTAGGAGTTATGCAGTGCCAAATGTTACTGTTTAAAGAAAACAATTGAAATATTTCCAGTTTTCCGACCCTTTGAGGAAGAATGTTTTGTACATTATGAAAAGCAAGAAGTCTGATAAATTATACTTTAAGAGGGAAAAGGGAATGATGTTTAGAAGCCATGTGGTTTTCTGGCTGCGTTTATTTCTAGCCTGATGTAACTAGGCATTGATTTGCCTAGTGAGATCAGAAAATCAACATCCCAATCTCACTTCACTTGTTATCATATGTTAGTTTTCAGAAGTGCTACCCATCCCCATCCACATTGTCGCTTTTTGTTGCATTTACACTTGTTGCCATAAAAAACTGAAGATCAGCTCAACCTTAGTGAAATAGTTACCAAAAGTGCCTCCTTAAACAGATCATAAGGGCTGTGGTGCACATCACAAACAGTATCTGGTGTCTCCTACTCTCCCACCCCCCTTCCTTTTCAGTGAAACTGTAAACGCCTTATCAATAGTAATGGACCGCACAAGAGGCCCAATTTTGATCTCACTTACACTGGTTTAACCCTCGTGTAATATCAATTACTTCAAAAGTTACTCCTTGTTTACACCTGTGTATATGTGAACAGAATCAATCCTGAGATATTACTATATTCACGTGGCAGAACTGAACCCTGGTTTGTTCCACAGATGTGAAATTAACTCTTACTATATTAAATTGTTTCTAGTGTACTAAAGAGAAATGAGAGTCAGGAGTAATGGGTTCTAGTCTCAACTCTGCCACTTACTGTGGTGCTTGATCCAGCTCTCACTGAAGTTAATGGGAGTCTTTCCATTGACTTCAGCTGGTGCCGGATTGGGCTGCATGTTAGGATGAGGCAAATTACTTAATCTCTCTGTGCCTCAATTCCCCTATCTGTAAAATGGGAATATAAATACCTACCTCACGAGGTTGTTGCGAGGCTTAATTCACAATGCTAGAAAAGCACTTTGAGCTTTTCAGATGAAAGGAGCTATATTTGAGCAAATTATTATTAGCAGTAATTACATTAAAAGACCAAATAATAATACTCATTAAAAATAATACAGCGTGGGAGTCCTATGGAGTTTTGGTGCACACGGACTAAAGGATCCAGGTCCTGGTATCACTGAGCGTGGTTCAACTTGTTGATTTTCAGTTCAGCTTTTAAAGGAAGCAATGTAAATAAATATTTGCATTCTGAATCAACAGATGGGTTACTTGCAACTGTCAGTTGACATTTGACAGCAATGCACAGGGGTAAATTGCTTTAAATATTTTATAAAAAATAGATGAGGAAAAGGCAAAGGAGACCAAATGATATAGCCATAAACATAGGACCCCTTCAGCTTTTTGGGTAGTGCTTTCTTCTGGTAAAGTGATGATGATTCCCCTCTATAGGATTGCATCATTCATTTATACTCTTGTTGCAAACCAACACCTCACTGTCACTGCATCTGGTGTGAGAACACAATCATACCAACAACAAGAAATACCCGGAAGGTTCTGAAAACTAAGTCCATCACATACTGTCTGGGATAGAAAACAAATTGGGAGCAAGATGGATATGAGGTTTCAGAGAGACATCCCCTTTTAAACAGAGAAAAAAAACAGTCCTTGTGACTTACAGTATTGTACTGCCCGTGGCTGCTGTTGCTGCTGCTGGAAACCTCCTGGTTGTGCAGGAAAAGAAATGATAAGCTGGGACCTTTGGTCATATATATACAAAGGCACGAGCTGGTCAGGAAGAAAGGTGCATTTTCTAAGTAGCTCTTTATAATCTGCTGAGTAAGCACGGCTACTTTTTTTTTAATCTTTACATGCATGAAACTAGAGGTGTTCAGCTGTTTGCTGTCAGGCTTAGGAAAGAGAGGTGCAATCCTGCCCCCTTTGGAGGAGGAGCGCCTATAGCCCAGCCCTGCTAGCTCCCTGGTTGGCTAAGGATGTACCGGCAGAGAGAGCATTGCAAAGAGAGGTGGAGAGTTTGCTCGTTTCATATGTCACTCTGTGCCACAGAAATTTATCAGGGTTCTGAAGCCTCAGCAAAATGAACCAAAAGAGCTTGGCACAAAAACACAAAGAGGTGGGTGTAGGGATGTTAGGGGCTGTGGTGCAGGATTACTATTCCTAGTAATGCAGAGGCAAGGGATACGGTTACAAACACTGTCCCCAGAACTAAGGATAACTCAGTGTTTATATTTGTAACAGAAGAATTCTTAGTCAGTGGAGCTAAGCTGATTTACACCAGCTGAGGATCTGACCCCTTAAATTATCCAGCTTGGAGCTGAGGAATATCTCCATTGTCACGTGAATTGAGAGACACGTGGTACCAAAGAGATGTAAGAAGTATTGGCCTATTTGAAGATTAATGTAGCCCCCTTCTACGCGTGGGCTTTCACTAAATTAGCATGGCCAGTTCAAGCACAGTTCAGATGAACTTGCTTTAAACAGGGTTTGACAGGCCAGTGTAGACAGTTCTGATACATATTACACATGAATATGGAAACACAGGAAGGAATTTTGAGGTACCTGTGGAGATTTGGGGACAGATCCTCAGCTGATGTAAAATGATGTAGCTGCGTTGGGATCTGGCCCATTCTGCCAGGCATTCTGTAAACCAAAACTGCCAGTGATTATTGTCCTGAATAAAAAAGCTAGATCTGCAGGATTTCTAGACCTTCTCATTTTTTAAAAAGGGATGTGTTTTAGTGAAAGGTAACTCTAAGCACTGAGAAATTGAATAACTGAAATCAATGGGATTACGTGCAATCTTAAAGTTAAACACATGCCTAGGTGCTTTACTATATCAAGACCAGAAGGCTGTTCAGCATCTTGCAAGATCAAGCCTCAACTTTTACACCAATATAAATTTGGAGTGGCTCTATTTAAATCAGTGTGATGACTCCAAATTTACACTATTTTAAACAAATGTAGACGATAGTGTACAGTCTTTTATATTGGTACTCCTGTGGATTTTCGATTAGGGACTGAAATTATAGTGGTTTCCAAAATTAGAGGGTGGATTTCTTTTTATGAATAATCTGGATTGTTAGTAGAGCTGTGTGGAAACTGGAATTTCCATTTGTGGGAAATTGCATGATTTCAAAATCAGTTTTTGTTCTGAATTGGAAAGAAACATTGAATTTCCAAATTTCCTGCAAAATGACATTTTCAACAAATTTTGATTCAGGTCACTGTAAACATTTTGTTTAGCTAAAATGTAAACATTTTATTTCTATTTTAACTTTTTAAAATGTTATATTATAGTGTATAATGTAATCTAAAATACATTTTGAAACAAAGTTGTTTTTTAAATGAAAAATCAAAGTGTGCCATTCAGATAAGGTTGAAATGCTTCATTTCGAAGCTGAGGGTGTGAGGGGAGTTCATTAAATTTTGTCAAAATTGACATGTTCCTGCAGAATGTTTCAATTTGGATTAATCAACATTTTCCAGTGGAAAAATATTCCATCAGAAAATTTTCGACTAGCTCTAGTTGTAACCATTAGTTAGGGAGCTTCAGGCAGCCAACCGAAAACTGCCGTCTCTCCTTTTAAGTTGGTTGTTATATTCAAAGGCAGGAAAGCCGTTGTGGCTGATATAGCTCCATTTATTCACTTCTTGATGGGCAGTCTTGTGACTGGCATCCTTATGAAAAGATTGTCAAGAGCCAGTCAGTACAACAGTCACAGTTCATGCATCAGCTGTTTTGCAATTCTGGCAACCTTATTCCTCCAATTTATGTGGATTAGTTAAAGTCACAAGCTTTATTGGTGCCTCCTTCTATGTCACCCTTGTTGTTTCAAATATTAACAATATTTAAATAATCAGTGGTCAATATGAGCATCTATGTGTAGCTTCTTGTGTCAGAGTACTCCTATGGCAGGACCCCCTATTGGAGTGACACTGACGTCTCTAATGTCTAGTCTGATTCTGTTTATTAGTTTTATCTTTGTCAGGACATTGTGTTTTTAAACAGGCTTAGAAAAAATTTATTTTAACATGGGTTAATCACAGTTTGATGCTGGACAAATTGAATCAGATAAAGACTAGAGAAAATGGTTCCTACCCAGAAACCCAATGGCAGTTTTTCCTGAGTAAGGACTGCATAATTTGGCCAACAGAATTCTTATTGCATACTTCAAGTAGAAATATCCCCCCTTTGGTTTCTATAGATTTAGTTGGGTTTAATAGACAGGATTTCATCCATTTAAACATTATAGGGAAGTTCTTCAGTTGATGTAAATTGTCACAGCATCACCGACTTCAGTGGACAATTTACTCCAGCAAGTATCTGCCCTTATATTTTTATTGCACATTAAAAATTAAATGCACAACAGTTCAACAACTGAAATGAAAATGAGCTGTAAATCGACAGGTTTGCACGGATCCCTAAAAAACTGATGCAAAATGGGAGTTCAACTGCCCTAAAAATATAAAAGTCGTAATAAGAAAGAGTTGTTCTGCATACTCTGAAACAGCAGCCCTCAAATGTGTGGTCCGGGGAGGAAGCACAGAGACTTTTAGCTGGGATTTTCATTGGGGCCTAGTGGAATTAGGCACCCCAATCCCCTTGACTCCTTGAGGCTCCTGAGAAAACGCCATTTGGTGAGAAGTGTAGATACTGACTTAAACTAAGGACTGATGGATTTCTTTTGAAGTTGGCTTTTCTTTCTGATAAAACACGCAAAAACTCTAACTAAAACAAAAAAAAGACTACATTTTTTCCCCTGCACTAAATCAAAGCCCCCTATCTGAAATAGCTCCTGAGTGTTTGAACACCATAGGCATCAGGGCTGGGGCAGGGCCAAAACTGAATTCCTTACAGATGGCTTCAGCCTTGACTTGGATTCATATCGACACTGACCCCTTTTTATCTATATTGGCAATACAACGGCCCCATTTCCAGGGAACATCACAGGAAAAGACCATACACCTGGAAGTTGCATAATATGAAGGATAGGAAGTGTGTGTGTGCACACATGTGCACATGTATGTGTGTGTTTGACTATATTGCCCTCTATTGGCTGGTTGCATGCTACATGCTACAGCTAGAGGCTAGGCCTGCTAATCATCATTAATCAAAGGTGCATGTCAGAATGTTTGGGTGTGATATTTGGACTGTGGAATCCTTTGGGGGAGAATGTCAGAGATGTGTGGAAGATTCAGGAGTGGAGTCTCCTTTGCAGGATATATGGGGACAGAGATCCCAAAAGCTATGTGTGCAGTCTTTCTCCAGGCCTGTAGCCAGACACACAGAGCAGACAATTAAAATTAGAATTCCAGGGGTCCCCTCTAACAGTACATTTTGAGATACCAAGTGCAATTTCCTGCATTTTAGAATATTGAATTTAAAAAAAGATGAATGCAATGACAAAGAAAGCCTACCTGGTATTTTTTATTTTGGTTCCTCACTAGAATAACTTGCCAGCAGCTCAGCAAAACCACAGAGGTCCAAACATGCTGATATATTTCCCATTGATGCTTACTCACCAACTGCATAAAAAACCATCAAAAAGTCAGTAACCCAAGCAGGTTGCCACCTTCCATCTGCACAGAAACTCTTGGGCTCCCATACCTAGCTCTATCATTCACAACCAGGTCTCCCAAAACTCCCTCATCCTGCTTTCTCACTAGTAAGCACTGTACCTGTAGCATACTACTGCAAGTGGTACAAAGTGTGTACATTGCAGATGTAGTACTTAGTCTGGACCTCTGTCATGGCTTTGCCATGAGCCCATCTACAAGGCAGCACGGTGTTGTGCTGCCCCACAATCAGACTGGAGTTCCTATTGTGAGGTAGAGTCATATTCGGCCTCACAGCTCCCTCCCTGTTGCAATGGATGGACATACCCTCCATCAGCCCTACACCTGGCATAGTTTACATCTCTCTGTAATGCCAGCATGTTGCAATGGGCAGAGTGGAATGTTGCAGAAGCTGCTACCCCCGCCCCAGTGTGCTTTGCTTGAAGAGGGAATAGTAAAGGGGGTGTTTGTTTTCTTTCCTGTATGGACACACAGGATCGACCACCATCTGGCCTATAGCTAGACTCACCAAGGGCAGAGGCACCTAACTACCTTTGACAATCTGGCATCTGCAATCACAGTGGAGGTATCTATGTATCCTGTAACCACTTCAGTCATAGCGGCATTATATCATGATATTTCAATGAGCAGTATTATTCCAAAGGCACCTGTCTCCTCTCTGGGATCCCTTATATATAGGAAACTGAGGCATGGAGGAGTTAAGTGACTTGCGGACCAGGGAATTGAACAGAGGTCTCCCCCATCTCAGACTAGTCCCTCAGTTATTAGGCCATCCTTTCTCTCCCAGTGAAAGTGTATTGTTTATGTATGTAAGCTACTACACTCAGAGGTTTGCGTCTACTATTGTACTAGTCCCACTGAGGACAGACCAGATTTTCAAAGGTATGTAGACACCTAAAGATGCAGATAGGTGCCTGAAGTGAATGAGAGTTATCACCTAGGGCTTTTTGAAAAGACCACTAGTTGTCTATCTGCATCTTTAGGCGTCTAAATACCTTAAAAGATATGGCCAATGGTGCTTACTCTATGAATAGTTCCACTGAGGATTGGGGGAGAGGGTGGTGTTAAAGGATCCTAAGTGAGTTAGCTGCCCACAGCCCATTGACTTTCAATCAGAGTTGGGTTCCTAACTCCCTTAGGCCCCTTTGAAAAGCTAGTCTGTAGAATTTACTATTATGAACACCCCACTGACGACATTCAGTCTTCCCAGCTCTCTTGATTTTATTGCAAGTACACAAGTCACGCAATATTTGTTGTTTTTCTTAAAGCCCCCGCTCCTGAAGTCCTGTGATTACCTGAGAATCTCAACTTTCATCTAAAACAAGCAAGTTTTGATTCTTCATAGTTACAGATAATATCTTGAAAAAGGGAAACCTAAAGGTTCAGAATTCAAGGCAAATAAAAAGAAAAACTCTTAATTTTATTATTTTTGAAATCTCAGGATTTTAAAGCAAATCTCAGTTTTTTGGAGCCTGACTCATGATTTTTGAACATTGGGGATTGGCAATACTGGACATTTGCTTATTACTCTGAGCAGCACATCAAGGGTATAGCAATAGCAGGGAGAGCAAAGAAGGCTGTTTGAAATATTAATCGAGTTTATCTGTTATTAATTAAGCTAATTTCAATATTAATCCACTATTTAAAAAAAAACTTGGCTAATTTCTAACTCAGGCAAGTTTGTGATTTTAGTAACTGGGGGATTGCCATTGCTAACTACATAATATATCCATTAATGACCTAGAGGCATGTTAATTATTTGATTTGCATACAAATAGCTATAACTGTGACCAGCTATTTTGTGCATGTTAATTACGTTATTCATATATTGAGTAGCAATCGTACATGACTAGGCATGGTTGTACAGTAGGGTGACCAGATGTCCCGATTTTGGGGGCTTTTTCATATAGGCATCTATTACCCCCCCACACACACCCTCTGTCCCCATTTTTCACACTTGCTTTCTGGTCATCCTATTGTACGGTAATAACTTTGTATATATTAATGAGCTCTCGTTGTATATTAATTAAAATATGCGCACGTGATTACGAAGATTTGCATATTAACGGCTTCCAGCGGCCGCGAGCGCCTCTGCAGGGGGCGGGCACTGGGAACGAACGACAAGCGAGCTGCCCAATGGTCCTGCAGCCGGCTCGGCCTGGCCAATGGGAGGCGGGCGGAGCTGGCGCCGGCGGAGTGTTCTAGAAGGGCGGGGCGGTGGCGGCTGGTGCTTTCTCGTTCCCCGGCCTGGCTGCAGACATGTCGGCGGTGAAGGCGCTCAACCCTAAGGCCGAGGTGGCCCGGGCCCAGGCGGCGCTGGCCGTGAACATCAGCGCGGCTCGGGGACTGCAGGACGTGCTGCGGACCAATCTGGGCCCCAAGGGCACCATGAAGATGTGAGACCCGCGGGGGCCGAGGCGAGGCGGGGGGGGCCTGGGAGAGGCCGCGTGGCCGAGGCGGGTGTAGCGGTGAGGCCTGCTGGGGAGGGGGGCCGGCCGCTCTCGGGAGCCGCTGTCCGCCGTGACTGGCGGGCTCTCCGCTGGCCCCGCGCGGAGCGGGAGGCGCCGCTTGCTGCCCGGCGCCTGCCTCGGGCTCCCGCAGGCCGAGGGGCGCAGAGCGCTGGAGACAAAGCAGCGGGCGGGAGGCCGGCGCTAGCCGCGGCCCCGTGGCCGTGCAGGCGGCTGGGGAGCCACGCGCCGGGGTTGGGCCACGCGCAGGCCGCTGGGGAGCGGGGCAAGGCGGAGGCTGCGCAGCCGCTGACTGTTCTGCATTGTGCCCCTCGCAGGCTGGTGTCCGGGGCGGGAGAGATCAAGCTTACCAAAGATGGCAACGTGCTGCTTCACGAGATGGTGAGTGCGCCCCTTTCCCCCGGCCCCCTGGGGCGAACAGAGCGGCTGGAGCTCTGTGCGGTAACGATGATGAACGGGGCTTCTCATACAGTGGCTGAAGGCAGCGGTGGTTTGGGCAGATGTTCGCTAAATCTCATGGGTTGGCAACCATAAAGGAAAGCTGTTAATTCCATAGTTAAAATGTATCCGTTGCCTCATTGGTTTGTTGTTTACCAATCTCAGACCTCAGAAAGGGTTAGATCTTTCATTCAGTATCCTGCCTGTTACTCTTAAATATGCTCCTGTTTACCCAAAATTTCTTTTGGTTCACATAACACTGGTATGTCTCTAAAGTCCCAGTCTTGCATCTGATCAGGGAGAGGCCTGCGTTTCTATTGCAAACAGTAGGGCTCTGGGCAGATGTACATGCAGAACTGAGGCCAAAGGTAGTAAGGTACAGATGTGTGAGGTTAAAAAAGAAAAATGTACTGGGCTGCATGGTGGGTGTGGTCCATGTGTCAGTTTCTGCTACACACAGATCCATTACTACATTGTAGTTTCCCTGCCACATGCTAGCTAAATGAAATATTACAGCAATCTTTCATTGTACTGTACTTTACATCACACTTTTAAATGCCATCTACTCTGTGCTTGTATGTTCTGTCTACTCCATTAAGGTTAACTTTTCTGTGCTACTTCTTAAAATAACATCCTTTTTCTTCTTTCCCGGGTCACTGTCAGGCATGTAGACATAGTCCTTTTAGAATAACTCTGCTGATAAGGACTTCTTAATGTTTGAAGAAACCAGTGCTGTGCTTTGGTTCTTTATTTTCATTGCTTTTTGGTCAAAACAAGAGTTATGCAAAGTCTATGACCGCTATAACTGGTTCTTTAAATATGACTCTTTAATTAGATGGTGTCACTTTAAACTAATAAAAACAAAATCATTCATATGCACTATTGGTTATGAAAAGTAAGTACTGGCCAGATTAAATTGGTTTCAGATAGTTACTCCCATAACAATTCAACAAGATTTATTGTTCAGTTTCTTGTTTTTGTTTAGCAAATACAACACCCAACAGCCTCCTTGATAGCAAAAGTAGCAACAGCACAGGATGACATCACTGGAGATGGTACCACTTCAAATGTTCTGATCATTGGAGAGCTGCTGAAGCAGGCGGATCTCTATATTTCCGAGGTACGTATGAATTTTTCACTTCCATAAGAAAATGAGTGAACATTTTCCTTTGAGGCTGTTCAGCATCATTGCAGTTAATGTTTCATGTTCATAAAAAAAGCTTCCGGTGTTACAGCTCTTCCAGAATGATTTTATTTTGAGACACTTTTTATTGTGTAAATACATTGGGTAAAAACTAAAACAGATGATCAGCTAGCCAGGGTTATGTTGTTACAGGTTGAAACCACCCATGATAGATGCAGGATGTACCTTGTATCTACCAATTTGTTTTTGACTGATTTCTATTTGGATTTAAAGCTCTTGTCTTCTAATTGTATGACACGAAGAGGCACCTTTCTAGAGTAAGGAATCACTGCTGGCAGCGTGTGCCAGAAAACTTAGGTTGATCCCTTATTAATTCATGTTGCACAGTGAACACCCAAGTGTGCTTTGTAGTTCCCTTGGCTATAACTCTGTGCTAGAATAATCTGTACTTTTCCTCTGCATTAGAAGGAGTGCCATTCCTTTTACATGTATTCAGAAGGACAGTACAATTTTTATTTTATTTTATTTATTTTCCCTTCTCTGTAGCATGCAAATTCTAACTTACTTCAGTCTTACAGCACCAAAGTCATAGGTGTTTGTGGTATCCGAAGTTCGGAGATAACACTTCAAACCTTAACTTTTCAAGTAAAACTAGTAAATAGGAGTTTTCAGTCCACTCATTCTGTTACTTAACTCTTTTTAAAAAATTAGGGCTTGCACCCTAGAATAGTCACCGAAGGATTTGAAGCTGCAAAGGAAAAAGCACTTGAAGTTTTGGAGAAAGTCAAAGTAACCAAGGAGATGGACAGGGAGACACTTGTGGATGTTGCCAGAACGTCCCTGCGTACTAAAGTTCATGCAGAACTTGCTGATATCTTAACAGAGGCAAGTGTGCATGTGTTGTCTGTCATCTTACCTTACTGTCCTTTTGTGTAAGGAACTCCAGGTGTTCAGCTTGTTCTGTAACTATTTGGAGAAGGGGTGAGAATGTATGGAAGTTGGGGGAAATACTGGCTGGGTTGCTTTTTTGACGAATGCATTGTTTTTTATGGAGGCATTCTCTCCTATTTCAGGCTGTAGTAGATGCTGTTTTGGCAATCAGAAAACCAGATGAGCCTATTGACCTCTACATGGTTGAGATTATGGAGATGAAGCACAAATCGGAAACTGAAACAGCGTAGGTAGCTATAAAATGTTGGTAATGCATTCTGTACTTAAAGGTTAATCGTAGCTTGAAACTTAATTGCTTTAAAACAGATGAAGGTAGCTTTAGGTAGTATACCACCTCTGAGTCCCTCTGCCAATTTTTGTCAGTTTACAATTGCCTTTTCCCGTTTTTCTTACCCATCTTTTGTTTGAAAAGAGGAAACTGAGTACGCAGGGAAAACTACAAAACTGATGAATAGCAAGGTATTGTCAGAATTACAAAGTAAATAACCTGAAAAATAGCCTTTTTCCTGTAATCTCTATTATGCTAATCTTCTAACAGGCCTGAAGGGACTGGACACAAGTGAGACTAAATCATGTCCCTTTATGCTGGAGGATCTGACTGTATTCTTCTGATACACTTTTCTGAACATCATTATCGCTACACATTCATTTCAAGTATAAAATGTACATTAGGTACACGTATACAACTGTTCACTTTCGAAGAGTGTTTTAAAACAGTTGTCAGTGTCAAAAACATGAAGTGTCTTATTCCTTTTTAACTACTCCATCTTTTTTGGAATGAAAGTTCACTTCCATTATAGATGAAGTGTAAGTTTTAGGTGACTAATCAAAAATGGAAGGTGAACAGGAATCCAACTCTCCACCTTTTGTAACTCTAAAATATTGGCAGCACGGGGTGGCTCCTAATGTGTCTTAAGTGTCCTCTTCAGTGAAGATGTATAAAATCTTATCAGAATTACATGTTAAGAGAACCATAATGCTTCAAAATTCTTTGAGAATACAAAAGTGTAAATATATTTAACTTCAGTGGCATGGATGAATTCTGCATTGGCTTCTTCAGTAGCTAATGCAGTCAGACACTATGCTAGAGTATATTTCCTTTTCACTTGTTCCTGATGGTATGCTTTGTGTAAAGTTAGCATGTCCATACAAGTTGGATACATGATCCAAGGAATTCTTAATGTGACAGTATGGTAGTTAATCTGTGTTTGTTCAACTATAGTATGAGTTTTATGACTACATTTCAGGAAAACAGAAGTTTCCTACCCTGTGTATAAAGGATTTCTTACAGGTCATCTTACTGACTTTTTACAGGCTGATTAGAGGACTTGTTTTGGACCATGGTGCTCGTCATCCTGACATGAAGAAAAGAGTGGAAGATGCTTACATCCTTACTTGCAATGTATCACTAGAATATGAAAAAACGTAAGTAGTCACCAGTGAGACAACGGAAGAAATATACCTGACTGGTAGTGTGATTTCATATTTGCATATGTATCTTAAACCTTTTAAGAGTACTAAATATTTTAGAATATCCTTTTATTAAAAAAAAGAGAGAGAGAGAGAGCTAGCCTGGTTTTGTGTAAAAGGGGGAAATGAAGTCAAATGTTTAACTCCAAAGTAGTGGAGTGATGAATTGGCTTTTGAGGTGGGCTGGATTGTGGACACATTAGCATAATCGTCCCTTCTGTTGGCTTACTGAATGACAGAAAGTCTCCCCTATGCCTCCAACAAGTCTTACATTGCACAATGAACACCCAAGTATACTTCATAGTTCCCTTGGTATAACTCTGTGCTAGAATAATTCTGTGCTGTGCCTCTGCATTAGAAGGAATCCTTTTCCTTTTACATGTATTCAAAAGGACTGTACACTTCATAGTGCTGTACTATAATTTTAGCTAATTGATGTCTTAACTGAAACATGTAAGTTAAGTCCTCTTCTGCTTTAAGATTCTGCTATTTTAACACTCTAGAGCACTAGTAGTAATGTTGAACAATTTCTTTCCTTTTCCTTTTCAGAGAGGTGAGCTCAGGATTCTTCTATAAGAGTGCAGAAGAAAGAGAGAAGTTAGTAAAAGCTGAGAGAAAATTCATTGAAGACAGAGTGAACAAAATCATAGATTTGAAAAAGAGAGTCTGTGGTGATTCAAATAAAGGATTTATTGTGATCAATCAAAAGGTGAGATAAATGAGAATACAAGGTAACTGGAAAAATTACTTTAAAATGTGGGCATTCTTGGTAGGCCTGATGCTTTGTTTTCAGTTAACTGTATAGGCTTCTTCAGACAAGCCTTAGTCAGGCTTGGTCAGCAGTGTATTTTTCAGATACGTGTGCATACCTCCCACTTACTTCTGTATGAACTGAATGTACAATTTGGTCTTTAGTGCTGGTCTGAATCTCTATTTCTAGTTTTCCTAATGTGTACTTCTCTCTTTGATTATAGGGAATTGACCCATTTTCCTTGGATGCACTTGCAAAAGAAGGAATAGTAGCTTTGCGCAGAGCAAAAAGGAGGAACATGGAGAGGTCAGTTCTTGGGGAAGGAATTTTGTGTTAGACTTTCACTCTTTCCATTTTTACTTTACTGTATATTCTCTTTCAAAACTGAAGTAAAATATCCCTTTAGCTCAAGCACATACACTTCTTACAGGAGTAAAAACTGTCAGTCCAGTATAAACCATGTTTACAGTAAGCTTTCAACTCCGAGTAGAATAGAAGAGGCTTGAATTGTTTTAAACTTGAACACTAGGAAATAAATCACCTGAATAAACAAACCTTAATATCTTGAAATAAATTCACAAATAAGGAGACCAGCCTATATGTTATAACAATATATGGCATGGTGTGAAAAGCATCTTCACTCAGGACTATTCATGCAATTAAGATTCTCTAGCTTCTTTTCACTTACTTTTTTTTTTTAAATGTAACATGCTTTAGGTGTTTTATGTACATCCTTTTTCAGATTGACCCTTGCTTGTGGTGGTATGGCTATGAATTCTGTGGATGACCTCACTGCTGACTGTTTGGGGCACGCTGGTCTTGTCTACGAGTATACACTGGTGCGTAAGACCTTCAGTTTGTAACGAAGGCTAAACTAGATATTCCTCTGGCTCCTATCTGGTGTCTGCAGCAGTCTTTTCAGTTCAGGCTTTATTGTTGATTCTGCTACTTCTAAACGTATGGAGGTCTTTGCCTGCATTTAGGTGCCCATGAGAATTCATTTAAAAGTTTGAGAGCAGTAATGGAAGTCTCATAAGTCACTGGGATTTCTTGTCTTTGTTGCTCCTTGTCATGTCGTGTAGAATGTGTTGGGGTTAAAGAATAAAATTGAACCAAAGGAAAAAACAAAATAAACTTGTTCTCTATTTAAGGCTAAAATATAATTGAGAAAAACTTCTCCCCTTCTATCTCTCTCCCCCTCCTGAAAGGTTCAGTATAAAATTAATTTATCTGAATAACTCTCTTGTTGACATCGGTCTTAAAATACTCAAATGCACCATAGTTAAATATTTTTCATTTAGTGATTTACGTGGATATGCTGTGGAGTTTTGTTAAGCAAAAATGTGATATTAGAAACTTGCTATTGGCCTATAGGGTGAAGAGAAGTTTACCTTCATTGAGAAGTGTGACAACCCTCGCTCTGTTACCCTGTTGATCAGGGGGCCAAATAAACATACGCTCGTGCAAATCAAGGATGCAGTAAGAGATGGGCTACGTGCTGTCAAAAATGCTATTGAGGATGGTAAGTCTCGTGGTGGTGTTTCATTTAGCGAGGTCTTATGAGGCACATCTTGAAATATGCAAAACATAGCTGCCAATGCACATCTATGTGCCTGTACTTTTCTGTCAGGTGATATGGATAAATTGTTCGCTTTTGTTAATAGTTTATACAGACTCTGTGCTAAAGCACACTTCTACTTGAAGTGTTCCCAGTGCCTTGCTGTTTTTAAAGTGAGTATTTAGGAAAGATGGACACACGCATTTGGTCAGTTATTGTAACTGAAGTTACATGTTAGGTGACACAATTAATAGCTGCATGTTGCCTTTCTCCAAGAAAGGGAATAAGTTGTTGTTAATTGTTAACAGTAAGTTAAGTGCTGCAGTTAAAAGTTGCTGGAATACTCTGTTAGTACAAGATGCTCGAATCACTACAGGGAAAATTATTAAAACTTTAGATCTAATTAAAGTCAGTGCTTTTGGAAGTGGGAGGAATAAAAAATACATACCCTTAGCTGCAAGGTGTATGTCTACATGTGTGGCAGCATATAGAGTACAGACACCACACACCTCGCTAGCACAAATATAAAGAGCAGTGTAGACCGTGAAGCACTGCTTGGCTGAATAGACATGCCAGAACCCTAGGTAATCTACCCTACATGGATCTCTACACACCAAGGCAGTGCCTCCCATGCTACACTGCCACGTGTAGCTACATACTGCAGTGTGGACACGGACTATTTTTCACTGCTGTGTGTAGCTATATGTAATATACCCTACATGCCCCTGGAAGCATAGACGAGGGCTAGGAAAGGCTTGCTTTCCAGTCATCTAAAAGTTTATTACTCTGCATTATCAGTCTAGACTTCTTGCTGGGAAGTATCATTAGAACAGCATTTCTTATCAGTGGAAATAATGAACCGATAACATATTTTTCAAAAATCTGTTTAAAGTATCTTGAATTAGTATATATGTATGGTGTTACCAAAACCTGAGTTTTATTCCAAGAAAACTGTAGAATTGCTGCTTCTCTTCTATTCCAATCTCCATTTCAAAGGGAAGGAGAAAACAAAAACAAAGCGGCTCTTCTAGATGTTTTTTAACTAAAAATGACACACGAGAACTGCAAACTGTTGATGTGAAAACCTTTTACTATGTGTAGACTTGGTGCTTTATTTAAATTACTTCATGTAATACTAATAATCTTGACTTTTTCTGCTGTCCTTGCTAAAATGTCTACAGTTGACCTAAAATATAACTGCTGTCAATACTTTAGGTAGCTGGCCAGTCAGTAAGATTTTTACTAAAAATTACCACCACCATGTCTTGACATGTTTTTAGTGAATATGATAGAAACATACAGGCTTTTGTTTTTAACTTCCTAGCTTTCTCTCCACCCAGTAGAAGCTTGCTCTTCACTACAGTCAGCAAATCTTTAACTGACCTCTTTTTGTCTCTGTGGGAGCTTCATGACCACTAACTTAAATTAGTGTACAGCCTATCAAACAATTGGACTACATAGTGTGTTTTATCTCTTACAGGATGTGTAGTTGCAGGAGCTGGTGCATTAGAAGTGGCAATAGCTGATGCTCTTGTGAAACATAAGCCCAATGTAAAAGGAAGAGCCCAGTTTGGAGTTCAAGCCTTTGCTGATGCTCTGCTCATAATTCCTAAGGTATAAAAGTACTCTTGGTTAAAGTAATAGTTTCAGAGCAGTTATAAAGTGTAGAAAATTGTACCTGTTTTAGCAGAAGTCCACTTCACTGAAGAGTCTTTTGCCAGAGGACAGATATGAGTAATGTTTTGAACTGAAGGCAAGGATGTATACCCTTCCTAATTTTTGTCTGAGTTACACCAGCAGGGGGATATGTTGGGAGCTTGTGGTAGATATGAACAGTTAATGATGCACCTTCTGAAACAACATACAGGGCTTTAAGTTTAATACATACAATGTGCTTTTTTTTTCCCCCTTCCTTTCCCCTCCAAGGTTCTTGCGCAGAACTCTGGCTATGACCCCCAGGAAACACTAGTGAAAGTTCTGGCCGAATGTGCAGGATCAGGACAACTTATTGGAGTTGATTTGAACACTGGTAAGGAACTTCAAAATATGTTCAGACAATTAGGATTAATTTTCTCTTTGAGCCCTCAAAATGGTGCTGTTTCTAATGAGGAGGAAATAGAGCTTTTATTTAATGTACAGCAAGTCCATCATGCTCTAGCTTCCAAAGATGTTTCAAGACTGGCAGAATTTTTGTAAGATCTTCTGGCAGATTTTCAATCAGCAGCTTCTTTAGTTTAGATTTACTAGAAGAATATTTCCTAGAAGAATACTTCATTTGTGATGAATAATGTTAATTTCAATATAGCTTTATGCAAGAGAATTAATTAACTGACTTGGTGAGCCACTGCTCCAAATTTGGAAGCTCAGACACTCATTTACAAAATGTATTTTTCATTGTAACACATATGGACACACAAAGATGAAGGCCAGTGTTTAGTATGAAGTAGGAGATACCTTGGTTTGCCTCTTGGTGGCAGCAGCAAGTGTTTTGCTAGAAGGTGGGAATGGGTGATGGGATGGATCACTTGATTACCTGTTCTGTTCATTCCCTCTGGGACATTTGGTATTGGCTACTGTCAGAAGACAGGAGATTGGGCTAGATGGACCTTTGGTCTGACCCAATATGGCCGTTCTTATGGTGGGGGTGGGGGGAGAACATGTTAATGTGTTGTGATTTCCTGTTGTCTGTAACAAGATTTTTGAACTACATTAATAAAATGCTAAAATGTATCAGTTGCCTAAAAGGGGATTTATTTTGCATTCCCAGGTGAACCAATGGTGGCGGCGGCAGCTGGAATTTGGGATAATTATAATGTCAAAAAACAACTACTTCATTCATGGTAAATTCTTTGTAAATTTTTTTATTATTTTAAACTAAAATAGGCTTCCATTGCTACTAGTCAAATTTGATGGATTGATATGGGATGGGTTAATCTTTAGAGAAATATTTTATCTAAATGTACAGTGTAGAAATAAAAACATGCGAGTACAATAGTTATAAAAATGACTAGTCTTGATATCTGTTTCACCTCTGTCTGCCATAGAGAAACCAAACTTCTTAAATAAGCCAAGATTGGTTTATAAGAACTTACAGAATGACACTTCAACAGCTGGTACAAGTTTTTTTAACGAGTTAGTGAATGTAGAACGTAATCTACAGAGCGGGTGTGTGTGAAGGGGGGGAGATGCATGCAGTTGGTACTCTTGTTTGGATGAACTGTAGAATAATACAGAAGTTTTGACCATTAATGTTTTGATCTTTTTAGCACGGTGATCGCTAGCAACATTCTTTTGGTTGATGAAATTATGCGAGCTGGAATGTCGTCTCTCAAAGGTTGAACTGAATCTGCCCTCTGCTGTGATGGTTGCCTTGAGTAGGGAGATGCCCTTAAGAAACTTAAAAAAAAAAAAAAAAAAAAAAAAATCCAGTTACAGGCATTATTTTCTCCAGCCTCCAGTGGATCTTCACAGTAACAGAAGTAGCCCTCTCTTTGGAGTAAACATAGCCACTCTCAAACATTCGCACCTATTCAAATATTAGGTTCTAAAATCAGTTATTTATTTTTTTCTTAATTGCACTGAAATGTACAACTTAGTCTTTTTACCCAATAAACAGTTCTGCTCTGTGCTTATTTTGTAGTGGTGTCAGTTATTTAATATGTTTTGGTTGGGATGGCTAATGTGGGACAGGTCAATGTAGTTATGTAATTGTCAGCTGGGAGGAAATGTCACTTATCTGTACACCTCTTTCTGGATATTGCTAGAATACCCCCAGCAGGGATGACTTTCTGTGGCTCATGTACACATGCAGATTGGATTGCACCAAACTCTTTGAAGCTTGAAAGATTTGCTAGGAGTGGAGAGTCTCCACAGGATTTGTGAAGAATACCTTTTAGTTGTCTGGGAGGCAATATGTTTTAATGTGTAGGACACTGCACTGGGTGAGTGTCAGTCTGGATTCTTTTCCTAGCTATGCTGCTGATTTACGGCCATTAATTCAGCTCTATGCATCAGTTTCCCTGTCTACAAAGTGTGTGGTGTGGGGGGTAAACAACACCCTCATTCATAAAGTGATATGAGATCTACAGGTGGAAAGCTGTGCATATTTATAGGCATAATTCTTATAATTTAATTAGCAATGTATAATAGTGATCTACAATCCAGAGTGTTTTTAAAATAGTCCACAAATTTGCTGGCAAGTTCCTAGAGTATTGTTTAGTGGCAGAATCTGATAACTCAGATGCGAATTCACCAATGACACAAGCTGCTTGAGCAGCAGCTTGAGGACTTTAGGGGGAGGGATGGACAGGAACTCTTTGACAAACCTTGAACCAGACCCAGCTACAATGCCATCAAAACTTCAAATATGGGATCAGCTGGTTGGGGTCTGGCCTAATATCACTGTGGGTTATGTAGATTCTTACTTCAGTTACCTGCCTGTTATGTTTGCCACATTACAGAACTTCTAGCTTCAGTCTTGCATGCCTTTTGTTGTAATGGTAATCAAGAAATGTTTAACTTCTTTCAACTCTAGCCATGCTTACTAATTTATCCTACTATCGTTGTTGGTGGGTGTTTTGGGTTTTTTTTTAATATGGGCATTGGTCTGATAATTCCTTGCACATTATCCCACAACATGGAGCATGGGTGAACAAGGAATACAGTATGAGGCCTACTGAGTAAAAGCAAAGTCTTGAAACAATATCTTGTAACACTAGAGTCATACGTCACTACCTGAAGAATCAGCCTTTGGAGAGTTGAGTTAAAAAGCAAGCCTCTGTACTTGTGTATGTAAGAGTTCATAAAGAGGCTCTAAAACTGCAAAATTTCCTCTGCAGAAGATCTCAACATCTCAGTAAGAATAGGTTCAAGAATTGAAATGCTTTGTCCTCTTGACTGAGCAGGTACTGTAACCAGTGCTTTCCCCATTTAAAGGGACACAATATAAGGGCTAGTCACTTTCCAAAAAAAAGGAAAAACTGTTCCAGGATCTACACCATCTGTATGACGGTCTGCGTCTATGGAAGCCTACAGTCCCCTCCCCTGCCTCGTTTTAAAAATCAAAACACCTTTCGTTTGTCATGGTAATGAAAACCCATGCAAAGCAGACCAAGTGCATACCTCCACAATAGAAAGCACAAAACTGATCGTGTGAAAAGTGTCAAGTGCCCAAAATCGGTTTGGATTTTAGGCTTGCTTTTGTGGGGAGAAGGGTAAGATATTTTCCCCTCTTTAAATGAGAGGGATCCTAGGTATTCTGGGTAACAATTTTAAGGAAAACGCTTCAGTGAAAAGTGATTGGCTTTTGCCTCTTGAACACTAAATAGCTTGTGCACTAATTTAATGCACCGTCAGGAGCGATCCTGCACGGGCTGGGTTTTGGTTATGGCTTAAATATGACTTAATGCAACGTCTCTCATTTCCACACCGACTCCATGTACGCAGAAGCCAGCTTCTATGCTGCCGCTTGTGCACATACTCCTCCCCTTTCATCACCCCGCGGCTTTCGTTTCCATGCAGGGGGAGGCGGGGACTCGAGCCGGGAAGATCTTTGACTGGCCTCCCTTCTAGCCGGAGATCCCGGAAGCATTTCAGCCCAGTATCCAGCCCTTCTGGGTCACAGGCAGCCTTTCCACCTCCTTTTCCAATTCATCTCCTGTTCCTGTCTCCAATGCTACCCTGCTCCTCTGCTGGGAGAGTGCAGCTGGCTCTCCTGTTAGGCACCTGTGTGTTAGGGAGCAGCTCCAGTCTGCAAGGTGAGTTCATGTGTCCAAAGCATGCCTTGCTCCATCTTTCCGTTCCACCTCCTTTACCCTTTACGCTCTTTCATTGCAGCAGAGCTTAATAAGTGGTGCCTGCCCCCACTTAATGACTCTTTCCCCTTCTGTCAGGGGCTGTATTAACTGGAACTCATTTCAAGGAAGTGTCTTCCCTGACTCTCACCACCCTAAAATCCTTCTCCCAAAACAGAGACTTGAAGTACTGCCTTAAAATGAATCCTTAACTGCCTGAAAACAAGGAAGAAAGGGCCTATCTGTTCCCTTTTAAATACATTTGAAAGAACCAATATCAAACTCTTAAACTTATTCCAGCAGTTAGGTGAAATGAGCAATGTAAAAAGAGACCAGCACCCCCACCTCCAGACTTTGGAAAAGTTAGCTGGGAGATCCATCCCTTCACTGACTCTAAAGTGCAAGCTTAAGACAGAATCCTCCTGGATACCCCACAAAGTTCAGCTCTAGATCTGATGTTTGTGATGCTGGGGAGGCTAGGGGAATTCCCTTCCTACTCATCTTCCCTTCTTCGCACCCCATGCCCAAATTTGTTTCCTAGCTGTAAAGGTCTGGTAACTTCCCCACTCTGATGTGTTTTTCCCTTCTCTTTCTTTCTGAAGGTTTGCAGAGTCATTTCTAAGTATGTTAACACAGTATTTAATCCTGGGCCTGCCCATCTCGGGAGGGGCTACTCCTTTCAGAGTTTCCCTCCTGAATCCTGGGTCATTTGATGCAGCTGAAAAGTGACAGACCTTGAATACTTTCAAAGGAGATTCCTCTGGTGGCCTGAAATCCTGCATGTAAAAACTGATGGGCAAGACTAGATGCCAGGAGTGAATACTCAAATCTCACAACTCAAAGCAATACCCAGGAATGCTGCTCTTTATAAATTGCCATCAAACAACCACTGAGTCTAATCTAAAGCAACAGATTGAGCTGCAGTTGTCCTCAGTGAACCCTTCACAGTGTAGATTCTCTAATGGTTCCTTCACAATAAAACCTTTGTGCATTTACAAAACTTTCATAGGGCAGATCCAGGCTGTGTGGGCTGGGGGTGTTTTGTGCTGCTAGTCTGATTCCTTTATGTGGTTAATCTGTTGCCATGCAGAGGAGCTGTCTTTCAGATATCAGTATCTTTAGCAGCAGTGGCCCTGTAGCATATTAAGAGATTCCTAACTCTGCTGCTTATCCCCTGTGACCTAGAGTGAGTCACTTAGCCTCTCTGCCTCAGTTACTCCAGCTGTAAAATTGAGATAACAATACTTACTTGTTTTCCTCCTAGGAGAGTAGAGAGAATGAGTGAATGGACTAAATTTTTCTCAGGGATAATTTCATTGATTTCCATGGAGTTACACCAGGACTAAGCTCAGTGTACTCTGTGCAAAGGACTTTCAAGATATAAAGCACTGTCTAGGTGCTAGGTATAATTATCAACTTTCCATTCTCCTCCTTCCCCAGCATGCAAACATACCTCTAGCGAAGAATGTACGCACTCCAGGATTTTGTTGCTAATTAACGTTATATTGGATCACAACATCTCTCATAGTTTTTGAAGATGATGGAAACATGGTACAGCTGCCTGGCGGGAAGTTCCAAATGGGAGCAAATTCACCTGACAGTAAAAATGAAGGGCCTCTCCAGGAGGTGACAGTGAAGTCATTTGGTATTGACAAATATCCTGTCACCAACCGGGATTTCAGGTGAGGCCCACACTTAGCGTTTGCTTAGTTTGCAGAGAGTGGATGGCGCAGGGTGGTGGAGACTTTCAGCTATATGCAATTGGTCTGGGTAGTGACTGAAGCTATCTTTGCTGAGTTTATCTTTGTTGGCAGCCGCAGTAATACGTCAGCAGCTCCCCATCAATTCTCCCAGCGCCTCCCACCCACCGGCAGCCCTGCCGATCAGCACCTCCCTTCCCGCACCTCCCGATCAGCTGTTTCGTGGTGTGCAGGAAGCTGGGGTGGAGAGGGGGGGCGAGGGCATGGCAGGCTCAGGGAGGGGGTGGAGTGGGGGCAGGGCCTGTGGCAGAGCCAGGGGTCAAGCAGTGAGCACCCCTGGCACACTGGAAAGTTGGCACCTGTAGTTCCAGCCCCGGAGTCGGTGCCTGTACAAGGAGCCGCAGGTTGGCCACTCCTGCACTAGACTATGTATTGGAGGGATTATCCTGCATTGGCACAGAGATGATTCTGATATCTTAATGAGTCCTTTTTGGATGTGCCGAGAAGCTCATCTTGATTCTCAGCTATTTTGAGAGGCGATAGAACACAGATTGGGCCGGGTTATTCACTGCCCTGGATAATTACATTCTGGGGACAGATTTGCAATAGGAGCAGTGGATTTAAGTGGTTGCATGTGGCTTTTGTTCAATGTGAATTTTTGCAAAGTGCACTCACAGCTTAGAATAGGAACTTCTAGTAACTCTGCTGCCTTGATTGGTTGGTTTTTTGGGTTGTTTTGTTTTAATAAATCTAAATAAAGAAACTCAATAAATTTTGTTTTTAAATATTAAAAAAAGTTCACATCAGTATAGCAGTTCCATTCAACCGATACAAACTGGGCCAGTTTCATCTCTAAACCTAACTCCATTGAGCTGATTGGATTTACGCCAGGGGCTCAATAAACTACAAATGGTGTGAATAGCTCTTGTAAATTGCATTTACTTTTATTAACTTCTTATGCATGTGGATCATTAAATTTTGTGGTGTTAATCTTGTGGGAGTGCTACCCAGAGACTTATATCTGACATGTTTACACCAGGGAGTTTGTTCGAGAAAAGAAATATAAAACTGAAGCAGAAGCCTTCGGCTGGAGCTTTGTCTTTGAGGATTTTGTATCTGAAGAGCTGAAAAAAAAAGTGACCCAAAAACTGGAGGTAAAGTGCCTTTGGAGTGTGTAAAGTGACATGAACAATATGTTATGGGGTTGATTCACGATGGTGAAAAGAGGGCTGTGGTGTTTGTCCTTGGAACTCAGAGTGGTGTCCGGATGGTGGAATAAATACAAGCAGATCCATTCCTGAAAAGTCTACTATTTATGTTGTGGCCTTATGTGAAGAAAGGAGACGTTAACTTCAGCTCTAGCCAGGTGCCCAGAAGAAGGGATGCAAGCCTTTGGAAAGCTTAGGCTCCACACCGCAGGGATTAGGAGGGAATTGGATTCCTCACTGGGGAGTTTTTCACTTTATTTCCTGACCGTGTTACCTTATTTGTTTGTCTTGCTATAAACATTAACCCCTGAGGGAAAGACTTTGTTGATTGCAATGGGTATTTTTTATTTCTGCTGAATACTACCACCGGGTAACAACTGGTTTAATATTTTGGCTTTTTCCCTGCCTGATTCTGCTCCCGTTGAAACCAAGAGCAAAACTCCTGTTGACCCCAATAAGAGCAGGATTATGCCTTACCTGATTTAAGGCCCCAGTTTGCAGAGTGTACAGTAGGGTCTGCTAGGCGAGTATGGAGAGAGCAAGGCATCTCCTGATATTTATTCAACAGAATTGAAAACAGGGAAGCCTACATTTTTAAAGGAGTTTTTTAAATCTTGAATTTTCTTTTTAAAATCAGATGTTCCCTGTACCTTACTTATGAGCTTTATAGAAATGTCTTTAAAATGAACCAGCTGCTCATATCCAGCCACAGAATCTAACCATATCCAACTCAAAAACACTCCACATGCTGTGAAATGGGTTAAGCACCAAGAGTCAAGGCTTGGGGATGATTCGATGGCAGGATTGCGTTTTAATCTGGTCTCTTTTTTTCCTTTTTCTTAGTCTGCCCCTTGGTGGTTGCCGATTGACAATGCATTTTGGCGACAGGTGAGCAGTCCGAAGGAGCGAATTGCAATCCCATAGGGCTTCAGAGACTGTCTGCTTACGGGCTGAACTTCAGTGGGGAGAAGAAACGGCATTAATTACAACGTTAGCAATTCCACTCACATAAAAGGAGGAAATTGAGAGTTAAGCGCAGAGACTCCTCTGTGATTTTCAGAGGAGTCTCTGGGAATTAGATGTTCAAATCTCCCACTGCAATTTACTAGGCTGTGGGTGCCTAATTCCCTTAGGCTCATTTGAAAATCCATACCAGAATAACTAGCAAAAGGAGTGGTAATCAGAAGGGCTGATGACAAGCAGCTGAGGGCACTGGCTGCCCTCCCAGCTATGCACTGTTCTTGTCCATTTTGTTTATATATTTAGGGGGCACTGTGATTGGAGGATTCTGTTAGCTACCTGGAAGTGATCACAGGCCACAGTTGATCTGCAGACCTGTTTGAGATCATTGTCTAGGGGATAAACTCCACTGCCAGCCAAGTCTTTTTAGCAGAGTAGATAGAACTGGTGTCTGTGTGTTACGCAAGTCTCTGAGGGTCTATCCTTAACTGAGACAGATGCATATCCTCCAGTCTTTAGTTAGATTTATTTCTGCCAAGTAGTCAAAGGCAAGGTGCCCTGTACCATGTAGAAAAAGATAAAAGGATGCATTTCCAAATCCTGAAGAAGTTCAGAGTATGATCTTTGTACATTCATGTGAAGCAGGCTGGGCCAGTATTTCGACCACTAACCTGAGACCTGGGTTCAATTCCTTGCTCTGCCACAGACTGTCTTACTTAATATTTATCATTTGTACCCTCCCCGCTTTTCAGAAAGTTGTCTTGGGCTAATGAATGTTTTTGGTGTTTAAAAAAATGTGTCCACAGGTTTTTCTTCCCCCCCCGACCCCCCATAGATTTCAAAGGTGTTGCCACCTTAGCTGACAAGCCATTGAACGCCTGAAGTCCAAGATTCTTGTCTATTTCAGTACTTTACAGATAGGCAGAGCAAAGTGGGTGGTGGATGCTCATGGCAGCACGGCATAGATGATGTGTCTAATTGTAGGCCTCCCAGACTCTGTACTGTTCCCTGTTATTGGGTTTATTTTACATAAAGTTGTTATGGTTCAATGAAAACCTGTTAAATGAAATTCTCCTCAGCCAGCAGGTCCAGGATCTGGGATAAAAACCAAGCTGGACTACCCCGTGCTACACGTGAGCTGGAATGATGCACAGGCATACTGCAAGTGGAAAGGGAAGAGACTCCCTACTGAGGCAGAGTGGGAATTTGCTGCAAGGGGAGGACTAGAGAGTATGTAAGAAAAGCTCTTTGAGCTGATCTCTTTCAAACCAAACTAAGTCATCAAATAATTATAATTGATTCTATGATGGGATGGCCTGGGATGGCAGGGGACAGGACTCTATGACCCAGGAGAGGTCTTGTATTCTTAAATAATGAAATCCTACCAGACTCAAAGCTCTACCTTCCCCTCTGCTGGGGGGTTCTGGTCTCCGCAGGGAGATCTGGGTGGAAGTCAGATTAGATGATCTAATGGTCCTTTCTGGCCTTAAAACTATGACTCTATGAAATTAGTTACATGAATACATTTTGGAGCCATCTCTCTGATTAAAGCTCTGGGGGCCAAATTCTCTTCTCAGTAATGAGAGCTGGGTCTGGCCCTTAATGTGCATGCTTTGCGGTGCATTCTGCCAGGGATAATGGGCTGTCCTGGAGTTGACTACAAAGATGTGCTTTGCCTGAGGGAGCTGGATAGCATTAGTTGTTCAGTTATGAGGTATGGCCCTGAGAAGTGAATTTGGCTTGATCCTCTTACAATTGAGACATAAACATCAAAGCTTGTGGACCTCATTGCAACAGGACGTCATTACGGCCACAGGTGAAATCCTGGCCCCGTTGTAGTCAAACGGGAGTTTTGTCACTGACTTTGATGGAGCCAAGACCTTGCCCCAATAGTTTAGGAAGATTCACAGAGGGATTGGATGTTTATTGGGATAACAAGAATATCCAGAGTTATAACAGTTAATGCAAAATTTAAAAAAAGAGTTTGGGAAGGGATTAAAAAATCTCATGCTGCAAGGTTTAAACCAGCTTCTATTTGAGATTGAGATGTGACCTGCATGTGGAGCAGATTATCTCCCATCCGCCTGCGTGGAGTTTCTTGCATCTTCCTCTGGGGTGTCTGGTGCTGGCCACGGTCAGAGATGGGATACTGGACCAGGTGGACCCATGGGTCTGATCAAGTGTGTCAATGTCTGTGTTCCCACAGTTTTTTCGTAAGAGAAGAGACATTAGCTCTGACATCCAGGTCAAATACCAGCTCCAAATTAATGTCCATCCTAAAAACTCCCCCTGCATTTTCAATCAGGTACAATATTCCTCTTCACTTCACAGCAGTAAGAAGCCGGCAGTGTCCTACTCCAGAGGCAGCTGCATTTTAGTGGTGGATGAACTGATCCCCATGTGTAGTTCATGTTTGTAAATCACTATGCGCAGAAACTGTGATTTTTTTTTTTTCCCCCAAGGAGTCTATGGCAGCTAGATGTTCAAATCTCCCATTGAAATTTAGTAGGCTCTAGGTGCCTAATTCCCTTAGGCTCCTTTGAAAAGCCCTGCCAGAGTAACTGGCAAAAGGAGTGGTAATCAGAAGGGCCGATGACAAGCAGTTTAGGGCACTGGCTGCCCTCCCAGCTATGCACTGTGTCCTTTAGAGTCAAAATGTTTATTTTTAAAACCAATGCATGGTTTCCTTTTGAACATAAGAATGTCCATATTGGGTCAGACCAATGATCCATCAAGCCCAGTATCCTGTCTTCCAACAGTGGCTGGTGCTAGATGCTTCAGAGGGAATGAACAGAACAGGGGAATTTATCAAGTGATCTTTCCCTGGTCATCTACCCCAGCTTGTGGCAGTCAGAGGTTTAGGGACACTCAAAGCATGGGGTTGTGTCCTTGACCGCCTTGGCTAATAGTCACTTCCTTATTTACTTTCTCCACATTGGTCATGATTTTATAGACCTCTCTCGTATCCCCCTTAGTCGTCTCTTTTCTAAGATGAACACTCCATCTTTTTAACCTCTCCTCAGATGGAGGCTGTTCCACACCCCAACCTTTTTTGTTCCCCTTCTTTGTACTTTCCAATTCTAATAGATCTTTTTTGAGATGAGGTGACCAAAATTGCACACAGTCCTCAAGATGTGAGCGTACCGTGGATTTATATAGTGGCACTGTAATATTTTCCATCTTGTTATCTATCCCTTTCCTAATGGTTCCTAATATTCTTTTAGCTTTTTTTGACTGGTGCTGTACATTGACCAGATGTTCTCTGAGAACTATCCACAATGACTTCAAGATCTTTCTTGCGCTATAACAGCTAATTTAGACTCACATCATTTGTATGTATAGCTGGGATTATGTTTTCCAGTATGCATCAGTTTGCATTTATCAACATTGAATTTCATCTGCCATTTTGTTGCCCAGTCTCACCCAGTTTTGTCTGATCCCTTTGTCACTCTTTGCAGTCAGCTTTGGACTTAACTATCTTGAGTAATTTTGTATTGTCTGCAAATTTTGCCATCTCATTGTTTATACCTTTTGCCAGATCGTTTATGCATATGTTGAACAGCACTGGTCCCCGTACATCAGTGAGAAAGGGTGAAGCTGACAGTTCCTACTGGTATCCTGGTTTGATCAGGAAGGAAATAATTGATCCCGCTTCTTCTTTTTTGACAGGCAGAGTATATCCTTGGGGGAACAAATTTCAACCAAATCGTACAAATCTCTGGCAGGTAGGGTCTTAATACCATCATGTCTGTTATGGGTTGTCTTGATGGCTTATTGATGAAGAAAAATGTCCTAAAGTGACCTAAGGAAACATTTAGCTAGTAAATCATACTGACTTGTCTTCAAGATATTGAACATCAGCTGGTAGGGCTCCCAGGTCAGTTGTTAAATTTGCCACCATTTGACTCTCTTCCCTCCCCCTCCACCCCCAATCTCCAGGATTTAGAATTTAAAGGTAATATTTATCCATAAATATTTAATATTTATACAGAATATCCTTGCAAGGTGGCAATCTCACCCTGCTCTCTATGGCGGAAGTGGAATCCAGATTCCTCAACATTTGTGGCTGTTGAGGTTCAGAGTTTCACGAGGGAGGGATCTCCCTGTTTAGCACTTGGAATGGTTGAGCTATTGTTTCCTCATATTGAAATATCTTCACGTTGTGTAATTTAACGACTGTTAGACTGTTTCCATTATTTTAAGCATGACGAGGTTCTGTAAAGCGCAAGCTCCTTTCTGTGCCATCCTGGGTGAGGTTTGTTTGGGTTTTTTTTCTTCGAGTAAAATCCTCTCTTCACACAGGGAATCTTCCCAAAGATCGATACGGCAGAAGATGGTTACCATGGTGTTTCCCCAGTGAACGCATTCTCTCCTCAGAACAACTATGGTATGGGCTAGTAGGCACCTTTGCCCCAGTTTGCAAATGAATTCTTTTGTTAATTTCAATTTAGAAATAATAAAATAACGCCTCAAGATTGTAGCTGGACTTCAAAACCTAAACTGACATGGAGTTTCTTGGCATTTAGATATGTTGATGCTGGGCACATTGAGATTTCTGAATGCTGTTTAAATTGGCTGATGTTGACATGAGACATTTTAACACAACAGGGACGACATTGCCTGCAATGATTTATAATAATGATGCTTGATGACTTTTTGTCCTTCAGTAATGCCTTTCAGCTGAGAATCTCAAAGCACTTTATTAATATTATCTAATTAAGCTTCACAATGCCCTTTTGAGGGTAAGCAAGCATTATTACCCCACTAAATAGATGGTCACAGTGAAGTTTGGTGATCTGCCCAAGGTCACGGTGAGTGTGTATTAGAGCTGGGAATAAAACCCAGAGCTTCTGATTCCTGGTCACCTGCTCTAACCATTAGACCATGCTCTTCTGATGGCGTCTTAAACAACCCTCTCTGCACCAAAGTGCTTCCAAAAGGGCTTTGTATTGACAGTGTATGTGTCCTCCTATGGATCCTAATAAGCAATTTCTATATCTCAGGGCTCTATGACCTGTTAGGAAACACCTGGGAATGGACTGCATCAGAGTATCAACCTCATGGACCTGTATCAAGGCAGCGTGCCCAGAAAATGCACGTCCTGCGAGGTGCATCTTGGATTGACACAGTAGATGGATCGGCCAATCACAAAGCTCGTGTTACTACTAGGTAGGTTTACTTACTGCTGTGGCCAGGTGCTATTTTGCACTACATTGGGGGGCTTATAGTAACTTAACCTTTATTACATAGATTTATTTAAAACTTTTTGCTATTTAATAATTTACTTTTATCTAATGTGAAGACCACTTTATTATTATTTATTAATAATAAATCCCCAAACACTTCTCAAATTCTATATGGACAGCAGCCAACCCTGGAATGAAGGCCAGATGCCAGCTAGTGTATAACACCCAATACAACAGTGTGAGAGGGAAGGGAAAATAACATAAGGATAGAAATTATAACAATGAAGTGTAATTAACAGTGGGAAATAATGTTCATCTGTTTTAAATCATACAGACATAAACTCATTTTTGTCAGTGATTATGTAAATGACAATTTCTAAATAATTAAATTGCTTTGCCTTCCTTCTCCATATTAATTATTGTCAGAAGATCTCATTTAAAAAGCCCGGGGGAGGAACTGCATCACTCATCAGCCCCTTTGCACCAATTCTGTACATCAAGTGCTAGATTTTCCCAAATGCTCTGCTCTCATTTAGACCCCTAATTTAAATGGCCAGATTTTTTTTTTAATTAGCACAGTATGTTGATGGTTGAGTTATTTTGAAAATCTGGCCACTTACTTAGGGCCTACATTGGAGTTGGGCTCTTCGAAAATGGCCCCATGTGTCAGTATCATTTTAGGATTGGCTGCCTTTCTGGAAGATTTGCTTTAGTCAAAGACAGGTTAGTGGGCTCAAAAGGGATCACAGGGATCACTATGGCCTGTGTCATTGAGGGGGTCAGATTAGAGGATCTAATGGTCCCTCCTGGCCTTAAAATCTATGACTGAATCGACATAGGAGGGGTTTTTTTGTCCTTTCCCAGGATGGGAAACACACCAGACTCTGCCTCAGATAACCTGGGTTTCCGCTGTGCTGCCCACATCCTGAGTCGGAAAACGGAGAGTAAAACAGAGCTGTGACAACATCACTTATTGGAATGGTCCTGAGACGTTTTCTCCCATGGAGACGCCAGCGATTCCCTGCAGCTATGTTGGATCGAAGTTTGGCGAGTTTTAAAAATAAAACATTTGCTACTAATGGTCAGTGTCAGAGTGGAGGGTGTAGACACTGAGGGTGGTTTTGTCCAGTTGTCTCAATTCTTTTTGACTTTTTAAGAAGATGCTGCTGCTCTCTTTTCAGCTAACTTCAGCCACCCATCCCCGTGGGCCCAGTCCTGCAAACATGTACACACGTGAGTAGTCCCAGGGACACAGATGATGCTGCTCATGAGTCAACTCTTGCAGCCTTTGCTTAGGCTCTTACTTGCCTAAATTCCTTTTGGAAAAAACTGGGAGTTTTGCTTGAGTAAAGATTGCAGGACTTGGCTCTGTAGGAGTAAGAACTACTCATGTGAGCGAGCAAGGGTTGCACTTGTACCTGCTGGTAACTGAGAGAGACCGGTGTGGGCTGAGCCAGAAATTCCTGAGTTCTAATCCCCGCTCTGACTCAGGGACACTTTTTGGGTTTGCTACACTACACTTTTCTCCACCCCCCCACCCCAATCCTCTGTGGTCGCAGCTCCACCTGTGCCAGTGATGGCGGGAGTGCTAGTGTACACCAACCACTGGTGTTTCAACCACGGCTCTGAGCGCTGTTCCACAACACAGTGTCTAGAATCATGGAACTGTAGGGCTGGAAGGGACCTTGAGAGATCATCTAGTCCAGCCCCCAGCACTGAGGCAGGACCAAGTAAACTTAGACCATCCCTGACCGGTCTTTGTCCAACCTGTTCTTAAAAACTTCCTGTGATTCCACCCCCTCCGTTGGAAGCCTGTTCCAGAGCTTCACTCTTCTTAGAGTTAGAAAGTTGTATTCTCAGTAAATAACCTAAATGTCCCAGGCCCGTGCCAATGACTAGCCTCCACAAACATTCCCATTCTTGCTATCATCACCCATGCTGCCGTGGTGGGAAATTTTAGGAAGCAAGTGCAATGTTGACACAGCCAAGGTGACCTGAGGCCAGTCTCTTGTGCCCAGATTATCCAAAATGCAGATGGGACCTAGTGGGATTTTCAAGAACACCAGGCATCTGACGCCTGTTGATTTAAAATGGGAATTAAATCAAGCTCCCATTGGTTTAAAAGCACTAGGCACCTATCTCCATCTTTAAGTTGATAAATACCTCTGACAATCTGCCCCTTAACTTCAGCTCTACCTCAGTTTCCCCACCTCGAAAACAGGGATAATAAAACATACTTACCTCACAGGGCTATTGGGAGGATGAATTACTTATTGTCTGTAAAGCATTTGAATATAAATGCTAAGCATTACGGCTGAGGTTTACAAAAGGGGGTGAGCTAAAGGAGTTAGACATCTAACTCCCATTGGCATCCAGTGGGAGTTGGGCACCTAAAGCCTTAGGCCCCTTTACAAATCCCAGCCTAATATGTTGCTTGACAGAAAGAATACAACAGGCACTAGCTTACCAATGCCACGTCACACCAGCTAAGTAAAACGAAGCCTATTTATTGACATGTAAACAGTTTACAAAACAGACATAAATAAATTGAAGCCCTTGACCGTTTTGCCCAATGTGAGGTCTGTGTATTAGCCCTATATCTTTTAAAATGTCTCCTAAATAAACATGCAGTACACAGGTCACCATTAGCTGCAATGTGCATTTTCCGTCATTCAAAGGCTGTTTAAAAACTCAGCCTAAGTTGTAGATGCATAAAATGAATTGCTACTCTTCAGCATAGTGCATTACAGCTTTGGAAACAAAACACCTGTCGCACTTAAGGCATCGTTTATAGCTTGACTGGTTATAACAGCGGTAACTAAGGCTGGCCGTGATAATGACATAATGGAATCTGTTGGCTAGGAAGAGTGCTATGTGAGATACTAGTCACCGGTCAGGATATGCCCCATCCCTGATAGAAAGGAAGGAGCCAATCGAATCCCTTAAGATGAAGGCTCTGATTTCTGGTTTCACATGCAGGTGGCCTTTTGCCGTTTGGGGGATTTGGACGGGTCACTTTTTCCTACTGACACAAATTTGAGGGTGGTGGTTTTGTCACAACTTTCCCCCCTCAGTCCCCCCCACGGTTTGGTGGACAGGGAGGGAAGTTTTCCTCAGCTTGTATTAAAGGCTGAGTTATAAACTGCCAATTGTACTACAGCCCAGGGGGAGGCTTTTTTTTTATTTAAATGTGAAAAATGTGTTAGCCCCAAAGCTAAATGAAGCGAGAGCTCAGTGGATAATACCTAGCCTTTATACAGCACTTTCCATCCGTGGATCTCAAAGCGCCTTACAAAGGAGGTCAGTATCATTAGCCTCATTTTACAGATGGTAAAACAGGCAGTGAACACTTGCCTTTGCAGTGAGGCACCCAAACCAGGGTACTCGTGCCCTGAAAGACTCGATTTTCGAAAGTGATACGGGATAAGCCCACCGTACTTAAGGCCCTGCCGGTGAAGGCTGGTCCCAGAAGCTTGGAAACGTGGGTCTCTAATAGCAACAGCCACCTTGTAAAAACAAAGCTTGACCAGCTTTTTCATGTGGTTTTTAACCTCAAGCAATTGAACGTAACTGGTTAGTATTTGGTGAGTGTCCCATGGGTGGGGCTGCTTTCCACACCCCGCCCCCTTTCCTCCTTGCCTCTAACCATTCAGCGGCCAATCTATCGTCTTCACAGAACAGGTCGTGCCTGCTACCAAATGAAAGCGAGGCTTTGAAACCTCAGGCTGGCCTGGGCCAGACACTGAGGCCCCAATCCGGCAAGCTGCTTCATAGGGGTGAGCCTCTGCGCCCATGTGGAGGTCCCCTGACTGCACTGGTGCAGGTGCAAAGGTCTGCCTAGGTGTAGCTTACAGGATCGAGGTCTTAGCTGTAAGCAGGAGGGCACCAGCAAGAGCAACATGAGCCTGATTGTAGCAAATGGCAACAACAGAAAATATTGCCACCACAGCTGGAGAGGATTTCACACAGGTGTGAGGGTGCTCGCTCACACCCTTCTGTTACCACAGCTCGGGGGAGCATGGCCCATCCTGCCAATGAAAGGGTGTGGTTCCTATAGGAGAAGCACTAAGTGTATTCTGTTGTTCTTGCATCCCCTATTGGTTCCCTCTGCAGTAGAGAGGGGACAGAGCTGCGATGTTCAGAGCTGGAGCTGTACCCGAATGCCACAGCTAGGATTTTGCTTGGGCCCCCAACTCTCTTCTTTTTCAAAAGCGCCTCAGCTTGGGGACCAATTTTGTGCCTGCAATTCATTCCAGGCCAAAAAAACCCACAACATTCAGGTGGAATTAATGTGGGGGCACACGTGCTGGCATTTAAGATGTTCACCTGCCTGATATGAGGGTATATTTCCACACACAGTTAATTACAGCTGCAAAACTTAGAGGCCACGTCTAAAAAATCAGGCCCTTAAATGTCATTTTGGAGGGAAGTTGAATATCGGTACGGCAAGGCCAAATTGTGGAGGCCTTACACAGGCAAAACTCTCATTGAAGTTTGATGGGGCTCTGCAGAGGTTTGTGCACCTGGCAGCTTTTGAAGGCCAAATAAGAATGTCAAGGTTTGGCACACCCTGGGATTAATATTATCTATTGAGATTTTACTGGGAAAACATAAAGGAGACTGCGGTTAGTTTCCAGAGCATCTGCTTGCCTTAGCGCTTACAAACTTGAGCGAAGACGGTGCTGAAGCAGTTTTACTCAGGGCTAAATCAAAAGAACGCTTCCTCTGCGGCTAAGCTTAGCAAAATCACCTTTGCAGTGTTCTCAAACAGGGCTGCTCTGTTCTGTGCTTCTCCTTTCTTCACCCAGTGTCCATAGATTCTAAAGGCACAGGCATCGATCAATTTGCGAATGGGCTTCAGAGCATAGGGGTCTCTCGTTAGTACCTCCCTGGTAACTGGCTTGACATTCCGATAGTGATGATAGATGCGGACTGATGCCAGAACTGTCAGGCAGATGACCTGAAATGAAAGGTAACCAGTTCATGTGAAAAGGCAAGTGCTTTGGAAAATGAAATTAATCAATAGACTATCACTTTAAACTGATTCATTAACATAAGAGTGGCCTTAGTGGGTCAGACCAATGGTCCATCTAGCCCAGGATCATCCTGTCTTCTGACAGTGGCCAATGCCAGATGCTTCAAAGGGAATGAACGGAACATGGCAATTATGAAGTGATCCATCCCCTGTCATCCAGTCGTCCAGTCCCAGCATCGGGAGCATGGGGTCACATCCCTGATCATCTTGGCTAATAGCCATTGACAAACCTATCCTCCATGAACTTATCTAATTCTTTTTTGAAGCTGGCCTTCATAACATCCCCTGGCAATGAGTTCTACATGTTGAATGTGCCTTGTGCGAAGTACTTCCTTTTGTTTGTTTTAAACCTGCTGCCAATTAATTGCATTGGGTGACCCCTGGTTCTTGTGTTATGTAAAGGGGTAAATAATACTTCCTCATTCACTTTCCCCATGCCATTCATGATTGTATAGACTCTCTCATATTGTCCCTTAGTCATCTCTTTTCCAAGCCTAACAGTTCCAGTGTTTTTAATCTCTCCTCATATGGAAGCTGTTTCTTACCCTTAATCATGTTTGTTGCCCTTCTCTGTATTTTTTCTGTCTTTAATCTATTTCTTTTTTGAGATGGGGAGACCAGAACTGCACAAATATTCCAGGTGTGGGCATGCCATGGATTTATATAATGGCATGATATTTCCTGTCTTCTATTTATCCCTTTCCTAGTGGTTCCGAACGTTCTGTTCGCTTTTTTGGCTGCTGCTGCACATTTAGTGGATGATTTCAGAGAAACATCAACAGTGACTCCAAGATCTCTTTCTTGAGTGGTAACAACTACTTTAGACCCCCATCATTTTGTCATAGTTGGGATTATGTTTTCCAATATGCATTCCTCTGCATTTATCAACACCAACTTTCATCTACCATTTTGTTCCCCAGTCTACCTTTTCCTTGTTCAAATCCCTCTGTAACACGCTTCTTCCATTAAAAATTTCAGTGGAAACCCACTGGGATATATCAAAAAATAAACGATGTAGGCACTGCTTTGAGACTGGCCTCCATCTGGTTATCTATAATGTATTAAGTACCTGCACTGTATTGTCTCTCTAAAGCACTAATATACCGGATAGGACTTAAACAAAACGGATCTATTACTTTCCTGTGCATTAGAGATGAACCCAAGCTACAAAATTCAGTCCCTAAGTTTGGCTCCATAGTTACAGTTTGGGCCCATCTTTAAGAGCCTGATCCTTCACCCTCATTAACAGTCGAATCAGTGTTGGAGCCATGGCAGTCGACCATGATGAATAAATAATAAACCAGCTGAAGGCTGAATGCGATCTCGCTTCTAATGTGTTTGAAAGGTCACTGTCAGTCAGTCCTGATGGAAGGGTCTAAAAAACTCTGTTACCTTAAATTTCCTTAAAGGGCTGAAGTACCGCACTTCCTCCACGACATATTGCTGGAAGAACGGGTGGGCCAGTGCATCGTTGACTGTGTAGCGCGTCTTAGGATTCACCACCAGGAGCCGGGAAATCTGCAGGAAGGCACAGTCAGACGGACGTACCCCTCTCTCCTTATTGTTACCCCATCCCAGGAGCATTCTGTCAGGTGTCCCTGCTACTGGATTCTTGTCTGTCTTTGGCTCCTCAGGCCTCGAGATTGCATAAGAAGAGCAGTGTCTAGAAATACTTGGAGCGTTATTTATTATTTGTATGACAGTATAGCCTAGAGGCCCTACCCAAGGTTGGGGTGTCATTTCTTTAAGCACTGTATAAACACAGTCCCTACCCCAAAGAGCTTACAGTCCATACACACAAGACTGATAAAGGGTGTGAGGCACAGAGACTAAGTAACTTGCCCAAGCTCACACAGGACAGAACCAGGAGTAGAACCCAGGTCTTAGGATACCCATGCTACTGCTGCATCCACCAGGCCACCCTACCCCACTAGTAAAGCCAGAGAGACATTCCCTTTTTTTCTCCCATTCCTTCCATGGCAAGTAAGCGCTCACCAGATCTTTGACTGTGTCTGACTGATCATCCCATTCCGGAGAGCTGAACTGGTAATTCCCGCTCATGATCATCCGCAGCATGAGCATCTGCTTCCGGTGCCAGAAGGGCGGGGAGCCAGCCAGCAGGGTGTACATGATCACACCACTACTCCACCTGCCAAAGGCAGAGCCGACCAGTATCAGTCCTCTGGGCACATTCATCAGTATCGCTCACGACAAGGAAGCGAAGACAGGCATACACTGCAAAATCCTGATCCAGAGCTGGGTGTCAAATGTCTCCAGGGTGCTCGGTTTATTAGACAAATAGGGCCCAGTTATAAAACTGGAGGCCAGAGCAGGGTTCGGGCCTATCCTGGGGTGTTTGAACCTCACACTCCGTCAAGCTGGGAAAGGGGAGGGTTGGCAGAACAGGCCACAACTGTGGAAAAACTTCCTCCGCTGGTAACGAGGAGGGCAGAGTTTCCTCAGGTGGGGCTCATTAGCTAAGGCACATAAGGAGGAAGCGTGGGTGGGTGAGGGGCTGCGTGCAGAAGGAGAAATAACCTATGACTTCTCCCATGTGGGAAAGACCAGGAAGTCGGAGTAGATGCTGAGGTGGAAGAGTGGAGTGGCCCTCCTCACTCACCAGAGACATTGTGCTAGCCCAGGGAAGCTGTGAGTTAGACTTTTATTCTGGACCTGTTTTGATTTCACTGCTTTAGACTGTGGGGAAGCTTTGGTGGGCCGTGAGAGAGAGGGCTATTTTGCCTTTCAGGCCTATCATGGGTTAAACTAGTGGGCCCTGTATGCCGCCCAGCCCCATCCTGGCAGGGTAGGAGTCAGCTGTCTGGACTGTACTGCAGTGTAATTCGGGAGTCTGCACCTGACAAGCCTGTGCTGTCAGGGGTGAGTGTGCTGGAGTCACTCTGTCACGGCTGGCCAGCCAGGAATGGGAGAACCTTGCACAGCAAATAGCCTTTGCACCCATGAGGCTTGTCAGGTGCCCGGTTTTATTCAGGTGACTAACGCAAGAAGAGAGCTGAGAAAGCAGCTCAGCTGTCTAGCCATTACGTGTCTGTTTACAGTTACTAATCTGCACAGGCCTGGCCTTGCGCCCATTAAAGTCAATGGCAAAGCTCCCATTTGCTTCACTGGGACCAGGATCAGGCCCTAGAAGAGCATTGTTTTCCTGTCTGACTGCTCTCTCAGGGGGCGTATAAAACCCACTTTCAGGGCTTGTTAGTGTGAAAAGGCAAAGAGCCATTTTGGGCACCCAATCGTGTACAGCTCACTATTATTAATGGCACTTACTGCTTTTCACCTACATAGCACTAAGGCCCAGATTGAATTAAGTGGCAGTTAGGTGCCCCAGTACCTTTATGGATCTGGCCCTATGTGTTATTCCCCTTCAAAACCGCCGTTAACAAAGCCTCACAACATCTGTGAGGCAAGTAAGCAGGGTTGTTATCCCCATGTTTTAGACAGTTGATGGTAAATAATACTACTTCTCTAGCACTGTGTGCTCACATAATAGGCAAAGACGAGGAAACTGTGGCAGAGAATTTGTTAGAGCTGGGATTAGAAGTCTGATCTTCCTGGCTCTCAGTCATATGTGTAGACCACTAGCCCATATACAGTGCGCTGAGCAAATGACAAGCTCTTCACTGACCCCAGCCAGTTGTGGCTGGTATTCCAGTCTCTTATCCTTGGAGACTAGTTTGTATGAGATCCTCTTGCTTTTCCCAGCATCCAAAAGCATGTGAATTTCAGAAGTAAACCCCAGCGCAAAGGGAGGAGATGTTCACTCCAGTTACTAGGAAAGTTTGTCACGACTTATGAATGTTCTACTTACATGTCAACTTCCTTTCCATACCCTGGATGGTCCTTATCCATGGAGCACTCTAATATTTCAGGCGCTAGATAGCCAGGAGTGCCACAGATTTCTGCAAGAAAGGGATGGAACTTTTCACTTTAACATCAGTGAATTTGCAGAGGTTTGTACCACCCTGTAACCAGTAAATAGCTATTCATTGAGCGGCTGCTGCTGGACAGAATGTTTCCAGTGGGTGTTATATAGTCCTTAACTATGCTTCACTGGTATCTAATGAGGGTAGTCCAATATCGAGTTATAACCTGTAATGTGGGCAAGGAGAAGAGTGACCAAGCCAAACAGCCATTTGTGCCTTTGAATAATCTCATCCCAATGAGTTATAAAATAACTAGTATCTGCAAGTAAGATTGTGACTGGGAAAGCTAGTATAGGATGGCACAGGTGTGTGTAACTAGGAGCAACTAGTAGAAATCAAGAGAAAAAATTTAGGATGAACTTCCAGAGGAGAAGCCAGTGTAATGGTCTCCCATGGGAAGTGGTGGAAGCCCCATCGGTTAAGACGTTTAAAGCAAGGCCTGACAAAGTACCGGTGTATAGGCTGAAGGAGCAAGCCTGCCCTGCCAAGGGGATAGCATAGACAATCTAGAAGGTCTTCTCCTCCTCTGACTGCTGTGATCAAATAATCTTCCCACCTTTGAGCGTCTCATCCCTATTCAACTGGCAGGAGAAGCCAAAGTCCATCAGCTTGATGTTCATGTTGTCATCCAGGAGAATGTTCTCCGGCTTCAGGTCTCTGTGGACGATGTTCATGGAATGGAGGTATTGGATCACTTGCAGCAGTGCACGCATGATCTTCCTAGAGGGGAAGATAACGGGGTGGGGGAGATAAGTCCTTCTTCTGCCAAGCAACCCATCCAAAAAGAGAACCCACACCCTCTTCTCCTTCTCTCCCCACAGACAGCCTGAGAATGGTGGAGAGACACTGAGCCCATCCTGCTTCTAGGCAATGAGATGAGCACTGTAGCTCTGAACCCTAGTGTCCAATTCAGTAGCCCAAGAGTGAGCTTTGCCAGCTGGCCCTAGGAACAGACACTGGTTGTCCTTACGTTCCATTGAAGCTGGGTGTGGACCAAAAGATGCCTGCAAGTGCAACCCCTTGCACTCCTGACAAGTTGCCAGCTGAGAGCAGCAGTTTTGGGCAACCTCAGGAACTGAAAGGTGTGAAACCTGGGCTGTGAGGAGCCCCATTTCAGACCTGGAGACCTTTTGGGGGAGCTTGGGACTAGCGGGTCCAAAGTGCCACTGTTTGTCCAGGCAGAAGTGCTGGCTGAACCACTGTGCTGTTCAAGTCTGTCTCACCATACCTGGTTTCCTTCTCACTTAAGGTGACTTTCTCTGTGAGGTAATCGAAAAGCTCTCCTCTCTTCATTCTGTGTTTAGGAAGACAAGGCATTTAAAGATGCTGGACTTGAGTCACAGCCACAATGTAAAATGGAAATAAAATCTTTGGAATCAACCACTGCATGTAAAATTCAGTGACAACCCTGGAAAAGGTCTATGGGGTTCCCAGTTTCTCTCTGTGACATCAAGCAAATCTCAGTATCTCCAACTACAAGCCTGCAAAAGTCAAGAGTCAGGGCTCACACAATCAAGAGATTTGGCTTTAAAATCATGAGATCTGTTAAACAATAAATATGGGGTTCTTTTCATTTTGCCTTCTGAACTTTGTACTCTGTGAGGTCACATTTTCAAGCTTTTCTCTAACTATGAGGAACCATACTTTAAAAAAAAAAAAAAAAAAAAAAAAAAGCTGGGAGTCTCACATAATCACTTGACTCCGGGAGTTGAAGCTTTAAGAAAAACAACAAAGATTATAAGAGTCATGATAAAATCATGAGAGTTGGTAACACTGAATTGTACTCAATTCACAAGTAAAAGGGAGTAGATTTCTCCCCCCTCCCCCAATCAATCAGCCCCATAAGCTCACTCTGAGATCTGAGAGTCAAGCTGGGTTCTCTCTGGTTCTTGCATCATGACCAGTAAATAAAGGTTTTGCAAATGAACTTAGTTAACAATTCCACTGATGCAGAACTAGGAAAGAACCCAGATCCCTCTCCTGGAATTGTTTTTGGCTTAACAGGAGGAAGCCCTTTATCTTGGTCACTAAAGAGCACAGAGATGACTCCAAACACCCACAGGCCATATATGTGGTGGATAAGAAGCTGGCAGTTCTAAATAATGTTCTTTCTCTTGCCTTTTACACCACAAACATAATATGAAGGAACCACAGGGGCACAGAAGGGTCCAAATAACCATATTTACTGAAAATACACAACATTCAAGGTGTCATTACATACGTATTCTGGTTGCTCTGGTTCTGGCAGCTTCTGGCAGAAGCTCAGGTTCTGGCAGCTTCTAAAACCTAGATCACCATGAGCACCAATAGAGGGCTTGCAAACTATTTAAAGGAATAGTCCCCTAGTCTTTTACACAACAAATAGTAGTTTTTCTGACCACTCAACACACTCAAAACTATTTATTTATTGGTTTTTCTGTGGGACTTTTCACCTAGATTCTCAGCCCCTCTGTGACAGAGTGCAGGGCGCAAACAGGTGAGCCTGCCCTCTGATCACTCTAAGAGTAATTAGTTTCCCCAGTAGGAAGCTGATGGGGGGTGGGGAGTTGTAATTACTCAATCAGTAATTGAGCCCTGGGCTGATGAGAGGTGGCCCAGAAAGGAAGGGTCGGGGAGGAGAGAAGGAGAAATAAGGCCAGCTGAGCCTAGCCAGACAGAGGCTCTGAACAGGGAGTCCTCTGTTACCTTCCAGCTCTGGTGAGAGGCCCAAGAGGCAGTTAATATTGTCAATAGGCTGTCGCGCAAGGACTATTTGATGGTGGGAACGCTAAATAAAAAGACCTGGGGAAGGCACAACCAAGGGAGTTTGTGCAATTTTTTGCAGGGAGAAGACAGGAGTGGGGCCACGCCCCATGACACCCTCACAAAACATGAATCGCGTTATTCCCACTAAACCCCAGTGAGGCTGAGAGCCTCAGATGGGGGAACTGAGGCCCAAAGCAACTAAAAAGAAACAAACTTATTTTTAGAAGTGCCCAAGACGACACAGGAAGCTGGTGGCAGATCTCCTGAGTTCCATTTTTATGGTACTGGCTAATCCCACACCTCCCATGCTGTAGCTCCATTGGAGAGGACTCTCTAAGCCGGAGCTGCGTTCCTTTGTGCCCTGACATCACAAGAGATGCTGTCCAGGCCCAGAAGTTCTTTGCCTGTTACATGCAGTGACTTCTTGCAATTGGTTAGCTTTTGGAGCTTTCCCACAGGAGACGGATGTTTTTGCTTAGACTGCCCCACTGGATGCATTCAGATCCAGGGGCTCTTCTGCTAAGGGTGGCTACGAGGCGTAAGAAGATGGGTTAATGCAGCCACCTCAGAGCAGTGACAGAAGAGCATCTCTCCAGGCTTGTTCCCGCACAAAGTTGCACTGGTTTAACCGAATTGGTGCAACATCACACCCTGAGTTAAATCAGGTCTAAGCCACAGAGCTCACACCTTTCCCACTCCCCTTGGTTACCTTCTAAAGAGCTGGCTGAAACCACAAGCCCTGACTGATCAGAAGTTGAAGCATTACACAAGACACAGATAGTTCTGGGGATGCAGATGGGGCCAAATGTATAAATAGACTCCAGGATCTATGACAGACCTTGCCAAAGGTTACAGGGAAACCTGAGCAACCCCGCTCGCTCCCACAAAGGGGAGGGCTGCCTGTGCTGACAGCTGCAGCCAGCCCTGTATTGACAGGGGAGGCTGCGGCCTTAGCAGCGAAGAGAATGTTCTTGGGCATACAGCGCTGAGTCCTGGCAGAGTCGGATACGTTGCAAAGTGCTGCTGGGTGCCTGGTGGTTTTTTGGGCCCGTGTGAAATTCCATTCACAAATGCCTTTTTGTAACGGTTACTGGAACAGAGGCCACCTGCTTGGTGTCCGCTGACGGGAGATTGACGCTCACTTCTCATTTAGCCAGCCGGCTCGGTGGGTGTACACAGGAAAGTTCCTGATAGAAGGGGATGAAGAACAGTAAAGTGGGAATGGGGACACCAGCTGAACCAGCATCATAGCCAGCAAAGCCACCTTCACTCTGAGGGCCACGTGAGGTCTCATCATGCCCTTCCGTGGATCTAACTGAGGGGAGAAAGGTAGCCAGGATTTCCTGTTTATCACCTGCCATGCTGAAGGAGTACTAGAGGGTGCCTCTATAAAAGGGATGTTCCCTCCTCTCAACCAGACTGTTGTGACCTTTAACGTGGCTGGGAGGCAAACTCAAGGGAAGTGTTCTTTGTAATTCCACCAGAATGGAGCTATCCGCTGTGATCCTACTATTGTCAGGCAGCAGGGCTCCAAGGGTACATCAGGGGAAACAGGATGCATTGCACTTGTTTCCACCTAGGCTACAGGCTTGGGACACGACTCTGGGCAAGTCTCTTACCCTCTCTATTCCCCCAGCTGTAAAGTGAGGGTGACAATATTTCCCAGTCTCACAGGGGCAGTGAGATTAGTGCATTCGGCTTGTAAAGCTCTTTGAGAGCCTCAGACAGAAGATGCTAGGGAAGAGCAAAGTGTTATCGTTGTTTCTCTCCGTCATTGACTTTAAGCATTTCACCTCTTCCCAGTTGGTCCCAGTAGCCGCTTTGGTGATTGATTTGCCTGAGGCCGAGATGGCAGGAACAGCTACATTTAAAAAAACAAACAAACAAAAAACCCCGCCTTCAACTCCTCTCTCACCTTGTGCCGCATTCCTAACCTCACACTGCTTGGCACCAGCTACTCAATAGAATTACTTTCCCTCTGCCAGCTGAAGCCAGCTGTATGTGCATGGGGGTTGAGCTCCTGAGAAACCTGCGGGGATCTACGTCGATTGCGTAGCTCTTTTATCAAGCTGGATCCAAACCAGAATCCCAGCTTGATCAGCCAGAGCTTGAGGGTGTTTGAGTCAGACCAGATCAGATGCTTGGGAGCTTTTCTGCACTGGTTGCTTGGTTCATACAGAAAAGCACACGTCACCTAGCTTATGTTATGGAAGATCACATCTCCATTGCCCAGCCAGAGCCTTCCATGGTGCTGGGGTTTAGAGGTAATGGGGGGAGAAGTAACTGCCAGCCAAACGCCCAACTCTGCCTGAGTACGAATTGGGTGCTGGGGTGGCTGGCTGCCTTCTGCTCCCTCAGAGGTCACTAGGAGCAGGAGGTGCTCAACATTCTGCAGGACCCATCCAACACCTGGCTGTATTGGGTCCTAAACAGAGCGGAGCTCGGTTAGATTGGCTGGGAGACCACCAAGGAAATCTCCCCTGGACTCACTGCCAGGAGAGGGGTCAGGCCAGGAATAGCTTAGAGTGCCAGCCTGTTTTGTCTTGCATGTGTTTAAAGCCAGCCCTGCATGTTATCAGGCTTAGGATGATCTGTTGCAAGGAGGGGGCACACTCCTTTATAGTCTCAACTTCAGTTTGGTACGGCAGCCACTAATAGGAAAATCTATAAATCCACAGGGCCAGATTTTGCTGTTGGATACATTACTGTAAACCCCATTGATGTCCATAAGGATTGAATGGGTGTAACTGAACAGAACATGCCCCCACTGATCAATCAGGCAGACAGGAGGACAAAAAAAACAACAACCCAAAAAACAGATGGTACTTACAGGTCAAACACCAAGAAGAAAAAGGTGTGGGATTCATAACTATCCTTCAGCTGAACTGCAATAAAACACGATATCAACTATCACTACAGTGCTGTAACTTACACTGGGCTCTATGTATGTGCAATCAGACACGTTCCCTGCCCCAAAGAGACTCTAATCCACTGACTCCCTAAGGATGGAAAATGTGAGCTCATCTCCGAGCTCCCCAATCCACGAAGGTGGCTGGGTGCCCTAGGCTTTCACTGAGCTCAGTGGGAGCTGAGAGTGCATGACACATTGCAGAAGTCACCCGGCACCTTGCTGGATTGGATCCTGAGCTGAGCTTGGTTTGTCTTTGGCTGGGAGACCACCAAGGAAAACCCAGTGCTTCAGAAAGCAGTGTGGGTGAATCAGAGAGGCAGCAATGTCCCAGCATGGTTAGGGACCACTGGGCTACTAGTGGCCTCCCCTTTCAGATGAGATGCAAGCCTAGTCCTGGCTAGCTGTGCTCACCCCTGGCACTAAAGGGTACATCATCACAGTAATCAAATACCTCCTGGGGAAATTACCTTCTGCCTCCCTACAGACCACAGAATTCCTGAATGGCTCTTCCTCCCCCTTCCCCAAGAAGAGTGAAAAATGAGACCAGGAGTATTGTCTTGTTGACACCAGTGCCAGCTTTGCTACCTAAAACTTCTGGCAGTAGGACTACATCTCTGCCCTCAGGGAAATGGATTCTAGCTACACCCCTTGTTCCTTCCTATAGCTTTTCTCTGGTCAGATTCTCTAATGGCACTGCACTGAAAGGGACTTCCTGGAATCATTTGAAGAGAAACTAACCAATCCCAGGAATCTGCAACGCAACCCTTCCATTTCCTAGAATACGTTCATCAGGCAGAACTGGAAACCGTGTCCTGGAGGTCACAGCCTGTACTTTTCAGAAGAGCTGAGTCATTAACAAGTGAAACACACAACACCAGAGGTGTCAGGGTGGAATTTCAGGCTCCACATATGGTACCGGAGCCTGCAAACCAAAGGTCCTGAGGAATCAAATGTGAACACAGCAGGCTCTGAAGTGAGGTGCTTGCCCTGTGTCAATTTGCAGGTTTTAGCCACCCACCAGGCTTGTAGAGCGCTGCATCCCTGCAGCTGTGCGCTGTAGCGCTTAGTGAAGACGCTACCTACAGCAACGGGGAGAGGGTCTCCCATCAGCATAGGTACTCCGCCTCCTGAAGAGGTGATAGCTACGTCAACAGGCGCAGCCCCCCCGTCGACATAGTGCTGTCTACACTGGCAGCTAGCTCAATCTAACTGTCACTCGGCAGTGTGGATTTTCCACACCCCTGAGCGACATAGTTACACCAACATAAGCTTGTAGCGTAGTGTAGACCAAGCCATACTCTTTGCCTGAAGCAGAGATCTTCATGGATCACAGACTGTGTCTGTCAACACAGTGATTTCCCCACTAAGAGCCCTGACGTCCGTGAGCTTTGGATCTGGGGCCTAACACCTCACCTAATCTGTCTTCCCCGGCTGGAGGTTCCATGGAGTGCTGGGATCTTGCTTCCAGCAGGTGCTGTGCTCTGTCCAGCAACAATGCTGACTGGGATCATTATGGGTCTGGGGGAAGCAGTGAGTGGCAGAAGGGCTCACGAGGGCCCTGCTCATCTAGGATTTGAGCCAATTCCCAGCGAGATATCACTGTCAGGCACCATCAGGTGGGCATCCACAGAAGATGCATCCTTTCCCTGACGGGATTTCGGCTCAAGGAGCCAAAGGGATTAATCAAAATCTGAAAACTCTTGTGAATACCTAGAACAGAAAATGGGGTGGAAAAAACCACTGATCAATTTTTAGAGTAGCAGCCGTGTTAGTCTGTATCCACAAAAAGAAAAGGAGGACTTGTGGCACCTTAGAGACTAACCAATTTATTTGAACATAAGCTTTCGTGAGCTACAGCTCACCTTACCTGATCACTCTCGTTACAGTGTGTATGGTAACGCCCATTGTTTCATATTCTCTGTGTGTATATAAATCTCCCCACTGTATTTTCCACTGAATGCATCTGATGAAGTGAGCTGTAGCTCACGAAAGCTTATGCTCAAATAAATTGGTTAGTCTCTAAGGTGCCACAAGTCCTCCTTTTCTTTTTGTGGTCAGTTTTTGTTACCCAGATGCCCAGTCATACTAATACTTTGACTTACTGATATTGGGATGTCCTGAGACCTGCCGAAGGATGTCTATCTCCTTGATAGTGGCTTTCCTCAGCTCCTGGACCTCCTCTGGGGACAAATTGCCAGCTGTGATGTCTATAATCTTAACCGCGTACTCTTGGCTGGTGGGTTTGTGAATGCACCGACGAACCACGCTGCTTACCCCTCTGCCAGGACCAAGACAAAGAAAAAATTGGAATAGGAGGAAAATTTCTAGCCAGTTTCACTTCTTGGTGCTCGTGCACTAGCACAGGGCTAACAGGATGGGGTAAGGGAGTTTGGGTCAATGGAAAATACAGTGAGGCTCCCACATGTTAGTTTGACTCCCCAAGCTGCTGCTGTGGACCCTATCTAGTATCTGCAGCTATAGTCTGCAAATAGAATCCTAGAAATATAGGGCTGGGAGGGACCTTAAGAAGTCATCCAGTCCAGCTCCCTGTGCTGAGGCAGGACCAAGTAAACCTAGACTGTCCCTGACAGGTGTTTGTCCAACCTGCTCTCAAAAACCTCCAGTGATGCTGATTCAACAATCTCCCTTGGAAGCCTAGTCCAGAGTTTAACTACCCTTGGAGTTAGAAAGTTTTTCCTACTATCTACCCTAAATCTCCCTTGCTGCAGATTAAGCTCATTACTACTTCTCTTGCCTTCACTGGATATGGAGCACAATTGATCACCATCCTCCATATGATACTCCTTAACTTATCTGAAGACTATTAGTGGTCTTCTTTTCTCGAGACTAAACATGTCTGGGATTTTTTTTTTAACCTTTCCTCATAGATCAGGTTTTTCTAAACCTTTTACCATTTTTGTTGCTCTCCTCTGAACTCTCTCCAATTTGTTCACATCTTTCCTAAAGTGTGGCGCCCAGAATTGGACATAGTACTCCAGGTGAGGCCTCACCATTTCTGAGTAGAGTAGGACAATGACCTCCTGTGCATTACATACAAGACTTCTGCTGATACCCCCCTGGAATATATAACCCTTTTTCACAACTGCATCATATTGTTGACTCGTATTCTAGATGTGATCCACTGTAACCCCCAGATCCTTTTCAGCAGTACTACCACCTAGCCAGTGATTCCCCATTTTTGTAGTTGTGAATTTGATTTTTTTTTTCCTTCCTAAGTGAAGTATTTTGTACTTGTCATTATTGAATTCATCATATTGAATGCAGACTACTTCTCCAATTTGTTGAGGTCCTTTTGAATCCTGTCCTCCGGAGTGTTTGCCACCCCTCCCAACTTGGTGTAATTTGCAAACTTTATAAGCCTACTTTCCACTCTATTATCCAAGTCATTAATGAAAATATTGACTAGCATCTCATCCAGGACTGACCCCTGTGGGATCTCACTACATATGCCATCCCAGTTGGATGGCAAACTATTGATAACTACTCTTTGAGTACGGTCTTTCAATCAGTTGTGCACACACCTTATAGTAAATTCATCTAGACCACACTTCCTTAGTTTATGAAAATGTCATGGGGGACTGTGTAAAAAGCATTACTGAAATCAAGATATATCATAGTTACTGCTTCTTTCCTACTCACTAGGCCAGTTACTCTGTCAAAGAAGGAAATTAGGTTGTTTTGGCATGATCTGTTCTTGAACAGCTAGCATGGATTTGTCCTTAACCCTATTATCCTCTAGAGTCTAGATGCTTACAGATGGATTCTTTCCAGGTGTCAAAGCTAGGCTGACGAGTATATAATTACCCAGATTCTCTTAGTACCTATCTTTCAAATGGGCAACAACATTTGCCCTTCTCCAGTACTCTGGGACCTCACCCATCCTCCAGGAGTTCTCAAAGACAACAGCTAATAGTTCCAAGGTTCCTTCAACTAGTTCCTTAAGTACCCTAGGATGAATTTCATCAGGACCTGCCAACTTGAATAGATCTAACTTGTCTAAATATTCTTTAACCTGGTGTTTCCCTACTTTGGCTTGTATTCCTTCCCTGTGGTTGTTAATATTAATTATGTTGAGTATCTGATCGCCATTAACCTTTTTGGTGAAAATTAAAGCAAAATAGGCATTAAACCTCAGCCTTCTTGATGTCATCAGTTATTCGCTCCCCTTCCCCATTAAATAGAGGACCTACACTTTCCTTCATCTTTCGCCAAATGTATTTAAAAAACCATTTCTTACACCTAGTAAGGAACATAAAAGGCAGTATCTCATTCTGTGCCTTGGCCTTTCTGATTTTGTCTTTTGACTTTACCTGCCCAGAATTTCCTTCGGGTCATAATTCTGATAAAATTCCTTGGCCGAATGCCAGTCTGGTAGCTGCTCCTCCTTGGTCATGTTTGGATCCTCACTGCGCCCACTCTAAAGCCTTGCTTCAAGGTAACAAGTAGCTAAAACAAGAAAAAAGCAACTAAATAGTACCATGGCTGTCTTTGTTTCCTCTAACCAGGCCTTTAGTCTTAATGACTAAAAATGGACCTGCACCTCTGTATTATTGGCTTTCCAATTGTCTCTTTTATTCTGAGTCCTGATGTCTGATAGATCTTAGAACTAGAAACAGAGGCCCAGACCTTCAAAGGCACTGAGATTCCTAACTGCCACTGAAATAAATGGGAGTTAGGAGCCTGCATGCCTCTGAGGGTCTGGTCCAGAATGCAAACAAAATTGTATTCATCACTGTCCCAGGACCAGGTGCGTTCATTCGCCATATGTGCGCGCACCAGTGATGATGAGGTGGCATGCTGCAGTGCTCATGGGAGTTGGCCTTGTATCTGCTTCCTTCTAAAGTCAGGGTGGGCAATAGAAAGGGACGAAATGAAAGGGAGCATTTCACTGATGGGGAATGTTCTATTCTGTGCAGGATTCAAATCCCATTGAAGTTATGGAAACATGCCACTGACTTCAGTGAACCAAAGTGTCTCACAAGTTTGGGCCCCCCATCCTGCTGGTAGAAACTATCAGTCCTGCCCTCAAGCAGCACCAGTTAGGCCCACCCTCAGAACATGCACCACCTGGAGAAGGGGAGCTTAAGAAGGTGAAACTGGCCACAGAGGACGGGGGGAAGCTTGCCCAGGTGTAGGAATGTTGCCAGCAAGCTCCAGTAGCAAGGGAAGCCCTGCCTGAGGCAGTAGCCAGCCTTTCCTCCCACTCTGGTTGGGGGACACTATGAGCCTGATGTGAGCAAGGGACCCTGTAAATCTGCTTCCTGCCTGTGACAAGACCTAGGAGTCCCCTGCAGGGACTACAGACAAGTGAACTGTAGCTGGACTCTTAAAAGACCCCAAGCGTGAGCAGAACTCCTTCCAGAAACAGTGAGATTGGCCAGGGGTGGGAGCTTCCATAGGGGACCCAGGAGCAAGAGACCCAACAAGACTATAGTTGAGCCCAGGTTGAGGGTCAGCTACTCTAAGGTCTCTCAAGTTGGGGCCACCAAACTTTGAGGTACCCCAAATCACTTTTGAAATCTTGTCCCTTTCCTGACTGTCCTGGCCCTATAGCATCCCCCATAGTAGAGGCTGTAGTGAGCACAGGGATATTTCTACTGAGGATACTGGGCATCCAGAGATGCTGTAGCTCCCTGGCTCGCTATCTCACAGACAGAGGAACGCAGGCTCTGTTGCCACACAGGGTCTACTTAACCCCTCGGCTGGAGTGAGCAATCATTGACTCCAGTTGCTGGGTGTACTCCAGGCCCTTTTAAAATTCCTTCAGTCCTGCAGGAAGACTTCCAGTGAATAACACTGGATTCTTGCTGGGATGGCAGGGGCAGAGTATTCCTTCTTGTACTAAAGCAAGGACTTTAAAGGGCAAGCACCAGGACCCCCAGTATAGCTGCAGTTCAGCAAAGTATCTGCTGGAGTCCCATTTACTCCAGCGTGCTCAAGTGCCTTGCTGAATAGGGATAGTTGGCTGAACCAGGACCCCAAACCTGGGGAGGAATGAAGGTAACTATTTTAATTTTACAGCTATGGGGGGCAGGAAGCTGAGACAGAGAGGTTAAGTAGTATGCCCAGGTGCACACAGTGAGCTGGCAGCAGAAGAGTTTCTGGCTCCCAGGCCTGTGCTCAAACCACTGCTGCTCTCATTATCAACAACAGCCAAGGTTTTCAAAAGCCACTGGTACCCCACTTGAGATGTGATTAAAGGGCCCTGATTTTCAGAGAGTGGGTGATTGGTGCTCTTTGAAAACCAGGCCTTTTGGAATGTCTCACCCTGGGCAACCCAAATCAATAGAAGCTTGAGAAATCTTTGGCTTACGTGTCAGGCTCCTTTAGCAATAGACTATAGCACATCAACAAGACTGGCCAATGGCTATTTCTGAGCCCCCTCTCTCCCCCCAGTGAGACATTGTGAGCTTTTTAAATAAAGCATTAAGCGTCACAAAACTGTCTGAAGTGTTTGGATTTTTAAAAATCCATTAAAAACTAAATAAAAATGACTCTCAGCGAAAGAAAAAAACCCACTCAAATACAGTTTTAGGTCTGGATGACATCTGAGCTGCTGCTTCTGCCAGGAGGATATTCTGCTGATCGACATAACTAAAGTTTATACTAAATAGAGACAGTGAGAGCTGGACTTCTCCCACAAGCCTCCGTTTTTTATGAAGCACTGAGCTTGCAGCAGATCAGTTTCATAAGGTCAGGGTTTGGATAACGCGCTCTGTGTTTCTAAGACTCCCCGTAGCGTCACTGTGGAATACAGCAGTTTTGAAATCAAGTTTCCAAGAGTCCATTCAGCACCGGTACACTTAGGGCCTGATCCTAGTGGGAGTTAAGGGTGCTCCGAATCTCCCTGGAGACATTCAGTGCTTAACAGAAAAGAGTTTTTAGGTTCTTTTTGTGTGTGTACATGTGGGGAGAGGGGTTGAAGTTGCTGCTCCTATTGAAGTCAGTGGCTAGGAATGCTGACATCCCTTATTACAAGGGATGTCCCTTACGTTTTCCTCTCTGTACAACACTGGTAGTTGCTGAATGCTGCAAAAAAGCAGCAAGAAATACCCCTGGTGAATGTAGCTGAGGGCTGCTTATTAATTAATAATGATAATATCAGGAGGAGGGGCAGTGTGGGTGTAACACTGACAGACCCCGGTCGTTGGCTGGCGGGATTGAGCCTGGGACCTCTGGAGATAAATGCATGAGCCTCTACTGCATGAGCTAAAAGCCATACGGCTGTTAGCTAAGGTGGTAGCAGACTCATCAATCTCTCAGTGGTTTCTGTGCCACTCCATGGGACAAAGCACTGCACCAGGAGGTGTGTGGGTTACACATGGTGCTAAGAAAACAGTCCCTTATTTTTTAAACATGTTTGCAGCCACGGGAGCGTAGTGTTGTCAAGGAAGTAGGGTCAGGCCCTAACTTTCATAGATGGCCTCATTTGTTGGATATCCCAGTTTAGACACCTCTAGGGACAGGGTCCCATGAGGAACTGAACTCCCACAGTGCTCCTTGCTGAGCCTGGCCTTCCTGAAATTCTCCAGCTATTGTGTGCGTGTTCAGCACCACTGCAAAAAACAGGCTTCTAACATAAGCCATTTAGCATTAGAGGTTACCTCTGTAAACATGCCTGAAAGCTTTGGAGGGGCTATTCACCAAGTTTCTTTCATGGCCAGTTGCAGTTGGCCAGAAGGTCCCACTGTAGCAATTTTGCCTCCATGTTGTCTTTTTGTTTGTCCTACCAGTAACATGATGATTCTGCTACAATACCTACAGGTGCGCTTTCCTTTCTCTGCAGTGCATTCACATCATGTCCTCAAATGGTGTCTGTCTTGGCCTGGTTCTAAGAAACGAAAAGCTCTTCTTGAAGGTCTTCAGCCTGTATGTCTTGACCTATGCTCCATTCCGAGTCACTTAATATCAATCTAGCTTATTTATATCAGTGCTAAATAAGGAAGAGCATCCAACCCTTAACTAACACAAACAAATTTCAATTAATTAACTTGTGGCCACTGAATTTATAAAGAGCAGCCTACACTCTATAAGCTCTTTCAGGTGCTGTATATAACATAGAAGTTAGAAAGTGCACAAGTATTATATAAACCAATAGCTAAGGCAAGCCAGAGGGGATATTTTAAATAAGGGGGAGGATCAGACAGAGAAAAGAGAACACCAACACACCTCTGACAAAGTGTCCTCAAGAGGGCTTGTGGATTTGGCTTGTTTTTAAGGGGGAAACTGAGGCACGTATACAGGGGGAGTGAGTCCTACACCCATAGCAAAAACCCATAGCTGTCTACTGAGCTCAGCTGCAAGGGTGGCAAGGCAGGTGGTGTCAGGGCACCTACACCCACCCCAAGGCCTCTCATATAGTCAAGTCTTGTCCCACCACATGAGATGCTGAGGGCCCTCTACTGCCACACCAGGCTGAAGTGCTCAACACCTCGCAGGCTGGGGTCCTACGGGCTTTTCAAATCTTAAGGGCCTGATTGGAGGTCTTTAGGGGGGGCTGAGAATGCTCCATACCTCCTGGGAGACGCTCAGCACCTTGCAAGATCAGACCTTTAAGGTCTCTTTTTTTGTCTAGTTTGTGGGGAAAAGACCTAGATGTGGAGTTCGCTTCAGTGGGAGGGCTCCCATAGACTTCAATGGATGCAGGAGACTCCAGCCTAACAGAGCTTGCTTAAAATCCACTGGACTCCTTTACAGGCAGCTGCTGTAAAGACCTAACAATAGTGGGACAGTCCAGTAGTAGTATTGATCCTGTAAAAGGAGTTGTCTTTACCAGGGTAATATTACTCTTTAGTTAGAGAAGGAAAATCCATTGTCTCAGTATGGATAAACAAACATCTGCACCAAGTCTGCAATTCATATTATCCCCATATCATGTATTTTGAAACTTTGATAGCCTGAAATAACTGATTGGCTACTCATGGTTTAATATATACACACAAACTTACTGACCCTCTGAGCCACATACGATAATTGTCATAACCTCGAGAGCTGGGCATGCCTGCAGCGGGGCTTGGGGCTTCTGCCCCACGGGAGGTGCCTGCCAAGGCTTGGGGCCCCAGCTGGTGTGCTCCCTAGGGCTGAAGCCCCAAGCCACACCACTCTGCTGCAGGGCAGAAACCCCAAACTCCCCATCCCTGGCAATCTGTTGGACAGAGAAGCTGTGGGGGGGAAATGGACATAGTGGGCTCCAGGAGCCGTACTTTAACCATAAAAGAGCCGCATGTGACTCGCAAGCCATGGGTTGGCCACCCCATATTAAACCCTAAAGAATATAGCGGATACAGGAATAGCATCTCTCTGAACCAGTCTTTCTACTCTTGATGCACCCTTTGTCCCTTTACCAAGTATGTTAATATAAAGCTCAATACTGCAAGATAATGGGCCGAATTCTACTTTGACACCAGTGCAGTAAATGGAGTCATTCCAGTTACACTGCTTCAATATTGTAATGACAGCAGAATTTGACACAATCCATTCCAAAGGCCTGATTAGACAATATACTTTTGTTTCAGATATCTTGCTGGTTTTAGCATTCACTAGTGGATTTGAGAGAGGCTTTCAACTTCAGCAAGATTACATAATTACTTCTATGGTACCAAAAGGACCCACCATGGCACAGGCACATAAGAAAATAAGGCTCTCTGCCTTACAACTGAGAATGATTTATGGTGATCACTTGTAAGGTGCTATATAAAACATCACGACATATCAATGGTTTGTAGTTCTAACCTGTTGCTTCATACACTTCCCCCCACTCTCCTTTGTAGATGTACTCCTACTGCTCGTTTCCTTTCAAGAAAGCTGTTGCTAGACACAGCAGGTCCCTACTTACCATTACCTCTTTGCAGATTCTGCCTTCTACTTTCAGCCCAAATTTTCCTGGAGCAGCAATTAGGGATCAAATTACTAACACAAATATCAAAATGAACTCGAACAATAAGGGTCTAAAAGACAGACCACTTTGAATTCCACAATAACAACCCAGCCATCAGGACGGCTGCTAACTCATTCCAGGTCAGTGTCCGTGTGAGGGCTGCAAAGCCAAAAATAAGTTGCAGTGCTACTTGGAAGCAATGCCAGAGCCTCAGACATGAACGTACAGCGCCACAAGATTTGTTTAACTGCTGGTTTGGAGCGGAAGGGCGGGGAAAGCAACATGAATGACCCTATTCTGAAGTGATCAGAAACCATTCAAACAGGCAGCAGGGCTTTCCTGGCTCTCCTACAGGTTACTGAATGGTAATAGCAGGCGGGGTAGTTTCTCGTAAGCGATCAGTATTTTTTTCCCCTCAGCATTTGGAGCCAATTCACAACTGTTCTTAGGTAAGATTTTATGGAATTCAGGCAGGGAGCATAGAAAGGACTTGTAATCCCAGCATGTATGATTCTGAAGCGCAGCCAGAGGAGTGGAAGGTAATTAAGCTAAAGCTAATTTGGTAAGAGTAGTAACAAGGTAGAAGCCCCATCTTCAACATGTTTGTCCTTCATGCTCGCTTCCCTCTCTGAACATTTATGCTAATGTATATACTCAATAATGTTGAAAGGGTTCTTTAACCAGCTTGTACTCCTGTTCTCCACTCCTGAAATGGGTTACGTGCCAGCTTTGCCTCTCCCTGTTCTTGTCTCATATCTTTGAGCAGATGTACTGCAGCAAGTTCCTTGCAAGGGGGATGCTAGGCACACTTTTTAAACTACCGCAGCTATTCTTGCCATGGCTCCCATGGCAACAGCCACACCGGAGTCTTATGAAACCTCTACAGAAGTAGGTTTGAGGCTAAAATGTGAAGTTGTCATGGGGAGGGAACAGCAAATCTCCACTTTAGTTCAAGAGGAAGTGCTCAGCCTTCAAAGCCACCTTTAAAGATACATAGTGGTAAAGAGTCTTACCCAGGCCATTATGTAAACTGTTGCACTATTCTCTTGACCTTATGAAAAACTTTCCCCATCTACATGTATCCTTGCACTTTAGTCCAGCTCTTATTTCAAGAAACAGTATCCACCATTAATTCCATCTGCACCTTAATGCTTTACATCTCCTACAGCCTGAAAACAAGCTGATCAAATGTAAGCTTGCTTGTTCAAGGATAGCAGATTCTCTAACATACGTAAGATGTATTACCCAATAAGCAGCTTTTGCTAACGTAGGAAAAGCAGAAATGCATATGGCATGGTAGATGTGGTCTTACCCTCTAACCTCTTTTGCACTGCTGCATAGAATACTTTATCACTTCTACCTTTCTTGCTTGCTACATATTAAGTCATATTTTGAACACTTGCATTATTTAAGGCATAAAATTTGTCTTTTCCACCAGAGAGTTAAGTCAGACCTAGGCCTGGGACCTTCTGGGAACAGTGAAGTTGTATGCTGGTATATCGATACCTATGGAAAACGGGTAATATCAAGCACTAGCATAATAGGAAAGGGGGAACAGTGGAAAGCAATTCATATAACCGTCATCTCCTTCCCCTTTGATGCACTGGATCGGGAGAGGTCTAAGCCCTCCTATAAAAGCCTATTGCTTTTTCCAATTGTGAATAAGATTCCATTCATGGGTTGTACATAACATAGAACATAAGTATTGGGCAGCTTTTTAAATGCAGCTGAATTTCACTTGACATCCTTAAGCTGTTTTAACAGAGTATATAGAAACACCCTCTAGTGGCGCAGTTAAAGAGGGCATCTTAAAACAAATCCAACTACTTCCCATTCTTTCTTCAGAGGTTTTTAGCCGATAGTTGCAAAGGTCACTGGTAACAGGTAGCAGTGCAGGCTGTTTCTAGCAGCACTAGTACAGGCAGCAGCTGCTGAAGACAACTGAACGGCATACCACCATGCAGGACTGATGACCTTATGAGGAATGTTTCTTGGTAATCTTTTTCCCTAAAGTGGAAGAAAGGAACCTGCCACCATTGTCACGTACTCATTGTTTCTGTTGCTCTTGAGAGCCAGGATTTTGCATCTTCTAATGAATTGCACATTGATGTTTTCTAGAGAGTACACAGTCATGCTTCAGATGTGATCTGAGTTTTGCTGTATTGGTCGTCATTCGGCTCTTGTTCAATGTAATAGACATGTTAGAATGACACCGTTTCAATTACTGAACGCCTCTGGATTTCCTGCAGGAACTTGCCCTGACTAGCCCCCTCTCCCTATTTCATAAAGCTTGAACCAATTAAGATGGCATGAGTTCAGGCAACACGCATTGAACCAATTACATGAAGAGAGATCTCCTAATGAAGCCTGGTAGTTAATCCTTAGGGGGACAAACCTTGCTGTATTCAGTGATGTCAGTTGCTTCAGTTGTTCCCAGCTTAAGCTGGTGCGATGTAGACCCGCTGTGCTAATGTTCCTGGTTTCCAGATACTTACAGAAGCCCAAGCTTGTGTCAGAGGCTGTCTGAGTAGCTGGAAACAAGGAGAAGTTAACATAGGTGCCTTTACCGGTGCCACTGCTAGGTAGGGGAAAGAGACAGGGGCTGGCAGTTACCACCAAGATGGTTGAAAGATCCATCAGTTGGAAGCTGAAGTTAGACAAATGCAGACCAGAAATAAGAGGTAGTTAAAATAGGGAGGGTAGTTACCCACTCTGACAATTTACTAAGGGTTATGATGCATTTTCCATCACTGGCAATTTAGAAGTCAAGCTTTTTTTTTTTTTTTTTTTTTAAAGTGCTCTAATTCAAACAATTCTGGGGAAAGTTCTATGGCCTGCATTACAGATGGTCAGCCTAGATATTCACATTGGTCCCTTCTGACCTTGGAAGGTATTAATGGAGGTAAGAGGCAGAATGCCCAGGGAGAAAAGCAAGTGATTCACATTAATCTCAAGGGGGGGGGGGGGGGGGAAGAGGGAGGGGGAGGTGTCTCATACACTTCAGAACCTGACCACACCATACAAGTTTAGGAACTGCTGATTTAGCAGATTTGATTTTCATATGACTGAGGTTTTTCCAAAGATTGATGATGGCAGAGAGACAAGTTTGCATTACTCCTTCATACCCTTTAGGACAGATTTTGAGAGTGTTCAGAACCAACAGCAGGGACCAGACTTTGAAGAGTGCTCAGTAGCATAAACAGGGCATGTGTGTGCTAAGCTCTCCTGAAAACATGGTCTTTAGGCTAACAACATAGTTAGGGAAACACCCCTCCTATCTACTTCCACATCTTATTCCCACAGAAAGTGGGAATTCACAGACTCTCATTAGACACCTCAAACATTGAGAATTTTATTTAGTCTCACATTTAAACAGCAATGTAATAAGCAGAACTAGTTTTGATTAGGCCCCTTGTATAAGATTCTGAAGATGGGCAAAATATTTCAACTCCCTCCCCTGATCTCTAGTTTAGAACTATCCTGTTACAATCCAGCATGTTTATCAATATGGCAGAAAAATCTAAAGGACCCTTTAAGTTTTGTCAAGGTTTGGACATTCAGTTGTGAATATATGAACTAACAAGATGTTACAGATAGCTTTAGACCTTAAGTTTACTACTGAAGCATCTTTCAATTTTAGATCTTTGGATGCTCATTTTCAGCTTCTTCATTCTGTAGAACTTGATTAGGATAAACCTGTAAATTAAACAGTTAGAATTAGTGACAAGATAAATTTTAATGCTGAGAACCTTCACTACCTGTGGATTGATCTGCTTTGTATGATTCAGGAAGACTTAATTTGGCATCACTAGGTTTCATATTCCAACTGTGCTTGCGTAGATTAACAGTTGCACAATTAGCAATTTCGCCTCAATAAAAAGCAGAACAGATGTCTAATTATGGGTGTTACTCTCCATCAGAGACAAGCACTGTCAATGCACCTTACACAGTTTAGGGTAGGTAGTACAAGTTTGAGGTACCACTCCTTTGGAGTCCACCTTTAATGTCAGACTTGGACATGGAGCAAAGGAGGAAACATTAGAAGCTTTTGTGCATTCTTTCAGTTCCATTGCAAATAACTACAGGGGGCTCTGGCATGCACACCAGAATGGATATTACCAAGTACAATGCTGGTTCAGGCCCAGTTCCTGAGAGAATTAATCAGGAGACTTAAATCTGTACCAGACTACACAGAGCTAAGTAAGCTACTCACCATTAGCAAACCTGCATTGCTTCAACACCTCGCTGAAACCCTCACACAGCTTGAGGTCACTCTGGTTCTGTGCACACTCCAAAAACTGCTTCATTTCATACTGGCAGGGCGGATACTGGGACTGCTGCTGATATGCAGCTTGGGCTGCTTGAGGCTCCTAAAAAGGAAGCCACAGAAGCACAAATTCACATATTTGAAAAATGAACTTGAAGATTTCCAGATACAGAGAATCACACCCTAAGACAACTTACTACAATAGGTACATTTCTGCTTCTTTCTTCCCCCGTGAAGGCAGCAGGAGCTCCCTTGGAAGTTGTGCAACTTTCAAATACTAGAAGTAATATCCTGGCCCCACTGAAGTCAAAGGGAGTCTTCCCATTCTTAGGAACTTAGTGGACTTAAAATTTCATCCAGTGTTCAGCAACATAAGAACTGTCCCTAGAGGGATTCAAATCCCAACACAGGGAAAGAGTACCCAAAAAAGCCTGGTCCCAAGCATCACATTGGTGAATAGAGGTCAATTTAAATTCATAAAACATTGAGATATTTTCCTGTTCCCCTTATAGTTAGGAGATTTGTTGATAAATGAATTAATGTTTTGGATTGCAGTTGTCTGCATTTTAAAGAAAAATGTGATCAGAAAGTATACTAATGGAAGGCTAATCCATAACTCTCCACAGTCTATTTCAGTAAGATTAAGAATTTGGTACAAAAGCAGAACAAGGTAAGATGTTCAAATGCAGCTGACAGAATCTGAGCCTTATACCTAGCCTCTAGCTGACCATCTTACTCGATCGTGTCTTTTTTCTACTTGAGTGAAAAGCAGCACGTGGAAATTCTCTTCTGGACAAATCCAACAGCTAAATATTTCAGACCTTCATCACAAACTCTTAATGAATCCTAGAATGGCAGTTAATAACACTTGAATACCCATAACATCTTATTACTCTGATGGCTAGTTTACCAATCAAACCATAAGGGCATTAGATTTGACTGAGGCAATCTGTTACACACCCCTTTTTTGAGGGGGTGAGGGGGGTGTCAAAAGCCAGTCACTAGAATAGAATTATGCATGTATCCCCATATACCATCTCCATGGATTAAGCTGTCATTAGGCCTATAATGTCACTCACTATGGCTCACCTTACAAGTTTCCCATTTCATTCATAGCTCAGACTGAAGATACAATATCAGCCATGTACCTGGTAAGTAATGTCAGGCCTTGCAGCTTCAGAGCCACTTCCTCCACCAAATCCTCCTGTCATGGCATGACCAAGTGTGTGTCCTACAGCTGAGCCTACTGCTACTCCTGCAGCTGTTGTAGCCATCTGTGCCATCAGACCAGGCTGCCTTGGTGCAGCAGCAGAAGTCACTGCAGATGCAGGGGCAGGTGCTGGTACTGGAGCACGAGCTGCAGGGGGTGGGGGTGCTGCTCTCATTTGCGGTGCACGACTGCATTGGGGGGAAAAAATAATTAATGCAGAAAAAAAACACCCTTTATAAAAGGCTCCATTTAAAAGCTGAGTTTCAGAGTAGCAGCCATGTTAGTCTGTATCTGTAAAAAGGAGTACTTGTGGCACGTTAGAGACTAAAATTTATTAGAGCATATGCTTTCATGAGCTACAGCTCACTTCATCAGATGGATGCAGTGGAAAATATAGTGGGGAGATTTTATGTACATAGAGAACATGAAACAATGGATGTTACCATACAGACTGTAACAAGAGTGATCAGGAAAGGTGAGCTATTAATAAATGGACACAAATCAGACATCAAGAATCATAACATTCAAAAACCATTCGTAGAACACTTCAATCTCTTTGGTCACTCACTTACAGACCTAAAAGTGGCAATTCTTCAACAAAAAAACCTTCAAAAACAGACTCCAACGAGAGACTGCTGAATTGGAATTAATTTGCAAACTGGATACAATTAATTTAGGCTTGAATAAAGACTGGGAGTGGATGTGTCATTACACAAAGTAAAACTATTTCCCCTTGTTTATTTCCCCTCCTACTGTTCTTGTCAACTGCTGGAAATGGCCCACCTTGATCATCACTACAAAAAGGTCCCCTTCCCTCTCTTTGCTGGTAATAGCTCACCTTTCCTGATCACTCTCATTACAGTCTGTATGGTAACACCCATTGTTTCGTGTTCTCTGTGTATATAAAATCTCCCCACTGTATTTTCCACTGAATGCATCCAATGAAGTGAGCTGTAGCTCACGAAAGCTTATGCTCTAATAAATTTGTTAGTCTCTAAGGTGCCACAAGTCCTCCTTTCCTTTTTATTTAAAAGCTGAGTTTTTGAATACCTGTAATGTTTATACCACATGCATGTCTTGCAATACTAAGACTGAACTCTAGGGCTGGTGTACATGCTTTAGGCTTAGGTCCCCTTTTTGGAGAACTTCATAAAGATTTCACAAACGGAAACAGGAGATTCAGACCCCCTCCCCCTAATGTGAATGAAAAGAAAAAATGTGTGAACTGTGGGATAATCGACGTGTGGCGGATTTTCAAACCAGAGCCAGCTGGCTTTTGCCAAGGCTGATCCACAGCCCGTCCAGCTTGTAGGTGCCACAAACTAGTTTAGTTCAGGCCTGTCCAGGCAGCACCCCGCCCGGTTACAAGTCGGATGTTCCCTAAGCCGGTTAAACATTGACCGCCTCGACAAGGCCACAGCGCTCAACGAACACCGCCTCCCTCTGCGGGAGAGGAGGCCGGAGACGGTTACGTAACCGAGGCCTTGGAGCAGCCTCCGCCGCGGGCCTCACGGCGCGCACACCCCCCGCTCCGCCAGAGCTCCCTGCTGCCCTGCGCCCACACCAGGCTCGCTGGGGGAGGCTCACGAACCCGGATCCACGCAGGGGCTGCTGCCCTGCCAGGCCGGGGGAGACAAGGTGAGATTAATAGGGCCCGCCCCCCCCCAGCGCACCCTATCTGCCCTCCAGGCTCTTCGCCCCCTCCCTGGCCTGCCCCAGCCCCCCTCACCTGGCCGGGGCCGCCATGCGGGACGTGCGGCTCCGGCTGCCCCTCGGCATGCTGGCGGCTGCGGGCGGACTCGCTAACGGCCGGGACTGCGCCTGCTGCACCCTCCTTCCCCTGCCAACGCCGCGGGCCGCACTGATCGGATCCGCCGCTTCCGCTTCCGCCCCCTTGAAGGTCACCGGGTTGCCAGCGGCGGCGCGCGCCCTCACGCCGTAGGCGCGGCCTGATGATGTCACACGCAAAGAGCGGCGTAGAGGGCGAAGCCAATGCTCTGTGCTCCCTCGTGCTCCTCTGGCCCAGTCTCCACCCCCTGCCATGGCTGGGAGAGACTCCCCTACTGTCCCCATCAACCTGCCCTCAGACCAAGGCTGGGGGAGGAGGGACCCACTGGGGAGGCCCTGCTGGGATCCCCACAGAAGCCCTGCTGCGTAGAGGAAGGATGTTCTAGGGCTGCCCCTCGGCCTTGGTTAAGGCCCTATCTGTAGGCTGATGGATGTCTGCAGTATTGGGCCAAGTCTGAGACCCTGTGAGCAGCAGGTGGTCACTGTACCTGTGGAGTTGATCTTAACATTTACGGGGGTGAAATCTTAGTTAAAAATGGTCAATTTTATATGGTAGAAGAATGATAAAGAATTTAATGTATCTGTTTGTATAGCAACCATAATGGGGCCCCACTCCTGATGGAGACCTTTAAGTGCTGCCGTAACAGAAATGTGAATTAACAGTAAATGCATCTCATGTTAATGTCACTCAGCAGCACCACTGTTCAAAATTCAAGCCAAGAGAATGAAAAATAACAAATATTCAGAGGAAACCAATTAGTAAAGTGACTACAGATCCAATAAATGTATTTGGTAGGAAAGTCTTAGAGTAGAACCATCTACAATCAAATTACATAGTCTTGTGAATGCTGTTGTATACAGTATGTGTTTAAATGAGTTGTTATATATTGAATTAAGCCAAGTTTAGTTAATGTTAAAGGTTTTTTCGTACGTCTGAAACGTGTTAGTACTATACAAATACTACTTCCAAAAACTTACTTGAGTACAGACTCATGCTCAAAGCACCTTGTAATACAACATCTGTTCACAGCTGTTCAGCTAAAGTCCTAAATGTTTTTCTCTCTTTTAAACTGTGATTGGTTTGGCATGTATGAGAAATTATACTGTTCGTTTACATGTATTGCCACCTTTTAATTTTGATCTATTAATAGTTACATGCTCTAGAGAACAGGTGAATCAATTAAATCCAACTTTATAGCATTATGGTAACAATCAGAAAGAGTGGCAGACATCTCTCCCCTCTACCTTTATTTCATATCTCACTGCCCTGATTAACATTTTCTATTTATCCATATTTAATTACCAGTTCCCCAAAAAGCATAATTGTCATTTTTGCATACAGAAGCAACCTATCATCAGATTTAGACAGCTGTCTAGAAAGTAAAAAAACAAGTATTGATCAGAAAAACTATGACCATGATTCCACACAGAGTTGTGTGCAGGACCAGTAGTCTACACACACACAGCTCGTTGTGGGATGGGAGTCTTAAAAAAAAAAAAATCTTAAGAGCAGCAGGAGGAGTGACAGGACCCAACTCCCAAAAATTGCCATGATCAAAATCAGATTACTTATGTGATTTTACTGACAATAAAAGCCACTCTTTTTGTAAAAAAAAAAAAGCCAATAATAATACCTGTATTTACATATATTCATATAGCTATATTAGAAAGATGTTATATACAATTAACCAGTATATAAAAAGGTACTATGTACAGCCCAATGCCAATATACATAACCAGTCATTTAAAAACAAAGAAAAACACCAAAATTGCCCTAATAGGAGAGTTAGAAGGGATATACTTAAAATACACTCCTCTCTAATTTTTGTTAACTGTTATTACAACTCTTAAGATCAATAGAACTTGATGAGAATGTACATTATTTCAGTTTATTTTGTGTTTTTGATACCACTTCATATGTAGCTGCCCCTATATTTTAGGTCCTAGATCCTGCGAACAGCTATGCTCACAGTTTTACATGCCTGTGTAAATCACTGTGAGACTACTCATGTGCCTGTTCTTTGGCCCACAAACTGTATCTACAATGCTTGTTGCAGTTGTGAAGCATCTAGCATAACAGAGCCCTGATCCTGATGAGGGCCCCTTGCCGCTACTCTAATGGCACATACGTAACTTTAAGCATGCCAGTAGCCCCTATTATAGTAGACAATGGGACTACTCATGTCAGTAAAATTAAACATGTGCCGAATAGGGGCCTTAATCAGTTTCCCCTATTTGTATGGGTCTTTCAAACAGCAATAAGGGACTGAGATATTTTTGAAAATAGTGAAAATTAAAAAAATATATTTTAAACAACTTTAATCCCCATTAAAAAAATAAAACAACCCCCTTGATTTCATTTGATTTTTAATGGTGTACCTTTTCAACATTCTGGCTAAGATTTTTAAAGATCCCTGAAACCTCCCTAATTTAGAGCCCTTTGAAAATCACAACTCTATCACTTAAGCCCTGATCTTCCAAGCTCACATGTGCAGTTGGATCCCAGTGCCCACACCGACTCTCATTCATGGATTTCAATTGGGTTCTTTGTGAGTACAAGAGATCCACCTGTACATATGCTCATGTAAAATCAAGGCCTTAATCAGCAACTCTGAGATTTAAGGCCCCAATCTTGCAAATTTTTACACACCTGAGTAAACTCATTGAGTTCAAGAAGACTACTCAAGCATGCATCTACCCACTCTGCAACAGGATTTAATAGCAAGGAACCCTGACTTCAATGAAGCTTCACCTGGGCACAAGCATCCATACTAACAGATATGACTGTACTGCCTTCAATTGTAAAAGAAAACAAGGAGAACTTGTGGCACCTTAGAGACTAACAAATTTATTTGGGCATAAGCTTTTGTGGGATAAAACCCACTTCACTGGATGCAGGCAGTGGAAAATACAGTAGGAAGATATATATACACACACAGAGAACATGAAAAAATGGGTGTTGCCATACCAACTGTAACAAGACCAATTAGTTAAGATGGGCTATTATCAGCAGGAGAAAAAAAACCTTTTGTAGTGATAATCAGGATGGCCCATTTCAAACAGCTGACAAGGGGGGGGGGGGGAGAATAGTTTTTACTTTGTGTAATGACCCATCCACTCCCAGTCTTTATTCAAATGTAAAGTCTCTAATTCAGAAAGCCTGGCTTCTTACTTGTCTGTAAAGTGCTTAGCATACTGTTGGCATAACATAAAATAACACAAGATGAGGCAAAAAACATACCAAGGACCTTGGTCTTATTGAAAAACATGTCACTTATTTGTCCTACAAGACATGGTATTTAAACAGTGCAACAGGTGAGGTTAAGGAGATCCCATTGCATAGCATTCCTGAGCAGAGCTCCCTCTTCCTAAGGGGAAGAGCAGTAGGAAAGTGTGGAGGTGTTTAACATCTGGTCCTCTATTCAGCCTGCAAGAAATAGACACAAAACATTGTCTCTTTTAGTTACATGATCAGCTACTGTGTGACATTTTGCTGTTTCATTTAAACATGAGGTAAGCCAACCCTCCTCCTTTGTTATCAGCATGAAACCATCCTCCCCCAAGAATATTTACAGTGGTGGTGCCTTAAAATCAGGCAGCTCCTTGGGCTGCACGTGCTGATGCTTCAAAGTAGGAGGGGGAAAAGTCGGGGTATAGAGAGGCTATGAAGTTTTATCACCGCAGTTAGTCCTAACGCTCATTATTATTATTTATTTGTACTACCATGTCGCCTAAGGGTTCTAGTCATGGGACCTAGTCTCCTCTGTGCTAGGTGCTGTACCAAGAGAACGAAAAGTCCCTATCCAAGAGGCTTACAAGCCGAGTACAGTGAGAAGGAACATTATGGACCTTGGGTTGCTTACAGAGGGGTACCATCGGTTTGGGGCTCGCGAGTTGGCAGTGCAGGGGGCATGGGAGAGGAGCTAGTGTACAGATTTGGGTGGCTGCAAAGGGGTTTCGGGATGGGGGAGCTGTGTAAGGAGCGCGGGTCACCTCCCTGGGATGTCCGGGGGGTGGGTGGAGAAGGAGGACCCCCCCCCTTGGGCCTAGCTCGTAACTCGCCCTGGCGCTGCGCCTCCCGGCCCGGGTGGAGCGAGGCCCGCGCTGCTCCCGGCGGCGTCGCTTGGCCTGGCTGTTGCGCAGCTTTTGGGCGAGCTTCCTCTCGTGGCCGGCGGGGAGGTAGCGGTTGGTGCGGAGCTCCCGCTCCCGGCGGCTGCGGCCCTTCCCGCCGGAGCCCGGGCCCCGCGGCCCGCTCCACTCCCGCACGTTGTACCACTCGTACGGGTCGTAGCGGGCCTCAGCCTCCTCGGGCTCCTCCGCCCCAGGGGGCGCTGCCTTCTGCGGCCGGGTAGCGGCCGCTCCCTCGGGCTCCTCCCGGGCCCCTGGCTCTCGCATGCCTGCCGAGCCCGGCTCTGTCTGCACGCAGCCCCGCCCACCTGAGTGGGAGGGGCACTCCGCTCCGCCTTCCCATTGGCTCCGCCGCGGAGGGCGGGCTCTAACGCGCCACAAACCCCGCCCCTCCCGTTGCGTCATAGACCATGTCGCGCCCTCTCTGAAGGTTACCGGCCCCTGAGCTTGCGGGGTTGCTATGGCAACAGAGGCCTATGCCAAAGGGTCCCCCTCTCACTCCTCAGGCCTACATGCGGAGGGGTATGCCCCTTGCTTTGCCCCAGATGTATACACAACGGGAGTGGTCCTGCCTCCAAGTCTATATACAAAGTGGGGCGTCCCCTGTATAGCAGATTCATACCCAAAGGGGGTGTCCCCTGACCACAAATCTCTATCTGCAAGGGGTGGTCCCCTGCACCCCAGTTCTACATAAAAAGGGAGCACTCATCTACCTAGAAAAAGAGGGGACCTCCCCCCCCCCAAGCCTGTATACAAAAGGGACCTTGCTACCTATCTCTCCCTATATGCAAAGAGTGGGAGGCTCTCTCTTGCACAATGCACATCCTTTTTGGCACACAGGATCACCAGAACTTCACCATGGGATTGGGATATGTTAGAAAAAAAGAGGATCAGAGATAGGTGGCAAAAAATAGGAGAGATTGAAAGGATTAGGACTTTTTAGTACAGGGAAGGGACATGATAGATGTAAAAAGAATAATGAAAGGCATTAGAAAAAGGAAATCTGGCACTTTTATTAGATACTTAATACACATTAAAGTGAAAGGCAATATACCTAAAACTGATGAAAGGAAATACTTGTTTAGATAGCACAATTAACCTGTGGATATTGCTGCCATAAGATAGCAAGCTTATTCAGATTTTAAAAAGGATTAGTTGTTTACATGTATAATAGGAGATCCACAGCTATGTTACAAATATATAATGAAAAACAGTCCTCGCCCCAAAGAGCTTACAACAACCTACATATACGCACACCATGGATAAATGTGTCCCTCTGATTTCCTGATCCCTACTTATTCAGTTAATGTAGGAAAGTTTGTTTTTTTTCCTGATTAGGGGCCTGAGCTAATATCCACTGAAATAAATAGAAGGACTCCTGTTGAAGTCAATGGACCTGGGATTGGGCCCTGTGTGTGTGTTTTTTTGTTGCTGTTTTTCAAATGGCAGAGGGAATCAGCCAAAAGCAAAATCTCAGGTTGCTTTATTTCCCATTGTAGGCAGGTATATCTCTTATTTGTACTGTATGCAAGCATTCAGAAGTTCATATATTTAATATGATTGCTACCATGCAACATTATAACTTAATGCTCAAGCCCAAGGAGGAATAATTTCCACAAGAGAAAATTTGTCATTCCTTTTACTTCAGTTTTTTGCTGCTATGTAAGGAATGTGTACAAGACTAGAATTATATTAAATACCGCTCGGAAATTATTTCAGCATTGTTGTGTACGATGTTGCTGTTCTCTGACTAGTGATACTCTCTCTGCATGATCACATCATTAGTATTATCAGCTGGTAAAGTATTATTAGTCTGAAGCGCAGCTTGAATCACAGATGTAATTTCTGTTAATTCCTGTATTAAAGGGGAGACAAACAAACCACTTATACTGCAACAAAATATCTTACAAAAGCAAATCAGTGAGGTAACCTGCCCATTTAGTGTGACATATACAACAAATAAACCACTCACATAATTTCTTTTAATTTATGGGACCATACAAAACTGTTTGCAGGTTTTTTTTAAATCAATTTGGATTATATGTAACTGTTTGCAGGTCTGGACCTTTATTATTGTCTCAGAAGCTGTTTCCCCCACCTTCTGAATCTCTGTCGTTCTTTTTCCCTGACTTTTCTCCAGTCTGTTAAGATCTCTATGGCATGTATCTTTCCCTAAACGTCCCTGTTTTTTGGTTTTGTTTGTCAGCCAGGCAATAATTTCTATTTTTAATAATTTCTAAAGATATTATTACACCAGCTGCCAATCTAACTAGGCTGAAAAATATTTGCTGTGCTGTATTTATATGAAAAATATTCCATGTTTCTATAGGTTTTCATACAGAATTTGGATTCCAGATAGTAATAATTTCAGATTTTGGAACTAGTTTTGAACTCTCTCTCCTAAATTTGGCCCATAGTGATTCCCAATAGCACATCCTCTATAAATCAGCCATTGACACAGAAAGTATCATTCAAAAGTTGACAGAGGAAAAATAAATTGTATTCCACCTGAAGTAAAAATTCAGGACCCAGTCCTGTACCTGTTGAGTGCTTATTGTGAAGAGTTGTGTCCTCAACTCTCTGTGACTTTAATAAGAACTGAATGTGCTAAACACCTCTTAGGCACTGCCTGGGTTCTTACCTGGTTGCGCCTTCATTAATTATACATAACAATATTCTTAACTGGAAACTTTGTGTTATTTGGGGGCTGAACTTCAAAAATGTGACTGCTGCCAGTCAAGGGACAGGGTTGTTTCTGTTCCCCCATACCTCACCTTTATTATCTCTCCTGTGCAACCCGACTTTTTTTCGCCACACCAGTAGAAATTAGAGCCTAGACAGCAAGGACAGCCGTTTTTATTGTTAATACATTTTTATGAGTCCTGAGCAATACATCTCTTCTCTTTGCTGCAGTAATTTCACAATGTGTTTCTGTGTATTGCTTTTGTTCCATAGAACAAAAGAGGCACTAATGGCATCATTTGTGCGATGAATGCTGCCATTGTGTTGCTTTATTGTTTCTTGTTCCTTGGGAAATTCTACAGAGGCTCATATTGTACTGAAAAAAGAAAAGGAGTACTTGTGGCACCTTAGAGACTAACCAGTTTATTTGAGCATGAGCTTTCGTGAGCTACAGCTCACTTCATCGGATGCATAGCATATCGTGGAAACTGCAGAAGACATTATATACACACAGAGACCATGAAACAAAACTTCCTCCCACCCCACTCTCCTGCTGGTAACAGCTTATCTAAAGTGATCTTCAAGTAGGGCCATTTCCAGCACAAATCCAGGTTTTCTCACCCTTCCCCCCCCCCCGCCATACACACATACAAACTCACTCTCATAGGGATGGGCTATTACCAGCAGGAGAGTGAGTTTGTATGTGTGTATGTGGTGGGGGGGGGGGGAAGGGTGAGAAAACCTGGATTTGTGCTGGAAATGGCCCTACTTGAAGATCACTTTAGATAAGCTGTTACCAGCAGGAGAGTGGGGTGGGAGGAAGTTTTGTTTCATGGTCTCTGTGTGTATATAATGTCTTCTGCAGTTTCCACGATATGCTATGCATCCGATGAAGTGAGCTGTAGCTCACGAAAGCTCATGCTCAAATAAACTGGTTAGTCTCTAAGGTGCCACAAGTACTCCTTTTCTTTTTTCTTTTTACGAATACAGACTAACACGGCTGTTACTCTGAAACCTGTCATATTGTACTGAGTTACTGTCTGTTAGTATGTCTAGCAGCAAGCCCAGAAGGCTCAAGAGAGTAGGGGGATAGATGGGCTGTGATTGTACTTTAAATATGCAGGAAGATAGAGGCTGTGGAGGGTGTTTATGATAGTGCAAGGCTGATTCTAGACTCTGCTGTTATACCTCTTTTGTATTTATAGTTCAGAGACTTTAGCTGGCTTCTCAAACTATAACCAGACATGTATTGAAACTGCTCCTGCCAGAAAAACCTTATTTTCTAGACTATCTTGTTCTAGGACATTAATTCATAAGAAAACATATTCTCATGAATCCATCTCCTCTCCTCCTTAATCACCCTACTGCTTAGTTCTCAAAAAGTTTAGTTCTGCAGATTACCAGGAAAGAATCTACAAATCACTGATGATTTTTAGACACAATTTAAGATTATTGTCCTACACTATCCTTTCCCCGCCTTTTCCTTCTTCCGTAACCTCTCAAATCTTACAGTAAGGCTTAATGGGAGTATTGTTCTTAAGTACAATGGTATACCTTGTACCTTTCTTGTTTCTTCTCCAAATGGACTAAAGCATAAAGGGGACTTCAAAAGGAGATGCATGTGCTAAAACCCATTGATAGTTTGTCCTGCCGAGGTCAATGCCACAAATTCCATTTATTTCAAAGGGAGCAGGATGGAGTTTCTATTACCTCATTTCTTAAAGTGAGTTTGGAGTTGTTTATTGACATTTTAGTGGTGTTTGGGATGGTCATGGAAACTACATGGCTACTGGCAGAAAAATATTAGTTATCTACAGCCAATCTAGAAGCAACTTGAGGCCTACCCCCGCAAGCCCATACCCCATATTGATGTTTTCCATTTTCCCCCTCGTGTCCATGCAATATTATTCATGTGCCCTTTGACCATGTCCTAATGCACTTTGCCATTTATTACAAAGACAAAACAAAACTGGTAACTGAGTGGGTAGCTGTTGGGGTAGATCCCTTGGTTCACAAAATCGAGTGTGACGTTAACACCTTGCTCCTCTAGCAGGGTATGCCCAGCCTAGCATGGGTACAGCTAAAAGCTGTTTGGGGAGCCAATATAGGGAAGATGGTCTGGGTTAGGGTCTACCAGGCCCCGCCTCAACTGATACCATAGCATGGACCCCATCCCTCACTGATAAAGGGGGATCCCTTCTCCCCATTGACATAAGCAGGCAAGACTCCACTACCAGGTCAGCTGGACGGGTGGCTGTCGCACGGGAATCTGGTCGCACCACACGGCGGAGGGATTCGAACACACCACCCCCAGCCTCGCGGCTCGCGCCCCGACGCCACACGGTGACCTCTTTTCGACCTGAGCGCGCCTGCGCCACACCCCTTCCTGGACGTGGCGTCTGGGAACGCCCTGACGCACCTCCGCCGGCGCGGAACGCCACGTCCAGGTTGGCCGAGCTGCTGAGCCAATGGGCTCCCGGCGCGCGTGCGCTGCTGTCCCCTTGCCGGGTCCGCGTCGGGGGCTGAGGCGGAGGGAGGGGGGAAGATGGCGGCGCCCGTCCTGCTGCGAGTGTCGGTGCCGCGCTGGGAGCGGGTGGCTCGCTACGCGGTGTGCGCGGCCGGCATCCTGCTCTCTCTCTACGCCTGCCACCTGGAGCGGGAGAAGGGCCGGGACCTCCACTATCGGGCCCTGTGCGACTTCAGCGAGCGGGTGCGCTGCTCCGCCGCCATCGCCTCCCGGTGAGGGGGCTGTCGCCGGGGGCTGCGGCAGGCGCCAGAGACGGGGGCCGGGTAGGGAGCCGAGAGGACGGGGCCGCCCGGGGAGGTGGGAAAGCCCGGCGCCGGGGGCCAGGAGTGGGCGGGACAGGAGGGAGGGGTGGACTCGGGGGTGACAGGTATTGGGGTGGGGGGTTGGCTTCTGGGCGGTGGGTGGAAGAGGCAGGTGGGCGACGTGCAGAATCTAGGTCTGGCGCTTCTCCAGCTGAGGGGTAATGGGAAGAACCCCCCCCCCCAGCAAGCTCCCCTCCCCGGTGAAGCGGGTACCGGGGTGCGTTTTCTCTTCCCCAAGGGCAAAGGGGGGAGGAGAGGGAGGCTCCATCACTGCGTCCCTCAGCCTCTCACGGGGGGCTGCAGGACTCGGAGATTTCATGGCTCGGGACGAATTGTAAAGGGGTGTTGTCGTCAGCGTCTCCTCGAGGATGGAGGATTCTGCCCTAAGGAGACGTGGGATTATTTCGCTCTGCCAGATTGTGATCTTCATTTCAATTGCTTCTGCTGGGTACGGCCTTGGGGAAATGGTAATCTTGCCATTATGGGCTTGTGATAAATGAGGGGTGGATTCCGGGCTGATAGAAAGCGGCTGTTGTGTCATGCATTGAGGGAATGAGGTAGGAATTGCTCTTCTGTGTGTTTTTTGTGGGGCGCGAGGAGGGTTTGAGGATTAAGTACATGCCATTTGTGTTTTGTCATCCACGGTGATTAGGGTGACAGGCATTTTTTGGTAAAACGTGGTTCATCAAAATTAAATGGTGTAAATAATCAGAGTTTGAGGAAAATATTTAAGATATTGGATGTTTAGGTTGTTTAATTTTAACATAAACAGTTGAAGTGCTTTTTCAGTAAATGTTGTTTTACCCCATAGTGCATATGAGTGTCTGTCCGATGCATTTAAAAATGCTTAATGTTTAATGCTAAGGGTAAGACTTAATTTGCTTCAGTACTGAAGACCCCATTCCAAATTTGGATTTTTCTTAATATTGTAGGATGAGCTTCTCTATTTAAGTATCAGTAATAAAATTAAATGGATAGCTGCTTTCCATTTTTACAGGTATTTTAGGAGATTAATAGAATATAAATTTTATATGGTACTAGTCTGACTTCCATTGGCAAGCAGCTAGGTTATTTAATCATAAATGGTGTGAAGAATGTATGTATCCCTTATTTTTTACACACTAATAGTGCTGTAACTTTGCCATTCACTGTTCAAACTATAATAAACTTACAAATGTGGTTAAGTGCATATAGCTTTCCACAATTTTTTTAAAGAAAAATTAATAGGAATTATTTTTTAGTCTAAGAAACAAGAGGATTATCCAAAGACAGCATTCACTTGTAGATTAGAAATCTCTCTCTCTATTGTTTAACAAGTTGTAGAGCTGGAGGGATTTGGTCCTTGAACAAACATATATTCTCTAAACAACTTGCTTATATTTTTGAAAAGTTTTGTGTTTTTTTGTTGATGCTTTTGGGATAACGTGTTCATGATTATTAATTCAAACACCTAAGGCTTAAATTCAGTGAGAATTGCAGAAATGTCTTTTTTTTCTATTTAACTCAAATATTTTAGCAGTCAAAATACTTATTTTAGGCAATTATCATATTGTCATATCAGGATTTAATCATAGGAAAAATAATCCTGTAATAAATGAAAGAGCACATGGGACTTGCTCTCTAATTTAGTAGTACTTACTCTGAAAACTAATTTTATTGTGATTAAAACCAACATTGCAACATACTGTGTTGAGAAGTTTATGTACCAATCTCTGAAAGGAATTTTGTTGGGTCTGGGTGGGGACTTCATTTTTGCTTTTCTGCTAGTCATCAGATTAATCTTCAGCCAAGAAAGGACTTGAGAATTGGCCCTCTCTCTTTGAGAAATAACTTAAAATCTTAGTCTTCTCTCTCCAGATTAAGATGGTCAAACAACTTGAGCAATTACATTAAACTGTGATTAGGCCACTTATGTTAAACTATTCAAACATCATTAACAATATAATTGTTACCGAAGCTGTAACAAAAAATCAAAAGTCTGGTCCTGTGTGTTTTGGCTGAGTGGGGCAACCGTCACAATAATCAATTTTTCCAACCTTTGGACCAGAAGTCAGTGGGACTGCAGTAGTCCTAAGTAACATTTTCAAGATTAGACCATAGGGTTTTACACCCCTTTCTTTAATTGCTGTACTTAAAATGCTGCGCATGTATAAGGTCTCAAGTTTCAAGTAAGTAAATAATGAAGTACAGTCTTGTGATTAATTTTTACAAAGTATTTGAATATGCAAAAGTGCTCTAACTTTTTAAGGAATTTTTAATGGCTCATTAGTATTTGACAGGTTTCAGAGTATTTGAGTAATTAGAGCACTTACTAAGGGCACGTCTTCACTAGCAATGTTAAAAAGCTCTCCCAGCGCTGTAAAAAAACCCACCTCCATGAGGGGAATAGCTGCCAGCGCTGCTGCACTGTCTACACTGGCACTTTACATCAGTGAAACTTGCAGCGCTCAGGAGGGTGTTTTTTCACACCCCATAGTGAGAAAGTTGCCGCACTGTAAAGTGCCAGTGTAAACAAGCCCTAATATACTACTACAATCTGAGTGTTGGGTTCCTGTGATGTGGTATTTGTGCAAGGACCAAAGAAGTAACTCAAGACAGGTGGAGCGGTCATGCAAAAGGTGTCTGTGGAACAGGTGATATTAAGCATGCAAATTATCTTTATTTCAAACCATATTAGGAGAAGAATGCGCTTTCAGCAAATGATAATATTTCCAATACATAAGTGAGAGGATTATCTGTGGCATGGGAGCTGTGCATTTTTGTTGAAAGAATAGTCACTCTTAAAACACCGCCAAATGGAGATTTTTCTTTTTATGCTGTTTCTTGCCTTTCACTGTATTTCAGTTAAATAGTTTGACACCTCCAGCAATAGTACTGTTTCATTGGAACTTAAATTCCAGTTAAAGTTGGCAGAGACAGTGAAGGCTCAAATTATGGTGTTCCAGCATTTCAGGTATGCTAGTAATTTTAGTGTTAACTTATTATTCTGATCCGCTATTTAAATTCACAGTTCAACAGCAAATAGATTAGTCGTCTGTCTTCAGCTGAAAGACCAGTCTTTAATTTGTTAGTGTTGTGCAACAGTTTTCTTCCTTAAGCTAGATTTGTGACTGAAATTTGAAGGGGATCTGATGGTTTGTAGATGAATCCCCCTGGGACAATATCTTTTCTTAAAGTGTTTGTACAAGTGGTGGATTGAATAAAAACACTCAGCTGATGTGTTTAGATTAAAAGTAAATGTGTAATTTAGCTTGTCTGTAAATTTATTTAATCCCCAAACTGACCAGATCAAAGCAGAATAAATTTTGGTCTTCAGGGAAGATATTTTTTCATTAATAAACTGTTAGCAGTTCACAAGTCACTTATAAGATGAATCAGGTATTGACTCAGCATTGAAAAGGGAAATAATTAATGTAGGCTACTATTGATGGGGAGAGGCCTGGAAAACCATGTATCTGGAAATTAATTCATCATGATGAATTAATCAGAGAAATCTAGCTCCTCACTTTTATATGTGAAATATAAGCTTTCTATTGAGTTTATTTCAAGCTGGTATCAGACCACTCTAAAATGACAGTTTGCTCAACATTGCAAGACCACTTTCTTAAATATTCCTCTAATTATAAGAATGTACTATTGTACACTTGAATATAAATTTTATTTTGCTATACATGGCAAACTATAAAGAGGGCCTGATTTTATAATTAACACACTTTATACTCAAATAAGGAAGTAGAATGTTTATATTTAACTGAAATAATTTACTTTGTGAGTTACAAATAAGTTGTTAAATTTAGTGTTTGATGGCAAATTATACTTTAATATGATTACAGAATACAAGAAATCTATCCTTTAATATCTCTTGCATGCTATGGAGTAACTTTTCTTTCTACCATTTTATCTTCCTTTTGGAGATGGAATGCTCTCCATCTATTTGTGTTGACACTTCAGTAACATGGGAAGCCTTTGGAGACTTCCAAATATAACTGAGTCCCCAAGGGAGTTCACAAGCGAAAAGCGAAAGTTAGCAAGAACATTGTAAGCTCATGTTACTGCATCTGAGAAAAATGTTAGGAACTAAGGAAACATTCAAAATCTTCACTTGGCAATTACAGTAATGTTTTTAATAACTTAATTCTTTTATGGGTAAGAATAATTGTAAATAGCTGGTAAAATTTTAATTACAATGAAATCTGATAATAGCAATCATGAAAGGAACTGATAGCCTGCTGTAAATAGCATCTAGACTATTCCAGAGTAGCTTCAAAAAAACCCAGAATGAAACATGCAAGGTTGTTTGTGATACTTTATTTTTAAAAAGTTAAATTTAAATTTTAAATCCTCTCATCTAAAGGCTTGGGTTTTTTTTTTTTTTCTATTTTGTCCTTTGCATACTGCAGTGGACTGTTTTAGGTCTTCAGATATGTTTCTGCCTCCTGGCTATCTTCCAGGTTGATCTTTAAATGTCTTATGGAGTGGGGCATGTCAGCGTATGACTATTAATGCATAGCCCCTAACCCAATGTGCGTTAACATGTTGGTGGCAACTCTGAGACAGATTTCTGGTGGCTAGTGTGAGTGACCATTGGGGCAGGCTTAATTTTACATCTTGAACAATATCTGCAGCCTTCACCAAGTGGCTGAATGTGGAGGGTTTGGAAATAGTCAATATTGATCTAGTTGGGCACATTCAGTTTATCAAGTAAGTCCTAGAATAAAGATAAGTCCAATAGCTTTTAAGAGTGGACATTGACTTGGGTGCGACTCTTCGAACAATCTACTTCAGGAACTCTATCTTTAAGGTATTACCAAGTGTGGAAGGACGTCAGCTATCAAACTATGCTGAAAAACATTTGGTGGCTGTATGTATATCTCATGCAAGAAATACATTTGGATAGTCAAATTTAAAAAGTCATTAATTTATAAACACGCTCTAGAAAATTTTGCTGTTTTTGTGGATGAGTCTTTGCAGTTCTCCAGTTGTTTCATGTGGAGTTCCTGAGCATTGCTGTGTAACCACTAATGTTTTTCTTTGTACAATGGCATCTGTTTACTAGTTTATCAAATACAATTAATAAATAGTGTTTAGAGCTTGTCTAACTATGCCAGATATTTATAGAAGTATAACTTTTTTATTTAAAGTGGTACAACCCCCCTATTTTGGACATTTGATACTGGTATTAAAATGTTATACCAGTATCGTTTATTCCCATGCAGGAAGAGGAAAAAGATATACAGCCCAGTGTGACCACATCCATACTAGAACTTTTACCAGTATAACTACTTTGGTGGTGGTGTTTTTTTAAAATCACACCCCTACTCAAAATTCTTATACTGGTACAGCTTTTAAGAGTAGACCAGGCCTTAGATATAATCAAGGTCAAGTTCACAAGAACCACCCCTAAACCATATCTAAACCATGGGACATAGATCAAAGCTTCTTTGATTTCACACCTAACCTGCTGTTTATATTACAGGTTCCTATTCAGTTCTGTTGTGGGGCAGTTCCTGTAAACTTGATGTCTGTCAAGTTTGATTCCAAGTTAAGAACATTTTATAGCAGTTATCTTTCTCTTTAATGGTAAGTCCACTGACATCAGCACTTTTATATTGCTGTAGTTTCAAGAGAATATTCTAATATTTTTAACCCTGACTACTGCAATTATTAGTGACTGAGGTGTAAGGTTAGCAACCATAATGGCAATCTGGGGTAGAAAGCCAAATACCCTGTCTAGCCATTCTTTGGAACTGTCTTAGCAAACAGCGTTAATTTTAAATTTTACTGGTGGTTTTGATTAGTATTATTCATTCTTCAGTAGTGAGGCACCAATACAGATTCCTTATTGGTTTGTCTTTTGTGACTTCGACCACACTGAGTGCAAGCTAGTATTTTTGTTGGATTTTGTTGACTCAGTGCAGCAAAAAATAAAGTTTAAGTAGTAAATCTTTCTTGAAGGTCAGGAGTGTGTGGACATTCAGCTGTAGTCATTCCTATAGTATTTAAGCTACCGTGGTAGGTATGTTGTATGGAAACACAGATCCATCAGGGTTGACCCTAAAATGTCTTCCAAGGGGTTTAACTTGGCTTCTGTAGTTCACATTGAACAGGGCTTTCAGATTGTTGGGGCATATCTACAATACAAACTTAAGTCAACCTATGTTAGGTCGACTTGCGGCTACCGCAGCAATTACTGCAGTGGGTCATGTCCACACTGCCCTTCTTCTGTCGGTGGTGCACGTCCTCACCAGGAGCACTTCCACCGGTTTAAGAGGGTAGTTTGGGGGGGCCGAGAGCCCGGGGAGCCTCGGTGCAGCTGGGCTCGGAGCAGGGAGCCCCTCATCTGCCCCAGGGTAACAGCCCTCTGAGCGACTTTCTTGTCAGTTTCACAGCTCCAGCATAGAGCCGTGAAATTGAGAAGAATAACAGCAAGTAGCGGATGTAAGTAACAGGTAGTATCTACAGGGACACAGTGTTGCCCTTACTACACTGACATAAGCCCTGTGCCTCTCCTGAAGGCGGAGTTATGTCAGTGTAGTAGGGAACTTGCATCAGCAGGAGCAAGGCTTGTAGTATGTACACTGACATAATTAGGTTGATGGGAACTGATGGGCAGGATCCCCTGCGAGACAAACATGAGGGGGGAAGGAGTCCAGGAGAGCCAGCTGTATTTTAAAGAATCCTTGTTGAGGTTACAGGAACAAACCATCCTGACGTGTAGAAAGAATAGTCAATATGGCAGGGGACCACCTTGGCTTAACTGTGAAATCCTTGCTGATCTTAAACACAAAAAAGAAGCTTACAGGAAGTGGAAGATTGGACAAATGACCAGGGAGGAGTATAAAAATATTACTCAGGCATGCAGGAGTGAAATCAGGAAGGCCAAATCACACTTGGAGTTGCAGCTAGCAAGAGATGTTAAGAGTAACAAGAAGGGTTTCTTCAGGTATGTTAGCAACAAGAAGAAAGTCAATGAAAGTGTGGGCCTCTTACTGAATGAGGGAGGCAACCTAGTGACAGAGGATGTGGAAAAAGCTAATGTACTCAATCCTTTTTTTGCCTCTGTCTTCACGAACAAGGTCAGCTCCCAGACTACTGCACTGGGCAGCACAGCATGGGGAGGAGGTGACCAGCCCTCTGTGGAGAAAGAAGTGGTTCGGGACTATTTAGAAAAGCTGGACTTGCACAAGTCCATAGGGCCAGATGTGCTGCATCCGAGGGTGCTAGAGGAGTTGGCAGATGTGATTGCAGAGCCATTAGCCATTATCTTTGAAAACTCATGGCGATCGGGGGAGGTCCTGGACGTCTGGAAAAAGACTAATGTAGTGCCCATCTTTAAAAAAGGGAAGAAAGAGGATCCGGGAAACTACAGGCCAGTCAGCCTCACCCCAGTCCCTGGAAAAATCATGGACCAGGTCCTCAAGGAATCAATTCTGCAGCACTTAGAGGAGAGGAAAGTGATCAGGAACAGTCAGCATGGATTCACCAAGGGCAAGTCATGCCTGACTAATCTAATTGACTTCTATGATGAGATAACTGGCTCTGTGAATGAGGGGAAAGCAGTGGACGTGTTATTCCTTGACTTTAGCAAAGCTTTTGATATGGTCTCCCACAGTATTCTTGCCAGCAAGTTAAAGTAGTATGGGCTGGATGAATGGACTATAAGGTGGATAGAAAGCTGGCTAGATCATTGGGCTCAAAGGGTAGTGATCAATGGCTCCATGTCTAGTTGGCAGCCGGTATCAAGCGGAGTGCCCCAAGGATCAGTCCTGGGGCCGGTTTTGTTCAATATCTTCATTAATGATCTGGAGGATGGTGTGGACTGCACCCTCAGCAAATTTGCAGATGACACTAAACTGGGAGGAGTGGTAGATGCGCTGGAGGGTAGGGATAGGATACAGAGGGACCTAGACAAATTGGAGGATTGGGCCAAAAGAAATCTGATGAGGTTCAACAAAGACAAGTGCAGAGTCCTGCACTTAGGACAGAAGAATCCCATGCATTGCTACAGACTAGGGACCGAATGGCTAGGCAGCAGTTCTGCAGAAAAGGACCTAGGGGTTACAGTGGATGAGAAGCTGGATATGAGTCAACAGTGTGCCCTTGTTGCCAAGACGCTAACGGCATTTTGGGCTGTATAAGTAGGGGCATTGTCAGCAGATGGAGGGATGTGATCGTTTCCCTCTATTCAACATTGGTGAGGCCTCATCTGGAGTACTGTGTCCAGTTTTGGGCCCCACACTACAAGAATGATGTGGAAAATTGGAACGCGTCCAGCGGAGGGCAACAAAAATTATTAGGGGACTGGAAAACAAGACTTATGAGGAAAGGCTGAGGGAACTGGGCTTGTTAAGTCTGCAGAAGAGAAGAATGAGGGGGGATTTGATGGCTGCTTTCAACTACCTGAAAGGGGGTTCCAAAGAGGATGGCTCTAGACTGTTCTCAGTGGTAGCAGATGACAGAACAAGGAGTAATGGTCTCAAGTTGCAGCGGGGGAGGTTTAGGTTGGATATTAGGAAAAACTTTTTCACTAGGAGGGTGGTGAAGCACTGGAGGTGCTAGGGAGGTGGTTGAATTGCCTTCCTTTGAGGTTTTTAAGGTCAGGCTTGACAAAGCCCTAGCTGGGATGATTTAGTTGGGGATTGGTCCTGCTTTGAGCAGGGGGTTGGACTAGATGACCTCCCGAGGTCCTTTCCAACCCTGATATTCTATGATTCTATGATATGATATTCTATGTAAGCTGCCTTACGTTGACCTAGCTCTGTAGAATAGACCAGGTCTTGGTTTTGGGTTGTCCCAGAGCAAAAATACCAGGATATTTGAAAACTTTTGCAATTATATATGGATTAATCATTTTTGTTGTATGAAAGAAGTTGTTTTGAAAGCCACTAGTATAGTTACTTTCTAAATCTTATTTTCACTGCAGAAACTTGCCATCTGCTATAGCACATTCTGTGCTATATTAAACAGTCAGCCTAGCTACTGCCTCTTCGGGAGGTGGATTAACTACAGTGACTGGAGATCCTCTCATTGTTGGAGTGAGTATGTGCACTGAAGCGGCCCGGCTGCAGTGGTTTAAATGTAGACATGCTCTTGCAGATGTAGTGCGCCAGGAGTTAAACCAGCAGCAGGAAAAGGGCTGCCATGTGTTCACACTGTCAGCTGCAAGTGCAGTGGTGTGGTCACATTTGCAGCACTTGGAGCAGCTTTTGGAGTGGTGCATTATGGACAGCTATCCCACAGAGTACCTCTTCCCATTCTGGTGCTGAGGCTTGTGGGAAGGAGGATGGGGGGCGCGGGGCATCCTGGGTCCTGTCCCAGTGCCCTGTGATGCATCGCTTCGCGTCCTGGCAGTCACTGTGCTTCCGGTCACATTTGGAGCCATCTTTCAACGGTTTTTGTTCTGCGCGCTCTGTCTTCCCTTTTGGTCTGCGGGAATGGATCCCGAACTGCTGAGGAATATGGGTCACCAGCACATCACGAATTGCAGTTGAGTTACTCCTTAAGCTACAAAGTGACAGTGAGGAGTCTGATGATGTCGACACGCTTAATGCATATGACATGAGATTGCTTGTGGCATTCACAAACGTGCTCACCACTGTGGAACGCTGCTTTTGGGCTTGGGAAACAAGCACTGAGTGGTTGGATCACATCGTCGTGCAAGTCTGGGATGAGGAGCAGTGGCTGCAGAACTTTCGGATGAGGAAAGCCACTTTAATGGGACTGTGTGCTGAGCTCGCCCCCACCCTACAGTGCAAGGACACGAGATTGAGAGCTGCCCTGTCTGTGGAGAAGCTCGTGGTGATTGCAATCTAGAAGCTGGCTACTCCAGACAGCTACCAATTGGTCACTAACCGGTTTGGAGTGGGCAAGTCGACGGTTGGAATCGTGTTGAGGCAAGTGTGCAGGGCCATTAATCACATCCTGCTCAGAAGAACTGTGACTCTGGGCAACAATGCGGCTTCAGCCCTGGCCCTTATGCGATTTGCCTGTGTGCAGCAATGGTCCCCTCCCCTGCCCCTCACGACACAGTGGTGCAGATATGTTAGCCTTACTGGGACAATGAGCACAGTGGCTCCACCAAGGAACCTGTGCAGTTGGATTGCCCTGTTTCTGCATGAGACCTTCGATGAGATCACTGAGGCCAATTACCGCAATATGTGAGAGTACATCAAAGCCCTATTCCACATCTAGGCATGCACGCAGCTCTAATCCTTCTTTCTGCAACCCTCCTCTCCCCAACAGCCTGCACCCAACAACTCCCTTCTCAAAATAAAAGCCGCTTACTGGGCACCTCCTCTGCTGTTTGTTCTTCCCCAAGCACCGTCTGCTGCGAATGGCTACCTTCCTCCTGGCTTGAAAACAGCTTCTGGCTGCATGCATCTATGGATGCTGGGCTGTTCTCTGGTTCTGGGCCCCCCTCCTCCTCAGCACCCTCGCTCCCGCTTTCCTCCTCCTGCCTTTGTTGCACTCTAGGCTGCCACGGCCTCTGAAGCATCCATGGTGCTCTTCGGAGTGGAGTTGGGGTCACCCCCAAGTATCTTGTCCAGCTCTTTGTAGAACCAGCAGGTTGTGGCGGCAGCTCTCAAGCGGTAGTTTGCCTCCCATGCTTTGTAGTAGGCGTTGGCTCCTTCATTTTAACCCTGCACTGCACTGTGTCCCGGTCATGGCCCCTTTTTGTCATGGCCCTTGATATCTGCCTGTAAGTGTTGTAATTCCCACAGCTGGTGTGCAGCTGGGACTGGACAAACCTCCTCCCCCCAAACGCTGATGTGGTCCAGTACCTCGCCATTGCTCTATACTGGGGATCGCATGGAGGCATGGTCACCTGGAAAGATGCTCTGAGAGCACTCAATGCCTTGCTGAGCAAACAGGAAGGGGACTTTCAAAATTCCCAGAGAATTTAAAGGGCAGGTCTGACGGTTGGTCACCTGAGGGCAGGGCAGTATACTACAAAGTGATAACCAGAGTGCCTAGAACAGGCATTGTGGGACACTTCCTTGAGGCCAGTCAGAGTGCATTAATAGACCAGGGCATCCACACTGGCACTGTGCTGCTCCAGCCGGGGCGCAGAAAGCTCTATGCTTCTCGTGGAGGTGGATTACCAGGGGTGCTCCAGCCACGGAGTCTGGGCGCTCTACGTGCCTTGCCAGTGTAGACACCTCAGGAGTTAGGGCACGCGGGGCTGATTTAATGCGCTCCAACTTACAAGTATAGACAAGGCCTAAGTAACTTAGCAAAGCTTACCTAGAATGAAGAAAATTGCTGTTAAGTCTTAGGTTGAATAGCCAGCAGTGTCTGCTATAAAACTGGCATCTGCATGTGAATCTGCTATAGATCTAAAAGCTGAAATATGTGAGATTGTAGTCTAGCTGCTGCTGCTGCTATTATTATTATTATTTATTATTGTATTAGGGCTGTTGATTAATTGCAGTTAACTCAACACGATTAACTCAAAAAAAGTAATTGCAATTAAAAAAAATAATCACTATTAATCACATTTTTAATTGCACTGTTAAACAATTAAAATACCGATTGAAATTTATTAAATATTTTTGGATGGTTTTTGTACATTTCCAAATATATTGATTTCAGTTACAACACAATACAAAGTGTACAGTGCTCACTTTATATTATTATTTCTGATTACAAATATTTGTACTGTAAAATTGATAAAAGAAAACGTATTTTTTCAATATGCCTGTAGTGCAATCTCTTTATTGTGAAAGCGCAACTTACAAATGTAGATTTTTTTTTTTTTTGGTTCCGTATCTGCACTCAAAAACAAAACAATGCAAAACTTTAGAGCCTACAAGTCCTCTCAGTCCTACTTCTTGTTCAGCCAATCAGATTGCTCAGAAAAACAAGTCTGTTTACATTTGCAGGAGATAATGCTGTCCACGTCTTCTTCACAATGTCACCAAAAAGTGAGAACAGGCGTTTGCGTGGCACTTTTGTAGCCGACATTGTAAGGTATTTACGTGCCAGATATGCTAAATATTTGTATGTCCCTTCATACTTCCGCCACCATTCCTGAGGACATGCTTCCATGCTGATGATGCTCATTAAAAAAACAATGCATTAATTAAATTTGTGACTGAATTCCTTGGGAGAGAATTGTATGTCTTCGGCTCTGTTTTACCCGCATTCTACCATATATTTCATGTTCTAGCAGTCTCGGATGATGGCCCAGCACGTGTTACTCATTTTAAGAACATTTTCGCTGCAGATTTGGCAAAACACAAAGAAGGTACCCATGTGAGATTTCTAAAGATAGCTACAGCACTTGACCCAAGGTTTAAGAATCTGAAGTGCCTTCCAAAATTTGAGAGGGACGGGTTGTGGAGCATGCTTTCAGAAGTCTTAAAAGAGCAACACTCCAATGTGAAAACACAGAACCCAAACCTCCAAAAAAAGAAAATCAACCTTCTGCTGGTGGCATCTGATTCAGATAATGAAGATGAACATGCATTGGTCCGCACTGCTTTGGATTGTTAACAAGCAGAACCCGTCATCAGCATGGACGACTGTCCTCTGGAATGGTGGTTGAAGCACGAAGGGACATATGAATCTTTAGTGCATCTGGCACGTAAATATCTTGTGGCACCGGCTACAACAGTGCCATGAGAACACCTGTTCTCACTTTCAGGTGATGTGAACAAGAAGCGGGCAGCATTATCTCATGCAAATGTAAACAAACTTGTTTGTCTGAGCGATTGTCTGAACAAGATATAGGACTGTATGGACTTGTAGGCTCTAAAGTTTTACGTTTTGTTTTTGAATGCAGTTATTTTTTTGTTCATAAACCTACATTTGTAAATTCAACTTTCAGAGATTGCATTACAGTACTTGTATTAGGTGAATTGAAAAACTATTTCTTTTGTTTTTTACAGTGCAAATGTGTAATCAAAAATATAAAGTGAACATTGTATACTTTGTATTCTGTGTTGTAATTGAAATCAATATATTTGAAAATGTAGAAAACATCCAAAAATATTTAAATAAATTGTATTCTATTGTTTAAGTGTGATTAATCGATTAATTTTTTAATCGTGTGATTAATCACGATTCATTTTTTTAATCACTTGATAGCCCTAATTATCATTTCTTATGTGAAGTGTAAAAGGTATATAGAATAAAATATCTTCGTTCTTAAGTATACTAATATTTAAAATCAATCATGAAAGTAAATGTCTGAAATGTATTTTTGAGCACTGTTGGCAAGGTTACAAACTGGAACTTTGAATCTATTCTTTGTTGGCTTTTAAAGAGCTTCAGTTAAGACTGGCAGAGTGACCCGAGTGACCTTATAGCTGTGAACTGGGCTTAATCCAAAGTCTCTAGCGGAGTTGTGCAAAAGCTGCAACCAAGGTTCTTATCCTTGCTGCATATTAACACGCTTTCTAGGTCCTTTAATCAAAAGCTGATGTAAAGATCAAAGGTGCACCCCATGAGTTCAGGCCAGCTTTATTGACCTTATTAGAACTTACGTTCCAAATTGAATCTGGGTGTGTAGTCATCTGGATGCTAGTCATTTGATTCCTGGCCATAAATTTTAAGGGTGGTGGGTTGGTTGTTTGTTTTTTTGTTCGGTTTTATTACACTTAACAAGCTCGGAATTACATTCATTTTCCGTTTGAGACACTGATAGCTGTTGCCAGCTCCTAAACCAGTATTAAACATGTAAGCTATTTAGTCACTTGTAAAGTACCTTGCGATGCATAATAGCAAAGATGCTACTTTTAGCTGCCTTTGCTAACTTATAATGGAGTAGCCAGTTCTTCAATGCACTCCTTTGGATCTTGCATAATGACAGGTTTCAGAGTAGCAGCCGTGTTAGTCTGTATCTGCAAAAAGAAAAGGAGTATTTGTGGCACCTTAGAGACTAACAAATTTAATTGAGCATAAGCTTTCGTGAGCTACAGGTCACTTCATCGGATGCATTCAGTGGAAAATACAGTGGGGAGATTTATATACAGAGAGAACATGAAACAATGGGTGTTACCATACAGACTGTAACAAGAGTGATCAGGTAAGGTGAGCTATTACCAGCAGGAGAGCCGGGGGATGGACTTTTGTAGTGATAATCAAGGTGGGCCATTTCCAGCAGTTGACAAGAACGTCTGAGGAACAGTGTGTGTATGTGGGGGGAATAAACATGGGGAAATAATTTTACTTTGTGTAATGACCCATCCACTCCCAGTCTTTATTCAAGCCTAAGTTAATTATATCCAGTTTGCAAATTAATTCCAATTCAGAAGTCTCTCGTTGAAGTCTGTTTTTGAAGGTTTTTTGTTGAAGAATTGCCACTTTTAGGTCTGTAATCGAGTGACCAGAGAGATTGAAGTGTTCTCCGACTGGTTTTTGAATGTTATAATTCTTGATGTCTGATTTGTGTCCATTTATTCAACTGCTGGAAATGGCCCACCTTGATTATCACCACAAAAGGTTCTCTCCCCCCCCCCCCCCCACCTGCTCTCCTGCTGGTAATAGCTCACCTTACCTGATCACTCTCGTTACAGTGTGTATGGTAACACCCATTGTTTCATGTTCTCTGTGTATATAAATCTCCCCACTGTATTTTCCACTGAATGCATCCGATGAAGTGACCTGTAGCTCACGAAAGCTTATGCTCAAATAAATTTTGTTAGTCTCTAAGGTGCCACAAGTCCTCCTTTCCTTTGGATCTGTTGTTCTTGAACATGAGTGAAATTCATAGCTGATCAGAGCTAATGATTAACAGTTTCTAAAGTTTTCATTGAGCATTTATCATGGATGGACAGAATGACACATCAGTGCCACGGTGTAACAAGAGGAAGACAAGGGTCAAATATAGGTAATTGCATATATTTATAGTAAAACATTAAGAATTGGTTGCTTCTGAGCCTTTTTAAATGCCACAAGTCAAAATTGTCAAACCCTTTAGATGTTGCCTATCTTCCACTCTTTTAAAAGGGACATGTGTGAATAGAATTGTGTGCAGTATTCACAGTTTTAGTGATTCTGGTAAAGCTAGATAAACTATTCTAAATTTGTGTGTCAGGTTCTTTACTGTGAGGTCTTACATAAATTTTTAAGAACACTTTCAAGTCATAAAGTTGTCTAAAACATTAAGGGTATTAGTTGCAAACAACTTAAGTAGAGCTGACAAGCTGTGATAACTTGAAGGAGGAAAAATCTGAAATGGTATTTTGAAGTTCTCTTTGAGGCATGCAGCAAAATCTTTCCTAAAGGAAACTTTTTTTTAAAACTGTCTTAAAATTCATGCAAATTGCCTCTCCTCTAGCTGAGTGAAACTTGCTTGTGGCATACGTACACATGCCAAGTATAGTTTTTGTGTAACACCAAATCATGCAGTACTTTCATTTTGCATTACTTTCGCAACTGAACACTTGTCCGGTCCAGCAGTTACAAATCAATACAGGGAAGGAATTGTTGATCTTGAGTGGTACATTTTCTTATGTTTTTTGAGTTTATTGCATCAGCCAGTTCTTTATTAACTACTGTTTAATTGAATTTCCTTTTTTCATTGTGAACTTTGCTATAACCTGAATAGGGAATTTACAGCAGCAGGTAAAATAGTAGCATTTTATAAGCTGAAAATCGTTGGCCCTGAAGAACTTTTGAGCAGTTAAGCCAACAAACTAGCACTGTTCAATAAAGTAAGACTGGAATTCTAGTTCAAAATGATTCCTTAATCCAAAGCAATAGAGCCAATAAGATGTGTGGCACTGATTGCATGGGAATTGGTAATTAGTAGAACAGTTACTGCCATTGAGGAGGGCACCCAGTTTCTGTAGTCTGTCATAGCCAAGTCTGTTGAATCTCTCAGACAAGTTGATAAGAAATTGCTTCTTTACAGTTGCAGCAAACTATCTCTTCCAAAAACCTTCACTGGCTACAGAATGGAAACTAGAATACTACAGAAATTGAATTTTCATGTAAACCATATTGTAATTTCCAAAGATATTGAAGAAAAAATTAAATTGCATAGGGAAGGAATCAGAATCATCATCTCCAAGATTGTTAAAATCTCCAGTTTGTAAAGACCTCTTTAGCAAAGCCATAATCTGCTTCTCCCATGTAAATAAGCTCCAAAAGATCTTAGAGCATACAATATTTCACAATGATTCAAATCTGTGGAGGATTGCACAGGTGGTGGATGTGGTCCAATCTGGGAAATGGTTCTGGGAAAAGCTTGGCATAAACCTAAACAAACAGCAACTCTGCGTTTGGAACAGTGGCCTTCTTGGGACAATGCAGAAGAACAGCTCCACAAATCCCAGAGCTGTTAGAAGTCCTATTATTGAAAGCTTTAATAATAATAGCTCTGAGATGGAAATCTGCCCACATGCCCATTCTTACTATGGGGGGAAAAACTGACCCTCCCAATATCAAATCCATGGATTACTATGCCATTTGGAGCGTATTTATTAAAAAACCTATTTTGCTTATATAAAAAAGAAGCTAGCCAGAAAATCATCTGCACTAGAATAACAAAATACAAAAATCAAAGAACATATGGTTAATTTGAAAATCACATATTAATCTGTTAACATAGGAATTGCCATACTCTAACAGACTTGTGATCCATAGAGACAGGTTACTAGACTAGGACACTGGCCAGACCAGATGCTTCAAAGGAAGGTGTAAGAATGCAGGCAGATGTGGGATCACCTGTGCCCCATGAAAGTCTCATTCAGCTCCCTAATCATATGGTTTAAATCCTAAAGCTTGCACTTTGTACCTACTCCTTTTGCAAGTAGCACTTCAGATTACTATCATTGAAAGATTAGACTTGAAGTCTTGATTTTCCAGACTGAAGTACAAATATACCAATGCTGCCATTATTTCACATTTAAAAAAACAATTGTGAATCTTCTAAATCACAAATACCTTTTATACAAATTGAGCTTTCTGTCCCTTCAGGTTGCAATAAAAGTTGTTCCAGCTCTGTTAGCCAGCATCCACTCTATAAAAGTACTATCCACTTGAATCTACAAAGAGCACTCAATGAGGTAAAGCGCTGTGTTTTAATGCAGGATCAAGTCTTTGTTACCAAGAGACTAGATAGCATGAAACAGTGTGACTGTCAGCTAGGACAGTTAATTTAGTTATTTATAGGGCTGTCAAGTGACTAAAAAAATTGATTCACAATTAATTGTGCAATTAAAAAAATTGTATTCTATTTAAATATTTTTGGATGTTTTCTACATTTTCAAATATATTTATTTCAATTACAACACAGAATACAAAGTGTACAGTGCACACTTTATATTTATTTTTGATTACAAGTATTTGCACTTGTACTTGCAAAAAAAAAAAAAAAGAAATAGTATTTTTCAATTCACCTAATACATGTACTGTAGTGCAATCTCTTGATAATGAAAGTTGAACTTACAAATATAGAATTATGTACAAAAAAACTTCATTCAAAAATAAAACATAATGTAAAATTTTAGAGCCTTTAAGTCCACTCAGTCCTACTTCTTGTTCAGCCAATCGCTCAGACAAACAAGTTTGTTTACATTTGCAGCCTGCTTCTTGTTTACAATGGCACCTGAAAGTGAGAACAGGCATTCTCATGGCACTGTTGTAGCCAGCATCGCGAGATACTTACATGCCAGATGCACTAAATATTCATATGCCCCTTCATGCTTCAACCACCATTCCAGGAGACATACATCCATGCTGATGACGGGTTCTGCTTGTTAACAATCCAAAGCAGTGCGGCCCAACGCATGTTCATTTTCATTATCTGAATCAGATGCCACCAGCAGAAGGTTGATTTTCTCTTTTGGAGGTTTGGGTTCTATGTTTCCGCATCGGAGTGTTGCTCTTTTATAGCTTCTGAAAGCATGCTCCACAGCCTGTCCCTCTCAAATTTTGGAAGGCACTTCAGATTCTTAAACCTTGGGTCAAGTGCTGTAGCTATCTTTAGAAATCTCACATGGGTACCTTCCTTGTGTTTTGTCAAATCTGCAGCGAAAGTGTTCTTAAAATGAACATGTGCTGAGTCATCATCCGAGACTGCTATAACATGAAATATATGGCAGAATGTGGGTAAAACAGAGCAGGGGACATACAATTCTCCCCCAAGGAGTTCAGTCACAAATTTAATTCATTGTTTTTTTTAATGAGCGCCATCAGCATGGAAGCTTGTCCTCTGGAATGGTGGCCGAAGCATGAAGGGGCACATGAATGTTTTTAGTGCATCTGGCACATAAATACCTTGCAATGCCAGCTACAAAAGTGCCATGCAAATGCCTGTTCTCACTTTCTGGTGACATTTGTAAATAAGAAGAGGGCAGCATTATCTCCTGAAGATGTAAACAAACTTGTTTGTCTTAGCGATTGGCTGACCAAGAAGTAGCACTGAGTGGATTACTAGGCTCTGAAGTTTTCCATTGTTTTGGTTTGGAGTGCAGTTATGTAACAAAAAAAAAAAAATCTATATTTGTAAGTTGCATTTTCATGACAAAGACTGCACTACAGTACTTGTATGAGGTAAATTGAAAAATACTTTTTTGTTTATCATTTTTACAATGCAAATATTTGTAATAAAAATAATATACACTCCTTTTCTTTTTGCGAATACAGACTAACATGGCTGCTACTCTGGAACTTTGATTTCAGTTACAACACAGAATACAATATATTTGAAAATGTAGAACAACATCCAAAATATTTAATACATTTAAATTGGTATTCTATTATTTAACAGTGTGATTAAAACTGTGTTTAATTGTAATTTTTTTAAAATTGTGATTAATTTTTTTTTTTAGTTAATTGCGTCAGTTAACGGCAATTAATCAACCAGCCCTAGTTATTTACCTTGCAATCATCACCATGGGCTATGAGTATCTTTGTGGTGAGCTGTATAGTTCTAATTATTTGAAGACCTTTGTTGGTATGGACACTGAGCTACATATTTAAAGGACGTTATGTTTTTGTAAGGCTGCTCATTTTCTTTGGGGGAGAGGGATGGAGAAGCATCTAATTAAGTTTTTTGAACTTCTGTAGGTTGGAGAGCACAAACTTGCTAATAGAAAGATTCTGAAGTCAGCCCTATAATGAGGGGCTCACTAAATTTAGCCATCTGTATGTAGCTGTAAAAAGATCAGGATGGTAGAGGTGTCTGCAACATGGAATAGTTCATTATATATTTTGTTGGCCTTGTTGCAACTTTAAAAGCTTGAAGTGTTAAGTGTCGGTGCAGCTGTTCTGCTGTAGTGTAGACATAGCAAAAGAGAAAAGCAAGTAAACTTTTCTGCACCAAATGGAAGATGCAAGAAGTTTAGGGTCCCATTTCGATTTTGAAAAAAGCATACTTTATGTATGCATTTTGTGCACTTTCTCTATGGAAAGGGCTATGTCATCTTGTGCAGTACTGCATAGCCATCCATTAGACTTTGGATGATGTTTGAGCTATATATGCAAGCCATCTCACTTATTAAAATAATGCAAGTTTTAATGCAGATGGAACACTACACAGTCAGCAGTAGAGGCTGCCTCCATCAGGACGTAGGAAATGGTTAGCAACCTGCCATAGACAAATTAATAAACGATATGCTCATATTGATCCCAAAAGCCACTGCCCCGATTGCATAGGACCTTCTCTTGCCAAGGTACATCAACTGAATTGCCAAAAACTGTGATTATGCTACTACTATTCACTGCACCAGAGAGCTAATGATCTACAAGAGACTTTCCAAAAAATTTTAGAATATGATCACACACTCAGTATACAAAATGCAAATGCAATAAAAACTCTGAAGTGGGATTTTCTTTGTACTTCCTAATTGAGATGACCGAATGATGCAGAGAAGTTACATGCTTGCCCAAACTTGAAGGAAACCAGGTTTGTACTATTACAGTAGAGAAAAAGGTTTGAGAAGCTACTTGTAGAAAAAAGTTGCACATGGTTGTAAATATAAGTATGTGTTATTAACATGTCTGCTTGGTGCTACTCTGGCATACTTCCTCTGTTTGATACCTACCAGATGCATGGAAACTTTGACTGTTCGTATCCGTACTTGTAATAAGTTCATGAGAGCTAGTCCATAACTTAGAGAATGACACAGCCAAGTTACTTCTTTTTTCTGGAAGTAGTCCATGCTTCTGGGACCATGAAGACCCTACTTGAGTTTAGTGTACTGCCTTTCCAACCCTTACCAGTCCTGCAAGATGAGGGCTAAGAAACCCAAATCTGGTTCTGAGACTGGTAGCCTTGTAATTTGCATGCTCTTTATCATGAATATTTACTTCAGTTTAAATTATGATCACCTGAGAAGAATTCAAACAAGCTGGAGATAGAAAAGTTTAGTGCTGAGGAGGGACATTACCATGAACTCTAGAGGTGACACCTGTGAGAAGTACTGGATCAGAAGCACTGGCGCTCCACCCAGGAATTTTATAAAGAAATTAAATGCTGGCAACTCACAAACAGATTAAATATCAGCAATAATAAATTGCCTGTTAGTAATGCACTTTGCCATTTGAGACAGAGACTGAAAGGAACCAAGTACAAGAGAATTTCACATGTTTTCACTCTTTACACAGATTTGTGGCGTGAAACTGCGTGCCACTGATTAGGCAAGTGTGGTAACGATGGGAATCTGCTGCAGGATTTCCAGTCTTTGAACTCTGTCACACTTAATTTTGTAGTGTAGACATATCCTAAGTCAACTTAAGTTGACGTACAGCCACAGCAGTAATTAAAGGGGTGTTCCATGTCCACACTAATGCTCCTTCTTTGCACCCTCACCAAGAGTGCTTCCACTGCCTTAACCCCCAGCCCAGGGCTGACAGTTGCAGGCCCCCTCATCCTGGGGCTGACAGCCAACAGGCAACGTAAGTAACTCAGTGTCTATCCTAAAAACATCGACCTAAGTGCTACCTCTTTCGTGGAGGTGGAGTTAAGTCAATGTAGTGGGTGATTTATATCTTTGGGAGCTACATTTTAGTGTAGACGCTTACACAGGTCTACGTAAGGCAGCTTATGTTGACCTAACTCTGTAGTGTAGACCTGGCCTTACACAAATTAGTAAAGTTAAACCTGTGCATAAGTGTTTGCAGGATTGGGGTCCAAGTAGGTAAGAGCATAATACCTAGGACTGAAAGTCCAGTTGCTATAGGAAGCTTTCCACCAGTGAATAGGGTCATAAACTTTAATTTTTGCCTAGTATAAGATTTAATTTAAAAAACCCAACTCTTCTGCTCACACTTGGCTTATTGAGGAAACCAGGCATTTTGTGATTTTTAACACTGGAAGAACAAATTGTTTAAGCAATATGGGTTTTCATATTTATACTTAAATTTCATTTCTCATGCATTCATTTTGAGGTTTAGGAGAACATGGATTCATGTAGCATTTCCAAGGAACACACTCATATAGGAACAAATTAGTGTGCTTTTACTACGGTTGACTGTCTAGTCATACTCTATCTGGAATTGGTGTGTAATTCTCTCTACAGTGTTTGGGGGAGATGGATGAGGCGGCTGGTGGGCATAGTAGTTAAACCAATGAGCCCACTTTTCCGAAGTGGCTGATTTGCTTTAACTATGTCTGATCTGAGGATGTTTTGAAAATGTTGCTCATAGAAGCGTACCTGATTTGAAAGTGTTTTGGAGATGAAAAGCACTAAATCATCCTCATCGGGGCTGTTAAAGTGTGGGAAAGTCAGACGTAGGGAAACTTTGGCTTGATAGTTGGAGAAAATGCAGGTGACATCTAACTTATAAATAGTAATAGAAATCTAATGTTCTGTAATTTAACATTGCTTCAGTATTCAAGTTACTTTGCTTATTTCCTCTTTCAGTTGTCACTTTTAAAAAATTATCCTTACTTTGCTCTGGCCACTAATATTTCTTGACGTGTTCGGTCTTAGAGAGAAGGAACCCTCTGTTCCTAGCACAAATACACAATTGTTGATTAGAAAATTCCTTCTTACTGTAGTTGCTATTTTGTACTATTACTTTTATAACTTTATCATTTATAAAATTGAAGCCTGCCCTGTTGAGACGCTACATCAGAATCACATTCTGTATAATATTGTGGAGAGAGATTCTGCTAATGGTTTCCTCAATAAATCCTGACTTACCATTATAGCTTATAAGGATTAGCAAGATTTTCAAACTGATAACTCCTACAGAAATAAATGACTCGTTATAATGTGTCTTGCATTTTTTTGTGTGCTTATACTGGTACTGAATATAATAAATCCCAATTTTAGCATGGATGCATGAGATAGTGTTGTATCCAGTACACCCTCATTATGACCAAGTATTTGGTTTTTTTTAAAGCAAAGTTTGAGCTACATATAGGGAATGCTCTAGTTGCACCAGAACATCGTCCTATGGTACTAAAGTGAAATTTGGGTTAGAAAGAAGCAGATCTCAAATCTGGGATTATTGGTGTTTGTTGTTTTACAGATGGGGTCGAGGATTTGGTCTGTTGGGTTCCATCTTTGGAAAGGACAGTGCAATAAATCAGCCAAACAGTGTCTTTGGACTTGTATTTTATATACTACAAATGTTACTTGGTAAGTATTTAACTTTGTTTATGATCTAATTGATATAAACATTGCTAAACCTGGATGAAACCATGATAAATTGCACTGGTGCAAGTCACAATTTACACCAGTCTAGCTGTCCAGCCACAGTGGTAGCTCTAAAACTCCTAATAACTTCAAGAGTTACTTTGCTTGCTTGCTTTTAGTATTCTTCTATATCATTAATATGAGCACTGGCACAAAGACTGCATGTGGCAAGCAGGCAAACAAGTGAGATAAGATATGTGACTAGTAACACGTGCAAACCCATCTCTGCCCGGCAATCTGATCTAAAACCAATGAAAATGTTCATAGATCTAACCTGATCAACCGGTAACTTTCCCATAATTCAGGAACATGAAAGATGATGATACCACCACCCACACTACTGATCAAAAAAGAACTGCAATACAGAACCTAGAAACTGCGCTCCAAATTGTGATTTGCAACCAGCATGGACTCATGGTATTTTAAGCAGAGCTATATGAATACAAACTCACTGAATAGAAATAGTTAAAATTTTAGTTCTTTCTCAGTTTTTTTGCTTAACTATGGAATGAGGGCATTAAAGTAGCAATAATAACTTTTGTCTTTTGTTGCAGGTATGACAGCAAGTGCAGTAGCAGCTCTAATCCTCATGACATCCTCCATAGTGTCAGTAGTAGGGTCACTGTACCTGGCATACATTCTGTACTTTGTGCTGAAGGAATTTTGCATTATATGCGTCATCACATATTTGCTGAACTTCATTCTCTTTATCATCAACTACAAACGACTAGTTTACTTGAATGAGGCCTGGAAACGGCAACTCCAGCCCAAACAGGAATAACACGTTTGAACTTTTGACCGATAGTCTGAAGACCTGACTTCCATTTAAGTTTATTTTGCAGTAATTTTTTATTTTTCATATCAGACACTTTTCCCAAGAATCATAACTGATATTTTTAATAACTGTAAATTGGAAGGGGCCCTAGATAATTTCTGTGCTAATCTTCAATTTAAATATGGCTACAAAAGAGAAAGCTCTAATACAATCAAAGACAAGCTTTAACTTTACTTTGAAGAAATTTCTTAGCCACACAAAATCTAGACTCCTTGTAACTTGTAAAGTGGGTAACGCTAGAAAATATCCTGTGTATAAATTCAACTTCAGATATGATGAGATGTGATCATGACATTTAAATATCCTAGAATAGAGGTACCATATTTAATGTTGCCATGTTTACAGTATGTGTATTACATTTTTAGCAGATGGACTTAAACATGTAGATCTGACTAAAACATGATATTGTAAATAACTAGAAATATTGGATCCATTCCTGCAGAACTCACTGTACAGTCAATTTTGTTAGTGTAGCAACTTTAAGAATGTTCAGCTTATAGTTGATTGATTGAAATAATGGAAGGAATGAGCCCATATAGTGTCTTGTGAGAAGCACTAGTAGTAATCAGTACAGAAATACAAGTGATGTTACCTTTGCTCCATCTTTTTTTCCCCTATTAATGAAAATGGAATTAAAGCTAAAACTTCAGGTATATCCAGTAATGAAACTGTAATTTAATATCCGTACAGAATGAAGACTCTTTAACATAGCCTGCAAAAAGCCACCATTGGGAAATTTAATACAGAAAGGCGTGGGAGGTGGTATGCTGAAACTGGAGAAATCTTATATAAGAGTATCTGAGTAGCACTTCTTGGAATGGCTTAATTTTCATGCAGATCTGTTTTTCATTTTAAACTGGTGTCAGACAGCCCAACGCAGTGTTACCAACAACAATCTGACATTACATTGAAGGCTGCAAAACAGAATTGTAATTTACAGTGGGTACCAGAGACTTACTGGGCTAGCTGAGTAATGCACTGACTGAACAGAAATTTCACTGATCTTTTTCAGGATCTTTGATTTGTGTTATATTTAGAAATGAACTTTAGAACTGACACGTATTGGCCTTTCAAGGGGTCTTATCTGTTTGAGTGGGATAAGTAGGTAAACATGCTCTTGAAAATGAAACACAGTAGTGCTATCATTGCTCTTTCTAATAACTATTTTTATAAAGTAAACAAAATTGTAAACAGTGTGTCTACGCTCAATATATCCTGAAGTAGAATGTTGAAAGTGCCTTCTGTCTTAAATTCGTAAACCAAATATTTTGTGTGTTGAACTTGGCAGGCAGAAGTGTCCTTGCTATTTAACAAATAAACTTACAGTATGTAGAAAAGTATTCTATGGTCCATTTTAGTCCTTAGAATGAGAAGTGGTAGCAATATTATTGGTTCCTTAAGCCAGTGTGTTAGACAGACATGTAGGGCTGATAACCTGATACTTCATTTACCCTCAAACAAGCTAAATACCGTATTCTCTGAAACTTGGTGAATCCAAAATACATTGATTCAACAGTTTCCAATCACTGGTGCCATGCCTTTTCTTCCCTCATGTCAGCTAGATTGAACTAGATCATTTAAAGAACACATCTTCAGATTTAGAAGCAAGTTTAGTTAATTCTACTAAATATGAGTCTACTTAAGGGACACTGTTCTTATGTGTTGTACTGTAAAATGAATTAAAAACACTAAAGGGTTGAAAATAAACTTAACTGTGTGAAAGTATGATGTATAATAGTGATAATAGATATTTAGGATGAATTCACAACAGTATTTAAATTACTGTTGAGGTAAATTTCTGATTCTTACCCTGGAAGTAGGTGGAGATTTGATTTATGGATGGAGTTCTATGGTATGAGTAACATCTGTTACATGTTACACTAAATAACTTGTCTCTTTTTTTGTCTAACAACGCTAGACAATGTAGTCATTAAATACATTTTGTATTGACTAGAGTAGAGCTAAAGCTTGTCTTGATGTTTAGTTCTCTCAAATGCCTTGAACTTTGACATGAGCAACTTTAAACTGTGTACCTCAAAGCTTTACCCTCTCCTGGTTCAAGGTTTGGGGAAATACCACTGTTGAATCTGTTGTATGGATTTATTTTGATACATTCATGTGATCTGCTACACTAAGGCATCTCTTCAATGAAAGAAAAAGTGAACATGGGCTGCTTGAAATGATTAGTCACAATGCTAATATCTGAGAATAAGCAGCAGTGGAGACAAGTATAATAAGTATTATTTGGTCTAATTAATGACTTAATGCATAAAACCCCAAAAACCATCCGCTGAAAATATAGGTATTGACTGTCTTCACTGTGTCCTTGTGCTTAACTGTGCGGGCACAGTCTGTAACTTTAAAGTTTGTTCAGCAGAATCATCTGGGGCCAGATTTGCAAAAGGCACCCGGCCTGCAGCCCCCATTTGCGTGTATATCAGGCTTGGCCTCCATAAGAGTTTGCCACGATGCTGCGTGCAAACCCTTGCAAATCTGACCCTTAATTTTAAATCCTTTTTCTTGTGTGCTTTTCTAGCGTTTACTTTATAATTCATCCTAACGTGGAAATAACACTTGCTAGAAATGACCCCTTCCTCTTCTCGTGTTTCTCTTTTGTGTCAGAGAAAATGCAATTTGTGTGAATAAAGGACAAAACAATTAGATTCTTGGTAGACACTGCCCATACTTGACCTCTCTTCTTTATTGCTGCCAATGAGAGACAGCATTTTTCTTCCAGTAAAACAGCTCAGGTCATAATTAGTAATGTGCCAGGTATCAGACTAGTACTTAATCCATCTCTCCGCCCCTACCCCCCAACCAGAGTAAATGTCATGCCAAATGTACTAAAATATGCTAATTTGAGCTTTTTCAAATTAAAGGTAACTTCTGGTAAACTTTCATGGAAAGACTGGGGTACAAGAATAAGGCAAAATGCTACCTAGTATCCAGACTTAAAAAATAAACAAACAAAAAATCTCCATCCCAACTGTGGCTTCAGCACTCATACCATTTTGTGCTTTCTTCAAAACACAAAAGCTGTTCAAAATTTGGACTTCTACCCTTTCAGGTTTTGGAGGGTGATAAGAGGAGAGGGAAAAGAATCGAATCCCAAGACTTGCTTAGAAAGCAAACATTCCTGAAAAGGCTTCTTACTGTAAGGTATTGGCTACAAGAAGGCCGATGAAACATTTCCCACCATTTTAAGTATCAGAGGTGAGAACAAAACTCTCCATTTAGAGGAGAGAAATTTCTGTATGCTGTAGTACTCGTCTTCTACTGTACTAAGTCTCTAATAGGTCTTGATTGGTCAAAACGGATGGTTAGGTGCTTCAGGAGGCAAGTGTGGCTCCTAATTTGTTTGAACTAAACTTAAATAAACAATCTGATAAAACTTGACTTTGGTTCAGCCAACATTGTTTAAACATGATCTAGACAAAACTAGTCCAAAAAAAGTGAAGTATTCTGTTACCGTAAAACTGTATTAAGCATGGCCTAAATATTAGGTGTGTGTTCTGTATAGTATGTTCCATCTAATATTTATTACTAGTGCTTTAAACTCCAGAGTAAACATCCATTTAAAGTGGAGTCATTGGGCAGATGTTCCTTTTATCAAGTATGGGTTGAGATACTCTATATCAGAGGTTTAGAATACAATTTTGCTAACAGGTAAAGAAAACTAATGTAAATATATAAATGTTTATTTGTTGCACAACTTTTTTTGGTAAAAAAATAAATGTAGAAATGACCTGTGGGCGTCTTGCTGCAATCATTCTTACACTGCAGTAGTGCCGCTCAGACAAAGAGCTTGAATGAACCTGACGAGAGGCCTTTTTGGACTCTGTCAGAGCCTTAGAAACTGGTTTTAAAGCCAGCACTGTAATCTTGTTTGTAGAAATGTTCTCAGTTGTGATTTCTTTTTTCAAAAAGAAGATGTATGTTAGCAGTAGAAGGTTGAAGCACTGAGTCCCCAGAGATACTAGTGCAGAAAATTCCTGTAGCTTCATGTATTGCTGAATGTTGTGTGCACATGGGTACGTAAAGGTTGAGCACCATTGACTTAAGGATTTACTGTTTACAGTTCTTCAAGCAACATGCAAACATATTTCTAAGTGTGTTATTTTACTCACTGCCTACTGTTGTTAGGTGTGAAGATCTGCTTTAACTCCACTCTGACAATGTCTCAGTATTCTAAACCTGCAGTATGTGTTCCTGTTTTTTGTTTAAATTTGCAATGAGCTGTGGAGAACTTAAGCAGGAAATGACTCTCCTTGACATGCGTGCTTACCACACAAATGGATGTTGAACCCTTAACCATCTGTCTTGTTGGAGTGAACAAAAGTGTAGCTTTTTCTACTGAAATTGCAAGTCCTGTGCATATTGTCGGGATCTGAGTCCTAGTTTGTAATGCATTAACCATGTCAAATTTGTCTCTGTATCTTGATGTGACAGCTGTTGGTATGTCATTCTGTCAGTGTTGAAATGGGGAAAGAAACTTTAAAAAAAAATAATTAAAGTTTAGAAATTACCAAGTTTTTAAATGACTTTCAAACGCTGGTAATGGGATTAATATGGTATTCAGTAAAGTACTGGATAACATTTGAGTGACTGCTTTTTAACATGGATAAACTTTTTTATATTCTGAGTTTTAGTTAATTAGGAAATCTGTAAAATTTAAGTAAGTATGCAATGTAAACATGACATACTCATAGTCTGGGTTTTCTTTTGGAAACTAAAAGAAAATTGTTCTGAGTTCTGTAGTGAGTGTTTCTTTCCTTTTTTATTGCTGCATGTGTTGGTTAGAATTGCCCTTGGCTTCTAATGTGTTGCTTCAAGAGTGGAAGAACACTCTGCTACCATCCAAACCCAATAAATAGTGGCCACTATTTTCTTTTCTTTGTATATGGGCAGAAATTTAAGTCCCTTACGTCAGGCCATAAGGAGACATTTGCATAAAGGAGAACCATAAGTGATGGTATTCTTAATCATTCTGGTCAGGGGATGGTGTGCAGAAATGGGGACACCCATGCAGGTTAATGCATATCAATTACTATCCAAAATCTAGTAAGCAACCACTGTTCCAGAACATGGATCTGGCAAGGTGATGCTGCTGTAGGACTAGACTTACAATCTTTGTGTAAAAAGAAAAGGAGTACTTGTGGCACCTTAGAGACTAACCAATTTATTTGAGCATAAGCTTTCGTGAGCTACAGCTCACTTCATCGGATGCATACTGTGTGCATCCACAGTATGCATCCGATGAAGTGAGTTGTAGCTCACGAAAGCTCATGCTCAGATAAATTGGTTAGTCTCTAAGGTGCCACAAGTACTCCTTTTCTTTTTGCGAATACAGACTAACACGGCTGTTACTCTGAAACCAATCTTTGTGTAAGAAGTTTTTATAACTACCTCCACTATACTAGCTTCACTGAGACTGGATTGTAGCCAATAAGGTAAGGCTGGCACCCTGAATTTGTTATAAGATAGATGAATCTGGATATCTAACTTCAACAAATCTGTCTACCCCAAAAACATTGAGGGTGCTACAGTATCTATATTTCAACCCAGTGTTAAGTGATAGTGCTCAGGTCAGACTTGGACAAAGTTAACCTATCTACTGAGAATACTACTACGGTTTGACCTCCAAATGTGAATTAAGCGCCTCCAAGCTGAAAGTCAGGGCTGCATCTCATCCTTGTAGTCCTAGGAGAGAAGTTCATACTTAAAAGAACTGGAGCTGCTATCCCTAGGTATGTCTATTTATGTCTGACTGGCATGGTAGGGTAGAAGCCACTGTGGTACACTGAAACAACCTAATGTAGTATAGATTCCATACTAACTAGAATTAGTTGTGTACCCTTATAGCAGAGCAATCCTAATCAATTACAGTACTCATTCTGAGGCACCAGAGGGTAGAGGGGAAATGGTGATTCCTTCAGAACGTAGCTAACCAGAAATCCATTTTCAGGGATAGGGTATGAAAACACTACAGTGTTAGAAATCCGGAGAGCTAATGCATGTCTCCCAATCTACCTCTCTCAAATACGTTAGTTATTAAGAACGTTAGGTATCCACTTTACCACCTGCAACCATACAGCCTATTGATTACTAATTTTCTATGGATATATTTCAATTTGCCTGGTGGTGTGTATTAAACAGAACCCATGGTATGGAAATATTTTTATTTTAGTACTATTTCAAACACACTGCACTAATTCTGTAATATTAGATTTCAGTAAAATGTAAATATTAAGCAAAATATTATTTAATGAATCATCTGAGCTTAATACCCACTCATAAATTGTAATATGTCAGTGTTGGACGGAGACAACTGGATTCATTTGCAAGCTTCCAATATCTATCTCTTAGGACAAATGCAGCTGCCTTTGGTTGTCGTTGACGGGTAAAGATCCCCTTCTTATTCCCTAAAACACGACTGGTTGCTGTAGATATAAAAAGTCATAAAATAAAGCAGGTGTTTTACAGAAGAATCGCAAAATAAAGCATCTGTGTACAGAGTAAGACACCTTTCTTTCCCTGCGGTAATCAACGTGACATGACTAACTCCTCAGCCAAAGGGAAAGAATGTTAGCAGCAGCTTTTCACAACCAAGTTATACAGAAGAAACTTAAGTCACCACCTTCCTACATATGGAAGATGATTATTGTTACGCTGGCTTCGTTAAAACTGATTTAGCTTAAACCACTATGCACTTACATAGGTTCATAGCTGTCCAATGAGTTGTAAATGGCTTTAAGTGTGCATATGAATGGGCTGTGTTGCTTTAATTAAATCAATTTTAATTAAGCTGGTGCTTAATAGTCTATGACCAGTCTTATCTTAAATAGCTGGGGGTTCTATTTGTGCTCTATTTCCACAGTTAAATCTCACTGAAGAACTTTACTTTGATACTCAATTAGATTTTCTTCTTTCTTCACCTTTAGGCCTGGTCTATACTGGCGGGGGGGGGGAAGGATCAATCTAAGTTATGCAACTTCAGCTATGTGAATCATGTAGCTGAAATCGACATACTTAGGTCGACTTACCGGGGTGTCTTCACCATGGTGAGTCGACTGGTGCCGCTCCCCCATCGACTCTGCCTGCGCCCCTCGTGGCGGTGGAGTACAGGAGAGTGCTCAGGGATCAATTTATCGCATCTGCTCTCGATGCGATAAATCGCTGCCTGCCGGATCAATCGCTGCCCGCCAATCCGGTGGGTAGGGAAGACATACCCTTACCCTGCATTCCTTTCCTTTCCCGCTGTTCATGCCCTTTTGTCCACCTTACTAGTCTTTTTTGTTCAGTTTTTAATCATACCAGTCCAAACAACAAATCTTCTCCAAGTGACCTCCAGTTCCTCCATGCTGCATGATGTGTATGGAGCCCAAAGCTGCAGTGATTTGCCATTGCAAACTTTGTCTAATTGCCTTTCCACTCTTCCTTTTGAATCGGTATCTTTTCCCCCACTACTCCTAATTTTTTTACGCCCATGTCTGTCTGGTCTCTTTAGAGCCTTGTATCTCACATGCGCTTTACTTAAGTCACTGAAGATAGCACCTGTTGAACAGATTCCTACAGAATTCCACCCAGGACAGTGCTCACGCTGCCCATCTCTGAGTCACACTTGTAACGCCAACAGATTCTCTGTACTCTGGCTTAAGCTCTGCCCTGGGAACATACGAGACTGATCATGCACCAGTGGTGGAGATAGTAGCATATAAGATCAATCACTTTTACCATCATGGCATCTAGCCCTGCTGTGCAGAGCCTCTGTGCCTCCAGCCAGAGAAGCTGCCTGCGCTGTGCTTAATGCAGTTTGCCAGTGTAGGTGCAGTGATGGGAGTTACTTTTGAAAGACCTACAGCAACTTGGAGCAGAATTTAGAAAGTAAAAACGGATAGTTGAGGCTGAGCATTTGGGAGGATGGGGAAGAGGAGAGGGTGGAATGAGCAGTGAGTCCCTCGACAGACCTCACTTGCGTTCTGTCGTAGTGCACCGTCTCCACAAACTGGTGATGAAGGTGCTCCTACAGCACTTCTCTTAGTGGGTGGGACGCTTTGTAACTCAACCCAGCCAAAGGAGAGAGACCATTCAGCATAGGAAATGCTGCTTTGTGATTAGGTCCTAGCCAGAGACTTGACTTGGTCATGGAAAAATGTCACTTTTCCCCCTGCCTTAATGCAAGAGTTTAGACATGAGCCAGCTTGTTTGGAACACAACCCATTTCTAGAGAAACAGCAAAAATAGAATATTTCCATTTCTTACTAAGTCGTCATTTTAATGAACTTTGCCCGAGTCTAAAGCATCAGAGCCAAGTGGCCTAAATTCTAGCTACATTTCAATGAGTAGCTGTAATGGAAGAGTAGAGAGATTATCCTATTCAACATCCAACTTTGTGACAAGGTTGTGCTCTCAGTCCTAAATCAACTAACATCTAACGGTGCTGACGCTGGAGAAATAAAGGGACCAAGCTGTGGGAGTTGGCTACAGAGGGTGTTTCTGAAGTTCTTCGTGAAAAGCATGAAGTGTTCTGCATGCCACATAAGGGAGCTTTGAACACTTCAGCTGACCACACAACAGCTGCCGAAAGGACAGACTTATCTTAATTTTTACAGTAAGGGGAAATGCTTGACTGTTTTGCATTTTAAGAACACAGCAGACACTGTAAAAGTCAGTGATCTCCTTCTACACCCACAGTCTGGCTAGAGTACAGCTTTAGCCCCCGTGTTTGTGTATGGGGTGGGGGAGGGATAGTTCTATTTTGTAGTGTAGCTATGACTCTCCCCAGCTGCTGAAAGACTTGAGCAGTTTGTTTAGTGTGCACTGAACAAAGGTACTATTTTTATAACGAGATATGACTAGGCTGCCGTTGATCTGCTTATGGTGCTCATGTCTTCTTCACAATTCCCCGGAGAGAGCACATTTTCCAGAGCTGGCAGAGAAAATGAAGTTAAAGGAAGCTTTTGGGATAGATGGTTGTGCTAGGCATCTTTGCCTCTTTCTGAGCCAGTAGCCTGATACTATAGTACTCGCTTCATTCTCCCCCCCACCCCCGAAAAAAGCTGTTCATGTGGAAGAAAGTGACAAGGGAACTTTTAAATAAGTTATGCTGCATTTAACCATCTTCAGTGCCACATATACGAACTAGGTTGTCTAGAGAATCTTGTACTCTCAATTCCGTAACATGATGTGCGGAGAAAATACTTACCTTTACATTGCAGCTTAAATCTATAATGGAATCCCAGCCTACCTTGATCTGTCATAAAATCAGCAAAGTTCCAGATGAGCTCGCCAATCACATAGTCCTTTCTCTTTTTGTCAAAGACTGAATGGTATTCCTTTAGCACAGCCTTTTGGTATTCCTCGCTGAACATAAGAGGTGGGTCCTGTAACCAAAGAAGGGAGAAAAGACTCAAACATAGGACATAGCAGGTGTCAGCAAAGGTTTTCGATTGACTTTGCATATGAAGAGAGTTGTACAGTTATTCATTCGCTTCACCCACTGCTGAATTATGGGATGTGATGCCTACTTAACAGAGGCTAGAAGTACCGAAGAAGGGTATCTAATTGAAACTGCCAGGGGAAGTTTAGATAGGTAGAAGATGAATTCAACACTATGTTGGCAGTTCCTTTTTGATTCGTAGGGGAGAAACTAGTAACATATTTTTTGATTGATCAACTTCTGAATGTACTTCCTGGCAACGGCTTTTAAAGTGCTACATTTGAAGTGAGCTGTAGCTCACGAAAGCTTATGCTCAAATAAACTGGTTAGTCTCTACGGTGCCACTAGTCCTCCTTTTCTTTTTGCGGATACAGACTAACACGCTGCTACTCTGAAACCTACATCTACATGGTTTCTCCGAAGCTACACAATCGAATCGCCCCATAATGAACGGACGTTTCTCCCCAGCACCGTACCTTCCTGTCTGCTGAATATTCTCCACAAGTGCCAAAGCACTGAGAGAATATTCCAAGTTGTATCTTCTGAAGGCTTGACCACAAAAGTGTAAATCAGTGAGTGAACTGTAGCCTAAATGTCAGTGATTCAGCTTAAAGGGAAAACTGCAACATCGCATAAGAGCCAGTTAATGAGTTACACTGTGTAAACCAGTCTATTTTAAGCAGTGTTGTAAGTAAGGAAAACAGGAGGACTAGCTACCACAATCAGAATGTTAAGTTTGACAGGTCTTCAAAGGGGCAAAAAACAATTATAGAAGGCTAGTGGCTCAGAGATTAGGGAAATGTATTAGTGGCTTGCGGCATACAGCAGTGCTTTTACTTAAAGAACTCATCTCCTCAGGTGCCATCTTAGCCCCAGTGAAATCAAGGGCAGAACTCGCTGACTTCAATGGGGCCCAGTGTTTCAACAGTAGAGTCCAGTATAATTTGCGTGGCAGCTGAGGAGTATATTTCACATTGTGTCTAGCGTGTCTCAGAATTAAGGGGTCAGTACATTTCATGGGTTGGTTGGTTGTGACTGACCCTCCCTCCTTGACTGGCACTGTGTTTCCCAAACTGGCACAGCTACGAAACTCACATTGTGAAGCCCAGCAATCGAATCTGCTCCATATTCGCTCTGGATAATTGGCTTTTGGTAGGTTTCATACCAGCCCTCAAACTGTGTATTGAGTTGCAGCTGAATAACCTCCAGATGGCCGGCGTCATGGTACCAGGAAAAGTAGCTATTTACGCAAATTACATCCACGTATGGAGCCTAAAGAAATAATGTAGAGTAATATTTGTAACAACCCCCAAAGTAACCTACGTATATTCACAAGGCTACATCCCTCTCTGCTGTAGTTCTACTGACCTAAGTTGTTACACGTAGGATCAATTTGGCCCACAGCATTTTAAAACAAAAATGAGACTGCCCACCACCCACCCTATTCCCAGAAAAAACAGGAGGAAACTCACCAAGTCAAGCAGTTTTCCCCATCAACCTATGTTAATTTTGGCATTTTCTTACAGATTAAGGTAGGCAAAGTAGCCAGTTAAACAAGATTAACTGTTTTGTCCCTAGGTATGTTAGGTTTTTTTTTTTTTGAAATTCCAAGATGTGTCTTGGATCTGGTTGTACATTTAAACATCCTTTTTAACTTATTAGATAACGTGATGATCAACGTAGTGGTCAATTACTTTGAGTAGTGACTAAGTTCATGCATCAGTTGTGTAATTTAGGACTATGCATTCTGCGAGTTGTATGCCATTTCTACCACCTGGACAGTATGACAAAGGGCACTAGCCCATTGAAGATAAAATGATGTTATATGTAACTTATCCAATGTTCTCTTAACATGTTTTGTAATAAAGTTCTGAAATCAGAATTTACAGCGTATAAGTTCTATAAATCTCTTCTGCGTCTCCCTGAGCTGTAGGAAAAAGCGCGTTCCACTGGAGCATGATGGGGTGCATGCAACTGGCGATAGATGGGACACTGGGGTAATCAACAGCAGTGCCTTCTTTGCTATGTTTAAAACAGAAATGAACCCCAGTGGTTTTGATCCTGGGCCAATGGAAGAAAAGTCATAGCATTCCAAAAGGCCACACATGCTTGCTCTAGGACAACCCAGTTTGGAGAGGAAAAACTAGCTTACTTTGAAAGGAAAATGAAATGGGATTTCTCGCAGGTACTTGTGAAAGTCATTTATATACACCCATCATATGTAGCCATACAAGCTCATCTAAAAATAGACTTGTTTCAAAGACGTGGTATGCTAAAAACATCACAAAGCCTTTTATGTTGTCTTTGATTTCCAAGGAAATTCTAGAGGGAGACCAGTTTTCAAACACAAGCACTTAAAGCAAGGCCCTCAATTCTGCACGTAGGGCCTCTGTAGCAGGACTAAGCCGGCAAAGGCTTTCATGGGCCAAGGTCCGAGCCCCGTTTCCGAACTCCGGGTAAGCCTCCTGCGGCAGCGAGTCTCAGGGTCAGCTGGCTCAAGACTCGCGCTGCAGAGCTAAGAGTAGCAGTGCAGACGTGTGGGCTTGGGCTGGAGTCCCGTCTTTGAGACCCTCTCACACGCTCCTCAGAGCTCCAAACTCGACCGGCTATACAGCTATTTTTATCTCCGCAGTGCAAGCCCAGTTGACCTGCCACGGGTCTTTTTTTGCTGGGTAGACATACCCTTAGATTAGAGGCTCAAGCCAGGCTTGGGGGGTGGTTAGACTATGGAAAGCTAATAGGCATCTGCCCAAGAAGAACAAGAGCAATTTACAATGAGTGGAGACAAAACATTCTTTACTATACTATACATGGGGCCTGCTCCCATCTGAAGAGGTTTTATTCTATGCTTTAACAAGCGGCCTATTGCAAGGGAGAGGCTCAGGGGTTAATAGGCACAATGAGGAGTGAAACAACAAAAATCCACTCTAGGTTATACAGTTACACAATGGGTCTGATCCTACACACCATTATTGAGAAGGGACCATTCTACTTATTCTCCTGGATTCAGTTTTGCCTGAGTAAAGACTGCAGGATCAGGCGCTGTGCACTTTGCTTCTCCGTGCAACTCAAATGTTCTCTCCTCCAAAAATCTTTAATAGATTGTACAGGGGGGCGGGCGGAAGAAGAGGGTTATTTAACATTCCTAAAATCTACCCCTTTCCCAGTTTTATTAAGCAAACAAAGGAGAAAAGAAATTAAACTTACACCATGATCATGAGCGTAATTAGCATTTGACACAAAGGTTACGGGTCTGGTAGGATCAATGGCTTTAGTGTGAGCTATCACTGTCCTGTTTACAAACAGTAAAACACAAGTGTCCATCACCAAAAAGGACAAACAGCCCCACAAAAATCAGCGAACTTCCCCACGCCCCCAACCTTTGGAGTTGGTGTTTAGTTTAATAGGCAGGAGTTTTGAAAGTGAAACCGTGCAGGTCTTGGATGGTAATTATCCCCCGCAAAGTGTGTGTAATTCTAGCTAAGAATAATAGGAGTCACAGGGAGAGGAGACTGTTTTGCCTGAGTGAAACACATCCATTGCACAAATCGCTGGAGAGGTGTCCGTCCCAATAAGATATCATAAGCATAACTTAAAAAGAGAACAAGAGAGAAAGGGGTAGGGGGCCAGTGTCTCTGTAGCCTTCAAGATAAGGTGCTGTGGCCTGCCCCAGCAAGAACAAATGAGTGGTGGCACAGCTTCTTCAGTATGCAGGCCCAAGCTCTATGGTGGCCTGACTCCACAGTGTTAAGCCAGCAGAGAATTTGAATCCTGTTGTTTCTGTAGTTAGGAATGACCAAACCCTCGACCAATTCTGCCTTACCTGAACCTTAGTCTTGAAGGACTCTCTCATTCCAAGTGATCTCCTGTTGGCTCTTCAGAGTTTAGCTCAGAGAACTGGTTAGGAGGCTGCTGCGGGGCATTAAACTCAATATGCAACAGAATAGGTGTGTTGGGGAAATATGTAGTAAGCACATAGAACATGTATACAAATTCCTAGGCTTTACAAAGAAACTCTACAATAGATTAAGGGATCCCTGAACACCTGCCAGACTTCCCAGTGCAACTGACCTGAAAAATGCCATTCTGACCTGAAAAATGATGAGGCACATCCATCACAACTGAGTGTCAACCTCCACACACAAGAACGCGTACTTACTTAAAGTAGTAAGCTGCCGGCGGTAGCTCCGAGGCTGGCTCATTGGCAACAGACCACATCACAACCGAGGGCCGGTTCTTATCCCTGCGGATCAGCTCTTCCATCACCACGAGATGGTGTGCCAGTGATGCATTCCCAAAGTTCTCCCTCAAAGGCAAAAGGAAGCAAGAGCAGGTCACTAAACTGCTAAATAAAACTCACCTTAAATCCATTTTTGACACTAACAATGTAATGAATGGTCTTGGAGCGCAGTGACTGAAATTAATCCCTGGTATAAGTCCGTCCACACCAGAAACGAAGATGGCCCTGTGTCTCTGGATGGGGATAACTATTTGCAGAACAGCAGCTGGCCTCTTGGATATTCTAGCACAATACATTTTACTTCACGCACTCCTTGAACTTGAAACCTGCTCCCTCTTCTCAGGAGCCAAACCACCACCTCTTCCTCTTTCAACTTCCAGCTTAAAATACATACTTCTAGGCAGCCTTTCAGAGACTTCTACAGCACTGCCAAGATTTCACCATCACCCAGCGCAGCTTGTGTGTCTGAAGTAAAGCGGAACCCAGACAAGAGCCTTTGAGCCAAACCTCCCCTCACCCCCAGACATTGGTGGTCTGGTTTAAACGGGCTCCAGAACCGAGCTACCCCTGATTTGGGGTTTGGAAAAACAAAACAAGGCTGACAAGGCTCAGATGAACTAGGTTCTCTTTCTACTAAACCCCCCACGTTGGTAGCTCCAGTTACAGCTTGATTCCCTCGGCCTGCCCCTCTCCCCGCTGGGGATAGGGCACAGCTCGCCCTTGCAGTGTAGCTGGGATACAAGCGTGCTGCAGCCCTGCTCCCGCCCCAGGCTGCAGTGTAGTTTAGGAAGGCAGGTTGGGCCCATCTAAGTTGCAAGACTGAACAGTACGTTAACTATGCTGAGAAACTGCACAGCTGTAGCCTGTTCCATCACACCAGCGAGTGTAGACAGGCCCGACCTTGTCATAGGCTCGTTTTTACGTGGGGTCAAGTCCCCGCACATGCAGCTGAGGTCAGTAGGAGCTACAGGTGCCCAGCACACCTGAGAAGTCCTTTCCCCGGGCAGGGGCTGTGTACTCAGTAGAGCCGGGGCGCTGTAAATAATCGTTCTTGAGCAGGGAGAAATACAAAGGGTGGAGTGAGCTTTCAAACAATCCCTTACGGATCTCTCATCCCCACGCCCGGACACTCGTCAATAACCACAATGCCGTACGCGTCGCACAGGTCCATGATCTCCTCTGCGTAGGGGTAGTGGCTAGTGCGGAAGGAATTGGCCCCCAGCCACTGCAGCAAGTTGAGGTCCTTCACGATCAGGGACCAGTCCAGTCCTTTGCCACGGATCTGGGGGAAGAGCAGGCAGGACAATCCATGATGAATAAGAACTCAGTAATACTTTTCACTGCGCTTGCACCTTCCAGGCTTCACAGTCACTTCCCTAAGCCTGACAGCACGGCCGTGTGTTACACCCGGGGAATCCTGGCTTCAGGCTAAACATGTTGCTACATCCCTCTCTCTCAGCCTGTACCGGCTGGGCGCCATCTGCTCTCCACTCACTTTCACAGGGCAGAGGGACACGATCAGGCTTGCCTAGGTTCCATCCTGAGTGGACAGCATGGGAGCCTTTCGGCTTCCAACACTACAATATTTGTCTGTCTTTGCGAGTTTTAAAAGACTCACACAGAGCTGAAAACTGAATATTTATGCAGAAGAGCTTTGGAGGGGAGAGGGGCAGAAGGCTCATCAAGGCTGGAAAAATCATTAGTCACTGGAAACAGGGTTTGCTGTTTCCACAGTACCAGCTGAGGTGTTGTGCAGAGCCAGGGTTTCGCAGCTGTGTACCCTCAAACTAAAGTGTGTGTCTCAGTTGCCCACCTGTAAAATGGGGATAATAATGCTTCCCACCCTTTGTGGGGCTTGTCTATTTGGGACTGTAAGCTCTTTAGGACAAAGAACATCTCTCAATAGGCATATCCATAGTATCTAGCACAATGGGGCCTGTTTCTCAGTTGGGGCCGCTATTTGTATCACAGAAGGGACTAAACGGCCTGGTGCCCCATGGATGTCTCTGTATAAACCTCACAATGTTACTGCCAACTGCATTTGTGCATCTGGGGAGGGGCTGGTAGGCCATGGACCTTTTCTGGCGGTGGGGCCAGAAACGGCCCCCCATGCCTCACCCCGCTCTGTGCTCTTACATCGGCATCTTCGTGTTTGTTGACTCCATGGAAGTAGAAGGGCTTTCCATTGATGAGGAACTGACTGCTGGTGACATGGACGGTGCGGATCCCGACGGGGAGCGTGTACACATCTTCCGACAGCTCACCACCCACCTGCGCCGACAGCTTCACCTGGATCCCCAACAGAAACCAGCATCTGCGTTCAACCCTGAGCGCACTGAGGAGAATACGCTCAGTTCTACCTCCCTCCCAGCCAATGCTTCCCTCTCACTGACCCCTTGAAGGCAGCCCATCCCAGCATGGCACTCCCCATCGATTTTACAGCTGTGCCAACCCCACCTCTGAGCTGTCCTACACTGGCTGGTTCCTCCACATTCCCAGCCTGTCCCCCTGATGGCACCCACCTCCCCTCCTGGCCTGAGGGATTGGTCAACCCAGGGAAAGTGGGTCACAGCAGGAGCCCAGGCTGGGGAAGGTAGAGAGTACAGCAGGAGGAAGGGAGGCAGGCTGGCTGGCTTGGGGACTTGCTCCTCCCAAGAGCTCTGACCTGACACCCAACCCCAACAGCCAGAACCCTCCATTCTTGCTGGCTTGGTACCATAGTGCTCGTCTTCCCAGTGACCAAGCCCAAGAATGGAATTTAGCTGGCTCACAGGCACCATGCACCTGGGGCTTTGCAAACTGGCTGTGGGTTAGTGGATCTACCCTACATCCCAGTTAAATCCCTACTCAGGCAGAGGAGATAAAGACAGACACGTATGACATCTAATCCTCCAAGATTGCAAGCTGAAAACGAAGCCAAATGCCTGTATTGTACGAAGGGGGAAAGAGCTCACTGCAGTTGTTAAATATGTGCAGCAGGTTAGCAGTTTGCTCCAGATGGATCATTTATCTCCTCTGTCACTCCCTGGGTGCTCTCCCTCTCTTTTCTTGTTGAATTCTCATCCAGACCTTGCTAAAGTCCACGGAAAGACTCCCCTTGACTTCAGTAAGAGATGGACTGGGCCCTGAGACAAGACTCCAGTGAGGATTACAAGCACTGTGGTAAGATCCTGAAGCCAATGGCCTCACGTTCCCTCCGCACACAGCCAGCCCTCTCTTGCCCAGTGGCTTGGCTTTCAGCTCAGTAAGCCAAGAAGGTAGCAAACCTTGATTTGATTATGGCACGATTAGCAACACGGTAGCGGGCATGAAATGAAAGCATGTAGGCAGGATTCTTAGGATAGGAGGATTAAGGAAAACAGGCTTCATGATGCCCATGAATTTCTGTAATCCTAGGAGAGGAATGAAATGAGAGACACACAAAATGAGACAAATATGTGCATGTTACCTCTAGGTAATAAAGGTATCCGGGGTTTTCATGCATCAGATAAGGCCACCAAAGCCTTGGCTCCACCACTTTCAACTCCCCGATCGGTCCCTCTCCCGTAGCCACCACTTTCCCCTCTTTCTCCCGTAAATTCAGCGACAAGGAGTAGCGAGTGCTGCCTGTCACCAAAACCTGGTATCGCACCACACCTAACCAAAAGAAAGCATGGAGCAGGTTGGAGACCCTTCTCCCATCAGGCATGTTTCCCGGTGACCCCACTGTGATGTGGGTCCTACATCACCAAGCTTAGCAGTGCTGGGTGGTCTCCCAATAATTACATCACTGACATGCTACCTGCTGGACTTCACGTTATTGATACATATTAATTGGAGTGACACAGATTGTTTCTTCCCGGTCTGAAAGCCTTGACTTAGAAGCGGTGTTTCCTTTAGTGCAATACCCTGCATTAGTCAAGTTGAAGAATCGCTTCCTCACCCAACTTCTACATTGTAAATGGTCTGTGGGGACTGTTTGGCTCATGAGCTTGGTACCAAAATAAGAATAGCCATACTGGGTCAGACCAAAGGTCCATCCAGCCCAGCATCCTGTCTGCCGACAGTGGCCAATGCCAGGTGCCCCAGAGGGAGTGAACCTAACGGGTAATGATCAAGTGATCTCTCTCCTGCCATCCATCTCCACCCTCTGACAAACAGAGGCTAGGGACACCATTCCTTACCCACCCTGGCTAACAGCCATGAATGGACTTAACCTCCATGAATTTATCCAGGTCTCTTTTAAACCCTGTTATAGTCCTAGCCTTCACAACCTCCTCAGGCAAGGAGTTCCACAGGTTGACTGTGCGCTGTGTGAAGAACTTCCTTTTATTTGTTTTAAACCTGCTACCCATTAATTTCATTTGGTGGCCTCTAGTTCTTATATTATGGGAACAAGTAAATAATTTTTCCTTATTCACTTTCTCCACACCACTCATGATTTTATAGACCTCTATCATATCCCCTCTTAGTCTCCTCTTTTCCAAGCTGAAAAGTCCTAGCCTCTTTAATCTCTCCTCATACGGGACCCGTTCCAAACCCCTAATCATTTTAGTTGCCCTTTTCTGAACCTTTTCGAATGCCCGTATATCTTTTTTGAGATGAGGGGCCCACATCTGGACGCAGCATTCAAGATTTGGGCGTACCACGGATTTATAGAAGGGCGATAAGAGAGTCTCCGTCTTATTCTCTATCCCTTTTTCAATGATTCCTAACGTCCCGTTTGCTTTTTTGAGTACCGCTGCACACTGCGTGGATGTCTTCAGAGAACTGTCCACGATGACTCCAAATCTCTCTCCTGATTAGCTATAGCTAAATTAGCCCCCATCATATTGTAGGTATACAATATATGAGATACAAAGGTTTTGCCACTTCAAATCCAGTCCAAGGGATCAGTGGATGAAAGAAGGTACCGTGTATGAGCTGACACCCAACTATGGCTTGGTACCATAGTGCTCATCTTCCCAGTGACCAAGCCCAAGACTGGAATTTAGCCGGCTCACAGGCACCATGCCTGCGTGAAATGAATTTGGTGGGTCTCAGGCCAGTTCCCATTGGACTGGTGTCCCCATCACCAAAATTGCTACTACTGGCCCCATTGCTGGCATGTAGAGTCTCACCCTGAATAATTCTAGATAGGGCGACCAGAGAGCAACTGTGAAAAACCGGGACGGGGGGGGGTGGGTGGGAGTAATAGGCACCTATATAAGAAAAAGTCCCCAAAACCAGGACTCTCCCTTTAAAAATGGGACATCTGGGCACCCTAATTCCAGACCAAAGCTCAGGCACACAGCCAGGGCAGGACTGGTTGAGCTGGCAATGCCTCTGCCCTGCTGACCTCCTGTGGAGAGAGGACTCCAGTCTCCAGGGCTGGGTGTTAACACAGTGCTAACTACACACACCTATATGCTCCTGGCTTCCTGACTATTGTTCTCCGTCCAGCTCTGTCAGTTTGCACTGAACGACCTACCAGGGCCCTGCCAAATGAGCTCACAATCTAAAGGCACAGTCACAGAACACGCCCAGAGGGGAGTGGGAGGGGGAACAGGGAGCTCTCAGACGGTGGGGGGGCCTGCCTAGAGAATGTTCCTGGGGAGGTTGTTCCAAGCACAGAAGGAGGGCAGGCAGGAGCAGGTGACTGAGGCAAAGAGAGACGGGTAGGTGAAGCCAGGGATGCATGTCAGAGGATTTGACATGCACAGAGACGCAGGAAAGCGCAGGGTTAGGGTGTAGCAGAGGAGAAGCCTGATATTTACACAGCGGGAAATGCAGGGGACACAGCGCAGAGTGTAAAGATAAGAGGGACAGAGTATCAGAAAAGGAAACATGGAAAGTAATTAGCCACTGCTTAATATGAGCTGGGGGTGGAAATCTAAGCCAGATTTGCATTTCCTGTTGCAAGGACCTGCAGCTGTCAGAAATGGGGTGAGGGAAACAATTACCCTTTATAGCACCCACCTCGGCCTAGTATCTGCACCTGCACCAGGCAAGCTACAGGGAAAAGCATGTTTATGAGCAGCTGCCCTCAATTTAACACGGCAGGGGAAACTAATTAAATGTATTACAAGGGACAGCTCTAAACAGACAGGCGTCCATACATGCGAAATGAAATGGACCAGTCAAGCAAAAATCCCTTCATTTCCCTAGACTCTTATCTGCCTTTGGAGGTTACCTCTCTAGGGATATGAGCCATTTTACTGGACTTTTATATTCTTTGTGTACCTGGAAGATTATGGCCATTTGACATGGCTTTAAAGCAATTGCAATAATTTGGATAGTCATCCTCAATGACATATAATCAGAGGAACAATTTAAAAGGCAAGCTGTGGAGATGCAGCTGAAATAATTAAAACTAATTAAAAGGAATGTAATATGCCTAGCAACAGGGTCCAGTAGACAGAACACTGGACTGGGAACTAGGAGACCTGGGTACCAACTCTGCAAGTCACTTCACAGCTCCATGCCTTGGTTTTCCCATCTGTGAAAAAGGGATAATGATCCTCTTTTATCAAATGCTTTGAGATCTATGAATGAAAAGTGCTGGGACAATCTGGGGAATCTGTCTATATACGGCTAATGAGTTTTGTTTGACATTGGGGATTGAATTTTGAATGTGGGGCTGGTTGTCTTCTCAGTTGTCTTTTTACCTCCATGTGGAACTGAAATTCCCAGGAGTGGTGACACAGGGTTAACAGTTTCAGAGTAGCAGCCGTGTTAGTCTGTATCCGCTAAAAGAAAAGGAGGACTTGTGGCACCTTAGAGACTAACCAATTTATTTGGGTTAACAGTGGAGAGTTTTTAAAACTTCCCAGGGAAGCACCCTGGGACATACAATTGGCTACAGAAGAACCAGTCTGCACAGGTGGGCTGGTAACTAAGTAATGACTCACCTGGTGGGGGCCATTGATCACCTGACAAGGCTGATGAGAGGGTCACATGGCAAAGGAACTGAAGGTTATAAAAGAAAGGCTCTTATTGGCCATGGGGGGCTAGAAGAGGAAAGAGAGCATAAATACAAACAAACAAACAAACAAGAGGGTACTCACTGCAGCGAGCAGACAGAAGTTCTATGATTTGGAGGAGAAGCTATAAGAAAGAAAGAAAGGAAGGAGCCACAATACCCCCAGAGCACTCTGACCTAAGCCCAAAGAATGCTCCAGAGTGGTGAGGAAACTGAGGTAGGGAAATGCGTGTGTTTAATATTTTGTCTGAATCTTTATATCATCTGCGCTGTCCAAAGTAAGAGCGAGTGGTTTAGAATTCCCCTTTGCAAAGCCTGGGTTATGTGGTTCAACTCTCCTGGGTCCCTGAAATGGTAAATGGTGAACCAGTGCTGGTGCTCTGGGAAAGGGCATGGGGCCGCCTGCCTACTCTCAGGTTTTAGGCAGTTGGACTATGGGGTCTCAGGTCTCACGAGGGGGTGGAGACAGGGGATCTGCACCCAATAATGTGCCTGGAAAACCAGAGGCAGTGCCCAAGCACTGCTGGGACTCAGGAAGTTTAACAGCATGGGGGAACCCAAATGCACCTGCCTGACAAGTGTCCAGAAGGGGAAGAGCAACTAGACCTTTGTCAGGCACTTTCGTAGCTTCAACATGAACCATTTAAAACCACTGAGAGTTTGGCCACTGACCCCAGTGGGAGCCAGCTTGGGGCTTGTAAGGCTACACATTAATACAGGATGCACACAGCTGTGTGCAGAGCTCTACTGAAGGGAGGACGAGGCTGGTCGATCTAGCGTTTAGGGCACTGGTCTTAGATTCTGGAGACCGGCATTCAACTCCCTGCTCTGCCACAGATTATGTGTGAGACCTTGTTTAGGCCTCAGTTCCCCACCTGTGAAACGGGCATAACAGCCAGGCCCTGCTTCCAGGCAGGCAGTTGTGAGAGTAAATGAATTAAAGACTGTCAGTGCTCAGGTCTGAGAGAAATGGGGGCCGTGTCAGTGCCTAAGATGCGTACACAGAAGGATTTTTATGGGGCATAATGTGTGTGTGTGTGTTGAGGTCCAGAAAATTCTTGTGGGGATTTTGTGGAGCTCAAGAAATCATCTCCATTGGCACTGGTCCTTATGCCAGTCAAAGCAGGATTGGCCCTTACACAAAATTCCCCCCCAAGGTGCTATACCTGGATCCTTTCACTAGACTAGATCAGTGCTTCTCAACCTTTCTGGACTACTGGACCCCTTTCAGGAGTCTGATTTGTCTTGTGTACCCCCAAGTTTCACCTCTCTTAACAACTACCTGCTTACAAAAGTGTCACAGCGTACTATTACTGGAAAATGGCTGACTTCCTCATTTCTACCATAGAATTATAAAATAAATCGATCAGAATATAAATATTGTATTTACATTTCAGTGTACCTGAAGCCTGAGATGCACTGCCCGGGGCCCAAGCCCTGCCACCTCGGGCTGAAGCATGTAACTTAGCTTTGTGGGGGCCCCTGTGGCATGGAGCCCCAGGCAATTGCCTGGTTGCCTCCCCATAATGTCAGCTCTGCACTTGCAATCCCCCCAAACCTGTCCCATGACCCCTAGGTTGAGAAACACTGAACTTGGCGAATATCTAGATGAGTTGACGTACCCGCTGGAAGACCTCTGCATACCCCGGGTTGAGAACCGCTGGACTATACTGTCAGTCAAGTGCCTTTTTTCTTTTTTTTTTAAACCCCTGAAGGATATTTTTACAACTTCTGTGATCAAATGAGCACACGTGGCTGCCCACACTAAACCTACTACATGATCAGTTCAACCTGTCCAAGAATTCCCCAGCAGGAAGTTTTCCCATTGCCTCCGTTGGATAGGAAGATAGTTGCCATCATTGCCTAGACACCTACCAATATTCCCGGCCCAGGCTGTAGTCACAGTGATGTCATCTATGTAGACAGAAGGGGTTGTATACAACACGACCGGCCGGTGAATTCCAGCGTAGTTAAAGAAATCAAACCTTGTGTTCTGAACAAAATAACCCCTAGGGTACCTGTGCGGGAGGGGAAAGGGTTACATTCCATTTCACAAGAATTAAAAAGCAAAGTACAGATGTTAGCGACACACTTTACTCCTGCAATAGACCACGTTGTCCCATTCAACAAACACTTGGACAAGCGGGATCCAGTGGATATAGTGTACTTGGACTTTCAGAAAGCCTTTGACAAAATCCCTCCCCAAAGGCTCTTAAGCAAGGTAGGCAGTCATGGGATAAGAGGGAAGGTCCCCTCATAGATCAGTAACTGGTTAAAAGACAGGAATTACTCAAGATAATTAAATCCAAAACCGACTGAAAAGAGTTACAAAGGGATCTCACAGAATTGCGTGACTGGGCAACAAAATGGCAGATGAAATTCAATGTTGATAAATACAAAGTAATGTACATTGGAAAACATAATCCCAACTATATAGATAAAATGATGGGGTCTAAATCAGCAGTTATCACTCAAGAAACTGGATAATTCTTTGGAAACATCTGCTCAATGGGCAGCGGCCGTCAAAAAATGCTAAAGGAACCGTTAGGAAAGAGGTAGATAAGAAGATAGAAAATATCATATTGCCTCTATATAAATCCACAGTATGCCCACACCTTGAGGACTGCATGCAGTTTTTGTCACTTCATCTCAAAAAAGACATAATAGGGAAAAGTACAGAAAAGGGCAACAATAATGCTTAGGGGTGTGGAACACCTTTCATAGGAAGCAAGATTAAAAAAGACCGGGACTATTCATTGTAGAAAAGAGATGACTAAGGGGCGATATGATCTAGGTCTATAAAATCAGGAATGGTTTGGGGAAAGTGAATGAGGAAGTGTTGTTTACCGCTTCACATAACACAAGAACCAAGGATCGCCCAATGAAATTAATAGGCAGCAGGTTTAAAACAAACAAAAGGAAGTACTTCTTCACACAATGCACAGTCAACCTGTGGAACTCATTGCCAGGGGAAGCTGCGAAGGCCAAAAGTATAACTGGGTTTGAAAAAGAATTAGGTAAGTTCATGGAGGATAGGGCAATCAGTGGCTATTAGCCAAGATGGTCAGGGATGCAACCCCTGCTCTGGGTGTCCCTAAATCTCTGACTGCATGAAGTTTGGATTGGCCAACTGGGTGATGGATCACTCGATAAATTACCCTGTTCTGCTCATTCCCTCTGAGGCATCTGCCACTGGCCAATGTTGGAAGACAAGATACTGGGCTAGAGGGACCATTTGTCTGACCCAGTATGGCCGTTCTTATGTTCCAGCACATTTGCTATTAACTACAGGGATTAACGGGGCCTAATGGTTCACAAGTTACTTGGAGGTGCTGAATGAGTTCCTAGGACATGATGATTAATGACGATAACTCTGGTGTGTAACTTCCACCACTGCCCTGGTAGCAATTCAGCGAACTCACTTAGACTCGTCCCTCATGAACTGAATGGAGCCAGGAGGCAGGGTCTGAGGTGTCAGCGTATTGTTGAGTGCAATGGTGATGCGACACGCAGCTCCGGAGCTGCCCTGAACAATCCTGCTTATGTCTGCTTCGAAGGGGAGGTGGCCACCTTCATGCTCAGTAACCTGCACACCATTGACCCACTGCAAAAGAAGAAACAGAAAGGGTGGAGTAGCAACATTAGATATCGCAGGGAACCCTGGGCTGGGGGGAAGAACATGACCTCCCTGAACACTAATACCGGGGTCAGAGCTCTCCTTCCAAGGGCCCACCCCTGCAGCTCTTCTAGGCACTCATCTCCCAGTGGAGTCCCACAAAGCCAACATCACCTTCCTGGGAGACTTATCGGGGTGCTTCAGATGCATCAATAACTGGTGCCCTTCAGCCCTGCAATGGGGCAACACTTTCAGCTACTAGCTCAGAGGGTCAATGAAGCTAGAACTGGAAAAATACCACCAGGTCCTTGTTCTGAGCCCTCTGCACTTTGGACTCCAGATCTGTGGCTTGGCTCCACTTCTTATTTCCAAACAACATAGACGGTGCAGCTGGACTCGCAAAGGGAAAAACTGCAGAGTGCTGACTTAGGTCCATAGTTTAGACCTGGCCTATTACTATGTTGGTATAACTCTGTCCGTTGCTCCGGGGTGTGGATTTTTCCCTGAGCGACGTAGTTATGCCAAACTTAACATGTAGACAGAGCTGTCGATGGGAGACCTTCTCCCGCCGACACAGCTACCGGCTCTCGGGGAGGTGGATTAAGTACGCCAACGGGAGAGCTCTCTCCCCTTGCTACGGTGGTGCAGCTACATCGGCGCTGCACTGTTTTTAGTGTAGACCAGAAGTGGGCAAACTATGCCCGCAGGCTAGATCCAACCTGCCAGTTTTAATCCAGCCCTTGAGCTCCCGCTGGGGAGCGGGGTCTGGGGCTTGCCCTGCTCCGGTGTTCCAGCCAGGGAGCAGAGTCAGGGGCTGCTCTGTACAGCTCCCGGAAGCAGCGGCATGGCCCCCCTATGGCTCCTATGCATAGGGACAGTCAGGGGGCTCTGCTCCGCACGCTGCCCCCACCCCAAGCACTGCCCCCACAGCTCCCATTGGCCAGGAACCACGGCCAACGGAAGCTGCAGGAGCGGTGCCTGTGGATGGGGCAGCGTGCAGCAGAGCCTCCTGGCAGCGCCTCCACATAGGAGCCGGAGAGGGGACATGCCGCTGTTTCTGGGAGCTGCTTGAGGTAAGCGCCAGCTGAAGCCTGCACCCCTGAGCCACCCCCCTGCACCCCAATCCTCTGCCCCAGCCCTGATCCCCCTCCTGCCCTCCGAACCTCTCAGTCCCAGCCCGGAGCTCCCTCCTGCATCCCAAACTCCTCATTCCCAGCCCCAGCCAGAGCCCTCACCACCTCCTGCACCCCAACTCCCAATTTTGTGAGCATTCATGGCCTGCCATACAACTTCCATACCCAGACGTGGCCCTCGGGCCAAAAAGTTTGCCCACCCCTGGTGTAGACCATAGATGCTGGAGCTTGGGATGCTGCCACGCCCCCTGGCTTGTAGTGGGCCCCATTATAAACAGGGTTTACTGTTTAGTTCAATGGCTCTCAACACCCCCACTATAAAAATTGTTCCAGCACCCCAGTGTAAACATGCCTGCCGCGTGTTGTCAGAACACACAGAGCTGCCACGTTCTTCTATAATACAGGATGTGGGGGTCCCCTAGGGCAGCTTTTACTGTGGGTATCTCGAGAGCCTCTGAGCAGGGCTGAATGCATGGCAAATTGCTCACCGGGCCACCATACTTACAACTATGGAGTAGTAATGGGCACTGCCGACCCGAAGCACCACTCGGGTATTGAGGGCGTTCAGAAGCCAGCTCCTGGGAAGCAGCACCTCCTTCTCATACCAAACCCAGCCAGTGTATTTCCGCAGGTTGGGATCCTGAGTGAGCTCGTTGAAGCTGGCAGGTACTGGCATGTCGAGCACAGGCCCACTCTGAGAGGATCAAAGGAGACAGAGGGTGAAATGGTTCACTTGAGACTAAAAAGAAAAAAGTGTGAAGTTAGGCTTGTGGGTTACAGGGCGAAAAGTTTCACGGGCACATCCGTTGTGGGTCAGAGTCTCATGTCCGTCAACTGCTGTAAATCCACCAGGGGTTTCTGTCCCTTTACGTTACTTGGCTTTTTGGATTGGAATGGACCCCTACAAAATGCAAAGGGAAATTCCTTTCTCCCCCCCGATTTAGATTGAACCTACCACATTCTGCATAATTTCCACCTAAAATCATATCTCATCAGGCTGACCAGAAACTCAGGCCCCAGCCCCATCGCAAAAGGCAAATTGTGTCCGAGTTTGGGGTTACGTTCATGTCGCCCTGCACTAACTGTTCAGGATTTACTGCCGCTGTAGTTACACCAATTAGCCAGCAGGGAGCGCTGAGGGTTAGTAAACCTTTCATTAACCCACACAGGGCGGGATTCACAAGGAACTTTTACAGCCAATGTATCTATCTGGCTGTTGTGCTCATGTTTCCCATGTGGTTATAACTCTCCCCCGGTCACTGCTGACGAACAATCACGTGCATGAATTTCAAACACTGACCTGCACACTTAGTGAAGAGTGCCCGTTTCTGCTCCATCAATCCCAGTCCCCCCCGCTACTTTCACAAACTCCTTACACACAGCTGCCCCACACAACGCAGGGTATGGGAACGGCCAATTGTAGAATTAGTTTGTGTTATTTCTACAAAATGGAGCCCCAAGCCCGAACAGGGACCTTTGGACGCCCGCCATCACATAAATCTCTTTGGTACTCCTGTGGCATCCATTCCCATCGTATTTATCCTCACAACACTCCTGAAAGGGAGGGAATTTATTATTATCCTTATTTGACAGATGGGAAGCCCAGAGAGTCTAAGGGCCGGCTTTTCAAAGGTATTTGGGTGCCTCAGGCTGCAAAAGGCCTAGGTTGATTTTTTCAAAAGCACTTAAGCCGGTTAATTTCCATGGGAGTTAGATATCTAATCTGGTTCAGTGCTTTTGAAAATCCCACTGGCTGTATCTTTAGGCACCTAAATACCTTTGAAAATGTGGCCCTAAGTGCCCTGCCCAAGGTCACCCAGGAAATCTGTAGTGGAGCAGGGAATTGAACCCTAACCACGGGACCATCCTTTCTCGCAAATAATTCAGCCAATTAGGCACAATCCCTTAAAGTCACTGATCATAGAGAGCAGTAGTAGTATGGCTGCCAAGAATTTGGGCTGTCTGGGGCCAGATCTTCAACGGGTGGAAACTGGTGTAGCCTCACTGACACTGAGTTTGCACCAGATGACAATCTGGCCCTTTGTCTCCTGAGCACCGGGTAGTTTTTCTACAGCTACAAAATGTGGCAAATTAAGCAAGAGGATCTCGATGATATTTGCACACTATAAAGGATTAAAACTATTCAGTGATCACAAACTATTCTGTTTGAATCTAAACTGATTGAGTACCATCCTATAAATATTAACACCCCCCTAAATATTAAAAAATAATTGCATGCCTTTCAGAAAGCGTAACCAGTGGTTTGCTATTTTCCCTCCATGAATGACATAAGGAAACCCTAGAGATGGTATAATTATTTCACTATTACAGGTTCTCAAACTATATTACAAAATATAATACTCCATACAGTGTTCTCTCGCTCTCTCTCTCTCCCCCCTCTCTGAGATATTATTTCTCTAAGTGCCCCATAATTGCAGCAGCTCGCACTCCAATGGTTATTCCCCTTTAACAAAATAAACCAAAACATATCATTACATTACACCACTTTGCCTTCTTGTATTCATAACTATTCTGAAGTAAATTCTACATTTACTGTTCACATGTTTTCATTTGGAAAAGATTCAACATTTACTCCATTATTTATTTTTGTATTGGCTATTTGTTAGAATCATTCTATATTTCCCGAATTTTGCACCATTGAGCATGTATAACTACTCCTTAGAGAATGGTATTCATTTCTGAAGTACTAGGATTGCTGTAATGTTTTCTACAGTTCAATCAAACATTCATGCACGTTCAAAGCTTCCTGCTTCAGGCCCTTGTGAATGAAACCGAGAAACAATAAAAGCCTGCTCAGTTTTATTGATTAGTATTTGGAAAGCATCTTGAATATGAAAAGCACTACTCAGGTGCTAAACATTATTTATGCAATGCAGGAAGTAAACAGCAACTGATTTGCCTCAAGTTAAATAGAAAAGGGGAAGCTAAAATCACATGCCCAGATAACCGGAAAAGAACCGTTAAGTTGTACTACAGAAAGATCCTTTTTTTTTTTTTTTTTTTTTTCCCCTAATACAGTATTCACACCCATGTCTGTGTTTCAGGAAACGGCAAGTGAGGGTCAGGATGGAAACTGATATAACAAAGAGCAATTGGAGGAAAGGGGCTCTTTTTCCTTCTTGTCTCATGCTGGTATTTATGATGCTCGTTTCCTGCTTTTCATGAGAGATGGGCCTGAACCAGCCCCCTAATCTGAATCTCACAGCTCCGTTTGACCTCTGTGGAGGACTGACTTTAAGGGGTTGAACTCCTGGTGCTGGGACCGTGGCGTTCTCACCCATCTGCCCCGTTATAGAGATGGGCTCATGCTACTGGATCCAAACTCCGGGCCTGGGTTCTGGTTTGGGCCCCAAGCCCTGGCGACAAAGGCATTTAACTCGGCTGCAGCGGGGACCCAGTGGAAACTCTCAGCTCCCAGGCTGGCCCGACGTCTCTCTGCGGTGGCCAAGGCCAGTGGCAGATACCCTCTTTGCCACTACTGCCCCAGCGGTGCCCCCCCATACCTGTCTCAGGGGCTTCTGGTACCACTGCTGCACAAACCCCTGGTCCCGCTGCTCCGAGAAGTCTGCCCTGAAGCTCCAGATGCCATTCAGCTCCTTCAGCTCCCTGGAGGCAGACTCCCTGGGGTAGAGCATCCCTCCCCCCAGGGCGAGAGCCTGGCAGCTGAGCAGCAGCAGGCACAGAGAACAGCACAGAGCCATGCTGCTGTCTGCAGGGCAGCTCTGCAAGAGGCAGTCAGCTGAGCCAGGGCCCAGCTGACTGCAAGGAACACTCACATGACTTCCAGCTGGAGGCACCTGCAGCCATCTTGCTGATGGGCTTGCCAGGCTCTCTGTGCCTGAGACCTGTGACAGAAAGTGGATGTGATCCCACTGGCTGGGCCAGGGGATTATAGTCTTTTACCTACATTGAGCCCGATTGCTAGGCACTTTACAGATCCATAAGAAGGCGAGATGTGGCCCCTGTCCTGACAAGCTCACAGTTGAAATAGGATAACAAATATTTCCCAATGTAACTTGTACAGAGTTTGAGCCAGGTTCTGTTCTCAGTGACTCAGGATTGCCCACCCCAAGCATTCAGAAATCATTACTCAAGTCGTCGTGTGTCTCTCCCCCCCACACACACACACACATCAGAGCTGTAAAATAATAATGTAGATTCTTTTTATCTTCTGGGTTTTTTTTAAACCTTTCGGGTGCTTTTGGGTCATCAAGCATTTTTCCACAACTGTGAGAGTTAGAAGTTAACTTTATTACAATAGGAAAACGTGAGGTCCTCACATATTCATATGACTCCAGGAGCTGGGGCTTTAAGAAACACACCACATATCATGAGAGTTGGCAACCCTGTAGGTAAACCCAGAGGGATTCAACCTAAATAGGTGGAGTTACTCTGAATTTCAATGACAGTAGAAGTTTGCCCTGTGACTTTAGGGCCCAAATTTATTTCCAGGCTGGTAAGAAGGGAGACATGATGTTCATTTAAAATACTTGTGAGGTGCTCTGCTACCATGGTGATGGAGGCCCCATAAGCACATACACAGATGGATATAAACTGGCCATTAATAAATTTAGGCTTGAAATTAGATGAAGGTTTCTAACCCTCAGAGCAGTGAAGTTCTGGAACAGCCTTCCAAGGGGAGTATTAGGGGGGAAAAAAACTGGCTTCAAGACTGAGCTTGAAAAGTTTATGGAGTGGGTGTACGATGAGACTGCCTACAATGGCATGCAGCTGATTTCTGACTGCTATTAGCAAATTTCTCCAATGGCCAGTGGTGGGACACTAGAGTGGGAAGGCTCTGAGTTATTAGATAATTCTTTCCCAGGTGTCTGGCTGCTGGGTTGTGACTACATGCTCAGGGGCTAACTGATGGCCATATTTGGGGTCAGGAGGGAATTGTCCTCTGGGCAGATTGACAGCAGGGTTTTCGCCTTTCTCTGCAGCCTGGTGGATTATCTGTAACTTGACATCTTTAAATCATTATTTGAGGACTTCAGTAACTCAGCCAGAGGTGATGAGTCTATTACAGGAATAGGTGAGTCAGGTTCTGGGACCTGTGATGTGCGGGAGGTCAGACTAGATGATCATGATGGTTCCTTCTGACCTTAAAGTCTATGCCACCGGTTCTGCTCGCCTTACTTACGCAGTATGTAGGTGTTACAAAGAGAGGTAATGGCTAAGAAAGATAAGCCACCTGAGTGATCGTAACTGGGGCTATTCCTGAGAGGTACTAGTGAGAGGATTGGACCCTGAAGCCCTGATTTGACAACTGACGACACAGGGGTGCACTGCTGCACCTGCATGGAACTCCATAGACTCCAGTCCATCTGCACACTGTCAGCTGCAGGGTCAGGGCTGTAATTCGGGTAGCAGCTTTCATTCAAACTGCATCCCCCAAACTTCGACAGGATTAAATGCTGTTTAATGGCAGTGGAGGAAGACGCACACAAAGGCAAGGGTGGGAGGAGATGGTTTCAGATGGATTTTTTTTTTTTCTAGTTCACTTCAGTCTCCTGGCTTGCAAGTCAAGTGGCCACAGTGACTGAGCAGCTGGAAGTTAGTCACTGGAATCTTGTGTCCCCAGTGACTCACTTACAGAGACAACAGCTGTTTATTCCAGCATGGTATAAGTGAAGGGATTGGCCCCACTTGTGGGTGATGGAGAAGGGATGGGAGGTATGTTAGACAGCTTGTGTTCATGGAATGCTTGGCCATGCAGAACACCTGGGTATGATTCTCTGCGCAGCTCTCTTGTTCCTTGGGCCGGCAGGACCCTGTGTCACGCAACACGTACCCTTCTGGCTGTTTAACGGTTGTTGATTGACATTAAGGGCTATCACATCAGTGGGTGGCTAAAAGCTGCTGACTATGAGTGCGGAGATGTCTCAGCTACAGAAGGTTTGGGAAAAGAAAGAATAGCTGCAAATTGGAGGCCGGGCTGTGAGTAACGTGGGCACTGCAGCTTTGATAAGACAATGCACCTCTTAGCAACCCAGCTGATTTTAATTTTTTGGGGGGTTGGGGGCTGGCTCTGCAACCCATCACACATGCACACTGAAGGCCAGGAAGTGACACTCCTTTTTGACCTGGCTGGTTTTGTGCATCAGTCTTATTTCACACCTTTTTCATCTAAGGCTCCACTTGTGCAGAGGCATTGCTTTCCCTCTGCCAGCTAGCTCGCCAGAACCGAGTGAGCTCCATGTCCTAAAATATGGAAACTGAGCATGTGACCGGTGCAAACAATGTCAGGGTTGTGTGACTCTGAATTGCACCTGAAAACGAGTGAGCATTTTCTTTTCATGTTAGGGCAATAGGTCCACCCTAGTACCAGAGAAAGGAAAGCCTTGACTCTTGGGAAACGGGATTATTTTTCATGGCTGAGCCTCCCATCCCATTTGGAAAGGGCATTAACTTAGATGTCTTACATAGCGTGAAAGTGGCTTGTTTCTACCCCAACATCGATGTAACTGTGGTTGCAGCTATGCCAGCTTAAGCTGTGTTCTGGTCAGATCCCCTACACTAAGCAGGGTGGCTTGTGGGCATACCTCACTGGTGCAGGTCCTTATAGGGGTTCTCTCTCTGGGTCCGTAATGAACCACTGGCCCTGCACTGAGATGCCAGCATTAGCAGTCTGGGCCAGCTTTTTTGCTGTCTCATTCTAAACAGCCTCATGCTTGCCCTTTGGTTTGGCTCACGTTCCAAGCTGATCTTTCGTTGAACTAAAATTGCCCATCCTTACAGATGGAGCAGTCAGCCCTCTGCTCCCCTCCCTAGTACGTTTGTGTAGTGTGCACTTGCGTTCCACCCAAGGTGACTGCACCATTGTGTGTCCCACCTATGCAGTTGCTAGTGAACTCTATAAATATCTTCTCAAGACACAACCATGCTGCTGTGTCTTTCCTTAAGTGGAACACTTCAGGACCTTTAGGATCCCCTCTTCCCCTTTGTTTGGAAAGTCCCTGTCTTCCAGACAAAGGAAGCTGGTAAATGATTAGTGGAATCCAACCATTAATGAATACTTGTAAGCACTCTGCTTCCAATAGAGTAGGGGTCCACCCCAGGGAACAGCGTGGCCTTCACTTCCCCACAGCAACTTGTGTGTGTTGTAAACAACATCTGAAAGTGCATCTTTAGTAGCTTAATGGTGTACCAGAGCCAGACCCTGATCCAAGTAAGACAAAGCCATTTTCAATTGGCAATCCATGTTTCATTGGAGAATGTCTTTAGGCTGCACAACCCCTGGTCAGGAAGAGGCAACACAGATTTTGGGAAGTGGAAAACCTTTCCCTCATCACCTGATTGGGACACACAGCCAGGGTAGGTGATACCCTGGGAGGAGATAGAGGCATGTGCAAAGGAAAACCACCCCTACTCCTGTTAATGTGACTTGACTTCCCCTTAATATGCTGGATAGCCCCTTTGATGTTCCTTGATTCCTCTTTGTGCTGTGCCCATTACCCCTGCATTCCCAAGGTCTTTTTCTACTGCTATTAAACCTAGAAGGATTTTACAACAAAATCATCCAAAACCTATGGGGACCAAGCCTGCAACTCCCCCACCTAGGGCTAGCTCATGTCAGGGTGAGCTTTCTGTTCTTTAGAGCTCTTGCCCAGCCAGCGCTCGTGATAGCTGAAAAAGCCCCGCTGGGGTTTTCCCTGGGGAAGAAAGACACGGCAGGCATGCAGGGTTTTCAGTGAAAGACAATACACCCAGGTTTATTAACTCGGGAGTCATGTGATAAGCAGAAACTCACACGAACGGGACAGTTTCCCCATGCTCAAAACAGATCTTTCTGTCTCTTCAGAAGCTCCCTCAGCTGCTCGATCTGCACCATCACGCTGCTCTTGGACGTGCCCCCCGGCGTGGTGTACTGCTCCACGCTGTTGGCATAGTCCCACACTTGAGACACATCTGTGCCAAACAGAGGGCTGGGGAGGCAAAACGAGGCTGTGCGTCAGTGGAGAGCTCCACCCTGGGGTCTGTCCCACAGGCTGAACGGATTTCGCTTTGCAAGCCGGCTATGCCATGCTCCAATAACTGCCTGGGTTATGGAGCCCACTCCCACTGAAGTCAAGGGCAAAATTCCCAAGGCCTCCTCCTGCCCTGCCTTGCACCTTGTGTTGTCAGTTACGCCTGCGCACAGTGAGTGCTACCCGATCAGAAGGGCAGTGTTATATACCTGCTCTGCAGAGATGCCAGTGACAAGGCAGGGGCAAGACTGTGGAGAACCAGGCCTTCAGTTTTTAGAGCTGGTCACATGAGTTAGCACTGTAGAGTGTCTAAATCTGCAAGACATTTAAGCCCATCGGTACCTAAATATCTCTGAGGCTAACTCCCGTTGAAGGATCTGGGACCTAGGGCCGGCTCCAAATCCTACTGTAGTCAGTAGAGAGAGACTCAATCCACCCTGCTTCAGGGAATCCACTGCATAGTCGCACACCATCAGTTACAGAAGCTGACATTAACATCAACGAAAAGTTTGACAAATAATCACTTTCTAGTTACTCCATGGAAAAGTGGATAGTGCTTTGGTGAGAATTGCTGCAGAGTCTGTTCCCCTCCCCAGCTAAGCACACATCTCCCTGTCCATGCCTGGCTCCAGCTGAAAGGCACCTGCCCATGGGTAAAGGGGGTGCCCCCCTCATCACACAGGCATTGTTTTAGGGCCCACTGTCCAAATGTAAACCTCAATAGCATCATGGTAATTCAGCCCAGAAGGGCTTGAGATTGAGTTGTGCCCAGGTGAGATGTTGTTGTGGGAGTTGAACAAGGGGACAAGTGTTGAGGACCCTAGCAAATGGCCTTTGAAAGCTAAGTGAAGGAATACAAACCTAATGCTCTTCATGTCCGCCACACTGAGCTGATTAATGGAGATGCCCTTTGTCTCGGCTAGGTGGACAGCCTTTCCGGACACAGCATGGGCTTGTCTGAATGGCATCTGCAGTTAGAAGTACAAACAAAAAGTGAGCAAGCGACTATGGTCCAGGACCGAAGACTGTGTGAACACTTAAGTGACTGTGGCCCTTGTTTTACAAGGTGATGCAACAGTCCCAGTGATGTCAGAGACTGGGTTTTCTGGGATACAGGGTGTGCATCTTATGCAGGGAAACACTATCTGCAAAAAAATGTCTGACAGGCCATGGTGCAACAGTTACACTACTGGGGATACATTCAAAAGGGCTGTCAGTCCTGCTGGCTCAGGGCACAAACTGAGCACCAGCTGGAGATCCAACATGACATAACTAGGTGCCTCACAGGGAAAGGAGAGAGTGACCCCTTTCTCGGACGTATCCAGCTGTTGGCACAAAATGGAATAGCTTAACATTATTCCTACTGTGCATTGATGTCAAGGGATGTTGTCCAGAGGAGAATTGAGCCCAATCATCTTTGCACTCTCCAGCCGAGACACCCCTGTCATGAGTATCTGCGGCTTCGAAACCGTCTATCATGCTTTCCATTAGAATTTCCTCAATACTTACTCCTTTACGAACCAAGTAGAGGGCTAAGTCAGTAGCCAGCATGTCAGGACTCAAAGCTTTCTCCATGTTCTCCTTATGGATCTGCAGAAGGGAGGACCACAAGCAGAAATCAACAGCTACTAACAGGTCACTGAAGAGTCCTCACACAAGAGATTTCAAGATCACAAGGAGAGGCCTGGCTTTTGAAAGGCCTCATTGTAAAACACAAACCCACCAGATGAAGACATTTACTCCCTGCCTTTCGTTTTACTACAGCGGATGATCCAGATCCTGCATTTTAAACTACTGGGAGGCACAAAGGCTTCAGCTATGAGACCCTCCCCTCTATACAACCCCCCATTCGAGGGGTCTGCATATGAGAACATTAGGGAGATAAGTTTCAACTTTTGGGCCCAATTCGGATCTCACTTTTTACCAGCGAGACTCTTGACTTGGATGGAGTTACTCCTGATTTACACAGCGGTGCTCAAGCGCAGAATCAGACCCAAAACACAGTAGTAAAAAGTTAGTCTTACCTGGAGAGTGGAAATGACTCCAGTTGCCACCTGTAGCACAGAACTCAGAGTATCGATAACATCGAACACTGCTTCCTTGTCTTCCTATTTGTTAACAAAAATAAAAACCCAGTTAGCTTAGTGCAGTGGACAAAGCAGAAAGCAGCAGCAGCCTGGTGAATGGATGCAATGTCAGTGCTGACCAAACACATTCGGTCTCCGTACACGAGTGGGAATAATCACACTTGGAGGAACTGCCAGCCTATGGAGCTTTGGGCATGATGACAGCCTTCTTTCCCTGTGCAGTCTTGTGCCCAGCTGAGGAGGACATTCTAACAATAGCAATTCAGCCCAGCCAATGGGAATTCAGCGGGGGGCTGACTACACTGTAGATTGTTCTTAAATGAACCTTTGTGCTAGTGAAAGGTGCCAGACTGCCAGCCCAAGAGAGCTAAGGCCTATATCAAACACAGAGCATCAGCGCAAGCTTTCTCCATGCAGCTCTCTGCCACGTGCTCTGGAGTGGTTATTGCTAGGGGCACAGGAGTAGCTCATTCCCCACACCCACTCAGCTCTTGGCTGGAGACACCCACCCTTGGTGCTGTTTGTGATGCAGAAACTTTCCAGGTAGCAACTGGACGGCAACCTCACCAACTCCCTTAATGTAGCTCAGCTAACAGTTAGAGGATAGAGACCCTTGATCGCAGTCACTCTGGGCCAGATTTGAACCAGAAAATCTGGCAATAAAGCTATGTCCTATTATCAGCCCTCCAAGCCATCCAGAACCTTAGCCAGATCCGCAACTGGTGTAAATGGGCACAGCTGCATTGAAACCAATATACTGGATTGACACTAGCTGAGGATCTAGCTCTGTAGCCTTAAAATTCTCAATTGTCTCTTGTTCCATATCCAATCATTAGGATTGGAGCGACTCAAATACAAACTGCAGTCTTTAAACCCCCCTCATCTCTGAATACGTAACAGCCATGTACCAAGCAGGTCATGTGCAGTGTGTAGGTATTAATGGATTTTGGAGGGAGTGTGTTCTGTTGTGTCTATGCAGAGAAATGGAATGAGAATGCGGGTTTACCTGCAAGTCCTTGTTGTAGGTGCTTGGGAGTCCTTTGAGAATCATCATCATTCCAGAACACTGCAGAGAAGGGGACGTTTATGGTACTTGGATTAAAACAAGAATAGCAAGGAATTTTAAACCCTTTCACTCAGCAGAGCTACAAAACCAAGGCTGCATCCTCTGGCCAGAGTTTGGTACACCAGACATTGCTCATTTAAAGCCTGATCCAGGGCCCATTGAAGTCAGTGGGAAGACTCTCATGGACTTCACTGGGAATAGGATCAGCCCTTTATTTGCCAGATTTTTTTTTTTAAACCTTAACCAAAGCAAACACCTACTGGCAGACCAGCCCCCCCACCCCACCCCAAATGGACCATTCTCAGAGTTCCACTACAGTTATAGGATTCTGTAGGTGGTTATCAAACATACAGCAGACATGCACCTTCTTATGCCTGTTGCACACAGTTGATGGACCTTCCTCCACTGGCAAGACTTGGCCTCTTGGTGGTGTTACTTGTAATACTTGGTGGCCACCTTGTGCAATTGCATCCAGCAGTGCTGTGTGTTTTGTAAGGGTTTTGCTGCTGGTCACCCATGTTGTCCTGTTTGACCGATCTAACTCCCATCGGTGCCAGGTTGTGGTATGTAGCTGGGATACAGCCCGGCAGGTGCACTTTGCCTGGTGTCTGTAGCCTTGTGGTACAATCTTTCCTAGGGATTATATTCTACTTTGTCCAGTAGCATGCTCGGAGGGTTGGCAGGTGTAATGACTAACAACACTGTGCACATACACAGCATCTTCCAACAGAGAAGATCAAAATACAGTGCAACAGTGGGGACACCCTATTATCTTCCAGTGACAGTTGAGGAAACAGCTATATAGGGGAAGTTAGGGCCTAATTGTTAAAGTGGCCTCTGACTTTGGGTGCCCCAAACTCTGGCACACCTTTGATCTTAGTTTTCACCCTCTGTTCCTACTGACGTGAGCTGGAATTGTGGGTGGTCAGCACCTCTGAGCCATCAGGCCCGAGGCGTCTCATGCTCCAAACACAAGCCAAGCCAATCTTTTCAGCTCTAGCCTCTGCCTTGCCCAGTGGCTCCCCCAGATTCAGGAAGAGAACCAGAGTATGACAGGTGGGATTTAAGTTTCTCTCCCAGCTACACTGACTGGGGATAAAGAGTATAGCAACGAGAACCCTAGTGCTCAGACATCTCCTCCCCTTGCAGACTCACCCTTCCAAATACACGTCCAGCCTTGCTGCGGATCAGCTCCAGACTGTCTGGATTCTTCTTCTGAGGCATCAAGCTACTCCCTGTGCTGAAAACAAAACACTGAGCACATTAGACTGGTGAGGTCCCTTTCTGTAGGGAGAGCAAGATGGGAAAGAGTTCACGGGGACTCTGAACACTGCACTACAGCAGACCCCTGGGGGCCCAGGGAAGCTACACCTGCCACAACCATGTACAGTCTAACTGCATGTGGCAGGAAATACCTGGTGCTCTCCAGCGTTCATGATGAACAGTGGGGCTAATTTCCTCTTGACACACCCAGTACGGGCAGGGGTTCCCAAACTGTGGAAAGTGGATTTCAGGAATTTTCCAGAAAACGTCAGGACTATTAAACCCATTGCACCACCCCATGTCAACTCTGGCATGTTAGCAGGGGGTCTGGCACGGGGGGGGGAGGGAACGGTTCCTTGCCCTGCTCGCTAGTCCTTTGCGGCCCCCAATCCCACACTTTGGGAAATGCTGCATTGGGATGTTAAAGGAGACTAGGGCAACTCATAGTAAGATACCACGCTGGGGTCACTGGGTGGAATCCAGCACACAGAGAGCCACAGTTGAAGGAAATGCCAGTTCCTTTACATGGCCTTAGACACATGGGGCCACACGAATCCCTGCAAACTCCATTGACTTCAGTGGGGTTACACCAAGGCTGAATTTGATCCTTTGTGGACTGGAGCTACGCGCTATTGCTCTGCAGCCTTCTCTGCTTAGTTTGCTTACACAACAAGCCAGGAGTGGAGTCTGCCACTTTGGTAGCTCCATTTTAATGGAATGAGGCTGGATTTAAGCCAGCACAGCTGAGAGCAGAATCAGAGCCCCTGCACGTTAAAGTGCTGCTGGGGTAGTGTGATTCTGTGTCTGTCTAATGAAGACTTTAAATAAGATGCAAAATATCACATTTCTCTGGGTCTCTCAGATCCCTGGTATGTGCTGTTTCTCCCCTAACACAGCCTACGTGTGCCAGATTGTTTCATGGGAAGAGGGCAGGGATGCCTGCAGGTATATTTGACATGCATCTTATCTACAGCTACCATGCATCCCTGCTCCTGAGCCAGTATCAAAGCTCCTCTGGGTTTAGCTCCATCTAGATGGAAAGATCTTAGCTGTCTTATTCAACAGCTATGTACATATACTGAAGGGAGCCCAGTCCCCAGAGGGTGTGGTCTTTCTTGTACCAGGATATACTAACAAATTGTGGCTTAGTAACTCTGTCAGTGAGAAATGAGACTAGTAACAGGAAATCTGGAAGGATTGCAAAACAAGTCTGTTTAAGGAAAGGCCCTTTTTACGGGAACTCCCAGCATAGGAGGTTTTTTATTCCTGGCTTCTCATTTACAGCCTGATTCCACAAGTGTTTACTCAGGCAAAATGCCCAGTGAGTATGACAGAAGATTCAGCAGAGTAGGGCTACAGAATCTGGCCTTTAGAGGGATCAGAGTCAGAATATTTTTTAGTAATATATATGCTTATAAAGCTCCGACCATCTGACACTCTAGTATTCATTTTCATTATATTTCTGTGAAGCAGGGAAGTCCCCCTTTACCATACCCATCTTACAGGCAGGCAAACTGAGGCAAAGAGGCTGAGTGATTTTTCCTAGTGGCACTGGCAAGGAGGGAGTAGAATCCACAGCCCCTCTCCTAGCAGGAATTTGTTCCAAAACGGAAATAGTCACACAAGTAACCAGGTCTCCCTGCGTCTAAAGGAAAAATCCGGTTAACAGGGAATATTTGTCTGGGTGCAGAAGTGAATGATGAGACTGCTCAAACACATGCTGTTACTGGGCATCTGACAGGACTTTGCAAGCAGGAAGCTCCACATTGGAGTACATTTTAATTTTCTCTCTTCACACCTGATCGAGAAGCCAGTCCCAGCTCAGTGCCAAGCCTGTCATTAGGATATGGCATATATATATATATATAGTGCCCATCCCTGCCTCCCCAAACCACCCAACCCTATGCTGTGGTGACAGGGGCAGGACACATGCAGCTCTGCAGTGCTAGCGATAATAGTGGGTTGAAAAGAGGGTGCAGAAAAACAGGTGCTGGAAGCATGCTCCGTTGGGTTGGGGAGATGACCTCTGAAGTCCAAGTATGTGACTGCCAGCCCACCAAGACCCCCTCTGTCCTAGCAGCCCACTCTGAGGAGAGCTAGACTCATCTCCCTCCTGATTCCCAGTGCAGGGTGCGAGCAACGCCGATTTATAGCAACTGGCTTGATTGAGGTTTTGGGGTCTTTTCCCTCCACGATCCCCTGTTGTATTCAAACCTTTTTTAATACAAATTCATATTCATTCACAATTCCTTTGATTTTGAATGTGGGAAATGGGTTGTGGGGGGACGGGACTGCGATAAGCCCTAGAGCGTTACCTGTAGGCATCAGACAGGGTCACAAAGCCAAATTCCTTTGTACTATAGATGATGAGATCTTCAGCCATCTTGCTTAGGTGAATCATTAACAAGGAGGCAAAGAAGAGAAACTCCGCTGTAGAGAAGGATGACAGTAAAGAGCATATGAAGGTCTTATTTTGACTGCCATTTTGCTAGTCAAAGTTGTAATTTAGCTGCAGGAAAATTCAGGCTGTGAACAGCCATAAGCATTTGAGGTAAAATTCAAGTGTGACGTAGGAGCCAAAGACTCATTGACGTCAAAGGGACTCAGGCTCCTAAGTCACTGAGGCACCTTCGAAGCTTTTGCCTGAGATCTATTAGATTTGTGGAAGGTCCATCACTTGGGTTGTTGCACAAAGCCCTGATAGTTTGAAACTAATGGTGACTCCATCTCCTTAGCACATGGCATTGGGAGTTTGACCATGAGGGACTGAACTCCTCTTGAGGGGCAATATCCTCAGCATAGCTAAATCGGCATAGCACTGGAGTCAAAGGAGCTCTGCAGATTTATGCTAGCTGAGGATCCGGACCCCAGGGTCCCAACTTCTGCAACTTTGGGTCATAAATATAACAGCAGCTATTCATATGTAGTATTTATTGCCAGGTTAAGAGCTCAATCTTCCCCACCAGGAAGTGTGTGTGTGTGCGGGAGTGGGAAATACCACATCTGAGATTTTCTCCCTCTTGATAAATTTACTGGGAAGAATCTCAGAGAAGCAGGTTACTGGTGAGCACTCAGGGAGAGGGGAAAAAAAAAAAAGTGATAAAGTTGCACCTACCCACAAAGTCTCGCTCACTAGTTGCATCCATGCTGTTCAGGCTGATGGAAGCAAAGTCAAGTTCTGCAATTTAAAAAACAAACAAACAAAAAAACCAAAGTCAAACCGCTGGCTATTATTTGAGCTCTGAAGCCCTGCTTCACCAGGCTACCCAAGCATGTACTTAAACTTTAAGCTGGAGTAGTGCCATTGCTACTCACCTGTTTAACATTAAGCACACACTTAAGAGTGGTGATGAATCAGGGCCTTAATTATTAGCCATAGACTTTCAAGGGAACGGTAGCTGATCAGCTCTGCTACTGTGTTCCTCTTGCAGGCACCAGAGCATCAAATGTTTGTAATCTCATCTCACTTCAGAGAGCATTTTTATCACAAGAGAAGGACTATGACCCCTAAGCAAAGCACATTGCAGTTGATGGGAGTCTTCCCATTGATTTCAGTGGGCTTTGGACCAAGCCTTCTAGTGCCAGTTATTTTCCAAGCAGCATGGCAAGATATTGCAACATATCTAGACAGTGGAGTTGGAATACCTGGTTTAATGGCTATCACAGATGGCTCCAGAGTACTCCATTTCCAACCAGAGTCCGCTCCAGGGACCCACAAAGCTCAGGGACGTACTGCCTCGTCTTTGATGGATGGTTCTGAATTTAACAAGGCCTCTGGGGTCTACTGCTGTCAGAGTGCATGGATCAGCATCTTTCTACCTGTGCTTCATCTTAGGCAGATGCAAAGAGGAGTATTCCCTGCCAGTGGCTGCTGTAGCAAAATGCCCCACTACCAGGGCTTCTCTTAAGCATGCTAGAGAAAGTGTTGGGGGCAGGGAACTAGCTATCTGTCCCCTGCTACTGTGGGGGAGAAGGAGAAAGCATAGCAAGGGGAAGTTGGGTGAAGACCCTCTATAGCAGGGGTGGGCAAACTACGGCCTGCAGGCCAGATCCGGCCCGCCAGCCGTTTTAATCTGGCCCTCGAGCTCCTGCTGGGGAGTGGGGTCTGGGGCTTGCCCTGCTCCAGCGTGCCAGCTGGGGAGCAGAGTTGGGGGCCACTCTGTGCGGCTCCCAGAAGCAGCGGAATGTCCCTGCTCTGGCTCCTATGTGTAGGGGCAGCCAGGGAGCTCCACATGCTGCCCCCGCCCCAAGCGAGGTCCCCACAGCTCCCATTGGCTGGGAACCGCCTGGCCATGCCTCTGTATAGGAGCCGGAGAGGGGACATGCTGCTACTTCTGGGAGCTGCTTGAGGTAAGCGCCGTCCGCAGCCTGCGCCCCAAGCCAACCTGCCCCCCAACCCTCTGTCCCAGCCCTGATCCCCCCCTCCTGCCCTCCGAACCCCTCGGTCCCAGCCTAGAACACCCTCCTGCACCCCAAACCCCTCATCCCCAACCCCCTGTCCTGTTTCCTCAATGTACATTAAATGCGTTTCACTGATGAGAGCTTTATTCCCCTACCAGCCTCATGAAAAGGCTGTAGTACCTACAAAAGTCAGCATTTTGCTTAACTGATCTAGTCTATGATACAGCAGTCAACCTGTTACCATCCCCAGACTTGGGTCACTCACTCAGTTCTGTGAATGGAAAGACAATTTACCTTTACGCAGAAACTCTCGATCGATACCCAGTGGGTTGCCAGCTACAGCACCGCTGCAAGGCAGAAAGAAACCTCATGCATGACGCGCTGCACTTCTTACCCTCACAAACCTGCAGCAGCGTCCACAACACAAACCCAGTTACAGAAAGCGGCGAGGGAAGCCAGTCTTAAGACTGGTGATACCTGGGCAGTGCAGTAGAAAAAGCAGCCATCACGCACCGTATGTGGGCAGCTGTAATATGTTTTGTTAGCTCCTGGCCAAAGTCAACCCCTCGTGAATAAGGCCCGGTTTCTATTTTGAAGTGTTTAGGGCAGGATCCTGTACCCAAGAGAAGAGCCTATAGATACTGGAGATCTCTTCTACAAATCCAGACAACCCTGTCTCAGATATCTGCCACCCAGGGGGCCTTGGGCTGAAGGTACAACATTACACCTGAGAAGCACTAGCAGTCCGAGTGCTCTCGGTCCATGTTCGCTCAGGTAGGCTAACAACAGTGGATCTCTCCAAAGTTGACAGAGCCCTAGATGATGCATGCCAATGATTAGGGTAGTCAGAAGGAATGTATCAAAAGTGAGTGGGTGGGGGGGGAGCACAAGAAGGTTATAAGCTTTGCCATCTGTGCTATTTATAACTAACTGAGAGCTCAACAACCTCCTCCATCAGCACATACAGCTCACATTGGGCTCACTTAAGTGGAAGGACCCCAACCCTCACATCTGTGTTTTCTCTGTAAGATACACAAGTGTTAGCCCCCACAAAAAACAAGCAGAACAACTGAATGCTTTACCTTCCCAACGGCAAAACATTGATCCTTCTCTTCACTTCTCCCAGACGCTCAGAATCACGGGTGAATGCAACTGCATGACTGTGGGGTGGGGAGGGGGAAACAAAAGGGAAAAAGATGACGGGTAGGAAAGAAGCCGGTTTCAAAATTTCCCTCTCAAAGTGGAATGTAGCTGTTGTAAAGAGTGCCAGGTTGGCAACCCTGGAGACCAGAATCCTGTTCATCAGTGGATCACAGAGCCTGTGATATCACGGGCATGGAGAGCATGGTGCCCAGATACCATGGTGAGGGATGCTTTGTCAGTGAAGCGATGGAAAGGCCAGCAGCTGTGCAAACTTCCCATGCTAACCCCTCCAGTGAGCCATAACTCTGGCCTACAGGGACCACCTCTTAGTGGGAAAAGGGGGCACCTGTCTCCATGGGCCCCCCCTCAATGATTTTGCACAGAGCAGATTTACTCAAAATAGACTGTGGGCTCAGAACCCTGGTAAACTAAGTGCAGATTAAAATGGGGTGGTTAGGTTGGTCCTATGGTTTTTTGTGGCAGAGCCTATGAGCTACTTTAAGTTTAGTTCCTGAGCTTGGCTGTCTGGTGTTTGTGCAGGGAGAGCTTTGGATTTTATGCACTTAGCCCCTGTGGTTGTTCTCTGAAGCTGCTCACAACCAAGGAAGAGCATTAAGGAAGGTTAACTCAGCACAGGGCTCCTAGTAGCGTGAAGTTTGCTGTGCTACCCATCCCAAGTCAGACATCTTGAAAAACAGCAGCTTCTTAGGTTAGCTTTGGGGGCCACTGCAGCATCACCATGTGCTGATGTTACAGTGTGACATGGCTGCACACATAGGCGTCAATAAGCTGGTCCCCAAGGACAAACTGTCACAGCAGATCCTACAGAGGATAGTTACCTGAGTAAAAAGTGGCTCCACCTGATTGGCTGAGCTCTTTGCAGATGAGTATAGCCAGGAAAGATCACATCAGTTTCTCTGCAATAAGAAGAAAGAGGAGGGAGAAAAGGGAGACAGCTGATCTACAGTTCAAAGGAGTCCAGCAAATCAAATCCAACAACCTGCAGATTATGTGCTGGAGGCTCACAATAAGCCAGGAAGCACTGAACACAATTTAATAAAAGATGCAGTAGCTCAAACAGAAGCTATGGGCTTGATGCAGAAATATCTGGGTGAGGTTCTTTGACCTGTGTTACGTAGACGGTCAGACTGGATAATCACAATGGTCCCTTCTGGCTTAAATCCATGAACCACATGTCAGAGCCAGGATTAGAACTCAGGAATTCCCAGTCCAGTGCATAGTCCACTAGGCTTTCAAGATGTTTTTGTAACATTATTGGTTTAGAGTAGTGCCAACCCTTTGTTGTACAGTAGTTATTTATCCTCATATTTGTTAGCTATGAAGAGACCTGTGACATTAAAATATCCTGTCATGAAGGCTCAGTCTGAGAAATTGTTTGGATCACTGTAGTTTAGTCAGCAGCTAAATTCATTACAGTTTAATAGTTACAATCTGGAAAGGGTGAGCAGTCCCAGCTGCCTCTGTGTGATTTTGCTTTATTAAAATTAAGTTTTAGCCTCTTCAACATGATTTGTTGCCAGGATACAGCAGGCCAGCCATTCCCCCGAGAGAAAAGAAGGGGCCAACCCTATTACCCCGACCATCAGCTGCAGCGGCATGCACTTTGCCTGACTGCACATGGACACTGTAAGAGTTGAATGGAAAGAACATCGGTGACTTCAATGGAGTGTTGCTGATTTATGCTAGCTAAGGATCTGGCCCAGAATTTTTAACATCACAGCACACAAGCAGCTTCCCCAAGAGAGGCCACAGCGTTTTGTTTCCTAGTGTGGGCTTGGAAAAATAAGGACTTACGCGGCAGCCCGTTCCACCAGAGTCTTGATAAACTGCAACAGGTGAGCAGACAGGACAGAGCAGGAATTTCGCATATAGAGTCTCAAGTCAGTCACAACCTGCAAGAGATCCCCAGTCAGTCAAGATGGAGCATGATGTACATTGTGACCAAACAATACTCACCAGATCATTTGACTTTTGCCAGCTTGGGGAACCGGATAACAAAGTCATTTCCCTCCCCTCCCCTCCCCCCCCCCCCACAACTTCACAGTGTCTTATGGATGCCACTCAAACAGTTCAGGGCTTTCAATCTAATTCATTATTAAATGGGAGTTTCACTATATTTGAATTTGCTATCCAGGGGCCTGATCCAAAGCCAATGGGAATTTTTCCATTAACCTCAATGGTCTTTGGCTCAGGCCCCATCAGTGGCTCCCTTAATAGAGGGTCTGCTCCCTAAAGGAGCTGTAACTCCCACTGATGTTAGGATCAGGTCCCAGTCACTGCAAAAGACAAACACAGAGGGGGAAAATAATCACATCAGCTAATACAAGTATGAAGGGACTCAAAATAGAACATCAAGCGGCCCAAAGCTTAGAGGTTTGGTCCATCTACCTGTCAGAGGCCAAAAGCTCACAGATAAACCCAAGCTTTTTCTAGGAAACCTGTACTCCGTGCTCAAACACACAGGACCAGATCCACTGAAGTGAAGCCATTGGAAAGATCGCATTAATTTCAATAGGTGCTGGATCAGGCCCAGAGAGAGAGAGAGAGAGAGAGAAGTAAAAAACAAGATTATCTAGGGAAACAAAAAGAACTAGATGGTGGGGGATGGAGAAGGAGTCTGGGAAAAGTTATGGACTGCACATTTTAGTAAATCAGATCTCAACGTCCCTAAGGTCAAGAATATGGCTTGCCAAATGAAATTACGGCAACAGTCAGCAGCCTGGACTAACCTCTGAAGCTCTGAATTGAAAAGGACAAGGAGTCAGTATTGCTGAGCAATGGTGATAAAATGGAATATACTGGGACTATAAAATTAATAAGGACAAAAAGGTTGCTAGAGGTCAAAGCAGAAGTGTAAAAAACTAACTGCAGGTGTTCGCCTAACCATAGCGACAGCTTCAGTAACTCCCATTTAATTGCCGGAGTATACGTGTGTGAGCTATAGAGGAGGATCCCCATGACTATGGGCTAGACTTGGGATTCTGAAGTCCCTCAGAAATGGAAACAGAACATACAGTGCGGTTACACATGGGGGACATTTTTGCCCCTCTCTGCACAAACACAACCCACTGGCTGGGAAAATGCAAGTTTCTCTAAGAGCTATTAGATCCCAGAGTCTTCAACAGAGAGCTACATGCCTTCCAAAGCAGTGCATATGTACGCCACTCCTTCAGTTTAGTAGCACCTCTAACCTGCTCCAGTGTGCATGAACTGATCACCCTTTAGTGGATGCAGAAGATAGCTGCAGTACTAGTCATAGTCTGGCCTATCTCAGGTTCACCTTCAGCTCAAGTGGTCAGGACTAAGTCCCGAGTTCTGTCCTTGCTTTGGACCACTAAGTTCACGTAGGAATGATGTTCAGTCCAGGTGGAAACCACATAACCTGCCACGGAACTGCTGCAACTTGTTTGAAAGAGTCTTGAAGTGCCTCGGGTTCTTGTTTGCACAGAGCTCCTATTGAGTCCCAAAGGAACGCTGTGCAAGGGTCTGGCTTCAGTGTCTTTGCCAAAAGAAATGGAGTTCAATTTGCGTTCACACCCAATACTATTGCTCAGCAATTGTGCTCATTCTGTCCATCCAGTGCTCATGGGCCACTAGATGAGCTGAGCACCTGCAGTGACTAAGTCCCAAGGGATCGTGTTGTGGATGGCAATTAAGAAAAGGGAAAGGAGATAAAAGGAAATCTGATAGAGGAGGAAAAAAAAGCAAGTACTGAATGATAAAAGGCAATTCTTGCCATACTTGATCATTCCGGCTTCGTCCGGTGTGCAACTTCCCAGCTACGTCCCCAATCAGCTCCTGAGGGCAACAGAAGAATTTCCATCAGTGTTAGCAGTATTGGAACTATAAGGACTGCAGAGAAAGCAGACCCCACCTCTGCTTAAAAGACAAGGGCTGGATTCACAAACATTGACGCAAACGCTTAACTTTATGCGAGCAAATAATACACCAAAGCCATACAATTCCGGGCAGTTATTTTGTGTTGTGCTAGTACAGTGCTTGGTCCACAATGGGGCCCTGATCAGGGGCCCTACATGCTATTGCAATACAAATAATCCCCACTGGGGCCTTTAGGTGCCACCAGACTACACATATTCAGTAGTAACTAATAGTACGTTAAGCATGCGGTTAACATTCATAAGTGTCAGTAGGATCAGGGCCCAAGGCTGCTTTGGGCCAGGTCTGGCCAAGTCTCCTCCTAGTAATATTTTGGGACAGCCTCCTCTCACTCTGAATACAAAATAAGATGGAAAAAAATATATGCCACCGAATGCACAAATAAGAGTTTTGTCATTGCAACATATTTTTAATTCTCTCAACAGGGCTGTAGCCTAAAAAGGAAACACTTAGATCAAAGTATTTAAGGGGAGAAGACTTATTTTACTACTGCCGGACTGATCAGAGGCATGACCTGGAAGTTATGAGGAAATTAGAGGAACTTCACCTTTAGTCTGCGTTCGTTGGCAGTGTGGATATCCTCATCACTTTTGTTCACCACAAAGGCTCCCCTGGACCATTCTTCAGAAATCTACATCAGCAAAAGACACCAGGCAGTGGTTAATGACACTTCTTTACTGCACAAGGGTGTTGGAGGCTTGATTCAGTCAGGTTTGTAAAATGTTTTGCGATCCTGAGATCTAGTAATTGGGGCCTCATCCTGATCTCAAACTGGTGCCATCAAATAACTTGGCTGAAATCACTGAATTTCCACAATGGTGCACAAGAGATCAAAATGAGGAACTAAAAAGTGCAAAGCCTTATTAAGAGACTCTTCCTATCAGATCAGAAATACATTTTAAGTCTCATTAAAATTGCATCAGATCAGTGCCACACCCTCCTTCAGTGTGCAGGAATATGTGTTGTTGCACTTTCTGATGGATGCACTCCATGAATCTGTTTTTCCAGCTCTAGCTACTAACCTTTATGACACAGGAGGTTAAAAATGTACTTGACTAAGTGAGTTGAAAAGTCAACCAGTAATACAAACCACCACCATTTTCATCCGTAAACATGTATAGATTCCCCATTATTCACCGTGTGTAAGCAGCAACAATGGCTTAACAGAGATGCATTCCCCTGGCTTATTGGCTGACTTTTCTCTTCACCCCTATACAATATGGTGAATTAATTCAGACAGGCAGATACATGAGCATCCTGTGCGTCAGCTCAAAGAGACCATTCCCAATTTCTACTGAAACAATTCCTGAGTACTGCTTGCTCTGGGCAGGGGGTTTGCACTGAATGCACCTCAGCAGGGTGTCCCAGCTGCTATAATGGCCATTAATAACATTTGCAGAAGACTTTAAGAACCCACATTCCTGCCACATTACCTTGGGTCACGGGCTACCACTCAACATTTATTATATTAAGCACAGGGTTCTGTTTCTTCTAGGTCTAAGCAAATCTTAAACAGATGCCACTGAGCCTGTTGATCTTAAATATGGGACTGTCTCTACACACGGGCTCTTATCTTTCACACACAATGCTAGTCATTCACAGATGAGGAGGAAATGAGGGTTGAGAGATTAAGTGAGTTTTCCGAAGGCCACAAGAGCAAGCCAAAAAGTCAGACAACATTAGAACTAGAGTTCCTGGGTCCCTGGCCTGGGTTCCTGCCATTACACTGTGTTACTCTTCAGGATTCCAGGGATCAATTGTTCTAAATATATCCAAGTAGTCCCAAGACCTACACTGCCATTTCGCCAAAAACAAAAGTGGTGCAGGCATGCTACAGAAGTCAGTAAAACAAAAACCCCTCCTCTTTTTGAGGTGAAGAGCAAATAAAGGATAGAGTCATGACCACGAGTTGCCTCTTTGGGAAATCATTCCCCTTTGTAATAGCATAGCATCACAATATCTGAAGGTATCGACAGAAATGACAAATCTTTCAGAGTCAGAAATGGCAGGGGCATGGAGTGGGATTACAGATTGGTTGTGCTTGATTAAGCGTTTCTGCTTGCAGGAACGGAGACACTAAAATGGGAAATCTCCACCAGGCAACTGTTTGGGGGCATGGAGCAGCCTAAGCACAACGTGGGCTAGAGTGCGTACAACTGAATGGGAAGCAGAGATAAGCCAAGGGTCAGGACAGATGCTGGACCCCCAACTTCATAATCAAAGACACCATCCCTCTTCAGGGAAGCATGGAATATCCCCACTTTTAAATAATGGGACTTAAACATGGGCTTAAATGTTTTCTTGAATCAGGACTAAGAAAGATTACAATGCAGACTACCTGAAAAGAGGAAGATCAACAGCCAAGTAGCAGTGGTTAAAGCTTCAAGTCAGGCTGGGTACCTGTGGCAATGACTGACAACCTTTTACCATAGTCTGTGCTCAAGCAAATACATACCTTTTCTAATCCACTCAGAATCTTCTCCAAATCACCCTTGGTTAGAATCCCAGACTTCTCCAAAGCTTTGGCATAAGCCATGCTTCCTCGGATGTCAACTTCCGACAACCGCTGGTCGAAAGCCATGGAAGAGTTGAGAATCTCCATGATGGGATCAGTGCCTCCTACGAATCTTCCTCCCCAAAGTTTATCCCCCTGTGGAAAAGGAAGTTTAAAAAAAAAAAATGCAGCTTAAAAGGACATACTGATAAATCTGAAAGAACCTTTAAAGAAACACTCTTTGGGATGAGTATTAATTCTGTGGGACAGCATCCCTGAATCTACCAGAATAGAAGGAACAAATTGAGACCTGGTGTAGGTGAGTACTACTCTGTCAATTAATTTGGCCAGTTACACTGACTTCCATTGAAGTCAACAGGCCAACTTTGGCGGTAATGTCAAAGGTGATGTAAGCTAGTTTATGCTGCTGTAACCTGTGCAGAGAGAGGCTAGGACAAAAAGGGAGCAAGGAGGCCCTGCTTTAAACTTATACATTGAAACCCTCCTGTCCACAGCTTCTCCCGTTACATCTCTCTCTCCCAGACCCTTATCATGAGTCAGTCTCCCTTAGCCATGCTTACCAGTTTGTAATCACCTACAAAAAAACTTGACTACAGTTCGGCGGCTGGTGTCCTAAGGTCACGGCTTACCATGCTGCCCATTGTTTCCCTGTGTTTCCCCCTCCAACTCTCTGTAGCCACCTGTTGTCTCTTGTCTTGTATTTAGATTGTAAACTTCTTGGGAAAGGGGTTATCTTTTTGTTCTGCGTTGACACGTAGCACAGTGGGGTCCTAGGCACTACCACAGTGCAAATAATTATACATCACTTCTGAATCTCAGTGAATGGGAACTGCCAGTATTCATCTAAGAGCAGAATGTGGCCCATGCTCAGATAATAAGCAATACAGCCCTTGAGTCATCATAAGAGCACAGATTAGAAAAAGGCTGACGTAATATTCAGAATGCCAGGACTCTTGCATGCTGTTCCAGAGATGGGCAGTTTGTCTTGGTCATTAGTGTCTAGCTACTGAGCCGTTACTGCTGGATCATGGGCTAACCAATTGTACTTTGCCCCCAACACAAGTGTAGCATTTTTATGGCCTAATTTTTCAAAGCAAGTAAAAGGGCATGTGACACACAACCAGCATTGATTCTTTTAAAGCAGTTGAAAGCCACTGACATCCTTTTAGAGCAAAATAATTGGTCAGCAAAGGACATAGCAAAGACCAGCACGTTTCCACTGTTTTGAACAAAGAATGATACATTCGTTATCAAGAATAAAAAGGAGGGGAGGGGTTTTAATTGAGAGGGAACTGTGGGCAGATACAAGTTACCTCAATTAAAAGCACTTATGAAATTATGAAGTATTTTAAGTTCAGATTGTGCCGGAGTCTCTCCTCACTTATCCTGGTGTGTATCAGGAATAACTTCATTTACTTCAGTGAAGTTACACCAGGATAAAAACAGTGTAAGAGGCATGAGAATCAAGCCTGCTGTGGGTTAAGTTTTAGGGACAGGTTTTGGTCTGTTAAATGCAGTTACTCCAGATTTACAGAGTAACTCAAATGGGTCAATTTACCGTGGTGTAAATCCATTGCATGAATTTGACATTGGAGTGTGGCATTACGATATTCTTTCTGGGCACCCTTCTGAAGTGAACACACTTTAAGCCACTCAATGCATAAACCTGTGTGTGACCTCTTTCACCATGCATTTGTACAATGGCATTGCTTCATTAGCAAACAGAAACCTGTCACTTGGTCCCATGTCACTTGTTTACACAGATGGACACATCCCTGAAGTCTTTACACAGGCACAACTCCCACTGACGTCAAATGGGATGTCTGCTTGTGTAAAAACGTCATGGTTTGGCCTAACAGATTCAAAAAGAAAATTTCCAAAGCAGATATTAGCAGACGGAGAGGAGCAATTGGGAAGCATTTACAGGAAGTACCTGTAGCAGGGTTTAAGTTGTTAAATGGATACTTTTGCCCATCTAATGTATTTCCCCTTCTACTCCCTCTACAGGCCATGAATCACAGCCACCTTCTCTGGCAGAGGACTGGACAGGTTAATCAGTGCCACTATTTCGTCAGCTAGCGGCGTCATTGTTAAGCAAGTCTTTCCCCAAGGACTGTTTCCACATATCTACCAACCCCAATGAACAAAGATTGTTCATGGGGCCTATCTCACAGTCCCTATGGGGGCAATACACTTAGTGAAATCCTGAGGCGTTTTGCCCCCAGGACTGTAGAATTAGGCCTATAGTTGGAGATTTAAAAAAAAAAAAAAAAACTATTTTCAGGGCAGCTTTGTCAATACAGCCATTTTTAGTTCTAAATTTTGTCAGTCTAATTCTGCATGGCCTCAGCTACACTACCACAATATGATGGCAACATGTAGGATTTCCTCTACTGTTTCAAGTGAATGGCATTTTGCCTGTCAAACCAATAAAATTACCCAGCCTGATCTCTGCAAAACTTTAGATATGATTTTTCCTCATCAGTTCTATACTAAGGACAAGTGAAGGGGGCTGAAATCTGGAGATCGACATCAGAACATAGCAGCATTGGGACTGGGGAATGGGCAAAGACATATCTACGTGATTTGTTTCAGGTTCTCCCCATATTAATTCAGGTATAAGCAGAAAATTGAGGTAACAACCTTTTACTGCAAAAAAAAAAAAAAAAAAAAGTCTAGCTGTGAACATGCGAACAGTTTCTCTCATCTTTTAGAGGTCACAGAATTTCATAATATATTTTGTACAGGCTTCTCCCCTAGTCAAAATTTGCTACCTTTGGCCCAACAATGGAAACAGCCAGGCTAGCAAATTTTTGACAGGTGCGGGATGCTTATTAGAATATCGACAGCAACGGTGCGCAATAGCAGATAAGGCCAAGAAGACTGCGAGAGCAATTTCTGAAACTGGAAAGCCGGAGCCGCTATGGGAGAGGGTTGGATTTTGCTAACTGGGGCAAGCGCTGACAATGGAGCCTTTGCCTCGAGAAGCGGCTCGGGCCAGCGACTCGACAAGTGGGTGTCCAAAGAGCGACAGCCCCCTACAAAAACTGCCTTCGTCGTGGGAAGAAACCCTCCAGTAAATGGAGGGCTGCAATATTTTTTTGACGCCAACTCCCTCCAAAAGAGTTTACTTGGGGTCTGGAGCAGCTCCCCTGACAGGGGCACGGGGAATCAGGTGGCAGCTCCTGATGATACATCCAAGCTCGCACTCACCTCGGATGCCATGACGGAGGAGTTTTGCCCTTCTCGCCTCTGCAAACCTCAGCAACTTGGGCAACCTGCAAGACAAGAAGACACCTGTTCCTCCGTGCAGCGGGCAGCGCTGGGGTCTGCCGCTCCTGCCTGGAGGGTGCCCCCCGGCTTTGTTGCCCTCCGCTATTTACTCTCAGCCAGGACCGAGAAAAGCAGGCGATCCACCCTGCCGCACCGGGGCCGGGTTACACGCGGCGGAAGGCCATTGCTGCCCCAGGGCCAGATCCGCGGGGCCCCCCGAAACGCCCCTCTGGTGCTCACCTGCTTTGCTGCCAAGCCCCCCGCGCCGCTCGCCTCTCCAGCCCCGGCCCGGCCGCTTTTACAGCCCACCCGGGCTCCACGCCCCCCGCGGGGCGGGGCGGAACCGAGCCTGGAAAGGCCCCGGAGGTTCCCTCCCATCCCCGCCCCCCACCTGGCTGTTCCCTTCTCCGTCCGCCTGCAGGGCTAGCTCTGACTAGCGCGGCAGCCTCTTGCCTTGCTCATAAGGGACAGAGCTCGGCAGAGGGGGTGAGAGCGGTGCTCGGAGCTGACCCCGAGTCTATCTCATTTGTAGGGAGACTACTTTTTGGGGGGCTATGGGGTACGGGTAGAGTGACCAGATAGCAAGTGTGAAAAAATCAGAACAGGGGATTGGGGGGGGGGGTCATAGGCACCTATATAAGAAAAAGTCCTGAATATCAAGACTTTATCGGGACATCTGGTCACCCCAGGTGCAGGGGAGAGACTTCCCCCATTATAAAAAGAAAAGGAGGACTTGTGGCACCTTAGAGACTAACCAATTTATTTGAGCATAAGCTTTCGTATGCTCAAATAAATTGGTTAGTCTCTAAGGTGCCACAAGTACTCCTTTTCTTTTAGCGGATACAGACTAACACGGCTGTTACTCTGAAACCTGTCATTCCCCCATTATGTATGTTGGGGGAAACACCCTCCCAGGGCGCTGATTGTAAGGCATATGATTCCTTATGGAGAGCAACACAAGGGTTTCCTAACCCAGTGTGTCAGTGACAAGGTGGGTGAGGTATCTTTCATTGGAACAGCTTCTGTGAGAGAGACAAGCTTTTGAGCTTCCCCAGAAGCAGAGCTCTGGGTGGCTGGGAAGCTCGTCTCTCTGATAAACAGAAGTTGGTCTGATGAGTGATACTTACTTCACCCACCTTGTCTCTTTACTGTGCTGGAACCACCAGGGCTGCAATACCACTGCTCATTTCAATGCCAGACATTTGACATCTCCGCTCATTATTTAATAGTCGATTAAAATCTTCTGCATTTAAAAAAAATTGCACAAGCTGGAGACATACCCCTGCAAACTGCATTCAATTCTATACCTGTTATGGGTAGGGATCAATCCGGAACTGTCTGGTCTGTCTATTGGTCTAACAAGGATGGTGGGATTGATATGGGATTTAATAGGTCTTTTCCATCTCTGTGTTTACAATTCCATTAATCCCATTTGCTGCGGATATCGCAGGAATAGTTACAAGGTTCCAAGTCTTGCTGATTACCTGGAATTATTCTGAATGAGTGGCTCTTTTTAGCTTTTTGACTTTTTTAGGAGAGCTGAGGCACAACTGAACGGTCCTTGGATGCTAAACTGTGCAACCTGAAATATCAGTGCTGCTGCTGGCATGGACCTTTATAAATATGCAATGGGATCCTGGATGCCAACTTGTAAATTTTGCTTTGCGATCTGCATTTTCAAAACTGAGGTTGAGGACTTCAGTCACTCATTTCAGAGCAGGGGGAAGCCAAGGAAATCACCCTCCCCCCCCCCAATCTATTACTTGGCTTTAAATATTAAATAATGCAGCAGCCAAGGGGGGTGCTTTCTTCTCCTTCCCTCTCCAGACAGTCAAATGTGTTCTCTTTTTTTTTTATTCCGTTTCTTTTGCTTTCTGTTTCATTCTTTTAATCTTTTACTTGAGACTTTTTTTATGATTTGCATTGTTTGTTAGTTACATTACAATGCAATATTTATCTCAATCTGCAGGGTCAAGACTTTGGAGAGACTCTAGAAATGGCGCAAATTAATCCTTAGGGAAATTAGCCATCAGATCCTCAGCAGATTATTCAGATTATTTTTTTTCTCATCTATTTCCTTGTTATTCTGTTCTTTCTTCTTTCCATTTCCTCTATGCACATTTAGGATCTCTCTCTTTCCTTTATTGGTCCTTTCCTGTTGTCTGGCCTCTCCTTCCATTCATCCCCTCTTGTTTCTATCCCACTATTACTCCCCTTTTCCAGTTCCCTTCTTTCCCCCTCTCCTTTCCTCTCCTCCTCCCCTCACTTTGGGGAGTTGTTTTCCTTATTTTGGGCCTGGGGGTGGGGGGCAGCTGTTGTGTTGGCAAAACAGCCAGTACAGTTTCCTTATGACAAGATGAGTCATGTAAAGAAGGCACCTTTTGTGTGCCCACACGTGTTGCACTGCCCCGACACCGGCTATGTAGAATGTATACAACCCTTGCAAGGATAGTCCGATGCATCCGATGAAGTGAGCTGTAGCTCAAGAAAGCTTGTGCTCAAATAAATTTGTTAGTCTCTAAGGTGCCACAAGTCCTCCTTTTCTTTTTGCAAGGATAGTGTCTCCCTGCAGGAAGGTGATGTGGGAAAGGACTTTCCCAAAGTGAAAGGTGGACTGGTGATCACCCCCCATATATGGCAACCAGGTACTGGTTATCCATTGACTTAATACTATATATTTTCCATGAGTTATCAAGTGACTGGACCTGCTCCCACTTAAGTTAATACCAAAACTCCATTGACTTCAGATGGATCAGGACTGAGGCCAAATTGTAAATCACTTGAGTATTATCCACCATCTGCATTCTAACTGAATTTATTTTATGTTCTTTTTTCTCTTACATGTCTCAGCACAAAACCCAGGTGATCTAGTTTTGCAAGTAAAGTGCCTTTGGTGGATGTTATCAAACAATATTTTTCTTATTTATCTCATCTTCACAGGCATTTACATGACATCCATCACTGGTGTCCAGGTGCCTGTGGGAGTGATGTTTTTTCTGGTTTATTACATTCATATACCTGCCTGTCTCTAGGAGGTGATTAATCCTCTGTCCTACTCTTCTGGATGGAACAGCTCAAAAACGGTCCTTTTCATAGTGATGAGAAACAAGGAAACTGCAGAAAACAGAAATGAAACTGGAGGTCAAAAGAGAAGTTTCAGGGATTGGGCCAGGCAATGAGCAAGGACTTCTACGGAGTGCTTCTGAGCAAGGAAGTTAGAGCTCTGCAGCAGGCAGTGGCGAAATAGGACTGCAAAATAGGGCTTGACCAGACACTCAGAGCTCAGTTATTTTTTTCATTGTTTTTTATTTTCTTTCTCTTTCTGTTTTATTCTTTCAGTCTTTTACTTGCTTAAGTGACACAGAAGCATTTAAAAAAAAATTAAATACAAGGTACTTAATTATTTAATTAAATGCAAGGTACTTCTTTGGCCCTGATGGAATGGCAGTGCCAGAGCATAGCACTATGTGTCCCACACTGGGGAGAGAGAGTGGAGCATCACCCCTTTACTGATGTTTCCTGCTATACCCTTTTCCAAACTGATGTACTCGGGCAGCTCTGAAAGGGCATTTTGCACATTCAGCAGCATGGATGTGTTTAATTTCATTTCACTGCCCCTAGGTACTAGACATTTGAACCTTAACTGTGCTTGCTTTTGTAAATTAAGGTCACAAACTTACTATTTCTTAACTGTATTTTTTTGGCTGAGGAGTGTTTTTCTAGTGGTGTTCAACTTCTTTCAGTGTTTTGAGTGGTTTCCAGAAACATGCTACAATAATAATAGGCCTAACTGTAGAAGCTCATTGACTCACAATGCAGAGCAGAGGTGAAGAAAAGTGCTACCTTTCAGCTTCTTCAAAAGGTTCTTTTTGAACAGTGACTTTGCTTTAAAAAAAAAAAAAGGGTACATCTGCGATATGGACTGAAACTGCTAGTCAAATGCACTTGTCAGCTGCAGTGGTGTGGAGCAGAGTTGACATTTTTGTTAAAAAAAAAAATTGCTTAATTTTGAATGCCAAAAAGACACTATAGGGTGATCAGCAAAATGCTGACTACGCCAAACATCTTTCATAACAAAGAATACAAACACTGCAGATCTGCTTTCAATAGCAGTTACAAGGCCCCCTGCTTTCAATAGTTAATACCAAGGCCCCCCTCTCACCGAGGCTTAGCAGTAACAATCAAAATCCTATGCTTAGAATGTTGACACACTGAACACATTTCGAAAACCCCGCATCTGTGTTCTCTATGGATGTTCTATTCTGTGTATCTCATACTCCTAGTCCAATCTAAAGTGTAGCATTTGGAAACGCTGAGCTAATCACTGCTTTTGTCGCCTCTCCTGAAAAGTTGTTTGCAAGACCCATAGTGGTAATTTTGGTAATGCATGAGCTCCTAGATTCAGCAACTGAAATGAAAAGAAGCTGGGGTAGGGTGTAGTTCCTAAAGGGTCCATCAGCAAAGCCTTGGAGGGAAGTCATGGGAAACTGAAAATGCAGATGATTAGGAATAAAATGGAATTCTGGGGAGAGAGATAAATTGGAAAAATTAATATGTTGAAGATGTTGAATCCCAAATCTAATTGTATAGGAAAGGTGGAGGGCAGGGGTGAACAGATCAGTCGAAAAAACTTTGAGAAATGAATACAATCTGGAAGCACTGTATTCCCAAAAGAAACATGACATTCTTCGTCCCCTTCATCAAACTGGGAACAGATGAGCACTTAGGATCGCAGGCAGAAATCCGGAGACTTGCTCCAACCAACAAAGAAGTTACAAGGCATCTCTTTGCCTGTTTAGTATTATTATGACTTTTCGGGACTTCCATGACTTCTACAGCTGGCAGGTACGACTGACCATAGGGCCGCTGCAGTAGCTCGGGCAGCCCCAGGGTCAGCTGCACTGATTTCCCCCCCACCCAAGCAAGAGTGGCGGTCCTGGGCTGCCCCCACCAGCAGCGCATCGGTCCCAAGCTGGCGAGGCTGCCCACCACCAGCAGTGGCGGTGGTGGTCCTGGTGCACCCCCCGCCAGCCGTGGTGGTCCCGGGCCGCCTGCTGCCAGCCGCAGCGGGGGTCCCAGGATGCCCAGCGCCAGCAGCGGTGGCTGCCATGGTCCTGGGCTGGCAGGGCCATCGCCTGGTGTGCTACCCCTGCCCCCTGGCAGGCGCACCAGTGGGTGCCCCAGAGGCCCCCCCGTGCACCAGCGGGTGCCCCAGAGGACCCCCTCCAGAGCAGCAGCTGAGCCCCCGGAGCTCCGCAAAACACCAAAAATTTAGTCAGGGGTTTATAGTACAAGTCATGGCCAGCTCACAGGGCCGTGAATTTTTGTTTATTGCCCCTGACCTGTCCATAACTTCTACTAAAAATGCCCATGACTAAATCTTATCCTTACTTATGAGTTTGAGTCAGTGCAAGACTGTGAATTCACTATGCAGCCCCCAGAAACAAGCACTTTGTGCCTGTTATGAGAGGAATCACTGCTGTACTGTTTCTACATAGATTCCTGAATGGCAGATCAATAACAGAAGAAACTGTTTCTTGTATTCATCTACTCCTGCCTCACAGCCAGTGGTCAAGGCAGAATTTTGCCTGCCCTAGCCAATGGGATTTTCAACTGTATCTACTCAGCAGAGTGTACAAAATATAATAAAATATATATACAAAGTAGTGCAAGAGGAGGGAGGGGAGAAAAGGGGATTGAGAGTGTTTATGACCTGGATGATGAAATACACATAGAATTGGGCGGTAGGTGGGAATAGGAACAGATTTTATATATTTGTTGCAGAACTAGCAAAATTTCCTTGCACATAGTCAATAATTTTTTGATGGACAAGTGAGATATGTTCCCCCCCCATTATTATCCTGGTAAAGAGTTTTGGAACCAGAGCTAATGAAATTCCAGGACATTTTTGCAAGGCTTCTATATGTACCGAGTTCTCTGTCCACAGTGACTAATTAATTTTTTAATAGGCAAGTGGAATATTCTTCCCTCCCCTGCCCACCTCCCCCCAAAACTTGTGTCAGGATAAAGGGCAGACAAGTACATTTTCAGGGCATTTATGCAAGGCTTCTATAGATTGGACTCTCTTGTTCAGGATATGTGGAAAAGAAATACAAAAAAAAAATACTCATTTAATCTCTTTTAAATTAAGTAGCTGCTAGTAAAAAATATTACCATCACCTGCATTGGTGGTTCAGTGGTAGAATTCTCGCCTGCCACGCGGGAGGCCCGGGTTCGATTCCCGGCCAATGCAAGTCTCGCTTTTTGGCCCCCGTTCCCCGCAGAATAACTTTGCCTCGATACTTTTGCCTCGGCGGGTCGCCCAGGCAATGGGGATGTGCCCCCCCCCCCCCCCGAGGCCCACAACCACAGAAGGGCCCCAGGGCTGCGCGCCCTGAGTCAGGCGCCCCCAGCACCGAGCTCCGCCAGGAGGCCCGGGCGTGCGGCAGCTCCGCCCAGAGGCCGGGCGGCCCCCGCGCGCGGCTCTGCCGGGACAAGAGCTCCAGGGTCGGGGGCGGCCTCGGCGTGCAGCTCCGCCAGCGGGCAGGCGGCGAGGCGGCGGGTGCACGAGATGGAGGTGTAAGGAGCCTCGGCGCGCGCGTAGGCCGCTCCCGGGGCGCCGCGTGGGCGCGGCTGAGGGACCCCCCCACCCCCGCGCCGGCCGAGTACCCACCGAAAGGGGCGTCCCCTGGGGGGGGGGGCGGTCTGGCTGCGACGGGGGAGCCCCTCTGGGGGGTCTGGCCTCGGGGAGTGCTGGGGGAGAGGAGCCCTTCGGGGGGGGGTGTTTGGCTGCGAGCGGGAGCTCCTCTTGGGGGGGGTCTGGCCTCGGGGAGTGCTGGGGGAGGGGAGCCCCTCTTGGGGGGGTCTGGCTGCGAGCGGGAGGGGAGCCTCTCTTGGGGGGGGCCTCTGGTCTCGGGGAGTGCTGGGGGAGGGGAGCCCCTGGGGGGGGTCTGGCTGTGAGCGGGAGGGGAGCTCCTGGGGGGGCTCTGGCCTCGGGGAGTGCTGGGGGAGGGGAGCGCCTCTTGAGGGGGGGGTCTGGCTGCGAGCGGGAGGGAAGCCCCTCTTGGGGGGAGTCTGGCTGCGAGCGGGAGGGGAGCCCCTCTTGGGGGGGGGCTCTGGTCTCGGGGAGTGCTGGGGGAGGGGAGCGCCTCTTGGGGGGGGGGCTGGCTGCGAGCGGGAGGGGAGCCTCTCTTGGGGGGGGGGCTGGCTCCAGGAGGAACTGGGGAGGGGAATCTCTCTGGGGGGGGGTCTGGCTACGGGTGGGAGCTGGGAGAGGGGAGCCCCTGTCTGGGGGGGGGTCTGGCTACAGGAGTGGGATGTGGACTTTAGAGGTTATGGGGACCCCCCTGTTGGCTGGGATCTGCCTGAAGGGGGAGCTGGGCATGGTATGTGAGGTGTTTTCAGGGGGCTTCCCTTTCAGTTGGGGCTGACTGAGAATCTTGTGTAGGAGGTGGGATCCTGACCCCACAGGGCTGCTGAGGTGAGGTGAAATTGCCCCTTAAACCTGGGGGAGTGAGGGTTCCCCTTCACCCATTTGCCAGCTGCTTCCGTGGCCAACGTCAGGGTTGAAGAAGGTGGTGCTGTTTTCACTTTGACAGTGTTGTGTCCTAAAGTCGCAGGGGTCTGTACTCTCCCAACGCTGCACCTCGACATCTAGTGCTTCCCATCATGGTACCACATCAGAATAATTGTGTCTTCTCACCTCATTGGTGCTATGTAGTATCATCCTGTACTGATGCAGCCATGTCGTGCATCCCACCTCAATTCTGCAAAGTACTATGCGGACCCATGAAATACATGAAGGGTAGCGCAGTGCTTTGTTGCACCCCAAATCTAATCATTACTTCACTTTCTCCCTCTGTTAATTTAAGAGGAACATTGGGGAGGCAGGGAGGCTAAATACTTGGAATATGTTAAAAACTGTAATTATTTAGGTATTGATACTCCAGATCAGGCCAGTACTCTTGGACAGTTTGTTAAGAGCTTTCCAATGAGAAACTGCATTTTTGTTTGCTTGAAAAATATTGCTGAAGTTATTTGAGTAAAACACTGTGGGAACAGTTTTAACCCTCTAATAAAACCATCCTCTCTGGTCAGATGTGCATGGACATAACATTCTCCCCATCTTCTTTCTCTGTTCTTGCCATAAAGTAAAATCCAAAGCCTGCTTTTCGGGATCCTTGGGGACCTTTATGCCTACTTGCAAGAATGGAGCAGACTGGCACAGAGAGGGTGGAAACATAATATGCATGCACCTACAATTCAAAACACAAGAGGCAAGTCAAATTCTTGCCTAGCCTACAAACCTTGAAAGCGATTAAGACAATCAATCAAACAAAATTAAACATCAAAACAAACAAACCAGGAAGTTACTACAGCAGAAGAGTGCTGGTTCACGGCAGTAGTGCTAGGAACTTCAGCAATTTGTTGTATAGCTGGGTGCTGTGCATGTTATAAAACACAAACCTATGTATATCTAAATCGACAGTAGTACACACTACCAAAAAGTTAAACTCTCTGAGACACACAATCTAATTTTTCATGTAATCTATTTTGAATTTTAAAAATGAATTCTAGAGATAATAAACTATTATTTATAGAAAGCAAGTTTCATAAATGTTGACTTGTGCTATTATCTACGTACGTACAGCACTAATTTCTGATAAATATGGGTGTTAGGTACTAGAACCTCAGCTGATGTATGTCAGCATAGCTTCTTCGCTGACATCAGTGGAGCTAATGGTGTTCTATACCATCTGAGACGCTGTCTCTCCATTATTATAATTAAAGCTACTTATTGAAATTCAGAAGTGGATACTGAAGAGGGGTATTGTTTTTATTACAAATATAGGATTGTATTCTGTCAGCCTTAAACCAAGTAGCAACTTTTAGAGTAAGGCCCCTGCCCTGCAAGCTACTGTGCTTGGAAGGACCTCTGTGTATGCATGAAGCAGTTAGCAGCATCAGGACATAAGGGCAATTCAACTTGGGACAGGATCTGGCCCATTGAAAAATTCCTACTCATTCCTTTGATGAGTAGGGCCTATCATAACTGAAGGTCTGATCCTGCAAACAAACGCTTATGCACATGCTTAACTCTACAACCGAGCGTGGCCCCACTGATTTCAATGGGACTGCTCATGATAGTAAAGTTAGGTATGTGTGTAAGTGGTTGCAGGATTTGGGGCCTAGGATCCTGATCCTGCAGTGAGCTCCGTGGGAGTGGACCTTTGCCCAGTGCTGAGCCCCATTGAATGTGGTGGGAATATTGTGTAGTGCACCCCAGGTAGTACTCTCAGCCCTGTTGGGGCCTAGTGGACAAACACCCCCATCTTGTTCGTCAAGCAGTCCTCAGAAGAGGAAAATCTTCAAATAAAATTGTCACAGAGCTCTAGAGGTTCAAAGTGAAAATCTGTTTACCCACCCCCACCCCCCAAAAAAGTTCACAAAATGTTTTGGTTTAGAAATGGAGTGTATTTTTCAGTGTTAGAAGCAGAAGGTGCCGATAATATTTTTTTTAAAAGAAGGGCTCCCATACAGTAAAATAAATAGTACTATATCAAGAAACATCTTTCAGTAATATTTCACTTAGGACAGCAATTAAAGCCATTTATATCTCTCTAAGGGACTCTAATACATTACAGAGTTGGTGTTAAAATCAAGTCAGTTTTCCTTTTCCATTAATCTCTGAGTCTCATTACAGCGGATTGCTATATGTTTAGACATCTGATATGAAACTACACATTGAACTGATGTAAAATAAGTTCTGGTATTTTATGTACATTCTTTTCTTTAAATCTTTTGGTTGTTTTTTAGTACCCATAAGAGGGCTGGGACTGACGTGAAAACTGAAATCTGTACTTTATAAACGGTGCCAGTTTTTCATAAAGATATAACTCAGCTTGAATAAGCACACTAGCAATAATGTTTCTATTGTTCAATTTAAAATCCGACTAGCCTGGCAAAATAAAAAATGTTGAGACGATCCAAGGTCTGTATGGGTTTAGGTTTGGCACACGAAAAAAGTAAAAGCCCCTGAACTGTAGAGATATGCAGTTTTTAAAACAAACCAATCCTTTGACTTAAATGTAGTTTAAAAAACTTATTCTCCACAGACTCACATCCTGTAAACCTTGTGTTTACTGCACATAATCATCTCACTTTTTTAATTGGATGACTTTATATGTGATTCTTCCATGGCATTATTATTATTATTTACAATAAAGAATGTCCTCATCCACAGGGATTTCTGTGGAGACTGACTGAATGCAAAGATTCTAAAGAACTGCATTTACCAAATAAACAAAAGTGATATGGTTTGTAAAACATGAATGAAAACTGATGTGTGTGAGCTTACTTACTGAAGTTTCTCTTGAGTCAGTTTAGGAGTCCCTTTCATTTAAAAACAATAGTAGAACCTGTGGAAGTTTGTGGAAGGCATTTAGCTTGTTTGAATGTGATGAATGTGACAGTTCTATTCAAATAGTTGACTGCTTGACAATACATTCTGCCTTTTTTATATGGTGCAACACAGACGTCCGAGAAAAGCCTTTTTTTTGTTTGTTTGTTTGTTTGTTTTGTATGGTAACTTTCTGTTGTTGTTACTACTGTCTGTCTGCTCAGCAGAATATATTGTTCTGATGAAGTATGGTGCTCTTGACTAGTTTTTCTACATAACATTTATTTAAAAAAATAAATTACAGTATTCTCTACTTAGTTAGGGCATGCTTAACTCAGAGCAAACCTGTTTAGCATAGTGAATGTCAATGATTCTTGGCTAATTGGGACAGAATTATTATACATTTCACTTAATAGGGAAGCATTTGGTTGGTGTTAAGTGATGGGAAGCTCTAAACTTCAGTCTGCTAGTGTAGAACTTGTCAAATAAACATTAAAAGAACAAAATAAAGATGAAGTGCAATGAATATTATTTTATTCTTTCATTTGTATTCTGTATTGTATATATTTTTCTTTTTTATAATGGTCTTCTGTAATGGTTCTGCTTATCACTCTTCACTCAGACAAAACTTCAGGGAGTTTTGTCTAATCCGGGAGTAATGGGGCAGGTTCTTAATTAGGATGATAAGCCATTCAGTGGGGGTGTGCAAGTTAAACACTTCATGATGCTTTGTGTGCTGAGTTGTAGCCAAATATTCTTACACAGTTAGTTTGTGTAATGGCTGCATTTGAAGTGTGCAAAAATAAGTAACTTCTAAAGGCAGCAATAGCCAGAAATGATAGAGGATTTAACAGAATTTTGATCCTGAAGATTTTATAAAAAAAAAACAAAAAAAAAAACTCTGCAATTAACAAAGTGTCCCCTTTTTTAGTATAAACACATCAGCAAAGAATAGAGAATAGATTTCTGACAGTTTTGTTTGAGACACACATAATTTTCTCTTTTTCAGGAAAGACGCAAATGCTGCATTGCTGAGTAACTTTGAGGTAAGTTTATTTGTACCATGATTTTAAACTGACAACTTATCCTTTTGATGTCAGTGAGAGCATGTCCCGGTCCAAATACAAATAATGTCTCCAGGGAGTTTTAAACAGGATATCAGGGAGATTTGTATATGACTTTTGATTTTTCAAGTGTTGAATTTTTTGTTTTTATAAGTTTGGTAAAATGGGGGCTATTCCTGGCTTTAAAGGGGACCTAGAAATGCTGCTGTTTGTACTGTTTGCATGGTGAATGACAGCAAGGTTTGATCCCGAATCTGAAGATGAAGGAAAGCGTGGGTCCACTACTTGGTGGGGAAGGAGAGTTAAGAATGCATGACATCAAGAAAGCTGAGGTGTTTAATGCCTATTATACTTCATTCTTTGCTACTGAGGTTAATAGTGACCAGATACTTCACACAATTAATATTAACAGCAAGGGGAAAGGTGCACAAGCCTGAACTGTGAAAGAACAGGTTAAAGAATGTTTAGATAAGTTAGATGTATTCAAGTCAGCAGGGCCTGATGAAATTCACCCTAGGGTACTTAAGGAGCTAGCTGAAACAAACTCAGAACTGTTAACGATTATCTTTGGGAATTCTGGCGGACAGGTGAGGTCACAGATGTCTGGAGAAGAGTAAACACAGTACCTATCTTTAGAACGAGGAACAAAGTGACCCAGGCAATTATAAAGCAATCACCATAATATCGATATATGGAAAGATACTGGAACAAATTTTTAAACAATCAATTTGTAAGCACCTAGAGGATAATAAGGTAATAAATAGTAGCCAACATGGATTTTCAAGAATAGGTTGGTCTGGCATGATTTGTTTTCCTTCTTTGACTGAGTTAGTGACCTAGTAGATGGGAGGGAGCTGTAGACATGATATATCTTGATTTTAGTAATGCTTTTGACACAGTTCCACATGACATTCTTGTAAGCAAACTAGGGAAATGTGGTCTAGATGAAATTACTATATGGTTGGTGCATAATTGGTTGAAAGACCATACTCAAAGAGTATTTAATAATGGTTTACTGTCAGTCTGGGAGGATGTATGTAGTGGGGTTGCATGGGGTCAGTCCTGGGTCCAGTTCTAGTCAATATTTTCATTAATGACTTGAATAACGGAATGGGAGTATGCTTATAAAATTTACAGATGGGAGGGATTGCAAGCACTTAGAAGGACAGGATTGAAACTCAAAAGGATCTTGACAAATTGGAGAATTGGTCTGAATTCAGCAAGATGAAATTCAAGAAAGACAGCACTACACATGGGAGGGAAAAATCAAATGCACAACAACAAAATGGAATAACTGGCTAGGCAGTTGTACTGCTAAAAACGATCTGGGGTTTATGGTGGGAAAAGCTAATATTATTCTGTCGTGTCCTGTATGTAAAACATGGGAGATAATTGTCTCACAGTACTCAGCCCTGGTGAGGCCTCATCTAAAATACTGTGTCCCGTTCTGGGTGCACAGTTTAGGAAAGAGTGGACAAATTGGAGAGAAGAGGAGAAGAACAAAAATGACAAAAGGTTTAAAAAGAAAGGAGGCATATTTCATCTTGAAAAGAGAAGGCTGAGGGGAAACCTACTAATAGTCTTCAAATATAGTTGCTATAAAGAGGAGGATGATCAATTGTTCTTAATGTCCACTGAAAATAGGACAAGTAATACTGGGTTTAGTCTGAAGCAAGAGACATTTAGGTTTGATATTGGGAACAACCTTTCAACTACAAGGATAGTTAAGTGGTGAAACAGGCTTCCAAGGGTCGTTTTGAACCCCTGTCATTGAAGGTTCTTAAAAACAGGTTAGACAAATACCTGTCAGGAATGGTCTTAGGTATACTTGTTCCTGCCTCAGCATGGGGCTGGACTAGATGACCTTTCAAGGTCCTTCCAGCCCTACATTTCTGTGATCAACTGCTGAATCCATTTTCATGTTGCAGAGAAAAACAGAATTAGAACTGGAGGAAATCTTTGCAAAAAAAAAAAAAAAAATCCAGATGTTTTCTGAAATGGCTGCTGATAGCAGGGTCACTATTTCATGCTTAACTTGAATGATCCTGCAGCTCAGAACTCTCAAGTACCTACTGAAATTAAAATAAGTGCTTTAAGAAAAAAAGCGCTTTGTAAGTCTCTCACAGCTTGGTTTTAAAAGATCTTGGAGTAAGTCCACACTACAGAAAAAATGTGTTTTCTTAAGGTGGTAAAATCTTAGTAATGGCCAATAGTTTGTTGTTTGGAAATGTGTTAGTGGGTCCAGGTAAACTCTAGAGGGGAGCCTAGGGTTTACTTTGACCTGCTAACACACATTAGAACTACAACTGCCTTGTCTTCATTAAGTTTTTACCATGTTAGCTAAGAAAACACGTTTTTTCCTAGTGAAGAGAAGGCCTTACTGAGTCACCTCTTTTACAGTCTTCAGAGTGAAAATGCCTTTTTGGTGACGGTAAGATGGAAATGTGACATTAGTATGAGGTGTAAATTCAACCAGGTAACTTGAGGATTTCAGTGCTTTTTTTTTTTTTTTTTTTTTTTTACGGCTTTAAAAACCATACATCTTCCTTCAGATTATTTCCTTGCTGAAGTTTTGGGGTTACATATCCATTTCACCCTGACTTTGAGCTAAGTCTTGAAGTGTTTGACGAGGCCAGAGTATGCCACCTGGCAGTCATTAGAAGATCTTTAATTAAATATTTGGAAGGAATCTTACTGTCTAAGAAATAGAAAATAGCCTATGGTTTTATGTCAGAGGATGTAAGTGTGGTATTAAATGTCTATTTAAAAAATCTACCATTTCAGAATGGAAAGCAAGAAGTATTGAAAAGATTATTGCTTGCAGAATCAGACCTTTCCAATACTTCTCTGTATTCCTTTTCAACATGCAAGGATGTTATGGTAAAATTGGGTATGGATCCTGTCTTTCATGTACAAGAAGAATTCTTGCATTGTGTAAATCTTCTGGCACCCCAGAACAAGGGCCCAGTGCAGTGAGGTGCTGATCACTTTGCATGATCGGACCCTTAATTATATGCACTAAATATCTATGTTTATTAAATCCACTTTCTGTCCCTCAGTCTGCACCATCATCATCTTAGCGTCAGTGCGTCCCCACTATTGCCATATATACCCATATGTGCTGAGTGAAAAAGTGAAAGGAAGTGGAAAATGGAATTACTGATCAGACTGCTCATTCACCATTTCCCTTTCTCAGCATAGTTGTCTCAGCACATATAGCTTTTTAATTCTTTTCAGGAAGGGATTTGCAGTGTCTGCAGCTGTAGGCATTTTAAGCACATTTTTTCAGCACTCTCAGTGTACAGATTCCTCTAAAACTAGTATTCTATTTCCCATCGGCTGCTATTTGTGCCTTCTTTTCTCTGTATTGCAGTTTGGCGAGGGTGTCTAACTCAATCAGTGCCAAGCTAATATTTTGCACTAAAAATGTCTGAATAAAGCACAGGACTAAGAGTTAAGAGATCTGGGTTCTATCCCTGATTCTTTAAAAGATTTCCTTGGGCTAGTTGCTTCACCTGTTTGTGCCTCATTTTCATAATCTGCAGACAACACTTTCCCGTCTCAGTAGTGTATTGGTATGTGTATTGTTATGGTCTACAGTTAATGTGTACACAGTGCGTTGAGATCCTCAGGTGGCAGGTGCTATAGATGTGAAAAATTATAGGAAATGATATCTCACCTAGGATTAGGGCTAGTCATGTTTCTCCTGACCACAGTTAGAAAAATGCCAACTAGTGTTGACGGAACTGTGCTGACGAAGATGAAGGCAGGGGGACTCTTGCACAATATGCTTTCTTCCCTATCTCCTTCTAGAAGAGAAAATATTACAACAGAGTAGTGCATTGGTTAGAATAAGTAAAGTGTAAATACAGCTATAATTCACTTTCCCTCATTTAACCTGATACTTATTTGTATGTAGGTTTGTGGAATCAATGTCCTCTTTCAAGTCCCAGTTTGGTTATATTTATTTATACTCTATTTAGTATATAAAGACTGCACTTTGTTTGAAGATCTGTTATAGCAACATTTGCTGTAATGGCAGAGTTAGCATTAGTAAACTGGTAACATTTCTCATCAGATTTCACTGTAGTTTTATGAACCAGTAATTTTTACAAGGCCACGGGATTTATAAGTGGAACATGAGTGGGGCTTGTTAAAAATTAAGGAAGCAGAAATAGAAGGGTGTCCATTACTTAGATTTTGTTATCAGCTTTGGACATATTGTGAGGCATGAGGTGAAGGCATTCATAGTAATTGCACAAATAGCCAAGTTGTTCCCATGCAATGCAGTTGTAGTTTAATATGGATCTGTGGTTATGGATGCAGTATTTAAGGCAGCAAGTAGCATTGCTGTTATGCTCAAATAAATTTGTTAGTCTCTAAGGTGCCACAAGTACTCCTTTTCTTTTTGCGAATACAGACTAACACGGCTGCTACTCTGAAACCTGTCATTGCTGTTAAAGTAAGTTTAAAAATTACAACAGGCAATTCAGAAATGGGGCATGTAAGCAGTATTTATTTTTGATTTATTACAACCTTAAAAATAGTACCATCTGCTACTCTGAGCTCAAATATAGTGAGTACAGAGTAAATGCTTAGATAGAGAAATACTGTTTTAACTAAATGTTTAGAGAATTCTTTTTAAAGTTTACTCCCTCTTCTGAGCTCATTAGTGACGCACCAGAATGCATTATTCCAGGACAACACGTGCACCAGAAGAGTCGGTGCATGGAGACTTTTGGTATCAGCGATGACCCATAAGGATGCATTCTGGGGGGGTCTTTGTGAACACAGAACCATCAGTGGACTTTCACAGTGTATAAAAGGAATTTTAAATAGATGATTTAAAACCATTCTGTCCTGAATGCCTCCCACAGCCTGGCTGGGAGCACTTAAGCGCGTGAACCACTGAAGCCTAAGCGCTTTGCTGCATTGGGGCCGAAAAAAAATAACAGAAGTTGTCTTTACATTTTACTACAGTTCTGACTGTCATGCAAGAAGATGTAGCAACAGTGTAGTAGGTTTGTCAATACTTTTATTTTAGAAACTGAAACATAATTTATTTTAAAAAATTCTTATTACATAAAACATTGAATAGTTAATTTCATTCCTACAGTTTTGAGTATTCAAAAACATGGAGACATCTTTATTAACCCTTTTTCAACAATATTGCTGCTTGTATTTATTTTTTCTAAGGAACTTGTGTACTAATTAAATCTATTGAGGTTTTTATACCATACTTATCACTGTGGCATCCGAGCACACTGCTAAGCTGATCCCAGAAATGCTTACTGTTAAGCATAGTGCTTACTGCAGGCAGCCCCACTGAAGTGAATTTATAGTAGCACCGCTACACGTAGTCGTGTTTGCAGCATCAGGCCCTAATTTTGTAGGCTTGTTACAGAAACACAATTGTAGGGCACGCATTTTTCTTGCACCCGCAGCACACTTGAGTTTCTGTAAAACAGAATATTTTGAATATTTTTCTTTTAATATTGTAGGTTAATGTATACATACATTACATACTATAAGATAGGGCCATATCTTACAGCCCGTATTCCAGCAACACTCACATTGATTTCAGTGGGAGTTTCAATTAAGAACTGCAGGGTGTGGGACATAGGCAGCAGTTGCACAGAATAAAGTAAGTGGCTGATTCATTCTGGTAACCACTTTTTCCATTGGGGCTTTTGGGTAAGGCTTCAACAAGTGCTGATAGTCCATTCAAATATCTACTGGCTTTGGTCCAACACTTTCTACATCTTTTTGTTCAACATAATTCAAGACCAATAACCATAATTTAGAATGATCTGCTGTCTCATCATTTCTTGTATACAAATAATTTTTCCGTTACCAAAATAAAAATACCATTTTAATCACCCAGTCAGTCACCCAGTCAGGGCAATCTTTTGTATTTGATTGGTAATATTTTAATAACACATGTTTAAAAAACAGCAGTAGAAAAAATGCTAAACTAGTTCAAAAAATCTTTTAAAGTATTTTAGTAATAAAATACTTTTTTTTTTTTTCCAGGTGTTCCAGTTACTTACCGATCTTAAGCAGCAGCGCAAAGATAGTGGAAAACACAAACAGAGCTCTGGCCAGCAGAATCTGAACACTATCATGTACGAAGTGAGTAGAGTTATACATTCCCTTAGCACATTAGCACAAGTCAGAGGCTGGACTGTATCACACTGTTCATCATTTACAATCACACATGCAAAATTAAGTCTTGGAATTTTCCTACTGATAAACATTGTTTCAGTAAACACAGATTTTACTTTTGTAATATAACTTTCCTCCCCAAAAGAACAACACAACTGAAATACAACCACCTAGGTGGAAAGTGCTGGCTAGCTGGTGCACACCATTATGGAGGAAAGGAGCAATTTTGGTCAAGGACAAACTCCTGCTCTTATGAAAATTGCCAAAGGATTTTTAACGTTAGAGAGCAGACAGGCTGTGGCTCTGGTTTTGAGGTGTCATTCAAAAGACCTCAACACAGCAAACTACATTCAATATATTTTTTTAAGCCTGCCAGCACATGCTGCCGGTATTTGAATCTGTACTTCCAGGGAGTCTAGGCGTTTCAGACCTGAGGTTTAGAACACACATGGTCTATCGATTTCTCTGTTAAAAACAAGTAAATTAAATTCTCCAACTAAAAAAGAAACTACTACCTGGGATTACACAGTGTAACTAAATTATACATATACATTTAATCACTGGCAAATTCAGTATTAAATGTTCAATGTGTTGTTGGAAAAATCTTTAAAACTATTATTTACTGATGGTTAATGTGGATGAGATGGTTCTGAATATCTTAAATTAGCAGCTTTATCAAATGTAATTAATTTTAAAAATTGTCGTCTGACCTCTGGTGGCCATGGAAGAGAACTGTCTTTAATATCACCATGGTTAATACTGGGCCAGTTCCAGCTTTCCTGGCCTGTATGAATAGTCCCATTGACTGCTGGGGAACTATTCACACGAGCAAGATTTCGTCCAGGGTTTCTTTTTTGTTTGTTTTTTGTCTGAAAGGACAAAATTGCAATTTATAAGCCTTAGATTTGATAAAACAGAAGTTTACAAAAATCTAGTTTAATTTTACATTGAGATTTACTATCTCATTCTCACGTGTTGCAAATATATGGGGGAAAAGATCATTCTGTGAGTATATTTACATCTAAACATAATTTACAGTTTAACTCTTTAATCATATTGTTGCCTGTGTATGCAATGCTTTCCCATGCATTTTCCCATCTAGACATTTATTCTGTGCCAGGAGAAAGAGAGAGACTAATTCTAGGTGTACTTGCTTTAGGTACTTGACTTAATGGAATTATTTCTGTCCACCATGCATACACACTCATAAGTTTTGTGCACGCATGTGCCCCCTGGTATTGTAGTCACTGGATCTAGCTTAATAAACAGGAGCTGAATTTTGATGTGACCATAATATGACATTTTTGTACTTTTTTAATTTTTTTTAATGGAAGAAGCAGCAGAGTTTTGAAAAGAAATCACTATAGAAGTGAAATAGCACTGTGTTCCTCTAATAGAAAATGGTATTTTAATGGGGAAATTGGTAAATAATAGTAATGTTTAGTACGTTTTTTATTTCAGAAAAATGCAAGAATTCTCTAGAATCCTGTTATGATCCCAATTCCTTATAGTGGGTGTTTTTCAAGCAATGTCCACAAAAGCTCATAAGTTATTGTCAAATTAAAAAGGGAGCTATAAACTGCAGTCTGCATATAGTTATTTAAAACTAAAGCAGGGATTCTTCACTAAGCCTTCCATTTAGTTAGGATGACAGGCTCAGATAAGTTGAAAGATGTATTATAATGTCATCTTGGATTCTCATTCATTTAAACAGAGAAACAAAACATAACATATCCTTTCAAGCTTATGTTAGTGTAAAAGCAGGGAAGTGAATTGTCTCACTGAGAATATCTGAATAAATTACTACAATGTCCTTGCAAAGTTTTTTTTAATTATGCTCTGCATAAATAACTTCTGAGCTCTTTGAGAAAGCACTGCCAAATATGCTGATTACAGTACGCTTTCAGCTGTAAAAGATGAAAACATCCTGATGCTGGAAGGCTTTGTTTCAGTTGTGGAGCTCAAATTAGCTATTTATGGTCTGGGAACGAGAGTACCACTAGCAAGGAATTCATGAACACTTGGCAGAAAATAACTTTACATGGTCCCAAGGATGAATATGATAAGGTTCTTCTTCAGTCCGGTTTTAACAGCAACTGGATCCCTTTTTAAACAAGGTTTTGAAATCCCCTGTATTGTTAGAATTATACATATACAAAACATTCTAAATCTCTGATGATAAAAATATCTTGGTCCCAATTTGATCTGCCAGTTAAGATTAGTTCATTCAAATTAATAAAGAAAATGTGTTACAGGTGAATACCCTTTGAATTGCATGTGTTTAAATGCTTAGCACTAAAAAAGGACCTTTCATCCATACACTTTAGTGCACTTTCCAAATCTGGGTAGCTATTATCCCCATTTTACAGATGGGCAAGTGAAGTTACAGGGAGGTTAAGTGATTGTCCAACACTACAGAGGGAACCCTCAGAGTTGGGTAAGAACACAGGAATTCCTGTCTTTCAGCATTAGACCGTGTCTCTCTGTATGGACCAGCTTCAGCAGGGTTTCCTAGATAAGTGCTGGCATAATTGCCATCACATAATTACTTTTTTAGGTACTGCCTGTTGCTTATACTTTCAGAGCAGAAATGAATAGGGTCTTCGTGAATCAAGGGAAATCCAAATGACTGTGCCAGTTATGACAGCACATTCCACCTTCTGAACGAGGTTAAAGAACTAAGTTCCCCATTCAGACTTCTCTCAAAAGGAGTGTGGAGATTTTTCACAAAATAACTTGTTTCATAGAGATCTCATATGACTCATAAAGCAAAAATAAATGTGGAGTAACTTGTTTTTTTCCAACTTCTGTGCAGACATTGAAATACATATCCAAAACACCATGCAGATTCCAAAGTCCTGAGATTGTGAGAGATTTCCTCATAGCAATGAAAGGCCATAAACTAACCAAGTAAGTAAAGATCTCCTTTTGAGTATGTGTATATGAGTGCATGAGAATATGCAAAACCAGTTCTTCATAAAAATAATTTAATAATTTGTCTGCTTTTGCTTAACTTGTCTAACCCAGTTCACGGAAAAATGAAGGACAAAACTAAAATTCTCTGTCTAACCATCCTTTTTTTCAGATGAACACGTACACACATGCACATTTGGTTTAATTGGATGCTGTTTACCAAAATTTTCTCAAACTGTTTGCCTGTATTTACCTTATAGTGTTCAGCATGAGTTCTCATAGTCAAAATGCAAAGAAGTTTTAAAAAATATGTTTGCTGAGGTAGAAACTGTGTGAGGTGGATGGATTTTCAGCAAAATAAAAAGGGACACTAAGAGAAACCTCAGTGTGTTGAGTCATCTTGCTCATTTCTATCCTCAGAAAAATAAATCCATTCCTAAAAAAAGCTGATGTCTCCCCGGCAAAGAATAGGCATAATAGTGTGACTGAAAATAAGGTCCCCAAAGAGATGTATGGGAAATGTGTAATCTGTTGAAGAAACTAATTCTTACCTGAGTCTGTGAGTTGTAGATGCTCAGCAGCTTCCCAGAATTGTACCCTCTAATTAATTAATGTTCAGCAAATTAAAATACTTCTTTTCCCCCTCTGTTTTCCTTGGACACTAAAGGTGTGTCCTCTGTGATTTTCAGGAAATGTGTATGTGTTCACTTGAATCAACACCCAGACAACAGCCTTAGTCTCTTCTGGGGAATTCAGAGTGGAAGTTTGACTGGCTTCCCTCATACTTCCAACAAGCTTCAAAAACATTTTTTCTCTTAGGCATTAGTGTGAATGGGTGTTCCTAGTGCCTGAAATGCCTAGGTCTCCTGCACACCTCATCAAACTGTGAGTGAAGCCTGTCATACATTTTTAAGCCTGTCATACATTTTTAAGCTCATGAGAACTGGGAGGAGTGAGTCAATTTTCCCCCTCTGCATAGCTTTAATCTGTTCTCTTTTTCCATCCTTCCTTTTTCTAACACAGCTTTTCACAAAGGCTCAGTTGTTTCTAAACCACTCGCTTAACTCCACAAGGGAACAGTGTACTCCCCGTGGATTCTCTGACTACTTTTTTCTCCTCTGGAGATTGCGTAAAGAAATCTTGCTCTGGGGAGAAGACTAACTTGGTTCTGTCCCAAAAAGACACAAGTTAAGATTATCTGTCGTATACAGTACTACAAGGGAAATGCTTACTTCTCTGGAAACAGCAGTAAGTTGGGCAGAAAGAAAATTCATTCAACCCATGTGTCTTGTGCCCAGAGTGTTAGTGACATTTTGCTGATCATTTAGCATCACTCTCAGTGTTGACATTGAGGTACTAGTACTGAGAAGCCACCTAACTCAAACATTGCTGCTTTTATTCATTTCAATGGTAGTCAACATTAATTGCCCAGATAGTATGCCAGCATTGTATCTTACAATGGAGTACTTTACATAGATCCTGTAAACCACATTCATGCAACAAAATTGAAAGCACTCTAGGGATTTCTGAGCAAATTACATAATCTAGGAGGACAATTTCACCTTCAGGCATTCAGACAAGCTCTCCTAATCCCTTCCAGGTCTGACACTGAAGTATTAGTGTGTATGAGAAAAGTCTTTACTATAAAGAGCTGACACTGAAAGTGAGAGAGTTTTTCCTGAAATCCCCATGGCAGGCATTTTCTTGTGTAGGCAGCAAGTGGCACTGAATTATATAGTGTACATTTCTCCCTGCGCTGAAATACAGTATTTCTCAGGTGGACTATGACTGTTTAACATGTGTTGAATGACAATCATGGCCCTTCTTGACCTAGCTCCACCCTGCCTATCATCTTTCATTTGCTATCAAAAAATTGACTTCTGCCTCCAATCAGCCCATGATGCCAGCTTCCATAACCCACTCGTTAAATTTTCAAACAAGTGATTTCTCCGATGCTGCCCCTCGCACTTGGAGAAGCTCCGGATGAACATCAGCAAAGCTACTTCATTATCCTCCTTCAAATCCTGTCTCAAAACGCTCCTCTGTTGTGATGCCTACAAAAAACTTGACAGTGGTCAGGGTACTAGTGAGCTGAGACCACTGCCTGTCATGCTTACCAATATTGTCTCATTGTTTCCTTGTGCTCCCCCATCTGTCCGTATCCATCTGTTGTCTCTTGTCCTGTACTTAGATTGTAAAGTTTGGAGGAGCTGTCCGTCTGTTCTGTATTTGTACAGCGGGTAGCACAATGGGGCCCTGGTCCGTGGCTGAGACTCCTAAGCACTTTGATAATACAAATAATCTATGATAGGAAGAAAGAATGCTGTACCAAAAGGAAAATGCTGGGGAACTTTAGTAAGGCAGGATAGCTGGGATTTTCAAAAGCACCAGCATGAGCACAAGTCTCATTAAAAGTCAATGGGATTTTTGCTGCTAAATCACTTAGGCATTGTTGAGAATCCCACCCAGAATAATTGTCTGAGTTGGAATGTGAATAGGACTTCAGGGTTTACACTGCTACTCCTACAAAAAAAGTCATTCAAGTTCTGTTTTTGCATGCTCTTGGGACTTGTTTCCCCTCTGATCTTTTCTATTCATTTTGTCCAGGCCAGATTTACCAGATCACATCTGGCAGCCACTTCTCCAACTTTCGCCAAAACATAGAAAGCATATGGTGATGTTGCACTTGTAAGAGAACGGATTCAATCTGATTAATCTTCTCTCTTAACTTCCACGATTCTATAAGGAGAAATAACTTTGTTAAATATATTACTCTATTTTAAAAGAAATCCACAGTATTATTTTATTAGGAGAGCATTTGCCTCTTTAACCATGTAACCATAGTGTTAATAACCAGTGAGCAACTAAGATTCCTTAACAGTATTTGCTGTTTTTTCACTCTCCTTACAAGATACTTCTTATTGTACATCCCCAGTCGGCTGCACTGGTTCCTGTTTTGGTAAAATTGAGCTGTTCTTTACTCTCCCATCTGATCCTAATCCAGGAAGAGGATTGAAGAGTGAATGATTGACAGATTTTTATCTAGAAGACTTATTTTAAAAATCTTATATGTCTCAGCCTCTGTTACTAGTTCACAGGTTTAGTCAATAGTTCGTGTTTTGGGCCTTTAATATATCTGTTTAACATGAGGACAATAAAAAGGTGTGCGTGGCAGTCTTGTGGCGCTAGTTCTTTCACCTGTATTTTGTACCATTGCCAAAAAAGGGTGATCTTTACTTAATGTGTGAACTGAAGAGGTATTGTATTACTATCAATCCCTGGGAAAGTATCGACTACTGTCATGATGAATAGAATGAAGACCTCAGTGAATGAAATATTACGAGAAGAACAGGCTGGGTACTGTCCAGGTAGATTATGTGGTGAACAGGTATTCACTCTTCTGCAGATCATCGAAAAAGCTACTATTTGGTAAAAATGGATCTTAATCAACTGTATTGACTTTAAAAAGCATTTGATAGTGTCACAGAGAGACTCTGTGGAATATTGCTAGAAGCTGTGGGATATCAGACAAGCTGATCAACATAATGAGGAGTTTGTATGATGGAAGTAGATGTGCAGTAAGATTGGATAAAGTTCTGGGTGAGTAGTTTGATATTGTGACTAGAATTAGATAAGGGTGTGAGTTATCACCAGTCCTCTTTGCATTAGCAATAAATTGGGTGACTAAACAGACAACACAAGGCATTGTGGATGGTGTAAAATGGGTTAGTGGAGATGAGTTATGTGATCTTGACTTTGCCAATGATATTGCTTTACTAAGTATGATGTGGAACAAAAATGATCTTACTTCAGAGGTAGAATAGGAAGCAACAAAAATGGGATTGAAAATAAATGCTGAGAAAATCAAGATTATGAAGGTAAGAAACTGGATAACAGATGCAAAAGTGTATGTGGATTGAAAAGAAATTAAACAGGTCAAAAGAGTTCTGCTATCTGGGCAGTGTGGTGATGTTTGAAGGTGTCTGTGATAAAGATATTCATACAAGATGAGGAAAAGCAAACATCACATTTTGAAAGGATGAACAACATCTGGTCAAACAGAGGTCTCCCCATCAAACTAAAGAGAAGATGATACCATGTGATTGTACTGAGCATGTTACCGTATGGAGCAGAGACTTGGCCAATGACAGAGATTGGAGGCTTCTCATCACAGATGGCTGCGGAAGAGAGAATACATTTTATAGAAAAATAAAATAACAAACATGAGAGGAAGGGAGATGACAGAGCAGGACATGTTAGAAAATATCATCAAAGAAAGAAGGCTCAGATGGTTGGGAGAGGTACATCGTATGGAAGTTGGGAGACACACTAAGCAAACATTCAGCTGGGTATTAGAGGGAGGGAAGAGAAGGTGAGAAAGGATAAGGAAGATCTGGCAGAAGACAGTGACAGGAGGATCTTGGATGTGCTGGTATCACCAGGGAAGAAGTACCATAACTGGCAAATGACTTAGTCAGTGGAGGAACTGTACCGTCTGATGCGTCAATGGCACAGGAAGAACTAAGGTATGCAATTCAATAGAACTATGTGAGAATGAGAAACTCTTTTTCCATTTGTTGTTGCACCTATTGAACACTAGGGGGAGCTGCTATATAGCAGAATTTTAGATAGGTTTGTTAGCTCAGTGGCTGTCTATGGAGAACCACCTAACCTACTGCTTCAGGCAGCGCTGCATGAAGAAATAGGCCTCTATCAAGTAAATTATTTTTATTCTGCCTTCCCTCTGCAAACCAACAAGATGAGTAGCCATGGAAGCGCATTGCCCTTATGGCCAGTCATCGTGTCCTAATTTCTTGTAATAGTTTTATAGTTCAAAGCATTTTAATGCTGGCGTATGGTGTGATCCCAGTAAAATAACTGCCACAAGCCTTTTCTGATTCCTCATAGTGGCCTTGCGGGACCGGTGGTCTGATCTGATCTAAGTTTCTCATTATTGCTGCTGTGCTCAGTGATGTTGATGCATTTTCCAAAACACACTTGTTGGGCGTTTAGTGACCCCTGTAAGTTTATTTTTCAATCCTCTCTTAAAGAGAGAACAAAGTAGTAAAATATACTAAAACAATTTAAAACCTCCAGTTTTTAGTGCTTTCAGCTAATTGGCTTGCCAACGGGCAGTTTTTCAAAGCCATGCAAATACCTAACTCACTGATACCGTCTGACATGAGATGTAGCCATACTTGGGCCTCAGCAGCATTGGATGAAATTCAAGGCTTGGAACAGAGAATTTAAAAGTAAAAAAAGCTATAAGCTAACATCACAGTAAATTATATAACTACCTTGTTGAGGTCTTATGCTTTAATTAATTCATTAGTTCGTTAGCAAATCCAGCAGTGTTGTATTTGGAAATATGAGGTCTAGCCTGCTTGCTTGCTTTGTTATTCCCTTTCTTATGGGTTTGTTGAGAATAGATTTATAGCTTTGTATTTGAGTATTTTGGCAGTAACTCAAGGAACCTACAGGCCACATCCAGTATGAGCTAAAGCAGGTTAGCATACATATGTTTGTGACCTTTGACATAGATAAGTGGCCTACTGATTGCCTTCTATGCACTTAATGGGTACACCACAAAGAACATGGAAATAACAACCACCGGTTCAGGCCAGAAATAACGGATGTGAGAATGAGTTAATTGTCGTTAATACGTATGAATATGTCAGCCTATAGAGTAAGCATACCTCATAGTATGTGGGTGAGGAAATTAAATTTGGACATGGAAGGTGGGTACATAGTGCTCAGGCGCTAGAAGAGGGGCAAATCACCATGTTTAGTTAGGTTTTAGTTTAGTTTTTCTTGGGTGGTCTTATAGCTTTCTAGCTCTCTAGCTTCTCCTAAGTCAGGGATGGACAAACTTTTTGGCCTTGAGGGCCACATCTGGGTATGGAAATTGTATGGCTGGCCATGAATGCTCATGAAATTGGGGGTTGGGGTGCAGGAGGGGGTGAGGGCTCCATCTGGGGGTGTGGGCTGTGGGATGGGGCTGGCGATGAGGGGTTTAGGGTGTCGGGGGGGCTCAGGGCTGGGACCGAGGGGTTCGGAGGGTGGGAGGGGGATCAGGGCTGGGGCAGAGGGTTGGGGCGTGGGAGCGGGGTCACGGGTGCAGACTCTGGGCGGCGCTTACCTCAAGCAGCTCCCGGAAGCAGTGGCATGTCCCTCCTCCAACTCCTACTCGGAGGCGCAGCCAGGCAGTTCCCAGCAAATGGGGTGGGGGCAGTGTGTGGAGCAGAGCTCCCTGGCTTCTCCTTCACGTAGGAGCTGGAGGGGGGACATGCCGCTGCTTCCAGGAACCGTGCAGAGGTAAGGCACGTGGGAGCGCCAGAGCAGGGCAAGCCCTGGACCCCACTCCCCGGCGGGAGTTCGAGGGCTGGATTAAAACATCTGAAAGGCCAGATGTGGCTCCCGGGCTGTAGTTGGCCCACCTCTGTTCTAAGTTTTTAATCTTCCACTTGAGAATTGAGGAACCTGGACCATTGGACTCTTTTGGCATGCCACTGTCGAGGCTAGTCCTTTGCCTCTTACTACCAGGTTATCAAGGAAGGGTGTGAGTATGTTAACCTAGGAAGTTTTATCGTAAATGATATCACATGTACCTCTAAGAGAGAACAGTATTATTTCCATTTTAATTCTGATTGATTACTTTTCCATTTGATTACTATTCCATTTATATCAATAAAAGTCTTTTATTGTATTTTGTTCCCAGCATGAGTGTCCTTGTCATACGTCCCAAGGGTCGTTGCAAGACTCTGTGTAGCCTGATTCTGGGACAAGAACCTTATTAAGTTCTGATCAGATCAATTGGCGAGCCTATAACCTTTATTAAAATAAACAATAAAATTAGGCAACAAGGGGAAGATACTGTGCGGCACTCTAGATTAATTTTCCAGGCCTAGTCCTCTTTAGAAGGATCTGATATTTTTCTGTGTGGTTGTTAATGCCACTTCACTTAAAAGAGCATGTATCAATCTTATGGTTTGTAATTGAGTTTAAATCAAAACTGACTGTTCTCTCACTTTTTCTTGCCTGTATTACCTATGTAACTTTTATTTTGGGAGAATCAATTTTTAGATATCAGGTGGACCTAAAGATTTGAAAGTATATTACAGTTAGGACCCAGACATTATCCTTTTAGTTTTTAAACCGACAAATTCAAAGAAATTTGGATCTGAAGATCAGTAGCACTTTAAAATGTATTTCATCCTGATTTTACTTTTCCCTTGTCGTTGACAAAAACTATAACAAAGCAAAACCCTTAAAATGTTTAAGGGCGGGCTGCGTGTTTTGTCACTGCTATCTCCTCCAGAGTTTTCAGAATGAAAACATTTCCTGGAAGACAAAATGGTACCATTTAAGTAACGGCATAATTTTCTAGCTTCCTGAAAAATATCCATTGTACTTCCCATGCTTCAGTGCAATCGTAATTAGGCGTATTATCTATAGAGCAATTCCTGTAATCTTCATTCCAGCCAGAGGCCTAGTGGGGAGTCTTGGCTGAAGTAGGAGGATCGGATTTAACCCTATGAGTTTGAAGCATGTGATAAAATATAAAGTAGTGGTAGCATATGCCACAATATGATTTTTCTTCTAGCAGCTAGAAAAATCATGTTCCTTAAGTATAAATCTGCCTCCATGCAGCGGGAGGAAATTTTGATTTTTAGCTCTGAATGTTGGACCTTGGCGCTGTTAGGCTACTCTGCCCACTTGTGTAGATCTCCACCTGTGTTGCAAGAGGAGACTACCAGAGCTCAGACCTGCTGTACAACAGTTGTACTAGATTTTTTTTCCCATGAGAATGTGGAGAACTTGAAAAGGACAACCTAGAGTTCTTCTTCGAGTGATTGTTCATGTCCATTCCAAGCAGGTGTCCGCGTGCTAGGGGAAAAATCTTCCGGCTGGCGTGCACGCGGCGTGCACCCAGGGTTTCGTTGACTCCTGCCCCGGTCCCCGGACCATCTGGTGGACATATAACCACCATTCAAGGCGGCAACAGACCTGATGCGCCTCCCGGTGCCGTCCCCCCCCACCCCCAAAAGGAGGGACAAATCTCCGGCGACCGTACGCCCCCTGTTCCACTCCAGGGGTAAGCCAACCATGATGGCCCGTCGGAAGTGCACCGCTCCCCGGAATTGAGTCGTCGTTCGTTGGCCACCCAGGGGACTGCTCCTCTATGGTCTTCTTATTTGGAGACCTCTCAGTCGGAGGTGGACTCAGCTCGATCTATCAGATTGTGGAGCAGAAGGTCCAGGTCCCAGCACAGTCACCAACCATACCTGGCACCATGGCAGCAACAGTGGCAACCACCTGCTCAATGGCCCTTCTGGACACCCTGGTCCGCGCTCCAGAACGGTGTCGGTGTCCTTGGCATCGTTCGTGCCACAGTCAGCACCGGCACTGCCGATGATGGCATTTCCCTCAGGCAGAGTGGCCCCACCGACTCCCATGGTTTCGCCACTGATACCTCAGCCAGCTCCGGCACCGGCTCTCCAGGTGACGGCACCGGTGGAAGCCTCAGCTCCGTCCCTACTGACCCCGATGGTCTCAGTCCCGCCGGATTTATCTGCCCCGGCACTGGCTGTGGCGCAGAGTTCTTCATCGGTACCAGCTCCACAGCCCGAGTGCCGCGTGCCAAGGGACCCCGGGGGGGGCCAAAGGCAATGAACTGGGCCCTCGTCCTCACCCGATGAAGTGGTCACAGGGACTTCGACGGCCCTAGCTTTGGAGGACAACCGGGTTCTTCAACAGCTTTTGAGGCGGGCCACCCAAAGCCTGGGGATTCAGGCAGAGGAGGTGGAAGAGGATTTAGACCCTGTCATAGACATCTTGGCTCCCTCCAGCCCATCCAGGGTTGCATTGCCATTTATCAAGTGGATAACCGAAACATCTAAAAACTTGTGGCAAGGATCCACCCCATCTAAAAACAGGGATGCCAAGAAACTGGACCTGTTTGGCCGGAAGGTCTACTCGACAGGAGGCCTGCAACTTCGTATAGCCAAGGGACCTCGGTGGGGCCGAAGGCAGTGAACTGGGTCCTCGTCCTCACTCCAGGGGGCACCCAGGCCAATCCTACAGACGCTGCTAGGGGGAAAATCTTCTGCCTGGCGTGCACGCGGCACGCACACACCTGCTTGGAATGGACATGAACAACACATCTCGAAGAACAATAGTTACGAGAAAGTGAGTAACTGTTTTATTCTCACTACTTAAAATATCTGTATGAAAGTTAACGTTTGATTACAAGGAGTTGGTTAAAAGTGTAAATGTGCAAAATTCATTTGGTTTGCTATTGATCAAAGTTGGTGCTCCCACTTTAATTTTCACCATAATACTTACGTATTTGTTGTTTTTGTAGCATCCACAATAGGACTTAAATCTGCAGAGGCATTGCAACAGTGTGCTGTTAATTAGATATCTTAGTTAGGGCATGTGCTGCCTAAACTAGGTATGCTATAGGAATTTAAAGATGGGTTGACCTGAGTTCCAAAGTTCCTGGCTCAAAGTTCTTGTCTGATATAACTAACCATGAGTTCAACTCAGACCCTAAATTCTTTGCTGTGTATTCATGTTCATGCAAAGGCAGCATTAATTGTGGGCTCAGACTGAGGCTGGCAACACTGGCCTCTTGTGAAGATTATTTTTGATCGAGTTTATAATAATCAAGTTCTGTGTGTGAGTGTGTATATGCTAGCAAGGAACCCTACGTACACTTGTAGGGCATGATCCTATGTGAATGACATCTGTGAGAGTTTTTTGACATTGTCTTAGATGGGAGCAGATCAGTTTCTGAGCTCTTTGCTCTAAAACAACACAGTGGCTGTTCACTCCCTGCTTATATAGTGAATAGGGGGTAGCCTACCTATTGCTAGTGTCATGGGGCTGTGGGTTCTTGTTCCGCCACGGCATACATGAATTTTTTTCTATCTTCCCTTGCATGCTGCAGGACTGACATCATAGGTACAGAAAGAAGCCACACTGTTAAAATTTTAGATCTTTGAACTGCCTTTTTAAAAGTCCAATCCTGCTTTTTATCCCTTGATGGAAATTTAAACCTTGGAAGCAATGTACAAGTGGAGAAGGAAGTGCTAATAGTTCCCCAGTCTTGCAGTGGCATGCAAGAGAAAAGGAGAGTTCTCCTCTGTCTGTACCACTCAGTTTGGGGAAAGGGAGGTCAGCGGCTTGCTGTTTATACAGAGGAAAGAGGAGCTTTCATATTTACAGCCCCTGTGGTGTTCTCACAGCTCACACTTAGGCTGGTCTACACCTAACTCTTAGGTCCACCTATCTTTGTCACTCACACTGTGAAAAATTTTGCCTCCTGAGCACTATAGTTAGGTCAACCTAACTTCCGGTGTATACAGAGACCTAGTTACCTCCTCTCAGAGAGGTGGATTACCTTCGTCAATGGAAAACCCCCTTCTGTCAATGTAGGGAGTGTTTGTACTACAGCAGCCCAGCTGCAGGCTGTAGCTTTTCTACAGAAGCTGCTGTAGTGTAGACATACCCTTAGAGTACATCTGTGCAAACAGGAGAGGGAACTGCTAACGTGGACCTCCCATGCAATAAGATGCAGCTATATTTATTACACTTCTGTGCATGCTGATTATTTGTTAAACAAATCCCTGCCTCTGGATATTTCCTAAACAAAGAGTTATCAGAGAACATGTTCTCGCTGTAGGTTGCTGAATGAAAAATAACCATGGGAACAAATATTACACACACACACACACACACACACACACACACACACACACACACACACACACACACACACACACACACACACACACACACACACACACACACACACACACACACACACACACACACACACACACACACACACACGATCAACCCAACCAGTATCATCTTGAAATGCTTCACCAACAGAAGATAACCTACAATTCTGACGGTCAGAACAGTATGTAGGTCAATCAGTAAATAGATGACTAATTACCGATAATCAAATAGCTACCTCTGTAACTTTTCATATTTTTCTTTGTGTCTTCAGTTGAAGCCCTGTATATTTTTTTCAAATGCATTGTTTGCAATCTTAAATATCCAGTGTTTGAAAGACATTAACACTCATGCCTGAGATTTCTAATTTTTTTCAGTATAAATTAGTATTTGCAGTTTATAACCTGGTAGGACCTGTTCAGGCATCTTAGGATGAAAAAAGACATGCAAACTGTTCATGTTGCTTTTTGATTTTTGTACCCTGCTGCTAATGCTTTTTTGATGCACTTAGTCATTTTTCTGCAAGGAAGCACTATGATCAAAAGCTCAATGAAATTGCCCAGATAAAATGTTTTTAATGACTTGCTACATTTTCCTCTTGTAAATTATCCCCTCATTTTTCTGCACATAAATTTTGGAAACTGAGAACAGTCTGTATGATTTCATCTTTTGTTGAAGCATTTCTCATTGAGATTATATTGCATTGCTGATAAGCCTTCTAAAAAACTACATTATAGGTTATTATGTTTTCTATTGATGACATTTAAGTCAAAACACCCTTTGAGAGATGACCTTGCTTTACACTCTTGGAACCTATATTCCTTGTCTCAAGGAATGATGAGTATTTCTGCTTACTGATCACATTAGATGGTTCTAGTTATGATGTACATTTGTCTATAGTTGTTGTTGTTGCCTGTTCTGCCAATAACACGGTACTGTTAACTGGAGATCTGTGTCTTTTAAAATTGTTCTAGAAGAATCTAGATAAATAAGACTGAAATTTATAAAATCTTTAATATTCGGGATGACAGCTTTGGTATGTGACCAATATTCAAGGCATAATTGGGGAAAAAACAAACAAAAACTATTATGATTATGTTCTCCTTAGTGAATAATTATTTAGTAAAAACTGAGAAAAACCATACTAGGTTTTTCTTTTCCATAATGAATTATGTACCTCTGGGAAGAACTGATGAGGGATTTTTGTTTTTCACAGAATTTTCTTCAAACAGCTGTATTTTTAAAACATCCTTATTTCCTGACAGGTTCAAGGAGATGGAACCTATTGCTCTGCATTGTTTGGGGGAATAAATAATTCTAAATGTTACAGATATCAATATTAGTTGGAAAACCGACATGCTAAAGATGGTTTGTCAAAACCCAATCTCCCCATTAATAGAGTTTTTACTTGCGGAGCAAAAATGGCTTTCCAAAACAGCTTCTGCTTTCTGGTAATATTTTGATCCACCATTTTGTTTAGTTTTCTTAAAATATATCCTCATGCCATTCTGTTCGGTGCAGGGTACAACTTTTAGTGACTTCTTTTTGGCTAGATGCTATAAATTAGATTGTTAAACCTGTGTATTTTTCAGAATTATATGTTTGCAATGGAAACCTTGACATCTTACTTACTCACCTGATTCCAGCTGTTGTTTTTTCTGTATTAAGTTCCTTGCCCCTTTTATTATAACTTTACTTTCTAGAATAAAACTTGTTCAAAAGCTAAAAGATGCTTTTAAATGCAACCTTGGCAACTACTCTCCCACCTCAAGGCAGCCATCTCATCCAAACTGGGGCTTAAACTGAGTTAAGAGACCATGTTGAAACATGGGTTCATCATTCTAAACCAGCTCCTAACACAACTGGATTGACCAATATGCACGCGGCCAGACCATGTTACAACTAATACATATATTTAAATATTCTAATCTAAGACCCTATGGCTAGCCAGCATTTTGTTAGGATTGGTTCTAGCTAGACATTTGTTTAAACACATTTTTCAAACTCATTTTGAAGTCGAGCGCAGAGAGGGTCAAAATCCAAGGACATCTGCTCCTTCCAGCCTGAAAAACAAGAGCCATTGTTTACATATAAACAGTTTTTTCCCTTTATTTAGTCAAGGATTTTTTTCTTGATAGAGGTGATTGGGTCACCTGGATGGACTGAATAACATGCATCTTGCAGCAATGGGGGGAGGGGGAAACAGCTAAAAAGGCTCAGGTCTAAACATAGCCCGAGAGTGTAGTGTGAGGAACTTGCAGTTAGACTATTGTCATTTAATATAAAAAAATAATTTTAACTGGTACATAGAGCTTTTCTTTCTCAAAATGCTTTACAAATATGAATCTCTACAACTCTTCTGTGAGGGAGGCAAATGTTATCCCCATTTTACAGCTCTGGAAACCAAGGCACAGAGCAAGCCAAATTGAAAGCCAGGATTAGAACATGGTATCGCCCATCTCTCAGGCCTGTGCTCAAACCACTGCATCCATACTGCTTCCCAGCTCTGGAAAAATTCATCTTATATGATTACTCAGGTGAGCCATGGCCTAATCCAATACCAATTGAAGACACTGATTACCATCTTTTCCCCAAGCGAGCCAGGACTTCTTTTTTAGATTGGGTGGGGTTGTTTGTTTTTTGTTTTGCTTTTTTTATAGTATTATTTTCTGAGTGTAGGTTTTTTCCTTCTGTGATTGTTTTTCCTATTTAATTGTAGCATTAGAACATTTTATGCTAGTATCTTTAATCAGCATTCATTCTTACATGTCTGTGTCTTCAGCTGCACACAATAGTAATGAACTCCAACAGAAATAAATTCTTTATCTTTTAGACAGAAAGCAGCCAGCAATGTGACCTCAGCTCAGTTCTAAATCCAGCTACATTCTTAACAGACACTGTATTGTTGTAAACAAGTTTGGGATTATTGGTAGAGAAATCTTCATAAATGGCTAATATGGAAAAACAGTGGAGGTATATGCAGAGTTCCCAGAAGCTAGCATATTGGACTCTTGTCCTTGACTTTCCAAAAACAAAGCAAAGTTATGGGTACAGGGAATGAGTCTAATACTGACTCCTGCATGTCTTTTGAAAACCATCATTTTCTTCTTGCGCAATCAGTCTGACTTCAGAATTAAAGAGGCTAAATGCTGTGCTGCAACAAGGATTATTGATGGGAGGAAAAAACCCTGAACAATTACTCTGACAGAAGAGAGAGTATGTAGTTGCTGCAGTGGACAAACTGGGTTAGATACATTGGGTTAGATTGTGGCAAACCCTGCATGGGAGGACGTGGAGCAAAGAGATTTCTCTTCTTCACCCCTGTGTAGAGACTGCCATGGAAGGACAGGCCTTTTGGACAGGCTAGGGACACTAGCTGATCCCTATTGCAAGGGAGATGGTATCTTTGTTTATTCTTAAAATATTCAAACAAAAAGCATACAAAAGAACTCTTGCCAATTAATCATTGAGTGCCTCAATTTTCCCGTCTGTAAAATGGGGACTATGATGTTTACCTGTTTTGTAAAACGTTATGAGATATGCACCACCACTGTATAAGTAGTGAAACAATAACAGGCATTTCTAAAAACACTTTACCTTTCCTCTGAAGAACAAATCTTGGTAGTTGTACTTAAGGGGATGCATACATGCCCATGCTGTCCTGGCAAGTGCTGAATTCAAAGGATACTGATGATTATAGAATGGAAGCAAGCGTCTTGTTCCTTAAAACAAAAATAATTTTATACATTTACAGAAATTGATCCGGATGTCAGACATCTTTTATTCCAGATTCTTGCCTAAGGAATGGTGAATGTGTCTGTTTTGTGGGGGTAGCGGGGGAAATAAATTCTGTTCTTTATAAATATGAGAGCAAATTAAAATGAAAGGGATGGTCAAAAAGTGGAGTAGAAATGGTTTCAATCAAAGATTGTCCTGATTTTTTTTTTTAATTTCATTAAAATTTGAAAAACTTTGACTGGTTCTAGTAAATAGTGTTCACATTATTCAAATATTAAGCAAATGTAGAGTTTTTTGTATGGTTAAATATAAAGTATTTCACAGGTGTATTATTATTAAAAACTGTATTGTGAATGTATTAAAGTTGAGACGTATTTTAGAACAGTTTCCAGTGCTTTTATAAAAATGGTAACTGAACGGCTTAAGGAATTAGGTAAGATAGTCTTTCTCCTTTAGGACATTGTTTTTGGCCAGATTTGAAATGAATATGACATCTCTTTGGAGGCTCCTGTGAAATAAGGAGGTAGTCTGAGTTCTTAATGGGTATGCATCCACATCACAAAAATCACCAAACCTAATTAACACTGTTGTTTCAGCCTCAGCAGCATGGTTCAGATTTGAATGAACCATGTTGTCTCTCATAGGAATACTCTGTTCATAGAATCATGGACATCAGAGATGGTAAAAACCTGTCAGGTCATTTTGTCTTTGGGAATGTGGGATTTTTCCTTCAGGTCAAAGTAGAGACATATTGGTGGAGCAGCCTGGAAAAGTTTGTACTACGGCTGCTTATGCTGTGTATGTTCTTCGGATAAACAGAGGGCTTCAGTCTCCAGGGCTGTCATTCAGGCTCCTTTCATGTTCACTCTTTTTGCACGCACACAAACCAGAGCAGCACATCGCTTGTCACTGTTTTCTCATGTAAGTGCCTTGGCTGTTGAATGGTTACTAGGGTGCATACATAAGCGATAAGGCATTGAAGTGCCTTAAATATTATAAGGTGTTTGTCAGCCTTTGAAATCTGGTACTATGTCTGAGGACCATTTAAAACTGAAATGGTATCTGGAAGGGATGTAAATATCATTTTAAAAAGTACCTGTTTAAACTATTAAAATTTAATCGGTTAACTGGTTAACCAATTTGGACCTCACGATGCCTAGAATGGTGCGTCTCCCCTCCCTCTTTGCCCCGGACAGACTGGGAAGGGCAGCTGAACTCATACCGGGGGTGACACAACAAGTCTAGCCAGGAGAACCTGGGGCAGTTGAGTGATCCCAGCACCCCCCTCACATCATCAGTACCCAGGGGAAGAGGCCCCAGGTATCTAGTTTGTCCCAATGTGGCCTCTGCAGATGCTCTGTGCCACCCCAGCAGCAGCTTCCCTTCCCTTCAAATATCAGCTGAAGCCACAGCACCAGTGGCACAGGCAGAGGCGAGGGGCTACTTTACCCCCCGACGGGACCCGCAGCCTCTGCCCGCCCCCCACGGCCGAAACGCTTTCCCCTTGCCTGGCTGGCCACGCCCCACGAAGCCTCTGGCCTAGCGGTTTGTTTGTCCTGCTTCCCTGCACTGCCAGGCATTCCTTCGCCTAGCGAGCGGTATCCTTCCCCCGGGGTCATCACCCCTGGGTCCGTGCAAGTATTTCCCCTCAGGTCAGCGGTGCTGGAGGGACTGTTTTTACCAACTAAGGGGTGTACAGGACCCTCCTTGTTGCTGGACCGAAGACCCCGCTGGGCTAAAGCGTTAATATCGACCCAGCCCTTTTAAAAAGGTGCTGGCCTCCCAGTGGCCTCTTGTGATGCCCGCCCCTTCCTGGCTGCCATAATTACCTCCTGCCAGCATCCCAAAAATGGCATCTCTGCTTCAGGAAAACCTGTTCGAGACCCGCTGCAGCCTCCAGCAGGACTTCTACCAGCTGATCGTCACCCAGAAGGAGGTGGGTGAACGAGGGAGGGTTAATGATAAGACTGGTACTTATCAGTCAACCATTTAATCGTTTAATATTTTATTTCCCTGGTATCTGGAGGGCATAGGCATGCAGACAATGACCAGCTGGTTGCAAAGGCCCAGACATCTGAGCACAGTTCTGTGAGTTTGGCATCTCTTTCCTCTTGAAGAATGTGAGGTTTCCTCTTTCTTGAAACCTCCTACAGTTCTGAGAAACTGATGAGAAGCTATTTGGAGTTGCTATAAATATACATTTAAATGCTCTTTGGAATTCTATTAAATAACTTGAAAGAAGCTTTAGTCCTTTTAAAATGGGAGGTTGCTCCTAGATGGCAAACTAGTAAAACCATAAATATTAACTGATTCTTTTTTATTCTAGTTTTAGTTAATAATAATAATAACAATAATGAAATATTGGGCAAATACAGATTGCAATAAAGAAAGGAGATTCCTCTAATTTTAAAATAGTTCTTGAACAATTACTTTTATTCAAAAGGGGGGGTGAGGGTTAAAATTTTATTTTAACTCCCATTTTCATTGTATCTAAACTTACTAAATTACAACTACAGACCTTTTATTATAAGATGGCTTTATTACTGCTGCAGATTCCCTCACCAGTCGTACCAGTTCTATCTCTAGCAGTGTGATATAGCTGTGTGGTTCTCCCCTAAGCCATTAAGGCCTGCTGAGATCACTGCTACTTTGATATCGTGATCTGGTCAATAGGACCAGAGTGATAAAATATAGCTTTTGAGAGCAGTGAGAAACACATAGTGGCATATGACAGCACCTTTGGGCTTAGCTGTTGGGAAGATATGTATTTCACTAGGATGTAAAATAAATACTGAAATATGTTTTCTTCCATTCTTTCCACTTTAGTAATAAAGCTCTTAAAGGAGGAAAAATGTGTAATATTTTTTTTTAATTTGTAGATTAATGAGTAGAATTATTATGGAGAGTGAATCCAAGGTATAGTAAGGCTTTATGGGTGCACTCTCTATTGAAGTCTGTGGGAGTTTTCCATTGACTTCAATAGAGGCATTTACATCAAGGCTAGACAGTTATGTGTTGATGGCCAATTAAGGACACTTCACTCTAACAATGGGCCATAGAAGAAACTTATCCCGCCCAGATAGCTTTCCCTGAGGATGCCTCAGACACTGAGTGGCCAATGGCCCACCCCTGTGATCCAGCCAACTATGTAAGGACATGTGACCCTGGACTCCATCTTTGGCCAGTGACTTTCCACAAACAGGGGCTGTGGGCTTTGATTGGGACAGTACAGTAAAATTCCAAGCACATGGCAGAGGATATAAAAAGACACCTGAGACATCTCCTTTTTGTCTTCATTTCCTATTTCATTTCTCTGGACTGGATTTTTAACAAGGAAGCTCTAAACAAGGACTGATGACCCCCAATCTACTTGGGTGATTCTAGAGAGACTTTTGCAAGCTAGCAGTTCATTCCATCACTGCTATGATCCTGATCTATGAACACTGAAAGTCACTTGTATGTATATGATCTGTTAACCATTCAATAACACTCTTCTTTTAGATTATTAAACCTTTAGTTTTTAGCTACTAAAGGATTGGCATCGGCATGATTATTGGGTAAGATCTGAGTTATATATTGACCTGGCTAAGTGGCTGATGCCTTGGGATTGGAAGGATCCTATATCTGATTAAATTGGTTTTCAGTAACCACTCATCATAAAGTCCAGTGTCTGGGTGGTGCTTTCCTACCTCTCATGGATGTTGAGGCTTAATTTCACTGATTTTTGTAAAGTGTTTTAAAATCCTCAGGTGGAAGGTGCTATAGGAGTCCAAAGTATTATTAATAAATAATTTGAGGCAGAGACAAAGCATTGAAAATTCCAACTCGAAAGATTAATGCTTCAGTAAGTTATGCATGTGTGGAAACAAGGGATTGTAATGGAAGCTGCTTTGCCACGTTGGTCTACTAAATACCAGTTTGGGTAGATAGCCAAAGAAAAGACATCTACAGAATTATCATGACAATCAAGGTCAGAGACCATGCATCAACTCTAGTGAAAATGACCTCTGGAAATAACTCTGTTATTAGGGAAGTGTTTGCATCTGACCATTCATTTGTTCAGAATTCTATGTAAATATATATATATTTTTTCTTTTCAACAGAGCAGAAAAGCTACAGTTGCTTAACCACAGGCCAATGACCGCAGTTGAGATACAGCTGGTAAGTTACAGTTCTCCTAACTGCTTAAAATCCATATATTAATGCATCTTTAATCTTGCAGATCAATTGAATAATCGTTTGCTCATGGTCACTAACTGATAGGACCTCTGTACACATCTTTATATTCATGTTTTCTGATTTTGTTTTCTTTCCTCTCTGCTTCCCCTATGAGACCTCTCTATAAGACTTATCCCTCTTCCTCTCAGAACCCACGGCAGGGGCAACTCTTCACTCTCACGTTTGTGTCAGTGTTTCAGACGGAAAATTGCCATCAGAATTGTTAAATGGAGGTATAATCTCATGTCCTAGGAATACATTTACCTAAGGGTTTCTTCTGTTGCTTTGTAAAGTCAAATACTTTGGAATATGAAATTTGATTTAGAAAACTACTGTGGTATATTCCTTTTCATTATTTTTCTAAGGTACAAGGAAGGCAAACATTTGGGAGAGAACAATAGTTAGCAATGACTGCCGCTGTGCTTTTGAAGTGACCGTGTAGCATGAGAACTCTACAGTGGGAAGAAGAAAAGGAGGACTTGTGGCACCTTAGAGACTAACCAATTTATTTGAGCATAAGCTGGGAAGCTTTCAGTTGGAAGTCATCCATTATCAATCTGCTGGAACATAACGTTTGGATAAAGGAATATTACAGATAAAAAGGGATAGATAGGTTAAATGTTCTCCAGAGCATCGTGTAAAGAACACAAATGCTGTATTAATAAGGAGATTATTGTAACCAGGCTATTCCTCTAATAAGGCTGTCTTGCATGGAGAACATCTGTTGATTGTGTAATAGCCGGATTGTATTCTGTTGCAAAAGTGTATGGGTTAGAAGTGGATGCTAATAGGACTGCATCCTGACTTCTCATATTCCTTGATAGCCAAGAACTAGCATTTCTAGCAGTGAAAACAGCTGATCTGATATCCCAGGAACTGCTATTGTCAAGTTTATCTACAAGTTAATGCCACTTTCTGCAGCTGTAAACAAGAGCATGAAGGCTTCACTCGTTTTGTTAGGCAGCTTTTCAGAAGAGATGAAGTAGAGCCTTCAAATGTTTTAGAATTTCTCTCTATTTCTGTTAGCTTCCTGTATTGCACTTACAATTCATTAGGTTTCAGCACAGTTCATATTCTATCTTCTCTTCTTCTTCTTAAAATATACTCATCTTATTGTCACTTTCAAGACATCCTTTGTATTTGACTGCTTCCTCAGTCACTAATTCTCTTGTCTAGCCACATAACATGAATGCATCCGATGAAGTGAGCTGTAGCTCATGAAAGCTTATGCTCAAATAAATTTGTTAGTCTCTAAGGTGCCACAAGTACTCCTTTTCTTTTTGTGATAACATGGAGTGTATCTGTTTATGCTCCAATATCCAGCTATCAGTTTTAGCTTCAGGTCCATGAGGCAAGTTAAGCAAAATATGACTTTTGAGTTGGAGTAAAGTTATTGCACTGGTACATCATTTGTACCTCAATTCTTTCAAGGTTTAGCAATATAAAAGTTAAAATTGCTCTATTAAAACGGATGAGTTGCGGCAATAAAACAAGTTAAATGCGAATTCACCAATTTTGGTACGTAACCATTCTCTAAGTAACCCAAAGCAACCTGTTATATAATTAGAAATTACTCCTAGGAGGTAATGTGATGTTACAGTTGGCAACTAATCTTGAGTTTTTCCCAAAACTGTACCCAGACTAGACAATAGAATGAATTATTGATGTATCTGTGCAAGTTTCTCCAACATCACAGTAGGTTAAGATGAGTGGATTGCTCATATGTACACATGGCATTGCCAAATTAAGTCAGCAGAAAACTTAAACTACATAGATCCTTCATTAAATAATCAATCTTTGGGGAGTAACAAATATTAGACTGTCACAGGCCATTTTTGTGAAGGTTGCCTTTGGGATCTGTGTAATGAATGGCTGTTGATTGATATAATGGCCAGAGTTAGTGTTACAGCATCCTCAAGCAAGTAGAACCTCCATGTATTTATAAGGAATTTAATTCATAAAAACAGAAGCCACTGGGAGTTTTGTCATTCACTTGAGGAGGACAGGGATTGTCTATACACAAGTTTCCATGAAAGCAAGTCTGTTAGCTGGATTAAAGGATTTGAAAGGCAAAATATACAAGTAAATTAATATGAACTCTAAAATGATCTTGATTGCACTGTGAAATTTTTTTTCTTAAAAGCTTTGACTCATCCCTGGATACAGATCTGAAGCAATAGATACAGAACATTTTTAACCATAAGTTTCACAAAAAGCAGGTGAATTAATTCAATTTTAAAAAGAGACACCTTCTGGAACTAATTATAAAACAAGCCATGTCCCCAAAAGTGTGTTTAAGTATGTGTGTGTACGTGTAATTTCCCCAATTTATTTTGAGTAATTTATGTAAAAGGATATTTAGTACTATTTGTTTTCTTTTTGACTTCAAGTCTTTTTATCCTCTCCTGTACAATTCCTGCCCTGTAATAGTGCACAAGATATAAATCAGGGTAACTATATTTAATGTAAAAGACCTCTCCACAGAAAGATGCATCTTTTGTTTTAATTCAGGTCTTTTTTGTTTATGTCCTCCTCTTGCATAATCATTCCACTTTGTTTATAGTTGCCTTCTCCAGATTGTTGCTGAGATAGTTTTTAAATGATAACAACAAAAGCAGCATGAAATTCTAATCCTTATCCCACTGGATAAAACATTGTATGCAATACAGCTATCTTGACCTCTAGCTTTAATCTCAAACATATGTTGTTCATGGCTCAGTGACTCACACAGAGAAAGAAAGAAAGAAAGACAGTAATGTTGATCTAACCATGACATGGGTTCCAACTTTATGTAACGCTTAACAATGATGTGTTAGAAGAGTGAGGAGCTTCTCTTTAAAGAACAGATTGTTCCGTATCTGTGTCTCATTGGAGCAGTAGGTGTTAATTTTGCATATTTTAAAACTAGACTTCCACACCTGGGAGTTCACTGCCTCATGGTATCCACTCCAGGCAACCAAACTGGCAGATTGTCATTTATTGTTGACCAGAGAATAATAACACCTATTGCTCTGGAAAATGCAAAAAGCTGGAAGGTTTAAACATTTCATGTTCTCAACAATGCACTTTGCGTACTTGTCTAGTTTCCTATCACAAGGAGATGAATCCAGCCACTCAGTCTTTTGCTGTATTTCTTTTTCTTATGGTCTGTCTTATTTGTATGTTTGTGCTGAACATCTTGGAATTACTCTACATTTGAGGAAACTGCAGGTATTTCCTTGCTTAAAGTGTCTCCTACATTCGAACAAAAGAATATTGTAATATTGTAGCTCTGAGAAGTACCAAAATGCACCTTTTCTCTTTTTTGTTATTGATTTTTGCATTTAATAGTCTTGAAACTATTATCTACAAAAAAACAATAATGTGCAACCCACAAATTGTTCTCTTCACTGGCACTAAGTCTTATTAGCACATCAAAAATTGTTCACCAGTGCAGGGTATTTTAAAGTTCCTTGTGTTGTTTATTCTCCAGCATTTGCAATATATATTTGTGGATCAAATGCCTAAGGAAACAGCCGTTTTTCAGCTGAAAATATTTTATTCAATCACATTACAGAACAGTGCTCACTTACAATATCTTTTCTCCGGACTCCTTCATTGAACCTATCATAGTGACCACTGCTGAGCAGGAGAGAAAAATCGTGACTGCTGCTCATAGTATTAACATATCACATTGGAATGTAATAATTGAATTGAAGTATTTGTCTGTGTCAAATGGGAAGCATGATTGACTGCAGCATGGCAATACATTTGATCTTGTTAGCCTCACAATTGCATTTTCCTGAAAAAAAAACAGACCCATGTATTCATATATATTGTGACAGGGTCGGGCCAGATGGCTACAGGAGAGTGATTTTGTTTTTTTTCACAAGAAAAGTTGAATTTTTACTTATTAGGCAGACAGTACAAAGAGATTCACTTAGATTTCTGACTCTGTGCTTGTGCCTTCAACACTTTCACAACAATCTTCTCTTCAATAAGGAAAACTCGTTTGATTCTGTCACAGACACATTTAGCGCACATGGAACCGCCATGGGCTCTGCTAATATGCTTCTTTGTTTTTGACAACCTCATAAGGACTTTAGGGCACACAGCACGAACACCGCGAAGTCTTCCTGGACACACACCACATGCAGACTTTGGTGCCTTGCCAACTTTCTTAGTGTAAAGAAGGCAGATATATTAGCCCCAGGTTAAGTAGGTCTCTTTTCCCTGGGTAAGGTAACAGGGAAGGTTCCAGAACAATCAGGAACTTTCTGGAAACAATTGAGGCAGACAGGCTGATTAGAACACCTGCAGCCAATCAAGAAGCTGCTAGAATCGATTAAGGCAGGCTAATCAGGGCACCTGGGTTTAAAAAGGAGCTCACTTCAGTTTGTGGTGTGCGTGTGAGGAGCTGGGAGCAAGAGGCGCAAG